>NC_137773.1:73461985-74678153 GCF_963455305.1 Plecotus auritus
ATTTCCATCCAGGCTGCTGCAAATGGTAGGAGATCCTTCCTTTTTACAGCAGCATAGTATTCCATTGTGTAGATGTACCACAGTTTTCTAATCCACTCATCTGCTGATGGGCACTTAGGCTGTTTCCAAATCTTAGCTATGGCAAATTGTGCTGCTGTGAACAAAGGGGTGCATATATCCTTTCTGACTGGTGTTTCTAGTTTCTTGGGATATATTCCTAGAAGTGTGATCACTGGGTCAAGTGGGAGTTCTATTTTTAGTTTTTTGGGGAAACTCCATACTGTTCTCCACAGTGGCTGCACCAGTCTGCATTCCCACCAGTAGTGCACGAGGGTTCCTTTTTCTCCGCATCCTCACCAGCACTTGTCCTTTGTTGATTTGTTGGTGATAGCCATTTTGACAAGTGTGAGATGGTACCACACTGTCATTTTGATTTGCATCTCTTAGGTGTTTAGTGACTTTGAGCAAGTTTTCACATGTCTCTTGGCCTTCCTTATGTCCTCTTTTAAAAAGTATCTATTTAGGTCCATTGCCCATTTTTTGATTGGGTTGTTTATCTTCCTTTTGTTAAGTTATATGAGTTCCCTGTAGATGTTGGAGATTAAACCTTTATCAGTGATAACATTGGCAAATATGTTCTCCCATGCAGTGGGCTTTCTTGTTGTTTTGTTGATGGTTTGTTTTTTTTTTTGTTTTTTTTGATTTTTTTTTTTTGTTTTTTTTTTGCTGTGCAGAAGCTTTTTATTTTGATGTGGTCCCATTTGTTTATTTTCTCTTTAGTTTCCATTGCCCTATGAGCTATATCGGTGAAGAAATTACTTTAGCATATGTATGAGATTTCTCTGCCTGTGGATTCTGCTAGTATTTTTATGGTTTTTGTCTTACGTTTAAGTTCTTTATACATTTTGAGTTTATTTTTGTGTATGGTGTAAGTTGGTGGTATAGTTTTATTTTATTTTTTGCATGTATCTGTCCAATTTTCCCAACACCATTTATTGAAGAGACTGTCTTGACTCCATTGTATGTTCTTGCCTCCTTTGACAACTATTAATTGAGCATAGTGGTTTGGGTCGATTTCTGGGTTCTCTATTCTTCCATTGATCTGTATGTCTGTTCTTGTGCCAGTACCAGGCAGTTTTGAGAACAGTGGCTTTGTAATATAGTTTGATATCTGGTATTGAGATATCTCCTTTTCTGTTCTTCTTTCTCAGGATTGCTGCAGCTATTCGGGGTCTTTTTTTATTCCAGATGAATTTTTGGAGAGTTTGTTCTAGGTCTGTGAAATATGCCCTTGGTATTTTAATGGGGATTGCATTGAATCTATAGATTGCTTTGGGTAGTATGGACATTTTGATTCTACCAATCCATCTGTTGCTATGCTCTTCCATCTGTTTATATTTTCCTCTATCTCTTTTTTCAGAATTCTGTAGTTTTCTGAGTACAGGTCTTTTACCTGCTTAGTTAAGTTTATTCCTAGGTATCTTAATTTTTTTGGTGCAATGGTAAATGGGATTGGTTTTTTAATCTCTTTTTGTGTAAGTTCACTATTGATGTATAGAAATGCCACAGATTTCTTGGCATTAATTTTCTATCCTGCTACATTGCTGAATTCATTTATTAAGTCTAATAATTTTTTGGTGGAGTCTTTAGGGTTTTCTATGTACAGTATCATGTCATCTGCAAATGACAGTTTTACGTCTTCTTTTCCAATTTGGATACCTTTTATTTCTTCTTCTTTTCTAAATGCTATGCCTAGCACTTCCAGAACTATGTCAAACAGGAGTGGTGAAAATGGGCATCCCTGTCTCATTCCTGCCTATTGAGTATGATGTTGGCTGTAGGTTTGTTATAAAAGGCTTTTATTATATTGAGGTATGATCCCTCTATTCCCATTTTGCTGAAGGTTTTTATCAAGAAAGAGTGTTGAACTTTGTCAAATGCTTTTTCTGCATCAATTTATCTCTCAATTTGTTTATGTGATGTATCATGTTTATTGATTTCTGTATATTGTACCATCCTTGCATCCCCGTGATAAATCCTACTTGGTCATGGTGTATAATCTTCGTGATTTAATGCTGGATCCAATTTGCTAGAATTTTGTTGAGGATTTTGGCATCTATGTTCATGAGGGATATTGGCCTGTAATTCTGTTTCACTGTGTTGTCTTTATCTGATTTTGGTATTACAGTAATGCTGGCTTCATAGAAGGAGCTTGGAAGTGTTCCTTCCTCTTGAATTTTTTGGAATAGTCTGAGGAGGATAGGTTTTAGTTCTTCCTAGAATGTTTGGTAAAACTCCCTTACGAAGCCATCTGGCTCTGGGCTTTTGTTTGCTGGAAGCTTTTTGATGACTGCTTCAATTTCTTCCATTGTTATTGGCCTATTGAGATTTTTGGATTCTTCCTGATTGAGTTTTGGAAGGTTGTATTTTTGTAGGAATATGTCCATTTTCTTCAGGTTGTCTAGTTTGTTGGAATAGAATTGTTCATAGTATTTTTTAACAATCCTTTGTATTTCTGTGGGGTCTGTTGTTATTTCACCTCTTTCAGTTCTAATTTTGTTTATTTTGGTCCTCTCTCTTTGCTTCTTGTTGAGCCTGGCTAGAGGCTCATCAATCTTGTTTATCCTTTCAAAGAACCAGCTCTTGGTTTCATTGATCTTTTTTTTGTCTCTATGTCATTTATTTCTGCTCTGATCTTTATTATCTCCTTCTTTCTGCTCACTCTGGGCTTTTCTTGTTGCTCTCTTTCTAATCTTTATTTTGTAGACCTAGCTGATTTACTACCATTTTTTCTTGTCTTTTTGAGGTAGGCCTGTAGAGCTGTAAACTTCCCTCGCAGGACTACTTTCATTGTGTCCCATAGATTTTGGATTGTTGTGTTTTCATTGTCATTTATTTCCAGGATGTTTTTAATTTCTCCTTTGATCTCTTTAGTAACCCAATCATTGTTTAATAGCATGCTATACAGCTTCCAGGTATTTGAATTTTTCTTATTGTTTTTATTATAGTTAATTTCTAATATTATGCCATTGTGGTCTGAGAAGATGCTTGATATGATTTCAATCTTCTTGAATTTGGAGAGACTTTGCTTGTGACCCAATATTTCTATCTTTGAAAATGTCCCTTGTGCACTTGAGAAGAACGTATATTCCGTGGCTTTGGGGTGAAATGTTCCGAAGATGTCAATTAAGTCCATCTGATCTAGTGAGTCATTTAGCATTGCTATTTCTTTGCTGATTTTTTGTCTAGAGGATTTATCTAATGATGTCAATGGTATATTAAAGTCCCCTACTATGATTGTATTGTTGTCGATCTCTTGCTTGATATCTTCCAGGAGTTTTTTTAAATGTATTTGGGTACTCCTGCTTTTTTGGGTGCATATATGTTTATCGGGGTTATATCCTCTTGTTGTATCGATCCCTTTAGTATTATGAAATGGCCTTCCTTATCTCTTGTATGGCCTTCACTTTGAGGTCTATTTTGTCAGATATAAGTATTGCTACCCCAGCTTTTTTTTCATTTCCATTTGCCTGAAAGATATTTTTCCATCCCTTCACTTTCAGTCTGTGTGAGTCCCTTGTTCTGAGGTGGGTCTCTTGTAGACAGCATGTATATATATGGGTCATGTTATTTTATCTATTCAGCCACTTGATGTCTTTTGATTGGAGCATTTAATCCATTTACATTTAAAGTTATTATTGAGAGGTACTTTTTTGTAGCCATTTTTATTTTTTGAGCCTGTGTTCCTTCTTACCTTTTTATTTCTCCTTTTTACAGCATCCCCTTTAGCATTTCTTGCATTGCTGGCTTGGTAGTGATAAACTCCCTTAGCCTTTTTTTTTTTTTTTTTTTTTTTGTCTGTGAAGCTCCTTATTTCCCCTTCAATTTTGAATGATAGCCTTGCTGGATAAAATATTCTTGGATTCAGTCCCTTGTTTTGCATCATTTTTTAAATTTCCTTCCATTTTTTTCTCGCCTGATGTGTTTCTGTTGAGAAATCATTTGATAATCTAATGGGAGATCCCTTATACGTAACTTTCTTTCTCTCCCTTGCAGCCTTTAAGATTCTATTTGTCCTGAACATTTGCCATCATAATTATGATGTGTCTTGGTGTGGGTCTTTTCGGGTCCATCTTGTTTGGGACTCTTTGGGCTTGTGTGTCTTTTTTCTTCTCATCAGGGAAGTTTTCTGACATTATTTCTTCAAATATGTTTTCTAGCCCTTGTTCCTCTTCCTGTTGTTCTGGCACCCCTATTATTCATATGTTGCTTCGTTTCATGTTGTCTCAGAGCTCTCTTAGGCTCTCCTCCTGTCTTTTAATTTTTTTCTCCAATTGCAGTTCAGTTGGGTGTGTTTTGCTTCCCTGTCTTCTAATTTGCTAATTTGGTCCTCTGCTTCTCCTAGTCCCGTGGTGGGCAAACTTTTGCTCGCGAGCCACATGCGGCTCTTTGGCCCCTTGAGTGTGGCTCTTCCACAAAATACCATGGCCTGGGTGAGTCTATTTTGAAGAAGTGGCATTAGAAGAAGTTTAAGTTTAAAAAATTTGGCTCTCAAAAGAAATTTCAATCGTTGTACTGTTGATATTTGGCTCTGTTGACTAATGAGTTTGCCGACCATTGTCCTAGTCTAATGTTGAAACTTTCTATGGTGTTTTTTATTGCAGCTATATCACTCTTTATTTCTTCTTGATTCTTACATAAGTTGATTTTTTCATTCATCTGGTTTGTGAACTGTATGACCCTTATTCTGAATTCTTTTTCTGACATAATTGCATACCTCCGTTTCACTTAGCTGCTTTTTTGGCGATTCCTACTTTTCTTTCCTTTGGGGGTTTCTTTGTCTAACCATTTTTCTTCTCACCGAAGGATCTAGGTGTCGAGTCATGCAGGGGTTGCTCATTTGACGGCAGCTCCTCTGGTGGGTGGCAGTGGCTCCTCAGTAGGTGGCAGCTCCTCTGGTGGGCGCTGTTTGCAGTAGTGGTGGCTCCTCTGGCTGGTGGGGGGAGGCTGCTTGCACAGCTGCTGCTCCTCGGATGGGGGTGGGCTTGCTCATGAGGCTGCTGCTCCTCAGACAGGGGCGGGCTGCATGTGGCTGCTATTCCTCTGATGGAGGCGGGCTGCTCACATGGCTGCTGCTGCTTGGATGGGGGCAGGCTCCTTGTGCAGCCTCTGCTCCTCGGATGGGGATGGGTTGCTCACGGGCCTGCTCATGAGCTGCTGCTCCTCAGACAGGAGCGGGCTGCTCATGAGGCTACTGCTCTTCAGACGGAGGCAAGCTGTGCACGTGGCTGCTGCACCTCAGATGGGGGTGGGCCGCTTGCACAGCTGCTGCTCCTCGGACAGGTGCGGGCTGCATGTGGCTGCTGCTCCTTGGTCATGGGCGGGCTCTCATGTGGCTGCTGATCCTTGGGCGGGGTGGGTTGCTTGCGCAGCTGCTGCTCCTCAGGTGGAGGCGGGCTGCTCGTGTGGCTGCTGCTTCTCAGATGGGGGTGGGCTGCGTGCACGGCTGCTGCTCCTCAGACTGGGGGGCAGGTCACTTGCACAGCTGCTGCTCCTTGGATGGGAGCTGGCTACTCACGTGTCTGCTGCTTGCATGGTTGCAGTGCTCTGGGCTTTCTCCAGGTGTCCTCTGCCCTTCCCAGCTGTGAAATGTCTCACCAGCTGTGTCTACTTCACCAATTCAGGGTGGGTGTTATTAGATTTAGTTGCTCATGCTATCTGCTCCGGGACAAGTCTTGGGAAATGTCTGTCTATTCCGCCGCCATTTTGTCTCCCTCATTAGTCTTTTTTTTTTTTTTTTAATATATTGACATTGTCGAAGAAACCAAGATGGCGGCATAGGTAAGCACCTAAACTGCTGCCTCGCACAACAATTTCAAAACTACAACTAAAAGACAGAACAGACACCATCCAGAACCACAGGAAAGCTGGTTGAGTGGAAATTCTACAACTAGAAGGAAAGAGAAAAGCTCACATAGAATTGGAGGTATGGCAAAGGGTCTTTGTGCATGCAGAGAGGAAGGGTGGCTGAGAGCCTGGCTGACTTTCTCTGGCGGGAGGGGGAAGGAAGCCCCCGATTGCACTGAACCCCAGTTCCGACTGCACTGAACCCCAGTTCTGGGCGAAACCCCGTGGACCCAGGCTCATACAGGGGGAGTCTGGACTGTCAGGTAGAGAGAAAGGCACCTGGAGACTCGGAGACCCGGGGGAAACCCAGGGGAGCCCGGCGGGCAGGGGTCTGGAGGCGCACACACCAGTGTGCACAAAGACTGCGGAGGTTGCCACAGGCTTTCCCTAGCAGAAGGGAGTCGGAAGCTCTTGACTGCACTGCACCCCAGGTCTGACTGCACTGAACCCCAGTTCCAGGCGAGCCCCTGGGGACCCGTGCTCTTACAGGGGGGAATCTGGACTCTCGGGCAGGGGCTCGGGAGCCAGGGAAGGCAGAGGTCTGGAGGCACGCACGCCAGTGCGCACAAAGACTGCGGAGGTTGCCACAGGCTTTCCCTAGTGGAAGGGAGTCGGAAGCTCCTGACTGCACTGAGCCCCAGTTCCAGGCGAGCCCCTGGGGACCCACGCTCTCGCGGGGGGAATCTGGACTCTCGGGCGGAGACTCGGGAGCCGAGGAAGGCAGAGGTCTGGAGGTGCACGCGCAAGGGTAGGGCTGATGGGAAGCCAAGACTGTCTGCTCTGCCCTGAGACTCCACCCCTTCGAAGCTGAGCACAGAGGCTTTTGCAATTTGGCAAGTCTAATCCTATAAGGCTGTCTCCAGCACTGAACTTCTCCCAGCATAGACACAGCTGATCCTCACAGCCAGCTTGCCTGGAGGTCAATTCCTCCCAGTGATACCAACAACAATCAAGACTTAACTACAACAAGGCTGTACACACAGTCCATAAAGGGGTGCACCAGGAGTGTCCACCTCAGGTTAACTGGGGAGGCTGACCCACTGGGCCATATAGGAAACCTAGCACACAAATCTACCCTACCAACTCAGGGAAGCAGTGAAAATGTGGCGTCAAAGAAACAGATCACAAACGAAAGAAATGGAGGAAAACGAACGACTGGATATAGAATTCAAAACCACGGTTATAAGGCTTTTCAAGAATATCCTAGAAAAGGCTCATAAATATAATGAAACCCTTGAAGATATGAAAAAGGGACCAACTAGAAATTAAACATACACTGACTGAAATAAAAAATATTATACAGAGACCCAACAACAGACTAGAGGAACACAAGAATCAAGTCAAAGAATTGAAATACAAAGAAGCAAAAAACACTCAACCAAAAAAGCAAAAAGAAAAAAAAATCCAAAAAGTTGAAGATAGTGTAAGAAGCCTCTGGGACAACTTCAAGCGTACCAACATCAGAATTATGGGGGTGCCAAAAGAAGAGAGAGAGCAAGATACTGAAAACCTATTTGAAGAAATAATGACCAAAATCTTCCCCCACCTGGTGAAAGAAATAGACTTACAATTCCAGGAATCTTACAGAACCCCAAACAAAAGGCATCCAAAGAGGACCACACCAAGACACATCATAATTAAAATGCCAAGAGCAAAAGACAAAGAGAGAATGTTAAAAGCAGCAAGAGAAAAACAATTAATTACCTACAAGGGAGCACCCAAACGATTGTTAGCTGATTTCTCAACAGAAACTATGCAGGCCAGATGGGAGTGGCAAGAAATTTTCAAAGTGATGAATAGCAAGAACCTACAACCAAGATTTTTTGAAGAACTTCCAGATTGTTTTCCAGTAAGTTGACTTTCAAATCCCTAACTATACTGCTCCATTCTCTCTTAGACTAAAATTTGTTCATTAATTTATGCATTTTCTAGGTATCATATTGTTGTTAAATGTATATATACATGCTTTGTAAAGTTGTTGAAAATATTGAAATTGCCAAATTTCCTGTTTTCCTGTCAAATTAATTTTTAGAGAACCATTTTATTTTTTTTCTGAGGCTGTACAGAATTAATGCAGTTTAAGATTTTAATTTAAATTTAATTTATTTGCTTTTTGTTGTAAACTTGTATTGTTTGGTTAATGAAAGCCGGATCATAAGCCTCAGTGATGAATTTATTTCAAGGTTGAATAACAATAAAGAACTTACAAGTTTAATAATTGTCTTAAATAGCTTGAGGACATAATCAAAGCCTTCTATTTCTCTTTAACTTTTTGTTTTGCCCCAGAAATCAATCCTTAATCCTCCACCTTCTGTTATTACTTCACTTTGTCTATATTCACGAGACATATAATCTGCTGATTTTATCTTCTTTACCTCCATTTCCGCTTCAAATGCTTTACTGTAAGGGAATCTTACAAAGTCTGCAAAGCTGCCTCCTGCCTGACTCCCAAACCACATGTCACACTTTGTTCTTTTCTCCCTCAGAAGTTCCAGGCACACAGACTTCCTGTTAGTCCTTCCACAAGCAAGCTCTTTCCACCTCAGCACCTGGTACAATAGGTTCTTCTCTTTGTCAGGAAGTTTTTCTTCTACTCCTCTGTGACTGGCTCCTCCCTATCTTTCAGGTCTCAGCATCAGTGTGGCCTTCTCGTTAGCTAAGACCGTTTTAACTAACGTTGGCCTCTTTCCCTTTATTCTACATTGCATTCAACAGTTGATTTCATTCATAGTACTTGCTATAGTATTTGTTTATTTACTAGCCCATTATCTGGAATCATCTATTCTAAAATAATCTACCGTCTAAAACAAGGATGGGCAAACTACACTCCATGTAGGTCCTGCAGCTAAGAATTGCTTTCCATTTTAAAGGATTGTTTAAATAATTTTTTTTAAGCAAAGAAAAACATGCAACAGAGATGTGACATTTGCTAAACCTTAAATATTTACTATCTGGCCCTTTATAGAAATGTTTGCTGACTCTTCCTTCAAAATGTACATTCCAAGGGGTGTATGAGATAATCCAGTATTAATTGTTCATTCTTTTGTAGTTATTTATTGTGTATTTTTGTAAAGTACATAATTTTTAGCATAGTAGTATGTGCATCCTATATAATAAAGAGGTAATATGCAAATTGACCATCACTCCACCACACAGTATGGCCGCCCCCATGTGGTCAAAGATGGCCACCTCCATGTGGACACAAGATGGCCACCACAAGATGGCCGGCAGGGGAGGGCTGTTGTGGGCAATCAGGCCAGCAGGGGAGGGCAGTTGGGAGGGACCAGGCCTGCAAGGGAGGGCAGTTGGGGGGGACCCAGGCCTGCAGGAGAGGGCAGTTGGGGGTGACCAGGCTGGCAGGGAGGGCAGTGGGGGTGACCAGGCCGACAGGAGAGGGAAGTCGGTGGGGGGGACCAGGCCTGCAGGGGATGGCAGGTAGGGGTGACCGGGCCAGCAGGGGAGGGCAGTTGAGGGTGACCAGGCCTGCAGGGGAGGACAGTTAGGGGTGACCAGGCCTGCAGGGGAGGGCAGTTAGGTATTGATCAGGCTGGCAGGGGAGTGGTTAGGGGGTGATCAGGCTGGCAGGCAGAAGCGGTTAGGGGCAATCAGGCAGGCAGGCAGGCAGGCAGGCGAGTGGTTGGGAGCCAGCAGTCCTGGATTGTGAGAGAGATGTTGGACATCCCTCGAGGGGTTCCAGATTGGAGATGGTTAAGGCTGGGCTGAGGGACACCCTCCCCCCCTCCCCCCCCGTGCATGAATTTCATGTACCAGGCCTCTAGTATAATTTATAAAATATATATGTTTATGTATTTAGGATAGTGGCTCAGAAATTTTTAAATAATGAGTTTATGATAAAAATTGTGGAAGTAACTAGTGCTAAAATATGTTATTTATGAGGATAGGAACCACATTCTCTTTATATTCCCATCATCTAGTACACACTTAATATGATACTTTCTGAATAAATGATGGCAGCAGACTTACTATTAGTTGAGCATATATTATTGCCGGGGTTCTTGTCCCAGCCTTAGAAAGGGTTCAGCAATCTGGAGAAAGGGGCTGATGTGTAGATTCAAGAAGGGGTCCAAAGACGAAAGAAATTTTGAAAGGCATTGAGGGTCAGAGGATCTTCAGCTAAAGGAACTGAAGACTACTTCCTCGACTCAGGACCCTGCTTTTATTAACACAATTTGTCCTAAGGCAAGGTGGAGATAATAACTTCAAAGGATAGGGTATTAAAGGATATTGTCAGAATGGGGAATAGCCTACAGCTGTTCAGGTATTTGGCCAACAGGAGGCAATAAAATGCCCTGAGCTGTCTGGTAGCAGACAATCCTATTCAGGTTTGGGGGAAGTGCCGTTTAGCCTTTTCCAACAGGTAAACTACATATGTGGCTCATCCATTGTTGAGTCCAGCCTTTTGGTGAAACTCTTGTAATTATTACATGCTGGAATTGGTTCCCAGCATATTATATTCTCTGAGCATTAAATATTGCTATACAATATTTTGCTTTTTTAAAAATAAATTTTTAGTTTGTAAATTACAGTTGACATATACTATTATATTAGTTTCAGATGTACAATATAGTGATTAGACATTTCTGTAACTTACAAAGTGATCACTCTGCTAACACTAGTACTCATCTGACACTATACATAGTTATTACAATTATTGACTATATTCCCTGTATATGATGTACTTTATATCCCATGACTATTTTTATAACTGACAATTTGTACTTCCTAATCCTTGCCTTTCTTTGTTTTTACCCATCCCTCCAACTCCCCTCCCATATGGCAACCATCAAAATGTTCTCTGTATCTGTGAGTTTGTTTCTGTTTTATATGTTTTTCTTTTTAGATTTCACATGTAAGTGAAATCATATACTATTTATCTTTCTCTGACTTTTTTTCACTGAGCATAATTCGCTCTAGGTCCATTCATGTTGTTGCAAATGACAATATTTCATTCATTCTTTTTATGGCTAAATCCCACTGTATACATGTACTATCTTCTTTATCCATTGATAAATGAATGGACAATATTTTCTTTAATGATCACAACTACCCAATGACTTAGGTTCTATTATCTTTATTTTATAAATGAGAAAATTGAAGCCCAAAGACATTAAACTACTTCTTGTAGTTCACATTGGCAGTAAAAAGTGGAAGTCCAGTTAGGCTGCCTGTCTGGTTCTAAAGCCAGTAATTTAATTTTATTCCTTTTGACTCTTCATCAGAATGCAGTCACATTTTGGAACTAAAATGTGAAGTAAAAATTTTACTTCAATAGATATGAAGAAGGAGCATGTATATTACTAATAGAATAAGTCACTTTTTGTTGCAAGCTCTTGAAGTTAGATTTGGGATACAAGAGTCTAAGTATGGTTCTACAATTTACTAGATAATTCATTTAACTTCTATGAGCTAATTTTTCATCTATAAATTGGGGGTAAAAATAATATTTACCACAAAGGTGTTTTTGAGAATTAAATGCATGTGCAAATGATTGCATACTAAGGTCTATAAAATGTTAGTCCTTCTTTAGTCACATATAACTGTGTGGGGCATACTTTTTCTGCTGTCATAGTTTTGGCTACTCCTGTAATATGCTTTGGCTAATAAAACACTTATTTAACTATTCAAAGGAAGCAGCACCATTCTGGCATATGAAAGAATCAGAGCCCAGATGTAAATTTGACATTCTCTTTCTAGGCTTCTTATAAACCCTATTTTACTTGATCTTACTCAAAAGTGCACATAACTACTATCTACGATGCAGATTTATAAGAGAAAACTTTAGTATTAATCAACATCTCCTTTACCTACATATTGGAATGTGGTGGAATGTAATGCTTTAATTGTCACACCCATCAACATCAGTATTAAACTGGAAGTTACTATTTAGATTTTTTTCAGTGCAGCTTTTACTTATCAGTCTTAAACTAAAAAAAAATGCTTCAAGATTCTTTTTCCAAAATCATAGTTAAGCTAATTTTGTATTAAATTACAAAAGAAAACCCAAACCATCTACAGCATTTTCATTTTAGATGATACCTTTCACACATTTTAAATACTAAGCTCCCAAGGCCTTAAGCTAAATCTAAAATAAAAACTTTCTAAAGGAAAGTGAATCACATCGAATTGTCCCCACAGAGTTCTGGCATTTTTGCCCTGGACTCTTATCATTTCTTCCCTGTATGTAAATATCTTCTTGCATTTCTTCCAATGGCCATTTGCAGGAGCAACAAGGTCATATTTTTATCTTTTTCTCTGGCTTTGTCCTTCCTCCAGTTTTAATTTTTAATTTTTATTTCTTTTATTGTTTAAAGTATTACATATAGTAGCACATTATCCCTTTTCTTCCCCCATTGACCTTCCTCCAGCCTCCACTACCCCCTGTCGCATGCCCTCATCCCACCCCCACAGTGTCTTGTGTCCATTGGTTGTGCATGCATACAAGTCCCCTTCTTCCAGTTTTAGGCACTTATTTAGAAACTAGTGGCCCAGTGCATGAAATTTGTACACGGCGGGGGGGTGTCCCTCAGCCCAGCCTGCACCCTCTCCAATCTGGGACCTCTTGGGGGTTGTCCGACTGCCGGTTTAGGGATCGGGCCTAAATCAGCAGTTGGACATCCCTCTCGCAATCCAGGATCACTGGCTCCTAACTGCTTATCTGCCTGCCTGCCTGATCACCCCTAACCACTCTGCCTGCCGGCCTTCTTGCTCCCAACTGCTCCCCCTTGCTGGCCTGATCACCCCAAATGCCCTCCCCCACCGGCCTGCTCACCCCCAACTACCCCCCTGCCAGCTGGCTTGCACCCAACTGCCCCCCACTGCTGGCCTTCTCGCCCCCAATTACCCCTCTGCCGGCCTGCTTGCCCCCAACTGTCCTCCTGCCAGCCTGATCACCCCCAATTGCCCTTCACTGCCAGCCTGCTCGCCCCCAACTGTCGTCCCCCCCCCCCCGCCCCACTGCCCTGATCACCCCAAACTGCCCTCCCCTTCTGGCCTGATCGCTCCTAACTGCCTCTACCTCAGCCCTGCCACCATGGCTTTGTCCGGAAGGATGTCTGGAAGATCTCCTGGTCTAATTAGCATATTACCCTTTTATTAGTATAGATAGAGGCCTGGTGCACGGGTGGGGGCTGGCTGGTCTGCCCTGAAGGGGGTCCCAGATCAGGGTGGGGGCCCCCTTGGGGGGTGGGGCCTGCTTGGGTGAGGGGCCTGGGCCAGTTTGCACGCTGGCCATGCTGCCATGATGGTGGGGCCCCTGCTGGGGGGCGTGGCCAGTCTGGGTGAGGGGCTGAGGGCCATTTGCAGGCTGGCCACACCCCCATCGGGGTGAGGTTCCCACTGGGGGCATGGCCGGCCTGGGGAAGGGGCTGTTGGCTGTTTTCAGGCTGGCCACAACCCCCATTGGGGTGAGGATCCCCGCTGGGGGCAAGGGGGCCTGGGCAAGGGGCTTATGGCCGTTTGCAGGCTGGCCACGCTCCCATTGGGGTGGGGGTCCCTGCTGGGGGCATGGCTGGCCTGGGCCAGGGGCTGAGGGCCATTTGGGGGCAGTTTGTAGGCCGGCCAAGCCCCCAGCTTTGTCCAGAATATCTCCGAAAGGTCTCCTGGTGTAATTAGCATATTACTCTTTTATTAGTATAGACTAGAGGCCTGGTGCACAAAATTTATGCATGGGTATGATCCCTAGGCCTGGCCGGTGATCAGGGCTGATTGGGCCCTTCTGGCTGCGGGCTGGGGCCTTCCTTTGCTCCCGCTGCCCCCAGGTCATCAGTGCATGTCATAGAGAGCGATAGAATTCCCAGTCTCCTGGTCGAACTCCTGTAGGGACACTTTGCATATTAGCCTTATCCTATATAATAAAAGAGAAACATGTAAATTGACTGTACCTCTGCTACACTCACCAGCCAATCAGGAGTGAGTATGCAAATTAACCCAACAAAGATGGTGGGTTAATTTGCATACACAGGCGCTGGGCAGAAAGCAGAGCGGGAGAGCCAGCGGAGAGTGGAGCGGCTTGGGGAACTTGGCTCTCCAAGCCGCCAGATGGAGAGCAGAGAGGGAGAGCTGGCATCTTGGAGGACTTGGCAGAGCAGGAGGCCATGGGAGGGAGACAAAGCAGGAAGGGAAAACCAAGAGCTCTGGGAGCACCAGGAATTCTGGGAATAGTAGTTCTGGTGGCAACCTCAGGACCAGAAGTGGAAGCCCAGAGCATGGGAGCACCAGGAATGCTGGGAATTGTAGTTCTGGTGGCAGATGGATCTCCTAGACACTAGAACAAAGTGAGCCTGGAGCAAGTTTCTTTCGGTGGGGGATGGAGGGAAAGCAAAGGTGAGAGACATAAGTAAAATCAGAGTGTCTAGGAAAAATTAAAGGGAAGATATCCTAAAACTTCCAGGAAATCTCCACCAATGAAGCAAAGAAAAAAAATAAATGCCTCTATTATTCTGTGAACAACAAGCCAAACTGGGTTGGGGTCTCAGACAATTCGCTCATATGATTGCAAAGACAGACAGAAACTCCTGGATTGGAGAGGGCTCCCAGATTGGAGAGGGTGCAGGTCGGGCTGAGGGGACCCCCCCCCCCACCCCGTGCACTAATCTTAGTGCACCAGGCCTCTAGTGTGTGTGTGTGTGTGTGTGTGTGTGTGTGTGTATTCCTAATACATGGAGTGTGTTTACCAGAGCTTGTAAATACTTATAGATCTCCCTTTCCTTTAAATGGTTTTACCAATTATTGTCTGATGGTCCATTTAAAAATTAATCATGTTCTGCCTTGTGACACATTTTCTCTTTTGACTTAAACCATTATTTCATTGGTATTTAATTTTATATAACTTTGTCTTGTTTTCTTAAATTGCATATCAGAGTCCTTAAAGATCAGGTCCACTTGCTTATTTTTTAGTCCCAAAGTGTGGAGCCGGATATCTTACAACAGCAGGCCCTTTGGAATCAGACCTGAGTTCTTTATTACTATGTGACTGTGGTCAATTTTGTTACCTCAATGAAACTGTTTTGTCATCTGTAAGTGGGAGTGATAATATTACCCTATGTGATTATAAGGATGGAATTGTATGATTGTGTGATGGGCTAGGCCAGTGGTCGGCAAACTGCGGCTCGCGAGCCGTGGTTTGCTGCTCTGTTGACTAATGAGTTTGCCGACCACTGACCTAGACTCTCGATTCCAATAATTACAGGCTGTTTTTGTTCCTTGTGATTAAGCCCCTATCCCAGTGGTCGGCAAACTCATTAGTCAACAGAGTGGCAAACTGCGGCTCGCGAGCCGCATGTGGCTCGCGAGCCATAGTTTGCCGACCACTGGGCTAAGCTGTATGTAACATTACACACTCCAGGGCTGTCATCCACGTGGACTATGTATAGGTGATACCACCCAGGTAATGAGTCTGGTACATATTAGGCATCCATACATGACAGTTATTATGGCTATTACTGAATCCCAGTCTCAATCACTTAATTTTTAAAAAATATTTTATTTTTTTAATCCTCACCCGATGATATTTTTCCATTGATTTTTAAAGAGAATAGAAGGGAGAGAGAGAGACAGAGAGAAAGAGAAACATCAATGTGGGAGAGACACATCAATTGGTTGCCTCCTGCACACACCCCCATCAGGGCTGGGAGCCTGTAACCAAGGTACGTGCCCTTCACCAGAATCAAACCTAGGACCCTTCAGTCTGTAGGCCTATGCTCTATCCACTGAGCCAAACAGGCTAGGGCCCAATCACTTAATTTTTAAAGTATAAAGAAGACAAGCAGAGACAAAGCTGAATAGTATGTAAGTTGTTGGCAGCAAAATAGCTACCTTTGGCTCAGGCTTCCAAGATCCACACAGACTTTAATTTTCCTTGAGAAAAATTCAGCTGTTTTGTGAAGCTATGATGATTGTTGCCTCAATAAATGTCTTTCAGATAATCAGTTCTGATCTCGGTTTCCTGTGATTTGAGGTTGGGTGGTGGAGAAGAAAGGAGCCACTGCGTCACGGAGATCCTCTAACCCTAGAGGTTCTCTTCTCAGTCTGTACTTGTGGGTTTGGTGATATCAGTCTGTACTACTACGGATGGATGGACACAGGCTTACAATGAGGTTTGGGCATTTTCAGATATTTTGGAAGCTCTGACACACAGATTCTTGATTCATTCCTTATGGTTAGCAATTGACTTAGTTCATCACAGCAAAAAGGAATACAGTTGGATGGGATGAAAGTAGGAAACAGAGGACTATAAGGGCTAGTGAATGGAGAATCTGAAACTCCAGGTAGGTATTAAATAATTGAGGTTTTGGCCCTAAAGATGGTCTTTGCTTAGTCGAAGAAAAGGAAAGGTGTCCTTGAATAATTCTTCAGGGTCATAGAGTAAGTGACATTGATGGAGCAGGCAAAGTGGTTACATAACATGTTTCCCCGAAAATAAGACATCCTCTGAAAATAAGACCTGCTTACAGGTTTCCTTCTGAGTGAAATATAAGGCACCCCCCGAAAATAAGGCCCCCAGGTTCTGTCTCAGAATGAAAATTAATTTACCGTAAACTGGTCGCTAGGGCCGCCCCAACTGGCGTCTAGCAACCAGTGACATTACGCGGAGTCCTGACATCACTGCTGTGTGGAGGCGGAGCGGAGGTCGGAGTGAGCGGTGAGCGCAGGGTGGGAGAGAGGAGGAGACTTTCGCAGATGCATGTAGAAGAACAGGAGGATTAGAGCGGACGGGACGTGGTGAAGGTGGTGAGTGCTGGTCTGTCTCTGGTGACACTACCTGATGCTCGCGGCCGCCTTCATGATGACTGAAGGTACTCAGTCAGTGGCAGACCCTGCTCCAGTCCAGATCCAGGCCCCAGCAAGCCCAGTGACAGTCCCCAGGCAGGCCCCAGGGGGTAAATGTCTGATAAAGGGGTAGGAGGGATGTCTGGTGAAGGTGTTCAGTGGCACAGGGGTGGGGGGAGGGGGACCACTTAAAATGACACAGGAGGATCAGAGGGGGCAATCAAAATGACACAGGAGGATCAAAAGGGGTTACTAAAATGGTAATCCCCCCTCTGATTCTCCTGTGCCATTTTGATTCATTCCCCCCTCTGATCCCCCATGTGTCATTTTGAGTGATCCCCCTCCCCCCACCTTGATACCCCAATTCCTTTTTTTTTACCCCTAGAAATGAGCGCAAAAAGAAAAAGCTACTCCGTGGAGTACAAGAAAGGAATCGTGGAAGACTCTTGGGGCCAAAATCTTACTGCTTTCTGCAAAGAGAAGATGTTGAGTATCCGATTGGTCCGAAAATGGCGAGCAGAGTATGGTAACCTCATTGAACAAGTGGACAAGGGAAATGCTAAAAAGCACAAGTGTGGATCAGGTCGGCAACCATTATTTTCCGAGCTGAAAGACCTGATCTGTGAATGGGTTGTTGACAGGAGAGCAAAGGCTTTGGTTGTGAATAGGGCTCAGATTCAAGAATTTGCCCTTGCAATGGCACCACAGTTTGACATAGCCCCCAAAGACTTCAAAGCATCACAACACTGGCTGGATAATTTCCTTCAGCGAAGTGAACTGTCTTTAAGAAGATCTACAACATTGTTTAGGTTGGAAGATACTCAAGTTATTAAGCGAGCACTTGCATTCAAGTCCTTTATTGATGATGCTGACTTCTCTAAATACAATCTTTCCAACATGATTGCTATGGATGAAACTTCAGTGTTTATGGGCCAATCATCTCAAACAACAATTGAGCAGCGGGGTGCCACCTTAGCGTACATTCCCTCCACTGCTTACGAAAGTGCACGTGTTTCCTGTATTTTGGCAATTCGTCTGGATGGCACTAAAATCCCACCTTTAATCATTTCTAAGGGCAAGAAGGAAAAGATTGAACGTGTTTTGGGCGTTTTTATTCCTGAAACTGAAAAAGCCTGGGCCACACCAGCAGTTATAAGGAAGTGGGTCGATTTAATGCTGCTGCTTGTTATGCGAGGGAGCCAAAGAGGTCTGCTAGTCTGGGATGCAGCCAGCACTCACCGCACTAAAGACATGAAGACATTTCTTCACGAAAGAAAAATAGATCAGATAATGATTCCCGCAGGAATTCTGGCCTATCTCCAGACTCTTGATATTGCAATAAACAAGCCATTCAAAGACAATTTGCGCATGGAAATTAATGACTATGTTGAAAATAGAATGGAGAGAAATCAGCGTGGAAACTTTGTGAAACCTAAACTGCAAGAAGTTGTGACTTGGGTGAAGAATTCATGGGAGAAAATCACTGACAGTTGCATTGCAAATGCACTGCGAGCAGGCTACCTTGACAAGAAGTACTCGTTTAAAGACAGTGCTATTGCTAAACATGAGAGATTTGGTCCACTGATTCTGAAAGAAATGGAGTCACAAGAAATTCACCAGGAAATTCAGGAATTGGATTGTTATGATGATGTTCCAGAAGATGATGACATGATTGTCATTGAATAAATGAGTAAATTCTTGATACTGTAGGATTCACAATTTGTCTGGTTTGTGTTGGCAACTACCATACTACCGTACCGTATACAGGTAATAAATTTCCTTTATTTTCATTTAACAATAAATGTGTACCGTATTCTTCTTCATGGAAAAGTAAGACATCCCCTGAAAATAAGACCTAGCGTGTCTTTGGGGGCAAAAATTAATATAAGGCACTGTCTTATTTTCGGGAAACACGGTAGTATTAGGTTAATGTCACATCACTACATTGTATGAAAGAACCTGTATTATTAGGCAGTTTCTAAGAGCAAATTACAGAAAAATATTAACTGGTTAGTAGCATCATAGGTAATAGAACTGAAGGCACTTTCAGAGGTGGCCTGGCCCAGCCCCTCTGTACTCAGGCAAGGGAGTGCCTAAATCATGCAGGACAGATGTCATTTGCATCTCAGTGAGCTCACTAAAGATTGAGAGGCCTTCACATTTTGTGTAGCCCATATAATTATGTTATCACCCTGAGAGTAAAAAGAAACAGCATCCTTATCCAACCTAAAACACAGCTGATTAATTGCGATTTGTGTCTTCTTTTCCACAAACAGACTGGTGTTTGAGGTGGTGTCATGTAGATGGATGACTAAGAGCAAGCCCAAGTTTTCACCTCTTACTGAACATCTTTGTCTAGGAGAAACATTAATGTTCATTCACTCCACAGATATTTATGGAGCACCAGGCTCTGTAATAGGAGCTGAGGACACACCTATGAGCAAAACAGAATTCCTTCCCTCAATACACGTATGGTCTGGGGGCGGGGGTGGTGGGAGGGTGGGCAGACAAGTAGAAAGATAATATTTATTAGGTAGTATGGCAGATATCAACATGTGAGTTTTTATCACATGATGGGCATTGTGCTAAGTGTTTCAGGCCACTTCATCTCATTCATCTCATGATTATTCCTCCATCATAACCTTAACGTTGTAAAACAACTCATTACATGCAAACTTTCCTTTCTGGTTGCAGTGCTCTTTATGGCACATCCTAAGTTCTTCCTGATGATGGCTTAGAGTAAATTTATGATCAATCCTGCACATTTTGCTGCTGAGATGTAGAGGAATTATTTAAGGCTTTAAAAATCCCCTTTCTCTAACTTTCAAGCTTTCAAGCCTAGTATGTTTCTTTGGGTTTCAAAAACCTGCTTCTGGAAGTCAAAAGCTTTCTTTCTCTTTACATTTCTACAATAATAATTTTAATGCTCCTTTAAGTGGATGGAATCCTCTGGTTAGGAGGGGAAAATGTCATATGCAAGAAAGTGAGGGGGGAAAAAGGAATAACATGTTTCAATATACCATCTCTCTCTCACAATATAACTGCATATACATAGATACTTACATAGCTATAGACTCTAGGATTCAATGCCCATCCTCATCCAAAGATATATCTATTTTAATTGGAGATAATTTGTAAACTCACATAATACAGATTACTTTTAATTGTGGAATTTCAGGCATCCGTGTACTGGGTAAGGTTTTTATATTTTCTCTCTATCAATTTTTCTTCTTTGCAGAACCCATTGAGCTAATGACATTCTATACAAAGTTGTTTCTTTATGTAAATTGGTTAATTTGAAACATGTATTATAGTTTCTTCACAGGCACTTACTGCTCCTCAACATTTCTGCATTTGACTCCCTATATGTCTGTACTATACATACATATGATTGTAGTTCTCTAAAATAATCATTATTTTGATGATAATGATTCAGAATGGTCGTAAAGGTAGTATCTGATTTCATTTGACTGCAAGTACAAAGACACAATTCTTCCTGATTGGGATATTTAATGGCAAGTGGTATAATGATGAAGAAGACAGCTGTGATGACCAATTTGTTCAATCTGTTACTGGGTAGACTAGAAATTAACCATTGGGAAAAGAAAGGCTTCCCTATTAGCTTTATTGTGCTATTGGTCCATCACATACTGCTCAGGCTCCTAAGATGAGGACTTACCAAATATTAACCAAGCCCTAGCTGGTTTGCTCAGTGGTTAGAGTGTCGGCCTGGGGACTGAAGGGTCTTGGGTTCAGTTCTGGTCAAGGGAACATACTTTGGTTGCAGATTCAATCCCTGGCTCCGGTTGGGGTCTGTATGGGAGGCAATCGATTGATATGTCTCTCTCACATTGACATTTCTCTCTCTCTGTCTCTCCCCCTCCCTTTCACTCTCTCTGAAAATCAATGGAAAAAATATCCTCGGGTGAGGATTAACAACAACAACAAAATTAACCAAAAGAATGAATTTTGATCCTGAAGCTCACTTTTGGTATAAATGCAAATTCTGATTTTGGTCTACAATCAGAATGTACAGCTTTACCTGTCTCTGGTATAATTCCACTTTGGCCAGGTGATGATCATGCTGACCAAGCTGTAATTTCTCTTTTGAAGCACAAAAGGAAATGAAGGTTTTAATAACACTGCAAGACTCTGAATTCGGAAACAGGAAACGAAGGTTTATTAGTAACCAGGTGGTTGTCTGGTGGGCTCTCCCATATAATGTACCTTCCCCTTTCCTCTCACCATGGCCTTGAATGAAACTTGCAGTGCTGGCTATTAAAGTCCTTGAGTACATTCTCTTCCCAAGCCTGGACAGATAGTGTTAGGAGGGCCAAATGGGAGTATATTTTTTTCAGATTCTTTGGAAGTATGCTCATTGGTTTCTTTCAGTCTTCAAAAGGATTTTCTTTCTTCCTGTTTTGACAGGAACAAATCTGGGAACCACTTGAAATGACACAATATGAGACCATGGCAGCTATATGTACATCTGTACACTTAGAGAATGTGTTAGGAAGAGCATGGTTAGGCACTATCTTTCTTCTTTCTGAAGTCTAGGTTATATTTGTATACACGCACTTCTCTGCTTATTTATTTTTAATATGTATTTTTATTGATTTCAGAGAGGAAGGAAGAGGGAGAGAGAGATAGAAACATCATATTGGCTGCCTCCTGCATGCCCCATACCAGGGATCGCGCCTGCAACCCGGGTATGTACCCTGACCGGGAATCGAACCGTTGACACTCAACCATTGAGCCAAGCTGGCTGGGCAGCATCTTTCTATCTCTCTCTGTTTATATTTTCCCCCTTCCCTCCTGCCCTCTCCCAACACCCCATAATCACATTACAGATTGGAGTAAATTTGCGTAAATTTGTGTTTGCTCTCAGGCAGCATGAGAAACAGCAGATGTGCTGCACAGGGTGTGGGAGGAGAGTTACAGCGCATAATACATGTACTAAGCATAAATGGGGAAAGTTAATTGTTATCATTATTATTTACTATAATGTGTCTTAACTATATTGTCATTGATCTGGTGACTTAATATTTCAATGGGACAGGCAAGATGGTTTAGACCTAAAATATCAAGCACCTACGAAGGTTATGATTTCAAGACAATATTCATAACCCTAGGGGGGGAAAACAAAACAAAAACTAACAAATCCTTTCATTTCCCCTCTGAATATTACTGAATTTGATCTCTCTTTCCTTTGGTGAAAAGCTGTGGTGCTGATGGAGCTGCCTGACTGAGTGGTGCTTCAAGACTCATTTAGCTATTTGCTTGGATTCCTGAGGCCCAAGGAACCTGCAGTCTTGTTTATGGGAGTAGCATGAAGAAGAGAGGGAAGAAAGAGCTGGAGATAGAGAAATGAGAGAGAGAGACAGAGAGCGCGAGAGAGCGCGCGCGCGCGAGAGAGAGAGAGAGAGAGAGAGAGAGAGAGAGAGAGAGAGAGAGAGAGAGAGACTGCAGAGAATGCAGGGTTATGGGAAGGGAAGGGAAATAAAAAAGGAATCAAAATCATTGTCTAGAATCAGAATGTACAGCTTTACCTGTCTCTGGTATAATTCCACTTTGGCCAGGTGATGATCATGCTGACCAAGCTGTAATTTCTCTTTTGAAGCACAAAAGGAAATGAAGGCTTTAATAACACTGCAAGACTGAATTAGGAAACAGGAAACGAGAGCTCATGCTACTGTTGGAGCCTTGAGTTGTTTCTGAAATGTAATTGTGACATCCCTTGAGGACATGGTGTACTGCAGAATAGCACATTCTAGGTGCTAGTATTTCTGTTGGCAAAGCTCCCATCACAGCCTCAGACGCTCTCTCTTGCCACCCAGGCTCCAGACAGTGACGACGAATGATTGCTCTGCTTGTTCCTATGTCTGAAAAAATAGCTTTAGAACTGTACCAGCTTTATGGTTGAGCAATTGAGGCATTTATATAAAATTTGAACCTAGCCATCAAGAGATCTGCTAGAAAAAAAATTAGCAAAATCAAATTTCAAGATGGCATTATTCACCATAAGGAAAACCACCAATTCAGCAAAAGGGAAGGCAAAACTGAAATTTATCTTCAAAGCTAAATATTGTACCTTAGACCAATTTTAACCTCTAATGCATTGGAAGGTTAATAATCTCCTTTTGTCTGCTTAAACCTGAAGTTAAATGGTTAACAAAAGGTCTTGGCTTGTTAGATTTTTTCTTTCCTTACAGATTAAATTTTTATAAATAGAGATGACTTACTAGTTTAAATGTTTCTCTCAGCTGGATCCAGAGACAAGCTGTTTTATTAGTCCTAGACTGGAAAAATTAAGTTTTTACTGTGAGGAAGAGAAGGAAGCCAGCCTTCACAGTGGGGAGCGTTTGGGGAGGGAGAGGGAGGAATGGCAGGGACCCCATTGCTCTGAGCAGAGCAGCCCAGATTGCAGAAGCTCCAAACAGGCCCAATCAGGGCAGTGGGAAGATCCCAGCCGGATGTTACAGTTTTTGAAATGGTTCTCCCTAGCAATTTCATTTTGCCCCAGGGAGGTGTAAACTTTCAGAAACAAATATTTATTGAGATTTTTTTTTTTTTTTACATTCAAAATAGAGAGGAACAAAAAAGAATAAAAAGAGAGAAAATATGTACATAATGACAGTGACCACTTAGGTCATGTTTGCCACTTTTTAAAAAAATATATATTTTATTGATATTTCACAGAGAGGAAGGGAGAGGGATAGAGAGCCAGAAACATCGATGAGAGAGAAACATCGATCAGCTGCCTCCTGCACACCTCCCACTGAGGATGTGCCCGCAACCAAGGTACATGCCCTTGACCGGAATCGAACCCAGGACCTCTCAGTCCGCAGGCCGACGCTCTATCCACTGAGCCAAACCAGTTTCGGCAATGTTTGCCACTTTTAAAGTGAGACGGTACTTTTATTTCCTCGCCTAGCCATCAGCACTGTTTTTAGAAGGAAGGAGTAACAAATAAGTGCTCTATTTAAAGCTCCAATTTTATTTTGGTAAAAGTAAAAAATAGAAATGTTATTTTATTTCATATTTTTTATTTATTTCAAAGAGGAAGGGAGAGGGAGAGACAGACAGAAACATCAATGATGAGAGAGAATCATTGATTGGCTGCCTCCTGCACACCCCCTACTAGGAATTGAGCCCACAACCCAGCCATGTGCCCTGACCAGGAATCGAACTGTGACCTCCAAGCTCATAGGTCGACACTCAACCAATGAGCCACACTGGCCAGGCTAGAAATATTACTTTAAAAAGAAAAGTATACATTTGTGTGCATATTATTATACAAAATTATAAAATTATACAAAAACAAGTACTATGTTAGAAGATTTAAGGGGCAATAGACCAAAGTGCTAATAGCAATTTGAAGAAGACATGGAATTACAGATGTCCTCCCGCCCCCCCTGACCATTTTTTTCAGTTTTCCAAACTTTTTATAGTGTGGTTTCATTGCATCCTATCTAATCCTATCTAATAAAAGAGTAATATGCTAATTGACCACAACTCCGCAGGCCACGCCCACCAGCCAATCAGGAGTGAGTATGCAAAT
This sequence comes from Plecotus auritus, assembly GCF_963455305.1. Lineage (NCBI taxonomy): Eukaryota > Metazoa > Chordata > Mammalia > Chiroptera > Vespertilionidae > Plecotus > Plecotus auritus. Next base: position 73,486,242 of record NC_137773.1, read on the forward strand.
TAACCCAAACAAGATGGCTACGGCCACGGAGAGAGCAGGAGGCTTGGGTTTCCCTGGCAATGGAGGAAGCCAAGCTTTCCGTCTGCCCTGGCCTGCCTTGGCCTCCGCTGAAGGCTACAAAGTTTTAATTATAGAAAATAAATAAATCCCAACAGAAATGGCTCTGGCCACAGAGCGAGCAGGAGGCTTGGCTCCGCTGAAGGCTACAAAGTTTCAATTATAGAAGATAAATAAATCCCAGATACCAGGGCCTCCGCTTGGGTCACTGGGGGGCGTGGCCAGCCTGCAAACCACCACAGGCCCCTCGACCAGGCCGCCCCCACACCCCAAGGGAACCCCCACCCTGATCCGGGACACCCTTCAGGGAAAACCAACCAGCCCCCACCCGTGCACCAGGCCTCTATCCTATCTAATAAAAGAATAATATGCAAATTGACCGTCACTCCAACACACAAGATGGCTGCCCCCATGTGGTCAAAGATCACTGCCCCCATGTGGACACAAGATGGCCACCACAAGATGGCCAGCAGGGGAGGGCAGTTGGGAGGGACCAGGTCTGCAAGGGAGGGCAGTTAGGAATGACTAGGCCAGCAGAGGAGGGAAGTTGGGGGCGACCAGGCCTGCAGGGAAGGGCAGTTGGGTACCCAAGCCTGCAGGGGAGAGCAGTTGGTGGGGGACCAGGCCTGCAGGGGAGGGCAGTTAGGGGTGACCAGGCCTGCAGGGGAGGGCAGTTAGGGGCAAACAGGCTGGCAGGGGAGCAGTTAGGCATCAATCAGGCTGGCAGGGGAGTGGTTAGGGGGTGATCAGGCTGGCAGGCAGAAGCAGTTAGGGGCAATCAGGCTGGTGAGCAGTTGGGAGCCAGAAATCCTGTATTGTGAGCGGGCAGTCGGACATCCCTCGAGGAGTCCCAGGTTGGAGAGGGTGCAGACTGGGCTGAGGGACACATACACCCCCACATGACGAATTTTGTGCACCAGGCCTCTAGTCTATAATAATTTTTGAAAACATAGGATGTAGGGAGAATAAATAAATCTAGAACACTTTAAGAGTGAGAGAAGGAGAGAGACAGAAAAATAAAGAAAGAAAACAAAGGGAGGGAGGAAGGAAAGAAGAAAGGAAGAAGGGGAATTAAATATTCTCAAGTATTGTCAGATGGTCAGAGAGAATAAAGAAACTTGGTTAAATAGTCTTGAAAAACGTTAAACTTTGACTTTTGGTCTTGAAGTACCAGGAGATTTTTGTGTTTATTTTCAGTTTATGAATGACTGAGTGATGTGTCAGCATTTTAAAAAATGGAATTGAAACCAATGTGCTTTTTTTCTTCAGCTTACTAATTGAAATGCCTGATAGCCCTAGGGATGAAGCAGCTGCTTCTCAGAAAACTGCTACAGGTTTTAGATTACAAGGTTATTCGGCAGAGTTGTCCTCTTTATCTACTTGCCTAAAATAGAATTTGGTTACATGAAAAACAAATATATATATATATATATATATATATATATATATATCTCCTACTAGATTAGAAAGAAAGTGAGAAAAAAATTGGTATTACTAAAGAATGTCTACTACAATAAAATAATTCTTTTAGAATTTTCATGTAAATATATTGCCCCAGGAAATATTTCAGTTAGAAATTTAAAACTATTTAACACATATAATGTGCCAAAGATTTTGTATATTTTGTTGACTAAAGCACCAATGCCTTCTTTAACATAGTGTGCACATATATTTACGTATCCAATACAAGAGGACTTTACTCAGAGTGTATAAGAAACAAGGAACTTAATTCAATAGGAGTTGGAGCTGGACTGGCCTTTACAAAAACCATTACTGTCCAATATAACTTTTTGAGATGATGGAAATATTTTTTATCTATATTGCCAACACAGTAGCCACTAATCTTGTGTAATCACTTGAAATGTGGCTAGTATGGCCCTAGCTGGGTTGGCTCAGTGGATAGAGCGTCAGCCTGTGGACTGAAGGATCCTGGGTTCGATTATGGTCAAGGGCACATGCCTGGGTTGTGGGCTCGATCCCTAGTGTGGGGCATGCAGGAGGCAGCCGATCAGTGATTCTCTCTCATCGTTGATGTTTCTGTCTCTCCCTTTCCCTTCCTCTCTGAAATCAATAAAAATATATTTTAAAAAAAGAAATGTGGCTATGGCTAGTATGACTGAAGAACTAAAATTTTAATAATTAAATTTAAATAGCCATATGTGGCTAGTATTCTGTATTGGACAGTACAGATCATACTTATTTGGCAGGTAAGACAATCAAGAGGCTAAGTGAGAACCCTAAGACAACTGTGAAATCCGCCATTCATTTTCAACTAATTTTCATTAAGGAGGTGTTAGGAAGGAGAAGGAAGATGAGCGAGTTGTTACATTAATGTTCTAAGACTGCTCCCTGATAAACTTTTCTTTTTAACCTCTGGAAATACCTAGAAACCACCCACCCAAGAGGGGTCATGGGTAGATTACCCAAACAGATTAAGCCCCCAAGCCCACTCTGATTCTTATACTAATAACTGTCAGGTTGGAAGAGAAAATATTATTCCTGCTTTATATCTGAGGCTCTGATAGGCCAAATGATTAGCTCAGGTTTGCCTGTCTCACAAGTACATCTGCTGGAAAAGGTTTTTGACTCTTCGCTCTTTCCGTTATACCTGGCTGCCTTTCATCTAAGTCCTGAGAAGGTGTAAGACTTGGGAAGCTGCTTTAGTGTGTAGGACAAACTGAGGGAGCCCCACAGAGCAGCAGCATCTCACAGAAAACATCCTCTGGCAAAAGTCTAGTGGGAAGCTGTGTAGGATCCAGAATTAAGAGAATACAGGATTGATAACATGTATGCCTTGGACAAGTTACTAAGCCTCTTTAAATACCACTTTCCCTATTAGTAAAATGAGGATAACATTGGTACCTCGTAGACTTCTTGTGCAGGAAAATGAAATGATTCATGTAAAGTGCTATGTGCAGGCATATAGTAACTGCTCAGTGCACGTTAGCTATAATTATACATCTACACTAATAAAAGAGAAACATGCAAATTAACCATCACTCCACTATGCCAAGCCACACCCACCAGCCAGTCAGGAGTGAGTAGGCAAATTAACCCAACCAAGATGGCGGCCGGCCACAGAGCTGGAGCAAGCAGGAGGCTTGGGTTGTCCCAATGATGGAGGAAGCCAAGCTTCCTGGCCAGCCCTGGCCTCCACTCAAGGCTACAAAGTTTCAATTATAGAAGATAAATAAATCCCAATAAAAGTGGCGGCAGCCATGGAGCTGGAGAGAGCAGGGGGCTTGGGTTGCCCCCAGTGATGGAGGAAGCCAAGCTTCCTGGCCAGCCCTGGCCTCCGCTCAAGGCTACAAAGTTTCAATTATAGAAGATAAATAAATCCTAGATACTTGCTTCTAGCCGGCCCTGACCTCCACTCAAGGAGGCGCAGGAAAAAAAAAAAGAAAAAGAAAAAAAGAAAAAAAGGAGGGGCTGGGACCTTGGGTTGCCAGGGGGTGATCAGGCCAGGATGGGATGGCAGGGGCCATTGGGGGTAAGCAGACCAGGAGGGGGGCCAGTTGGGGGTGAGCAGGCCATCAGTGGGGGTCAGTTGGAGGTGATCAGGATAGCGGGGGGGCGCAGTTTGGAGTGAGCAGGCCAGCAGGAGGCAGTTGGGGGTGAGCAGGCCAGTGGGGAGGGAAGGTGGGGGCGAGCAGGCCAGCAGGGGGGGCAGTTAGGGGCGAGCAGGCCAGCAGGGGGGCAGTTGAGGGTGAGCAGGCCAACGGGGGGGCAGTTGGGGGTGAGCAGGCTGGTGGGGGGGCAGTTGGGAGAAGCAGGCCGGCAGGCAGAGTGGTTAGGGGCAATTAGGCAGGCAGGCAGGCAGGTGAGCGGTTAGGAGCCAGCAGTCCCGGATTGTGAGAGGGATGTCCGACTGCCAGTTTAGGCCTGATCCCTGTAAACCGGCAGTAGGACATCCTCTGAGGGGTCCCAGATTGGAGAGGGTGCAGGCCGGGCTGAGGAACACACACACAGACCCCCACCCATTATTAATATAAAAAGATGTGAACTGTGTTTTCATTGCTTCATTGGCCTGTTTCCAGATTTGGAACTAGGAGGCAGTGATCTTGGGTTAGACCTGCATTACAACACTATACTCAATATCTTAGTATTTTCCCATATTTTTCCCTTCCTCTACAAGTTTCTATTCTCTTTCTCCCACTACAACACCATAGGGAAAATGTTATTGTGTTACCATCCCTGGAATCTCTCCTTCACTGCTACAATTTTTGTGAAGTTCTAGAGGAAATAGTGAGGGAGACATAAGAGTGGCTGGCAGATTCTCAGAAACATTGATTGGTCACCTGATGTCCACCATCATCATGGGAGCAGCAGCGTGAAGCCCCACACCCAGTTCAGAGGAATCTATTTTGACAAAGTTTCTAAAATTAAACTCTTTTTTTTCCTGTGGAAACAGTTTCCCCACAGTCCTACCATCATTACCACTATAAAAACCAAGTCATTATCAAACTAAATGGGAGAAATCATCCTGTACATAAAGCCCTTTCAGGAGTTATATCCAGACACTTTATTCCTTGCTTCAGGCATCTCATAACCTATGGGCTTGTTCATGAGCTTTGGAAGTGTTCAGGATGGACACAAGAACATCTTGGTATCAAAGATATCATTCAGATTCCTAGATCCCTCCTTAGTGGTCAGTTCCACTATGGGAGAAGAATGCCAAACTCTTGTAGGTCCTGCATGTAAAATAGGGCAAAGTTGAAGACCAAATACTATAAGTTAAATGGAATGCATTTGTCCTATCTGGTGGGAGGAAATGCATAGCACTAGAAAAACAGTAAAAGCACCGTCCCATCGAGGGAGGTAAATCTTTGTAGTCTAGATGAGCATAGCTCATCCCAATTCTATTAACTGCCATCCTTTTAAGAGCATTCCATGTCAGTAATCCTCCCCCTGTGGATTATTCAAATGAGTAGAATGGTTGTAAAATCCTTCTTTGGCTGATATAGACAATGACAAGAGGACAGCGTAGCGCCCTTTGTGCCTCAATCTCAATAGAACATAAATATTTAATAATGACTCTGATCCGTGAAGCACCATGTGTCTCCATTCTGGTCAGAGCTTCTATTTTTGTTTTTGCTAAAAACTTGCATTATATCAGAGTGTGGATAGATAACCTGTAAAGCTGTTTTAGTAACTGGAAAAAAATATTCTGGTTAAAGCTTAGTGCCAGTGTAATCAGGATCACGATTTTGATGTCCACACACAACAGTTAAATAAAACAGTCTAGTTCACATTTATAGACTGAATCCACAACTGGGACCAGCCTTTTATTTATTTTTTAACATATTTTTATTGGTTTTAGAGAGGAAGGTAGAGGGAGAGAGAGATAAAAACATCAATGGTGAGAAAGAATCATTGATCGGCTGCCTCCTGTATGACCCCTAATGTTGATTGAGCCCGCAACCCTTGACTGGTATCGAACCCGGGACCCTTCAGTTCACAGGCCGATGCTCCATTCACTGAGCCAAACCAGCAAGGGCTGGGACCAGCCTTTTAAGCCAATATGCATCACTAGACAAGATGGCTAGGCTACAGAATGTTTATGGCACATTTTGCCTGTCATGATTACTAGATAAAGCAATACGAAGACCTTGGCTTCAGATTTGAAGGACAGCACATTATTAGCATTGTGGTGAGAAAGTGCTAGATCTAGGTGCAAGCCCAGGCCACTTACCAGTCTATGATCTTGGGCCTTTGAGTCATGGGTTGTGCAATTTGGAAATTAGAGAAAAAAAAAGCATTTCTTCCTATATCATAAAGGTGTTGTGGGGATTAAATTACAGAATGAATGAGCAATCTCTTTGTAACCATAAAGTGCTTATACAAATAGAAGATACTATAAATATTTATAGCTTAAATACTTGGGATTTTTTATAGTTACTGATGAGGAAAATGAGACATTTTTGGGGGGCTAGCAATCTGAATCTGTGCCAGTAACCTAATGCACATTCTTGTTAGCCTGTAGTCTAGTCACTGCCCCTTCTTTAATTATCTGGTCCTGCAAGACCTGTTTACCTAAGTATTACTCCCATTTTAGAGAGGCCATAAACCATGAACAATACACAACCCCCAGACAGGGTTATCAGTGCTGGCGCCAGGCCAGGCAGCCCGCGAAAGGTCTGGAAGTCCCATCCCATATTTGGGGGAAAAAGAAACCAAAGGGTATTAAGGGAAAGCTTCCTCCATATTGGTTTGCTCAGAATTTGGAGAGAAACAGTCTCCCCTGAGTCACTGTACCAGTACATGTGGAATGCCTGGAAATAAATGGGTTTTTCCTGTACTCCCGCGTATTTTTCGGTAGCCTGGTAAATTGTGTAACATTACTATTGTGTGTTTGTTTTGTTTTCCCCTAGGGTCGCTTTACAGAAATGTGCCCTGCATTTCAGTTATACTGGCATTTAGACCTCTGCTTCATCAAAGTCATGGACAAAGTTTCATAAATTCTTCTTCATTGAAATAGGAATCTCACATGTCTCCAGTAGCACATTATCACCAACAAATAGTTATGATGAATGACTGTGAGGCAAAGTTGAGGGCCACTGCATAATTATCCTTCTACATAAATTACATTAAAAATAGTAATGTGTAACACCTGCAGAACAAGGCTGGCTTTTTGAGGTGTTATTTTTAGTTGAATTGGGCAGGGCACAGGCAACTTCCTCCTGATGAGCTGTAAAAACACCAAGAAAACTTAAGAGGCAAGCATGGCTCTGCTTTCTGTTTTATACCCACCCCTGCATGCTGCATAGCTGAATTGTAAATAATAAAACCATAAACACAGAGAAGCTCTGATTTCCTTCCTTCCATTGAATTAGGCTTTAGTTTAAAAGTCACACAAGATCTCAGAAATGATCTATTTAAAATACAAAGTTGGGTGCAGAGAGAAACAGTTCAGTGACCTGGGGAAGCTGTGGGAGGGAGCAAGGAATATCTTCTTGTATCTGTACCTTAAACTTTGACACAATGGATTCCTCAACAATTTAAACACTGAGGAGAAGATGCCATATTGAGTGAGAATTAAGAACATAAAAGATTTTGGCCAGTGATAACAGAAAAAGGAGAAAAACTTCAGTGAGCTGGGAGAGGTAGTTCAAAATCAGGTGGGGTTGATGCCGAAACGCAAAGGCTAGCCCTGAAAAGCCCTTAAATCTTTGCAGAGCCTCTGGGTTCCAGGTGGGAGTTAGCAGCCTCTAGGCCATAAGAAAAGTGCTACCTCGAATTCTGAGAGATTTCATCAGGGCAACCAGAGAAGCTACGCCGACATAAAGGCAACTTCTCATTCCCATAAGAAATCATGCCAGGTACATTTTCCTCAGGCATTTAAATAGAAAAATCTTTAGTTTCTAGATTCAGTACAGAGTTAATGCACAACTGCTGATGTGAGGAAAGCAACAGGATTTTTCTTGATGGGGGTGGGAGAGCATTGGACATCCTTTGGGGAAGACTTAATTTTTGATTCATTTCTCCTGAGAGGCAGAGGGGAAACCTTGTATTTTTTCTGGATATTTTGCTCATTAAATCATTTGGAGCCATGACTCAAACATGGCCTCTGGAGACGGATAAAGAGAATTTCAGTGTATTTTAAATAAGGTCTTTTGCTTGGAGTGAGTATTAAAACTATTGATCTAGTTGCTTGTTTAAGAATATACATGTATGAGAGCCATGAGAATGCCTGCCAATACCTAATACCTATCAATAAGCAAGATACTATTGTGTGTGTTTGCTTGGACTTTTCTGTTCTCAATCTGTTATTGCTTTGGTGAATTAATGGTTGATATTTTTACAAAGGATTTCTAGGATTTCTCACAATGACAATTATGCTTGTGTTTACTATTATTTTCCACAACCTAGATTATTTTTTTAAAAATATATTTTATTGATTTTTTACAGAGAGGAAAGGAGAGGGATAGAGAGCTAGAAACATTGATGAGAGAGAAACATCGATCAGCTGCCTCCTGCACACCCCCGACTAGGGATGAGCCCGCAACCAAGGTACATGCCCTTGACTGGAACCGAACCTGGGACCCTTCAGTCCACAGGCCAACGCTCTATCCACTGAGCCAAACAGGTCAGGGCCACAACCTAGATTATTGTTAGGTCATTTAAAAAATCCTGAAGCTCCTTTTGCAAATACTTCCATTATAGACACAGTTTAATACCTTGTTTTCTGAAGGATATTAGCTGTGATATATGTTAAAAAAAACAGTGAAATTTTTATACAAAAGTTGTATCAGCTCTTTTCTAGGATAAGGTTAGGAACTGGGTATCACTTGATGGCATTTAGCTATAGGACACCTACTCCTATGAGGTTCTCAAGGGAGTCATGCACGCAAAGAACAACGTTAAATAAGAAATACTATATTTGCTTTTTTTTAAAAAAAAAACAAACATTTTTGAGCCAGATCTAAGATATCACCACCCACTCCCCCACAACATAAATAGTTTCACCCAATAGGAAAGCATTTTAGCAATGCGGTACAAAGGACCAGGTAACTTCACAGATTCCAATGAAAGAAAGTTTCTTAATGGCAGCTCTCAAGGTCATAGACTTAGAGAGTAAGGCGATATTAACATAAGCCTCAAGAGAGTTGTATGACCAATGGGTATTTTCCAGCTTCTTCCTATCATTTGCTGCATGTAGGTACGGGTGCAGAAATACAAATTAAACTAGGTAGTAAATGGTTGCATGGAGAAATAAAGACTTGGACTCTAGGATCACATAATTTTGGTCTTAACCAAAGTAACATTCCTTATTATGTGATGTCCATGCTCCTAGGATGGAGTGTGTGGTTTAGACTAGAGGTCAATGTAGAGCTTTTACTTCTTCATAATCCTAAAAATTGAAATCCAGCATGCTTCACCTATGGGTAGCTATATGGTACAGGAACTTTCTATTGCACCATGGAAACAATGATCAGCCAGTTTAGGTAGCCATGCAAAAAGAAAGAAATGGTTGCAGGTTCCCATGATAAACCGTAGTGACTTAATTGATTCTTCTACATGGACTAAACTGAATACCTAACAGTTACTTTGAAATTAACATATCCAGGCCCTGACCAGGTAGCTCAGTTAGTTAGGGCATTGTTCCAATACTCCAAGGATGTGGGTTTTATCTGGTCAGGGCACATACAGGAATCAACCAGTGAATGCATAAATAAAGTGGAACAACAAATGAATATTTCCTCTCTCTCTCTGTCTCCCTCTCTGTCTCTGTCTCTCTCTCTCTCCCTCCCCCCCTCTAAAATAATAATAAAAAATAAAATTAACATATCTAAAATAGGGGTTTCCATATCCAACCCCTATTTTAAACCTGCATATCCCCAAATCTTTCCCATATCAGTTAATGGCACCCAATTGCTTGGGCCAAAAGTCTGTAAGTCATCCTAAATTTCTTCTTTGTCCTTACTCCTATCTACAATGTCTCATCCATCAATAAGTCCTCTTGGTTTTACTACCAAAATGTCTTCTGAATCCATACACTTCTCACTCTTTTCACTCCTACCACACTAATCCAGGCCTCTATCACTTCCTGCCTGGATTATTGCATGGATTACAGTGTTGTAACTACGGCCTTGCTTCCATTCTTGCCTTATCACAATCATTCCCAGTGGCACAGCCAGGATTAGGGTTTCAATTATAAATCAATTCATATCCTTTCCTGTTAAAATCTTCCAGTGGTTTCCCAGTGCATTTAGAATAAAACGTCAAACTCCTGGCTAACCTGGCCATTATGGCCTTCCTGGTTCTTCATGATCTGGTGACTATTCACTTCTTGCCCCTCATTTTGACTACTTCCCACCTTACTCCCAGCTCTCCTCCAACCTCTTTGGCCTTGCTTCATCTGATCTTTGCATAATGGTTCCTTCTCTTTATTTAGGCTAAATTCTCACCTCCTTGGGCCTTTTCTGACACCTTAAACTAAATAAATTACCTCTCTAAGACAATCTAATTACTGTGTTCTATTTATTCTTTGTATTCTTTAATCTAAGATGACCTCATTTGTTTGTTGATGTCTTTGTCATTTCCTGCTACAGTGGGAGTTGTAAATCTATTCACTGCGAATTCCCAGTGTCTGCCTTGTTCCATAAAGCAATTATTATTTATTGAGAACCTTAATAAATGAGTGATTTTTAAAAGTCATCCCCCAAAAGTAAATTTGGCCCAAACAGTGTTCTGTAATAAGACCAATTGATTTGGCATCTTTGCCTTTTGGATGAACTAAGAAGGAAAGTGGGAGAGATGTGAGCACATTGGGTAAATGCTTTCCTCTCACTTTAGACAAAACACTTACTAAGCAAGTATTGAGTTTCTGCTGTGCATCATGTGTTAGGTGCTGTTAAAGCATGTTACTGAGCTCTAAAAGTTCAGTTGTAGAGGGAGGATTCACAACATGAATCAACACACGGAGAATAGCATGGTAATAAATACAATAGGAATTTGAAGAGGAAAAGATCAGTTTGAAATGCAATAGTTGGGCTAGGCTTCATGAACGAAAGAGGATCAACTATGACATATGGAGGTAGGGAATCTGAAGGGGATCTCAGAGAGGAATGGTCATAAATGAAGGGGAAAAGGTGGGAACAAAATTTTTGAGGGCCACATTTTGCCCTTGGAAAGCTAAGAAGAGAGTGGGTTAGAATCTGCTCAAGTCATACATATTTAGAGTCCAAAAGAATTCAGAGTGAGCCTACAGAAACAAATAAGTGGGTGGAAGGTGATTTATTAAGGCATTACTTTCCTCTTTAAGGTCTTGGTGGTATTTTTCTTGGGAACTGAGTTTCATTTGTTAAATATCTATTATCTTCCTACTCTGTACCAGGTGCTGCTGCTGGGTTCAACAGTACACCAGAGATCATAGTTCCTCTCCCCAGGAGTTTATAATCTATTTATGGAGATACACGATGCATGAATAAATTCATAATAATAACTCAAGCATATACAGAAATAATTTAAAAATTGTATATTTTAGGCAATTTTTTTTTATACTAGTGATGTGGAAAGAAGCAGAAAAAGAGGATTGTTTGGAGAAGAGAGGATGCTATTAATAGGTTATTTGCAAGGCTGTTTGTACTAGTGTTAGAAAGGACAGCAATGTGGCTGCCCCTTTTTGTAGCCAGTGCCAAAACACAAAACTATAGTGAAAGCATAATTACAATGGACCCACATAAAATGTTCTCCCTCTTTTTCTCTTTAATTTCCTTCTCCTACCTTCAGACCCTGCTGTCAATTTAATCACAGTGGAGTAAAAAGTACAGAAACTATGAACAATGCATGATAAACATGTGCCTAAGAGCAAGGCATGCTATTGGGATGAAACTGGGGAGCATAATTGTAAACATGTTGGAGGGCAAGTACCAAGCGGGAGCTCTTCATTCAGTCTGGAGAGGTACAGAGTGGCAATTTAATAACTTTTGTTGTTAGAATAATAGGGCCCTTCACAGGAATATCCTCAGCCTCCTCCAAGACATTGGCGGTCATGGCAGTTACTAAATGATCAGTGACCTAGTTCTGATAAAAAGAGATTTCTTAGGGAATTGTGGCATGTCTCAGCTTTAACTTAGTCCTCCCTCTTGGATCTTGTACTAGAATTCAATAGTAGTTATTTCTGCAAGGAGATATAGATTCATACACTCCTTGATTATGTAGATTCATATTTCATTGTAGTGTTCTCCTAAAATCTTCATATTGGGCCCTAAAGATCTATTTTCATAATATAGTAGTATATTAAAAAATATAAATTCTTACAGGTAAAATCACCTCTCAACAAAGCCAGATACATCTTGTGAATTGTTGAACAGTTAACCTATTATCAGATGACTATGCCATAGTTTTATTTATGCATAACAAAATACCACAGACAGTGGTTTAAATGAAATTTAAGCTGCTAATTCTAAGCTGCTAATAAGAAAGTTTATTTTCTCACAGTTCTGGAGGCTAGAAGTCCAAGATCAAGGTGTTGGTTTCTTTAAAGGCCTCTCTACCAGACTTGCAGATGGCTGCCTTCTTCTTCTTTTTTTTTTTTTTTAATATATATTTATTGATTTCAGAGAGAAGGGAGAGGGAGAGAGAGAGAGAAACATCAATGATGAGCCCTAGCTGGTTTGGCTCAGTGGATAGAGTGTCGGTCTGCAGACTGAAGGGTCCCGGGTTCAATTCTAGTCAAGGGCACATGCCCCAGTTGTAGGCTCGATCCCCAGTAGGGGGTGTGCAGAGGGCAGCCGATCAATGATTCTCTCTCATCATTGATGTTTCTATCTCTCTCTCTTTCTCCCTTCCTCTCTGAAATCAATAAAAATATTTTTTAAAAAAAGAAACATCCCACATGTTTCTGACTCCTGTCTTCCAAGCCTTGCTTCCTGCTTTATACATTCTATCAGGGCAGAAAAGTGAGTCTGCCATTTTCTCTTATCTTGTAGTGACTTTTACTCAGCAACTCCTTGTTTCCACTTCCTTAGCTGGGCCAGGGAGAGAAACTGCCTCGGAGTAAGGAAAGATCCAAAAGGTTTAATTTCCTAACACTACTTTTTGAGCATTTAAGGATTTTCAAGCTAATTTATCCAAAGACACTCCTGCCTTAGTTTCTAACAAATAAGTCCATTCTAAGCTGCTAATAAGAAAGGGAGGCCCTTCAGAGAAAGACAGCCAAATGTAGAAAGTGGGACAACCACTGGCTTGTGAAACAATCAGAGCAGTTCACTCTTCCTGCTCATTTTCTTTGATCTTCATGAGTGGCCAGAATTCAGAACTTAAAATTGTAAAGGACGAGCCATCCCCTTGTGAGAAAAAAGTTGGGCAGGTAATTTGACCTTCACTTTACATAAAAAAACACAAAACAATATTCAGAGAATTCAAGAGTTAAATGTAAGAATATTAAAGTGTAGAAAAACTAGCAAAATAGAATTAGATATTTATCAAGTTTCTGGAGGGGCAAGAAAATAGTGAACTTAGAAGTGATAGAAGTCATGAAGAAAATAAGGGGCAGATTTGACTGTAAAACAAACTTTTAAAATAAAATTAATTTTATTTAATAATTATTTTAGTTATTTAAAATTCACTTTATTTATATAATTTATTATTATTTTAGTTATACTTTTATTAATATTTAATGATATATTAATTTAATTTTTAAATTAAATTTGCTTTATCCTACCTGGCTGTTAGTGAAATTGGTTATCGGTAAATTAGATTTTGAGTGATTGGTTTGAGAGTGAGAAAGAAAGAGAAGTGAATAATTTTGCTGGAGACAAAGACAGGATTAGTGAATGGTTAGATATGAAAGGCAGGTAGGATAGAAGAGTCAAGAATTAATCTGAGGTTTGGGGCCCAGAGAGCTGGGAGGGGAGTAGAATGAATGAAACCAAACAGGGAGCAAGGGAAGCAGGCATGGCTACTCCAAGTTAAAATCACTATGGTCCTTGGTTCCCACACTTTAGCCTGCATCAAAATCACAAGTATGTTAAAACACAATTTGCTGGGGCTATCCCCAGAGTTGCTGATTCAGCAGGTTTGATCATTTGCATTTGCATTTCTAACAATGTCTTAGCTGATACTTTACACTATTGATCAGGGGAGCTCACTTTAAGAATCATTATCTGGTTTTTAGGATGGGGGTGGTGGAAGGTATCCAGTATAGAGGACCTGGAGCTTTGGAGAGAGCTCAGAACCAGAGTTAAAAATAATAATTGGTACCACTTACTGTAAAGCTTCCCATTGGTGTGCCAATAGTGATTATCCACTAGGGTGGGGACTGGACGACAGGGGCTGGAGAGATCAAAGCTCTCAGGTCCATTGTCCTTGATCTGAGCAGCTGCTTCCATTTACCCCGAGTGCATGCAAATATTATCATTTTGCTTATGCAAGCAGTGATATGAAAAACTGTAAAACATTGAAAAGCACTGATTTACTGAGTGCTTATTCTGTGGCAGGCTGAATTGATAACCTCATGAGCAAGATGCTATTATTATCCAGGTTTAAGAGAAGAGAAAATAGAGAGGTTTAAAGGTTAAACCACTTCAATGTCACATGGCTAGTAATTGGCAGATTCAGGATTAAAGCACTGTTCTGGCCCATTTCCAGACCTTGAGCTTCTAATCATCATGCCTTTTAAAGGCTTTAGACATTATCTGCCTAGAGGTGATATTTAAAACAATGAGATTGGATGAGACTACCAAGGAAGAGAGTTTAGAGAGAAATGTCCTTGTACCTTGGGAAACATCTACATTTGGGGAATGAGGGGAAGAAATGGAGTCCTAGAGTATTTCACAAATATGAAAGGAGAAGAAGGCATCAACAGAACAAATTTCACTAGTGTCATATGCCTTGAAGCAGAGAAAAGGCTACTGAATTTTCAGACTAAGGTCATTCATTATTGATCTTTAAAGAAACTGCTGCATCAGAGAAGTAAAGATGAAAAGCATAGCTAGTGTTTTAGTTATCTATTTCTGATTTACAAACAACCCCAGACATAGTGTATTAAAAATAATAACATAATTTGTTTCTTACATTTCTGTGAGTGGATTTGACTCATCTGGGTGGTTCTTCAGCTCCACATGGTGTTCACTGGGGCACTGGGAGGCTGCGGTCATCTGGAGGCTTGATTGACAGGAACATCGAAAATGGCTCACTCACATGACTGCAGTGAGTGCTGGCTGTTGGCTGAGAGTTCAGCTGGGCTGTTCACCAAAGAGGGTTGGTTGTCCTCCACATAGTTTATTCATGAGGCTTGGCTTCTCACAGCATAGAGGTGGGATAAGAAGCTATGTTCAAAGTACATAAAAGTAGTCAAGGCTGTAGATCTCTTAAGTCTCAGTCTCTGAAGTTAAATAATGCTATTTCAACCACATTCTGATAGTAAAGCAAGCCACAGGCCAACCAAGATTCAAGGGTTGGAGAAATAAACTTCACTTCTCAATGGGAAGATTGGTCAAACTGGATCTGCATTAAGGTGTCATAAAGCTGCAATCAAAGGGTCAGTTGAGGCTGCAGTCTCATCTGATGCTGGACTGGGGAATCACCTACTTTGGCTTTTAGCAGCATTCAGTTTCTTGTGTGCTGTTGTACTAAGGACCACAGTTTTGATGGCTATTGGTTGTAGGCTACTCTCAGTGCCTTGCCACATGAGAATTCCAACATGTCAGCAAGAGAAAGCATGTCCTTGAAAGATAGGCATTATATATCTTAATCACATACACATAATCATGTACATCTTGTTACCTTTGCCATATTCTAATTGTTAGGAACAAGTCACAGGTCCCACCATACAAGGTCATGAGGTGGGAATTATAGACCTTAGAGTCTATCTGCCACAGAGGACTTGAATTTACTTATAGACAGGAAGGCAGTGGCCAGAGTAGAGGAAAAAAAAATCAATATTTAGAGATAGGTCAGGAATGACTGGGGGACCGAGGTTAAGGCAACATGTAAGTTAGATTTGGAGAAGAGGATTTTATTTTATTTTTTTAGTTTGAATAGATAGGAAGAGGGAAAGAATAAAAAAAGATAAGGAATGTTAAAGTGTGAAAGAGAGAAGTTTCCAAGAAAGCTCACATCAGTGGACTCCTGTCTTCCCGGACTGGTGTTGAGAGGGTTGCCATGCTTTTAGGAAGATGGAAAATATTTGAAATAGATACTATTGGGAATGTCATAGATGTTGATTAGAAGTGAAAATAGGGAGAGAAAAGGATTCTAAGTAGTAGACAGGGCCAGCGTTGGTTGTTTAATATGGGTTGATTTAGAGCTATTGGCCAACAATGGTAGGGACAGTGTTAAAATAGTTGGTAATGGGATTTAAGCTATGAAGGAGGCAAATGAGGTTAAGAATAAGTAACAAAAAAAAGGGGGGGGGGTAAGAATAGAGAGTTTAAAGGGCAGAGATTACCATGAAGGCAAATAGTAGGTTCACTAAGGCTAAGAGGGTGGTATATTAAAGAGAATTTTAAACTTTCTTAAACTTATTTGAATTTCCAACAAGATTTGAAACATTCTCTCCTTTAAATCCTCTCCTTTCTGTACTTTCTCCATTTCTTCCTATTTATCTAGAGTCTTGATCTTAATCAGCAACTCTTGTTCCTCAGTTCATCCTCAGGATTCTTCCCTTGTCCTGCTCCCCTTTTTATCCTCTGAGGGTGATTTCATCCATGCCCATGGATTTAATTACTCTCTAAAGGCTGTCAAGTTCCAAAAGTTATATTTCTAGGCCAGATTTTCTCATTAGTTTCAGCCTTTGCCCAGCTGCCTGTATATCCCACAGGCACTAAAGCTAGGCATTCAAAAATAGAAAACATAATTTCCCCCTTTCTCCTTCCTCTCCTCTTCCTTCAATGTTCCCTATTTAAGGAAATGACACCAACACTCACTTATTTGCTCATCTAGGAAACTCAATGTTATCCTCGACGTTATCCTTTTCTTCACCTCATCCCATCTATAACATTTTACCACTTTTCTTTCTTCTCTATTGCCATTCTTAATTTCAGCTACCATCATAGTTTGTAAGATTACTCCAGTAGGCCCATACACTACTTCATTAGTTCTACTATTAATCCTCTACAATCTATTTTCCTCCCTGTAGCCAAAGAGAACTTGCAAAATGCAAATCTTATGTCAATACCCCCACCATGTCACAAATACACACACACACACACACACACACACACACACACCATTTAAAGTCCTTCATTGACTTTTTATTGTGCTAGAACAAATCATAAAGGATAAGATTTACTGAGAACTTATTTTGTGCTAGCTACTAGGACTCACATTAAACATGTTAAAGAACAAATCCCCTAATAGGATATTTAAGGACCTTCATTTTCTGGCCCTAGTGCAACTCTCCAGCCTCATCTCTGTACCTCTCTTTTTACCTGGCCCATTCCAATTCACCTTTTAAAAATCAGCTTAGCAGGTACTACCTCTAAGAAGCCTTCCTTATGACTTCAGCCTGACTTATGGAACATGAACCTGGCACATTCTACAATATTAACTTTCTCATTTGTCAACACTATTCTGTCATTAGTTATTGTACCTGCAATGTCTTTCACAACACCTGGCTCATACTAGTTGCTCAATAAATATTTGTTGAAGAAATGAATGAGTCTTGGAATTAAAATAATTCTAAGCGCTAATAGAGTTTAAAGGAGGGGCTCTATTTTTGTGTGGCTTCACATCTTCTCTTAACATTTTCCATGTTGACAATTTTTTTCACATTTAAAAAACACAATATTCAATTTTAAGTTTTATTATGTGGCAAAATTATAAACATCCCTGCTATTACTTACAAATCTTCTGTAGAGTCCACAATACAAGAGTGCCTTGAATGAAGAGTGTATGCAAAGAAACATAGGTTTAACAGCTATATTTCCCATTTGGGTGATTAAGCTATGCAGATAAAGGGTCATAGCAAGAAGTAAGAAATAAGAGAGATCTAAATTCCCCTCCCCCGCAATATTATGCTGCTTATTTATATTTATTTATTTATTTTTGTATCCTTATTTCTATCTTATTTGGTTTTATTTATTTTCTTTTTAATAATTTTTATTATTTAATACAATAGATATACAATATTTTATCAGTTTCAGGTGTACAACCCAGTGATTAGACATTTATATAACTTATGAAGTGATTGCCCTGATAAATCTAGTACCCATCTGACACCATACATAGTTATTACAATATTATTAGCTATGTTCCCTATGCTGTACTTTACATCCCTATGACTATTCTATAACTACCAATTTGTACCTCTTAATTCCTCACCTTTTTTACCCATTCCCCAAACCCCTTCCCATCTGACAACTGTCAAATATTTTTTGTATGAGCCTGTTTCTGTTCTGCTTATTTATTTATTTTTTTAGATTCTACACTTAAGTGAACTCATATGGTGTTTGTCTTTCATTGTCTAACTTATTTTACTCTAGTTTATCTATGCTGTTGCAGATGGCAAAATTTTATTCTTTTTATGATTGAGTCATTTTCCATTGTATATATGCATAACTTTTGTATTCATTAATCTATTGATGGACACTTAGATTATTTCCATGTCTTGCTATTATAAATAATGCTGTGATGAACATATGGATGATACATATGTATTTATTGTCATCATATTATTCATACTTTTTAATCTTATATATTTTTTCTTCTTCTTAAAGAAGACCCTTTAATATTTCTTATAATAATGTTTGGTAGTGTACTTCTTTAGCTTTTTCTTATCTAGGAATCTCTTTTTTTAAAATATATTTTATTGATATTTTACAGAGAGGAAGGGAGAGGGATAGAGAGCTAGAAACATCGATGAGAGAGAAACATCGATCAGCTGCCTCCTGCACACCTCCCACTGGGGATGTGCCCGCAACGAAGGTACATGCCCTTGACCGGAATCAAACCCGGGACCCTTCAGTCCGCAGGCCGACGCTCTATCCACTGAGCCAAACCGGTTTCGGCACTAGGAATCTCTTTATTTCTCCTTCAATTTTAAATGATAACCTTGCTGGGGCCTGATATGGGGCTGGGAATCCTTGCTCCTCAGGGGGTACTTCAGCAGCTGAAATAAACCTCCTGATTTTTATCTGCTACATGTGGGTGTGAAACCAGTCTGTTCCTTGTCTCTGCTCCTCCTACTAGTCTCCAAGTGGCTTATTTTTTTATATCCTTAGTTGTAGGACTTCCATTCTGCCAGATTTTAGGCATTTCTGAACGATGGCTTATCCTGTAGTTTAGTTATAATATTAATGTAGTTGTGGGAGGTCCTGAGTACCACTTTTATCTGTCCTGCCATCTTGACTGGAACTCGAGAGAGATCTAAAATTGAGTCGAAGAGAAGGGTAGCTAGAGATGACTAGTCAAAAAACACAACCCCATTAAATCTCTGGAGACATTAGGAGGATCAGAGGATTTCCCAAAAGATAATGAGCTGGAAATTTGAGCCAATTTTATTTGAATCTCTTTATTTGATCCTAGTTGACACTGGATTGTAAAAATCAAATGTATGTCTGTGATTATCTTTCTCATTAATATTACGACTACAAACCATTTAGCACTGTTTTCAGCTTCATGGAGCAATAGAAGGAATGAAAAGGGAGGAAGGGTCATCAATACACTTGGGGTGAATACAGCATATTTTTGAGGAGATTCAAAAAGAGCTTCTGTGGATGAAATATTTTTTAAAGTCTTTTCAGAGGAACTCATAAGAAGGCATGTCCTGCACTTGACAGAGTATAAATTTTGGAGTTGCAGAATGCTCAAGATAACTATTTTTTGTTTTCTTCCTTACCAACTACATGTATGCCTTTCTCACTTCCCTTTTTCCATAAAGCTATCTCTTTATCTCTTCATTATTTTAGATGCAGCCTGCCTGGGCATTGTTAATACTTGCTGCCTGGGATTACATCCCATTAGACTGGAAGAGTAGGAAAGGTTTATGAGAAGGCAAGCAGACTGGCATGGGAAATGGGTGAGGGCATTGGTTCTCAAAGTGAGTGAATTTCCCAAATAAGCAGCATCAGCATCATTGAGGATGATGCTCGCTAGAAATATGAATCCTTGGGCCCCAATTCACATCTGTTAACTAAGAATCTCTGGGGATAGGGCAAGCAATCTCTTGTTTTCACAAGCCCTTCAGGTGATCCTGATACATGTGAAAGTTTGAGAACCAGACTGGACTGGGTTATTGCCTGAGTAGTTTAGTAACCACAAGTGATAGATGCTTAAGGCTAACTTTCTATTTTCTTCTGCCAAAGGCTTTACTGAGATGGCTTTGGAAGTTAGATTCTTTAATTAATGATGAAGAAAACCATATATTTAGAACATTGAGTAGTAGCCTGAGAAAACACAATGACTGCCAACTCGGCTCTTTATGTGAAACACAATTTGGTTAAGACAATTTCAGCGACTACTTAAGAGGAGCAGGGGGATGCCTGCTATCTCTCTAATGTCTACTTTTACCATTCCATGTCTCGGGTTTCTGGCATTATTTTTCAGGTACAAGCTATCAAACTAACCCCACTTCCTTTTTACATTCACCACAATTACTCACAGCATAAATGAACCCCAGTTCACTTTTAAGTGTCTCTAAGCTCTAGAGCAGCCTTTCTCCCAGTATTTCTGCCCCAACATGACTAGAGGTTAATCTATGTTTAGGTGTATGCTCCTGGGCTCACATTTAGTTTCCCTATTGAGACAGTGCATGGGGAAGTGATAGGTAAAAAGTGGTGTTAGTTACTCTCACTCAAAGGGAAGGCATGAATTCAACAAATATTAATCATTATGATTTTGTGTGCTATGCAATGAGAGAAGAGATACATATAAATAGCTGAAAGACAATATATATATTGATGATATAATAAGGGTGTATTTAAAATATAGAAGACCAGATAAGGAGCAATTAATGTGATGGAAGAGGCCTTAATAATGAGAGGTTCAAAAAGGGAGTGACATTGGTACTGGTCCTTAACGTCTGGTTCAACAGCTACACCAAGGTGATGTCGGGTAAAGGAGGCATCATGAGCAAAGGCTTGCAATTATAAAAGGTTTGGGAGAAATATTCCACAGTAATTTAATGTGGCTAATATATATGAGACAAAACAAGAGTGGCTGCATACAGAAATGAACCGTACTCTAGCATCAGACCGTGAAAGCCCTTTCCTTAAACTCTCATAAATATTTTTATATAATCGGTGTTTAAGTGACCATGTTGAGAACAGTTTCAGTTGAGTAGTGGGATCAGATTCCAAATTTGTGTATAGATTGGGATATAAAGAAGGGGTAGTCATTTGAATAAATGATTCATAGGAGAAAATGGTTTTTGCTATCACAACCAAAACATAATAAAATAGAGTCGGTTTATTTATTATACATACATTTATCATACATACGGTGTTTTTAGCTCTAGAACTGAGAAGCAAAAGAGTTTCAGGTGAGTTTAAGTGTGCATCTAAATGTCTTACATAATTGAATTGGAGTTTCACTCAGATTAATTTTCATTGATCCTTCTTTTTGCCCTACTATGATGCTAGAAGCCAGGAAAATGAGACATTTCCTTGAAATTATAACCTGTTACAACTTTGCCTGTTGGAGGCATGAGGAGCAAAGTTCTTGTAAAAAGGCTTGCAAATGTTTGGAACTGTAAGGAGTATTATCTTTGTGTATACTGACCCTGTGGTGGGGTTGTAATCTTCAGTGGTTATTCCCAAACCCAATACTGCTAAACCCTACTAAGGCAGGAAATCCAGAAATCATACTCCTCATCTTCCACAGCCCTAAGATTTCTGAATGAGTTCATTTCTAAATATGATAAGAGTTTACTCTCACACAGATTTTCACCATTATTATAGTTTTCCATTTTTATTATACATAATAATATAACCAGGTACTCTACAGATCTTACTGTTTCCAACTTAACATGCTTTCTTCTTCTATGTATTTAAGGGTTTCAGGTTTTACATTCAAGTCTTTTATCTATTTTCAGTTAATTTTTGTATATGGTGTAAGATAGTGAATCTAGATTCATCCTTTTGCCTGTGGCTGTCTAGATTTCTCAACACTACTTATTGAACAGACTTTCTCCATTTTATGTTCTTGGCTCTTTTGTCATAAATTAGTTGTCCACCAATGTGTGGGTTTATTTCTGGACTCTCAATTCTATTCCATTGGTCTGTGTGTCTGTTTTTCTGTACTGGCAAATCTTGAGTATTTTTGGAGGAAGTACAATGTAAGATTTACTAGGAGGAGTAAGATTTCAATGGAGAAGGCAGAGGGAAGAGAACATGTATATATGCAAAGACACTGTAGTTTGAGGCATACAGTAGAGAAAAACTAGTAATCTGATGGATCTAGAAAATATGGTATGAATGGAGAGAAGTGGAAGATAAAGCTGGGAAAATTCTTTCAACTATATTGAGCATCATGCTCTGGGGGCTGACATTTCTTGGGGTAGACATAGAAAAGAGTCTCTGGAGGAGATAGCAGTCAATGGAGATGTTTCTAGATTTAAGAAAATTTGTAGGCTGAGGGGAAAGGGTCAATTCAGAGGTAATATTTGAAGATACAAGTGAGAAGAAAATTGGGATTAAAGATGGAGCCTTGGAAAGTTTTTCTGAAGTCAAGAAAGAAAAACAATGACAAGCATAAGTAAAAATAATGAGAAATTTAGAGGTAGAGTGAGTTTATACCAGACAGCCAATCTCAGTGAAGCGAGGCGGACAGTGTTGAGCGTAAAAGATGGGAGTGAGGCGAAATAGGCTTGGAAGGGAGAGCCATTGCCCCAATGATGAAACAGGCTCACCGGCAGCAAATGACTTGTCATGAGGTGACATAAAGCACATGACCCAATGAGTAAAGTACCTAGAAAAATTCCTGGCGCACAATTAACTGGTGCTCAGTAAATTTTTGACCCCTCTTTTGTCTTACAGGTCCCTGAATATGGCCTCTTTTCAGGCCAGAGCCCACAGGTCAGTGCCTGATCTTCCTAGGTTTTCTCTGTCCATGGCTCACCACTTTCCATCCCTGACAATTCCACCTTCTACTTTTCATAGTTCAGAGACTGGCATACTTCCAGATGTGCCAATCTCAGGCTGTGGTGTCAGTTTTGAATAAATTTCATGTATGTTTTATTTTTCTTTCTTTTTTAATCCTCACCCAAAGATATGTGTTTGTTTTTTTTAATTGATTTTAGAGATTGAAGAAGGGAGAGAGAGAAACATTGATCAGTTACCCCCTGTATGCACCTTGACTAGGGATTGAACCCACAACCTAGATACGTGCCCTGACTCAGAATTGAGCCTTCATCCTTTTGATATGTGGGATGACACTCCAATCAACTGAGCCACCTGGCCAGGGTTCATGTATACTTGCATCTCAGGCCCTTTACAATCTTGTTGACTCATGGGGCTTCTTGGAATTATTTTTGTAGAATTAGACATTTGAGAAGTGTCAAAATTGGTTTGATTATAGACACTGAATCAAAGATTTACCTTAACCCCCGAAAAAACAAATGAAGGCAGAATGAAGCTTATGCTTGGCATTTGGCAGGGCTGGCAAAGGTTTCTTCAGGACAGCACATGGAGGAGCAAGTAGACAACACTCCTAGGGTAGTACCAGGAGCTCTGCGCTAGAGTCAGCCAAATCAGGCTGCTCACTGGATGGAGAAAACTTGGTGTGAATTCTATCTAATAAAGAGGTAACATGCAAATTGACCATCACTCCAACACACAAGATGGCTGCCCCTATGTGGTCAAAGATGGCTGCCCCTATATGGACACAAAATGGCCACCACAAGATGGCCAGCAGGGGAGGGCAGTTGTGGGCGATAAGGCCAGCAGGGGAGGGCAGTTGGGAGGGACCAGGCCTGCAGGGGAGGATAGTTAGGGTTGTCCAGGCTGGCAGGAGAGGGCAGTTGGGGGCAACCAGGCTGGCAGGGGAGGACAGTGAGGGGTGACCAGGCCTGCAGAGGAGGGCAGTTAGGGGCAACCAGGCTGGCAAGGGAGGGAAGTTAGGGGTGACCAGGCCAGCAGGGGAGGACATTTAGGGGTGACCAGGCCTGTAGGGGAGAGCAGTTAGGGAAAATCGGGCCAGCAGGGGAGCAGTTAGGCGTTGATCAGGCTGGCAGGCAGAAGTGGTTAGGGGCAATTACGTAGGCAGGCAGGTGAGTGGTTGGGAGCCAGCAGTCCAGATTGGAGAGGGTGCAGGCTGGGCTGAGGGACACTCCCCCCCCCCCCGCCCCGTGCACGAATTTCGTGCCCTGGGCCTCTAGTGTGCATATAAATGTTACATATTGTTGTGAGATGTGTGTGATAATATGCATCTATATATAGTCAGCTAAAGCAAGCAATGAAAACATCAACTCTGTACTTTCCTGGCTTAGACTGCATAAAAATAGAGAACAATATGCAAGCCACTGTGAGTTAGAGGGCATGTGCATACTCCATAAAAGAATGTGTTAAGAATCTTACAGTCAAATTGCCTGCTTGACTCAGAAGCCAGAAGCCAGCTCTTTTGCCGTTGTCTGTGCTGATTTACTGGGGATAACTTCAAGAAGGTCTTTATGTTCAGGCATGATTTATGTGGGAGGGAAGAAAGAAGAGGTTTCTCTAAGCAACTAAAGAGCCTAATAGCTATGTAGGTGCTGGTGAGGTGGGGGCAGGGAGTCTGCGGTGAACTGTTGCACACAAAATGTGTGTACATTCACATGCATGAAATATATATGCAAATATACAAGCACTGCCATTGATTACATACATTTCTGAGAATTCATAGAATTTGAAGCACTGGATAAAGCTTTTTGGTGATTATAAATATAAATTATCTTACACGTTAATCTAATATTATTTGACATCTGTGCCCTCTCATAAATAATTTATTCAACGAACATAGATTGAGCATGTATAATGTGCCAGGCACTTTATTTGGCGCTAGGCATACAAAGATGGAGAATGGACTGACAGCTGTCAGAGGGGAGAAGCTTGGAGGCTGGGTGAAGGGATGAAGCAAAGGGAAAAAAAAGAGAAAAACTCATGGATATAGACAACAGTATGGTGATTGCCAAAGGGAAGGGGTGTAGAGGGAGGTAGAAGAATGTAAATGGGGGATAAATGGTGATGGAAGGAGACTTGACTTGGAGTGATAAACACACAGTACAATATACAGAAGATGTATTGTAGAATTGTATGCCTAAAACTTATATAATTTTATTAACTAGTGTCAACCCCAATAAATTAAAAAAAAAACCCACACACACCACAAAGATGAATAAAGCAGAGTTCCTTCCTTAGGGGAGCTCTCAATCCAGTGAGTGGAACAATTAAAAATTCTTCTTCAATGTTATTGAGTGCAGTAATATTGGTATATATAAAGGGTTTTGGAATAATAGAAAATTGTTCTAGTTACTTTGCTGTCTAAAAAATTAGCCTAGAACTTAGTGGCAAAAAGCAACCATTTAATTTATTTTTTTAAATAAATCTTTATTGTTCAGATTATTACAGGTGTTCCTCTTTTTCCCCCCCATAGCTCCCCTCCACCTGATTCCCCACCCCACCCCATGCCCTTGCCCCCCCGCTACTGTCTTCATCCATAGGTGTAAGATTTTTGTCCAATCTCTTCCCACACTCCTCACACCCCTTCCCCCCTGAGAATTGTCAGTCCACTCCCTTTCTATGTCCCTGATTCTATTATATTCACCAGTCCTTTCTGTTCTTCAGATTTTTTATTCACTTGATTTTTAGATTCACTTGTTGGTAGGTATGTATTTGATGTCATTTTGTTGTTCATAATTTTTATCTTTACCTTTTTCTTCTTCTTCCTCTTCTTAAAGAATACCCTTCAGCATTTCATGTAATCCTGGTTTGGTGGTGATGAACTCCTTTAGCTTTTTCTTGTCTGTGAAGCTCTTTATCTGACCTTCAACTCTGAATGATAGCTTTGCTGGGTAGAGTAATCTTGGTTGTAGGTTCTTGCTGTTCATCACTTTGAATATTTCTTGCCACTCCTTTCTGGCCTGCATAGTTTCTGCTGAGAAATCAGCTGACAGTCGTATGGGTACTCCCTGTAGGTAACTAACCGTTTTTCTCTTGCTGCTTTCAAGATTCTCTCTTTGTCTTTTGCCCTTGTCATTTTAATTATGATGTGTCTTGGTGTGGTCCTCTTTGGATTCCTCTTGTATGGGGTTCTGTGCGCTTCCTGAACTTGTAAGTCTATTTCTTTCACCAGGTAGGGAAAGTTTTCTGTCATTATTTCTTCTAATAGGTTTTCAATATTTTGCTCTCTCTCTTCTTCTGGCACCCCAAAAATTCAGATGTTGGTACGCTTAAAGTTGTCCTAGAGGCTCCTTACACTATCTTCATATTTTTGGATTCTTTTTTCTTCTTGTTTTTCTGGTTGGGTGTTTTTTGTTTCCTCATATTTCAGATCTTTGGTTTGATTCTTGGGGTACATTGATCTACAGTTGAGTTTCTGTATATTCTTTATTTTAGACAGTGTATGCTTAATTTCTGACTGGTCCTTTTCCATTTTTTTGACATTCTCATTAAGGTCCTTGAAGGTCTCACTAAGCTCCTCAGCGGTTTTAGAAGATTCTTGAGTAACCTTATAAATGTGGTTCTGAACTCTATGTCGTCCAATAGTTTGCTTTTCTCCATTTCTTTCATTCGTGACATGTTTCTATGTCTCCGCATTTTGCTGCTTCCCTGTGTTGATTGAGTGGCTTTGTGTGGTAGGTGACCTATAGGGGCCAGTAGCTCAGCCTCCCCAATCACCTGAGGTGGACGCTCTTGGTACACCCCTTTGTGGGCTGAGTGCAAAGTCTTGGTGTAGTTAAGCCTTGATTGCTGTTGGTACACTGGGAGGAATTGACCTCCAGGCCAATTGGCTGTGAGGACCCGCTGTGTCTATAACGGAAGAACTGCTGCGCTGGGGACTCGCTTATGCTGCAGGACTTGTTTCAGTGGGGCTTTGGTGCTCACTGAGTCTGCCTCTTGAATGTGTCACTTATGGATGTGAGGAGTTGAAATCTGGTGTATCACACTGACCACTAAGGTACACTGGCTTCTGGATCTCCATTGGGTTGCAGGTCAGCTACTATCTGAGGCCACCCAGCAGGAGCTACAGAGAGAACTACAGTTTTCTCCTCTTTGCTTGGGGTTTGGAGGTTTTGGAGCTGTCTGATCTGGGCTGCAAGTTTGCTAGGTTAAGCTGTGATAGGGCAGGCCATTCATATGCTAAAGTCGCTGCTTAGAGCTTGGGTGGGTTTGTAGGTTGTATGGGGTGGGGTCTCAGGGCGTGACTAGGCTAGGGCGTGGCAAACAGCGATGGCTGCCAGTCAGCCGGCTCTGCATCTCCAACCGTGTCCCTGCATCTTGTGCCCCAGTGCAGTAAACAATTATTCTTGCGCGCAGCCCTGCAAGCAAGCCACCCTCACTTTCCGACCCAATGGCAGACAGTCCAGCTTCTCCCCGTAGGAGTTTGGGTCCCCCGTATCTCCCCAGAAACTGGAGTTCGGAGTAATCGGGAGCTTGTCTCCCTTCGGGTTGAAAAAAGCAGCGCTCCCCGTCGCCCGCCACCAGCCCGATTCACGTGCCTCCGTACCTCAGCTTTTCAGCACTTGTGCACGTCTCAATGCTCTTTTCTCTTTCCTTCTAGTTGTAGAACTTCCACTCAGCCAGCTTTCCTGTGGTTCTGGGTGATAGACGTTTTGTCTTTTAGTTGTAGTTTTGAAATTGTTGTGCGAGGCAGCAGTTTAGGTGTTTATCTATGCCTCCATCTTGGATCCTCTTCAGCAACCATTTTATTATTTGCACAGATTTGGTGGGTTAGGATTTTGGAGAGGGCACAGAAGACACAGTGAAGAGATGGCTTGTGTGTGTTCCACAAAGTCAGGGTCTCCAAGGGGGAAGACACCATGAGTAGGACAGCTGACCAGATGCATACACATGGCCTCTCCACAGCGCTAGATCTCCTCACAACATGGCAGCCTCAGGCTCCAAGTGCGTGTGTTCCAGCCAGCAGCGTGGAAGCCATATCACCTTTTATAACCCAGCCTCATAAGATGCTATATCACTTCAGCCCCAATACTCTATTGGATGAAACAGCTACAAGCCCACCCAGAAGCAAGGGGAGGGGACATAGGCCCTAAATCTCAATGAGAGGAATGTAAAAAAAAAAAAAAATTGTGTTCCTTTTTTAAAAAACGACTGTGAAAAGAGAGTGCTTTACTAGGTTGGGGAATCAATGAAGTTTTCACAGAAGAGATGGTATTTGGGCTGCATCTTGAAAGAAGCAGACATTTGCCAGGAGAAGTGGAGTGGGTGAGAAGTGATTCCTCAAAGGGGACAACATACACAGGCGATACGGAAATACAGAAAAAGGAATACAGATGCGACAGTGAAGTGAATCAAGAATCAAAGGAAATCCATTTCATCGTTTTCAGACACCCTGAATACATCTGAACTGTTAACAATTGCCCAATATATATTTTTTTTACTTTTAAAATAGTTACGTGATATTTTATTTACTACACACAGAAAATACAATTTTATTTTTTATTTATATTTGACAGATATCCTCTTAACTATATTATAGTTTATCTAGGGGAAAAATGTAAATACCTTATAATTCATTGAAAATGTAAATGCTTTCATTTAAAAACTGAGAAACAGTACTGCCAATGTTATCTCCAATAAGGGTTTAATCTCCCTTGCCATCTAATTGGTGTTTCTAGTTTCTTGGGATATATTCCTAGAAGTGGGATCACTGAGTCAAATGGGAGTTCCATTTTTAATTTTTTGAGGAAACACCACACTGTTCTCCACAGTGGCTGCACCAGACTGCATTCCCACCAGCAGTGTACGAGGGTTCCCTTTTCTCTGCATCCTCGGAGAAAAGGTCTCTGTACTAGGTCTTTGAAATATGCCATTGGTATTTTAATCAGGATTGCATTGAATCTATAGATTGCTTTGGGTAATATGGTGCAATTTTTAAACTATATTCATTTATTTGGGAAAGTGTTGTGGAACAGCTGGGTTTAAAGTTGGGATTTAATGTGAAGGGACTATTTTTTTTTTTCTTTAACAACCACATAGCATTTACTCTTTTTCAGGTACTGTAGTACCTGAATATGGTGATTTCAACTCAGTTCTCGCCACAGCTCTACAAGGTAGTCATTGTTATTACCTCTCATTTGCAGATTAGGAATTGAGTCTCAGAGAGAGTAAGCAGCTTGCCAGGGTCAGACGGCTGGCAGGTGGCAGCCCTAAGGTACAGAGCAGGTAGTCACCCCTCAGACAGTGTGGCCTTGAATTTGGTCTGTATGGGAGCCACTTAGGGAATCTGAAATGGCAGTAAGTGTGATCTAAATTGTGTTTGCATCACTCACGTAGCTAGTTACTGGCTGAACCAGATTAGGAAACAAGTCTCTTGCATCTCAATTCAATGGTCTTCATTGCTTCCTAAAGTTCTAGTGCCTGGAGAGAGTATTTTAAGGCTCAGCACCACTTCTGAATCTCCTAAATGACAACCCAAGAGCCTGGGCTCTTGAAGAAGCAAGCAATGGGGGTGTCTTATGTGCTGCCACTCAGGATTTATCTGCAGGGCACTCCCCAGGTTAGATAAAATTGGATGGCTTACATACATGAGATGATTTAAGGCTAATATAGAACAATGTAAAGTATTTTTTTGTTGTTGTTTGGCTCTCAAAGATAAAATGTGGTATATAATAAGAAGTAGTTTAATGTCCCCATCAATTCAGCTCTGTTTTTTACTGCTCTGAGCTGTGGCTGATTAAGATCTTGCTGTGTGGTGTGGTGCTATTTAAGTATACATGCTGACACCAGGACGACAACACTAATGTAGGCAAAATTTCTGAATGAAAACACATTATATTTGCAAAATGAAACATGGCTATATTAGCAGAGTTTTGGCGTTGGAGGCTGAGTAAAAGAACATTAACCTTGCACTCAATTTTAGTCTCACATCTCTTACTTCTTCATGTACTTATTATAGAACCCAAGATACATAATGATTAAAAAAAAAGAGGGGGTGGAGGGAGGCACACTATAATGGCTACCTTGGAAAAATAGTACGGCAGTGGCAGCTTAAGTTTTGATTTTGTGGAAGTGATTTTATTTTATTTTTTTTATTATTATTTTTTAATTTAATAAATTTTTATTGTTCAGATTATTACAATTGTTTCTCCTTTTTCCCCCCATAGCTCCCCTCCACCCAGTTCCCACCCCACCCTCTGCCCTTACCTCCCCCCGGCCCGTCCTCATCTATAGGTGTATGATTTTTGTCCAGTCTCTTCCTGCACCCCCCATACCCCTTTCCCCCTAAGAATTATCAGTCCACTCCCTTTCTATGCCCCTGATTCTATTATATTCACCAGTTTATGCTGTTCCTCGGATTTTTAATTCGCTTGATTTTTATTTATTTATTTTATTTTTATTTTTTTTATTTTTTTAAAAATATGTTTTATTGATTTTTTACAGAGAGGAAGGGAGAGGGATAGAGAGTTAGAAACATCGATGAGAGAGAAACATCGATCAGCTGCCTCCTGCACACCTCCCACTGGAGATGTGCCCGCAACCAAGGTACGTGCCCTTGACCGGAATCGAACCTGGGACCTTTCAGTCCGCAGGCTGACGCTCTATCCACCGAGCCAAACCGGTTTCGGCTCGCTTGATTTTTAGGTTCACTTGTTGATAGATATGTATTTGTTGTTCATAATTTTTATCTTTACTTTTTTCTTCTTCCTCTTCTTAAAGAATACCTTTCAGCATTTCATATAATACTGGTTTGGTGGTGATGAACTCCTTTAGCTTTTTCTTATCTGTGAAGCTCTTTATCTGACCTTCCATTCTGAATGATAGCTTTGCTGGGTAGAGTAATCTTGGTTGTAGGTTCTTGCTATTCATCACTATGAATATTTCTTGCCACACCTGTCTGGCCTGCATAGTTTCTGCCGAGAAATCAGCTGACAGTCGTATGGGTGCTCCCTTGTAGGTAACTAACTGTTTTTCTCTTGCTGCTTTTAACATTCTCTCTTTGTCTTTTGCACTTGGCATTTTAATTATGATGTGTCTTGGTGTGGTCCTCTTTGGATTCCTTTTGTTTGGGGTTCTCTGCGCTTCCTGGACTTGTAAGTCTATTTCTTTCACCAGGTGGGGGAAGTTTTTGGTCATTATTTCTTCAAATAGGTTTTCAGTATCTTGCTCTCTCTCTTCTTCTGGCACCCCCATAATTCTGATGTTGGTACACTTGAAGTTGTCCCAGAGGCTTCTTACACTATCTTCAACTTTTTGGATTCTTTTTTCTTTTTGCCTTTCCGGTTGAGTGTTTTTTGCTTCTTTGTATTTCAAATCTTTGACTTGATTCTTGCATTCCTCTAGTCTGCTGTTGGGTCTCTGTATAATATTTTTTATTTCAGTCAGTGTATGTTTAATTTCTAGTTGGTCCTTTTTCATATCTTTGAGGGTCTCACTAAATTTATCAGCCTTTTCTAGGATATTCTTGAAAAACCTTATAACCGTGGTTTTGAATTCTATATCCAGTTGTTTGTTTTCCTCCATTTTTTTCGTTTGTGATCTGTTTCTTTGTCTCCGCATTTTCGCTGCTTCCCTGAGTTGGTAGGGTAGCTTTGTGTGCTAGGTTTCCTATATGGC
The DNA here is from genome assembly GCF_963455305.1 of Plecotus auritus. Classification (NCBI taxonomy): domain Eukaryota; kingdom Metazoa; phylum Chordata; class Mammalia; order Chiroptera; family Vespertilionidae; genus Plecotus; species Plecotus auritus. The sequence goes on from NC_137773.1 coordinate 73,517,456, forward strand.
CCAGTGGGTCGGCCTCCCCAGTTAACCTGAGGTGGACACTCTTGGTGCACCCCTTTGTGGACTGTGTGTACAGCCTTGTTGTAGTTAAGTCTTGATTGTTGTTGGTATCACTGGGAGGAATTGACCTCCAGGCCAGTTGGCTGTGAGGATCAGCTGTGTCTATGCTGGGAGAAGTTCGGTGCTGGAGACAGCCTTATAGGATCAGACTTGCAAAATTGCAAAAGCCTCTGTGCTCAGCTTGGATGGGGTGGAGTCTCAGGGCGGAGCAGACAGTCTTGGCTTCCCATCAGCCCTACCCTTGCGTGTGCACCTCCAGACCTCTGCCTTCCGTGGCTCCCCTGAGTTTCCACCTGACAGTCCAGATTCCCCCCGTAAGAGCATGGGTCCCCAGGGGCTTGCCTGGAACTGGGGTTCAGTGCAGTCGGAACTGGGGTTCAGTGCAGTCAGGAGCTTCCATCTCCCTTCCGCTAGGGAAAGCCTGCGGCAACCTCCGCATTTAGTCTTCTCTGCGAGTACTCACGCGCACGTACCTTCAGACCCCAGCCCGCCGGGGCTCCCCCGAGTCTTTGAGTCTCCGTGTGCCTTTCTCTCTACCTGACAGTCCAGACTCCCCCCGTATGAGCCTGGACCCATGGGGTTTCGCCTGGAACTGGGGTTCAGTGCAGTCGGAACTGGGGTTCAATGCAGTCGGGGGCTTCCTTCCCCCTCCCGCCAGAGAAAGTCAGCCAGGCACTCAGCCGCCCTTCCTCTCTGCACGCGTGTCTCCGTACCTCAGCCCTTTGCCACTCTTCTGATTCTCCGTGAGCTTTTCTTTTTCCTTCTAGTTGTAGAATTTCCACTCAGCCAGCCTTCTTGTGGTTCTGGATGATGTCCGTTCTGTCTTTTAGTTGTAGTTTTGAAATTGTTGTGCGAGGCAGCAGTTTAGGTGCTTACCTATGCCGCCATCTTGGTTTCTCTCTGTAGAAGTGATTTTAAATGGACGTTGTGCTAATCATTTTCTATACAAGATTTAAACGCTTTACTTTGTGATGACTTTATGCTTTCACTGAGATATATTAGAAAGTGATAAGAATAATAAAAACAACGAAAACCATAACATTAAGCTCATATCTAAAAAATGTTCACCAAGTAGACTCATCCAAAAAAGACCGGACTCTGTTAAGTTGCTCGTTTTGAAATTGAAGATGGTTTGAAAGAGCAAAGCAATAGTTCTAGAATTTGTATATAGGGTCTATAAAGACAGGCCATGGGAGAAAAGTCAGGCTCATTTTGGCAGGAGGTATGTGATCACTAGGCTGGAACTTGATGGGACAAAGTCATGTGCCCTTACTCTTACAAGTCATGTCTGGTGAGCTTAACTGGACATATGAGATATTTATTTTGGGTGAGTTTCCTAAAAACTATGCTTTCTGCATATGTGTACGTATGTATTTCACAAAGTGTCTTTTTCTCCAGTGAAATGATCTGCACAGTCCCCTATGCTGAGTCTCTATACCTTCCTCCAGCTGACAGCAGAAATGAAGAAACCAAAGAATCCAGTACTGGCTTGTCAATCTGACTAATGGCTGGCACAGGGGCCTCCTTTTATATGTGTGTGCATGCTTGTGTGTGAGTGTGTGTAGAGTAAAAAAGAACTGAGAATGCACATTTGTATGCCACAAGCCTTCCCTACAGACTGTTATTTCAAAATGGTAGTCACACACACACACTATATTCCTCTCTTGGAAAAGCTAATGAGAATTTTCATTGATTTCTAAGTTATAATTTCAAAGACTTAGTGGTGGGAAAATGTATCTACAAGTGGCAGTCAGATGACCTAGAAAGATCACATATTCTCTCCTAGACTAGAATCTCTTAAGGACTGATTTTGGTCTATTATAGACATTTTGATTCTCTTTAGAAAACCTTACTTGCTGGCAAGCTAGGATGCCTGCCACCAGCAATGGAATTTCAAAACATCCCTTAGAGATGGGCCTAAAACTTACATAAAAGGGAATGTTGAGCATTCCTTTTTATTTATAAGTTATCTTGAGGACCAAGGGTTGAAAAAGGGTATATTGTAGGGTCAGAATATTTAAATTATCACTATTCTTAGCACTTATGCTCCAACTTTTTCATGCATATTAAAACTTGGCTACTAGTATGGTCATTCATGCCGAGACCATACATGGGATATTTGGAAGGAGATAGATTGAGTTTGGAAAGGAGTTTGTTTTACTTTGTGGACTGAATTGCTGATAAGAAAAGGAGGTTATTTTTGATTCTTTTTTATTCTATTAATGTCAGCTCTATTAAAACTCTTTGATTCTTCTATCCTATTGCTTAGAAACATTTTATTAAATATTGTCAGTGCTTCAATCTGATCTGATTTAAAAGTTACTTTTATCTGTCATTGTAAAATGAGCCTTTTGCTTTGCCATTGTTTCCAGTAACTGTATCCTAAGTTATTTATATTTATTAATATTTTATTGACAGAATGAGAGGTCAGAGTGAGTCAGTGTCTCTGGCTTATCTATTTTAAGGACATTCACTGTGAAGGGGTTGGTCTGGCAAACATTTGTGATAGGCAAAAACAGTAATGATGATATTCTTAACGATCTTTGCCTCTACCTTGAGAACCTAAGAGTAGGCAGGTGAGGATTCAAAACCTCATTTTAAATTCCTGCCAACCACCCCACCTGGGTTCAATTGCCTAAAACCATGTGCCAGAAATTTCACCATCAATGATATTTCTTTGATCTTGTTTAAAAAGTTATCAGGCCCTAGCCAGTTTGGTTCAGTGGATAGAACGTCAGCCTGTGGACCAAAGGGTCCCCCCAGGTTCGATTCTGGTCAAGGGCATGTACCTAGGTTGCAGGCTTCTCCCTGGCCTGGGCCCTGGCCAGGGCCTGTGCAGGAAGTAACCAATTGATGGGTTTCTCTCACATTGATGTTTCTCTCTGTCTCTCCCTCTCACACTCTTTCTAAAAATCAATGGAAAAATATCCTCAGTTAAAAAAAAAAAAAAAAAAAAAAAAAGAGTTTCAAATGTGTGTTTTTTAGCCCTAGTCAGTTTGCCTCAGTGGATAGAGTGTCTGCCTGCGGACTGAAGGGTCCCGGGTTCGATTCCGGTCAAGGGCAGATGTCAAGGGCTCGATCCCCAGTTGGGGGCATGCAGGAGGCAGCTGATCAGTGATTCTCTCTTAGCATTGATGTTTCTGTCTCTCCCTTCCTTCTCTGAAATCAATAAAAATATATTTAAAAATAAATAAATAAATAAAATAAAACACGTGTGTTTTTTTTAAAAGAAAGTTATCAGGATCAAACTTACTTGGAGATTTGCTGGCTAGCTGGAAAAGCATAAGACTTAGTGGAAATGGGGCATAAGATAGAAAATTAGTGAAAGCAGGGGTATCAGGGAGTGGATGAAAGAAAATATGGTAAACAGACAAAAGCAAGATTACATATTTCAGGGGGTTAGGAGGCTGGATGAAAAAGGAAAAGGGACTAAGAAGTTGGCAGTTACAAATAGTCATAAGGGTGTAAACAAAATACAGTTTAGGGAATATATTCAATAAATAATATTGTGATAACTACATATGGTGTCAGGTGAGTTCAAGACTTACCTGGGAAATCACTTTGTAAGTTATATAAATGTCTAAGCACTATGCTGTACACCTAATATTGAATGTAAACTGTAATTTATAAAATTAACATTTTTAAATTAAAAATACTAAATATTTAACACACACATACATACACACATATTTAATTTGGCCTGATTTCCTCAAGATGCCATTTCATAAAAGGATTAATTGGGCCAGTAATTCCTGTTAAACCTGTACTGCTAATGTGGAAAAACACCAGATACTATCTTTAAAAGTAACACCCAACTCATACCTCCTGAATAATGAAACACCATTTGTTATTATAGCTACATTTCAAATTAGTATAGTTATATTCTGTCCACTAATAGAAAATATTTCAGATGATTTAAAATGGTTTTCTTAAGACTTAAAGCTTATTTAAAAGCAAGTAAAATAAAACTTCCCAAATGATCACTCCAATTAAATGCACTTTCACTTCACATTTATATCATGATCCCTGTTAGATAAAGGGCATTTGTCATGTTATACCATGAACTTGATTGTCCCAATACTGATACTTCATGTAATATGCAGTTCTCACTATTTCAGAATCTCTTACCCTGCTGTGTGATTGGCTTCAATTTGAGAGCTCTAGACTTAAAGTTATAGTTAGTAGCTACATTTAATACCAGTGTCTTATAACTAAAAAGCGTGTTATTCTAACAGAAAGTCAAACTTCTTTAAAGGTTCAGGTTTTATAGGAAACTGACAATGATTAGGGAAGAACACCTTGTTTATTTATGAGAGAATTTCTGAGAGTTGCTAATAGGAGCATAGACTAGGAGGAATATATTCAAATTCGTTGTCATTTTATTATGTCAATATCACTTCTAAAAACAAATAGATCTTAGACATGATCTAGGCAGCAAAAGCTAAGAATAACTTGGTGTAGAATTACTATTTTTGCCCATATGCATCTGGGTGGATAAAGCAGTCTGATTGTATGATTAGGCACAAGTCCAATCTGTAGAAACACTATGGCCTAAAATAGTTATGTGGGAAACCAATGGAAATGTGTCTCAGCCCTTGAGAGATTTCAACCTGGTGATTCAGTACATTTTCTCCCCTGATATTTGATATTTACACTTCATTGACAAACAAATACACAAAGTAACCACAAAAAGCAAGTTCTCTAGCATTTTATATATATTTTAACATCTATGTATGTATGTATGTATATGTGTGTGTGTATAGATATAGATATAGGTATAGATATAGATATAGATAATAGAGGCCTGATGCACAAAATTCGTGCATGGGGGAGGGTGTCCCTCAGCCCAGCCTGCACCCTCTCCAATCTGGGACCCCTCAAGGGATGTCCGACTGCCCGTTTAGGCCCAACCCCACCAACGGGCAGTCGGACATCCCTCTCACAATCCAGGACTGCTGGCTCCCAACCGCTCAACTGCCTGCCTGCTTGATTGCCCCTAACTGCTTCTGCCTGTCAGCCTGATCACCCCTAACCACTCCCCTACCAGCCTGATTGATGCCTAACTGCTCCCTTGCTGGCCTGAATGCCCCTAACTGCCCTCCCCTGCAGGCTGGGTCACCCCGAACTGCCCTCCCCTGCTGACCTGGTTGCCCCCAACTGCCCTCCCCTGCAGGCCTGGTCCCCCACAGCTGTCCTCCCCTGCAGACCTTGTCTCTCCCAACTGCCCTCCCCTGCAGGCCTTGTCCCTCTGAACTGCCCTCTCTTGCAGGCCTGGTCCCCCCCAACTGCCCTCCCAGCAGGCCTGGTTGCTCCCAACTGCCCTCTTCTGCAGGCTGGGTCACCCCGAACTGCCTTCCCCTGCTGGCCTGGTCACTCCCAACTGCCTTCTCCTATAGGCTTTGTCACCCCCAACTGCCTTCTCCTACAGGCTTTGTCACCCCCAACTGCCCTCCCCTGCAGGCCTTGCCCCTCCCAACTGCCCTCCCCTGTAGGCTTTGTCCCTCTGAACTGCCCTCTCATGCAGGCCTGGTTCCCCCCAACTGCCCTCTCCTGCCAGCCTGGTCACCCCTAACTGCCCTCCCCTGCCAGCCTGGTCACCCCTAACTGCTCTCCCCTGCTGGCCTGGTCCCCCCCCAATTGCCCTCCCTTGTAGTCCTGGTCCCTCCCAACTGCCCTCCCCTGCTGGTCTTATTGCCCACAACTGCCCTCCCCTGCTGGCCATCTTGTGGTGGCCATCTTGTGTCCATATGGGGGTGGCTATGTTTGACCACATTGGGGTGGCCATCTTGTGTGTTAGAGTGATGGTCAATTTGCATATCACCTCTTTATTATATAGGATATATCAACAAGCATTTCTAATTTTGCAGTTTCTGTAGGTCAGGAATTCACACATAGCTTAGTTGGGTAACTCTAGCTCAAGGTCTTCCAGCATTTTATAGTAATGGCTACAATCATGGTTGATAATACCATATACCTCTAATATTCTGGGATCTCATAATGGTTGACAGTTGTATTTCCCCACTGATCTTTAAGATAGCTGAAGAGTATGAAGTAATGGCAAGATACCATTTCCAGGTAAAACGTGGGCATCTAGGTGGAAAGCTATTCATAAAGAATAAATTTGTACACAGGCAGGATTTAAAAACCTGAGCCTCCCTGTAAAATGTCGCTCTTCCTATATGATAATTCTCAACTTCAAGAAAATATTTTTGTTGATTTCAGAGAGGAAGAGAGATAGATACATCAATGATGAGAGAGAATCATTGATTGGCTGCCTCCTGTATGCCCTACAACAGGTGATCAAGCCTGTAACCAGGGCATATACTGTGACCAGGAATTGAACCCTGACCTCCTTAACCACTGCACTATGCTGCCAGGTGATCATTCTCAACTTTTAAGTTTCCCGAGTAGTCACCATGAGTAGCATGTACTCTTAGTTTCCTTCGCCCCCACCCACCCTGTTATTCACCTGATGGCCAGTTTCAGTGCCCTTAGACCTAGAAAAAGAATAGTCTCTTGGCAGCTGTAATAAGGCGGTTTGCTTAGGACCCTGACATACTGAAAATGGATAGAGGTTTCAAATCTGCCAGGGATTTCTGGAAGCTTTTTTTTCTCTCTAGCAGCAACTATCCTTCTCGTGATCAAAGACTGCCAATGTCATGCCATCAGGAATGAAAGTCATGTTTCTGAAAATTGCTGACAAGGACCTATGAGATGTGCCTCTTGTTTCTTACCTCCTGCTGCTCCCCATCACCTACTCACACTGCTTCCTTGCTGTTCTTGAAACACACCAAGCGCTGTCCTCTCCAGGGATCTTGTACTTATTATTCCCTCTGCCTATAAAGTTCCTCCTTCAGATACTGCTTTGCCCTCAGAGTTCTACTCAAATGCTACTTTATTACTGGGGTCTTCATATAAAGACCACTACAAATGGAATAGGGACCTGCCCCCACCTACCATACTTCCTTTTCTCTTTACCTGGCATTATTCTTTGCTTTAGCACTTTATCACTTTCTGATAGCTTACATATTTGTTTGTTTACTATCTGTTTCCTCTCCCTAGAATGTTAGCTACACATGGAAGGGAATTGGTTTTGTTGGCTGTGGTAGGGCTTGTTATGTGACCCAGTGAGTTGAGACAGGGCAGTCTATAAATTTGCTGGTAAGAATAGATGCCCAGTCAGTGGGTTTGGACATTTTGGCATAAAATTTTCAAGGTCAAAGTGATGGCAAATGCACCATAGCTGACATGCTAAAGGATCATGTGCAATGATGTGAAGATACCAAGAGCTCAGCTATGTATGCAGTACTTATCTTACCCAAAGCCTTAGACATGTATAATGAAGTAAGAAAAGTCTTGGTTGCATGACAAATGGAAATGAACATTGGATTCATGGGTAAATACTTTCAGGAACAGGTTTAAACAAATCCGCGACAGTCTAATTTATTGAGATGCTTTTATCAAGTGAGTGTAAATGAGACGTCAAGGAGATAGGGCCAGTCATTCTTTAGGCTGCAGAACCTGCATTTCTATTCTGAACCACACTGTCATGATCATTAGTCATTCATGATAGAAATCAAGGATCTGCTTTCCTGACTATTTGTTCACTGTTCCCAGGAACTGCCTTCTCTCTTTTCTCCAGGGGGCATTTAGAACTTGAAGCTCTTTCCCTCAGCTTGTTTATTGAGTACTGTTCATTTGCAGAGTGCCTGCAGTATCCTGTGCCAGTTTGGCAGCAGGAGGAGGGTTCGCTCTCACATTCTCCCAAGAATAAGTGCCAGCTCTCTGGTGACTTAGAATTCCTTTCCAAACGATGGCTGTGGCTAGAGAGGCCAAGAACTTGATTCCCATCAGTCCTAGTTTCTATGGCTATTGAAAGTCCCCTGAAAGAGTGACAGAAAATAAGGGCAGATTGTTCTCAATTTCAGAATTCAATGATATAAAATGTTTTAAAAAAATCTACTCTCAAGCTGATTATTCCTTTTCTCTCCCCCACCCCCTTCTCTCTCTCTCCTACCATTGGAATTATAGCAACTACCATGGGTGGCACCCAGCTACCATCTATCTCTACTGTCTTCCTTCTTGTTATTTGCTCACCCCTCTTAATAGTTGTGGATTTCAGAGGAGATTGGCCCTGTCAACAGGGTATTTATTATGATTGCTATAAGCTGGTGACTGACTAGGTATGGGCTTTTCACTCTGTCCTGTGAGGAAGTCTGCTGGGTGTACTTCTGAGAAAGATTTCCCTATCCTTAAATTCAAACAAAACGAAGAAACAAAATAAGAAGTAGCCCTTTATTTTTTTAATCTTTGCCCGATAATATTTTTTCCATTAATTTTTAGAGAGAGTGGCAGGAAGGGGGAGGGACAGAGAGAAACATTGTAGTGAGAGAGACACATCCATTGGTTGGCCCCTGCACACACCTGACTGGGGCTGGGGATGGAGCCTGCAACCGAGGTATTTGCCGTTGACCAAAATCGAACCCAAGACCCTTTAGTTGGGGGGCTGACACTCTAACCACTGAGCTAAACTGCCTAGCGAGTTCTTTTTTATTTTCTGTTTCCAACTGAAGAGATGATTTGTGTAGTTGCTTTGCTGCCTGGAGACCATGAGGGAGCCCACTTGAAGGACAAAGGAGAAAATGTCATCATTGAAGGCTGGAGAAAACCCAACTACTCAATTATGCTAATTATTTTATCAATTTGGAAAACACACCACCTCTAGAGTTCTTATTATGTGAACAAAAGAAATCCTAATGTTTTTAGCTGATTTTGAGTTGTTTTTTTGTTTTGTTTTTTCCTACTGGCAGCCAAAAGCATCCTAACTAAGCCATTTCATTTCTAGTTATTTGTATGTCTTTGTAATTCCCCCCTTGTCACTGGTTTGAGAACTTTTGAATAAGTAAGTAAGACTTTTTAGTAATTAATAAGCCAAGATATCAAATATGTTGAGTCTCTATTTCCAACAGAAGATAAATTATTGATTATATTTTAAGTGCTAGAACATTCAGTGTTATTTTATTTTCAATATACAAAATGCCTTTGCATATTCTCATATCATAGCAGCTCTTAAAGTCCTGCTGTGTCAGGGAGTCCAAGGGTAAGAAAACATTGAATAATTCCAGAAGCACTGAAAGAAAACATTTCTGTTAAAGTACATGACCATATACACAGAGATGTCAATTGTAGGAGCTGATAAGAACTTTAAAAAATTACAACATTAATAATGAGAATTGTTCTGAATGCTCTGTTTTATGTTCTTCCTATTTCTGCTAATGACACTATAATTCTCTTAGTCATCCAGGCTTCAAATCTCCATTTTATTTTTGGTTCCTCCTACTCTCCTGCTCCAGAAACAGTCTGTTGCCAAGCCCCTGATGATACCATCTTGGAAATATCTCTAACATCCCTTTCATGTGCTCTACCTTCACTGCCTCTAACCTAGTTCAGACCATCACCAAAGCATTCTGACTGCTCTGCTCAGAGCCTCCGCTTCCTCTCCATTCATCTTTCTAAAGCACAGAGCTGCCCTGCTCACCCTCTCCTTAGTGAGTCCACATTGCCCTAGGACAGTGGTCGGCAAACTGCGGCTCGTGAGCCATATGCGGCTCACGAGCCGCGGTTTGCCACTCTGTTGACTAATGAGTTTGCCAACCACTGCCCTAGGATAAAGCCAAGCTGTACACACTGGCGTTCAAGATCCCCAGAGCTGCCTCCAACCAACCTCCTCACCTGCCTCACATTCTACGTGTTAGTCTAGGACCGTGGTCGGCAAACTGCGGCTCGCGAGCCACATGCGACTCTTTGGCCCCTTGAGTGTGGCTCTTTCACAAAACACCACGGCCTGGGCGAGTCTGTTTTGAAGAAGTGGCGTTAGAAGAAGTTTAAGTTTAAAAAATTTGGCTCTCAAAAGAAATTTCAATCGTTGTACTGTTGATATTTGGCTCTGTTGACTAAGGAGTTTGCCGACCACTGGTCTAGGAGAAGTCCTTTATTACTACTTATTGCCTTAAGCTCTCATCTCATGAGTCTCATCTTCATCTGTTTAAATACAACTTTTCACAGATTATCTGAAACTAGAGGCACGATGGATGAAATTTTTGCAGGGGGGGTGTCCCATTAGCCCAGCGTATACCCTCTCCAATCTGGGACCCCTTGGAGGATGTCTGACTCCCGGTTTAGGCCCGATCTTGGGGAGTCGGACATCCCTCTCACAATCCTGGATGGCTGGCTCCTACTTACCTGCCTGCCTGGTCACCCCAAACTGCGCCCCCGCCCCTGCTGACCTGATTGCCCCTCACTGCCTCTGTGTGCTGGCGTGATTGCCCCTAACTGCCCCCTCCCTGCTGGCCTGGTCACCCCTTCCTGCCCCCCCTGCTGGCCTGGTTGCCCCCAACTGTTCCCCCTGCCAGCCTAGTTGCCTCTCACTGCCCACCCCACCAGCCTAATCACACCCAACTGCTCCCCCTGCCGGCCTGGTTGCCCCCAAATGCACCCCCCCCCACTGGCCTGGTAGCCCCTAACTGCCACCCCCCACCAGCCTGGTCGCCTCTTACTGCCTCCCCTGCCACCCTGGTCACCCCCAACTGCCCCCTTCTGCCAGCCTGGTCACCCCTAACTGCCCCCTCCTGCCGGCCTGGTCACCCCCAACTGCACCCTCCTGCTGACCTTGTCACCCCACACAGCCTGCTGTTCAGTCATTTGGTTGTCCCTCACTAACGCTCCTGCCAGCCTGGTCGTAGGCAGCCATCTTGTGAGGGCATGAGGGTCAATTTGCATATTACCTCTTTATTATATAGGATTATCTTTTTCTTCACAAAGTTTTTCTTATTTCTCCAAGTAAAAAAGTATACTATTTCTCCCCTGAGTTTTACTAGGACTTCATCTATCAGTCAAGGCATTTATTACTTTTTAACCATCTATTATAGTTATTTACTACATATATTTTGCACTTTCTAAAGAGGTGAAATTCTTGAGGACAGGAACCAGGTCTTGTTCTTTTTGTGTTCTTGGAGCCTAATATTTCCTTGACTGTTAGAAACACCCAGTAAATGAAGTTGAATTACTAACAAGTGACAATCTTTCTACTGAATCCTTTTTTTGTGTGTCTAAACCTTATCATCATCTAATTAATTAAAATATAATAAATGTTTGAACAAAAATGGAATTGTAATTGATCATATGAGGAATTTCTCAAGTGTGATGAATTCTGAACCACATTAACTACAGCTACATTAGTTTTGTATTTCAGAGATATTCTTAATCTAAAAGACTTTGAATACAGCAGGTCCTCAAATAATGTTGTTTCATTCAATGTTGTTTTATTATAACATTGAGGGATGTCCTAGGAACTTAATTCATATGAATTAGCATATTGTAAAACTGGTTTTGTTATTCATCATTTTGCTTAAAGTCACAGAGTCTATTGATGATCTTAAGTGAGGACTTATTGTAACACTAGAGGCCCAGTGCACGAAAATTTGTGCTTGGAGGGGGATGTCCCTCAGCCTGGCCTGCACTCTCTCCAATCCGGGACCCCTCGGGGGGTGTCCAATGGCCGATTTAGGTCTGATCACTGTGGGACATCCCTCTTGCAATCCGGGACTGCTGGCTCCTAACTGCTCACCTGCCTGCCTGCCTGATCACCCCTAACCACTCTACCTGCTTGTCTCATCACCCCTAACCACTCTGCCTGCCTGCCTGATCACCCTAACTGCTCTCCACTGCCAGCCTGATCCCCCTAACTGCTCTCCCCTGCTGGCCTAATCCCCCTAACTGCTCTCCACTGCTGGCCTGAATGCCCTAACTGCTCTCCCCTACTGGCCTGATCGCCCTAACTGCTCTCCCCTACTGGCCTGATCGCCCTAACTGCTCTCCCCTGCTGGCCTGATCACCCCTAACCACCTCTGCCTCTGAGGCTTTGTCTGGAAGGATATCTGAAAGACGTCGGTCTAATTAGCATATTACCCTTTTATTAGTATAGATATATACTTCAGGATTATTCTCCAAATTTATAAGTACTTTTTGGTCTTTCATTTGAAAGTTATTATTTGAATCTTAAAAAGAATAATTGTTTATAGGGTGGTGAAGGGCTGGGGTGGGGGATGGGGATTGGCTGGAGGAGGTTAATGGGAATAAAAGGGGACATGTAATACTTTCAACAATAAAGAGATATATATATATATATAATGATTGTTTTGCTTTACAGAAAAACACTGCTTTTCAATGAGTCAAGAGATCGTATGCCTCAATATTAAGACGAAGGACACAAATACCTATTTCTTCCCTGGGAAGACTTCTCTACTTACCAAGGTTAGTGCAGTGTGGTTCACTTGAAGGTATCATGATGAGATGTACAATTACCTAGTTCTAGCTACCAACTAACACAAGGGAGACCATGTTGAACCTCAGGAATCTGTAATCAGCTAGTTTGCAGAAAAACAATACAACACATGCCCTTTCATGGGGGAATTCTGAAAAATATCAAGGATTACTCTTCACATTTTCTTGTCCTTCATCCCCCCCCCCTTCTATTTAGCTTAAATGTAGTACATAGTGTAAAATAGAAGTAGATCCAGAGGTTATTAAATTAGGAAAACTGTATAGTAAAGATACCCTATTCATTTCCATGGACTTATTATTTATTGGGTAAGAAAATTATGTAACTAGATCACAGTAGAATTTGTTATAACTCAGTATAAAAACAGATTACAAGTTAGCATTTGATAATTGGTAAAATTAAATTCCTGAGTGTTTAGCAATAACAATTAAGGTTTTATTGCAAAATAGTCTCATAAGAGAAAGAAAAACTGCTCCCACTTTCAATCCATGTCTGGATCTAACAGTTTTTTGTTGTTTTTTTTATCTCGTGGTGATAAAGAGGTCAAGTGGAGCTCAGAGAAACCCAGCCAATAGAGAGAAGTGATTTACAAAAGGGTTGAAAAGGAAATTTTAAGCTCTACCATGTAGTTAAATGCTACCTAGTCCAGCCTCTCATGATGCTGCAAATGCTAGAAAAAAGGATTTACAGTGAGGTTGGGTAAGGCTGATGTTACATAAGAAAGCAGCAGCTGAGCCACATGCCTAATGCCAGATTAGCGGACAGCTCTGGGATCCAAGACCCTTCTCAGATTCCTGTAGCAGTAGTTATTGCACTAGGCCCGTGGTCGGCAAACTGTGGCTCGCGAGCCACATGCAGCTCTTTGGCCCCTTGAGTGTGGCTCTTACACAAAATACCACGGCCTGGGCGAGTCTATTTTGAAGAAGTGGCGTTAGAAGAAGTTTAAGTTAAAAAAATTTGGCTCTCAAAAGAAATTTCAATCGTTGTACTGTTGATATTTGGCTCTGTTGACTAATGAGTTTGCCGACCACTGCACTAGGCCATTCAGGGGAGTGTGACAAAGTGGCTACAAAGAGACTCTAATAGAAATGTTTGATGTCCTGGCCACAGTGTGACTCAGTTGGTTGAGCATCTTCCCATGCACCAAAAGGTTGCTGGTTCAGTTCCTGGTTAGGGCACATGCCTGGGATTTGTTTTCAATCCCCTAGTAGGGAGCATGCAGGAAGTAGCATTGATGTTTCTCTCTCTCTTCCTCTCCCTTCCTCTCTTTCTATAAAAAATAAAAAATACATATGTATGTTAAAAAAAAAGACCTCTAAAAACAAGCAAACAAAAAAAAAGTTTGACATTTGGCTATGAATTCCACCCTTACCACGGTCTCTAGTATGTAATTTAAACTATAGGATGGGAGGGTAATAAACCAAGAAGAAGCAGCAGCTGATTTGGTTGAATGTGTTTCTGTTCACACAGAGTGTCATGGAGGACGTAAGGGGATAGGTAGATTTTCATGTTTGCAGATATCAATCCCAGTGTTGTAAGATCACATGTGTGTTATATGGTGATATGGTTCTGCCATCGTAAGACCCATCCTCTTGACTTTCCAGTTACTGTTTCTGAGAATCATCAGAATGGCTTACAACCCTGTTAGCATTTTTCCTGTTCCTTGTGTGGCTCTGGTTGCCCTTGGAGAGCTGGGTTGTGTGTATGTGTGAGTGTGTGCACGTGCACACATGAACACATATGCAGGTATGGTGGGGGAAGTAGGACACATGGGTCATAAGCAGTTTATTACATGGGGGAAGCAGTTCGGGGCCAATAGCTTGAGGCCTCTAAGACCAGTTTGCTCTGTGTCCTAGAGAACAAAGGTTAACAATGATGATAAAGTTCTGATAGTGATGACAATATCAGCGTGCAGCTCAGTAAGGGTAGGCTGAAGAACGGGAGGATGAGAATGAGTCTGTGAGGTCCAGGGATCAGAACTGTGAGGAGGAGTCAGGGTAGTGGAGATAAATTAGGCCTGATAAGTTGTGAAGTTTGGAAAGAGAGGTGGATTTAAGGAAGTATACAGGCTTATCTTTCAAAGGTCCTCATAAAGTATGAGGAAAAAGCTAACCCACAGCATTAGAAGCAATGTTAATCTTAGTGGCTGGAAAGGACAAGATATAATTATAGCAGAAATACTAGAACCAGTAAAAGCCAGTATCTCCTGGGGTGTATTCAGTAGTTGCCTGTATAAATTTGAGCCTACTTGTGAAGCATCTGGCTAACTTCAAGAGAGGAGAAAAACAAAGGTGTTCATGACCCACTGGGGGCTGAGGCCAAAGCCGGATAACTCGTCCAGCTTGCCCCACAACAAGACTAAGATGGAGGAGCATAAAAAACAAGGTGAAACTGGGTTCCTCTTAGGAGGTGGTGAGGAAATGGTGACTCCTTGAGAAAATGAGGTCCCAGCTAGCTGCAGAAGTCCATCTCCCATGAAGGATGTGAAAGGTAGGTAGCCCTTCTCAAACATAGGGACTGGCTGTGTGAAGAAAAATGCATGTGGGCAACACCAGAATGCACAGGGTCAAGATGTTGGAGTCAATACATATTTAAGTTGGTATATCCTGCTAATTATAGCCAATCCCTTCTCAAACTTGAAATAATTCCCTCACTTAATGAGGCGCATTTTTCCTGTTCCTACTATGAGATCCATGTGCAGTGCTGCCCTTTGTGTGTGCCGGGAAATCAAATCAGGGAAGATAAACACCTTATCATTTAGGAAAGGAAATTTTAAACTCATCAGCTGTTTGTAGATTAATTTTCCATGGAAGCCAGTCTGCTTTGGTAAAGATTGAAGGAGAAGATAGCACAGGCTCCAGGAACTAGATTTTCCATTCCTATTTTTTCACTAGAACTTTGTTTTGTTTTTCTTGAAGTAAAAGAAAAATAGCACAAAGCCAGGGCAATCTGTACAGTTAATGTATTAACCTATAACGAGGGTGCATTGGCTTTCACTGCCAATATCTGTGCTGCAGAAAGGATGCTCCGTCTTTCAGCAACTGTTAAGTGTCTGCAGAGAACATGACACATAATGACATAGAAGTAATTTCATTGTCACAGTTCCTTTCTCTTAAACTCACTGCAGATTTCTAATTGTAGAAAATTGTCTCACCATGACACAACTAGAGTGGAAAAAGACTTTTAAACAGCTCTGTCAAACATTTGGCTAAAGTGCGAAAGAAAAAAAAAAGGGAAGAAATTTATATTTTACTAGAGGCCCAGTGCACAGATTTGTGCACTGGTGGGGTCCCTCAGCCTGGCCTGCAGCTTCTTACAATCCATGACCCCTTGAGGGATGTAGTAGTGTGTGAAGTGGCAGGCAGCCAGGGAGGAGCCTGAGCCTGGGCTGGGTGCCATGCCACTCCTGCTCATCCTGGCCCTGCTTTGCCTGCCGCCACACTGCTTGGTAGTGCTGCTTTGGAGGTGGGAGAGGCTCATGCCACTGTAGCTGCGCTTGCCAGCTGTGAGCCCTGCATCTGGTGCCCTTCAGTCAGCTGAGCAGCGCTCCCGCTGTGGGAGCACACTGACCACGAGGGGGAAGCTCCTGTATTGAGCATCTGCCCTCTGGTGGTCAGTGCGCATCACAGCGACCGGTTGACCAGTCGTTTAGTCACTTAGGCTTTTATATATATACTAGAGGCCCAGTGCACGAAATTTGTGCACAGGGTGTGGGTGGGGGGGGTGGCGGCGAATCCCTCAGCTCAGTCTGCACCCTCTGGTAATCTGGGACCCCTCGGGGGATGTCCAACTGCCGGTTTAGGCCCGATCCTGCATCTGCCTGCCTGATCACCCCTAACCACTCGCCTGCCTGCCTGATCGCCCCAACTACTCTGCCTGCCAGATCGCTCCTAACCACTCTGGCTGTCTGCCTGATTGCCCCTAAACACTCACCTGCCTGCCTAATTGCCCCTAACTGCTCACCTGCCTGCCTGATCGCCCCTAACCACTCTGCCTGCCTGCCTGATCACCTCTAACTGCTTGCCTGCCTGCCTGATTGCCCCTAATTGCCTCTGACTCGGCCCCCGCCACCATGGCTTCATCTGGAAGGACATCCGGAATGACGTCCGGAAGGTCATTCAGCTGTCCGGTCTAATTAGCATATTATGCTTTTATTATTATAGATATATTCTTGAAAAAAGAAATCCAGTCAGAAAAATCATCCTGGGAGTGGCAGACACTGTGCGAGTATGGTTTTAGTTTCAAAGAGACTCTTCAAAATGTACTTTCACCTTTCACTGGGCCCTATGAATGAAGATATTAATCCAATTCCAATAAATCCTAATTAGCTAGACTCTAGAGGACATATTTGTTTCCATTCAATTAACATTTGTGAAAGCCAGTAATCTTTCAGGTTCTGTGGGAAGCACTGTGGTGATACAGATGTGATTCCTCTCTATATAGAGTTCACAGTTTAGGAACTGAAGATTATATTATGGTATTGGGAAAATTCCTTAACTTTTTTGTTCTTTAGAACATGGGATCATTTATTAGGTTAAACTGCCTATAAGAGAGGGAGGAAGAGGGGTGTGTGTTATTGAGGGGAAACGAAAAAAAAACACCCATTTAGGGGTTTACTCTGATAAAAGAAAATTGATAAGAAATGTTACATTCTACTGTTGATAAACGGCTATAACAATTTTGTAAGCCAAATATAATATGGACACAGACAACAGTGTGGTGATTGCTGGGGGGAGAAGAGGGTGGAGGAAGGTAGAGGAGGATATCCTAATATATAAAAACCCTGGGTCATAATGACCAGTGACAACCAGAGGCTGACTAACCAGAAGTCAATGCTGACCCCGCCCCCAAGCAAGTGATAAGGGGCAATCAGGCAGGCAAGCAGAGGGGTTAGGGGTGATCAGGTAGGCAGACCAGTGGTTAGGGGTGATCAGGTAGCAGATGGCCCCTTGCTGGGCTGGCCCCGCCCCCAAGCAAGCAGATAGGGGCAATCAGGCAGGCAGGCAGAGTGGTTAGGGGTGATCAGGTAGGCAAGCAAGTGGTTAGGGGTGATCAGGTAGGCAGACCAGCAGTTAGGGGTGATCAGGTAGGCAGGCAAGTGGTTAGGGGAGATTAGGTAGGCAGACCAGCGGTTAGGGACAATCAGGCAGGCAGGCAGAGGGGTTAGGGGTGATCAGGTAGGCAGACAGCCCCTTGCAGGGCAGGCCCCATCCCCCAGCAAAGAAAGAGGGAGGCCCAGGCCAGCCAAGCCATTGCACCCCAGCCTGTCACCTGCAGAGGGAGGCCACGGGTGCCAGGGGAGGGGGAGCAGCGCTGCACAGATGGCAAGCAGTGGCAGCGGCAGGGGTGGGGCCAGCTGCCTGCAGCCTGGGGAAGGAAAGCCCCCGATAGGCCCTGACCTCAGGCCAGGCCTAGGGACCCTACCTGAGGGGTCCCGGATTGAGGGTGCAGGCCGGGCTGAGGGACTCCCCCTCCTCAAGTGCACGAATTTTCTGTACCGGGCCTCTAGTAGGGGGATAAATGGTGATGTATGGAGTATCACATGATCTCACTCATATGTGGAATCTAATGAAAAAAATAAATTAATGAACAAAATAGATCCAGAGACATAGAAGCATGGAATAGACCAGGCGTCCTCAAACTACGGCCCACGGGCCACATGCGGCCCGCCGAGGACATTTATCTGGCCCGCCGAGTGCCGCTGCCTGTCCTGCTTAGCAGCCGACTCGTCCTGGGCCCGCAGTGCGCGTAGGAATTTGTTCATAGTGTTTTTTTAAAACTATAGTCCGGCCCTCCAACGGTCTGAGGGACAGTGAACTGGCTCCCTGTTTAAAAAGTTTGAGGACCCCTGGAATAGACTGACAAATCTCAGAGGGAAGGTTGGAAGAGATCAACCAATGAACTTGTATGCATACATGCATAACCCATGGATACAGACAATGGGTGGTGAAGGCCTGGGGCGGGAGGGAAGGGGAGGACTGGAAGAGATCAATGAGGGAAAAGGGGAACTTATATAATACTTTCAACAATAAAGATTAAAAAAAGAATTAAAAATATGTTCTGGGGCAGGAGGTAGGTAGGTGTGCTTATAAAGGAGCATCATGGGGGCCCCTGTGTTCATGGAACTGTTCTGTATCTTGACCATGGTGGTGGAGACACAAGCCTACATGTGATAACATTGTATGGAATGGAATAGACACACACAAATGAATACATGTAAAACTGGGGAAATCTGATTAAGATTGGGAAATTGTATCAATGCTGTTACCATTTGTGATAGCGGTCTATAGTTTCTCAAGATATTTCCATTGAGGGAAGTTGGATAAAGGGTAGAGGGGTTCTCTCTGTACTATTTCTTATAACTGCGTGTGAATCTCAAAACTAGAGGCCTGGTGCACAAAATTCGTGTACTCGGGAGGGGGTCCCTCAGTCTGGCCTGTGCCCTCTCGCAATCAGGAGTCACGGGGAATGGGCCTAAGCCAGCAGTTGAACATCCTTAGCACTTCTGCGGAGGCGGGAGAGGCTCCCTCTACCGCCACTGTGCTCGCCAGCCATGAGCCCAGCTTCTGGATGAGTGGCACTGCCCTGTGGGAGTGCACTGACCACCAGGGGGCACGTCATAGCAACTGGTCGTTCTGCCATACGGTCAATTTGCATATTAACCTTTTATTATAAAGGATAAAAAGTCTAATTAGAAATGTGTTTTATGTTCTAGGCTCAGAGTATTTAGAAAGATAAAATTCATATATGTATATTAGCAAACACATATTCATAAACAAGTAATTAAGGTTCAGTCTACCATATACATTTTGAATACTAATTGGAGTGAGATAATTTTATGTTTATGTAAATGACTGAATCTAAATCTGGTGTCATAAAGCAGAGCCATCCTCTTTCAATATGTTTTTTAAAATTGATTTTTAGAGAGAGGAAGGGAGAGATAGAAACATGGATGATGGGAGAAACTAATTGGTTGCCTCTAGTATGCTTCCTATCAGGGGATCCAGCAACTCTGACATGTGCTCTGAGCAGGAATTGCACAAGGAACACTCAAGCAGTTAGCTATACTGACCGAGTGCAGCCATGCTCTTGAGAGCTCACATAAACAGTACAATCATGACTATATTATAATTTTTCTAGGCTAGTGAATATAAAATGAAGGTTTATAATTATATATTTGTATTGATTTATTTTTTTATTATTAATTTAAAATTTATCTTTATTGTTAAAAGTATTACATATGTCCTATTTTTTTCCCCATTGACCCCCTCCACCCAGCACCCACTAGCCTCAGGTCTTCACCACACTATTGTCTGTGTTCATGGGTTATGCGTATGTGCATATAAGTTCTTTGGTTAATCTCTTCCCACCCACCCACTCACTCCTACCTTCCCTCTGAGATTCACCAGTCTGTTCCATGCTTCTATGTCTCTGGATCTATTTTGTTCAATAGTTTATTTTGTTTATTAGATTCTACATATGAGTGAGATCATGTGATATTTGTCTTTCTCTGATTGGCTTATTTCCCTTAGCATAATACTCTCCAGGTCCCTCCATGCTGTCTCAAGGGGTAAGAGATCCTTCTTTTTTGCAGCTGCATAGTATTCCATGGTGTAAATGTACCACAGCTTTTTTTTAAAAAATAAATCTTTATTGTTCAGATTATTACAATTGTTCCTCTATTTTTCCCCCATAGCTCCCCTCCACCTGATTCCCCACCTCACCCCATGCCCTTACCCCCTGCCATTGTATTCATTCATAGGTGTAAGATTTTTGTCCAATCTCTTCCCGCACTCCTCACACCCCCTTCCCCCTGAGAATTGTCAGTCCACTCCCTTTCTATGTCCCTGATTCTATTATATTCACCAGTCCTTTCTGTTCTTCAGATTTTTTATTCACTTGATTTTCAGATTCACTTGTTGGTAGGTATGTATTTGATGTCATTTTGTTGTTCATAAATTTTATCTTTACCTTTTTCTTCTTCTTCCTCTTCTTAAAGAATACTCTTCAGCATTTCATGTAATCCTGGTTTGGTGGTGATGAACTCCTTTAGCTTTTTCTTGTCTGTAAAGCTCTTTATCTGAGCTTCAACTCTGAATGATAGCTTTGCTGGGTAGAATAATCTTGGTTGTAGGTTCTTGCTGTTCATCACTTTGAATATTTCTTGCCACTCCTTTCTGGCCTGAATAGTTTCTGCTGAGAAATCAGCTGACAGTCATATGGGTACTCCCTTGTAGGTAACTAACCGTTTTTCTCTTGCTGCTTTCAAGATTCTCTCTTTGTCTTTTGCCCTTGGCATTTTAATTATGATGTGTCTTGGTGTGGTCCTCTTTGGATTCCTCTTGTACGGGGTTCTGTATGCTTCCTGAACCTGTAAGTCTATTTCTTTCACCAGGTAGGGAAAGTTTTCTGTCATTATTTCTTCTAATAGGTTTTCAATATTTTGCTCTCTCTCTTCTTCTGGCACCCCAAAAATTTGGATGTTGGTACACTTAAAGTTGTCCTAGAGGCTCCTTACATTATCTCCATATTTTTGGATTCTTTTTTCTTTTTGTTTTTCTGGTTGGGTGTTTTTTGTTTCCTCATATTTCAGATCTTTGGTTTGATTCTTGGGGTATGTTGATCTACAGTTGAGTTTCTGTATATTCTTTATTTTAGACAGTGTATGCTTAATTTCTGACTGGTCCTTTTCCATTTTTTTGGCATTCTCATTAAGGTCCTTGAAGGTCTCACTAAGCTCCTCGGAGGTCTCATCAAGTTTCTCGGCGGTTTTTAGAAGATTCTTGAGTAACCTTATAAATGTGGTTCTGAACTCTATGTCGTCCAATAGTTTGCTTTCCTCCATTTCTTTTATTCATGACTTGTTTCTTTGTCTCTGCATTTTGTTGCTTCCCTGTGTTGATGGAGTGGCTTTGTGTGGTAGGTGACCTGTAGGGGCTCAGCCTCCCCAATCACCTGAGGTGGATGCTCTTGGTACACCCCTTTGTGGGCTGAGTGCAAAGTCTTGGTGTAGTTAAGCCTTGATTGCTGTTGGTACACTGGGAGGAATTGACCTTCAGGCCAATTGGCTGTGAGGACCTGCTGTGTCTATAACGGAGAACTGCTGCGCTGGGGACTCGCTTATGGTGCAGGACTTGTTTCAGTGGGGCTTTGGTGCTCACTGAGTCTGCCTCTTGCATGTGTCACTTGTGGATGTGAGGAGTTGAAATCTGGTGTCTCACACTGACCACTAGGTACACTGGCTTCTGGATCTCCAATGGGGTGCAGGTCAGCTACTGTCTGAGGCCACCCAGCGGGAGCTACAGCAAGAACTACAGTTTTCTCCTCTTTGCTTGGGGTTTGGAGGCTTTGGAGCTGTCTGATCTTGGCTGCAAGTTTGCTAGGTTAAGCTGCGATAGGGCAGGCCATTCATATGCTAAAGCTGCTGCGTGGAGCTTGGGAGGGTTTCTAGATTGTGCAGGGCAGGGTCTCAGGGCATCACTAGGCTAGGGCGTGGCAAACAGCGATGGCTGCCAGTTAGCCGGCTCTGCGTCTCCGACCACGTCCCCGCGTCCCATGCTCCAGCACAGTAAACAATTATTCTTGCACACAGCCCTGCAAGCAAGTCACCCTCACTTTCCTACCCGATGGCAGACAGTCCAGCTTCTCCCCGTAGGAGTTTGGGTCCCCCGCGTCTCCCCAGAAACTGGAGTTCAGAGTAATCGGGAGCTTGTCTCCCTTTGGGTTGAAAAAAGTAGTGCTCCCAGTTGCCCGTCGCCAGCCCGATTCGCACGCCTCCGTACCTCAGCTTTTCAGCACTTGTGCATGTCTCACTGCTCTTTTCTCTTTCCTTCTAGTTGTAGAACTTCCACTCAGCCAGCTTTCCCGTGGTTCTGGGTGATAGACGTTTTGTCTTTTAGTTGTAGTTTTGAAATTGTTGTGCGAGGCAGCAGTTTAGGTGTTTACCTACGCCGCCATCTTGGATCCTCTTGTACCACAGCTTTTTTATCCACTCATCTACTTATGGGCACTTGGGCTGTTTTCAGATTTTAGCTATTGTAAATTACACTGTTATGAACATAGGGGTGCATACATTCTTTCTGATTGGTGTTTTGGGTTTCTTAGGATATATTCCTAGAAGTAGGATCACTGGGTCAAATGGTAGTTCCATTTTTAATTTTTTTAAGAACTCCATACTGTTTTCTGTAGTGGCTGCACCTGTCTGCATTCCCACCAGCAGTGTATGAGGATTCCCCCTTTTCTCCACGTCCTCACCAGCACTTGTCATTTGTTGATTTGTTGATGGTAGCCATTCTGACAAGTGTAAGGTGATACTTCATTGTCATTTTAATTTGCATCTCTCTGATGATTTAGTTGAACTTTTTTTATATATATGTCTCTTGGCCATTTGTTTGTCATCTTTGGAGAAGTATCTACCATATGTAGATCATTTGCCCATTTTTAATTGGATTGTTTGTTTTCCTTTTGTTAAGTTGTACGTATTCCTTATATATTTTGAATATTAAACCTTTATCAGATGTATCATTGCCAAATATGTTCTATGATACAGTGGGCTCCTTTTTTATTTTGTTGATGGTTTCTTTTGCTGTGCAGAAGCTTTTTATTTTGATGTAATCCCACTTGTTTATTTTCTCCTTAGTTTCTCTTGTCCTAGGACAAGTATGTCAAACGGCCCATGGGCCGCATGCGGCCCACAATGAATATTTTTGTGGCCCAGCCAATATAATGGTATGTAAGAAAAGTTTTAATAAAATTTTGTAATTTAATTTTTACAATATCCTGTTATACATAATTATTAATAACGAACTACAATGTTCGCTAATGACTGATTACTATAATTGTGTTGCATTCATTTCCCTTACACACCTTATGCGTAGGCACACCATTTCCTTCCACTAATACTAGCAGTGAATATTTTAGCAGCGGAATACCACATCACTAGTCTTGGACTGACTTGTTTGGTGTGCGCAGCAGGAAATATTCCACTTTCAGAGAACAGGAAAAAGAGATTTATTTGTGTTACACTTATTAATTTGCACAATTATTCAGTGTCTGGTAAGTTAATGTTCAAGAAAAAATATTAACTTTTATTAAAATGTTCTATTATTTTATTTTGTTAATGCTTACTCATTTATTTTAGCCCTTTGTATTCAGCATGTCTATCAAAATAAACCTACATTTCTATGAAAATTGAAGCTTTTGTTTTTTTACAGCCCTCATAAACTTAAACCTTGTTTAATTGGCCCATGTTAGTCTTTGCGTTTGACATGTTTGCCCCTAGGAGATGTATCGGCAAACATATTGTTAAGAGAAATGTCTGAGATTTTGCTGCCTATGGTTTCTTCTACGATTTTTATGGTTTTACAACCTACATTTAAGTCTTTTATCCATTTTGAGTTTATTCTTGTGTATGGTGTAAGTGGGTGGTCTAGTTTCAGTTTTTTGCATGTACCTGTTCAATTATCCCAACCCCATTTATTGAAGAGACTGTCTTTACTCCATTGTATGCTCTTGCCTCCTTTGTCAAATACTAATTGAGCATAATAGCTTGGGTCAGTCGCTGGGTTCTCTGCTTGGTTATATGCTTGTTCTTGTGCCAGTACCAGGCTGTTTTGATTACACTGGCTTTGTAGTATAGCTTGATATCTGGTATTGTGATCCCTCCAACTTTGTTCTTCTTTCTCAAGATGGCTATGGCTATTTGGGGTCCTTTTTTGGTTCCATATAAATTTTTGGAGTATTTGTTCTGGATCAGTGAAATGTGCCATTGGTATTTTAATAGGGATTACATGGAATCTATAGACTACTTTGGGTAGTATGGACATTTTAATTATGCTAATTCTACCAATCCATGAACATGGTATATTCTTCCATTTGTTTATATCCTCCTCTCTTTTTTCAGTATCCTTTAGTTTTCTGAATATAGGTCTTTTAACTCCTTGGTTTAGTTTATTCCCAAGTATCTTAATTTTTTTGTGGCAATGGTAAATGTGACTGTTTTTTCAGTTTCTCTTTCTGAGAATTCATTATTGGTGTATAAAAATGCCATCGATGTCTGGGTGTTTTGTATCCTATTACATTGCCAAATTCATTTATTAAATCTAGTAGATTTTTTGGTGATTTAGGGTTTTCTATGTACAATATCATGTCATCTGTGAATAATGACAGTTTTACTTCCTCCTTTCCAATTTGGATGCCTTTTTTCTTCTTGTCTGATTGCTATGGCTAGGACTTCCAGTACTATGTTGAATAAGAGTGGTGAAAAGAACTTAAAAAATCTAAGGAAAATGTTTTCAAAGGTAATCTAACTCCCTATGTAAAGATTTGAAGGATACGTGTCGTACTGTATGTTTGATGTGTTATTGTGCCATTTTCCACTATACAACCTTAGTCCATTTGGGTTGCTATGACAAAAATACCACAGAGCGAGTGGCTCAAACAACAAAGATTTATTTCTTACTGTTCTTGAGGACAGGAATTTCAAGATCAAGATGTTGAAGATTTGGTGTCTGGTGAGAGCTGGCATCCATCCTGGTTCAAAGAATGCTATCTTCTTGCTGTGTCCTTAAATGGGACAAGGGGCCAGAGAGCTCTGTGGGATCTTTTTTAAAAGGACACTACTCCCATTCATTAGGGCTCTGCCTTCATGACCTTACCACATACCAAAGGCCCCCCTCCAAATACAATCATATTGGGGATTAGGATTTCAACATGAATTTTGGGTGGACATAAACATTCAGTCTATTAGTGAGTGTAGTATGATAACAATGTCCTATTCTTGTGTCAGAGCACAAGACTTCCATTTTTAGCTTCAAATAAAAACATTTATAGATCATCCAGCTGTTATTTTTTTTTGTAATCATGTTGCAAATCATTGATTCAAAATGAGTAAAATGGCCCAGCCGGCATGGCTCAGTGGCTGATCATCGACCATAGACCTATGAACCAGGAGGTCACGGTTCGATTCCCATTTGGGGCACATGTCCCCAGCGGACATGTAGGAGGCAGCAGATCAATAATTATCTCTCATCATTGATGTTTTTATCTCTCTCTCACTCTCCCTTCTGAAATAAATATATATTAATATCAAAAATAAAATTAGTAAAATATTTGATTAATAAAATAGAGAATAGTAAACTTGAATGAAACATAGTAATTTCCAATCTCAAAGGATTCACAGAAAGTAAAATATAACTCACGCACCTCAATCATTATGAATGAGAAGTTACTACAGAGTAGGTAACATGATAAAGAATTATATGTATGTAAATTTGGGGTTAAATTTATTTTCCAGGATCTGGCAGGGTTTTAAAAATATTAATGTATCTCAATAATTACTGTAAGGACAAAAGATAGGAAAGCTATATTCTGCACATTAAAAAATTTAATGATCACATAATACCCATATACACTATCATCCTGCCCCCTCACACACAGATAGAATGTATTTAAATTTTCTGCAACTTCAAATTTCTTCTTTAGATGAAGACATTTTTACAAATATGATGCCAGGTCATAATTTTTAGGTTTCAGTTTTAAAACAATTTTAAACATCACCAACATTAAAATTTACCTCTTATGTTAACTGGTTGTCTACTAAATGGTAGATCAATTTTCTCATAGAATCTATTCTGTAATCAAGCATTTTACTTTCTGCATAATAACTTGGCCCACTGGCCAAACCGCTGAGGGAATGCCAGCAGGGAATTCCAATAGGAAACACCATTGCCAATGAGGGCAAGCTGCATGGCTGGGACAGAATTTTATCTTCTTTAGACACACTTGTCATTTTCTCCCCACTTCATGTGAAAAGTTTGATGGTTAGAATTAGGAATTTTCTTAAGGCTTTGGGACAACTTTGTGCAACCCATCAAATGCCTACATGGAAGAAGTATGCAGCACCTGCAAACATAATAATCAATCATAATAAAACCAGAGGCACTGGTCACATCAGGGGTCAATATGTATCAGCTTTATCTGACTCATGACAATTTTCAGGAAATAGATGCTGTATAGCATTTACACTAAACCACAAGAAGTCCTCCAATGTTGACTTCTATACATAGGTGATTCTTTTTATGATTCACTGGAATTCCTATTCTATAATGAACCTTAAAACATGAGTCAATTAAAAGAAAATCCACTCCGTTGGTAGTGAAAAATTATTTTGGGAGAAAATTCATATTGCTTTATCAGTCTTCACTCATATTTTTAGCTTATTTAGTATTCTTTAGTATTTTAGGAGAATTATCATTTTACCCTTGGAGTCATCATTTTCCCTAATAGTGTAAATGCAATTGGTCTGGGTCCCATTCAATTGCTATTCAAAAATACCTCAATATTCTACTTAACACTTATATGTACTTCTTTCAGTATGTCACTTCTAATGGTCCTTCAAAACCATAATCACCAAGGCAACAAGTTTGCTGCTTCTTTTCTTTTTTGTTCTGGCTTGTTGAACCATCCTTTATTTAATGAGCTGTAGCCTTAGGGCATCCGGGGGAGGGGCCTAGGTGTTGGGGGGAAGCAACTCACTTCTTCCTCTAACACCAATTGGCAGAAACCATTCACACAAAAGAATGAGTGTCACATGGCATGTAATTAATGTAGTAGTGTCAGAAGCACCCCCAATATTTGTAATCCTCTTTTCTATGAATACATTTATAATAATAATTTTGTTTTATCTTGACAGTAAAAAGATAATTTTATTTTTTAAATTTTTAGTTATTGATTTTAGAGAGAGACAGAGAGAAAACATTGATTTATTGTTTCACTTATTTATGCATTCATTGGTTGATTCTTGTATGTGCCCTGGTTGGAAATCGAACCCACAACCTTGGCATATCAGGACAACGCTCTAACTAACTGAGCTACCCAGCCAGGGCAAAAGAGACAGTTTATCATAGTAGGACTAAATCATGCTTTCAGCTAGCTCAAGGACCAGTGTGATACTACTTTTAAGATTTTTCACTCAGAATTTAAAACCTATCAACAATTGAATATGATGCTGCATGAGGTAGTGTGGTCTCTATTTATCAGAGATTTTTTCTTTTTAAAAAAAATCCTCACCCGAGGATGTTTTTATTGATTTTAAGAGAGAAAGAGAGAAAGAGAGAGAGATCGTTGTGAGAGAGCATGGGACCAAACCTGCAACCTTTTTGGTGTACGGGACAATGCTCCAACCAATTGAACTACTTGGCCAGGGATATCAGAGATTTTCAAGCAGAACTGAACTGCTACTACTTGTTAGGCACACTGTAGAAAAGGTATGTAAATCAGATAACATCCTACTTAATTTCCAAATCTGTGACTATATCCTTTTAAAATCACTGATTAACGTTAAGTTTTATCAAGCTCTAGCTCCTTTGATTAAGGCCCATGGAGAACGTGGCATTCCAAAATATGCAAAAAATAATTTAGTATCTGTTTGTTCTGTGTCTGAAAATATGCACCAAAATTACCTGGTTAAGACAAAACTTACCTATTTTCTCTTTCGTGAGGACACAGTCATTCATTTTGCTAGGAATGCCAGCATAATTCTCTTAAACCCTTTTAATCACTGGAGAGAACCTATGGATGGTTAGTTGTACCATATGCATGGTTTATTGTATCACTTGCTCAGTAACTTCTTTTGCATCTTTAGTCCACAGTAAAATACTTTCTACCCTTGTCATGTGCCTTACTTTCCCATTCGGTAGTCTCCTTTCTTGTTTTGCTTGCGTGTCTCATCTGAGTGGAATTCAGCTTTTGAAGCTTACTGTCAAAGGAACCGACATTCTTAGCATGTTCTTAGATTTGTCCTGGATTGGGTGTTGTTTAGATGTTTTGTGGCAGACCTATTACTCATGCCTACTCCTGTGGAAAGTTCTGGATATGTGAGTTTCCTGATCTCTCTCGATTCTCTTCAATAAGCTTGATGTTACATGTCAAAAATTATGTCTTGATACAGATAAAAGTAAATTGCTATGAAGTTTGTCAGAATGAAGTTAATGTTTCTGAATTTGGATAGTTGGTAATTTTGCATAAAAATTATTTCATTTTTCCTCCCCCCCTCCCCCCCTCCCGCCCGCCAAGATAAGCTGCAGATGCAGAAGGTAGGAAAAATAACTGACTACAGATCTCATGCCATTGCAAAAAGTAAACCAGGCCACAATGACATGCCCTTTAGGTGGGACACAACACACAATCCTCACACCTGTGCAAACCCTTTATTAAAGCAACAATCAAAATACAGGATGAATCACATTTTGGTGTTTTTTTTTCCTACTATAACATCAACTTAAATATCAGTCATTTGTTTCCATATTTAAATTACTTTTAAAAGGTTGAACACTTATAGTTCACAAAATTGCCAGTTTGACATTTCCCCCAGGTAAATTTTTTTACTTTCCAATTTTAATACAGGATATGCAGAAGTAGATATACAGCAAACCAAACAGAAATATAAGCATCTTCTTGGACCCTAATTCACTGTAGGCAGCTCTATGGTGTCAGAGAGATACATTTGAAGGCTATTGTTACAGGTTAAATAAAAAATAATTCATGCCAAAATATTCTTAGAGCTAATTGTTTTATAGTTTTACATTCTCTAAAGCTTTAATTTTGATTGTGGTAGTCTAAGTATTAGCTTCCTTAAAATGATATCTCTATAGAATAATAAAGATCATTGCCAACCTCATATGATACTTTCTTGTATACCAAACTCTCAGTCCTTTGGAAAACATAATAAGCAATTCTATTTTACTTGATTCCCCCCCGCTCCACACACACACTGGTTTATTTCATCCAAACCAGATTAATCATTGTAGAAGCCCCAAGAAAGGCATTAGGAAAATGAATGTTGTTATCTACTGAAGGGCTTTTAAATGAATAGGTAAATATAAAAATGAATATTTTGAGCACCTGATATCTTAAAGATATCAGGTGTTCAAAATATGTGTGGGAATATACAATGAGATCTAGTAGGTATTTAAAGAGTACAATAAATTAGTTTAAAAATATAGTAGAAACAGGAATAATAATCTTAAGGGATTGCTAAAAGGATATGGGAAGATAGGTACAGGTCAGTAGTTGAACTGTGCTGAGTATAAAATAGAGTATCTGAAAGAAGAGTTAAACGCTCCATTTTCTTACCAAATGAAACACAGAGGAAATCCCCCCTTTAACAGACCCATTTCAGAGTTTCAACAATGACACAATATTTCCATTTGCGAATAAAAGATGCCAGATTTGCCGTTGTAAAACGGTTCCTCCCGTGGTTGGGATTGGTATTTCTATAGTGAACGTGATTTGTGTTGGCTGCATCACATTGAGAGTGTGCCTGTACAAAACATGCAAATACTTACTGTGCCTCACATTTTCTTCATGTGCTAAAGAAGTGAGCAGATCTTAGGTCACTAATAAATAACAACCCAAGCATGAGATTTAAAACAGGTTATCAGTCCATTAAATAATCTACAGAGCCATAGGTCAATTCTGTCTTTCCATTAAGTTGTTTTCTTATCTCACACTTGCCCTTTAAAGGGAAGCTTAAACAACATACACAATGAAAAATGCAGGAAACAACGAAAAAGAAAAAGAAAGGAAGGGGATTCCAGAATCCATAGTTTTATAAAAAAGAAATGCTTATAAGCATCTGAGACAGATCATTCTTGATGTAATGACGACACAATAATGCTTGGTATGGGTGAGAACATTCACAGATTTTCAGCGATTTCTATAGATTAGGCATCACATTTAGTTCCTAGAGATTTTAGTCAGTCAAGTATTAGTATTTCTTTTTACTAAGTATGATATACAAAAAGATGAGAAGAGTAGATGTGCCCTAACAGTATGAAAATATAATATATTAAACAAAACCACTATAAATTACATATTTTTCAGTATAAATGTTGTTTCATTTACAATAAATACCATCCAAGTTTGCAGACACCTACGTGAATTAAATATGCATACATATCTGAATTATTTTCAGAATTTCAAGAAAAAAATTGCTAGAATATAACCAGATGACTCAGAAACCCAAAATTGTTTGATTTTGAGAATGACTACATATAACCCAAGGAACATGGCTTGGGATTTGGTGTTAAGCTTTTAAAACTGCCCAAATGATTCTGACGTGTGTTGTGCGTGTGTGTGTGTGTGTGTGCACGCGCGCGCGCGCACACACACACACACACACACACAGCCATACGTCTATGAATCTTTGAAAATCAGCTGAAAGTCACAAGGTCATCTACATTTCATATTCTAGCAGGAGAACTTTTCTCCCTTTGTAAGAAGCAATAGGATGGATAGGAAGAGTGTAGAATTTCTGGGAGGAGAAATCTCTGTTGTAAGCCAGTTTCCCTTTAGGTTGGCTATTATTATATCAAGAGCTTTTTGATGCTTTAAAGAGAGAGAACATTTTGAAAATCTAGATAATCTCCTCAGTCTAAAGAAGCTAAAAGCAAAATGGAAACATTCTTTGGTCACACATTTCTGCTCCTACTTCATAAAAAAATTTGCCCATTTTAAACGTTTTACCCTGAATCAATGTCTAGACAAAATACTAGATGTCTTCTCCTGTAATTTTCATGTGGAAATATGCACATGAGTTTGGGTGGAATGAAAACAGAATACATTGAGAAACAGTTCTTACAACACCCCAAAGTGAGCTTAAGTCTCTATTTTTTAGGGCATACAGATCCCTGGTAACAGTTTGTTGACCTCTATAACAAGGGAAAAATATTTATATTCTGAGAGTTGGAGATAAAACTTTTCTGCACCCAAATACATAAAATCCCAGTCAGGAGAGCCCAGTCAGGAGGCATGGTTTCTCTTGTTGCTCACTACTAATTTCTTTATGTGACCACCCAAGATGCCAACAGTTTATTCCTGACCAAGAGATGTCTGATCAAACTCCACATCATGTGAGTTTGCCTTCAATATCAGGTATCTATGAGTGAAAAAACCATCAAAGCCATTCCTAAAGCCATACCCACTGACCTCAGCTACAGAGCTAGAGACATTTGCTGTAAAGTTTGGACAGCAAAAGCATCCAACCTCATGTACCCATTTTTGTTCCTAATATTGCATGTCTCATGCTATGGGGGCCACCATGAGAGATTACAAACTTTCCATAAAACTTTAAATGTCTGAGCTAGAAGGGATTTTGTGATCAACGAGCACAACAACCCCTATACTTTGCAAGTAAAAAAGATTAAACCCCAGAATGGAGAAGGGAACTGTCCAAGGTCAGTTCCAAAGAGTGACAGATTAATGACTAGACATCTTCATCTGCTCTCTCATCACCAATGTGGCCATGTAACTAACCTCCGATGTCATGACCCTTATAACTGCTTTAAGGTTAGTGCCTCCCTGCTCCTAACTGAAAATGAAATAACACCACTTGTTCTCGTCATGATTAAATCTAAATTGTAGAAGTGGTCAAATGATTAATTTGGGGGGAAGGGAGGGAGAAGATCCACAAATTACTTAAAATGCTATGATTTTTGAAAATCTTATTACTGAGTAAGTAATGCAGCATAAACAACATTAGAGACACAAATGAAAATCTTTAAAGTAACTGTGAAAAAGAACAAGGATAATAATATTGGGTTGGTTCTGTGAGAGAATGAGAC
This sequence comes from Plecotus auritus, assembly GCF_963455305.1. Classification (NCBI taxonomy): domain Eukaryota; kingdom Metazoa; phylum Chordata; class Mammalia; order Chiroptera; family Vespertilionidae; genus Plecotus; species Plecotus auritus. Next base: position 73,549,475 of record NC_137773.1, read on the forward strand.
TATTTAAATGGTGCTCAGAACTCACCAAGTCTTCTGCCTCTGACAGATAAGGAAACTGAAACCCAGACTTGCCCAAAGCTAGGCAGCTGGTTATTGGCACTGTCAGGTAAGGTGTTGGCCTTTGGATGACTAGTTTTGTCTTTTGTCTATGACATCATTCTACCTTTCATATAACTTTCTTGTGAGACTAAAAATTAATTTAATACTTTTGGCATGAAATTTGATGGTACAGTTTCCTGTACTATTATTATAATACTAGAGGCCGGATGCACGAAATTCATGCAAGGGCTCAGCCATCGTGGCCCCAGCTTCATCTGGAAGGTCGTCTGGATGGTCGTTCTGCTGTTTGGTCTAATTAGCATATTAGCTCTTTATTATCCTTCCCTGCAAGTCCATGGGTAGCCAATATTCTACAACCTACAGGAATTCAAATGCCTCTGACTTAGGAAGCAATACATTTTCCAGGTAAAGATCAGGTTTTTTTTGAGGATGATGTTACTTAAATGTAAAAACAGCAGTTTTTATGGTTGTTATGGGTATACTTAACCTTTTATAATCCACCATCACCACCGTACTTCAGTTGAGCTCACACAAAGGCTCTCAGAATCGGACAGGTAAACTCGTTTTCATTTGGCTATTAAAGTGCTGTTCCTGGGCAAAGTTTTTCTAAGTTTCACTTACAGCAGCTTCATTGGAAACAAGTAAAAATCAAGGTATGAAAATAGGCCTTGGGAATAACAAAAACAAGGAGTCTAGTGACTACTCTGGAACATTATAAATGACTTGTAGATATCAGCCCTGGTACGGTGACTGATATCAAAGCCTCTGAGGTAATTGTTCTAGGGCAGTGGTCGGCAAACTGCGGCTCACGAGCTGCATGTGGCTCGCGAGCCGCAGTTTGCCGCTCTGTTGACTAATGAGTTTGCCGACCACTGTTCTAGGGGAAAGCAAGGACAAAGAAGACTAAATCAGAATGAGCAATTAGTATTAATATAACAACTACTCCATTATCAAGGAACAGTGAAAGGAACAAGGACTGAAAAGAAAGTGCAACAAACCCATATACATGCATTTGCTATTGTAGCAGACCTATAATTTTTTTAAAAAGAAAAGCAATGCAGTGTGCATTGGACAGGGCTCTTGAACTCAATTTATCTTGCAGTAGTGTACTCTTTGCCAAAAGGGCATCACCAGTGAAGGTATTTGGCAGAGAATTGTCTCTAAAACTTGTATCACTTGGACAATAGCATCAATTTTGCACCCTGATGTTTCCTGCATCCTTTTCTCCTGGGGAAGGTCCAGTCACAAGGACTGCACAAAGGTGTTTCCCCTTCTACAATAGCATCACTCCTACCTAAGGGATGAGAGTCTCCTGGTAAGGCTTAGCGGCAAGTGCGTACTACATCTGGACTACGAGCAGCAGCCCCTGATTTTCTTAATATGCATAGCTTTTCAGAGTTGATATTAGACATGGCTTTCATAAATAATGCAGGTGTTTCTTTCATGTGCCACTGCCAGCTCTGTAGTTTCCAGGTAAGCTGGCGGCGGAACTCTATCTGATACCTCAGCAGCCATGGGCTCAACAGGTGTGGGCTCTTCAGGCGTTAGCTCCGTGGATGTTACATCTGTAGAAGGCTCTACAGTTTCTGGGGATTGTTCAGCTGACAGTTCTGTATCCTCTTCATCTTTGACATCTTCAAACTGTACACCCTCTTGGTCATCCACGTGATCTTTTTTGGATTGTGGATGCACGGACACCTTGATGGCAATCTGCTGAGGCTGTTCATGAAGCGATGAGGCGTCTGAGTCGGCGGTGGGGGAGTCACTTCGCTTCAGAGAGTTTCGGATCATGTATACCTCATCCCTGTCCATGGCCTCCTGGCCTTCTGGCGTGTGCCGCACAAAATTCTGCCCCTGCTCCTCCAGCCTGACCACCTCCATGATTTCCTCCATGATGGTTCTGCAGTTCATAATGAGAGGAGGCAGCGGCACGCTCCTGGCCAGCTCTTCAATGTAGCGGGCAAACTCCATGGTTTTGAACTGGGTGACTTTGGCAAGCTCTAGAGTTTTGGCTGAGGTGATGATGGGGATCCGCTTGGCAATCTCGAATGCCTTCTGCAGCTTCTCTGCGCCTTCTGTCCTAAAGAACTCGTTGATGGCCTTCTCTGTCTTCTTCAGGTGGCTGCTCATCATACACAGGCGGGTAATGTTGAGGACCATGACGATGGTGAAGGCCACGAGGCAGACCACCATGTAGTAGACACCCATGTCTCCCGAGGTGAAGATGACACGCAGGGTCACCGTGTTGTTCACAATGCCATAGGCATTGGAGGCAACACATGTGTATTTCCCTCGGTCTGAAAAAGACACCTTGGTGATGTTCAGGAGGCCACCCTCGTGCATCTGCCATTTTCCTGTTGGAAGGGAGAGAATATTCAAAGAAAAGTCATACGGTTTCCATTGAAGTGTCTACAAGCTTGCACGTTACTAGAAATATCTTCTATTGATGATAGCAACAGTGAACCTTTATTGTGTGCCAGACATTGACATGTATAAACTCATTTAACCTTCACACCAACTCTGTGGGATGGGTACTAATACTAGCCCCACTTTATAGGATGACAAAACGGAGGCACAATTAGATTAAACCATGTTCCCAAAATCACCAGTTTGGAAGTAGTAGAGCTAGAAGATGAACTCAAGTTCAAGAGTCTGTACTCTTTAAACCACCAAAGCATACTGTATAATTCCACATCCTAGTGAAAAATAAGAAAAATAAACAATCTGGAAAATACTGTGCTCTTACTAGAGAATTCCTTCACTGTAGCATCTGATTTTCTAACCTGCCTGTGAGCATGACTCTGTTGAACACTGGGGAGTTTAATGTTTCTCAGAATATCAAGTAGTTTAGGACCAACATAAAATCTGGAGTAAATCAAATTAAGTTATAATTGTTTACCCAGGTTGTTCATATTTGACATTGAAGTTGTCCTTGTATGACCTCTGTTGATTAAAACATGATTATGTCATTAATTTTGAGAATCTACAATGAATTATCCATACTACTTATCTATATTAGCTAACAATGTGAAGATAAGGAGGCTGGATATGAATTAGTATCAGTTTGTTTTAGTCTTGCAAATAAATGATAGACTCATCAAATTGAAAGTAAGCCTCACACAGTAGAGAATGCATATTGATAACAGAAATACTTCCCTCTGGCCTGGAAAGGACCTAGTGTTGCCTTGTGAATGAGGTTCTGAGTCCGGCAAAACTCTTTAGTTGGGGTTAATTCCTAGTCTGCCTGTATACCCATAGGTCAGAGGACCCCTGGACAACATAATACTAGATCTGGCTTGTGGGTCTTGGGTCTGAGCTTTTTTGTAATCCCATCTCTACCTACCTACACTGTCCTATAGAGAAGGGAGGGTCCAGGTCAGGCCTATGGGGAGGTCTAAGGAACAGAACAGGCAGGTATTTCTTTATAAAAGCACTCCAGGTCCCCAAGCCAGCTAGAGGCCCTCTCCTGAGAGACTGGACCATTTAACATGTAGTTGCCTCTGAAGTACCTATTACTGCATAGGCTTTTTACTTGTTTCTTCCCTCCTGGCAGTGACTTTTAATTTTAATTAAGAGTCTGATATTTACCAAAAGCAACAAGCAAAATGCTCCTTTTTAAAACTAGTGAGCACATACGTGACCAAGGGACTGAGGAATAAGGCAACAGAGGATCTTCTATATTCCACTGTCGTTCTGCTACCACATGGTGACTGCAGCCCAAGGAACATTCTGAAGGAAGCTGGCAGGAGTGGTGAGGTGCCTCCTGCGGGCCACAGTCCCTGACTTACTAGCCCTGGGAAATAGGACAGGATGCCCTTAGTGGATGCTGTCACATTACTTTGCTTTCTGAAAGAACATCTGTGAAGTGTGGTTCCTGGTGTCCCTGACTAACCCTTTTCTAACAATTCAGCCAGTATATTTTCCCCAAGAGTAGAAAACACTGGTTTGGAAAATCTGGTGAAATGTTCAGTCTCTGTGAATGTGCAAGAATAAACAAACCTAGCACCCAGTCTGTGAAATTTTCTCTCATTCACATGGGGCAGGGGCAAGCTTCCACGCCTTTCATTCCCTAAACCTGAATATTGATACTTTCACTGCAGATTTATCCAAATGTATAATGATAGGAGGGAGGCAAGGGAAATTATAATTTTCTTAAAATTTGTTTGTTTCATAAGAGTAGACTATAACAGGCCTAGAAGACAAAAACAAAACAAACAAACAAAAAACCCTCTAGTTGATTGAAAGCTTATTATAGATATGGAAGGCACTGGGCTCCAAGAATTACAGGTGATACATTTACCTTCCTTTATTTGTAAGAAAATACAAAAGGAAATAGTAGTGGAAGAGGGTGAGGAGGTGAGGTTATTTGTATGGGGAATGATTAGAATCAATTTATTCATCTCCTAATCTCCCCAATGCCACTCCTTTTATGGAGGAATTAATCTGTAAATACAAAAACAGAATAGTCTGAACCTGGGTGCAGAAGAACAAAAGCAGCAATGAACACTAAGCTAGGAAGGTGGGCAGCTAATCTATATATATATAAAAGCCTAAGCGACCGAATGACCAGTCGCTATGATGCACACTGACCACCAGGGGGCAGACACTTACTGCAGGAGCTGCCCCCTTGTGGTCAGTGTGCTCCCACAACAGGAGTGCCGCTCAGCCAGAAGCCGGGCTCATGGCTGGCGAGCACAGCTGCAGCAGCGTGAGTCTCTCCTGCTTCCTCGGCAGCGCTACCAAGCAGCAGCAGCAGGCGCAGCAAGGCTGGGATGAGCAGGAGCGGCGCCGGCTCGGGCTCCTCCCAAGCCGCCTACCTCTTCGCGCACTGTTACATCTCCTGAGGGGTCCTGGATTGCGAAAGAGTGCAGGCCAGGCTGAGGGACCCCACCAGTGCATGAATCCGTGCACTGGGCCTCTAGTGGTAATATAAATAGCCTTCTCCTGGCACCTACATAATAGTTTTAGTCATACTGTATTTTGTTACAAACGAAATGCAACAATATATTTTATTTACAACATGCCAATGCTTTCCACTATTTAAAGATGTTTCTGAGCGTAAATTTCATAGTTATTTTCAGGCATATTTGTAATTGTGTATTGACATGTATTTCTCTATTCTGGACCCAAGCAATTCACTGCAGATTAAAATTTAGATATTTCAGAAGATTCTTTTCACATTGTGAAAAGAGGCACAATTTGGAACCAAACACAACCTTAGTAGGTGACATTTATGGCTCATTTTGGGGGAAAGCAGATTTTCAGCAGATATTTACTCAGGAGCATATTCTGCTTCTTAATCCAGGGCAGATTCTGCTTCTTAATCCAATATATTTTTTAAATATATTTTATTGATTTTTTACAGAGAGGAAGGGAGAGGGATAGAGAGTTAGAAACATCAATGAGAGAGAAACATCGATCAGCTGCCTCCTGCACACGCCCTACTGGGGACATGCCCGCAACCAAAGTACATGCCCTTGACCAGAATCGAACCTGGGACCTTTCAGTCCGCAGGCTGACACTCTACCACTGAGCCAAACCGGTTTCGGCCAGGGCAGTGGGTCTTTAGACTAACATCTCTTATATACTTTATTCAATCATTAATTTAGTTTGTTCTTGAATTCTAAAACCTGGCTATGTATCTGTGAAGTGACTATATTTGCTTAACAATAAACTATGACAAAATGAATCTACCAGTATGTTATGATCCTAAAACCCTTGGGTTATTACCTATAATCTGAGCTGCAGCACCCTAGTTAATGACTGGGACCACATCTCTCCCTGCCAGCAATTTTCTGTTTCCAATTTAAGACAAGGACACCAAGGCCTCTCTTTAGTTTTTGGTCCTTTACTAGATTCCTCTTGAAACAACCATCATATTTATTTTATGGATTAATGTGATATTAATTACATTTAGGCTTTAATGTGTGACCTGGATTAAACATTCTATTATCAGATCACAAAGCAAGTCTTTGGAAGCCAACACACACGCGCACGCGCGCACACACACACACACACACACACACACACACACACCTACCTCTCTAAAGACTAACTGTCAGAAGAGCTAAGATTTCGACCTCAGAGGTGATGTAGGTCTGTCAGGCTTTTTTTATAAAGGCTGCTACATTGATTCCTTCCTAGGAATTAGGACTCAAATTATGCCTCAGCCTCAGTTGACCTGTGACTAGTGATAAAGATTTCTGCTTGTTCTACTACCATATGAACCCCTAGAAATTATGACGATGGCAAATTCCACCTTGGGGGTCCTCCCACATCAGCTTGGAGCCCAGGCTCATGCAGAATCTCCGCAGGGTACCTGCCCAGCTAGGATCATCCTGAGAACATTTTCTGTACTGCATGGAGCCATTCACCTCCATCAGACCTTGTCCCAAGACTCATTCTGGAACGGTCCCAACTTCAGCTGTCAGAAAGTTAAAGAAATAAAAACACCCCCCAAACTATAAACACGAATCGGGTATACACTGTGCTGTCCACACCCTGTGTTTTAAATTGTAATTGAGAGGCAATGTCCAAGAGATGTGCTGTATTTTCATTACGTTGCATCACTTCAGCATCAACACACACCTAAAATGTCAGCAGCTAATGCTAAGTCAGTTCTACATGCAATGATTTCGGAGAAAATAAAACAGGCAGCTGTTGAACTATTACTTTCTTAATGCAAAAGATTACATGTGTTCCCGAACCTTCTTGATGATAGTTCATGTCCCCCAATGCTTTGCTCAGACTGTAGTTCCCCCTTTGAAACACCCTTCCTCTATCCCCCCTCTTCACTCTGGTTCTCTGAGTATCATCTGAAGGTCAAGCTAAAATATTGTCACTCGCAGCAGGAAGAGACTGGAAAAAAGGAGCCAGATAGACTAGAGTTTGCCCAGAACCTGTCACAGTCTTGCCCAAGAAACTCCAGAATCACACGTGAAAATCATCCACACGTGAACAGAAGTGTTGTGGGGACAGTCTCTCCTTTGCAAAGAGAAAAGCTAGCAGATGTTATTTCTTAGCTGTGCTGTGGTGTGCGCTAAGCTGCACAACAAAGCTGACATTTTTAGAAGGCAGCGATCTTTTTTTTTTTTTTTAATCTTGTTCATGCATTCAGTAACGATTGTTGAATACATTGTTTATATACCAGCTTCCACCCCAGAATGTGCAAATGCAAAGATGATGTCTGACTGCGAAAACCATCCAAGCCAAAGAGGGACACAGACTCCAAAAAATAACTGGGGTTTCCCTGGCACAGGACAGGGGCTGGGGAAGTGAACAGAGGCTTGAGGGAAGCACATAAGCAAAAGAGGGAAGTCAGTGGGTGCTCCTGTAGCTGACAAACCATTTTTAAAATCCAAAAGGGCCAACCCAAAAGAAAAAAAAATGGGGAAAAGATGTGAATGGGTAAGTCACAGGGGAAAAAAGGAAATGCAAATGGTATCTAAGTATAAAAAAACACCAATGATTTATAATTGAAATTTAAAGGGATTAATTTTAAAAAACTTTTTCACTTTTCAGAATGCCAAATAAGGGGGGGGGGGGGTGACATTGAGAATACATTATGTTTCCAAGAGAACAGAGAAAGGAACACTCCCCCACACTGCAGGTGGGAGTTGGGTGGCTAAAAACCTTTGGAAGATTGATTTGGAGGAATCCTCAAAATTGAAAATGAATGTAACCTATGAGCAACGTTTGACTTGAAATTCTTCAACTCAGGCAAGCCTAGATTGACTGGAAAAATATTAATGAATGCAAGAAAATCAAGGTAATGAAAAATCTTTCTTTCCAGAATAGTTTTTCTCTCCAGGGACATAGTTCTAGGGCTTTCTTCCCCTGCCAACATTCTCTGGAAGAAGCCATCCAGGAAGTCCCACCCAGGAAGGTGGCTGCCCTGGTACCTCTATGCCACCCTGGGGCATGCATGCACACATGGAGGGGAAGTCACTCAAGACAGCACAATGTTGTGTCAATAGGACAGTGCCAGGAAGAGAAGTGGATCAACAGCACCATATGACTACAGTTAAACCTGTAAACATCAGGACGTTCTATGGTATAGGGGTTATTGTGACGCAACGTACAACCAATATACGGTACCAGATCAGAACTATCGCTCATGCAAACAACTTCTGACCCAGGTCTTGCTGTACAGAGATGAGCTGCATCAACACTTTCTGGAACTGAACCCTAAGGAAAGTGAGAGCACAACCAACAAAGACACTGTAATTACAGCTTTTCTCCAAATACCATGTCTATGGAAATCCTAAATCTTTCCAGCTTTTCCTACGGATCACTGAGCATTAAAAATTAACATTATACCCAAATGCTAAAGAATTTCCCTCAAATTACTTATGAGAAGGATTTCTTTTGCCTTAGAGACGTCTGTGGATATGTAAACAAACTGATGTTCAGTTCCTCTACTAGTATATCCCCAGTGAGTGGTATACGATTAAAACTGTTCACAACTCCATTTACTCAGGCTCTTAAGCTCCTCGTGCCCATGCTATTCAAGAAGGAAGAGTTCAATCTGCCAAAACGAGGTTATTTTCCTGAAACCAACTTAAATAAAAATTTTCAGGTGGTGAGCATTCGTTAGTGTTTATGTAAACATAAATGAAACACAACATTCACTTGAACAAGTATCATATTGCATTGATGCTCTTCAAGTAAGAACAAAATGTATGTGGGTTTGTGGCTACAAATGTGGCCCTTATTTTCCACTGTGTGAAATACGGGCTTCTGCAGCAAAAGGATCCATGCCTTTTCACAAAACATAATTGAAAACAAATTTAGCACTGCATGGCTGCACCTGTTACAGGGCTTCTGCAATACAAGACAGCTCCTTAAAGCCACCGCATAGTCAGGTTTTAAACATTGCAAGCTGCAAGGGCTCTTGTGCCCTCCCTCCCCAGTCCTCCCAAGGAACCTCTTCAGAATACTAGGGCAGCTCCAACAAGCCAGCTCCTCCATCATGTGGAGCCACGGTAGACTAGGCTAACATAGGTTTAGACCAGCTTTCAGCTCAGGATGGTGAGAGTGGAAGGACTGGGCAGATCCTGCACTTCTGCTCTGCTTAAAAGCACGGATAGTATCTGAAAAGCACCTATATTTTCTTTATTTTTATATATATACATTTTATTGATTTCAGAGAGGGAGAGAGAGAAACATCAATGATCAGAGAGAATCATTGATAAGCCGCCTCCTGCATGTCCACACTGGGGATTGGGCCCACAACTGGGGTGTGTGCCACTGACTGAAATTGAACCCAGGATTCTTCAGTCTGTAGGCCGAAGCTCTATCCACTGAGCCAAAGTGGCTAGGGCAGCACCTATATTTTCATTTCCTGGTAAGGGATACAACATATTCTTCAGCTAATTTGATCTGGTATTCTTAATTTTTAAAACAGTGCCAAGCATGTAATTCCATGCAGACTAGCAAGAGTCATTTTTGACAGTAGCTATAGGTGGCCTTCCAAGACAAGAGCACCCTAAACTGGGTTCATATAAAAGGATTACATTTTGGGAATCTCAGTTGTCATCCTTATCTGAGGTAGATCTGGAAGGGTCTTTTCATGGCTAAGACTAAAGCATTGTGGCTCACATTCCCAAATGGAGCACAACTCATTTAAAGAAACACACACCCAAAAGAAACACAAACAGTGATTTGTTGTTAAGATGGCCCTTAATATGACTCAGTTTGGAAAATAAATCAATATATCATGCCAAAAGACATGATGGGTCCACACAACTGAAGATCCACTTCACAATGATTCTTTAGTTCACTGAGGTGCACTTCTTTGGGTTAGACCAGGCTTTCTCAACTTGGGTACTACTGACATTTTGCACTAGATAATTCCTTGTAGGGGTCTATCCTGTGCATTGTAGGGGGTTTAACAGCATCTCTGGAAACAGTGGGTTCAGCAAATGTAAAGGTCACCCTGTGTGTAATATACTTTGCAATTTCCACTTACACTGCTTCTTCAGAGACAGCCTCTTGGGTATCAAAGTGATGTGCTAGAGGAGGGCGAGCCTCTGCTGGTGGAGATATTCCTAACTAGCTATCATGGCAGTCATATTCTTTTGAAATTTCCAATTAACATTTAAGGGATATAATTTTTTTTGTGTGTGTTTATTAAATTTTATTTAAAAGGTTGAGAAACTGAAGTAGAGAATAAGAAATTACCTGGAAAACCATTTCCTTTCTTTACAAACCAGAGATTTAAGCTCTTAGAATCTATGATTGTGATGATATAGGACAATATTTCCAATGACAGCAGTTGCCATTTAGTGATAGTTTGGTATGTGCCAGGTAGTGTATTAAGCATTTAACACAGAATAGGTTATTTAAGACTCACAAACTCACATGGTAGTAAAAGGATTTGTCTCTATTTTACAGATAGGAAAACTGTGGCTTATAAAAGTTAAGGGCCCTGGCCAGTGTGGGTCTATGGTTAGAGCATCAGCCCACACACCAAAAGGTTGAGGGTTCAATTCCCAGTCAAGGGCACATACCTTTGTTGCAGATTCTATCCCCAGCCTTGGTTGGGCATGTGTGGGAGTCAACCAATCAATGTGTCTCTCTCACATTGATGTTTTTATTTTCTCTCTCTCTCCCATCCCTCCCTCCCTTTTGCTCTCTCTAAAAATCAATGGGAAAAATATCCTCAGGTGAGGATTAACCAAAAAGAAAAAGAAAAGTTAAGGAACTTGTTCAAATAAAAACTATCATGTGCTTCTTGGGAACTTCCAATAATGTATTTATAACCCCATATTCTTTGACTAATGCCTTTTGACAAGTTGATTTTTTTAAAATCTCAAATATTGAATCTACTAAAAGAGGAATTTAGTACCTGGCACATACCAAACTATCACTAAATGGCAACTGCTGTCATTGGAAATATTGTCCTATATCATCACAATCATAGATTCTAAGCACTTAAATCTCTGGTTTGTAAAGAAAGGAAATCATTTTCCAGGTAATTTCTACCTCAGTTTCCAGTTAAATATTCAATATAATATTTCCATAAGTTAACACACTACTTCATGCTGATCTTAGAGTCTAAAGACAATTTACATTCAGTGCTGTGGGGACTGACCTCCTTCCACGGATATTAAGTAGGGAGGTGTGATACACTACACTGTATCTACAGGGTTAAAACTTGGCTGGCATAGCCTGCTGATGTCCTTTGCAGAAGTAGTTAAAAGGCAATTCATAGTCTATTAAAAAAAATCTGAAAAGCAGAGAGATAAAAACAACACAGTGATATAATCTAAATGCAAAATTGATAATGATGACCACAGAGCTAGAGTAGCAGCTGTGACGAGTGTGGACTTTGTGTATAGTTCCACTCAGTTACCCTGTGCATGTTTATTTCCAAAGATAATTCTTAATTAGTTTTGGTGACAGAATGCTGTAAGAGTACGGAAAACAAATCCACAGAAAGGTCTAAAACCCAACTTTAAGGAAGATTTTAAATGTCATCACTAACAACCCAGACATGTTTACAAAGGCCTGTACCACCGACTTTCAAAATGCTTGTTATTTAGCATCTGATAAAGGTGCTAATGTGCATTTAAATGGTTTCAAGTCAAGGTAACAAGCCACAGCAGAAATGCACCTAACAATATGTACCTGAAATATCTAAGACTTTTTCATAATATTTTCGGACAACTATATATTTCTACTTACCTCTAGTAAAAGGAAAATGGAAACCAGCACATTGCACAGCCGTTTGTTGGTTATTCATGATATTTGAATTCTGACCCCAAACATGTCCTTCAGTGAATGATAAAAAACAAACAAACACAAAAAGTCTTCCTCCAGAAATAGATTACACACTGACCTCTCTTGGTCCTGTGGAACTGAAGTGACAAGCACCAGGGAAAAAAAGCAAAGCCTCTGCCAATACCAGGAAATAGCCCCATTCTCTCTAGGAGGGCAGGGCTGGCATGAATAATCGCTACCACACTTTTGCAGCACAAACAAGAAATGAAATTGCTCCTTTCCCGACTAATCACAAAGCGAATGGTAGTGTGCTCCTGGAGCAACTCCCCAGATGATTTTGAATACATTTCTGTATAAACATGTCACAGCATGCACCCTAACACTGTCAAACTGTGATGGCGGTGGTTACAATGCCTCTTCCGTCCTGAAGGGCTTCTCTCATGCACTCAGGCTGGGTTAGATGCTCTTCAACATTTTTCGCCTACTGAGACCTGAAGGATGAGCGGCTAGTTGCTGGTTGGACAGAGAGGGAGAACAAATATGTACCAGTTTGGCTGCACTGTGGTGTAATTTCCTCTCCACTTACCTGGCTGTTCATTTGTCAACATGAGGATTAATAATACCTCACCATCATGCTTATTGTAAAGATTAGAAATAGCGCAGGGAACTTGGTATGGGGACTTCATCATTGGTAGTGGCTGTTAATGAAAATTACATTCATTTTGTGAGTTTGGCTTTAACAGTAGTCTACTGTATCTAGGCAACGTTCCAGGATATTAGCATCATTTTTCATTCTCTATTCAATCACCTCTTTGTTGAGTTGTAGCATTTCATAAACTTCTGTAGCCTATCAGCATGAAAATTAAAATCTATGTCTGTTATAATAGAGGCATTTTTCTCCATTTGAAGACTACGGGTCCTCTAATAGGTCATTCTAGGACTAAAATTCTGATATTTTATAATGAAGAGGGCCGTTTCTACTCTTGCCTATGTTCTACTTAGTTGTTAGGTACAGTGTTTTCTATTGCCCCATATTACTGATGTTCTGAAATTACTATAATTATGCATTGTAATTGCAAAGGCTGAGCTAGAACATCAAGTACTAGTTTTATGAGTTCTTTTAAAAAATCTACAGTGCATCTTCCATCTGAGAATTCAAAATAGCAGGCTGATTTATCAGCAAGGCTGCTGGCTACAAACATGATGACGCTACTAAGTTCTGATCTAGCAGTTAGTTCTCTATGCCAAAGGCTCTCCACCGGTTGCCATGGCCCAGGGGTCACTGACAGGCTGCTACTGTAGACCACCTGAGCACCTATAAAACAGAACACAGAGCCAAATGTAACTTCCATCTCGTTCCACTTCCCAACACACAGATGATGAAGGCAGGGTACAGAGTCAGCTTGCCAAGATGAAGTAAATAGCAATAAAGACCTTTTCAATTAAGACATCACATGGTATCTTGGAAGCAGGAAGGTGCTACCTCAGGGCAGCACTCAAGATGTCACAACTGAAATTCAGGCCCCAGGACTGGGCTGTTTCCACAGTTTTCTTTCTAAGACTTAGGGGTTCAGTGCCTCAGTCTCAACTCTTTAATACCTAGGGATAACCTTTACTCCAAGGTCCACGGGAAAGGTAGATTCAGGTTGGAGTCCTTGCTCCACTCAATTCAGTCACCTTGAAGTGACCCAGCCCTGCAGAAAGATCTGATGAAATATAGGGACCTGAGTGTGTATATGTTACCATGGTTACTGTCATTCTTCACAATTGTGATGTCACTTCCTTTTGCCTTGTAGTCTGGGGGGAAGGAACTATGGGAATGATAACCAAATGTGGGCTGGGTCGGGAGTGGGGGGGGAGTTGTCTCATCTTTCCACTGTCATTAGTGAAGGTTCTAGTCATAGCCACTTACCGACAGCAGGACCTTGGGAAAGTTTAAGTAAAAGAGGGATTTGGATTACATTGTCCGAAGGTCCCTTCTAATTTAAAAAATTCTGTGGTCCCTTAATTTTACTTGGTAGGGAAAACGTTCTACTCTTCCAGGTTAAACAGGCAAACATATACATGATACCTAATTTTATTATTTACGCTGTGCATCTTTGAATAGCTGACCCAAAGCAATGGAAGTTAGAGTACAACCATGTTAGGCTTTGAGCCACCTTCACCATTAGGAGCAGGGCTGTGAAGCAGAAGTATGCAATTGCAAGAAAACTCCATTCACTCAGCTCCTAATGAGACATGAAGCATTAGCCTCTATTCTTTTTTCAGAGCAATTAAGATAAAATGAGGGAAAGAGATTAAAAATGTAGGTTTCCTTGGAGCAGAAACTCTTATGGGGATTGTTCATTGGTTAAAGCGCCATGGGAAGAAAAGGACAACGTGAAGGAAAGGGTGACAGAAGTGAATAAGCTGTGACTTCAGAACAATGGTCTTTTACTCCCTGGTCCCCAACCCCCTACTTGATCTCAAAGAAAATGCTTAGGAAAGGACACTAACTCCCTCCAGTTAATGGATCAGGCTTGGGTGTTCAATTCTCACACCTAAAACAAGGAATGTCCTAATTGCCAATGACCCAATTAATCCTTTCTCTGGCTGGAATTTTCCCTGAAGTAGGCTCAGTGCTTAGGTAGGTGATTCACACTTTTTGGTCAGAAACTCATTTATTAAAAACCAAGCGTTCTCCTATTAGTACATGTTATTCCTTGCCATTGCATTCTTCCTCCCTGTTTGGCCTCAGCTGCAAGAGACAGTCTAGAAACTTCAGCCAGGTCCCCAGGAGCCCAGACTGATCTCCAGTTGGTGGCTGTGAACTTGCACAGAGACTTCCTTCAAGAAGTGTGGTCTTCAAATACACAGTCCACAGATTAAACTGACATTTAATGATAAACAACTGCTATATTGTTTATTTGAGCCAGTTCCATGAAACAAAATAAAACTCCCTTATAAATGGAATATATACTTATGGGAAAATCTTTTTTACATTTGTCCCTATAGTATTTTATACTCATTAAATTACAAAATGCCAAGAGGCCTTTTTAAAGGCTTTAATGTTTATCCTTTGTATTCTGAGTCAGAGAGTGAAAAAAATAAATTCATTACTGCTTTGAATCCTTAAGGCTATATATTTCACTCTTGTCTCAGAAAGAAGACAAAATGAGGTCTTTAAATGACCCCAATAAGAACAACTCACATTCAAGGTGCTGGCTCCATAGTCTCTATTTATATTTTATGACATTTGACCCAACTTTAAAGCCTACCTCCTTCTCTCTCCTCCTCATCCTCTTCTTCTTTCAGCAGCTTGCCAACAGAATTATACCACTTGAACTGTGGATCAGGGATGCCATTAACACTACAATTAATCAAGGCACTATTCCCTTCCTTGACTATGATATGGTCAGTTCTGGCAATGATTACGGGCATAAAGCCCAAGACCATGTCAGTGCCATTTAAAGTGCTGTTAGTCATACTCTTTGCAGTCGCTAAAGTGGATACTAGGATTAAAAAGGGCACAGAAGGTAGAAAGCACACAGGCAGATGGCTCTTCAATCGATCCATCTTCTTTGCTTGCTCTGTAAGGCAACAGAGATGGTTTGCCAATGGAATCTTGTATCAGACAGCACGTTGTTCACAGCAGGCCATGGGACAAACCTGACTTGGGTCCATAAAGTTGGTTCTTGATTAAGAACCTGTTAAAATAAAAAAACCACACACACATAAATATTAGCATTCATACTTTAAAAATATTATTTATAAAATGTTAGAAACCCAGCTAAAATACCTATAAAATGTTTAAACAATACACAAATTCAAATGTTCCAAATATTAAATTACATTTTCCCCAGGAATCCTAACAAATAATTACTATTTTTACTACTGAAATATGTAGCAATGAATAGGAAAAAATATATATTTCTTATAAGTGTATCACATTACTTCAGAAAGTTCAAAAACTGATTCAGGCTTCTTCCGTTTAGCATGACAAGGTCTCTTTCCACCCCATCACCTGTCTTCATTGTGGATGACCTGACTGTTCACATGGATGGTTCCTTAACCATTTTCTTCCAGTGAACATGACTCCCTGTCTATTTCAGTGGTCACAGCCCTGCCAGCATGGGGAAGGTCTCCACCAGAATCAGTCTGGCATTCTCCTAAGTCCCCATTATGGCTTCCAGGATACGCCTTCCCTTTCATGCAGTTGCCCATGTTCTTTGAGCTTTATGGCATCCAACTCTCTGTTTCATGTTTTTGTTATCTATTGACTCATGATCACTCACTGAATTCCCTAGTTTCTTCATTTGCCTCCCAGAGGCTGGTGAACATCAGTATGTATGCAGTGACATGATGGGTGGCAGTACTTCCATGACCAAAGATCTAACTTTCACCTACATCTCTATCCTCTGTTTGACCCACTAATCATACAGCCACACTCTAGAACTTTCATCTGTCCAAATTCTAAATTCTGAAGTTCCAAGTAATTCTGAAGTTTTAAATAACTATTTTGAACTGCACCCTACCATTCCTCCAGATCTCTTATTCCTCTTACTAGACTTTCTAGCCCTCCCCGCTTTTTTCTCTCTCTCTCAGTCTCTATCTACCTTCCTTCCCCCTTTCATGTTCCAATTCTGTCTCAGTCTAGACTCAGTCATGTAGACCACAATCCCCAACATCTTCACTCTTTGTTCTCTGTTGCCATGACTCTGCCAGCATATACTGGAGAGAATCATACAACCATGTTGTTGCCAAATTAAGGAACTATTTCCAACCCCAGCCAGATCTCTGGTGACATCTGGCAATCTGGGTATCAGGGCTTCGTAGGTTCAGTAGCTGCTTTTCACAATGCTGTGGACATCTTCAGCTTTCAAATCAAGCATCTTAGCCCAGTGTTATTCCTACTATTCTCAAAAGGCACCTTTCTCATACTAATAATTGTAGGCATGAATTCCCACTTTCGTTTCCAAAAAATCCTGCCTTTTGCCCTAAATTCCTCCCCTGCGAATTACTTTAAATACCCAGTTCTGTATTTTGCCTGCACTTTATTGAAACAGCTCTTGCTGAAGTCACCAGTCACTCCTCATTGCCAAGTTTTCAATCTTTCTCTTGCCAAATCTCTGTGGTGATCACCACTATTAACTCTTTTTTATTCGAACTCTCTCTAGTTGCTGCACTCAACTCCCCCTGCCTGATCTCACTATTCTGTACCAGTTCCTCTTCTTCCTCATCCTTGAAAGTTAGATAACCCTCAGAGTTTCATCTCTGGCTCTCTTTTCTTTTTACCCACAGCTCTTCCTAAGATTCCATTCTCATGTCTTTATTACTACCTCCAATCTAACAGCTCTCAAATCCATGTTCTCAGACCTGACTTTTTTCTAGGTTTCAGACTGGTATTACTAACTGCCCATAGGACATCTCTGCCAGAATGTTCTGAAGGTAACTCAAAATTAACATTCCCAAACAAACTCATCTTATCTGCTGAACATGTTACATTATCTGGTTCTTTATTTCAGCTTAGGGCAGCACCATCCACACAGGCATGCATGGGTATTAGTCCTGAATTCAACTGTTGCTCTTAATACCCTCAGAACATCAGTAATTATATGCTGTTGATCCCAGCTCTTAAATGTTGCTTGTATTGTTCCATCCTTTCAATCTCCTCTGAGAGAGCCTTAGTTCAGGCCTCTATATCTTCTTACCAGAAATGGTGTGGTAGACTTCTATAGGATCTGCCTTCAATCTCTCCCCAACTCCAAATCTAGTCCCTATAACTATTCTACAGCACAAATTATATGGTGCCATTTCTTAGCAACCTTCAATGTCTCTGAACTGTCTGCATTATAGAATCTGAATTCCTTACCCTTTTTATTCACTCAAAAATAATTATTGAAAGACCTACTATTAGGCAGACACTATTCTAGTCCTATAGATAGAAGAGTAGAGAAAACAGACCTTTCCTATTATGTGGAGATTATATGTTAGTTAATGGAGATTATATTCTCGGGGGGGGGGGGAGCAAACAATAAATAAATGCCATGCAAATAAAATTTTAACTAATGATGCATGCTTTGAAAAACACACCATGATGCACTTGAGTGATGAGTTAGGTAATCTGGGAAACTGCACTGAGGAGGTAGCCCCTGAGCTGGGGTGCTTTAGGAATCAGCCACACCTAGATCTGGGAGAAGAGCGTTCCAGGAAGAAGGAACATCAAAAGCAAACTGGTGACAAGATGGGTCATAAAAGTAGACAAGCTCAGTCCACCTAGGGTTTTGCAGGACAGAGTGAAGAGTTTGGATTGTATCTAACATTCATTGTAATCTTTCAATGAATATGACTCCAAAGAATGTGATTTATTTTTGAAAATCACCTTTACTTTGGTGTAACTTATAAACAATAAATATTTACCCATTTTGGGTATGCATTTTAATGGGTTTTGACAAATTTATACACCAATGTAACTACTATAATAAACAAGACGGAGGACGTTTCAATAACTACCAAAAATTATCCTGTGTCCCTTCCCAGTTGTAGTTTTTACACTGATCCATTCTAATTATTATTATTTTAATATATTTTTTATTAATTTCAAAGAGAGGAAGGGAGAGAGAACTAGAAACATCAATGAGAGATAACCATTGGTTGGCTGCTTCCTGCATGCTCCCTACTGGGGATCAGCCCGCAACTGGGGCATGTGCCCTGACCGGGAATTGAACTGTGATCTCCTGGTTCATGGGTTGATGCTCAACCTGAGCCACACCAGCCAGACTATTCCAGTTATTTTTGTGTATGGAATGAGGTATGGATTGAGGTTCATTCCCCCTCCCACCCTCAAATGGACATCCAGTTGTGTCAGCTCTGTTTGTAAAAAGACTTACTTTCTTTCTTTTTTTGGTTAATCCTCACCCAAGGATATTTTCCCATTGATTTTTAGAGCAAGTGGAAGAGAGAGGGAAAGACAGAGAGAAATATCAATGTCAGAGAAACACATGGATTGGTTGCCTCCTGCATGCACCCTAACCAGGGCCTGGGCTCGGGAGGAGCCTGCAACCGAGGTATGTACCCTTGACCGGAATCGAACCCGGGACCCTTCGGTCTGCAGGACAACGCTCTATCCACTGAGCCAAACCGGCTTGGGCAAAAAGACTATCCTTTCTACAGTGGATTATTTTGCCTTCTTGTAAAAAAAGGAAAAGAGTCTATTTATAAATTCTTTATTCTGTTCCACTAATATTTATGTCTATTCTTAAGCCAATATCGCACTGACCATACCATCTGCCTCATTTATTTTGGTATCTGCAGTGTCTGAAGTTGTCCTTGACACTTTCAGTGCTCATTGAATTGCTGAATGAATGAATCTCTCTTCAAAGGCAGAAATTATTATTCCAATCCTGTAGACAATAAAAGTGAAGAGGTACTAGGGGTGAGGGTGATAAATTAGCTTCAGACCATAGATTAGTTCATTGGGAAAGAGGAGAGTTCTTAGCGCTCTAGATGTCCACACTCCCGCCTCCTAGGGTGCCTTCCTGCCCCAGGAAGGCCAGCACATTACTCCACCCACAGGAATCGCGTGGCTGAGGGAGATAGCACAGGCTCTGGGCATGCCAGATACCCTGCTATGACTGTGTAAATGTTTTCCTTTACTTGGCCAAATGCGGGGTTTCCTTTGAACAGGGAGGTTGTAAATGTGAACTATTCGATACAGAATGGTTGTGAAGAGCATGGCCTCAGGTTTTAGATAGACTGGGCCAGGATCCTGGATCTAGCCACCTTAATTGGCTGTGTTTTTCTGGCCAAGTCCTTACCAAGTCCAGGGCATTTATAATGATTCATGGCCGTAAAGCATTTACATACTGCTTGGCTTGATAAACAGGAATTATCAACATAATGTACGCAGCATCCTTTATTGAAATCATGCTTCTCAAGTTGATTTTTATTTTATCCTTCTAATTGTATCACTTAAAAGACAGACCTTCTGTTTGGTTTTGTTTAAGACATTATTGATTGTCATCCTACCACCAGAAATAATTAGAAGCGATTTTCAGCACTGGGTCCTTGTGCAGGACTCAAGTGTGAAAATATATGAGTTGCCCTGTTGGGCAGATGCTGCAGTGAGTATCTTACGGGTACAGTAGCTGGGGTCACTCATCTGGGACTCCGCAATGTGTAGGTCAGAGCAGATGCCCAACTAAATTCCCTTGGGAGGGAATGAGAGACAAGACAAAGTGGAGGATTGGTTCTAAAAAATGTGCAGTAAGTATACTGCAGCATTTCCCCCGCCCCCACAATTAAAGAGAATGCACCCCATGGAAAGATCAAACTGATTAAAATGAGTAACTCAAGAGCTGTTTTCAAAGGCCAGCCACATTGGGTTATACTTTCAAACACATTGTGCTAGCAAGAAGAAAGAGAAGGGGATACTGCTTGCTGTTCTAGTTTATTTTAATAATGTCGTAGGAGCTTCGGACTAGAAACATAGTAACCCTTTCTGAAGCTGCATCTATTCCCTCAGAGACCTTGAGATGTACAGAGAAAGATTGTCACTGGAATGCAAGAATTTCGGTTAGCAAACTCATTCCTCCCTTCCCCCATTCTCTCTCCTCCTTTTTCATTTTGAAAAGTTACTAAGATACAGAAAACATAATGTGTAATTTATAGGTTGTTTGTATTATCCTAAACATCTCTGTGAACATTTATTTTTGAAAATCAAGCATTAAATTAACACTAATACATTAATCATTTTTGGTAAGACTCCACTATACCACACACCGTACTCCTTCAGTTCATGTGTATATTTTAAAGTATTTATTAGTGCTGGGCACATGGCCAGGGGATTAGAGGTGGGTGGGTTGGGAGTCTTACAAAGCTCAATCAGACATAGGCTATGGCCACAACCCAGCATCCTTTCCCAGCTCCACCTTCACCTTCTTACGAATCCCATAGTTCAGAGGTCTTCTAATCTGCCTATGGCACTTGCAGCTTATACCAAACTTCGGACACTCTTCCCTGGCACGGGACCTTGCACTTGTCTCAGTTTTGTCTTGAGGAAATGTCTTCAATGACAAGAATAGCTCCTTGATTTAGAATTTCCCCAATACTGGGAGCCCACAGGAATGCTTGTGCACTTGCCTTAAGAAGCCACACTTACGTGGAATCTGATGGCAATTGTTTACGATATCATGTCATTTTGGACATTGGGGAAATAGCCTAATAATGTGCTTTGTTCAGCTTGTCAGATTTTACAGACCGAATTATGGAAAGTTCAGTTAATCACACTATACAGCACTGTGAAAGACATGTCAGCCACTAAAGAATAAACCTCGAGGACTATACTCCAGCAGCTCAAAATGCAGTCCTTCAAAATACAAGAACAAAGGCCATCAATTCCAAAACCAGGATTTCAGTGGACAAATTGTTAAGCTTTGTGTGTTTGGGAAAACTTTCACAGAATATTTCTATAATAATTAAAATAAAAGAAAATATTTAGTAAACATCAAATGTCCTTTCTTTTCCTTACCTCCCAACAAATGTATTTTATCTAAAAATGTTTAACAATATGCTTTGTTGAATCTTATTTTTTGTTTGTTTCTTTACCAGTAATAAAACATTGACCATGTATTTCTGGAGTTGGGAGGAAAAGGGCCCCTTGTTTAAGGGTGTTTTGAACTAAATGAATATACATTATTGTTTTTTCTTGTCAGTGTCCATGTTGGCGTTTTCCCATCACCTATGATGAATAATTTTATAGTTACACAACTGGATTTTCTCACATCTATGGAGAGTTTCCACTCTTCCCACTTGTGCATAAATGATGCCACAACCACAAAGCTGCCTTTTAGTTTAAGACATTCTCACGGTGTTTCTACTCCTGAAATAAGGAGGGGAAATCCTAACTTTGTGTGAAAAGGAGAGAGGCACTGAAATACGCACTATGTCATAAATGCTAACTTCTCAAAATTGATAGCTGCCTTAGTTATGGATATATTTCTCCAACTTCCTTTCCCACATATCATAATTAATGAAAACTATACACATTAGTCTTTTTTAAAAAACGATTTTGTTTTGCAATTTTTAAGAAAAATGTACCAACAAAATTCTCACTAGTCCATTATTTCTCCCCTAACTTCTTTCAAGATCAGCATATACTGAGTTTTAAAGTGATGTCTGAATATGGACTATGGGAACCCAAAATCAAAGGCCAAGAAATTTATAGGAGAAGAATGTTCCTATAGCAATTACTGCAGTCTAGAACCAAATCATATAAGTGCTAAATCAGCTAAATTTTATCTCAGTGTCCAAAGTCATATTATAGAAAGAGATTCATACTGTTCATTTTCTTTCCTATCCATGTTCAAGAATCTATTTGTGTAGAGATTCTTTTTCTTTTTTAAATCTTCACCTGAGGATATTTTCCCATTGATTTTTAGAGAGAGGGGAGGGAGGGAGGGAACACATCGATGTGAGAAAGACACACTGATTGGTTGCCTCCCACACATGCCCTGAAGGGGGCCCTGCGGATCAAACTTTTGACCCAGGTACATGCCCTTGACTGGGAATGGAACCCATGACCCTTTGGTGTACAGGCTGACACTAACCACTTAGGCATATTGGCCAGGGTTGTGTAGAGATTCTTGATACTTCTAATCACACAAAGGTAATTCCTGAGCTAGATGGCCAATGTGATCATTACACAAAAGTATGGAAGAGCATCGTTTTTACTTTTAGGAGCACCCAGACAGATCAGTTCAATCCAAATCAACACACATTTAGAAAAAAAAATTTTTTTTATTGAATTCATAGAAGAAGGGAGAGGGAGAGATAGAAACATCAGTGATGGGAGAGAATCATCGGTGGGCTGCCACCTGCACTCCTCCCACTGGGGATCAAGTCCACAGCCCTGGCATGTGCCCTAACTGGGAATAGAACCATGACCTCCTGGTTCATAGGTCGATGCTCAACCACTGAGCCACGTTGGCCGGGCCAAATCAATACACATTAACTAAGAAATTTCCCTGTGTCAGGCACAATTCCAGGGGTAAGGAAAACAAAGGTAAGACATAGTCCTATACTTATCACCCAAGAATCTGAGAGGGGGAGAGAGAAAAGTAAAATAACAATCATAACACAGTGTGATGACTGCCCCATCAAGGGGGTGCCAAGGACCCATCGTGGTATAGATGAGAAGACCCAAGTGGCCTGGGGCCCAGGAAGAACTTCCTAGAAGGTGTGACCATTTAGTTTAATATTCAAGGAGTTCACCAAGTACAACATGGAAGGGAAGCTGACTCAAAAAGAGGAAAAGCATTTTCCAAGAAACGGTGATTAGCGAGAATCTGGCGTAATTGGGAAATGTCTGTAATTAGGCACTGCGTGTAGTGTGCAGAAGAAGGGAGGGGAAGAGACAGGAAAGGAGGCTGGTCCAGATAAGGAAGGAATGGTATGAAATACCAAGGATGGGGCGCACCCACAGGTCTTGAAAGGGGGCAGTGACATGGCCAGTTTTGTGTTTAGAAAGATCACCTTGTTCATAGTGTGGCTGGTGAGGTAGAGATGGCTAGTAGCCTACAATATCCAGGAAGGAAAGGGAAAGCAGAGGGGCCTGAACTAAAAGCAGCCGGGAAGGAAGATGTAGGCAGATCCTAAAGAGGAACAGGAATTAGAATATACAAGACTTAATGACTGGCTGACTGCAGAGCAGGTTAAGGTGACACCAGATTTTCTGAGTGGCGGGGCCTATGGCTATACAGACGGCTCTCTGCAGAAAGGAGTGCCTTGTGTCCAGAACCAATGCCTGGCACTGTAAGTGAAATGCACATACCAGTAAGCACACGGATTAGCAATTTCACCTAACAACTCCTTGGGCAGCACTGCACAGGCGCTGCTGCACTGGGAGGAGGGCCTGCCGGCTGCTGGTGGCCAGGCAGAGACCATGGCGGCTCCCGTCTGGTCCACTCGCCTCTCTCTACGGAACATCTGACGGACAAAATCATGATGAAAAGCAGCAGCAGCGTCTCTTAAATTTATAACTGTCACCAATGGAGAACTACGTGGTAGGCAGCATATCGTGGGAGGAATTAGGACTTGTTTTAGGAAAGTAGTCACTCCCTAGGCGGAACAAGAGACCAAGGGAAGGTGACCTCATAGCATTCTCGGTACACCCTTTCCTTTGTTTAACTGTGTGGTACTAGGATATACATACCCTGTCTTGCTGGACTGTTGTGAATGACCACCAGAGGAGCTCTTTAAGCTCACTGAATAATTTTTAAAGAGCTAGAACAAAAGGTCTCATTCTCTTCTAAATCGACTACACTAACGTTAAAGCATATGCAGAATTTTATGCTATTTTTTTTTTTGATACGCAAAAGGAACATACTTTTCAAAAAACTGATCTGTTTTAAGACACTGTTTTTAAAACCTAAAAATGAACTATTGGCTCAGATACCATCTTTCTGGTACTTAATTTTTGATGGTTCAAAGTATTAAGAAACCATTTCTGGATCTTTATCATATTTTTCCCCATGTGGCATGTTTTTCTGATTAAAAGTAAGAATGATATAAAATAAAGCTCTCAGAAATAAAATGATTATAAAAGAAGAGGAAAGATGATATTAAAGGCTTTCCTCTACAAATAAAATGATTATCATTAAGCAAGATAAAATGGGTCTACCATGGATATTTGTTTACAAAACTAGAATTTGTGGTATGAAAAAACTTCGACTTTTTTTTCATAGGTTTTTCTTTATACGACATTAGAAAGGGAGGCCCAGCCCTGGCCAGTGTGCCAAAGTGGTTAGCAGCCGTGGGCAAACTACGGCCCACGGGCCGGATCCGGCTGTTCTATCCGGTTCTCTTGCTCTCCCCTCCGCTCCTTTACTTTGAATTTATATTAGTTCACACAAACACTCCATCCATGCTTTTGTTCCGGCCCTCCGGTTCAGTGTAAGAACCCATTGTGGCCCTCGAGTCAAAAAGTTTGCCCACCCCTGGGTTAGAGTGTTGCCCTGAGCACCGAAGGGTCTCGAGTTCAATTACCTGGGTTGCAGGTTTGATCCTCAGCCCCAGTCAGGGCATGTGTGAGAGGCAACCAATCAATGTCTCTCTCTCTCACATAGATGTTTCTCTCTCCCTCACCCCCACTCCCTCCCACTCTCTAAAATCAATGGAAAAAATATACTCCAGTGAGGATTAACAAAAAAAAACAAAAAGAAAAAAAAAAAAGGAGGCCCAGAGAACGTAAGCAATGACCAGGAGTCCCACAATTTAGGGGCTTAGAAGTGGGATACAAAGCTCCTGCCCAGACGGAGTCTGATACTACATTAAACCCTCTTGCGACATACGCATTGTTTACGGGGCTCTGACAGTTGAGACACACAATGAGGGCTATTCTCATCACAGGTATATCTTTTAGAAGAGTTTACTGATGTTTTAGAGTGCACTTATTTCTTCGAATTCTCATTTTAAATGAGTTGCCTGAAATAGTTTTGGGCCCAATTAATGTAAATCCTTAATTGATCAGAAAGATGTTTCCTCAGAAGTCTCTTGGTCCAGGGAATAAATCAAACCTGGGAACAGAATACTAACGGGACTGAAGCACTGGTGGATGGTGCCTTTATGCTGCCCAAGCCAATCCCCCAAACACATGACCATGTAGATGAAGGGGCTGGCAATGCTGTCTTGACATTTTCTTTCATCTTTGACACCATTATTACCAGATTTTCTAGTCCACCCAAAGCTGGTTCAGAAGCCTCTCTAGCTGTTTCTGTCCTTCTTGGCCAGTCTTTTCCACTACATAGTTTTTCAGCATCTCCCCAACCTCTTTTTTTAAAAAAGTGTCCCCATCCCAAAGAAAAGGGTGTCCTTTCAAAATGTTCTCCCTACTCATTTATTACAGTACTAGAGGCCCGATGCACAAAATTCATGCAAGAGTAGGCCTTCCTTCCCCTGGCTGCCGGCACTGGCTTCCCTCTGGCACCCGGGACCCAGGCTTCCCTCAGGCCACAGACAGGCACTAAGGACTGGGGCTTCCCAGGCAGCCCCAGCTTCATCTGGAAGGACGTCTGGTCTAATTAGCATATTACACTTTTATTATTATTATAGATGTATATAGGGAGATTAAAATGTTCATTTATAGTCCAATTTCTATTACCTGCTAACCTACAGCACTACTTCTGCCAATTTTCAATTGCTTTACTTTCATCGCAAGCCCATTTCCCAAAATCTTGATGTGTCTAATACATAAGCACCTAAATTCAGAGTGAAGCCAGGCAGGAGCTGAGGGATCCCTGGAAGCCTGTACATCTCAATGAGTCAGAACTCCCCTCTGGCTGGGAAGATGGCCGGAGTGTCCCATGCATCAGGGAGCTATTTTATTAAAGTGCTGGCCCTTCGCTGCAAGTCCAGATAGGCCAGCACTTTCTGGATGTAGGAGGCAACCCCACGCCCCCCAGGCAGCCTGCAGAATACACAGGTCTATAAATCAGAGAGCAATATTCTTAGCATGCGTTCCTAAATATGATTTATGGCCTGACACAACTGTGAGTTTACATTTTCTTGCAGATTCTGGCACACTTTGCAAACTCTTAAGCCTTGATAGTGAAAATGCCTTTCTCAAACCCTCCCACTCCCCATTTGATTATACACAGATGGTTTCCCATTGGCCAAACACAGAGCACTTGTCTGGACCTCGGTGGGCAGTTCTTCATAGGAAAACTCTTAAAAAGGTTGGTTATTGTGTGGTGGGACTGCCCGTGATAAAGCTATCTAACTCATTATAGAGTGTGAAGGATAGTATTAAGTGCCTAACCAAGACAGAGAGTAGCAATAGGAATATAGCCAGTGTTCCAAGTGACAGCCACTGTGAAGAGGAAGTTGCTCCAGGTCTCCCTGTGGCCAAGGAGCTGAGATCAGAATTAGGGTGGAATTAAGTTCCTGAAATATAACATGGGATGAACTCTAAGTTTAAGATCAAGAACAGAAATTTGGGTGTGAGGGTGTGAAGAGAGGACTAGTTTAGCCTTTTAGGATTAAGACCCACAGACTGGGAGTGACCTACTAGGTCCTTTCTTCAGTTTTGCCACTTACTAGTAAATGACCCCTGGCAGTTAGCTGATCCTCGGAGCCACAGACCCTTCTCTTTCTTAGGTCCCTTTCAAATCTACCATTCTGTGACCACACAGCCAGGGGTGTGACTGCAGCTGGCGAAGGAAAGAAAATGGCGAGGTGAGGAGAGAAGAGGGAAAGATCAAGGGGGTTGTTCATATTCAGATGAAGATCCCACTACAGAGACTTCGACCAGGGTGAAGTACTGTGATTGCCAAGCCAAATGTGACTTGATGGATGGCCCAGGAGCCAGCTTGTATATCACACAGTACAACTTCTTGTTCTCCATAGAAAAAGCAGCCTCTTGTGTCTCCTTACATCCTGAACAGCATGCTGAGGGAGAAAACAATTCCATGCTTCCAAAGCCTTTGTGCCCCCTGCCCCTACCCGCAACCGTAACCTCCAGCTGTCCTCAGCATATCAGAGGTGAATCAGCTCTGATTCCTTTAGGGCTTAAGGTAGGCAGGCTGGGCCAGCTGCTAGGCTGCCATGCACAGATGGATGCTCCCCATGGCTATTGAGGCAGGCCTCTCCCTTCAACCCCACTCTTGGGGCAGCTCAGTACAAGACTGAGCCTTGCTTGTCTTACCTTGCTACCTGGAGATGATCACCCTAGCACCTGTGGCCACGCCACTTACCCAACTTTTCCTCTTCAGACCAAGGACCACAGGATCTTTGCTGTACCACTGAGGGGCTGATGATTATCACAACCCTCAAATGGGGCCTTGAAATTTCATTTCACTTGATAATTCACTACAGAGGGGTCTTGTGTCTACTCTTGCAACTTGAGGTATAATTTTTATCATGAAAATTCCCTTATAACAAAATGTGGTCGGTGCTCAAATATTTGTTGGTTGTGCTAGGCAAGAGCATGAATGACTTCTTTTTTTGAATCATTAGTAACCATATGTACATGGGGAATGCCTCAAAGAAAATTAAAACAAAACACTAACACAATCTACATTTGCAATGGTTCCTCACTCAAGGGTAAAAGCTAGAGAAGGCCCTTCCACGGCCTCTAGGATATTTGGTGCCTGGCTGCCTCGCAGTATTCATTTCTTACTTCCCGCCAGCCACGCTGGGCTCTGCTAATCTTAGAATATGCCTCATACACCGGAATCCTTGCACTTGCTATTCCTTCATTTGGAAGCAGTGCCCCGGGTACTTACAAGACTCACTCCCATACTTTCTTTCTGACTCCTTGGGTCCCAGCTCAAATGTCACCTCCTCAGCAGGCCCTCCTTAGTCATCTTATACATAACTAGAGGCCCGGTGCACGAAATTGGTGCACGGGAGGGGGTATCCCTCAGCCCAGCCTGCACCCTCTCCAATCTGGGACCCCTTGAAGGATGTCCAACCGCCCGTTTAGGCCCGATCTCAACGGGTGGTTGTACATCCCTCCCACAATACAGGACTGCTGGCTCCCAACTGCCCTCCCCTGCTGGCCTGGTCCTCCCCCATCTGCCCTCCCCTGTAGGCATGGTCCCCCCAAACTGCCCTCCCCTGCTGACCAGGTCTCCCCCAACTGCCCTCCTGTGCCAGCCCGGTCACCCTTAACTGTCCTCCCTGCTTGACTGATTGCCCCTAACTGCCCTCCCATGCTGGCCTGGTCCCCCCCAACTGCCCTCCCCTGCTGGTCTGGTCCCCCCTAATTGCCCTCCCCTGTAGGCCTGGGTCCCCTCCAACTGCCCGCCCCTGCAGGCCTGGGTCCCCCTCAACTGCCCTCCCTTGCTGGCCTGGTCACCCCCAATTGCCCTCCTCTGCTGGCCTGATCGCCCACAACTGCCCTCCTCTGCTGGCCTGGTCACCCCCAACTGCCCTCCTCTGCTGGCCTGATCGCCCACAACTGCCCTCCTCTGCTGGCCTGGTCATCCCTAACTTCCCACAACTGCCTCCCCTGCAGGCCATCTTGTGGTGGCCATCTTGTGGTGGCCATCTTGTTACGGCCATCTTGTGTCCACATGGGGGCAGCCTTCTTTGACCACAAGGGGGCGGCCATCTTGTGTCTTGGTGGGATGGTCAATTTGCATATCACTCTTTTATTAGATAGGACTAGAGGCCGGGTGCATGAAATTCGTGCATGGGGGGGAGGGGTGTCCCTCAGCCCAGCCTGCGCCCTCTAGCAACCTGGGACTCCTCGGGTAGGGTCCCTAGGCCTGGCTGGCGATCAGGGCCTATCGTGGCTTTCCTTCCCTTGGCTGCCAGCAGTTGGCCTGGCCCCTGCCACTGCTTGCCATCTGTGTGGCACTGCCCCCCACTCCCCTGCCACCGGTTGCCTCCCTCTGCGGGCGACAGGTGTGGGGTGCTTTCGCTTGGCTGGACTGAGACTCCCTCTGCAGGGTGAGCACTGGCCGGCCCTGCACACCCGCCATAGTGTCACTGGCTGGTGGCCTGGGCCTCCCTCTGTGGGGTGATTGATTGCGGGGCTCTGCGATTGATGCAATTGATGGCTCCACAGAGGGAGGCCCTGCCAACCCAGCCGGGGCTCTGCAATCAATCACCATGCAGAGGGTGGCCTGGGCCTCCCTCTTTGGGGTGATTGATCACAGAGCCCCCCCCCCCCCCCCAATTGATCGCCCTGCAGAGGGTGGCCTGGGCCTCCCTCTGCAGGGCCATCATGGGGCAATGGCGGGGCCCCCTGAGCAATTGCATCACACTCACCTTGGCTGGTCTGGCACCTGTGCGTGTCATAGCGTGGTTGTTCGGAAGGTCGTCCGGACGGTCGTTCTGTTGTTCGGTCATTCAGTCGATTTGCATATTACACTTTTATTATTACAGACTAGAGGCCTGGTGCATGAAATTCGTGCACAGGGGGGAGGGTCCCCTCAGCCCAGCCTGCACCCTATCCAATCCAGAACCCCTCAGGGGATGTCCGACTGCCGGTTTAGGCCCGATCCTGGGGATCGGGCCTAAACCGGCAGTCGGACATCCCTCTCACAATCCTGGACTGCTGGCTCCTAACCGCTCACCTGCCTGCTTGCCTGCCTGATCTCCCCTAACTGCCATCCCCCTGTCAGCCTGATCACCCCTAACTGCCTCTGCCTGCCAGCCTGATCTCCCCCAACTGCCCCCCCTACCGGCCTGGTTGCCCCCAACTGCCCCCCCTGCTGGCCTGATTGCCCCACACAGCCTGCTGCTCTGTCATTTAGTTGCCCCTCACTAATCCCTCTGCCGGCCTGGACGCAGCCTGTTCGGTCATCTGGTTGCAATGGTCGCTTAGGCTTTTATATAGATAGTAGGCCCCACCCCATCACCCGCTGTACACCTTTACCCTGCCTGCCCTTTTCTACCATGTACTAGTATGTGTGCACGTGTCTGCCCCTGCAAAGACGTAAGTTCCCTGAGGGCTGGCTGGGCTTCTGTTGCAGTAGACACTCTTCACTGCTGTGTTCCCCATGTCTGGAGACGTGCTTTGCACATAGCCAAGCACCTGAATTTATATTACTTCTGTGCCCTTTCATTTAGACATTACTAATTTACTGGGCAGCTACCTTTGCCCTGCATTTCTGACAAATTCCACCCATTTCTTAGAAATTCTAGGTAAATATTCTGTAGGACAAAACTAACTTTAAAATATCAACAAAGATTTCTCTAAGTCAGTCTTGGGAAATGCACCTTATCCTAATATGAGCAGTGACAGCTATGGTGTTCCAAACTCGGCCCTGGGAGCGAGGCTCAGGGAGCGTGGAAGGAGGCTATGGGAATCCAGCCTGTCCTTGGACTCTGGCTGTGATCTGAGATGAATAAATTTGTGGGGACTAATTCCTAAGCCTGTGTAGGTTCTGAATGAACTGCCCTAATATGTGTCACTCTGTTAGGCAGATTATTCTGAGCTAGAAACAGTCCAGGTCCAGCAGGATCAGGAAGACCCTCTGGCCTTCCCCTTACTGCCTAAAAGAACTTAAGATAGAATACCTGCTTCAGGAAGGCACGATCTTCATACATAACTATAGTTTAACCTGATCTAGGAGTGTTAGGGAGGAACCCAGCAAAGCTATTTCATTAAAGTCCGCCCAGTGTCTTTGATTCAAGAGGGTGTAACAAATATTTGTTTACTAAACATTAACTCTTTTCATCTCCCTGTGACCTGCTTAATTTCCTTTAAAGACCTAGACCTCCCTTCCCCCTCCTTAATCCAGAAGGACATCTATACCTCAGGTTGCCCTAGGTGTCCTAGGAATTTTCTTGCTTGTGTGAATTCCCTGTGAGCACTTTGAAAATTTGATTTTCTCCTGCCAATCTGCCTTATGTCATTTTAATGATTCGACCAGCCAGAAGAACTAACAGGGAAGGAAAGGGGAAAGTTTCCCCATCCCCCAAAATATACATTCTTCTCACTGTTGAAATGAAAAGCAAATGCCTACTTAATTTAGATTTCAAAATGTTAAAACCAATCTGCATTCCTTGTCTCTTTGGCTCTATGATTAGGGCCATTCAGAGCCACAGTTCAGATCTGGATCACCCAGGGTTTGTTCTTTTATCAGAATAAAGTTTCATCTACTTGAAAAAAATATGCTCTATAACTGGAGAGGGTAGTTTAAAAAGCTTTAGTGGTTTTTTTTTTAGTTTCCTTTCTCTACCAGCCCATTATCACAAAATGGAATTGCATACTGAGCATTTCTCCGAATCACTCAAGCCAAGTATTTTTAACAGACATTCACTAAGAACTGGATCCTCTTGAAAAACAGACCAGAAGAGGCTCTTTAATTTAAATTTTACTCGATTTAATTCTTAGTATGAGCACTAGACGATGTCCCTTATGTTCCCCTAGCGCTTTTGGTTTACATAAGACCACTGCAGAAGTTATGCCCTCTGGGTCTTACCACTGCCCTTGGACACACACAGGCTTGTGTGTTTCTATTCATGATGACACTGAAGAGAGCAGAGTCCAAGCCACCAACCCTCATAGAAACACATCTGACTCAGCCCAGGGCTCTAGCAATCTGCACACAGTTATCAATGAGGAACACCACAGCTTGGGTACCTCTGAACTTCATAATTAGTATTTAAAAAAAAATAATTTAAAATACTGTGATTATTATTTTAAAAAGTATTGTTTTAAAATTTCTACAAAGATCAATACTTTAGCACATATCCTAAGATCACCCTTTTCCCCAAGAGAAGTGGTTTTCAGTGTGACAACAGGAAATATACTAAACAAAACATCAGAAGATAGTTGAAAATGTGGATTCGAGGGTTTTCACAGAGAATTTTTGAAGGAAGGTTTGCTTTTCTATCACTTTTGATGGGAAAAGGCCCTGTTAGGCTGAGCACACTTTTCAGGTGTTCTCAATTATTTCTCAGCTGGGCCATCAGATTCATGCAAGCGAGGAAAACAATTAGGAGTCAGTCATATCAATTAATTGAACTCAAAGTATTTATGAGGCTACTATTATCAATTTAGTACCAATTCCTTCCATGTTAGTTCTTCTGGCTGGTCGAATCATTAAAATGACAAACTTGTTATTTTTTAATCCCACCTGAACATGCTTTATTTTTTAATTGAGAGAGAGCGAGAGCGAGAGAGAGAGAGAGAGAAAGAGAGAGAGAGAGAGATATCAGTTGCCTCCCATACGTGCCCCAATGACAGGGAATCAAACCCGTGACCTTGAGGTGTACAGGGATGATGCTCCAACTAACTGAGCCACACTGGCCAGGGAAGATTAAAATGTTTTAAGACCAGGTCTTTACCCTAGAGGTGCCTGGAATTTTGATGATATCTGCATACAAAGTCACATATAATTAAGCACCAAACTGGGTAAATACCACAGGAATTCATTGGAGGGCCAGCTGGAAAGGTCACAAAATGTCCCTGGGGTCGGCCAAGTCCTGAAAGATGAATAAAGGTGACAGGGCAGTTTAGACAAGCAGGGGTGGAAACAAACATGGCATGCCAATCCTATATAATAAAGAGGTAATATGCAAATTGACCATCACTCCAACACACAAGATGGCCGCCTCCATGTGGACACAAGATGGCCAGCAGGGGAGGGCAGTTGTGGGCAATCAGGCCAGCAGGGGAGGGCAGTTGGGAGGGACCAGGCCTGCAGGGGAGGGCAGTTGGGGGGGACAAGGTCTGCAGAGGAGGGCAGTTGCGAGGGGGACCAGGCCTGTAGGGGAGGGCAGTTGGGAGGGACAAGGCCTGCAGGGGAGGGCATTGCGGGCGACCAGGCCTGCAGGGGAGGACAATTAGGGGTGACCAGGCCAGCAGGGGAGGGCAGTTAGGGGCGACCAGGCTGGCAGGGGAGGGCAGTTGGGGGCAACCAGGACTGCAAGGGAGGGCAGTTAGGGGTGACCAGGCCAGCAGGGCAGGGCAATTAGGGGCAATCAGGCCGGCAGGGGAGCAGTTAGTTGTCAATCAGGCTGGCAGGGGAGTGGTTAGGGGGCTATCAGGCTGGCAGGCAGAAGCTGTTAGGGGCACTCTGGCAGGCAGGCAGGCAGGCGAGTGGTTGGGAGCCAGCAGTCCTGGATTGTGGGAGGGATCCCAGATTGGAGAGGGTGCAGGCTGGGCTGAGGGAATTCTCCCCCCTCCCCCCCGCACAGATTTCATGCACTGGGCCTCTAGTTAAGAATAAAAACCTGTTACGGAATCTTTTAGCAAGGCCCATCTCTAGAATGCTATTGGATATTAGGCACCCCTCCAGAAATTCTATTAATAAGAGGCCTCTAGGGGCTCTTAGGAGAAACAATAAAAAAGACTTTGGGACACATGATCCATTACTTAGGAAGTAAAGAAGGGGAGATAGATGGCCATAACCTGGAGGTGGGGATGAGATATCCTATGAAGGCAGGAAAGGACCAGAAATCCACTCTAAGTCCTGGATTCAGATGTACTGGGGAGAAATGCTCAGCCTCCAGTAAAGCAAAGGATTGGTGATACTCAAATATTTTCTTTAATTTCAAGTTCCTCAAAAGTGTTTTAGAAAGGAGAAAAACTTTCGGAAGTCTAACAGGAGCTAGACTCACTCAGAGACCAAGGAATCTAGGTTTGTCCCAACCTTCACGGGGAAAAACTTTCCCTCCCACTTGGGACTGGCAGCAGGAATGACAAAAAGATGGCGGGGAGAGAGCAAGCGTGCAAGTGCAGGCTGCCCAGTAACATGGCAAAGCAGCCCAGCCCACGCTTCCCTAGGGAAGCAGAAATTTACAAAATGAAATTAACAATAGCAGCTGAGCAGCAAGAAACATCTATAGTTAGTTCCTACAAGGCTTGGGTCTCTTGGAGCCAAACACTAATGCAGTTTTCATTCAAATACCTCCCTCTGCTGAAGACCAGGGAAAGTGGTCTTTACGAAAGCACAGTCCCTAGGCATCTACCTACCTCTTTACAGGGAGCCTGGCCTCTGGGATAAGAGTTAACTGCTGGTCAATTTGGGATGGTCTCCACTGTTACAAATATTATAGAGCTCCCGCTAGTTTCAGGAGGGTACCCCGAACAGCAGCCTCCCAGCTTGTCTATGAGATGCACTGCTTTAATAAACAGATAAGAATGATTTGAATTAGCCCCAGGCTCCTCTGGCCTTGTTGGAACTGGATGGGCCCCTTCAGTGGGTAATTCAGGAGCACTTGACTCCAACCCATTTATTTCCTTAAGAGGCAAAGCCTTCCCTTATACTCTTCCTGGCACCATGAACCACTCAAATCCTCAATGGAAAGAAAGAATTGGGATTACTAGTATATTTAAAAATCTCAGCCAGCTTCCTCTTTCCCACTGTTTACAAAGAGTCAACTTCAGCCCAGACTCTCAAACAGTTACTTTGTGATCCAGAATTAGGGAAGCCTATCCCACACTAAGTTTCTTTCTGTCTCATCAGCAAACCCCAAATGCTTCTGTCTGGAAGCTGGAGAGCCATCGGGGAATTAATTCCTTCTCTCTTCCATCCTCTCTTATGAAATTCTGTGCCCTGTGATGATGCAGTTCTGACTTCTTCCCTCACACGCAGCTCTGTGTACACTCTTTCCGTACTTTAGGTCCCTCTGCCTAAGCCAATGCAGTGGAAGTCAGTCCTTCCGGTAATGCAAAGTATTGCACTTGGTAGAAGAGTCCTTGAGAATTGCTCTAAGCCTGAAATCCATTGAGAGAGTGTACCTGCCACACATCAGCAGTACCTGACCCCAGTCATCCAATGACATCCTTTCCTTTCCAGCCCACATGGCTACCACTCCCTGGTTTACCTGCCCATCATCTGTGACTGGCATCACTTAATAGACTCCTTTCTTGCTGACCTGCCTCTAGTCTTGCCTGTCCTCCGGTCCATACACCATGTTGTTGCGGAAGTCAGCTGATGCTAAAAAGTCTGATTTAAAACATATTCCATGTCTTCATTTTGTCAGGAGTATGAAACTATAAAGTCCTCGGAAGGGCATAGATGATCCTTCATGCTCTTTCACCTCATCTCTGGAGCATCCCCTCCCTGGACCCCATCACATTCCCTTTCCTGAACTCCTTGAAGCCCCCCCAGCACCTCTGTGTCTTTCACCATGCTGCCTTCCATAAGCTTGCACATCTGGTGAACCCCTACTTAGCCTTCCCCGTCATGGTTCAAAAGCTCTCCAGGATGTCCAGGGAGCCCCAGACACTCCTTTCCTCACTGACCTTTACCCATAACTCCACATTTTCACAGTAATTGTCTTTTCACATTTGATCCTCCACTAGATTATAAGCTCTCAGGTTACCAATATTTATTGAATGAAATGATGACTTAATTACTGAATAGATTAAGAGAGGCTTATCTGGAGGTATAGATTTGGAGACACTGGTGTATGGGTGACTGATGCAGTCCAGGAAAAATTAAATTACCTGGGAAGAACATAGTGGGCCACAAGATGAAAAGGTGAAGTAGAACCTAGGAAAATTTGAAAGGCGAACACTCAGTGGAAGAGCAATAAAAAAACACACAAAATGCCCAGCCGGCGTGGCTCAGGGGTTGAGCGTTGACCTATGAACCAGGAGGTCACTGTTGATTCCCAGTCAGGTCACATGCCCGGGTTGCAGGCTCTATGCCCAGTGTGGGGTGTACAGGAGGCAGTTGATCAATGATTCTCATCATTGATGTTTCTGTCTCTCTCTCCCTCTCCGTTCCTCTCTGAAATCAATAAAAATATATAAAAAATAAAATAAAACCACCACCACCAACAAAAAAACACATGAATCAACAATAGCAAAGACAAAACAAAAAACACACATCCCAGAGACTAAGGCAGAAGAGATTCAAAAAAGAGGAACAGTTCACGCTGAGCTCTTCCTTTGCAGTGGACAACCATTATTGCATCACTATATAGGGAAGTTTGGGTAAAAATCTTACAAAGTTATGCAAATGGAAGCTACACAATATAGATGTAGGGTTTTGTTTTCATTAATATCAGTCTTAATCAAGTCTTACAGTTCTTTCCAGTATCAGATTTTGCCAGCCCAGGGCTTCCTTTATCATTACTGAAAAATTTGTTTCTCTCTTATTTTTTCCTGACATACAGTTTAGTTTTAATTCAAAGCCACTCTTGTGACCCTAAGGTAGAAGATTTCTTCAGGTTAGGTTTTCGGACACACAGAGATGTCAATTCAACCGGACTGTAAGGTTTTGCAGGACAGATGTTAAGCCATTGAACATTAAAGAGGCCAAATAAATATGTCTGGAAAGAATGACTACATTCCATATATTTAAACACGGGAGTTAGGTCAGCTAGAATTATAGCTGTCACCCAGCCCCAGCGAATATGGAGCCTATGGCAAACATTGCTAATTGATCATGGCAACTCCTCAGCTGAGCCTGTATAAGCCCACAGCACTACAAGCAGCTACTACCCACTAGTCAGAGTTGGTCCAGATGACCTAACATCATTCCCAAGTTAACTACATTAAATTTGAGCTTTCCCAGCTCTCTGCTCATATCTGCATGGTATGCAGCCAGCTCAGCAGCTGCCTGGCAGAAACAAAGCAGTCAAGTGTGACTTGGCCTTTCTGCTTTACTATCTAGTCTATGCCCTTCTTCTACTAGGAATTGTGAATGAGTTTCCTTCAGTTATTAATTTAACTCATGCCTACAAATGTCCTTCCAGGTCAACTCAGAGAACTGAATCACCTGCCCTGAATAACCGAGTAACATGCTGATTCCAGATCTCTATCCATCACAGCCCACCTCTGGTTAGACACCCTTTGTCAGAATGCCCTGTGAAACCTGAGATTCAGCTGTACATTGCTTTTTTTGGGGGGTGGGGGAGAGAAGATGAATCTGGCAGCAGTATAGTCATTGCATGTTCCTGTTTAAAAATCCTTTGCTGGTTTCCCACTGTTTATCAACAATAGGATAAAATCCAAACTCGTTTGCATGACATCAAGTTTCTCACAATGAAAGGACCACTTCATTCCCCTTCTCCTGCCCCTGCCCATTATTCCATCACACCAAATCCTTCTTTGTGTGTGGCTGCATTTGCTTTCCGTGGCGCCTTTCTATGGCACTTAAGTCACAGTCTTAGTGACTGAACACACAACTTTATTATCTTTCCGTTCTGTGGGTTAGAAGTTCAGCATGGGTCATAATGGGTTAATTAAGGAGTTGGCAGGGCTGTGTTCCTCCTGGAAGCTCTAGAGGACATTTCTTTGCCTGTGCCAGCTTCTCATTCCTTGGTTCGTGGACCCCTCCCACCTTCAGAGCCAGCAATGGCTGGTCAAGTCTCTCCCACACAGCATCACTCAGAGGCTGCCTTCTGCTTCCCTCTTTCACTTATCAGGACTCCTCTGATTACTAGTATACTGGGCCCACTGGATAATCCTGAAAAATCTCTCCAAATCAAGATCCTTAACTGAATCACATCTGCCAAGCCCCAAAGGGAGTATCTTTTAGCGGAGGGGTAGCTATCATTCTAAATACCATGATGGTGTTCCTCCTGCCTGGAAAGTCTACTTCTCTGCCTGGAAGTCCCCCACCCAATTCCTTAGGCATTCCTTAATGTCCTATGGAAATGTCACTATTTTCATGAGGCCCCTCCCCTTCCTCCAACCCAAGGGGCTCATCCCTAAGTCTCCTCAGTTCCATGTACAACCACCTCTCCTGAACTATAGTTTATCTGTCCTCAAGCATGTCTCGCTGACTGGGTTGTGAGTCACTGTCTTATTCATTTTGCAGCCTCAGGGGCCTAACTATAAAAGATTGTGGGGAAGAAAAATGAATTGTGATATTTTGATGAGAAAAGACCTCAGGTGGAGGCAGGCACAAGATCAATAAATTCAGAGGACTTCTGTTTTGAGTACAGTTTACTATTTCTGACAGCTCTTACCTGGTTATCATCACACGATCAACCAAACCCCTTAATCCTTTAACCTCTCCAAGGAGGTATTACAGCAACCATTTGCATCTAAGTCCATGTTTAATTTCATTTCATTGTGATTAGCCCTGGGTCACAAAATGTGGTCATAGTTTTAAGTGTCCTGGGCTTGGCTAGAAAAGAACAGGCCACACAACAAGTGCTTGGTTAGATGTCCAGTTAGTTCAGATATTATCTGCCTGATTTATGAATTCCAAAAAAAAGAAAAGAAAATGACACTCATCTAACAAATCTGACTGTACTATGTTGGAGGCTAAAAGCAACTTTGCCACAATAATTATTTGGTATCTCAATGTCTGGAAGTCCTTGCATTAAAAACATAGAACAGAAAGTTCAAATTAAGCCAAGTTTATATAGCCTCAAATATTTAAATTGCAAGCCAAACAAGGAATTGAATAAATTAAGGTCATGTGAATGGGGTGGTGGGGAAGATCTACAGTGAAACCTTGGTTCTGGAACTTAATTCATTTCCAGAGGCTGTTCAAGAAACAACTTGTTCAAAAACTGAATCATTTTCCCCATCAGAAATAAATTGAATTAATCCATTCCAGACCCCCAAGTGATTCCCTGTTTTAACCTTTCTCAATTGCCTGTGATCATTGTTTTGTGAGCACTTTCACACCCTTAGCAACATCAGCATTCTTGATGGTCTCTATATTTTAAAATTGTGCTATTTGTGGATTTCGCCATGCCATGCTTAGTAGCCAGGTCAGACACACAATCACCTCTATCATACTTTGCAATTCTTTCTTTTATTAAAAAAAACATATTTTTATTGATTTCAGAGAGGAAGGGAGAGGGAGAGAGAGAGAGAAACCAGTGATGGGAGAGAATCATTGATCAGCTGTCTCCTGCATGCCCCACACTAGAATTGAGCCCGCAACCCAGTATGTGCCCTGACCTGGAATTGAACTGGTGACCTTCTGGTTCACAGGTTGGCGCTCAACCACGGAGCCATGCTGGCTGGGCTACTTCTTAAGTTCTATTGTTGTTCTCACAACTTTCCTTTTCACTTTGCTGCTATCACTAACCTTCTTAGGACACATGGTGTCTTACTGTATGTATTTAATAATAATAAGCAACAACGACACCAGAAAAACATAAAAATACTCACAGCACAATTAACAACTCAAGATTTAGGGGTAAACTGACTCATACTCACACATTCTCTCCTTTGTCACCTAAGAGATGCATGACTGATCATACAGGTGTCTGAAAGGGTTGTTGGGTTGAGAACCAAATTATTTGAGATGGGTGACGTTCCAGAAGTGAGGTTTGACTGTATTTTTAAAGGTAATAGTTTGCTATGAATATCTAATGTTACTAATTTCTATACAGTTTAGAAATCTAAAGACATGAAAAAAATAATTACGTGCTTGGCAGTTGAGCTGCAAGAATCCAACAGTTAGGTACAAAAGAGAAGAAATTATTACCTGTTTTCTAATTTGAATACAAAAATCTACTTTGCTACTTTCTCTTCATTAGCAATAATAAAATATCTCTTGAATCTAAATCCTGTTGGTTTTGTTAGTTTTAGATTAGGAGAATGTGGAGTTTAAATATGTCTTTTGTTAAATTTCCTTGTCCTTCCTAACTAAAAAACAAAACCATATATATAGATCTAGAAAGGGCCTATTGATCTATATTAAACCTCACATCACAAAGGCTTAGTGCTTCCTCAAGGTCAGCAGAGCCGGTACTAACTTCCACTTGGGAATGCAGCCTGAGAACACCCGACCTGCTGTACAGGGTAAGTTGTACACTTAAGTTCTACTTCGTGGCAGATTTTAACCTGGTGCGTATTTATAGAAAAGGGAAGCACAATTTCTCAATATGTGTTTCTCAATCATCTAAAGTTTTCTATAAATGTATTTAGAATGCATTTAGGAGCAATGAACACCAAACTGTTTGGCTAAAATGGAGGACTTTGGGCCTAGAGCCTGTAGAAATCATATTGTTGCTATTGTTGTTGTCTGGAAATTTCAAGCCTTTCCTGTTATTAAATCTCAGTTATGTTTAGGCATAGCATAGAGCACACTTGGGAAAACCATCCCGGGTAGCTGGAATTACAGTGGGAACCAGAGCAGGCAAGAACAAACATTAAAAGCTCTTCACAGCCCAGTGAAAAGGCAGTGCACCTCGAAAGTCTATTAAGGTCTATCAAGAATACAAACAAGATGTTTTCTAATAAGCTTAATAAAGAAAAAGCTGAACCCACTAAATGTTACTTATGGAAATAGGTTTGAAGCCATAGTTTTAATTAGAGGTAGAACTAGTTCCTACTAAAACAAGGATGGCTT
The DNA here is from genome assembly GCF_963455305.1 of Plecotus auritus. NCBI lineage: Eukaryota > Metazoa > Chordata > Mammalia > Chiroptera > Vespertilionidae > Plecotus > Plecotus auritus. The sequence continues at coordinate 73,589,971 of NC_137773.1, forward strand.
ACCTTGCTCTTAATAGATCCAAAAATCCTAGTAATGGTAATGGTACTAAATATTTTAGGAAGAACCAACAGTAGAAACCGCAGTGGGAATCTACAAATTGTCTTTAAAAATTATATATATATAATGCCAGTAAAACTACGTTTATCTAACTTACTCCTCTGAAAATAAATTTTCCATCTTGCATTTCATATTGAACAATTTTACTATGTTCAGCATAGTAGCAACTGGGAAAAAAATATGTTTCATGTAGAAATAAAGTGAGAAAACTTTACAAAAAAACCCTGCTCTTCTGCAATGATAGCCTCCCAACTTCTTATTATAAAGCTAAGATAACACAAAATATTGCTACAGTAACCAAACTTTTCTGTAACAAGTATTCTTAACAACAATGGTAATTCAACCATAAAAGGTTATTTTCTACAGTGTGAGCAGATAATGGACCTGCAAACATTCCTCTTTTTTTTTTTTTTTTCTAGCTTGCTTTATAAATCTTGCAACTTGTAAGCTCCAATTTTTTGGATGGGGAAGGCAGGTTAATGGTCGAGTGTAAAATAAATCAGCTCAGCAAATACTTTATTTTTTTAAGCAGATGAAATACGTCATGAAGCAATTCTGTGTCAACTTGCTATGAAGGCAAATGCGACAAACTCAGAGAGCTCCAGTCGTGAGGCGGCGGCTGGAAGCATCCACAGCTTCCAGCACTCCTGCAGCATCAGGACAAGGCGCTCTCCCGGAACCGGACCCAGAACCCCCGCTCAGGGCCTTCTGGGGCCAGGACAATACACCTTACTCCCTATTTCGGGAAAACTGAGGCACGGTGACCCGAGCGACCTGGAGTCAGGCGAAGGCCCCCACTGCACTTTGGCGTCCCCTTCCCCGGGGAGACCCGGGAGGCTCCTCGGTAGCGCGCGGTAGACACCGCGTTCCATGCAATAGCAGGCTTATAGTATAAGCCTGAGAGGCGGTGTCCCCAATCCATCCGCCGCACCCCCATCCCGCCCCACAGTATGTTGAAGCATCCTGCGACCCCCAGGAGCCCGCTGCAGGGACCTCACCGCGCCTCCCAGTGCGCAGCCTGCATCGCTGGCTCCGCCACCTTAAGTGCCCGAGAAAGTTCCGCGGTGACAGCCGCAGCTGCGACTCGACCGCCCACCAGGTGTGGGGCTCCCTGCTATCCGCGCCTCGCAGCCCGGTCTAACCCGGCGCCCCCACTAAGTCTAACCTGATGCCGCCGTGCCACTCAAGTGGCCACCGTGAGCCGCTCGCCATGGCCAGCCTGAGAGCGGCCGCCGCGCCGCGATCCCCGTCCGACGACTGGCAGCTCCTAAGCGGATGAGCCGCCTCCGCCAGCCCCGTGCAGCGAGGGCTGCGTCGCCGGCGGGCGGCCGGGAGTGCGGCGCTTCCCACCCACTGGAGCCAGAGCCGGCCGGTGCTGAGCATGCCCAGTGCGGCTCGCCGGGCGGCGCGGAGGCGCGGAACCGGGTGCAGTGTCAACGCCGTGTTTTCGCAGCAGCCACTGGCGCGGGGAGGGGCGGGCCAACCGGTGGGAGCTGCGGCTCCTCCCGCAGAGGAGGGGGCGGGCTGTGTGTGCCAGGGAGTCCCCCACTCGATCTCCGCAGCTTCTGGCGCCGGCCTCCGCTGCAGGACGCCGAGGTTATTACGGAGCGGATGGCATTTATTTCTGAAGCTGTCGTGCTTGGGCAGTATGACTGGCGATTGAGATGCAGGGCACAACCAGAACTTCTGTTGCAACTTTGTTGAGCGTCGCGTCGCACTGTTATTCAGGGAGAGGTTTCTTAGAATCCCATCCCGGGACACGAGAGAACCAGCCACACAACCCCCGAACCTACCCCGTCTCCAAGGCCACCAGCCAAGCCACCTTTTGATCAGAAGCTTCGCAAGCCTTCCCGGGCGACTCTGCTGTCAATTCTAAAGCCCGCACGGAATAAGCTGGAAGAAAACACTTGTCTTCTGAGTGGTGTGGTTCCAGGGATTTTTAAATTTACTTATTTTTTGATTATTTGTCGTTTCTACGTTTTTTCTAATGTACAATATGGTGCTTTTAAAATAAGATGGGTTAGTCTAAAACTCCTGCAGAAGTCTGGCAGCAATATTCTGCATTGTAGGCGCACCCCACCCCACCCCACCCCCTTTTTTTTTTTTTTTTTTTTTTGACTTGCCTCAGTTTCTGAGGCCAGGACCGAGCTCCTTCCCCCCCCCCCCCCCCCGGCTCGTCTAGGCCCGCCCCTTGGCCACGCCCACACCCATCTTTTACTTCCGTACCTTCCCCTTCTCCTACAGCTGCTGCCAAAACCCGGAAAGGTGGACTCTGCACACTGGCGCTTGTGGCTCCTGCAGGCAGACTGGGCTTGTTCCGCCGCCGGGTCAGGGATGGCTGTCACCGAGAAAGGAGGCTTTAAGAAGCTCCCAGTTTCTTTCCTCCTTCTCCCGGTCCCTGGCCAAAGAGACAAAATAGCGCCGCCGACCCCCTGCCCAGAGTTCGGACCCGCAGAAGTGGGTCAGGACCTGACTGAGCATGCTCTGGCAGCCGCAAAGGCTGCGTCGGGTTGCCCAAGGTTGCTCGCTTATCACAACGTGGAAGGTCAGGAGGCCGATGGAAACTGGGCACTAGAGGTGCGCGAGAGCCTGGACAGGTCGTCCCTGCTGAGGCCCGTGGTGGGGAGGGGACGGGGGGGGGGGGGCGTGCAAGGATGGGGGTGCGGGGCATTTGGTTTCTCTAAAAGACTGACATTAGAAATGATATTTTAACATCACTTTTTATAACATCTCGAATAACAACACATTTTAGCTCTAAGAATTTTCAGCCTGGTTTGCTTTCAGGCAACCTAAGCCTTCTTTCATATACATTTAAAAAATATTTAATAGGCATTCTTTACAGTTGCACTCAAATACTAAAATTTCACCTGTTTTATCAAAGATTAAATTTTTGTCCTCACTCTCAATTCTTCAATATTGTATTCCTTTTTAAAAATTTAGGCTGTACTGCATTCACTCTCAGATTCTCCTGCCTCCCTTTCAAATTCTCAGAGAACCTGCAGAATGTTCTCATACTATCTTGGATAAACTTGAGGCAGGTGTGGGGAACTTGCTTTTAATCCTCTGTCACAGAAGAGAAGACTGAAATGGAGTAAGTTTCCAGGGAAGAGATTTTATAGGCTTGAGATAAACTCAGGAACCCAGAGAGCCTTGCATTGAGTCCAGGCAGGAGTGGGACAGTTGTCTGTTTTGTCTGGGGAGGAGGAAGATGGGCATATGGGACAACTGAGGTTTGGGGTGACAGTGGAAAATACCCTCAGTGAGGGTTGGCTCCATGTCAGTGTCTTCCCTTTGTGCAGCCCTAGTTCAGCTTAAGCATGGCTGGAGACACCATCTTTAAGTACTTCCCCCTAGGCTCCTAATCTGTCTGCAGCCATCCTCAGCCCTGAGCTTTCAGACTTCGTTGTGGCTGGTACCTCTGAGCACTGCTCTTGAATTTGCCCAGGTCCCCATAGACATCTACATCACAAATAGTCTAGCCTGGGGAAGGTTGACATCTCTTCAGCAGTCCATTCCACCACTCCTCCCAGCTGAGACTTTATGGTCCAGTGTTCCATGACCTCTCTGACAGTTCTTTCTCCAGGTTCCTTTCCTCCGCACCACTCCCCATTGTCGGTGTCCAGCCGTGGGCAAACTACTGCCCGCGGGCTGGATCCGGCCCGTTCGGCTGTTCTATCCGGCCTGCGGAGCCGGAAGAGCGGAGGGTTCTCTTGCTCTCCCCTCCGCTCCTTTACTTTGAATTTATATTAGTTCACACAAACACTCCATCCATGCTTTTGTTCCGGCCCTCCGGTCCAGTTTAAGAACCCATTGTGGCCCTCGAGTCAAAAGTTTGCCCACCCCTTTCCTTCTCATTTCTCTGAGGGCTCTCCTCCACTCTGATGATTGTCAGTACCAAGGTGGTATTCATTTGGTGTGTGCACGTGTGACCATGCTAGTTGTTTATTGCTGGGATCCTTTCTGCTCCACCAGGCACCTGTTCTGATTAGTCAGTGTCTATGCTTGACTGTCCATACCAGTTGGTAATATTTTGAATATTATCTTTGCCCCAAACCATAACCTCTTTTACACATCTACCTGAGTTCAGACCCTTATATGTAATCTACCAAATGTCCTAATTGCTATGACCCTCAGGAAATTTGAACCCAGTATGTCCCAAACAGAACTCATGAGCTATAGTTGCTCTTCTGCCTATATGTCTGTTATCCTAGATCATCCATCTGCCTTTCCCCTATCATCTTGCTAGTCACTGGCACTGTCCACCCTGCCCTTAGACATCTCTGCCTATAAGACCCTCCACCTTCACCTCCCCTTCCCTCTCTGTGTTCCTGCCAGTCCATCCTCCACACCTCCTCAGATTTTCTTTTTAAGCAAATCATAGTGCAATATGTCTGCGAAAATCCTTAAGTGGATTCATAGTGCCTTCAGGATAGAATCTAAGTTTCAAACCTGAACTGGTCCCTGTGTCCTCCTCCAGATTAGCCTCCAGCTAGTGTCCCCTAGGGCCCCATATCCTAGCAATCCGAATTCCTTGTCGTGCAAATTCATGCCTCTGTGTTCCTTTAGTTTTCCCTCTGTCTTTTCCCCTTGTCCATCTCTTGGCAACATCTTTAAGACTCAGTACAGGCTGGGTCTCTCTGACCTCCCCAAGATGACTTCCTCTAGAATACTTCACCTGCATCATATACATTGTCTTCATTTTTAATTTTAATTTTATTTTTAAACTGCTTTATTAATTTCACATAATGAAAAGAATATTTTTCCCAAAAAACTGGATGAAATTGCCCTGCTGGACACAGAGTTTTACACTTAGACCATACGATATTCAGTTAGAAACTGTTAAGAGGAAACACCAAAAGGTTTACAGAAAAGTAAATCAGCCCAGACTGGTTTGGCTCAGTGGATAGAGCGTTGGCCTGCGGACTGAAGCGTGCCGTGTTCGATTCCAGTCAGGGGCATGTACCTTGGTTGCGGGCACATCCCCGGTAGGGGGTGTGCAGGAGGCAGCTGATCGGTGTTTCTAACTCTCTATCCCTCTCCCTTCCTCTCTGTAAAAAATCAATAAAATATATTTTTAAAAAACTATTAAGTTTTAGAGCAGAGGCCATGTTATTTCATTATTATTTTTGCATATTATGTTATTATTTGTAAAACATATGTATATATTTTGTTGTTGTTGACAGTATAATATATGTTACCCATTCCGCCCCCTTCCCTTGGCCCCTTTGCCCAACTCCTATGCCTCTAGGCCTTCACCACACTATTGTCTGCATCCATGGGCTATGCATATAAGTATGTAAGTTCTTTGTTTTATCTCTTCTGATCCCCTCCCTCCACTCCTAGATTTGTCAGTCTGTTCCTTGGCAGAGGCCACATTGTTAACCCCAGGGAAAGCCTTAAGATTCAAAGTATAAGGTAAAAGTCATAATGATTATCAGGTTCAGGAGTTTGGAAGTGCATATCCTGCCTCATTTGCTGCTCCCTACTCTTTCTTCTGATTTCCATTCGTTTCTACACTCTCTCCCACTTCATTGTGATCAACACGCTTGATAGTCAGGGCCCATGGAAAATTAGGGACAAGTCACCTAACCCACCACAGCCAGACATCCCTCCAGGCTTCTGGGCTTCACCCCCTCCAAATGGCGTGGTTCCTCCTCATTCTGCATAGAGGCCAGTCCCTCCTTCATTTTCCTGTTGGGCATTTTCCTTGTTGAGATTTTTCACTGCTTATACCTCCTTGGATGCCATCGCTCCTGGGCCTATCCTTGCTGTCTGCTCCTCCTCACGATTCTTGCTGAAACACTTGGACCTGAAAACCTGCTTCTTCTCCGCCTCCACCGCCTACATAATCACTGGTATGTAGTAAGGAAGCTGCTTGTTTTTCCATGTGTTGACCTACAGGGGGATTTTACTTGGTGACTCAGGGCCATGGGGGAAAATGAACCAAGAAGGGTGTGAGTGACTGCCCAGTCTGGTCTACCTTGTCTCCATTTTGACATCTAACCTTGATTTACTTTCCTTTGTCATATTGTAGGCAACATGACCACAAGGGCTCATCTCAACAGTCTTTGTATCTTTGTTCTCAGTCCTCAATCAAGTTTTGCTTGATAAATGAATAATAGACATATATACCCATGTAATATTTAAAGTTTATTAATTTTTAAAATTCTATCTGAGAATAGTAAATTGAGTGAAAAGAAAAAAAAAAATACCAGAACAGTCACATCATATATAACCTGCTGAATGGTTATGCTCCTTTGAGTAATAACAGCAAGATCTCAGATGTGATCGTAAACCCAGTGATTTTCTTCAGCTTCAGAAATCAGGAAGTATTTTTGTGAGCCAGTCTGATGTACTTGTTTTATCAGCCTGTAACTGCACAAAGCCCAGCGTGGTATTACTAATTAATCACAAAGTCCATTGTTCTCTCTTACTGTGTTTCCTTCCACAGTGTCGTTATAAACTCCTAATTATAGGGTTACTTCTTAGAACAGAGTTTATTTTTTGTTGTTGAAAGTATGGCATTCTGGGAGGGCAGGTTAACCATTTAGGAATGAACATGATTTTTATAGTTCTACCAGCTCCCATTGCCTGCTGAGAGCACCCAGAGTTAACTGTGGATGGACTGACTACCTCCTTTAGGTGAAGGAGGGATGGTGAATTCATTCCAGAGCTCCTGAATTGAGTGGGCCAGGGACAGTGCTGTTCATAGCCCCTCCAGTTGGTCCTCATCATATACTTGAGAAACAGTTTTACGTCATATGAATAAAAGGAAAACAAACAAACAAGCAAAACCAAACCTATTAGTCCAAAACTTCAAGTAGCTCCTAAATTGGTTTCATTGGCAGAAAGATATATATGGGTGGGAAGAATATTGGCCTATTTATTAAACATATTATTCATGTTCTTATTCACGTTAGAGTCTGGAGAATATAGACTATACGTATGTAGTATAGGGGCTGCTTGTTTTTCCATGTGTTGACCTACAGGGGGATTTTACTTGGTGACTCATGTAGGCCTAGTGTTATTCTCCAGCATCTCTTTCCTAAGTCAGCCTCCTCTGACAGAGGGTGATGGGACAGTGAAGGTTCTGACCTTACCTCCTTCCTGGAAAAGGACAGTCACAGGTGTGAGACCCTACATTAGGTTTTTTCCTGGTTCCTGGGAGACTGAAGGGCACAATTAGGAAGGAGGATGGGGGAGGAATGGAAGGAAGTGAACACTTCTCTATAATCTTGTGACTTGCTGAAGAGAACAACGCTTCTTAAAAAGTCTGAGTCAGTATTTGGGAAATATTCACTTCTTTATTGTCGCTTTAGATTGAGCATTGATGTGGGTCCTGTGGAGGTGTGTGTGCACGTGTGTGGTCTAAACAGTGAGCCAGCTGCAAAAATCAGGAGAGCAAATGGTGTGCTTGCAACTCACGTGGGGCAGAAGACCGCGCTTAAAGGAGCATGGCCTTCCTGGACCTCCCTTTGGGACCACTCCAAAGCCCTGCTCTCCTGGACAGTTCCCAACCTGGGACATTCCTGGGCACTGCAGCCAAGTCTCCTGTGTGTAGGGACTTCCTGAAAGTGGGTGGATATTTGCATAGGAAGGTTGGAGGAGGGACTCTCATGTGAGAGAGATGTGAAGAGGGCCTGGAGAGCCTGACTGGGGAAATGGAGTGAGTCCTAGGGGGAGTCTCCTTTGTGTAAATTTGACTTCACAGGGCTTTACCTTGGATTCTGGAAAAGTTTAGTCATGTACATAGCTTGAAGTTTGTTTTTTTTTTTTGGGGGGGGGTGTTTTTTTTTTTTTTCAGTTTATAATTTCCTTAGGAAGGACGGAAGGCCAGACATTCACTTTATCACCATAGTATAGAAGAGGTCAAAGTTGGGTGATGCAAGTAATCAAACAGACAAACAAATCACTGGTCAACAAGTGGAAAAACAGACACCCAAAGAAGCCAACATGATGTCCAGGAACGTGGCCCACAAGGATAATCTTTTGCCCCAACACTTGACAGGGAGGCCACAGCACCCACTATGGAACATTGCTCAGAACTGAGGGCCCCTGGTCTGGCTGGTGTTGAGTGTCGACCTATGAACCAGGAGGTCACGGTTCGATTCTTGGTCAGGGCACATGCCCGGGTTACGGGCTCAATCCCCAGTAGGGGGTGTGCAGGAGGCAGCCGATCCGTGATTCTCTCTCATCATTGATGTTTCTCTCTCCCTTTCTCTCTGAAATCAATAAAAATAAATAAATAAATAAGAGGACAGGGTCCTTCAAGTCCAGGTGAGCCTCTGCACCTTCACTGCAACCTTAGAAGGAATAACCAGAGAAACTTACATGATGAGAAAAGTCCAATGTAAATGTGGGATGTAGAATTGTGATTTTCTGTGCTGGTGATTTTCAAGCCTTGCTCTTATATGAGTAGTTATTGACTAGAATTAAGAGGATAGTAACTTCACATTTTTTCTTTTTACCCTGTGCATACATGTGACACCAAAAGTCTCCACGGGGGTTCTTGCCAGGGTGGAGGCTGAGAAGAAGCCCTGGTGTGTGGCTAAGGCAGAGAGGTCAGAGGGCCAGCTGGATGCCAGGGGAGTAGGAGCCCTTGTAGGTGTTTAGGAGACTTAAGAGGCAAGAGTGATGAGAATGCCATGCTGGCCTGGCAGTAGGTGGAAGGAGCTGGTTTCGCTTGGTAAGATTTGAAGGACCCTAGGAGGCTCAGAAGCGCCGTTGTCTGTGGATGTCCGGCTTCCTCCCTTGGGCCTTCCCCTCTGCTGGGTGAAATTTGGATAGATCAGGAAGCTGCTGTCCAAAGGCCAGGTCCTGTCCTGAGAGACCACACAGTGGGGAGTGTGAAGGCCCTGGACATCTACTAGTGAATTGTCACCATGGGAAAGGACTGAAGTGGGGACTAAAATTTACTGTTGCTTCTCCTATAATTGAAACTCTCCTTCTCCATCACAAAAGACACGGACCACAATGTGCTCACCTTCAGTATGATCCCACCTTCCCCGTCTGGATGTAATTACAGGAACGACTGTGCTTGGTTTGTTCTCCATGTGGATGAGTGTGCTTATGAACAGTTTCTCCTCACTTATGGACCACGTGGTGGTTACAATGGAACTGCAGTTATCCAGCCGAGGTAATAGGTTTCTTTATTTGAACCACACCTGCTTCGCAGGCATTTATATGCACTGCAGCTTCTCTTTAGTAGTCTTTTCAATTTAATCTGATATAGATCCTGGCACATAAAGATGCCAGTAAATTTTGTTGAGTTATGTGCTGGAGATTGGTACTAGAATTATACATTGGAGTATCTCGGAGGCAGGCATTTTAAAATCCAAATACTATTAGTCACTTGGTTTTCTGAAACGCCATTCAAACTTTGGCCTCAATCTGCATGGTATTGATTCTGCTTTTCTTTCTGAAGAAGGGTTTCAGACCTGTTACCAGCATGTTTCTCCTTGATTTGGCATCAGCTGATGAAAAAGGCAAAGCTGATAATAAATGTGGATGAGTCGGCCACATACATGAAAAAATTTAAAGAGCAAGGTTAAGGAATGGTGTCTATTTTTCAGTATCATGTTTCATGGGTTCTCTATTATAATAGAGCATTTCTGCTATTAATTTCAATGAACCTTCCTTTTTTGCTTTAATAGGAATTTTAAAGGTGTTTTGAAATTAACCATCCCTAAAACTTGAGGAACATTTAAGAACTAAATGGGCCAGTTTCCTTAAGCTGAATAGAAGTTACTATTTGTTGCTCAAAGTAGGGTCAGGTGTCTCAGAAGAGCAGCTAAGAATTGCTAATAAGCACAATGACATTGGCTGTAGCAATGACAGGGAGAAAACAGAGTGCAGTATAAAAGGAGTCTGCAGACCTGCCTTGATGTGATTGATTGCAGTGATTAATAATTCTCTGTGTGTGCTTTGCCCTGTAGTACTAATTACTGGAAATGGATTACACTTGAAAGGGGAATACCCAGCCTGTCTTTAGGAATCTTCTACTGTTACATGAATATTACATTTCATTACATTAAAAGTCCACTATTCCCTATTGCTCGTAAGACACACGGTAGATAATGAGTTCACTTGGAGCAGAGCTGCCTGTCATCTTCAGGCCTTTACCAACCTGTCATTCACCTAGCACTGGACCCCTGTTCCTGAGGGCACCAGGAATGCAGGAGAACCAAAAACAGTTTGGAAGGTGTTAGTATTACAAAAGAGCAGCACAGTAATCATCCCTGGGAAAATCACACCCCTTTACCCTGCCTTACTCTAAATTTTCAGCTTGGCATTGTTGGCATGTTGAAATTTCTGTGCACTTTTTTCAGTACTAGGTGCTTTGGTTCTAAAGGTCTTTTTTGGTTTTCTCTCACTGTCTCTTATTTTTACTTGTATTTACTCTCATGCTATTTATTTTTCTTGAGAGTGTTATTTGCTTTCCTTTCATAATGTTACGGAAGACTCATGAGAAGATCAACGGGGAAATGAGGAACCAAAGTCATTACTGGAAGGATCCCAGAAACGTGTCGGAAGCCAGGCTGTAGACCTCAGACAGCATTCCTGCTGGCCTGGCCTCCAGGACAGTTCCCAAATACCACGTGCTTAAATAGTTGAATTGATTCATTTCTTGTAAGATTCTGACTCAACATAGGTTTCCTTCAAATAGTAGGCATCTGACCTAAGATTTAAAAATGTGATATGACAAGCAAGTCAAAGAAGTTATGAAATTAAAGGATTGCTGGCTTTTTTACACCAGCATTTTGTATGAAAATACACTTTTTTTTTGTATTTGTGAAATCTACTGACTAACACATTTAAAAATGCGTTTATTGATTTCTGAGAGGAAGGGAGAGGGAGAGAGAGATAGAAACATCATTGATGAGAGAGAATCATCAATCAGCTGCCTCTTGCATGCCGCCTCCTGGGGATCAAGCCCGAAACCCAGGCATGTGCCCTGACCAGGAATTGAACCATGACCTCCTGGTTCCTAGGTTGACACAACCACTGAGCCATGCTGGGCTTACTAATGCATTTAATTGTAGAATTTACATTAGCTAATCAGTATTGCCAGTTTCCAAGAGGCTGCTGTACTGTCAAATCCCTTCTTAGGCTTTCCTTGCCCAATCTCCCAGTTTTCCCCAGTGACGCCCCTGGCTCCGCCAGACTCTCACTTCATCTAGAAGGCCATGGTCTAAGTGCATCTCTCTGCAGTCAGTGTCTGGAGGCCAAGGAGCTGAAGACCAAAGGAACAGGGTGCTGGGATATTCTGTGTGCTCACGGTCACCCTGGATGAGGAGTGTTGTCATGCTTCAGGCTCCAGAGGTTTCATGGCCCCTGACTATTGTCATCAGGGTTGAGGGTGATGGAAGAATGTAGTGGTCATTTGCCATTGCCCTTAACTTCCCTCCAACCTCCCAGCCCTTCATGGTGGCACCAGTTGAAGCCTGTTATTGGGGCTGAAATGACTCCCCCACTGTGGATCACCCCTGGGGATCTCATCAGAGCCCCTCAAAAGCCAGGAGGCCTCTCAGAGTTGTTCAATCTGGAGTTGCAGTTAGAGCCATGAGTTCCTTGAGAGGCCATCAGCGGGACCTCAGAGTGACAGGAAAGAGGAAGTTGAGAAGGGGGTATGTGCATCTTCACTTTACTTTTGTCAACTGAATGCAACTTTGAAATGCCATCAACATTTTTAATATCTATAAATGCATATCGATAGTTTTAGAGTGAAAATATTTTTCTTTTGTTTCATTAACTGTCACCTGGTGTCATCTGAAACATTAAGATGACTGTAGATCACCAGCACTGCTGTGACAAAGTAGTAAACTGGGCAATGTTACATGGGCTCCAGTACACTAAGCTCTTAATGTCATCACAAGAAACTAGCCATATAATTAATGAGTTTTAGAATAGATTAGTGAAGTATTTTGGACCACAGAAACTAATATTGAAAATAAGTGGAAAAATCAACTCTAATGAATACATTTTAATTTATTATAAACCAACTATGCCAGATTTGTGTAATTATTTAGGCACATTGCATAATTTATTGTGACAGTTAATTTACAAAAGAACTAGAATGTCATTTGTTTTTAAATGATAAAAGAACATTGGAGAGTGGCTATTGTCCCTTGAGTTATTTATGGTAGAAGATTAATAAAAACTTTGAGCATAATGAATAAATTTTCAGTGACAAGATTGTAGTAAAAATAAATATCAGCAACAATAAAAATATAAAATTTTACATTTTAAATCAGCCTAAAGATTTTATGGGACAGCAAATTAAGTGATTTTATTTTTATCTGGTACATTAAAATTGTCTTATCATGCAAAATACCTTTAACATACATTGCCTATACTCCCAAACTAGTTAAGACCCCTTGAGGACAGAGGCCACATCCAGCCTCTGCATCCAGGGTATTACCCTACACATAGTAGGTACTTGCTAAATGTCTGTTGAATAAAATATGAACTTCATAGTGATTTATACAATTTTCAAATAAACTAGTCTATATTAGGAAAGGAAGTAAATGAAAGAAAGGCAATGACTTTAATTTGAATAGTTTTTTAATAAATAAATAAATAAATCCTAATATATAAAAAGCCAGGGGCCATCACGACTGAAACAACTGGATGGACAACCAAACAGCAGGCTGCGTGGGGTGACCAGGCTGGCAGGGGGGTTAGTTTGGAACGACCAAACAACTGAACAGCAGGCTGCGTGGGGTGACCAGGCTGGCAGGGGGGTAGTTGGGGGCAACCAGGCTGGCAGGGGGGCATTTGGGGGTGACCAGGCCAGCAGGGGGGGTAGTTAGGGGTGACCAGGCTGGCAGAGGGGGCAGTAAGGGGTGACCAGGCCGGCCAGGGGGGCAGTTAGAGGCGACCAGGCAGGCAGGCAGGTGAGCAGTTAGGAGCCAGCGGTCCCAGATTGTGAGAGGGATGTCCAACTGCACTCAGACATCCCCCAAGGGGTCCTGAATTGGAGAGGGTGCAGGATGGGCTGAGGGGACCCCCCCCTTGCATTAATTTCATGCACCAGGCCTCTAGTAAATAAATAAAAGAATGAGGATTTGGCTAGAAGAAAGTTGGTGTTTGGGGGTGGGTGGCTTCTCATATAGGTTTAGGTTCTAAAATTAGTATGTAGTCAAAATTAATCTAGAATATCCCTTATGTTGACCATGAAATTTAACATACACGTTTGAGTATATAACTTATTTCCAAAGGGAGGGATGAAATGAGAGTCTCTATACAAATGTTTGGACAGTCAGATCCATCTGTTTGAAGATATCTATCAAGATCCCAAGTGAATGGAGGCTAGGGAGAGACACTCAAAAGTTCTTGTTGCCCACAGAGTTTATTCTGTCTTAATATTAAACCTTTATAACTTTAATACATGTCACTGTGAGGGTTCAACCTAACAAGGATTTACGTTTTCTGTAGGGTCAGTTGCTGAAGTCAGAGACTCCACTGCCTCTGTCTCGTAGAGTTTTCTCATGGTGTGAAGGGAAACTGGAAGTCCATGGCAACTCAGTGATTCAGTGAAATGATTTGATAGTTGCTGGCACTCCATGCTGTGCCTGTTCTGGAGCAGGGTTGGCACAGAGAGGTCTTGCTCCAGCTGGAACTGCTTGATGAAGGCCTGCTCAGTGAGTCACTGCTCTCAGATCCCAACATACAACAGTAGGACAGTAAAACTGAGACATCATTTATGTTTGGAATTTAATCTCACTTTGTTTTGATTTTAGGGAGCCTCTGTCTAACTGTTTTAAGGTAGTCTCACCTGGGAGATTGCATAAGGCCTAGGGGATTAGTGCAGCTTTTCACCATTATTAGAAAAAAAGTAAAATCTGGTGGGACAACTGAAGCTGATTATCTGTCTGAAGTTCATTATTAATAATGGTTTTGGACAGAAGATGTATTTCTGTCCATTTGTGTGAGTGCACTGTATATTTCCCAGCTTTTCCTTTAATGACATTCTTACTAATGTAAGTGTTATCCAGGGCTGTTTGTAACCTGCTTAAGGAACATGGATGATCAAAGCCCTTGCAAGAATTTTCCTGAAACTTCACAGTTTAGATGCCAGGAATGCTACTTAAGTTTAGGCTCCTAATATCAGTGGCCATGCTGGCTTATTCTAGCAACCAGATTTACTTCTGACAAAACTATGGAGAGCTTCAGCTACAGAATGGTTTTCTGGGGATCACAAGAGCACTGCTACGTGCCATGTTGTTGAGTGAAAACTGAATGATGGAGAGCATGGACTCCCTGAGTTCATGAGTTTTTGTGCTCTTCTCATTTAATTACATTTAATATCCACAACCTGGAGAGGAATATAATGAAACCCTATCTGACAGGTTTGGCATACCATGGTGGCAGAGTAGCTGGATCTCCAGCTGCTGAGTTACTCAGGAGTGAGAGTAATCCTATCTAATAAAAGAGTAATATGCAAATTAGCCATCAATCTGCTACAACAACAAGCCACACCCACCAGCCAATCAGGAGCAAGTATGCAAATTAACCCAAACAAGATGGCTGCGGCCATGGAGAGAGCAGAAGACTTGGGTTTCCCCAGCAATGGAGGAAGCCAAGCTTTCCACACACCCTGGCTGGCCCAGGCCTCCACTTAAGGCTACAAAGTTTCAATTATAGAAGATAAATAAATCCCAACAAAAATGGCAGCAGCCACGGAGCTGGAGAGAGCAGAAGGCTTGAGTTGCCCCCGGCGATGGAGGAAGCCAAACTTCCGCAGCCCTGGCCTGCCTTGGTCTCCACTCAAGGCTACAAAGTTTTAATTATAGAAGATAAATAAATCCCAACAAAAATGGCTGCAGCCATGGAGTGAGCAGGAGGCTTGGCTCCACTCAAGGCTACAAAGTTTCAATTATAGAAGATAAATAAATCCCAGGTACCAGGACCTCCGCTTGGGTTGCTGGGGGGCATGGCCGGCCTGCAAACCACCACAGGCCCCTCACCCAGGCCGCCCCTCTCCCCAAGGGAACCCCCACCCTGATCTGGGACACCCTTCAGGGCAAACCGGCCGGCCCCCACCCATGCACCAGGCCTCTATCCTATCTAATCCTATCTAATAAAAGAATAATATGCAAATTGACCATCACTCCAACACACAAGATGGCCGCCCCCATGTGGTCAAAGATCCTGCCCCCATGTGGACACAAGATAGCCCACAAGATGGCCAGCAGGGAAGGGCAGTTGGGAGGGACCAGGTCTGCAAGGGAGGGCAGTTGTGGGCGATCAGGCCAGCAGGGGAGGGCAGTTAAGGGTGACCAGGCCGGCAGAGGAGGGAAGTTGGGGGCGGCCGGGCCTGCAGGGAAGGGCAGTTGGGGAGGACCCAGGCCTGCAGGGAAGAGCAGTTGTGGGGCGGGGGGGGACCAGGCCTGCAGGGGAGGGCAGTTAGGGGCAAACAAGCTGTCAGGGGAGCAGTTAGGCATCAATCAGGCTGGCAGGGGAGTGGTTAGGGGGTGATCAGGCTGGCAGGCAGAAGCAGTTAGGGGCAATCAGGAAGGCAGACAGGTGAGCAGTTGGGAGCCAGCAGTCCTGGATTGTGAGAGGGATGTCCGACTGCCCATTTAGGCCCGATCCTACCAGGATCGGGCCTAAATGGGCAGTCGGACATCCCTCGAGGGGTCCCAGATTGGAGAGGGTGCAGGTTGGGCTGAGGGACACCCCCTCCCGTGCACAAATTTCATGCACTGAGCCTCTAGTCCTATATAATAAAAGCCTAATATGCAAATTGTCCTCTTGACTGAGAGTTCAACCAGGAGTTCGACCAGGGTGGGGGCCAGCCCACCACCTGCCCTCGGCCCCTCCCCCTGGCTGGCCTTACCCCAATTGGCCTCCCCCCCTCATCGGGGGGCAGGGCGGGCCAGCCAACCAGGGGAAGGGAGGCCCCAGCCGGCGGCCACTAGGGACCTACCCAGGCACAAATTTTGTGCACTGGGCCTCTAGTTCTCTAAATAAAAAAGTACTTATTCACTCAATTATTTTATTTCTCCTGATCTTTATATTCCTTGTTTTCCTGTTATATATTTGTTCATTATCTTACTTTGAATCCTGCCAGTGCCCTCTGGCTGGCCTAACATGGATACTTCTCTCCTGCCACCTGTGGGTGCTCACCATTTGACTTGCTCTTCCTTTACAAAACAGGCCTAGTGGTCCTTTTCTCAAGTGCTTGTAGTCTTGTGTAGGAATGTCCTGACTGTATGGTGTATAAATGTTCATTTTTAAGCTTTTTAGACAAATGCATGCACCATACCACCATGTTTGAGTGACACATATAGTACCATCTTAGCAGAGGTGCAGACTCAAAACCCATTGGTTTGAGTCCTGCTGGGTTGGTGTGCCAGCTGTACACACATGAGTAATTTACATGGGAGAGGACCTCGTAGGGCAGGCAAATTGGGTTAGTCCTGTATCTGTGCTATGGACTGAGCTGTGTCCTCAAAAATCCATATGTTGAAGCCCTAACCCCCAATGTGATGGTATTAGGATGGTATTAGGAGTAGTTAGGTCAGGAAGATGTAGCCCTCATGATGGGATTAGTGCCCTTAGAAGAAGAGTTAAGAAAGGATATCTCTCTCTGCAGGTGAGGATCCAGTGAGAAGGCAGGAAGAGGGATCTCACCAGAACCTAACCATGCTGGCACCCTGATCTTGGACTTTACAGACTCCAGATCTAAGAGAAATGAATGTCTGTTGTTTAAGCCACCCAGCCTATGGCATTTTGTTAAAGCAGCCCGAAGTGAATCAGACGGTATGGTTCCAGAAAACATTTGTCGAGTACATAGTGTCATCCTTACCCTGACTCATGTTTCCCAGGACAGAGGAATTAGCTTACATCAGGACAACTTAGGAACAATTTAAGGAGGAGCCAACATTTGTGCCACGCTAATGCAGCGTGCTGCTATGACGAAGGACTGAGCTTTCCTTTTGTAAAGATGCAATTTAACGCAGCTTTCAGAACAGAGTGGGCTGTGTTCCCATGGAGGAGTTTGTACGTGGTATGTATGGAGCTGTGATTCGAATGCAGCTGTGGCATATATATGTCTTTGGAATAAACAGTTCTGTTTGCTGTTTGGGGACACTAGAATGATTCAGATAACCTACAGAAAAGGTCTATGAGTATTTTTGTTCTCATCAAAATTCTTGTTTTCTTTTAACATTTTCTAAAAATATTAATTTATAAAAAATTTTAAAACTTTGAAGTCACTCCTCACCCCTACCTCTTTTCTTGAATTGCATTTCTCTGTGTAAATATTTTTAAGGAGTTGTAGTGCTTGGATGTTTTTTTCTCTATTAAAATAAGTACTTATTCACTCAATTATTTTATTTCTCCTGTTCTTTATACTTCTTGTTTTCCTGGTATATATTTGTCCATTATCTTACTTTTTTTCTATCTCATATTTTTTAGTTCTATCATATCTAGAGTTAGTACAAGAACAAGTTAGAAACAAACAAACAAAAAAAGAAAGGACCCTTTTCACAGTGGGTTTTCCTGCATAGGAAGTTCTATTGTGTCACTGAGCCTGTTAAAGGGAAATGTGCTCTGGAGATAATAAAAATGAGAAATGAGAACATTCCCCCCCACCTTTTATTTGCCATTTACATTGATCAATTTACCTCTGATTATCTGCTCTATGTGATAATGTTGGCAGATAAAACCTATTATTTTAGAGTTTGAAAGCACATGTCTTTTAATACCACAGATAGGTATACATGTTCATTAGTATCTGAGAAAATCTTTCAATTCTCCAAACAAAACCCCAAACAAACAGTCTTTATGTGTAACTACCATGCCCATTTTAGACCACACAGTTCATAATGTACATGTTGGCCAGGTGTTTTTGTTTTTAAGTCACGTCAAGTCCTTCTTGGAAAAAGAGAGGTCAGTAAAATAAATCACCAAATAAACAAAGAGATGTGGACAGTGTTTCAGATTAACACAGTACTGCCAACGAAGATGGAGAGTCATGGTGAAGCATCCATCTTATATAAAAACTGCTGTTTAAAATTTTAACCCTGCTATTTTGGCTTCTGTAAACGCTTGCTTGCTTAAATAATAAGGAAAATAAGACTACTCCCATTCCAGAGAGGCCATGGACTATGCCCCAGACAGAGTTGTCAGTGCTGACACCAGGCCAGGCCTTGAGATATGGTCTCATGGCCCCTTCCCAGCACATAGGCCTTCTTTCCCACAAGGCCCAGAAGTCATTCCAAATTTGGGAGACAGAAGAGCTAGGAAAAGTATAAATAGTAAAGGTTTCCTCCATGTGGGGGGGGGCCCAGAATTTGAAAGGCACATTTTTCTCTGGCCCTGCCCTTAATAAAATGTAACTAAGCATGGCTTGGTTTTTTTCTCTAAGCATGGCTTGGTTTTTTTCCGGTCTTCTGTAACATAATGGTTCCCTGACCGAGAAGAAGGCCAAACATGCTGGTCTTTTGGCCTCTGGTGAGTGGACCGGTTTGAGGCCCTCGGGAGCCGGACAGGCCTCTGGGAGGCACCACTCTGCTGATTTAGCAGAATTGAACCAGGGGACTCTGGGCACTCCCGGACCTCAGCCTAGGACCCGGCTGGCATCTGGAGAGTGTGGACAGACACTTCTGGACCTGTCAACAGAATCAGTAAGGTAGGGGCCCTATCAGTCAGGCCCACTCCGAGTGAGTGGAAGGGGGAGCTTGATCACCTCCCCGGAAGTCAAGGACTTCCTCAGGCAATTAATCAGGAATCAGGTGGACTGTTTAAACTCTGAGTAAATATCTGGTAGAAGTAAAAAACTCAAACTATTTGGTGTATAAATGTAAGTGTGAGAGTCTGTGTGAAAGACAGTGCAAACCCTGCTTTAGAGGAAAGACAGTAGAGAACTTTTAATTGCTTTTCCTTGATTTATAATTTTGCTGTGTTAGTTTAAAATTTTGGAATTCTAGGGTTAATTTAAGGGTATAAAATTTGTGAAGGTTGTCAATCCAGAGAAGTTTAAACAAAGGCTTGTTAGGTTAAGATTAGTCATAATTAACTGCTTTGTAGGCTGCCTTTTTCAGCCCTGCTAGCAAACAGAATCATGTGGTCCCAAGAACTGCGACCTGCCTGCCCTTCCTGATAGATTTACAGTGGGTCTCTGGGGGAGGAAGAGAGCTGAAAACTGCTCCAGAGCAGGTGTGAGAAAGGGTGGAGGTGGTGGAATTCACTCTCAGCCTGCTGAGATAGAGAAGCCATAGGCTGGGGGAAAGGGGGATGGTTGGAGATATCAGAAGTGGTGAAGGAGGAGGAGGATTTGAGATCTTCTGGGGCCTTGGAGTAAAGAAGGAAAATCTGGGAGGGAGAGCAGCTGTTCCTTAAGTGTAAAAAGCCTGGTTATACAGGATCTCAGACTGCTTGCCTTATTTCCCCTGCTAAGGACAGAGTAAATGGTTAATGCAGAAACGGGGGGGGGGGGGGGGCGGGCATCAGTGGGGAGAGCAGGGAGAGAGAGGTTTTTGTTGATTTTGCTGGCTATAACCCGCTCTGCTGGCGTCCTTGGTTTCTTACTTATCTGAACTATGCTGGACTCAAGGCTTTCTGCAAAACACAGTGGATCTTCCTCTGCCCCGTTTTCTTCTTTTTAACCCTTCCAATACACATAAAGAAAATCTCATTGTCCGAGCCTGGCAGGGCGGGGTTACTGGGTACTTCTTGGGCAGTGTTGGAATATTCAGCAAAGACACTTTAAGATATAACATCTTTAATGTTACAACTAGTTTAAGTTTTAAAAATCTCTGTCTCTCAAAAAGAAATATTTTTACCTACTCTTAGTTTTATCACAGAAGGTCTAAGTCATAAATGTTAATCTAAGAAATTCTGGCTCTTTACTTTTTAGGAATCATTAAAGGATTGAGGTTTCAAAGAATAAGGAATACTGAGTAGAAGGTCTGAGGCATGGTTATGCATTTTTAAAGGACATGGAAAGAAGGTTTAAAGGCTAATTTGGAAGTGTAAAATTTATAAAGGTTGTGTATGTAATAAGAAGGAGAAGAGAAATGTTGAAAGGAAATCAAATAATACAGGAAATCAAATAATACAGAGTAAATAATTTACATTCTGCCTCCCTAAACAGAGGGTAAATAGTTATGCCAAAGTACTTAGGGAGGGACTGATAAAAGAAATCTAACAGTTACTGTTTGTTGTAATACATTCAGAAACTATTACTTTGGAAAGTCCATAAAAAGGACTGGCAAGGAAAATTCTATCTTAAAGCAGGTCAGTGTATTTTTCTTCTTATACAATTCCTCCGAAATTTGGCAATACTTAATAAATAAATCATGGCAATACATTTCTTTGCATAAATTCAATAAGACCGATTTCCAATAGTGGTTTCATTAACCAGAAACTTTGACTGCAGTATCATGTTTTAAAGAGCCTGAACTCTGAAGACTTGTAGCCAATAAGAGTGCCATGGAAAAAGTCTGGTATCCTGCTTGGTAGCCCTGAAAATAGCTGGTGCTGGAGCATCAGGCCCATACCCTACCATCACTGGCGGTTGGTCAGAGGACAAGGGGAGCAATAAGGGCGCCTCTGCGTCCCTGCGGGACCCCCACGCACTCTGAGCCATGATGAGTAGGAGGGCTGAGATGGGC
Source organism: Plecotus auritus (assembly GCF_963455305.1). Classification (NCBI taxonomy): domain Eukaryota; kingdom Metazoa; phylum Chordata; class Mammalia; order Chiroptera; family Vespertilionidae; genus Plecotus; species Plecotus auritus. The sequence goes on from NC_137773.1 coordinate 73,610,652, forward strand.
CTTGAAGCCTAGGGGATGGGCCCAGGTAGAGCCACTACAGGTGAGGACTTCACCTAACTCAGCAGATTCTACAGGCAGGCCTGACGGCAGCTTGATGGCTTGGCTTCCTGGCCCTCGGGGCACATTAAGATTCAATCATGAAATTCCAGCAAAGGTAGTCAGTTACCATTCTTGTTATGTTTATGCAAACAATCAGGCCAAATTAAATACAATAGATAAATTAGTCTTGATTTGGCTCTTTTGATAAACATGGGGGTAATTTTGAGGAGAAAAATTCAATTTCAATAGAAGTTATTAAAACTGAAAGGTTTTCTTTCCCTTCCACCAGACCATTTGTTACAGTTTGTCTCTGCCAGGTCACAAGCCCACCTCCTTCTGTGCCCAGGCCTCATTGTCCCTCTGACAGACAGCAAGGATCTCTTGGCTCTGAGAGACACCTCTGACCCACCTCAGCAGGAAGTAGCTAGAAGAGCCCACCGACATCCATTTTTCCTAAAAGAATTCAGAGCCAGGATCCTTGAGGTAATATATTAGGCAGTTAGACAGACATGAGCAGAGCAAGGACGATGTGCCAACTAGCACTACCAGATGTAACTAAGTCTTTCCATCTCTACCTATGTGAGACAAGGGGACTCCCCAGAAGCAAGAGGGAACGAGGCTGCAGATGAAGCGGCCTGGGAGGCTGCCCTAAAACCAGTGGGGCCTCTATAGATTCTAGTGACTCTTCTAAACCCTGACCTACCCACCTCACCAGCTTACATGGAAACCTAATCTAGAAAAGCTGAAATCCATAACCAATCTTTACTCGAGTTCTTACAGGCTTTACAGTCCACCCAGAAAGCAGTCCAGAAGCATGTCAAAGGTACTCTTCCTATACCAACTTCTGATCCGGTCCATCCTTCCACCCTGGTGACTCTGTTTGGGTAAAGAAATTTGCCACGCAAGGACTGCCTCCTACCTGGAAAGGACCACCCCCACAGCAGTCAAGGTCGATGGGATCCCGACGTGGCTTCATCACACCTGGCTTAAGACAGCTCAGGCAAAATAGATAGTCCAGGACTCTTCGGACCCTCTAAAGATTAGTCCTGGCCCTCATTCCGGGGCCCTTATCTTATAAACAGGCCCACTGACTTTATTCAGCAGAGAATTAATTCTATCAAGCTTATAGTCCTCATGGGTCAATATAACTCCCTTGCCAACAATGACCCAAAAGAGTCAATGATTTGACTCATGTACATAAAACCAGTGGGGAATGAAGCACCCATCTTATATAAAAACTGCTGTTTGAAATTTTAACCCTGCTATTTTGGCTTCTGTAAACGCTTGCTTGCTTAAATAATAAGGAAAATAAGACTACTCCCATTCCAGAGAGGCCGTGGACTATGCCCCAGACAGAGTTGTCAGTGCTGACACCAGGCAAGGCCTTGAGATATGGTCTCATGGCCCCTTCCCAGCACGTAGGCCTTCTTTCCCAGAAGGCCTGGAAGTCATTCCAAATTTGGGAGACAGAAGAGCTAGGAAAAGTATAAATAGAAAAGGTTTCCTTCATGTGGGGGGGGGCCAGAATTTGAAAGGCACATTTTTCTCTGGCCCTGCCCTTAATAAAATGTAACTCCCTTTCTCTAAGCATGGCTTGGTTTTTTTCCGGTCTTCTGTAACAATGGGTCAGGGTGTGGAACACCTATCGTCTTTCAGGTTAGCAGTCAGAGGACAGCCAGTCCTGGACACCTGGTGTTCCATATGCCAACTGATCCTCTGTGTGACCAGGAACAAGGAGAGTGTCCAAGAAAAGCAGTGAATACTGAGAGTCAAGCTAATGTTTGTCCCAATCATGCTGCTGATTGATAGAGCAGCAGTGCAGCCAGCCCTCCACATGATTCGAAACCCTGCAATCTGATCCCTTTTGCTATGTCACTGGCCTCCATAGGCAGCACACTTCATTTTAAATTGGCAAAGGAGGGTTTACCCAGCCTTTGAATGTATAGCCTCTGCATGAAACAATTTCCCCCTAATTTGCAATTCTAATGTGCTGACTACATTTGACTACTTATGATGGATTTCATGGTCTATGTTTATACATAGAAAATGTTGAGAGAAAGAGTGAATTTTGGCTGAGGTGTATGATTAGTGTGCTAGGGTTATTGTAGCAGAACCACAAACTGTGTGGCTTACCCAGAAACTTGCCTCATAGTTCCGGAGGCTAAAAATTCAAGATCAAGGTGGAGGGAAGGGTCTGTGCCAGCCTCTCCTGGCATCTGGTAATTCCTTGACTTGTGGCAGCACAACTCCAGCCTTCACGTGGCATTCTCTCTGTGTGCATGTCCGTGTCCACATTCCCATTTATAAGGACATCAGTCATGTTGGTTTAGTGGCCCACCCTACCCCACTGTGACTCATCTTAACTAATTACATCTGCAATAACCTTATTTCCAAATAAGGTCACATTCTGAGGTACTTGGAGTGAGGATTTCAACATATCAATTTGGGGAGGGGGCACAGTTCAGCCCCTAAAGGTGTGATTGACATGAAGATAATCAACTATGGAAGGTTAGCACCAGGAGGATCCTGGAAGATTATTGGATGCAACCCTCTTATTTTCCACATGAGATCAGTGGGCAATAAAGGGCATATTACATATTTTAAAAATTAAATTAGGTAAAGGTTCCTCAAAATATTCCATAATAAAGCTTTTCTTTGTTTTCTTTTCTTTTCTTTTTTTTTTTTTTTTTATGTTTCTCTCCCAATGCAATTGTGGTCCTTCTCCTTTTCTTTCTCTTTCTCTGAATCTCCCCCACCATCCTTGCTCCAGCTCCCCTTCCTCACCATGGGCAATCTTCCTTATTAGCTATTCTCACCAGCAGACTGCCCAACTCTGAACTCTGTACCAGCAGCCTTCAGCAACGTGGCCCATTCTGTCTCCTGATTTCTATCAACTGACATTTGAGCTGTACCTATCACCTTATGTTTTTATCAGGCCATGCACGTATAAGACTCCTGGCATTGGTAGACTGAACATTTTCTGGTTCTATTATTAAAAGGAACTCTGATAGGCGTAGGAAACTTTTCTGAGATACAAGTTTTAATCACTTGAATTTTGAGGAGTAGTGGTGTGATGTATGGGGGTCGGGCTGTGGACTGAGGTGGTAAGAGTAGCCGAGTTAATGAGCGGCTAGCTGACCATTCCTTACCCCAAAGTCAAACTAGCTGCCATCTTCAACTTCGATGATGTAAGCCTTTTGGTGGGAATGTATGTGTAATCGTATCAGAAAGCTCCCAGGGACATCATACTCTATTGGCCTTGTCTCTATAAGAAGGCTATGAGCTCCTTGGTGGGAGGACCCATCTCTTTTCCTTCTAAGTGCCCAGCATGCTGGGGGTGGGGGGTGGGGTGGGGGGGCCGGGCATGATTGTTAACTTACTGTGTTGGATAGTGAAGCCAGAGATTGTCTTAATATAGATAAGGTCAGTAGACAAACAATGTGTTATCTCATTGTACTAGACTCAGCACATATTTTGAGAGTAAACATACATTTACAATGATTATCCAATGAGATTTGCCATTTTAACTTTGAACAGTATATGAAGTATACTTTTAAATATTGTACAAATTGAAAGAACATATTAACCTTTAGGAAAAGTTAAAAGTACATTTTAATATTTCTCTAGAATGAATGAAAACATTTTTAATGGATTAAATGAAACAGGAGTATGTAATATAAAATTATACAGATCTCAACTCAGAAGACAGAATATATTAAATATCTTAATAGGAAAATCAATATTTAAACATATGGCTTTCCCCCAACTATTAATTAGAATGGCTTAGACATTGTACTTTATATCTAGTGTACAGAAATGTCTTGATGATTTATATCAATACCCAAATGTATTATCTTGTACTCCTGCAGTTAATTAAATGAACAGCTTTAGTCAACATTACTCATGAAACTTTGGGTAATTATATTATTAAATAATATTGTATCCACAATTTATGTTAAATATAAGATATATTTGGATTTTTGTAATGGTTATCATTCAGAATTAAAAATGTACTGTAATCCTTTCTGCAAGCTTTTAAAGAAATTGTGGGGTAAACCTGTCACCTGCTGGTCAAGATTTGTTACTTCATTTTACATTTCAAATAAAGGACATTTTCCACCACAGCATAGGAATGTAATACAGTTTGAAGCAATCGTACATACAGACTTTTGAGATTTCCTCGGTTGTTACGAAGTATTGAAGCTCAATGTTCTAATAATTGTCATAACTACAAGCCTTTCATGTTTATCCTTGCCTCTTGATGACCATCAATAACAAATCTATGGCTATATATTTCTGAGTTTCTGCTGTAGCGTCTAAGTTTGATTTAGGCTTTTACTCTCGAGTAATTGTGTGCCAAGAACATATCTGTAGGAGAGCGATGGCTAAGTGCTGCTAAACCTCCTGCAGAACTGTACTCCTCAGCCTCTTCTTTTTCTGAACGAACTGCGCAAACATACTGGGAATGCCGCTGTGTCCCCATCTAGGACCCCAGCCTGCACTGTCCCTCACTCCTCTGGCTGGCTCCAAGCACAGCCGTGGGGTCACCCATTACTCAGGCCACCCAAGAACCTCAGTTTCCTCATTTGTAAAATAGGGGTAATAATTCTGCTTCCAGTTGTTTTGAGCATTAAATTAGGAAATGCATGAACAGCACTTAGCTTCATTATTATTATAAGCCTTAGAAGACTTTACTTTTTTTGTCAATCACTGGTAGTTAGAAGATTTACCAAGATATGACTATGACTTTCCACCTCATTTATATTGCCTAATCCATTAAAAAAAAAAACCACATTTTTATTGATTTCAGAGAGGAAGGGAGAGGGAGAGAGAAATGGAAATATTGATGATCGGTTGCCTCCTGCATGCCCCTTACTGTGGATGGAGCCCTCAACCCGGGCATGTGCCCTGACCGGGAATCGAACCTGGGACCTCTTGGTCTATGGGACAATACTCAATCCACAGAGCCACCCCAGCCAGGTGCCTAATCCATTTTTTATCCTTGTTTTCTTCCCTTTTGTACTTTGAAGTCCCCCTTCCTTGCCAGACAGACTTTGCAATCCCAGGGACTAGAAATTTAGCGCATTGACACAACATGACAGAAATCATCTGGAGGCTGGAGAGAAATTCTCCCACGGGTCCTCCGAAAGGTCTCTAGCTTTACTCGTCTGTTAATTAGTGTGTGCTCATTAAACCTAACTTTGTATTTGCTAGAAAGAGGGGATAATCATCATGACTTCAGTAAAGAAGAGCAAGTAAGGTAATTAGTTCAATACATATTAATTAAGTGCCAACCATACGCAGGTACTGGGTGAGGTGCTGGGAATACAAGATGAGGAAAAGAGCCCTCTATAGAAGCAGTTCCCAAAAAAATCCCAACTATTTTCATCCCCACAAGGGGACGTTCCTGGCTATTATATACTGTCACATTTGGATGTCCCATGGTTTCTTTTCTACCTTTTTAGGTCTTACAACTTTCAAGTGCCTGTAATTTCTCATATTAGCCCTCCTTTCTCAATAGAGTTGACAGCTGGATAGGTCTCTGGCTCTCCTGAAAAAATGGTGTTCATGGTGTAAATGAAGCATGTGGCATGCACATTCCTCGTGTGTGTGTGTGTGTGTGTGTTAATCTTCACCCAAGGATATTTTTCCATTGGTTTTTAGAGAGAGTGGAAGGGAGGGAGAGAGACTGAGAGAGAAACATTGATGTGAGAGAGACACATCGATTGGTTGCCTCCCACATGAGCCCCAATCAAGGCTGGGGATGGAGCCTGTAACTGAGGTATGTGCCCTTGACCGGAACCAAACTCAGGGCCCTTCAGTTCGTGGGCCAATGCTCTGTCCACTGACCCAAAACAGCTAGTGCATTTCTTTTTTAAATGTAGTATTTAGCAAGTTCTTGCTACATGGAAAGTGGTCCATAAACATGTGTTTTACTTATTAAAAAAATTTTTCAACTTCTTATTTAATTTCAAAGTGTTCAATAATTGATACTCAATAATTGAAGTTGGGGAACAGCAGCCTAGATGTTCATTTGGTGTTCTTAGGAAGGCTGAGCAAGGGAACAGAGACTCATACTGATAACTTTCTATTTTTATTTCTTAAGACCTGAACCCTTGGAACTCTTGAGTCAGCCTCAGGCCAGCACAGGCCAGTGGTTGAAGCATTAAGAGAGGGATGTAGCTAATAATTTTTACTTATTTATTATAGAAGGATTGCATGTTCATTTCAGCTAATCCATAAAAAAATAGGGGAGATAAAATCTTACTTGTAACCTCACAACTCAGAGCTGTTGCTTGTTCATGTTTTCATGTATACCACTATGCTTTCGGCAGTGCACACAGCTGAGGGCAATTCTTTTCCTCCCATTCTCTCTCTCTCTCTCTCTCTCTCTCTCTCTCTCTCTCTCTCTCTCTCTCTCATGTTTTTTCATTGATTTTAAAGAGAGAGGAAGGGAGAGAAAGATAGGAGGGAAACATCGATGTACCCTGACCAGGAATCAAACCTGCAACCTTTTGGGTACAGGAAACACAACCAACTGAGCCACACGGGCCAGGGCCATCCCATTGTCTCTTTTTTTTTTTTAAATAAATCTTTATTCAGATTATTACAATTATTTCTCCTTTTCCCCCCCATAGCTCCCCTCCACCCAGTTCCCACCCCACCTTCTGCCCTTACCTCCCCACCACTGTCCTCATCCATAGGTGTATGATTTTTGTCCAGTCACTTCATGAACCCCCCCATACCCCTTTCCCCTTGAGAATTATCAGTCCACTCCCTTTCTATGCCCCTGATTCTATTATATTCACCAGATTATTCTGTTCCTCAGGTTTTTAATTCACTTGATTTTTAGGTTCACTTGTTGATAGATATGTATTTGTTGTTCATAATTTTTATCTTTACTTTTTTCTTCTTCCTCTTCTTTAAGAATACCTTTCAGCATTTCATATAATACTGGTTTGGTGGTGATGAACTCCTTTAGCTTTTTCTTATCTGTGAAGCTCTTTATCTTCCCTTCAATTCTGAATGATAGCTTTGCTGGGTAGAGTAATCTTGGTTGTAGGTTCTTGCTATTCATCACATTGAAAATTTCTTGCCACTCCCGTCTGGCCTGCATAGTTTCTGTTGAGAAATCAGCTGACAGTCGTATGGGTGCTCCCTTGTAGGTAATTAACTGTTTTTCTCTTGCTGCTTTTAATATTCTCTCTTTGTCTTTTGCTCTTGGCATTTTAATTATAATGTGTCTTGGTGTGGTCCTCTTTGGATTCCTTTTGTTTGGGGTTCTGTGCGCTTCCTGGACTTGTAAGTCTATTTCTTTCACCAGGTGGGGGAAGTTTTCAGTCATTATTTCTTCAAATAGGTTTTCAGTATCTTGCTCTCTCTCTTCTTCTGGCACCCCCATAATTCTGATGTTGGTACGCTTGAAGTTGTCCCAGAGTCTTCTTACACTATCTTCAACTTTTTGGATTTTTTTTTTTGCTTTTTGCTTTTTCGGTTGAGTGTTTTTTGCTTCTTTGTGTTTCAATTCTTTGACTTGATTTTTGTGTTCCTCTTGTCTGTTTTTGGGTCTCTGTATAATATTTTTTATTTCAGTCAGTGTATGTTTAATTTCTAGTTGGTCCTTTTTCATATCTTCGAGGGTCTCGTTATATTTATCGGCCTTTCCTAGGATATTCTTAAAAAGCCTTATAACCGTGGTTTTGAATTCTATATCCAGTCGTTTGTTTTCCTCCATTTCTTTCGTTTGTGATCTGATTCTTTGACGCCGCATTTTCACTCTTCCCTGAGTTGGTAAGGTAGATTTGTGTGCTAGGTTTCCAATATGGCCCAGTGGGTCTGCCTCCCCAGTTAACCTGAGGTGGACACTCTTGGTGCACCCCTTTGTGGACTGTGTGTACAGCCTTGTTGTAATTAAGTCTTGATTGTTGTTGGTATCACTGGGAAGAATTGACCTCCAGGCCAGTTGGCTGTAAGGATCAGCTGTGTCTATGCTGGGAGAAGTTCGGTGCTGGAGACAGCCTTATAGGATTAGACTTGCCAAACTGCAATAGCCTCTGTGCTTAGCTTGGATGGGGTGGAGTCTCAGTCTTGGCTTCCTGTCAGCCTTACCCTTGTGCGCACGTGTGCACCTTCAGACCTCCACCTTCCCTGGCTCCTGAGTCTCTGCCTGAGAGTCCAGACTCCCCCCGCAAGAGCGTGGGTCCCCAGGGGCTCGCCTGGAACCGGGGTTCAGTGCAGTCAGAACTGGGGCCCAGTGGAGTCAGAAACCTCCGACTCCCTTCCACGCCTTTGTGCGTACTGGCGTGCGTGCGCGCTTTCAGTCCTCCGCCTTCCCCGGCTCCCGAGTCTCTGCCCGAGAGTCCAGACTCCCCCCACAAGAGCGTGGGTCCCCAGGGGCTCGCCTGGAACTGGGGTTCACTGCAGTCAAAACTGGGGCTCAGTGCATTCAGGAGCCTCTGACTCCCTTCCACTAGGGAAAGCCTGTGGCAACCTCTACAGCCTTTGTGCGCACTGGCGCGTGCGCGCTTTCAGTCTTCCGCCTTCTCCGGCTCCTGAGTCTCCGCCCGAGAGTCCAGACTCCCCCCGTAAGAGCGTGGGTCCCTAGGGGCTCGCCTGGAACTGGGGTTCAGTGCAGTCAGAACTGGGGTTCAGTGCGGTCGGGGGCTTCCTTCCCCCTTCCGCCAGAGAAAGTCAGCCAGGCTCTCAGCTGCCCTTCCTCTCTGTGCGCACAAAGACCCTTTGCCGTACCTCCAATTCTCTGTGAGCTTTTCTCTTTCCTTCTAGTTGTAGAATTTTCACTCAGCCAGCTTTCCTGTGGTTCTGGATGGTGTCCGTTCTGTCTTTTAGTTGTAGTTTTGAAATTGTTGTGCGAGGCAGCAGTTTAGGTGCTTACCTATGCCGCCATCTTGGTTTCTCTTCAGTAGTTCCATCCCATTGTCTCTTAAACCCACTCCAACCAGCATTACAAATGCCCTCTACTTCACACAACTTCTTTGGTCTAAGTCACTAATGCCCTCCACTTTGCGTGATCCAATGGGCCAATTCCTGGCCCTTGGCTAATTCACCAACCAGCAGCACTTGGCATAGTTGGTGATTCTCTCCTGAGCACTGCATTGGCCTGGCTTTCTGCTTCATTGGTTCCTCCTCAGCTGACGTGGTCTCTCCTTCCCTGTACTGGACTGTCCGTTCTGGTTTGCTCCAGGGTCAGTTCTTGAACTTCCCTCTACATTTGGTCATCATTCAAGCTCAAGGTTTAAACATCCATATTTGCTGGCAACTCCCAAATCTCATCTCCAACCCTGGCCTCTTTCCCAAACTCCCAATGGACATTCTCAACTGCTGACTCCACATCTCCATTTGGATACTTTATAAATCAGGAAACCAGAAGACCCACTATGCATCTGAGTATGAAGGGTTTGGATAAAGGGGTCTGGAAGTTTAAACAATGGTGAGAAGGCGGGGGGAGGGGCAGGCAAAAGAATTATCAAAGACTCCTAGACACAGACAACAGTATGGTGATTACCAGAGGGAAAGGGACGTGGGGGAGGTAGAAGAGGGTAGAGGGGGATAAATAGTGTTGAAAGGAAACTTGACATGGGGTGGTGAACACACAATACCATATACAGATGCTGTGTTATAGCATTGTACACCTGAAACCTGTATAATTTTATTAACCAACGTCACCCCAATAAATTCAATAAAAATTAACTACAACAACAAAAAGAATCGTCAAAGAATTGTCACTTCTGCTTCAGCCTGCAGTAAGCACTGCAGGATCCCCCCACCAACTCTCTCAGGCAGCAGCAAAGCTGTGAAGCCGCTGGAATAACATGCACCCACCAACTATCCCTGATGTGGGCAATTTTCAAAGAGCTCACTCAGAAGCCACTTGGAACTCATTCCTGTTTTAACAACTTCCAGAGGACAGGGGCTTCAAATCTCAGGCCTCTCATTGGGCGGACTTTGATGGGGAAGGGGGTTCTGGGAAATGTAGTCCCATCTCTTAGCAGATACCTGTGGGCAGGTAAATGAAAGATTAATAAAAACAAGTTTTCCAACCTGCTATTCCAGTTCAGAGTTTTGTGTGATTGGAGCCTCTCTGAGCAACTTAGTGTGCAGAGCAGGACCCACGCAGAACACCCTTCCATTGCAGGGTGCACTCCCATCCACACTCATACTCAGACAGTGACAAGGAAGCCATACCAGTCACTGACATGTGCAACTTGGGGATGTGGGAAGAAACCAGAGACCCTGGGGAAGATCCATGCAGGCGAGGGGAGACTGTGCAAACTCCACAGACAGTGGCCTCAGGCCAGCAGGAATCGATTTTTTTCATCAATGTAATAACAAAATGTGAGTGAACAAACAGCGTTATTTGAGGACCTGCTGTGCTTTAGAAGAGAGTGCTACTGATAATGAGTTGAAAACAAACTGTCACAGATGTCTAGACTTCTCAGAAATAACACGTCCAAAGCTAAACCCCAATTCTTCTGCAATCAGCCTCGTCCTCTGCCTTCATCTTTGTTATTGTCAGCTCTCTTCCCCAGTTGCTGAGCCCAAAGCTTTGTTTTTGACTCCTTTTTCTTTCTTGTTTCACATTCAATCCATTAGGATATCCTGTTGGCTCTGTTTTTAAATTATGGATTCTAACCTCTCCTAACCCCCTATTCTGCCCTCTCTTTGGTCTGAGCCACAATTCTCTCAGGAGACCTCTCTCTTTGGGTCAAAATCATGATGGCTCCCCACCCCTCATAGAGTGAAAGCCTTACACTGGCAATAGGACACTCTCCAGCAACTCCACTCTCTTCTAATGCACTCTCTCTTGCTTGCTCTGCAGCAGCCACACTAAACAGGTGAGGCTCAAACCTGCTTGGGGTTGCTGCTTACACAAATACCTGCTTGGCTAACTCCCTCTCTTGAGTCTTTGCTTACCTTCTCAAAGGATTAGGCTAACTTTCCTACTTACAACTGCAACCTGCCATGGTGCCTGCCATAAGACATGTGCAGACCATGTTATATTGAGGTACTTTTAATACCGTTGATAATTTGACTTCTTGAATGAGGTCCCAAATAGATCTGTTTATATTCCATCTTTTGAGACACAGCTCACCTTGCCTGATGTGTGAGATTTGAAATAAATTAACATTATAAATGTATATAAAAACAACAACAACAACAAAATCCCCCTGCAGCATGCCTCGCCCTAACACTGCCAAAACCTTCTTCTGCCACTCATGGTCCTTTTTATCTTTTCACATCCTGTATAATGTATTTACTTAGGTTTATTACCTGTGGTCAATCTCCCATGCTGGGATGTAAGCTTCATGATAACAAGGATCTTTATTTTTTAAAAACGTTTATTGATTTTAGAGAGGAAGGGAGAGGGGGAAAGAGATAGAAACATCAATGATGAGAGAGAATCATTGATCGGCTGCCTCCTGCACACTCCCTACTGGGGATCAAGCCTGCAACCTGGGCATGTACCCTGATCAGAAATCAACTAGTGACCTCTTGGTTCCTGGGTCAATGCTCAAGCACTGAGCCATACCAGGCCAGGCAATAACAAGGATCTTTATTCATTGATGTATCACAAACACATAGACCTGTGCTGGAAATAGGGGCAATCAATAAATATTGGTTAAATACATGGATATATCTTTTTGTTAAGCAAAAAAGAATCAATATATAAACTGTTTTAGAAAAACTTTTGCATAATACTTCTTGAATATTTTCCCATGCCAACAGATACACAACCCATATATTTTTTTCTAATGCATTGTATGCCACTGAATAGTAATTTTTTTTTTAGTTTAATGTTTAATTTATGTTTTAACTAGAGGCCCGGTGCACGACATTTGTGCACTGGGGGCGGGGGGAGGGCGGGGGAGGTGGTCCCTCAGCCCAGCCTGAGCTCTCTTGCAGTCTGGGACCCCTCGGGGGATGTCCACCTGCCAGCTTAGGCCCGCTCCTGGCTAAGCCGGCAGGCGGACATCCCCCAAGGTGTCCTTAGCATGCCGCAGAGGCAGGAGAGGCTCCCGTCATCGCCAGTGCGTTCGCCAGCCGTGAGCCCGGCTTCTGGCTGAGCAGAGCTCCCCCTCTGGGAGCACACTAACCACCAGGGGGCAGCTCCTGTGTTGAGCGTCTGCCCCCTGGTGGTCAGTATGCGTCATAGCGATCAGTTGTTCCTCTGTTCGGTAGATTTGCATATTAGGGTTTTATTATATAGGATGGTAACATCTTCTTTAATAGCTTTATTGAGATGTTATTAACATATCATAAAATTTACCCATTTACTTATTTTTATTTTTTTTATAAACTTCTTTATTTCTCTTTTTTTATTTTTTTGAATAAATCTTTATTGTTCAGATTATTACAGTTGTTCCCCCTTTTTCCCCCCATAGCTCCCCTCTACCCGGTTCCCACCCCATCCCATGCCCTTACCCCCCCATTACCCTCATCCATAGGTGTAAGATTTTTGTCCAATCTCTTCCCGCACCCCCCACACCACCTTCCCCCTGAGAATTGTCAGTCCACTCCCTTTCTATGCCCCTGATTCTATTGTATTCACCAGTTTATTCTATTCTCCAGATTTTTTATTCACTTGATTTTTAGATTCACTTGTTGATAGATATGTATGTGTTGTCACTTAGTTGTTCATAATTTTTATCTTTACCTTTTTATTCCTCTTCTTAGAGAATACCCTTCAGCATTTCATATAATACTTGTTTGGTGGTGATGAAATCCTTTAGTTTTTTCTTGTCTGTGAAGCTCTTTATCTGACCTTCAATTCTGAATGCTAGCTTTGCTGGGTAGAGTAATCTTGGTTGTAGGTTCTTGCTATTCATCACTTTGTATATTTCTTGCCACTCCCTTATGTCCTGCATAGTTTCAGTTGAGAAATCAGCTGACAGTTGTATGGGTACTCCCTTGTTTTTCCAAATGAAACAAGTGTGACTAGTTTGCTTAAGGCATTAAAAATTACTTTTAGCTGGCTACAGTGGCTCAGTGGTTGAGCATTGACCTATGAACCAGAAGGTTCATTCCTGGTCAGGGGCATATGTCCGGGATGTAGGCTCAATTCCCAATAGTGCAGGAGGCAGCTCATCAATGATTCTCTCTCATCATTGATGTTTCTTTCTCTCTCTTCCTCTCCCTTACTCTCTGAAATCAATAAAGATATATTAAAAACATTAATTTTAAATTATAAAAGTAAAGGGCCATGTTAGCGAATTTTAACTTATAATTACTATCTTTGTGATTTTTAGTTTCTTCCATATTTTTGGGTCATTCTTTATTATAAATGTCTAGACATGGGATTTCTGGTGGGTGGGAAAGGGTTAACTCAGCAGCTCTGGGTTATCCAAACAGTACACATTCCCTAGAAAGGCTGTTTCATGACTGGCCCTTAGCTGGTTCCTGGGAACTGAGTTCTTGGAATATTCTGACTGATAAGAGTGTTTTGCATGTGTGGGGTCATGAGCCATGCTATAATAGCTTTTCCAGGTCGTTTATACTAACAAAGTGGTTTATGTTGAACACCTGCGTGCCCTCTGTGGGCTTGGAGCTTCAGGAACTGAGGTTAGTCATATAGGCATTATGTATATGCAACTGACCCCCAATGCTCTGGACAACCAGGCTCAAGTGAGCTTCCCTTGTTGACAGGACTTTGCACGTGTTGTCACACATCATTGCTGAAGGACACACGCACATCCAGTGTGACTCCACAGGGAGGCGTCTCTTAGAAAGAAGCTTGTGCCTGGTTTCCTGCAGACTTTGCTGCATGCACCTTTCCCCTTTGAGATCTTACCATGTCCTTTTGCTGTAATAAACTGTACCTGCGAAAACAACAACTTCTGCATCCTCTGGGTCCTTTAGGGAACCATCAAGCTTGAGGATAGTCTTGGAGACTCCTGACACACTGGCCCACTTGGCCTTCAGTTGCCAATAAGGAGAACTAGTCTAGCCGGTTTAGGCAAAAAGTGCTTATTATCATGTATTCTGTGGTTTCCAAAATTGTTGGAATGTCTGAAAAAGTAGATGGAGATTCCAGGAACCCTTTCTAGCCCCAGAATTTCATTCTTGCAGAAGCAGAAACCACCAAGAAGCTGCCTGCTATGGACTCATGCTGCCTCAACTATGCCAGCAAGTGGATGCTTGCATCTTGCCTGGACCCCCTTTTAACTCAATTCTGAATCCAGGCACCTGAATGGAGGAATTTCAGTCATACCCGGAACTTCAAGGGAGTCTGCAAATGTAGTATTTCACTTGTACAGTGCTCAAAGACACAAGGAGGAAATTAGAATTTATGCCTAGTCAAGCCACAGTATGTCATACATTGTGTTAAAGAACATAAACATTTTAATGTTCCTTGATACTGCCCAATTGCTTTTTTTAAAGTTTGGAAACATTTGCAATGGCAATGACAAGTGAGGCTCCAGTTTTCTAGTGCTTAGTATCAGGGGAAGGTAAGCTCAATGGACATAAATATTAAGGGACAGCTTAGGTGTCACCTGTGTTCTCTGCCTTTCTCTCACTCTGTTTTTCTTAGAAGAAACGGATGCCTATAGATTGTGGTTAATACTGGGGATTGCAAATCAACTTATAAATCAATTACTCCATGTTGGTGACTAACAAGGCACTCATTTATATAATACAGGCTAAGCAATTTTGGTTATTGTTGAAAACTACTGAATAAAGTAAGTGGAAGGCTAATTTTACTTTTATTAACTCTCTAAGTTACACTTTCTTCTTACGTTCTCCATCTCAATCCTCCTCCAGGCTTTGCATCTTCACAATATCTCCTAAATAACTACTATTGGTTGTCTTAGAAAAAGGGATTTGAGCCAGCTGATCTGAGCTCTGAGGTGAGATTTTTGCTCACGAGTTTTAACTGTAGGAAGATGTAACATCTCAACTGGATGCCAGGAAAAAAAAATAACTATAATACTGAACTTTATACCCACAAAGGATGACATAAATTTCCTAATTCCTTAAAGGAACTTATAACTTTACAATTACTGGATCTTGGAACAATGTGATAATTTGTTACACAGCATTAAAAAAATACAGGGTATTTATGATACACTACCATAATGAGATCCTATTCTTTTGTATGTTACATGAATATGTATAAACAATATTCAAAAGGACCAATGATAAATGCTGACAGCAATTATCTTTGGAGGGGGGGTGTGAGAAAATAAGTGGCTGCTTTTACTTTGTTCCTTATATTTCCTGGCTTGTTTTGAAATTTTTAAATAAGCATATTTTACTTTAGTAATATGATGGGAAAAATAAACCTTTTAAAAGGTGAGAAAGAAAATAATCAAATTAATATATTGTAAATGCCTCAAGGGATTTTAATAGATTCAAATTACATAACTAATAATAATATGTTTTTATAAATTGTGCAGTATTATGAAAAAACAATGTAGTAAATTCTTCTAAGTCCCGATTTCTCCTTCTTACTTAGAATTAATAAGTCTGATGTCTTTAGGTATGTTTAGTTTCAGAATTTTATTTTAAAGGGATTTTTATGGCATAACATAATATCTGTGGTATTCTTACTGAAGTCATTTATAATGGTCAAATTCTAACAATTTTTGCAACAAGATTTTATTACATTTTCCTAAAAGATAGTAAAAGTTTATATTACATACCATTTTGGATTTGTATTGTTACATTTTCAAAATAGTTTACTGCAAATGTTAGTTTCAAAGAAAATTTAAGGGAGATTATAAAGCAGTTGCAAAGTTCTTTACAATAAAATCCACAATAAAAATAATTTTTTTTCAAGTTGAAAATTTATCAAAAGGTACACATAGATTATAAATATATTTTGGCAATATGGTGGTTTTAAGGGCACTTTAAAAGTTGTCTATTTAATGACTACAGATATGACAAATCAATCTGTAAGTCTTAATCAATGATCATTTCTTGCTGCTATAACATCGAAGTAATTTATTTAAAAAATCCGTGAGTACTATGAAGAGTTTGATGTCCTCACAAAGATTCTTTTATAAGTTCGGCTAATCTCTGGAAGGCCTAAAATAGAAAATAGATAAGAATTAATGAAAGTAGGATGCTATTTAGGAAAAGTTTGTCAGAATGTTAAAAATTCAAACAAAGACTATCCATCTAAGGGTGAGATAAGGCAATGAAAACCAAGTTTAACATCAGTTTTATCATGGTCGGATGCCATCAGTGTTATAATATATGTACATATAAGCATATCAGATTCCCAGGATTTTTATTTTGTTGTTCTTGTGGCCTTCAAGGTCACCACTTTCGATTTTCTGTACACCACATATTATTTTTTCATGTAATCTCTCACCTGCATATACTGGTACATTATATATAGTTGAAATTGTCCAGATCTATTATATAAAAAAAATAAGCCCTTGCCGAGTGGCTCAATTAGTTGGAGCATCACCCTGTATATGTGGGTTCGATTCGGTCAGGGCACATACCTAGGTTGTGCATTCGATCCCTGGTTGGGGCGCCTACAGAGGCAGCCAATTGATGTTTTTCTCACATCAATGTTTCTCTTCCTCTCTCTATCTTTCCCTTTTTCTCTCTCTAAAAATCAGTAAAAACATATCCTTGGGTGAAAATGAAACAAAACAAAAAATAAAACATATGAAAAGCATATTTAATGACATGAGAAAGCAAATAAATAAAGAACACACAAAGAACCAATCCATCTGCAAAGATAGGTACCAACTCATTTTAAGGTTAATGGCACCATTCAATTTATGGGTCTTCTGCTTGGATTCTCAGACATATAGTTCTGAGGAACTTGTTTCTTTGCTTATTATTTTGGTTAAAGCTAGACTTTGTGATTAATTTGAGAGTATTATTCTCTTTGACTTGCTGATATATTTTTTCCTCAATGAGAGAGACTGGCCTCAATTTGCACTTTGGGCTTATGTTAGTTCTATGAAGGAAGGAAAGAGATTTTTTTCATAATATATTGGTGATCAGTGAACACTGTTTAGTAGTTCTGAAAACTATTCTTGAAAACAAAAAAATTAAATTCCAACTCAGTCTCTTCATTTGTCTATAGAAGTCTAGCAACAAAATAAATGTGTCTTTTTATGGTAGTTCATGAATTTTCAACTAATACTTTTTTTTTTCAGAAACCCAAGACATTAAAGCATATTGTAACTCACAAAATGAACACATGCACCAAAAAACAGAATTGAGCCCTGGCCAGTGTTGCTCAATGGTTAGAGTGTCGGCCCATGCACTGAAGGGTCACGGGTTCAATTCCCGGTCAAGGGTATGTACCTGGGCTGCAGGTTCAATCCCTGGTCCCATTGGGGCACGTGTGGGAGACAACAAATACATGTGTCTCTCTCATATCAATGTTTCTCTCTCTCTCCCCCCACTCCCTCTCTCCCTTCCTTTCTTCTCTCTCTAAAAAAATCAATGGAAAAAATATCCTCAAGTGAGGATTAACAACGACAACAAAATAGAATTGATATCTAGTGTTACGCTGAAGAGAATATTGTACTTACTATATCCATTTGTTCTGGAGAAGCCAAAGAGAAGGATGCTCTAAAGTAAGGGCTAGGAGCTGAGCTGTCAATGTAGAAAGCATTTCCAGGAACCATTAATATCTAAGAGAGTTTATGGAAAATAAGCGACATACCATTAAAGAAAAACTGAAAGAAAATATAGATAAATCAAATCTCAGAATGGGGAAGGACTTTTTTAAAATTAAAGGCAATTAAACAAATCACAAGGAAAAAATAATTTAATGTAAAAATCCTGTATATCATACAATAAGCAAAAATAAACACAGAGAAACTGGAAAAATGTTTACAATAAATATGGCAAATGCGACATCTTCTCCACATATAAAGAATGCACAGAGCTCTGGCTAGTTTGGCTCAGTAATTAGAGCGTCGGCCTGTGGACCAAAGGGTCATGGGTTCGATTCCCAGTCAAGGGCACATCGTACCTCAGTTGCAGGCTGGATCCCTGGCCCTGGTCAGGGTGCATGAGGGAGGCAACCAATTAATGTGTCTCTCTCATTTCGATGTTTCTCTCTCTCTCTCTCTCTCTCTCTCTCTCTCTCTCTCTCTCTCTCTCTCTCTCTCTTTTCTTCCCCCCGCCCCCTCTCACTTCCTCCCGCCCCTCCACTCTGCCTGAAAATCAATGGAAAAAATATCCTTGGGTGAAGATTAAAAAAAAAAAAAAAAGAATGCACAGAAACAGAAGAAAAACACTAGAATTGTAACTTTTATGGGCAAAGGGCAGCTTACAAAAGAAATAGAAACAGTAACAACCATGAATAAATGTTCTTTAACCTAACTAGAAAACTAAGTTCCAACAACGAGATACCATTTTTAAGTTATCAAATGTGGAAGTGACTTTTAAGCTGGAATCTGAAAGATAGGTAGGTGTTGGCCAAACAAAAAGTAGGGGAAGAATATTTTAGGGAGATGATACAGAGTGTAAAGGCCCTGAGTGGGAAGAAAAGAACTGAAAGAAGGTAAAAAATTTAATATATAAAGCAAAGGAGTAACAATGTTGAGTAAGTGTGTCAAGATGCAGTGGCGAGAACCACTGTGATTCTTGATGACCACTGTGGCAGACAGCTCCCTGTGGCGAAGTACATTTCCTCTGCCTCCTGGGCAACAAGTGTATTCTACTGGTATTCCCCAGACTCTTTCTAATTATATGTGGACACATGATTGAATCCTAGTCAATGGGTGTGAAGTTATGTGTGCTATTTCTAGGCCTGACCCATAACATTCTTCCCCTGTGTGATCCACCATGCTCTTTCCATTTTGTAGCCATGTGGACTCTATGTGTTGAAGACTGAAGAGCAAGGAGATGGAAGGAACCAGGGTCTCTGAATCACTGCTTGGAGTACAGTTGCCTAAAGATCAGTTATTTGAAAATTTTATGTGAGTCAGAAATAAACATCAATTATGTTAAATCTTTGAGATTGTTATGTAGCACAATCATGATATTCGAAAGTATTAGTAACTGCTTGTTGTTACATGGTACAAATCTGGGCACTGTCTGCTAAGGTAAGAGGAGTAGAGAATGGAATGATTAGGGGCACTCTGGGGAAGAGATTTCAAGGCAGAAGATGGGTTTTTGTGTCCTTAATAACAATAAAATGAAAATCATTTTCCCCAATTTAGCCGAAAAGTTTTGGGATGTGCTAGAAGCAAATTGCTGTAAGAGAAGGAGGGAGTGGTAAAAGTGTCTCTGTAAGATGACCAAAGTCTGAGCTAAGGCAGTGGTGATAAAGTTGGAGATTATTTAGAAAAGTAAAGGTACAGGCGACAGGATATATGAAATAAATGAAGAGGCCTGAAAAAAAGTGCAATAAAATATGAAGTCTGTATCCTTAGCATGTAGCTCAGAGATACATACAAATAGCCACTTATCAAATGTTTCTTAAAGATAATGGCATTGATAGAAAACCAAAGAGAATATAAAATTGATTTGTTATACTAAAATGTATTTTTTTGAAATAAACCAGTTAAATATTTATTAAGTACCTACTGTGTGCTGTTACTAGGATTAGAACAATGCATAAAACATGAGTCTTTCCCTCCAGTAAGATAGTTAGAGAGGATGCATGGGTTTCCCAAGGGAGTAGGGCTAGCCCAGAAGTCCAGCCAGTTGCCAGGTCTGACCGTTAGACTGCTCCAACTCTTAGCGCACTTTGCCACCATCAACACAACCTGTTCTTCTGTGTCATTTATTCTATTGCTTCACGACAAAAATTGATACTAGAAATAGATCTTAGTGTTTACAAAAGACTGATAGACATGGTAAGGGAATTAATTAATGGAGAAAGGATAATTTATTTGGTAAATTGGAAAGTTACACAGAAAAATACTTGGATTTCTGAGATTACTCATTGCCCCTGAATGAAATCTAAATAGACGTATGATTTAAGTACAAAGGGAGAATTAAAAAACATAGAAGAAATCATCATGGGCTAATTTGAAGTAAAAACAGAGGATAGAAACTTTTCTGTGTAATTTTAACCATGCAAAATAATTGTACTAGTGTAGCCAAAATATCAGCTATATACAGGCTCTTCAAGGAAATACACCACAAATGGTCATAAAATATGGGTGGTGAAATTGAGCTATTTAAAAAGTTTTCATTATATTTTTCTAAGTTTGCTACCATGTATATGGTTTACTTTCATAATGGGGGGAGGGCTCTATTTTAAATACTAATGGCTAATACCTATTGAGCATTTACTAGTCTAAGTGCTTTATATATATTTACTAAATTATCATAACAACTTTATGAGGGAGAAAGTCTCATTATTACTAAAACTCAGGGAGGGTAACTTACCCAAAGCCACACATCCAGTAAAGGGTGGAACTGGGATTCAAACCCAAGGAGTGTGGCTCCAGGGACTGTGCTCTTAGCCATTAATCCAACCAGTAGCTGAGATCAATGACTATATTTCCATTAATTTAGACCAGAATAATAATTATGTAACCCCAAAATCTATTATGATTTTAATAATGAGATAACATATCTGATATTAAAACATTATGAGTTGGGGTGGTAGGCAATGATAAACATCTCTCTCCATTTTTATTTAAGAAAATTACATTAAAGAAACAGTATAACTATTTCTGCCTTTTTACCTCTTTCTTAATGGCTTTTTCTTCAACCAGTTTTTTTACATCAGAAATGCCCTTAATTTTAAACCATACAAACATCCCAGCAGTAGGAGCATGCCATTCTGCCAAACCTATAAATAGAAGAAGGTAAGAAATATCTGCTGAAGCTATATTTGATATCACATATCATTTAATGACATAATTGCAATGACTGTAAACTAGTATTTCCATAAAAGTTCCTTCAGTGATAGCATTTTAAAGAATACAATTGTATGAGTCCTGAAGATTGATGGTCTGAGTTTTATTTCAAAACGTGAGTAAGCCCTGGTCAGGTAGCTCAGCTGGTTAGAGCGTCGTCCAGATGCTCCGGGGTTGCAGGTTTGAGCCCCAGTCAGGGCACAACCAATACTCAGCCAGTGAGTGCATAAAGAAGAGGAACAACAAATTGATGTCTCTCGCTCTCTCTCAAAAAAAAAAAAAAGTGAGTAAGGGGGTGAAGGTAGGGAGGGAGACTCGTATGTGCCTATTTACAGTTTTAGTCAGACTTAGGTTGGCACAAGAAGTCTAGTGTCTATGTCTCCTTCCTTTAGTTAGAACCATACCTGAGCCAAGTATGACTCTTTCAATTTTAGAAGAGGATTTTTCAACTCTTTCTAGATTCTTCCAGTGTTTCAATAAATGATATTATTTATGTAATAGTTTAGAACGTAATTAATTATGAAAAGAAGTACTTAAAATCAGGAATTCCAGTTGCATTTGTAGGCTTTATGCTTCATTGAGTATTAGGATAGAGAAACCAAGAAGGAAGGATAATTATTTTGACTTTATTATCTTTTTGTTGCTGTTAATTAAAACCTTTTCTTCAGCTCCACTGTACAAAACGGTAGAATAGTACTCTTTATCAAAAAAATAATTATATTTTTATCAATACTTCATAGGAAATAAGGTATGACAGTATTAAGGAATTGATATAATTTGCTTACTATTATTCATACCAGAGGTATTTTTCACAATATAATTAAAGCCATGTAATTCATTTTACTTTCTTATTTTTAATAGAAAATTAAACCCACCCTGCAATCAAATTAGCAATAGAGAGTATTAGACAGATAAATGAGGTTAGTGATTAAAAGGCAAATCATTTGTAATGAGAAATCCTCTGTAGACTGTATTAGTATTTTGTCTTTAGATAATCTAGTTAGAAAAAGAGTATGTTGTTTGTTTCACAATTCCTCTTCTCTTTAGAGGAAAATTTTGAAATAACTCTAAAAATTTTTGAGTATAGATGTTATTTAGCTTGAACTAACTTATTGCTGGTTGATTATTAGACTAATTGGTCTTTTTTTTAAAGGACAAATTCTTTGCAGCAGATAGGTAGAAATGGGTCAGGGTTTGCAGAATGTTCCTTCTGAGATTATTTATAGGGTAATATTTTCCTGACAAGAATACTCCTGGACTCTTGTTTCTTTCCCCGGGATTATTAACAATACTATGCAGTGTTTATCACCCACTATATAGGTACTGCTGTTTATCGAAGGACGAGGCTATATGTTCTACTCACCACTTAACCACTTGTCTGCAGCTGTCAGTAATGCATCCTTTTGCTTCCTATAGTAATCAATAACCCTAGATGAAGAAAACAGTGAAAAAGATGTGTTTAGTACATTGACTGCAGAAACTAAGAGGCTCTATAAGAATCCATTTTCTATTTTGATGAATATGAATGCCATATAAGGAAATAGAGCATATTTTTTTGACTTGTCTGGTGGTAAACTTTTTACCACTATGTTTTTTCCTTTATTGTGGAATAATTAAAAATTGTAAGGCAGAGTCCATTTCGAATGGGACCTGAAATACCATACCTCTCTATGTGAGCCAGGAAGCCCTCTTCTCCCCACTGGTGAAGAAGCTGTGATACCATGAGCTGAAAGAGGTAAGACAATAACCGATGTCATGCTTCATCCTCTACAATGTGTTTTCTGCCAGTCACTCTTGAGTATAGGTAAACCACCATAAGAAAATAGAACAAGCTGGCCCAAGCTTTAGTCAGTGATTTAGAATAAATGTTAATAACAAAGACGATGATAATAAAATGACAAATATTTATATAGTACTTGCTGTGCCAGAAACTATTATGATGCATTAAAATATTTTAGCGAATTTAATCTTGTAATAACCTCATTAGGCAGGTTATTACTTCTATTTTACTGATGGGAAAATGAGGCACAAGGGTTGTTAACTTTCCTGAGGTCACAGCAGCTCATCACAGAGCCTGGATTCGAGTCAGAGGGCCCAGCTCCAGATCCATGCCATTAATTACCACCCTGCACTTCCTCTCTAAATATAAAAAACACATAGTAGTTGTAATATATAAAATTACATAATATATTTGGAGATTTTCTATCTAAAATGGAAGTTATAAATGTCATGAATGGTTAATGAAGTTTTGTTATTAACAAATACCAAAAAAAAAAAAGAGAGAGAGAGAGAGAGAAAAGTCCCCAAACATGATAAAGTACTTTATGGAATGTAAAATATCAAACAAACATCCTATTCTACATAAATTCTTCTATGCCATTAGGTAGCAATTCTATCCTTATCTAATTCTATGGTTGCATTAGGAATGGAGCCAATAATTTCTCAAAGCTTGTGAGGAAATTTACACATTCTCTAAAATTAACTTTTTAAAAATTAAAGTACATACCAACCAGTGTCTTTAGGACAGGTTAGCACATGTGCAGTGAAGGCAATGAGTCATTAGACAGGTTTGCAATTCTTGTTCTCATTATAAATTTTAATACAAAGAAGCCCAAATTGTATTATTGCATCAAGCCCAGTTCCATTATGTGAAGTTCAACAGATTTTATGGAGTTCCTGGGCTGGATGTGAGGGACAGCAGAGGAATAAGATAGCCCAACTCATGGAGTTTAGTCTATGCCACAAAATAACACCAGATTAATTTGATTCTCATCTATAATAATAAAAGCATAATATGCTAATTAGACCAGATGTCCTTCCAGACATCCTTCCTTCCTGGACGAAGCTGGGTCTGCGAGGGAAGCCTGGGTCCCAGGTGCCTGCCTGCGGCCGGAGGTAAACCCAGGTCCCGGGTGCCAGAGGGAAGCCGGTGCCAGGGGAAGGAAGGCCTATTCTTGCACAAATTTTGTACATCGGGCCTCTTGTTTGTCTCTAAGAGTAAATGCCTGCAGTGCCATGTTTGCTGACTCAGTACATACTGGAACTAGAGATCCAGTATCTGTGATTTCCCTCTCTGGCACCTTAACTCAATCTTACTTGTCAAGATCTATTTTCTATTCTTATCTAATTAAAATTGTTTTTCTATTTCCTAAATTGTCCTTACCTGTGTAAAAGTACTGGTGTGCAATGTTGAGACTTGTGTGTGTAAAACAACTCTCTCTATCAAGGGTTTTGGTCCAGTTATAAAACCTATTCTCAACCTGCCCAAAAAAAGAAAAAGAGAGAGAAGGTACAATACCACTGTATTAACAATGAATCCATTTCATTTTCCTGATTTCATTAGGAAGAGAGCTGTGGCCTGGGGGCAAATGAATCTAGACAATGAAAACATCCTGATAAAATTAACTACTTATTTAAAATTCAAGTGTACATTTAAAACATAATGCAAGTCTGACTAAGCATTTCTAAATGTGCTTTTTCATATATGAAACCCCAAACCTGACCAGTTCCTCTACAACTTCCGATGAATGCCCAGGTTCCTTTGACGACTGGAGATGGACAGAGAGAGAGAAAAGTCCTATATTCATATTAATAATTTAACTGGTGTTTTAAGGCAAGTAGAATACAAGCATGTTAAAAGAGAATTGATTGGACAGAAAGCTACTGAGGCACAGTTTCTATCTCGGTTAGATCCGGCCTGAAGTTAGAGACACAGAGGACAGCCTTACCCAGAGGACAGAACTTTGGAGAAAGAGTCCGCTCTGATGACACGCCCATCAACGTCCATGGAAAGAAACGTTGGTGCCCAGGGCTTGACATGGAAAAGATAAACACTGTTGGTCTGAGAACTCTGTTAGTGACTATGTAATTCCTTCATGTAGAGACTGGAAAGGACATGGATTCAAATAACAGTAGCACAACCATCTTTCCCATTACCTTTATCCAAACCCTTTAAAATGGAATAAAAACAGAGATGCGTGTTCTTTTATTAGTATCTGCCTGTCTTCATGACTTTTCTGTCAAAAACGCACACACAAGATTTTACTAATTTGCTTAAGATCCATTATTATGAATTTGCCCCAAGGGTTGAAGTCCAAGATGAATAGATTTAGAGGAAGAAAAAAATATGGGCCTTGCTGAGAACCAAGGTTCTGAAATCCTATAAGGTCCCCATGATGCCCAGCTGGCCTGATTGTTGGAATAAAATGCATCTGAATAAAAAAAGAAAAACTAGTTTGGATAAGATATAAGCAGAGGGGACCAGCAGCATTCAGGATTGTTTACAGAAAGAATGCTGCCTCTTAGAATTAGAAAGATACAAAGATGAGACCAAAGCTGAGAAATGTAGTCAACATGAAATACTGATTTCAGTATTTAGTTAAGAAGTAGATGCACAAGAAAAGGGGGCATTATCATGTTGAGAGTGAGATGGAGGTTGGCAGACATGATATTCTTTCAGGCAATACATATAGGAAAATCAAGAGTTTTTCTTTTCTGTAGATTTAAAGAAGGAACCAAGTCCAGGTATATGTTCTCTGCAGTCCTGAGAGCAACTGAAGATAGTGTTTGATTTTGAAAAATCAGGTATTAGAATCATGTGTCACTACTATGTCCATGAGGAAGAATGATTATAGAAAATGGCATACATATAGAGTGGGAAGGAAACTTAAAAACCTATTCTTTTGCAGGTACTATCCAGGACTTTCATGACAGGACTGGCAAAAGTGTCCTGCTGCCAGTAACACATTATCTATGTCCATAATGGACATCACTCATTGAGCACAGCCTTTCTCTTTCAGCTTGAATACAGCTTCCAAATCCTTCTCAGATATCATACCAGTCAACTACTATCAAGAGACTGTAGTTGATACATCACATAAATAAATTGAGAGATAAAAATCACATAGCCATATCAATTGATGCAGAAAAAGAATTTGACAAAATCCAACATCCTTTCTTTTTTTTTTTTTTAAATATATTTTATTGATATTTTACAGAGAGGAAGGGAGAGGGCTAGAGAGCTAGAAACATCGATGAGAGAGAAACATCGATCAGCTGCCTCCTGCACACCTCCCACTGGGGATGTGCCCGCAACCAAGGTACATGCCCTTGACCGGAATCGAACCCGGGACCCTTCAGTCCGCAGGCTGACGCTCTATCCACTGAGCCAAACCGGTTTTGGCCAACATCCTTTCTTGATAAAAACTCTCAGCAAAGTGGGAATAGAGGAATCATACCTCAACATAATAAAAGCCTTATACGACAAACCTACAGCCAACATTCTCAATGGGCAAAAACTAAAACCATTTCACCTAAGAACAGGAACAAGACAGGGATGCCCACTTTCACCACTCCTATTCGACATAGTACTGGAAGTGCTAGCCATAGCAATTAGACAAAAAGAAGAAATAAAATGTATCTAAATTGGAAAAGAAGTAAAATTGTCATTATTAGCAGATGACATGATACTGTACATAGAAAACCCAGACTCCATAAAAAATTTACTAGATTTAATAAATGAATTCGGCAATATAGTAGGATACAAAATTAACATCAAGAAATCTATGGCATTTTTATATACCAATAGTGAACTTATGGAAAGAGAGATTAAAAAAGCAATCCCATCTACCATTGTACCAAAAAAATTAAGATACCTAGGAATACACTTAACTAAGGAGGTAAAAGACCTGTACTCAGAAAACTACAGTACACTGAAAAAGAGATAGAGGAAGACATAAACAGATGGAAGAACATATTGTGTTCATGGACTGGTAGAATCAACATTATTAAAATGTCCATACTACCCAAAGCAATCTATAGATTCAATGCACTCCCCATTAAAATACCAATGGCACATTTCACAGACCTAGAACAAACTCTCCAAAAATTCATCTGGACTAAAAAAAGACGCCAAATAGCTGCAATAATCTTGAGAAAGAAGAACAAAGTAGGAGGGATCTCAAAACCAGATTTCAAGCTGTATTACAAAGCCACTGTTATCAAAACTGCCTGGTGCTGGCATAAGAACAGACATATAGACCAATGGAATAGAACAGAGAACCCAGAAATCGACCCAAACCACTATGCTCAATTAATATTTGACAAAGGAGGCAAGAACATACAAAGGAGTCAAGACAGTCTCTTCAACAAATGGTGTTGGGAAAATTGGACAGATACATACAAAAAATGAAACTAGACCACCAACTTACACCATACACAAAAATAAACTCAAAATGGATAAAGGACTTAAATGTAAGATGGGAAACAATAAAAATCTTAGAGGAATCCACAGGCAGCAAAATCTCAGACATATCCCGAAGCAATATCTTCGCTGATACAGCTCCTAGGGCAATGGAAACTAAAGAGAAAATAAACAAATGGGACTACATCAAAATAAAAAGCTTCTGCACAGCAAAGAAATTCATCAACAAAACAACAAGAAAGCCCACTGCATGGGAGAACATATTTGCCAATGTTATCTCTGATAAAGGTTTAATCTCCAACATTTACAGAGAACTCATACAACTTAACAAAAGGAAGATAAACAACCCAATCAAAAAATGGGCAATGGACTTAAATAGATACTTTTCGAAAGAGGACATAAGGAAGGCCAAGAGACGTATGAAAACATGCTCAAAGTCACTAATCATCTGAAAGATGCAAATCAAAACGACAATGAGGTACCATCTCACACCTCAGAATGTCTATCATCAACAAATCAACAAATGACAAGTGCTGGTGAGGATTCAGAGAAAAAGGAACTCTCCTGCACTGCTGGTGGGAATGCAGACTGGTGCAGCCACTGTGGAGAACAGAATGGAACTAAAAATGGAACTCTCATTTGACCCAGTGGTCCCACTTTTAGGAATATATCCCAAGAAACTAGAAATACCAATCAGAAAGGATATATACACCCCTATGTTGATAGCAGCACAATTTACAATAGCTAAGATTTGAAAACAGCCTAAATGCCTATCAGCAGATGAGTGGATTAAAAAACTGTGGTACATCTACACAATGGAATACTATGCTGCTGTAAAAAGGAAGGACCTCCTACTATTTGCAACAGTATGGATGGACCTGGAGAGCATTATGCTGGGTGAAGTAAGCCAGTCAGAGGAAGATAAATATCACATGATCTCACTCATTTATGGAATATAATGAACAGCATAAACTGATGAACAAAAACAGATCCAGAGACAGAGAAGCATTGATCAGACCATCAAACCTCAGAGGGAAGGTAGGGGAAGGTGGGGGTAAGGGGCAGAGATCAACCAAAGGACTTGTATGCATGCATATAAGCCTAACCAATGGACACAGACACCAGGGGGTGAAGGCATGAGTGAGGGTGGGGGGACTGTGGGGGGATAAGGACACATATGTAATACCTTAAACAATAAAGAAAATAAAAAGAGACTACTAGTAGTTGAGGCCTAGCTGGTGTCTTCAGTGGTTAAAGCATTGGTCCTAACTGAAGGGTCATGGGTTTGATTCCCAGTCAAGGGCACATACTTGGGTTGAAGGCTCGATCCCTGGCTTTTGGGGGTGCACGTGTGGAAAGCAATTACTCAATGCCTCTTTCTCATGTTGATGTTCCTCTCTCTCTTCTCCTTCCTCCCTGCCACTCCCTGTAGGAATCAATGAAGAAAATATCCTTGGATGAGGAGTAACGAGAGAGAGAGAGAGAGAGAGAGAGAGAGAGAGAGAGAGAGAGAGAGAGAGACTGTAGTTGACACCTAAGAGGAAATCTACTTTAGATCCCTGGTATGATGATTAAGGAGCTATGCACTAGGATCTGGTGTTCAAGACCATTAGCCCTGACTTTCTCCAAATGTATGGTAGACAGAGCCAGATACTATTTTTAAGGTAAGTAATTTCTGGAAAGAGCTGTAGTACAAGAAATGAAAAGTACTAATTCCATAGTAAAACTAAAGGACTATAAAAGTTGAAGTGGTAGCAAATTAACAATAATTTTTGAAATTCCATTGTAAATGTGGATTAGCAGCCAGGTTAAACGCAAAGGCAGGGCAATAACTTACAACAATTTATCTTTTAATTGTGAAACAACTTCACATTGTTACTTACCTTGTTGAACTGGAGAAAATAGTAAGGATCATCTTCTATTATGAGAAAATCATATTTTCTTGCAAGCTAAAAAAAGGTTAAAATAATATAATTATTTCTTAAGAGCTATCTAAAATTAAAAGTATTTTGGAATCATAATTCTTTGTACTCATTCATTCAAGAAGCTATTGAGTGCCTATTGCCTAGACCAGTGGTCGGCAAACCGCGGCTCGCGAGCCACATGCGGCTCTTTGGCCCCTTGAGTGTGGCTCTTCCACAAGATACCACGGCCTGGGCGTCTATTTTGAAGAAGTGGCGTTAGAAGAAGTTTAAGTTTAAAAAATTTGGCTCTCAAAAGAAATTTCAATCGTTGTACTGTTGATATTTGGCTCCGTTGACTATTGAGTTTGCCGCTGGCCTAGACAATGAAGATAAAGAGATAAGGCTCCAAAAGCTCTTGTTCTCATGGAACTTACATTCTAGTGGGAAAGACAGAATATACATAAGCCAATGGATCATGAACAGAAGAAATATTGGATGGAGGACTTAAAGGCTAGGTGGAACATTAAACGGGGTGACGAGAGAGAGAGAGAGAGAGAGAGAGAGAGAGAGAGAGAGAGAGAGAGAGAGAAGCTATTTCAGGTTGAATCATGGGGAAGCCCTTCCTGACAAGATAACACAAGATCTCAGAATGAGATCTTTATTAGGAAGGAGCCAGTTGTGCAATTATCAGGGAAGAAGCTTATAGACTGAGGGATAAGCAAGAGCAGAGACCCTTGGGTGAGACAAAAATTTGGCATATTAGAGAGAAGGCCAGTGGGCTGCAACAATGATGGTAAGAGCCTGAGAATAGCTGACCAGGTCACCTAGCTTTTGGATTTTATTTTAAATGCAAGGGGAAGCCACTGGAGGCCTGTAAACAGGAGGACCATGAGACTAGCTTTATATTTCAGCAGGGTAAGGACATGAGTGGCTGCTGAGTGAAGAATGGTTAGAGGTCAAGAGTGGAGGTCAGAGGGGGTGAGGAAACGTCCCAGTAGACCAGCAAGGGAAGAAGTTGGTGTCTGAGAAGATGGCGAGAGCAGTGGTAGTGGAAGGAAATGGATGGATTTGGATAAATATGTCATCAGTAGAGTCCACAGAATGGATTGGATGTAGTGGGTGGGGGGAAGAGAGGGGGAAAAAGAGGAATAAAAGACAATGGATCATGCTGGCACAGTGTATGGAGATGAAGAATGGGAGGGGTTGTGAATGGGAGGGGTTTGGGGTGTGGCTGGTCAAAATCAAGAGCTCTGTGTGGCTATGTTAGGTTTGAAATGCTCATTAGACATTTACATGGGATGCCGGATACAGAAGTTGGATAGAGAAGTCTGGAGTTCAGGCATTTCCATCATAGAATGCAATTTACAGACACAGAACTGGATGAGGGTTGAAAAATAAGGAGTGCATGAAAAATAAGAATACAGTAAAAGGAATTGTTTGAAATCTTATGATTCCACTGTAATGATTAAATTCTATATTACTTTAACATAGTCTTGGTACTTATTTTAAAAAACGATTTGTAATGAAAGGCTAGGAATCATAGCCAGGTACATAAAAAAGACTTTACAGAAAGGCATGTTTCTCTTATTTTTCAAAGATTCCTGCATGGCTGCATATTTGCTTGATACTTTAAAAAATTTATGGTGAAAAGCTTAGGCATTGTTGTCAGGTCCCTAAAATAAACTTTATAAAAGGCACATGCCTATTCTGTTCAAAGAATTTCTTTGTAAATTGGAATGACAATGAGCAATAAAGAAAAGAGACAAGTTGGAAATACAAATATAAAATAATGAAAATCAAATAGTGGGGTCAAATATTAAATAACCTCATAGAATTTAACATCAGACCAAGAATGCTATTTCTTTTTATGAAAATATCAAAGGGAAAGAAAAATCTTAGAGTTAACAAAGGATGTAGTAAATTCTTGTGTTTAAATTTATTAGGATTCTTGGCATAGATGACTTCCTCTTATTAAAAATTATCTCCCTTGAAAGCAAGAGGCTAATAAGAAAGGAAACTTGCATAGTACTTTTCTAAAAGGTCAAAAAGAAATAGGAACATAGCCACATAACACATTCTTTTAAAATACCTCATAGATTTCTTTTTTGCGGTTACTTGTTAATGAATTTCCAGTAGGGTTGTCACCATTTGGGACAGTATAAAGAAATTTGGGGGTGTTTTTCTCGGGGTTCTTTGAATCTTCTGGTTTCCATTTGGAAAGTATTTCTTTGAGGGAGTCTGGAATAATCCCATATTCATCACTGGAAACATTAATCATGTTGCAGCCCAGTGGTTGCAGCTGTTGAGCACATAGAAAAAAAAAAGAAAGCCCAAGATTCAGATCTGATTACAAAATGTGTCATTGATTCTTCTTATAACTAAGAATGTTACCCTTTATGCCCTTGAACATATAACCTGCAGTTGGCTCTACTGCCAGAGGGTTTAGGTTGTATATTCTAATTCTATTTTTGCCCTGGGCCAGATTCCATTATTGTTCAAGAATATCCCCTGTCAATTTCCAGAACAAGGATCCTACTTCCTTGCTCATGTATGTCAGGCTTGGCCATGTGTCTTGCTCTGGCCAATAAATTGTTGGCAGAAGTAATGTGTGTTCCTTCCAAACAGAAGCTTCAAAATCCAGCTTGTGGTTCTCTATTTCTCTTTTCCCTCTGCTGTAAGACTCACAATGTTCCAGAAAGAGATTACTTCTGTTAACCTGGGGCTTGAGAAAAAGATGACATGGACCACAGCTACAGTTGCCTTGCAGTGGACATGTAGTGGGGGAAGAGAAGTAAGTCTTTGTAGCTGTAAGCCACCGAGACATTGGGATCATTTGTTACACAGCACAACCTAGCCTCTTCTGGTTGAATTATCATGATACGTATAATTAGAACTGGTTCATAAGGTAAGTGTTTATTAATAATTTTTTTTTCACAGAGCAAATTAATGATATAAAGCACCTGTTATGCAAATATATAAAACTAGAAGCCCGATGCATGAAGATTCGTGCAGGAATGGACCTTCCTTTCCCTGGCTGCTGGCACCACCTTTCTGCTCTGGCCCTGGAGCCGCCTCTTTCCGCTCTAGCCCCACCTTCCTATGCTGCCCAGAGGCCCTGAGCAGCTGTGTATGCAAATTAACCCGTCATCTTTGTTGGGTTAATTTGCATGCTCACTCCTGATTGGCTGGTGGGTGTCATGAAGGTATGGTCAATTTGCATCTTTCTCTTTTATTAGTGTAGATAGGTATGTGCAGAGGTGATATTCAAAGTGTTTAATAAGTGGTGTAGCAATGGGTACATCAGATACATCTGCAGGCTACAAGGGGTCCTGGAGGCTCCCTGCCATTCCAGTATTAATTCTGTGTAATGGGAGGTTCAGGGTGTCTTAGGAGAGGGGCCAGGAAAGCCAGCAGGAGTCCAGGGCAGCAGCATACCAAGGAGTGTGGAAGTATTTCAATATTTTGCCAATGGCTAATGCTGAACTGACAAGTAGTGGCCTTGCTTATAGACATGATTTTATAAAAAATGATGGACTATTATTCATGGATGAAAATGCACATTTAAAAAATCAGAAATTAAGAAATAACAATAATTGAGTGAGGTTATCAGAAAAAGTTTTCAAAGAATAAGCTAACACTCTTTTTAGCAGTCAAATGTAGAATTGTATACTAAGTGGGGATAATCCAGATGCTACTTATGACAAATTTAAATGTTTTTTGATGGAAGGAGACTAGACTTTGGATGGTGAGCACACAATGCAATATACAGACGGTGTATTATAGGATTGTACCCTTGAAACATATGTTATTAAGCAATGTCACCCAAATAAATGTAATAAAAAATAGAAGGTCTTAGCTTTCAAATGCACACGTAGCATGAATAACACAGATCACTATTGGTCCATGAAATAAACACATATTGCTTATTAGAATATATCCTCATTGCTTGGCACATGGTTTCTGTCTGGGTATATTAAAATATTTTACATGTGTGTGCCCATGCTGTTTATGTAGAAATGAGTTTTATATTTGTAGGCATTATGTAATCTTAAGTGTTAGGAGTTTAGGGAAATAGTTAATAATTACTATCAAATCATTAGGAAAAAGCAATTATTTTACTTTAGTTTTTTTTAACTGTGGTAAAATCTATATAACAAAAATTGGACTGTTTTAAAATGTATAATTCAGTGGCATTAATTACATTCACAATGTGTACACCCACCATCACTATCAATATCTAAAACCTTTTCATCACGTTGAACAGAAACTCTGTACCCATTAAGCAGTAACTCCCCATTCTTCCCTCCCCCAGGCCCAGGTTACTTCTAATCTACTTCTGTCTCTATAAATTTATCTATTCTAGATATCTCATACAATATTTGTCCTCTGTGTCTGGCTTCTTTCAGTTGGCATAATGTTTTCAAGGTTTATCCATGTTGCAGCATGTGTCAGAACTTTGTTCCTTTTATAGCTGAATAATATTCCATTGTATATACATACTACGTTTTGTTTATTTATTCACACGTTTATGCACACTTGGATTGCTCCCATCTTTTGGCTACTGTGCATAATGCTGTAGCAAATGTTTGTGTTTCTGTTTGAGTCCCAGTTTTCAATTCTTTTTGGATATATACTAGAAGTGGAATTGGTAAATCACATGATGGTTCTATGTTTAAAATTTTGAGGAACTGAAAAATTGTGTTACACAGTGGCTGTACCATTTTACATTTTCACTAACAATGTACAAGGATTTCAATTTCTCCACATATTTACCAATATTTACTATGTCCCATTCAAAAATAAAAGCCATCCTGGCGTGAAATAGTATCTCCTGTGGTTTTGATTTTCATTTCTCTAATGACTAATGACGTTGAGTATTTTTTCATGTGCTTCCTGGCTATTGGTATATCTTCTTTGGAGAAATGTCTATTCAAGTCCTTTGTCTATTTTAAATTCATTTGTCTTTTGTTGTTGAGTTATAGGAGGTCTTTATATATTCTGCATATTAAGCCTTGATCAGATATATGATTTGCAAATATTTTCTCCAATTCTTTAGGCTGTCTTTCTGCTTTATTCATAATGTCCTTTGATGCTTCAGAGTCTTGATTTTTTTATGAAGCCCAGTTATCTATTTATTTTTATTGTTGCTTGTGTTTTTATTGTCATATCTAAGAATTTAGTGCCAAATTCAAGGTCAAGATTTGCCCTTATGTTTTCTTCTAAGAGTTCATAGTTTTTAGCTCTTACATTTAGGTCTTTGATCCATTTTGAGTTAAAATTTTATATGGTGTGAGGTAAGGGTCCATTTCTTTCTTTTGCATGTGGAAGTCCAGTTGTCTCATTACAATTTGTTGGAGACTTCTTTTC
This sequence comes from Plecotus auritus, assembly GCF_963455305.1. Classification (NCBI taxonomy): domain Eukaryota; kingdom Metazoa; phylum Chordata; class Mammalia; order Chiroptera; family Vespertilionidae; genus Plecotus; species Plecotus auritus. Next base: position 73,644,977 of record NC_137773.1, read on the forward strand.
CTATTTAATGGTTTTGGTACCTTTGTCAAAATCAATTGGCCACAGATGTATGGATTTATTTCTGGGTTCTCAATTCTACTCCATTGAAATATATGTCTATCCTTACACCAGTACCATACTGTTTTGATTACTGTAGCTTTGCAGTAGGTTTTGAAATGGGGAAGTGTGAAGCCTCCAACTATGTTCTTCTTTTTCAGGATTCTTATGGCCTCTTCCAATCCCATGTGAATTTGAGGATTGGCTTTTCTATATCTACAAAAATGCTATTAGCATTTGGATAGGGATTGCATTGAATCTGTAGCTCACTTTGGCAGTATTGGCATCTTAATAACAATATTAAGTCTTCCAACCCATAAACAGGTGATGTATTTTATTCTTTTGGATATTATTATAAATTTAAAATGTTTTTAAATTTTCTTTTCAGATTGTTCTCTAGGAAAAGAAATTTTTATAAAATCAATTATTATTATTATTTGTTAATCCTCACCTGAGGATATTTTTCCATTGATTTTTTAGAGGGAGTGAAAGGGAAGAGACAGAGAGAAACATTGATGTGAGAGTGACTCATAAATTGGTTTGCCTCCCACATGCACCCTGGTTGGGGATCGAGCCTACAATTGAGATATGTGCTCTTGACCGGAATCCAACCCATGACCCTTCAGTCCACAGGCTGATGCTCTACCCACCGAGCCAAACCAGCTAGGGCTATAATATCAATTTGATTTCTACTTAGGAATGTTGAGAAAATACACCTTTCATTAAGACTAGCTAATTGCTTTATATATTTATTTTTGTAAAGATAATGTTAAATTTGAATAAAAGAGAGAATCAATGAAATATGAATCAATAGAGCATAAAGGTCATCTCATTCAACTCCCCTATTTTAGGCTAGAATTACTTTTGCAACATTTGTGTTCGGTGGCAATCAAGAGTAACTGAGCACCTGCAGTGATGGGAAGTCAGGTAAGGCTGTCAGGTAAGGCTGATGATTAGAAAGTTGCTATACTGAGTTGAAATTGTTTCCCTGTAGTTTCCAGACTTTGATTCAGTCCTCCCAACTTAAGGACATGCACAAGCAAATCTAATTCTTTTGTCACATGGCTAACTTGTATGTATTTGAGGATAATTCTCATGTTTGTTGAGTCTTCTGGTTTTGGGGAAAAAAGCCACAGTTCCTAAAACCGTTTATCATATGGTATAGTTTCCAGTTCCCTATTCACTCTGACTACTCTTCTCTGACTGCTCTCGTTTGTGTACATATCTATCCTAAAGTATTGTGCCCCAAATGAACCTAATTCTCAGCAGTGTGTTCTGACCAGTGCACAGCAGAGCCGGAGAGTCAGTTCCTCTTTCTGGTTATTATAATCCCATTAATTTATCACTGGAGTGGAAAGTCTTAATTATACCATATTAGTTTACAGTTATAGTAAACTGACATATAACATGATTATACTTAGGCATGTGGCAATTCAAGATGGTAATGAAAAAATAAATATTTGTAAATTAAATCACATTTCAAGTGAAATATTAAGAAAACTGAACATGATTTTGTACAACCTAATTTAAGCATGTATTCATTTAAATTTGGTAAAAAGAAATGTATAAAGTGGAGGGTATATTTAAATAGTTAACATAGTTTGCATATGTCATTTATGATTCTCCTGTTTGCAGGTGAAAGACGTTATTTTATTTCTCAGTGGACAGGTCACTCTAATGGTGCAATGGTTTTTTTTCTTATTTGTTATAAGAAAGAGAGCTGCCTTTTGTAGAAATGTATACTCACAGCTTGAAGTGTTCCTGAATAAACAGGTTCATTTAGGAGGATATTATCTCCACGATTAATGATCATTTCAAACACCTAACAAAAGAAGAATAGGTTGGCTTGCACAGTATTGTTTCCATTCTTAGAACCCCTTCCCTCCTCCCACCCCCCATTTTAGTTTTAATTCATTGGGATTATATAGTAGGAGTTGGCAAATATTCTATAAAGTGTCAAGAGAGTACATATTTTGTGGGCCATCGTGTCCCTGTGGTAACTACTTTTCTCTGTCTCCGTAGTGAGCAAGAGCCACAGACAATATGTAAACCAGTGAGTGTGGCTAAGTTCCAATAAAACTCTATTTACAAAATCAGATGAAGGTTGGATTTGCCTCTCAAGCCATAGTAGCCAACCTCTGTTCTAGGGTTAGATGAAAAATAACAATTGGTTTGGCTCCCAAAATTCATTTTGGCCCTTCTTTGAAAATGTATTAATATTTACCATAAGCCAGTCCTGTATAAGGTCTGATGATAGAATGATGAACATAATGACATAGTTTTTACCATCATAGAGGTACTAGTCCAGGAAAGCTAGACACTAATTAAATAATTACTCAAATAAATGTATATTTAAAAGTGATGAATGCTATTAAGTACAGGTGTGCAATGTTATAAGAGCTCATCATAGGAGGACTTGGGCATTGAGGAAACTCAGGGCGTTCAGAGAGGGTTTCCCTGAAGAAGTGATGAGTTGGGGTAGGGGTGACAATAGGTACATTTTGAGAAACTGAAAAATTCTGTGGCATGAAGCAGAGTGTAAAGGGGAGAGTGGAATGAGATGAGACAAAAGTGGGCAGAGACCATACCATGCAGGCACTATGCCAAGTGAGGCCAGTAAGAATTTTAAGTAGAGTGTGGAAAGGGGGAATCACATGGTCAGATCTGCTTTCTGAGAAGATCATTCTGGCTATAACAACAGGATAAAGAGGAATGAAATACATGTAGAGAGTTTGGGAAGGTTTTATGATTATTTGGGACAGATAAAAATAGTCTGAACTAGGGTAATGACTGGATTTGGAGAGAAGAACTGAGAGGTATTTTGGAAGTCAAAACCGACAGAACGTAATTATGGACTACAGGGACACAAGGAAGAGGAGGTGTCAAGAATGACTCCTAGATCTTTGGCAATGGAACTAGATAGATGGTGGGAGTGGTGCCATTCACTGAAAAGCAGACCCAAAAAGTTGTCCATGTCTGAGGAGTGTGTTTTGGTTTGAGGTGTCTTCAAAACATTTTGTGATGATGTCAGGTGGACAGATACACAAATGGACTTGAAAGGAGCTTGGAAGCTACTAGCATATGATTGATCACATGGGTGTGAATGGAAGTACCAAGAGATGGTGAACAGATGGGAACAGATGAAGGGGAGCAGAGGTTCCAGGCCCGAGCCTTGAGGAACTCCAATAATAATGGCTGTGTAGAGGCCACTGCCACGGAGGCAGGCAGGTGGGCCGGCAGAGAGCTGTTCCATGCGGTGCTGAGAGCACTAGAGGAGGAGAGCGGTTCAAAAGGATGGGGAGGTCAACAGTGTTCAAGGATATTTAGAGGTCAAGTAAGACAAGGGTTGAGAAATCTTAAGAGATTTTGCAGTCAGTATGATGCATACTGACATCAATAGAGCCAGACAATAGATCTTTCCAGCCTAATCAAAGGGATCTATTATGACTAAATCTTACATAAATCACAGAATAATCCTTTCTTGCCTTGTATTGTTCACAATCCCCAGTTCAAGACTCTCCTTTCTATCATGTTAACAACCTACATCTCTTTTAAAAAAAAGAAATATAACTTTTTTTATTGATTTCAGAGAGGAAGGGAGAGGGAGAGAGAATCATTGATTGGTTGCCTCCTGCATGCCCCACACTGGGGATTGAGCCTGCAACCCAAGCATGTGCCTTGACTGGGAATTGAACTGTGACCTCCGGTTCATAGGTCAATGCCAAACCACTGAGCCATGCTGGCCGGGTGATAAACATTGCCTTTATAATTATTCACATTGTGTGTTTACATTTGTTTGGGGGACACCCTATAGACCTAGAGAAGCACAGCCAGGAGGAAGACAAGATACAAGCAGTGGTGAGCACAGATAATTTATGTAAGCAGACATGCAAAGGCATCAGATTTCACCTGAGGAGTATCAGGATATGCCCTCTAGAGAATTTAAAAATTATATTGAAATCTCATAACTAAAATAACATAGAACAAAATGTAACCCAAATCTTTGAGCCAGGTAAAATTAACCAATGATCACTAATGCTTTTGGTAGGAGTTGAGACCTCCTTTAATGGGAACTTATTTGAATGACTCATAGCTCTGAGTCACTGACCACATGTTCTATGTGTAAGAAAAACCAGGTTGGTGGATGTCTTTCAGTCCCCTGTTTATAATTCCAAGTAAAGACAAGAAGACTATCAGAAATTCACAAAACATGATCCTCTTGCTTATCAGTGAGAGATGACTGTATTTATGGAAATACTTGATTTTTAATGTGTGGTACCTTTCCTTTCAGTCTTACCTTACAAAGACCTTCTTGGCTGCCAGATGTGACACATATATCCATTTGTCCTTGACTGGATGGATAATGGAGGGTGGGAGGATTATGCAATTTTACTTGTAACTGTTTTAGCCAGGACAACAGCTCTGGGATTCTAAAGCATAAAATGTATTTTAAAATTTATAGAAGTAAATGTCATAATATAGGTAGAGAGGAATTAAATGGTAGCTATATATTAGGTACTTTTAGATTCAATTTCAAAATCCTCAAACACTTTTTGCCAATATTAATATTCCCTATTTCAAAGATAAGGTAACAGATATAGAGATTTAAAAATTCACATAAAGTCAGTCAGCTGATATTTGAATCTACATCTTTCTTAGTCTAAAAACCTATAATCTTTATTTTACAATAGAACAAAGACTTAATAATTGATTCTTTGTTCTACTCAGGAAAATTTCCATAAGCTACTTAGAAATTCAGGCCCCAAAAGTTCTTTGTATCATGGAAGGAAAGGCCTATGTATATATTACATATCTATCCTATATAATAAAAGGCCAATATGCAAATTGGCCAAACGGAGGAATGACCAGTCGCTATGACACACACTGACCACCAGGGGGCAGATGCTTAATGCAGGTGCTGCCCCCTGGTGGTTAGTGCACTCCCACCGAGGGAGCATCGCTCAGCCAGAAGCCCTGAGCTTGGCTCATAGCTGGCGAGCGCAGTGGTGGTGGCGGAAGCCTCTCTGGACTCTGCAGCAGCACTAAGGATGTCCGACTGACAGCTTACGACATCCCCCGAGGGCTCCCGGACTGCGAGAGGGCGCAGGCCAGGCTAAGGGACCCCAGTGCACGAATTTCATACACCGGGCCTCTAGTCTATCTATATAAAAGCCTAAGCGACCTAACGACCAGTTGCTATGATGCGCACTGACCACCAGGGGACAGACAACACACAGGAGAGGGCTCCCTCCTGTCTGGAATGGGCCTGTGGGGATTGGGCCTGCGGGGATCAGGTTCCCTCCTGTGTGGATTGGCCTGCAGGGATCGGGCCGAAACTGGCTATCCAACATCCCCCGAGGGGTCCCGGATTGCGAGAGGGCACAGGCCAGGCCGAGGGACCCCTAGTAATTTATATATATAGAGTGTCCCCCAAAAAATGCATACACACACTTTGGAAAATTATAAAGGCAGTGTTCATTAAAATACATTTCATTTTCAAAATTGAGCTATCAGATTGTTAAAGTATGTATACATTTTGGGGGGATACTCTGTATAAAACCTATATTACATCTTAATATAGTTTTCCATCACAGGAACTCTATAAATTATCATTAGAGGATCAGCTAAGGAAAATCTTAAGGTATGTGTTCTAGCTTGGCTTTAAGAATTAAAGACATTTGAACTGAGGGCAATGTGTTTGCATAGCTGGGAAGGGAACAAACTTCTTAGAAAATTGCCCAGCACTTAAAATTGCTGCTTCCTGGACCATCCTTTTCCTTCCTTCTTCACTTCTCTTTCTCTCTCTTTTCAGTCTCAGGTCAATGTAGTACTTTCTTCCAGAAGCCTTTGGACTCTCCCAGTCTTGTAAGGGTGAGAAGTCACCGAGGAGCATTCAATATCCTGTTGCTTTTCATTCTTCTTTGAAAACTCTTCCCCAAACCTTCCTAACTGTTGAATACTCCAGTTAAGAAAAAAGACACAAGTCACTTTATCAGTGGCCTTTAGAATATTGCTCATGAAAACGAGCCAATAGAATTGTATTATCTATAGTTACCCAGCACTTTCAGAATACTGAAGGGCTCTCTTCATGATCTGTTCATCAAACTGGATGGTCTTCCCATTGTCTATGGTGATAGCAGCAGCCTTAAAAGGGAACGTGTTTGGATTTGGTGATCCAGTAGCCAACGAGATGACAGATTTCGGTGCCCTGTTCTGTATCTCAGCTACAATAAACATGGAAGAGAAGAAAAACTTTCACGGAAAACATTCCTAGTTCAGTATGTTGCATTACACTCAATAATACTGTCAAGTGAAACAATTTCTAGTGATAGGATGCTAATCTAAAATAGACATAAAATAACTTTGTCTGGAGGTGTCCAACTAAGAAGGCAGAGTGATCAGGATTATCTGGATAAGCAAAGAGCCACAGTAACAGAAAACCCTGCTCCATTTAGCCCCTACCTGTCTGTCTAGCTTCGTGGCTCACCCCTTTCTCTCCAATTTACCAGACCTTCCCCACTCTGCACGCGGCTGCACACTGTGTCTAATCCCTCCTTAGGTCCTGGGAAGAGCCTTTTTAGACAGCACATCCTCTCTCTTACGTGGCCGAGTCCCACAACAGCCTGTTCTCGCAGCTGCTCCTTCCCCGCCTTCAGTTCTAACCCCAGTACATGTTTGCACACAGAGCCTGACTCACAGTGAGCTTTCACGGTTGAACGAAAGCAACCAAACGGTGACTGTAGGCACCACCCACAGGGGCTCTGGGAGCTCCCCGCACCTGCACCCGCACCCCGAGAGGAGGGACGCTGCCCCAGCACTCACTAAAGACGCGGATGGGAGAAGGCCTTCTTGCTGCGCTCCTCGCGGTGATGAACCGTGCGTAATTCATGTCTCGGATTCCCAAGCACCAAGCACCTTCTTCAGTGGTTGCAGACTAGAACAACCAAACAGCTGCGTCAAGGGCTGCCTCCTTAATCTCGAAAAGACACCGTGGTTGACCCCTAGGCTTAGTCCGGGTCCTCCAGAGCGCAGTGCTGGCAGAGCGCCTCCGAAACTCCCGGGCTGGAGGTGGCACTGCGAGCCTGGGTTCTGCTCGGACCTGGGGCGGGAGGCAAGATTATCTAAGTCCACCCGCGGAGGATCGGTCCACTCCCTCTCGCGATCCCGCACCCCACGTGCTGCGGCCTCAGCAGAGGCCGAGGCCGCGCCCCCTCCCGCCCCGCGCCGCAGCCTATAGCTGGCGGGCCGCGCGTGCACCGCCCCGCCTGGGTCATGGCCCTTGGTGCACCGGGCTTGGGGGCGAGGGCGCGCTGCAAGGCACCTTTGGACCTGGGCCAGTGCCTGAATCAATTCAAAGCGAGTACGACTCTTGACCTTGCGGTTGGGAATCGCTGCTAGGAAGCCCAGTAGGCAAACGCAACCGGCTGGCGATCCTGCAGAAGGGCTCCAAGGAGTGGGGCCCGGAAGTCCCCCGATCCTGATCCGTGAGTACCATCTGGCGGCTGCTGTGGTCCATTGCAGCGGGCTCCCTGAACTGCATTCAGCCTGGCGTTTGCTGCACTCAGCTTTTCTGCGCTGGTGGTTACCTGGCTCGTCTCTGTCCACGCAGACAGTGCATTTTACCCTCAGACCACTGTTGTGTAAAATACTGTCCTTTTTAAACAAAAACAAAAACAAAACAAAGCACTATTTGTAGGCACTATTCTGGGAAGTCAACGGAGAGCAGATGATTTCCAGTGTCACTTTCTCCAAGAGCTGAGCATTTTAGAGTGAGGGTGGAATGTTGATAAAAATTTTGGAAGAGTCACTCTGAGGATCTCCTCAAGTTTTAGAGTGTCTTTCCCTCTTGGGTTTTTTGACCATTCATATGGCCTTAGGCTCGATGTGTATATCCAAAGAGATTCATCTAGTTGAGTCAAGCACCTTACCCACTTTTCTTACAGAATAATCTTCCCTACCTTCCACCTCTCACCTCACCACCCGGTTTTCTCCGTGATTTCTCCTTCCTGAACGACCAACATGGAATGCACAGGGTTTCCATGTGAGCACATGTGAAATGATTTTGAGACGATTTCTCGTATTCTTCAGTGGGTATAAAAAAGTCATTTACTTAAAAAAACACACCACAAATTCAAAACTGGATTCATTCATTCAGTAAACTTTTGAGTACTTCCTAGATGAGTGAGTAATGACACTGCCAACGGGGTAAATAGACTGGTCCAGAGAAGACCTAGCTGACTGTATTTATCTAGGTCATTGCAACAGAAAGATGAGGTAACCAGCAAAATCTTTATGCCAGCAGCTGAGTAACAAGGGAATATCTTTAGTAAAGCTGCTAGAAACCCAAGAGGCAGTAGGGTTCTGGATTCAGAGATTTGAAGTAGTTTAAATCCTACTTGATGGTTTACCAGCTGGATGTCTTTGGCCAACTTACTTAATCTTTGCATGTATCAGTTTTCTCACAGGTCTATTATCAGAATTAAGTGAGATAATCCATATTAAACTGATTAGCATGGTGGCTGGCACATTGCAAAAGCACTCAGTGAATATTAGCTGTTATTATGAGTAGTAACAATGCTTTTAGCAGAACTTAAGGACTCAGCCTTCACAGGTTATAGCTAGAGAAACTATGTGGCAATTTTAAAGGCAAATTGTGTCTTTAGTTATGTAACATATACAAAACACTAAGGGCCGAGTGACAAACAACATGAATTACTTTTCTCACCGTTCTGGAGGCTGGAAGTCCAAGATCACAATGTTGGCAAGTCTGGTTTCTCCTGAGGCCTCTCTCCTTGACTTGCGGATGGCCACCTTTTCCCTGTGTCCTCCATGGCCTTTTCTCTGTGTGAGCACGTATCCCTGGTGTTTCTTCCTCTTTTTTTTTATAATGATACCAGTCATATTGGACTAGCCCCCATCTAACAGCCTCATTTAACCATAATCACCTCCTTTTAAAACCTCTATTTCCCAATAGAGTCACTTAGGGGTTAGGACTTCAGCATATGAATTTTGGTGAACACATTAAGTCCATAACTGAAGTTAAAACATCCAACATCAGTATCACAGTTTTTGTGGGTTGGGAATTCAGGAGCAGCTTGGCTGGTGGTTTTGGCTCAGGGTGTTCCAAGAAGCGGCAGTCAAGATAATGGTCAGGGCTGCAGTCATCCGAAAGCCTGGCTGGGATTGGAGGATCTATCTGCTTTTAAAGTGGCTCATTCACACAATGTATTCATTTTGTAGGGCTGCTGTAACCAAGTACCAAAAAAAAAAAAAAAAAAAAAAAAAAAAAAAAAAAAAAAAAAAGGTGGGTTCGAACATTAGAAATTTGTTGTCTCACAGTTCTGGAGGCTAGAAATACACGATCAAGGTCTCGGCAGTGTTGGCTCTTTCAGAGAACTTCAAGGGAGAATCTGTAATGTGCCTCTCTCCTAGATTTTGGTGTTTTGCTGGCAAATTTTGATGTTCCTTGGCTTACAGTTGTGGCACTCCGATCTCTGCCGTCATCATCATGTCATTCTCCCTCTGTACATGTCTCTGTGTCCAATTTTCCCTTTTCTTTTTAAAATTTATCTTTATTGTTTAAAGTATTACAAATGTTTTTATTTTCTCCACTGACCCCCTCTACCCTGCACCCACCGCACTCCACCCCTCCCAGGCCTTCACCACTGTATTGTATGTGTCCATGGGCTATGCATATATGCATACTAGAGGCCCGGTGCATGAAATTCATGCACGGGGAAGGTGGTGTTCCTCAGCCCAGCGTGCACCCTCTCCAATCTGGGACCCCTCAAGGGATGTCCGGCTGCCCGTTTAGGCCTGATCCCTCTCACAATCCAGAACTGCTGGCTCCCAACTGCTCGCCTGCTTGCCTTCCTGATTGCTCCTAACCGCTTCTGCCTGCCAGCCTGATCACCCCCTAACCACTCCCCTGCCAGCCTGATTGATGCCTAACTGCTCCCCTGCCAGCCTGTTTGCCCCTAACTGCCTTCCCCTGCAGGCCTGGTCACCCTTAACTGCCCTCCCCTGCAGGCCTGGTCACCCCTAACTGCCTTCCCCTGCAGGCCTGGTACTCCCCAACTGCTCTCCCCTGCAGGTCTGGGTCCCCCACAACTGCCCTTCCCTGCAGACCCAGTCACCCCCAACTTCCCTTCTCTGCCATCCGGGTCACCTCTAACTGCCTTCCCCAGCAGGCTTGATCACCCCCAACTGCCCTCCCTTGCAGGCCTGGTTCCTCCCAACTGTCCTGTCCTGCTGGCCATCTTGTGGTGGCCATCTTGTGTCCACATGGGGGCAGGATCTTTGACCACATGGGGGCAGCCATCTTGTGTGTTGGAGTGATGGTAAATCTTCATATTACTCTTTTATTAGATAGGATAGAGGCCTGGTGCATGGGTGGGGGCTGGCTGGTTTGCCCTGAAGGGTGTCCCGGATCAGTGTGGGGGTTCCCTTGGGGTGTGGGGTGGCCTGGGCGAGGAGCCTGTGGTGGTTTTCAGGCCGGCCATGCCCCCCGGGGACCCAAGCGGAGGCCCTGGTATCTGGGGTTTATTTATCTTCTACAATTGAAACTTTGTAGCCTGGAGCAGAGCCAAGCCTTCTGCTCCCTCTGTGGCGGCAGCCATTTCTTTTGGGATTTATTTATCTTCTATAATTGAAACTTTGTAGCCTTAAGCGGAGGCCAAAGCAGGCTAGAGCTGTAAAAGCTTGGCTTCCTCCATCGCTGTGGGCAACCCTAGCCTCCTGCTCTCTCCAGCTCCGTGGCTGCTGCCATTTCTGTTGGGATTTCTGTATCTTCTATAATTGAAACTTTGTAGCATTGAGTGGAGGCCTGGGCCGGCAAGGGCAGGCGGAAAGCTTGGCTTCCTCCATTGCCAGGGAAACCCAAGCCTCCCTCCTGCTCTCTGTGGCTGCAGCCATCTTGGTTGGGTTTATTTGCATATTTTCTCCTGATTGGCTGGTGGGCATGACTGGTGGGCGTGGCTTGTGGGTGTAGCAGAGGTACGGTCAATTTGCATATTACTCTTTTATTAGATAGGATAAGTTTTCCTGTTAATCATTCCCCTCTCCGACCCATACCCCACCTTCCCTCCGAGATTCTGCACTCTGTTCCATGCTTCCATGTATCTGGATCTATTTTGTCCATCAGTTTTTTTTGTTCATTAGATTCCACATATGAGTGAGATCATGTGATACTTATCTTTCTCTGACTGGTTTATTTCGCTTAGTATAATAAATGAAATAAGCCAGGTCTACCCATGCTGTTGCAAATGGTAAAAGTTCTTTTTTATTATAGCCAAGTAGTATTCCATTGTGTAAATGTACCACAGCTTTTTTATCCACTCATCTGCTGATAGGCACTTGGGCTGTTTCCAAATCTTAGCTATTGTAAATTGTGCTGCTATGAACATAGGGGTGCATATATCCTTTGTGATTGTTTCCAGTTTCTTGGGATATATTCCTAGAAGTGGTATTACTGGGTCAAATGGGAGTTTCATTTTTAATTTTTTGAGGAAACTCCATAGTGTTTTGCACCGTGGCTGCACCAGTCTGCATTCTCACCAGCAGTGTACTAAGGTTTCCTTTTCTCCACATTCTTCTGGGGAATAAAGTTCTACCAGTAAGGGTTCCTTTTTAATTTCAGATGATGTACTTTTCAGTTCGATAATTTCCATCTGGTCCTTTATAAAGTTTCTATTTTTCTGTTGAGTTAACTGTCTTTTCATTCATGGAAGCATGCTTTCCTAGAACATTCTAGGCCAAGGAAAACACTAATAGTTGGCTTAGCATAGTTACAATAGTTACTTTCAAATCATTGTCTGCTAATTCAAACATCTGGGTTACTTTCCTTTGTCTTTTCCCCCCTAATACTAAGTAATATTTTTCTGGTCCTTTATATGTTGAGTAATTTTGAATTATTGTGAACATAATTCTGTAGAGGCTCTGAATTCTGTTACATTCCTCCAAAGAGTGTTGAGGTTTTGTTTTAGCTGGTAATTAACTTGGTTGGAATCAAAGTGTAATTCCTATCTCCTGGGCAGCAGTTCCAATCTCAGTTCAGCTGTTTTACCTTTGGCTCGGCTGCTTTCAGTCTTCCCTGTGCATACATGGCTCAAGGATCAGCCAGGGACTTGAGCAGAGTTTATGTAGAGAATTTGGGATGCCCCCTTTCAGTCTCTCTCCTTTATGGGGTTTTGCCCTTTACTTTCCAGCATCTGTAGTTGCCCTGAACTTTTTATCCTTTCGTTCTTTAGACCAGAGACTAGAGGTTTTCTATTGGAGTTAGCTGCTGCATGAAAGGTTGATTTTAGTCTGTTCTTTGCTGGAAGTTGTAAAAATGAAGATCTCTTCTCCCAAGGGTAGATACCCTCAGGATTTTTCAGGATTTTGTTTACTTTCCAGGGTCCTCCCCACTTCTTTTCTTTTTGTCCCCTCCCCTCCCCTCCCCTCCCCTCCTCCCTCCCTCCCTTCCTTCCTTTTTGTATTTTGCACACAACTTATATTTGCTAGTTGCAGGAGGTTTGGGTCCAGTAGGAACATATTTGATTACATCCAAAGTGTAAACCTATGGCTGTGGACTTTTTTAAAGGGATGGAGACAGTATAGTGTAGTTAGTGATTATGGCTTTGGAATTAGACTGCCCTGTTTCAAATCTTAGGCTTATCACTCTGTGTGTCCTTGAGCAAATTACTTAACCTCTTTATGTCTAAGTCACCTAACCTGTAAAATAAGATAAAATTGTTACCTATTTCATAGGATTATTATGAGTATCAACTGCCATATAATTTGCCTTGCAGGTCTGATATATAATAAGTGTCTAATAAATGTCATCTATTTTCATTCTTATTATTGGCAATAGTAATAATGATAAAAGGGGTAACTCGAATATTCTGAGAAATATTACTTAAGAAAGATTTATCTCAAGATTTAGTAAAGCTTAAGGGGACTAAATCAGTTATACTAAAAAGAAGTATTAAATGCTTACCAAATACAAACTGTGGACTGAGTTTGCTAAGACAAATAACACAGAGCCCCAATTTTTGATGAGCAAGTATACATGTAGGTATATTCAGTGGGTGCTAAAAGTCAACAAATAATGATAGAACAATGTGAAAAGTACAATTTTCTGAAAAGAGTACATACATAAAACACAGAGATAGGAGTGACTAATTTTAAAGGAGATATTTAGTTCTCATCCAACACATTTATCACAGAATCTATCCATAATCTGAGACAGATTTAAGTTTTAGACAACCAAATTTATTGTGAGCATTCTGGCCTAAAATCTATAGCAAAGAGAGGTGTGCAATATAATCTCATGTACCCAGTTATCAGATCTGCAGTATGGACATTAATTTAGAACAGAAATAGGGGTTTGGGGGCTGTTGACTTTTTTCCTGGCAAAAAGAAATATGCAGGTGGCAGCTGAAGCAAGATTTAAATTGGGCAGCAAGATATCGTTCTTTTTGTCAAGTCAAAGCCCCCAGGACAAGGATTGATTTGAAAAATACTTGTTTGACATTTCCTATGTCCAGTGCTTTAACAGGCACTGGTAAGGGCTGAGAAGAAAGGCACACAGTGCTATGTATATAATGGCACAGTGGTGTAGTCCTAGGATTTGAAGGGTGATAGTCCTTCAAAAAAGTGATGTTTCCACTGAGATTAAAGGTTAAGTAAAAAAAGGGAAAAATAGAGTGGGTGAGAGAGCACTTTATTTATTCATTTATGTATTTATTTAAAAGGCTAAAGTATATATTTAAAATTTTAAAAACACTGTTGAGAAAGCACCTGTGCAAAGTCAATTTTAGTCACTAGGAAATCCACAAAAGGATCCACTACCCTATATATTTTTGTAATTTTTGCTTCTGTCTCTGCAAGTAATAACTCCACATTGCCATCACATGCAACTAAGATTAAATGAGGTAAATTGCTCTGCTGTGAGTTCTTCTACTTAGAAAGCAGTAGGTGATCATGCTGGAAGTCACATGATCAAGGCTGCATCTCCCATCATCTTTCCAGGTAGTGATACGGGAAAGTGGGTCTCTGAGGAGTTTTAAACCTGAGTGGGGGGTGAGGGGGGAGGGGGGTGGACAACATATGATTCATTGCTGGCTTGTATCCATGCCTGTGGTCAGCTTCAGGTAATTGGATGGGAAGAGCCCCACTTGTCTGTTCACTTCTTCTTTCCACCAGTTGGGGTCCTCCTTGTTGAGGATGTTGACGATCTGGCCCTTACTAAAGGACAGCTCTTCGTCATTCTGAGTGGTGTAGTGGTACATCCTGATCACCTGGCACACTGCCAGGAATGCTGGGAGTTTAGGTGGCTCTGTTGGTGTAACTTTGCTTGTCCCGGGGCAGAAAGAGAATGTGCAAATGTTTCCTGGGTGAGTGAAATATGGTATATTCAAGAAGTGAAAGGAAGCTAGAAATTAAAGAGTTGGGTGGTAAGAGTTGAGACTAGAGAGACAGCCAGAAGTCAAATCTCACTGGTCCTTGTAGGCTCTAGTGAAAATTTTAGTTCTTATCCCAAGAGTAAGGGAAAATATTGAAGAGTTCAAGCTGGAGGAGATATTGTGGGAGATATAGAAGGATTGGAGGGGGAAGATGATAAGTGCATTTTGCTTCCAACATGCAGAATGGGTGAGAGGAAGCAAAAGTAGATGAAGAAGGATCAATTAAGAGATTACTCTCATAATCCAGAGGAGAGTTTATTTTGGCTGAAAATTGGTTATGATGGTGTAAATTGAGAGGAGTAGACAGATTAGGAAGTAAAATGGATAGTACTTGTTGGATTAGAAATGGATTCAAGGGAGAAGGAAGTGACAAAATGATTGCTAGGTTTCTGGTTGGCAGAGCTAGGTGGACAGTGGTATTATTTACTGAGTTAGGGATCATGGGAAGAGGTTAGATTTGGGTGGTACTATTACAAGTATGACAGTGCTTCTACTATTTTTACATATTAGGGTATCAGGGCAAAGGATGGTGGACATTGTAATCACAAATGTATTGAATGGATTAGGTGAGAACAGGGCTTGCATTGGTTTTTCTTGCTGGTTTGGGCAAGTAATAGAAAGATGCAATAAAGGAGAAGAGAAAAAAATGACCATATTTATTTGCAGAGATCTCTTCCAAGCTATCAGCTGACATTAGTATTTGTGTAGAGTATTTGAATGAATGGAAGGAAGGAAGGGAAAAATGGAGTAAGGTGCTTCTCCAGTCAGGCTGAGAAATATTGATGTCCATTGTCCTTCTGCCTGGTCTTTAAACTCTCTAGGGTAGTGGGACCCTATGTCAGGAAGGGTTAAGACCTATGGTTCTACCTGGCATCCCCAAAGCATGCATGTGTACAGGTTTAGCTTGAAGATTTGGCTTGAATGATAAGGCAAGGTGGTAATGATTAATGAGCATGCTTTAAGTAGAGAGAGTTCCTGATTTTCAAACAGATGGTGGGCCAAAGTTAGTTCTCTGGCTGCTTGAATGAAACTTAATATTTTTATTCCCCTAGAAACAATGTTATAAATGGTGATTTAATTTTTCAAACATTATTTCTGTTAACATTTATTCTGAGTTGAAACTTGGGAAAAATACATCTGATCAGGTTTGGTCTAGTGTAACTTGAGGAAATTTGATTGCCTTCTGTGTCATTATTTCAAAAAGTGTTTAGTGAGCAGTTTATTCTAGGTAAATGTTAGGCACTGGGGATATACTAGCAAATATGGCACATGCAGTCCATGCTGTTGTGGAATTTGTACATTACACACATAACTAAACGTGTGTTGAGCAATAGTATGTGAGTAAGAAGAGGTGAGAAAGCATGGCAAGTCTGAGGAGCCAAAAGAAGTCCAGTATAACTGGAGTTGAAAGAGTAATGAAGAGGGTGCTGACGGTTGACTTTGGGGTGGTAGGCAGGCTAGATTCCAAAAGGGTTTGTTATCTGTATTGAAGATATTAGTGTTTATATCCTATTTGCAAAAGGTGTGTTTTATTTAAGAGAACAGCATTTGTGTTCAGATTTGTGTTTTAAAGGTCCCTCTGGCTACTGAGTAGGACACTGGTGGTTGCTTGTAATCCTTGGCATTCCTTGGTGTGTAGCTGTAGCAGTCCAGTTTCTGCCTCTGTCTTCACATGGCCTTGAATCCTATGTGTGTCTCCTTATATGGACACCAGTCATTGGATTTAGGGCCAACCTACTTCAGGATGACCTCATCTAAACTTCATTACTTTAGCAAAGACCCTGCCGAGAACCAATTCCAGCATGTAATAATTACAAGAGTTCCATCAAAAGGTTGGTGGGACTTGGGGAGCTCAATAGGGTTGAGTCACATGTAGTTTACCTGTTGGAAACGGCTAAAAGGCACTTCCCCTAAACCGGAATAGAATAATAGTTTGCTGCCAGACAGCTCAGGGCATTTTATTGCCTCCTGTTGGCCAAACACCTGAACAGCTGTAGGCTATTCCCCAAACCAGGAATCCTCAAACTTTTTAAACAGGGGGCCAGTTCACTGTCCCTCAGACCGTTGGAGGGCCGGACTATAGTTTAAAAAAAAACACTATGAACAAATTCCTATGCGCACTGCGGGCCCGGGACGAGTCGGCTGCTAAGTAGGACAGGCAGCGGCACCTGGCAGGCCAGATAAATGTCCTCGGTGGGCCGCATGTGGCCTGCGGGCTGTAGTTTGAGGACCCCTGCCCCAAACTGATAATGCTTCTGTATTGTATCCTTTGATACCTTACCCTTTGAAGTGTATATTTCCACCTTTCCTTGGGACAAATTGTGTTATAATAAAAGCACGGGTCCTTGGACAAGGCAGAGTCTTCAGTTCCTTTTAGCTGAAGCTCCTCTGACCCCCAATGCCCTTCAAAACTATCTTTCGTCCTTGGACTCTTCTTAATCATCTATGCGCAGCCCCTTTCTCCAGAATGCTGAACCCTTTGTAAGGCTGGGAAAAGAACCCCAGCAAGACCCTCTTTATAAATATGGTCAGATTCACAGCTTCTGTGCAGAGATGTGTTTTTTGGAAAGGGGTCACTATTTAACCCACTTCAGCCAGTAACTAGAGGAACCTAAAATAAAATAGTCTGAGAGATAAGAGGACAACCAGAAGCTTACAGTGTGAAAGACAACAAAACTTCCTTTGTTTTGAGGACTGAATGGTGCTGAGAGGGTAAACTTTTCTAACCTCAGAATCCAGGGTCACTCATCATCTCCCCCGGATGCTTTAAAAAAATACTTTTATTGATTTCAGAGAGGAAGGGAGAGGGAGAGAGAAATAAAAACAATGATGAGAGAGAATCGGTGATCAGCTGCCTCCTGCATGCCCCCCACTGGGGATTGAGCTGCAACCTAGGCATGTGCCCTGACCGGGAATAAAACTGTGACTTCCTTGTTCATAGGTGGATGCTCACCCACTGAGCACACTGGCTGGGCTCACCTTGCCTACGTTTCAAAAACCTGAGAACATTAAGTGAGGACTGACTGTAACGATGTGTTTTTGGCTTGGTTGTGTGACTTCAGCTGGTGTAAGTTAATTAAGTTTTCTTTGGAAAATTAGGGAGCCTTAATTGAGAAGAAATATTAAATATTTCATTTGAAAATGAAAATAGAAATAACTGCTAATAAAATGATAAGAGTTGTTAAAATGATGTTTGGTATATACCGATTTGAAGGTTAAGAAATAAGTGGAATGACCCTGAGAGAGACACCTCTATCTAAAAAAGAGGTAATAAAATATTCATGGTGAAAGGTCTCCTTTAGACCAGTTTCCCTACACTGCAAAAGGTCCAGAGAGGAAGTGGGGCATATGGGAGGCACCTGAATTTTGGGAGACAGACCTTGGTTTAAATCTGCAATTTAGATATGTGTCTGTGTAAATTACACTCTCCAAGTTTCAGTTTCCACACATAGAATTTCTGTAGGATGATGTCTACTTTGCAGGGCTGCTGTAAGGATTTGAGATAACACTGATCAGGTCTTCAGTACGGTGAACAGCACTCAATATGGAATCAGCAGATATTGTTATTAATAACTGTTAACAACAGTAAAGCAATATGTCTGCATTAGAGCCTTTTCATTTAGAAACCTCTCTTTTTCACTGTACTCATATTAGCATTGCTGTGGAGGGAGGCATTAACTAGCCCCAGTTTATGAGGGTGGCCCCGTGAAAGTACAGGGCTAACTTTCCCAGAAACATGTTTAGTATGCTGTCACTTACATGTGGGATCTAAAAAAACAAACAAAAACAAAACAAGATAAATCAGCAGGACAGAAACAGACTCATGGATACAGAGAACATTTTGAAAGTTGCCAGATGGGAAGGGGGTAGGGAGTGGGTGAAAAAGGTAAAGGGATTGAGAAGTACAGATTGGAAATTACAAAATAGTCACAGGGATGTAAAGTACAGCATAGGGAATATAGTCAATAAGACTGTAATAACTATATATGGTGTTAGATAGGTTCTAGATTTATTGGGTGATTCGTATGTTATATGAATGTCTAGTCAGGGGTTGTACATCTGAACTTAATATAATGTGCATCAACTATAATTGAACACTAAAATATAAAAAACTGAAAAAAAATAGCAATTCTGGGTTTAATATCTTCTCAAGGTGAGCTCAAGAGAGGAAATCAAAATTTATTTTACACAAAAATAGTTCATCAGCCGTTTATTGTTTTTATCAGTTTTCATAGCAGACCAGTGAAAAGACTGCTTGGGTATTGGAGGTGGCCTAGTAAGGAGAGCGCAGGAAGGCGGTCTGGGTTCAGTCCTGCGGGTTTCCCTTCTCGCTTCTAGATAGCAAGCTGTTTTCTCTTTTGAATGGTTTTCCCATATCTAAAGAGAGTGGATGGGCTATGAATGCCACGGGTTAACGACACCTCTGATGCTTTAATCTCTAACGCATCAATTTGTGTATGTGTGCACTGGTGCAGAGCGCGGACGTGGAAAGGAAGCGGTCAGACCGAGTTGAGCTTACGCGTTGGAACACTAGGTGTCTCTCCGCACTTGCTTTTGCCCATACTACTCAGCTAGGCTGGTTTAGCTGCTTCTGCGCTTCCCCCTGCACTTACACATTCTTCTCCCGCTTACCCCTCATTCTTTCCCTTCAGCTCCCGGTCTATTGATGGAGAGGATTCCCTGAGTCTCCCCATTTCACTGCTTCCTAGCCTGACATTTTTGCTCTTCTTTTCTCAGAAGTCTCTTTTCATGTAACATGCCTAGACTTCTATCCACAGTTCTTTTAACTCAATAGGTCCAAGGTACCTTATATAAAGTATATTGTGTCATCGATTCAATCACAGCGCATTTACTGAGTTTGCGTTTTGTGTGCATCATAGGCTCATCTCCCCCCCCCCCACCCTCTTGTCTGAATCATTTAATAAGTGAATATGCTTTGAAAAGAAATTTAATTTATTATATTTCTTTTCAGTTACAGTTTACACTCAGTATATTCTCTATTAGTTTCAGATGTGCAATAAAGTGGTTATAAAATCATGTATTTTACAGAGAGGTTCCCTCCGATGCTTCAGGTACTCACCTGGCCCCATACATAGTTTTTTTTTTTTTTAATCTTTATTGTGAAAGTATTACATATGTCCTCCTTCTCCCCCCGCCCCCGCCCCCATGGACCTCCCCACACACAGTTATCACGATATTATTGACTATATTCCCTATGCTGTGATCTACCTCTCTGTGACTATTCTGTAACTACCAATTTGAACTGCTTAATGCCTTCACATTTTTCACCCAGTGAAAACACAGGTTTTGTTCTTCATGAACTTAGAAGAATCTTTGGGGAAATGGAAACTCCATAAGCCATAATAAAAGATCTCTTTATTTACCAGAGTGTGTAGGCTGGACAATTTTTCGATACAATATGCATTCTCTACTATAGGAAAGGAGAAATATGTTCTGTGCTGCAATGCTTTGGGGCGTGGGAATATGACATTTAATTGTGAGGAAAGAAAAGTAACCAGAATGAGGACTTTTTTTGTGGGAGGGATAACGAGAGTTTGGGCAGAATGGGAAGAGACCACTGAAGGGAAGGAGGAGTAAGCAGAATAGATGGGCTTGGTTAGGCAGTGCCTGGATTCATACCCCTGAGGGGTCTGATGGTGACTGGTTACCTGGAATGGACATGCCGTTCTTGTGTCCAAGCCTTGTGGTTCTGGGATGACCTAGCTGGGCTGATTGTCTTAGGTAAAGGCTCATTATTGTTATTACTAGTAAATGGGGGCATTATGACCTTAGCTGGTTTGGCTCAATGGATAGTGTCGAGCTGTGTACTAAAGGGTCCTGGGTTCAATTCTAGTCACGGGCACATACCTAGGTTGCAGGCTTGATCCCTGGCTGGTGGAGGTCCAGTCCGGGCATGTGCAGGAGGCAACCAATTGATGTGTCTCTCTTACATCAGCATTGCTCTCTCTATGTCTCTCCCCTTCCCTTCCACTCTCTGAAAATCAATGGAAAAATATCTCGGGTGAGGATTAACAATAACAACAACAACAAAAATAAATGGAGGCATTATGCTACTTCATTCAAAAACCCCTACAGCTAATATCAACAACTAAGATGTTAATTGGATAGTGGTAGCAACATCTCCCTGCCTACACATACAGATATTTTTAGCAAATTATCTCAAATCTGTTAAGTGGGGAATCAGTGTTATGCCCCATACCTTGAGCATGACACATATTTTGGCAACCTGTACATATGATTCTCTCTGCAATGACTTCCAGTGGATGGGCAGTGACAGGAGCTTCTATTTGGGCTGGAGCATCTTGAGTATCATGTATGAAGCTGTGTGCTAGGCATTGTGGAATAAATGGAAATATGAATTAAGACTTGGTCCTTCCATCTGATTCATATTTATGGGGCAGAAGAAATACTGTGGGTCCATGTGAAACGTCAGGTCAGGAATTGGGTGAAACATTTGCGTATTTGAGACAGGTCTCCTCACTTCTCAGGTAGGGCTCCACTGTGTTTTAAACATTTCTGACCCAAGTTCATTGGTATATGTGTGAAACAAAAAGGTCACTTTCTAAGTTTCTTTAAAAAGTCAACTATCCTCTGTAAAGTCTTTTGTTGATATGTGACATTACACAGAGGGAGAATTATAGTCTGAATCATAATACTGCTAGCTTGATGAGTTTCTGGTTGAATACCTGCATCCAGGAGGTGTCAAATCTGATGACAGCTTTCCGCAGGTGTCATGGTTTATCCTGGCCCATATTCGGTTTGATACATTCATCAGGGATTTAAATAAACGTGTGGAGGACACACTCATCAAATCTGTGAGTGATGCAGAGTTAAGAGGATTAATAAGAAACCAAAATGACAGAATCAGATGAAAGAGGCCTTCACATGGTAGAGAGATGAACCAAACTTTAAAAATAGTTTGATAGGGGTAAATAGCAAGCACTATATAATTGTGTTTTTTTTTTTTTTTGCTTTAGTATTATTGAGTCTCATCATTAAAAGCATAACAAACAAACAAACAAAAAACCCCACAAGCAAAGCATATCAGAGTATATTAGTTCAAAACATACTAGTATGTGTGTGTGTATTCTATACAATAAAAGGCTAATATACAAATTGTCCCCTCGACCAGGAGTTTGACCAGCAGGCAGGCCGGCCAACCGCCCATGTCCCCTCCCCCTGGCCAGGCTGGCCGGACCCCATCCATGCACGAATTCATGCACCAGGTCTCTAATATATATATATATATATATATATATATATATATATATATATATATATACACACACACACATATACACACACACACATATACACACACACACACACACACACACTGAGTGGTCAGATTATTATGCGATCAGAGATCATAATAATCTGGCCACTCAGTGTGTGTGTGTGTGTGTGTGTGTGTGTGTGTGTGTGTGTATATATATATATATATATATATATATATAGACACAATTATATGGTTAAAACTTATATTCTATTATAATAGTGTAATAGTTCAAAACACAACATTTTACAGTGGGACATAGCTAAATAGATCAGACATGGATTCACCTTGATCACAGCAAGATCATTAAAATAGCAATAGCCTGAATCTTGGACGACTGTCTCATTTTGTCCTCTTTGGGAACTACATTTTTGAAAATGACAGCCTCAAAGTCGGCTTATATACTCTGGAAACAGCTGGGGAGAGAAGATTCCATGAGTAAGAATAGCTTCAACTTTCACTATTCCAGTCAAGGGTAGCTTATCTACATTGTGCATATTGGCTGCAAGCATCAGTCTAGTCATTCACAAGGATAGTCACACACTTTTTGACATCACAGACAAAACCACCCCATCTATCTCGTTGACTTTCTTTCTCTCTCTGTGAATCAAAGTACATTCTGCATTGAATCTGTTTATCTGCAATTAGGTAGCACTTTTGGAACCACTTGCATGAGGAGAAGTGATGATACGTTCCTCTACTTTGCAACATTTTCTTGAATCCACTGCAGACTGTAGATTCTGCATATAAATTATCTGCAGGAATAATATAATAAAAAAACGTAAAACTCTGTCTGAGGAGTGTGTCTTCTCCCTTGTTATGAAGTTGTATTGGTTACAAGTTTTGCAGAAATTGAACCATGGCTTGTGGTTTTTCTTTTTGTTTTGTTTTTTTATCTTGTTGGGTAGATGGAAACATCCCTTTGGATGATGATGCAATTTTGCAAGTGTTAGTTATGACGATAGGTTCCACCAAGTTATTCTAATTTATTCACAGTCACACCCTATGATATAGACAGCTTTCTCTCTTACACTGTCACTACTCTGTGCTTGGGTGTCCTGATTGCTGAATTTGGTGATCACCTTGCTCAGACCCAGGCCCACCTCTTCCCCAGTTGCTGGGACAGGTCTGGGGGTAAGCTGCTGCTGAACGTTACACTGTTGGGCATGGTGGAGGCTTGGGTGAGTTGGTGGGGGTGCAAGCCAGCTCATGGAAGTCACTTATTTTGAGAATAAGCTTTTTATGACTTTCAAAAAACTCCCTACAAGACCCCAAAAAACAACTAATGTTCAAGAACAAGATGAAAGAAATTTAGCAGTAGTGTTTCTGAAAATGTTTTAGAATATTCTCAAAATGAATTAACTGTGGAAAGTGGCTGCAAAAGCATCAGCATGTTATACATGTTAGTAGAAAAGGGTTAGAGTGAGGGGGTGATAATCTATTTC
Source organism: Plecotus auritus (assembly GCF_963455305.1). Lineage (NCBI taxonomy): Eukaryota > Metazoa > Chordata > Mammalia > Chiroptera > Vespertilionidae > Plecotus > Plecotus auritus. The sequence continues at coordinate 73,668,202 of NC_137773.1, forward strand.
CATCTTTCAATTTTTGTTTTTAGTTTTTAGCAATACAATTTTCTTTTAAAAATAACATTTTTGTTTTTTATTACTAAGTAATGTATTTCCACTGCAGAAAATCTGAAATATACCAAAAATACATCAAGTAAAGATCATCTATAATCCAAATGATTTGAGAGAATTATTGTTAACATTTTGTTGTATATTATTTCAGGTTTATGAACACACAGAGATACACACATAAACATGAGTGATCTTACACATTTTTTGTAATCTTTTTTCTCCTACTTGACAACATATAGTAAACATTTCAATGCCATTCAATTACTTCTTCAACATACTTTTTAATTTTATCATGTATGTATATTATACCATACTATTACTTTAAAATACTGTAAGTAATGAATGCTGTGATGAACATTATGATATATAAATATTTTCTCATATTCCTGATTATTTCCTTAAAGAAGGTTCTTAGAACTGTAAATTTCTTGGAGAAATTTTTTAGAAGTATAAATTCTGGATAAAAAGGGGATTGATATCATTCTTGAAGAGGTACATGGACACATGAAGTATGTTCAGAAGACTGTGGATTTATTTTATTTTATGAAGGGACTACACACTCTTTCATTGGAGAAACTTGCAAGAGAATAATTGAAAATAGAAAGAGAAAAATGGGTTTCAAACTTCTGCACATATTTCAAGGCCTGTCATGAAGAGAAGAGGAATTATGTGCCTCTACAGTATAATATTTAGTATCAGTGGTTTGAAGTTACAGGGAGACAGTGTGATGCAGAAGTACTTGTCACTGCCAGGGCCATTACAACTCGGATGAGAGTGACTCCAGGGCAAGAGTCGCCTGTACGTGGCGGTACAAGCACAAGCAGATGGCCACGTACCGGGAATGTGGTTGGGAGGTGTTCAGGGGCTAAAAGTGGATGGGACTCTTCTAACCTTTAGAGTCAGTGATTTGTCCTAAGCAGAAAGTTTTTGTAAGAAATGAATACCTGATTAGATAATTTTTGTTGTTTGCTTTTAGAAAATAATTTACATGGGGTTTTGGAAAAATACAAATTTTAGGATATTTTTCCATTTCTGTGAAAATTGTTATTGTAATTTTGATAGGGATTTATTAAATCTGTAGATGGCTTTGGGTAGTATGAACATTTTAATAATATTTATTTTGCTGATGCATGAACATGGGATATCTTTCCATTTTTGAGATTTCTTCAATTACATTTGTTTCAAGAATTTTTAAACTAATGGAAAACTCACAATGTTTCTTTGACAATTACTGTCTGCTACCTAAAGTTTGTTTTCAAATTGATTTCCCATTTTACTTAGAGACACCTAGAAACAGTACCATTTACCTCTGTAGATAATGTATAATATACTTCCATTTTTCATGACTTTGGCTAGTCATTTATTTCTTTTTATGGTTCTTCTTTTTCTAATTACTCCAATGTCCACCTCTTCCCACAAATGCAGACAAAGCATGTGGGATGAGGACATTTGATGAGACCTGTATAAAAAGAAGACATCAAATGGAAATTCTCAGTGCTGAATTGTGTTTTGAGTGATATCATTGAACTCTAAGGATATGTTAATTTGTAAGCTAAGAGAAAAATTAGGAGAGCTATGGTGGGAGACATGACCTCCATAGTGGTAGATTTCATTGCGCTCAGAATCCAGATACTGAAATCCTTCATAGAGGAGGGGGACTTGAGCGTAGAGAAAGTAGCATTTGGAAAGGCACAAGAGAGTGGCGTTTCGTATTTCTGGATTCTCGTTTGCATCGCTTCAGATCAGGCTTTCAATGTGTATCATCTGGGCCCTTGTAGTAGCCTCCAGTGCTTTTCTTGTTTTCAGCTCCACATGCGATTCATTTCTTCTAAGCTGTTTTCAGCTTGCTTATTTCTAAAACACAATTATGTACATAGTCAAATGTGTCTGCCTCCTTAGTTTTAGAATCTCGTGGACTACATTTGACGATAAAATTTGTGAGCCAATCAATCCTTCTGAAATTTTATGTGGAAACATGTCCACAGATTGATGGTCGGCTCTACATAACCTTCTCCCTAGGATTTACAGCTCACATGAGATCTTGGGGTCAAGACCACCTAGTTATTACTTGCAACGACAGTTTATTGCTTTGACAGAGATTTTAACAACTGTTTTGTGCTGTAAATATTTGATAAGAATGGTCCCACCTGTTTTACTACCTGAACATAGTTCAGAAATTGCAGAGAGTAAAATGTAATATTTGTCAACAATTTTAGTGTTCTGTTTTTAACCATCTAACACTTTTTGTGTTTAGTGCAATGTTAGGAATTTAGGGGATATGGGAAAACTAGATATAATATTGACTTTAGTCTTGTTGGAAATGCAAAGGATACATATAATGAAATTAAATGAAATATCATAGTTTAATAATAACATAAAAATAATGTAAATGGGAGAAATATCAGAAATCATTATAATAATAGCAACACAGAAATCTTACTGTAGGTCACAAACTGTCCTAAACACTTTACATTAATTACTTTAGTTCTCAATTTCATTTTAAAACTACGCTATGAAGTAGACAATTAAAAGTCAAATGTGAACTATAGATTCAGATGTGCTCCAACACTAATTCTATTAAGTCCATAGAAGGAAGAAATCATTTCCAGAATTGTTATAGGAGACTATTAAAATGAGATAGAATTTGAAACTATATTTGAGGGCTGGATAGGAAGTGGGTAGACAAATGAAAGCAGGAAGCAGTCTAGATGAGAGATGTCATGGGCAAATTCCCAGAGGTAAGGATCTAAATGCATGTTAGTAGGAGAGTGTTGCAGATCATAGAGGATTTACACAGGATGATAAAAGAAAATAAATGAAGCTAACTAGGCCGGAAATAAAATATATATGTTTACAACTATGACTCCCAGGCAGTGAATTCTTACTTTTCCCCATGAGTTTGGAAAAAACAAAGAATTGGGTTCCTGAGCTTTATCAGTTCTACCCTTAGCCTTTTTAGAATGTCTACTGTCTTATGGAATCACTCCTCAGCAGCAGTGAGTAGGAAATTGCTTTGCTGTGTAGTCTCTGTTGACATCAGAGTAGATATGTTCAACCCTGAGATGGTGCTCAGACATTCTTGAGGACTGTTATGTGAAAACTCTCCTGATTTTGGAATCAGGATTTATGTTTCTTTAACACCTTTCTCAAGCTGTGGCAGTTCATCATGGGTTCAGCCACTTTATGTTCCCAGAGTCAGATAAGTACTCTGTGGTACACCATGCATAGGGTATAGGCTCTGAAGCTCCCTAGGAGAAACCCACAACCTAGGGATGTGCCCTGACCAGGAATTGAACCAGCACCCTTTTGGTGTACAGGACAATGCACCAACCAACTGAGCCACTGGCCAGGGCTGTTTCTATTTTTGAAGAATGCTTTCTCAGCCAGCTTGGGCTGCTGTAATAAAACACCATAGGCTGGATTGCTTAAACAATAAAAATTTGTTTTCTCTTGGTTCTAGTGTCTAAAAGTCCAATTTAAGCCCTGGCCAGTGTGCTCAGTGCTGGAGGGTTTCGAATTTGATTCCCAGTCAAGGAATCCTCATCCCTGGTCAGGGCACATGTGGGAGGCAACCAATCGATGAGTCTCTCTCTCACATCTCTCTCTCTCTCTCCCTCTCTCTCTCTTTCTCTCTCTCTCTCTCTCTCTCCCCGTTTTTCTCTCTCTTTCTCTCTCTCCCTTTTTACTGCCTCCCTTTACCCTCCCTCTCTTCTCTCTCTCTCTCTCTCCCCCTTTACTCTCTCCTTCCACTCTATCTACAAATCAATGGGAAAAGTATCATCGGGTGAGGATTAATACCAACAACAAAAAAATTGAAGTCCAATTCACGGTGCCAGCATGGTTGGTTTCTGGTGAGAACTCTCTCTGGCTTTTAGACAGTGGCCTTCTCCTTATGTCCTCATGTGGTGTGGAGAGAGAGAGAGAGCAAGCTCTCTGGTGTTTCTTCTTGTAAGGGCACTAATCTCATCATGAGGATCCCACTGTCATGACCTCATCTAACTCTAATTACCTCCCAAAGGCCCCTCCTCCAAATACCATCACATTGGAGATGTGGGCCTCAGCATATGAATTTCAGGGAGACACAATTCAGTCCACAGACTCACTTATGTCTAAACAGGAAGTGTGAAGAGACATTCCTCACCAGCTGGGAGGATAATTGAACTTGCTCTTCCAGCTGTGCCTGAATGTGCATCTCTGTTGTACTGTGCCCTCTGCTCATTGTATTTGGTTTGCGCTTCTGTCTCTGTCCTAGACTGTGAACTCCTTGAGGACAGAGAGTCTGACTTATTTGTAGTTTAATACAGGGAAATTCATAATGTGGTTTAATGGGAGAATAAATCAGTGGTCTCAGTCTTAATCATCCCTTCGATGTTTTCACCATGGTTTTGTCAGTGCCCATTTTCTTGGTTAAATTTCAATTCTTCTCGGCTTTCTCATCCTCATTTCCATGTTGCTGGCTTCTTTCTTGTTCTTTTGTTGTTGTTGTTAATCCTCATCCAAGGCTATTTTTTCCATTGATTTTTAGAGAGTGGAATGGAGGGGGAGAGACATAGAGGAAGAAACATCAATATGAGAGAGACACATCAATTACTTGCCTCCTGCATACACCCGGATTGGGGCCAGGGATTGAGTCTGCAACCGAGGTACATGCCCTTGACCGGAATCAAACCTTGGACCCTTCAGTCTGAGGGCCGACATTCTAACCACTGAGCAAAACAGGATAGGGTCTTTCTTGTTCTTTATGTGACAAGCCACCCAGGGAATCAGGCCTTTTACACTGCTTAGCATAGTTCTTTCCCTAGCTGCTCTGGTGGATTAGCAGTTATGAGTCATTAGCACTTTATTCTTTTGTATTTCTTTTTTGTTATCTATGACTGTGTGCATATATGTCACATAAAGGAATGGAAGAAGGACCAAGCTCATTCTTGTCATGTATAGTCGCTGAGGTGTCATTTGATTACTTTTTTCCAAATATAAGGATAATGAGTTTCTTTCAATTCAGAAATAACAGGATCTTTGATAGTTAATCTGAGCAGTTTAAAATATTTTCCATAAATATAATTCTATAGAAATCATTTATTCAAAAGCCCCACAAATTCCAAAATTGTCAAAACAATACCCACTGAACTAAAGCATAATACATACACACAGCCCAAAAGTGAAGTTGGCATTAATTTTATGCATTGACATACTTGGAATTGTCATAGTTGGTAAAATTTGAGGTTAAAAAGACAGAAATCCTGGTATCTGAATCAAGACCAGGGGAAATAAAATAGAAAGCAAAGTGATGAATTATGTTAAAATCGAAAGGGCTGTGAATCCAGACATCAAATATGACCAAGCGCGAGCTATTTTATTTCCTCGAGTGTTGCAGATACATGAAGCATCTCTGATGTCTCAGGATTCAATATGAAAAGTCAGTCAAGTATCTGGAGTTCTATTTCTTTGATGGGAAATTAGGTGAGGCTGAGAGCCCAGCGGAGCGGTTTTTGCATATTTTTGAGGTAACAATGGAAAGGGCATGCATGTCTCTCATTAGTGGTAGCCACAGACAGCTCAATAAGCCGGCGATATGACAAGCAAGATGAAACACTGGGCAGACTTAATGCTCCAGCATCACGGCACCTGGACTGGGAAGGCACAGAGGGAGTTCCAGACGCACCTCCCTTTCTGCAGATCGGCAGCACTGAGTGCCTATTGATCTCCTCTCCTGTCCTCTCCCCTCCCCTCCCGTCCTCTCCTCCCCTCCCCTCTCCCCTCCCCTCCCCTCCCCTCTCCTCTCCTCCCCTCCCCTCCCCTCCCCTCCCCTCCCCTCCCCTCCCCTCCCCTCCCCTCCCCTCCCCTCCCCTCCCCTCCCCTCCCCTCCCCTCCCCTCCCCTCCCCTCCCCTCCCCTCCCCTCCTCTCCTCTCCTCTCCTCTCCTCTCCTCTCCTCTCCTCTCCTCTCCTTTCTTGTCAAACAGTGGGATAGCTGAATTTTATGTTTTTACTGCTACTATGATCTTAACCAGACATCAAATAGTAGCGTGTTTTCAGTGACTACATTTCATTGCTTTTTCTTATGTTCAACTCAGCTTTAATTGAGAGAGCCACCCCTTTCCTTTTACATTTTCATCTTTTCAGTTTACATGTCTAATAAAATGTTAGTGATAACAAGGTCCAGGGACACATATAATCTTGTGAGAAAGCAAACTGATAAGTAGTGTGGATGAAAGGAAAAGTATAGAAAGCAAGTGAGAAGCATCCATGTGTCACGGGCAGGCAGAATGTGTTACAGAGAAATAATGAAATTTCAGCTATTTAAGTGAGTACATAAAGTAGAAGGCACTGAAGAGATCTCATTTTGTATATGGAATGAAAACAGTATTTAATCATTTATCTTTAAGGCATGTAACATCCATCTAAGCTATACAAGGGCTCAAATGTAGATTAATTTATACTGACAATATTGCACAGCAATTTCCTCAAAAGTTTGGTTTTATTTTGTATCAGAGGTTTGTCTGCTTTTAACTAAACAGTCCTGTCTTCTTGCATTTAATGCACACTAATGTTTCAGCTGATTTCCCCATCTTTTAAAAAAATTTATTTGTATGGGGCATGATTCAAAATCTTCCATCAAAGACAGCTGTAGCCAAGTTTGTTTTTACGATCCTGTTTTGTGAAGCACACTTGATTTTTTCCATACTTCAACAGGTTTTAGCATGATAGTTCCGAGGGCAGTGATAATCTGTGGACCCATGCAGATCTGTCAAGGTCTCGAGAGGAAGCAATGGCTTCTTTGGTGAGAGTGATGACATTGACTGCGCCCTAAAGTCTATGAGCAGCATTCTAATGGCAACTTGACATTTATCAAAAGATTTCAGCTTTGTACCTGGCTTTGTTTGTGCTCAGCCATCTTAAAAGTCAGGCATTTACAAAACAGCCATACTTCTAACAAATGGCGATATTAACTATTTAACCTGACAAACTCATGGCTACTGACTGGATGACACACCACAAACAACACTTTAAACTTTGTATAGACTAATGGCAGTTAGTTTTCTTAGGTGCAGAGGAGACAACTCTTGGATTCTTGTAGGATTCTCATCAAACATGAGAAACCTGGAGGTTATAATTTCAACACCATGCCAAAATGCCCAGATGAAAAGGGAGAAAGTAGTTTGTTCATCGGTGCACAGCATCAGATGCTTCTCTGTGTTGCCTAATTTTTTTTTCTGGTTTTAGGAAAGAATTTTCAAAGAAAAGCCAATAAGTTATGCTTTTCGGCTGACTTCGACACAGTCCTGCATGCTTATAAAACATAAAATTACTTTAGGGATCAATTGGGGGTTTATCTCAGGCAACAGGCTAGATATTTGGGGATTCCAAATAAATGAGATGAGAATAGACTCTGGGAAGAACCTCACATTCTAGGTGGCAAACACATGAAAAATACAGGGAACATATATATGGGAGATGGAGGAACAACCCCCTGACTGAGGAAGGGAAGGAAGTGCTCCCAGAGGCAGTAACCGCATAACTTTCAAGATAAGTAAGCAATTGTCTGGCCCACATGGGTGCCCAGATGGTAGAGCACACAGCCCAAATGCCAGCCTCCTGGGACAGTTTATATAAAGGCGATCTTCCTAAAGTGGAAATAGCTTAAAGCGTTTCAATAACCTTTTCTTCCGTTACCTTTGCTAGTTATAAGATAAATAATGCACACAGATAACTTGTTTTTAACCAAGCAGCCTATGAAGAGCATTTGTGTAAGAGAGATTAGTAAGATGCACTTGCCATGAAGGCAAAGTGGATATGATGAGAGCTGTAGAGGGGTTCTAGACAATCCTAAGTGGCAATGTGAAGGATACACTTGGATAGGGGTTGTAAGGGTCTGGAATCTCAAGTAATGTAGATAAAGAGGGCAAGTGTATGAATTACAGTACTGCCAAAGGAAAGAGAGAATGAAATTTTGTTATATTTCAGGTGGAAGTAACAAAATACTTATTCATTTATTATCTAAATAGTAAGTCTATTAATTTAATATTTCCTTAACATGCTCTATTATTAAAGCCTTGTTCTTTGAGGAATATAAAAATGATTGCTTTTGAGGGGTTTATAGTCCAGTAGAGAAATCAGACATCATACTGTATAGTCAGGGTTTTCCAGAGAAACAGAAACAATTGGAGATGTACACTGAGTGACCAGATTATTATGTGTTCAGAGATCATAATAATCTGGCCACTCAGTGCATATCCTACAGACACACACACACACACACACACACACACACACACACACCCTAGGGGACAATCAAAATGACACAGGAGGATCAAAAGGGGTTACTAAAATGGTAATCCCCCCTCTGATTCTCCTGTGCCATTTTGATTCATTTCCCCCTTTGATCCCCCCTGTGTCATTTTGAGTGATCCCCCTCTCCCCCCACCTTGATACCCCAATTCCTTTTTTTTTTACCCCTAGAAATGAGCGCAAAAAGAAAAAGCTACTCCATGGAGTACAAGAAAGGAATCGTGGAAGACTCTTGGGGCCAAAATCTTACTGCTTTCTGCAAAGAGAAGATGTTGAGTATCCGATTGGTCCGAAAATGGCGAGCAGAGTATGGTAACCTCATTGAACAAGTGGACAAAAGAAATGCTAAAAAGCGCAAGTGTGGATCAGGTCGGCAACCATTATTTTCCGAGCTGGAAGACCTGATCTGTGAATGGGTTGTTGACAGGAGAGCAAAGGCTTTGGTTGTGAATAGGGCTCAGATTCAAGAATTTGCCCTTGCAATGGCACCACAGTTTGACATAGCCTCCGAAGACTTCAAAGCATCACAACACTGGCTGGATAATTTCCTTCAGCGAAGTGAACTGTCTTTAAGAAGATCTACAACATTGTTTAGGTTGGAAGGTACTCAAGTTATTAAGCGAGCACTTGCATTCAAGTCCTTTATTGATGATGCTGACTTCTCTAAATACAATCTTTCCAACATGATTGCTATGGATGAAACTGCAGTGTTTATGGGCCAATCATCTCAAACAACAATTGAACAGCGGGGTGCCTCCTTAGCGTACATTCCCTCCACTGCTTACGAAAGTGCACGTGTTTCCTGTATTTTGGCAATTCGTCTGGATGGCACTAAAATCCCACCTTTAATCATTTCTAAGGGCAAGAAGGAAAAGATTGAACGTGTTTTGGGCATTTTTATTCTTGAAACTGAAAAAGCCTGGGCCACACCAGCAGTTATAAGGAAGTGGGTCGATTTAATGCTGCCGCTTGTTACGCGAGGGAGCCAAAGAGGTCTGCTAGTCTGGGATGCAGCCAGCACTCACCGCGCTAAAGACATGAAGACATTTCTTCACGAAAGAAAAATAGATCAAATAATGATTCCCGCAGGAATGACGGCCTATCTCCAGACTCTTGATATTGCAATAAACAAGCCATTCAAAGACAATTTGCACATGGAAATTAATGACTACATTGAAAATAGAATGGAGAGAAATCAGCGTGGAAACTTTGTGAAACCTAAACTGCAAGAAGTTGTGACTTGGGTGAAGAATTCATGGGAGAAAATCACTGACAGTTGCATTGCAAATGCACTGCGAGCAGGTTACCTTGACAAGAAGTACTCATTTAAAGACAGTGCTATTGCTAAACATGAGAGATTTGGTCCACTGATTCTGAAAGAAATGGAGTCACAAGAAATTCACCAGGAAATTCAGGAATTGGATTGTTATGATGATGTTCCAGAAGATGATGACATGATTGTCATTGAATAAATGAGTAAATTCTTGATACTGTAGGATTCACAGTTTGTCTGGTTTGTGTTGACAACTACTGTACTACCGTACCGTATACAGGTAATAAATTTCCTTTATTTTCATTTAACAATAAATGTCTACCGTATTCTTCTTCATGGAAAAATAAGACATCCCCTGAAAATAAGACCTAGCGTGTCTTTGGGGGCAAAAATTAATATAAGACACTGTCTTATTTTCGGGAAAACAGGGTATAAATCTCTTTATCTATCTATCTATCTATCATCTATCATCATTCAATCTACCTATGTTCCTGGTCTATTTCTGTGTATTTATTGAGAGATAGGCATTGTCCAATCATGTCTCACATGATTGTGAGGGCTGGCAAGTCTGAAATCTGCAGGACATGCCAACAGGCTGGAGATCCAGGAAAGACTTGGTGTTGCATGCTCCAATCAGGAGACTTCAGTCTTTTCTTTTAAGGCCTTCAACTGATTGGACAAGGCCCACCCAAATTATGGAGAGTAATCTGCTTTTATCAAAGTCTACTGATTTAAATGTTAATTTCATCTAAAAAATACCTTTAGCCGAAACCAGTTTGGCTCAGTGGATAGAGCGTCGGCCTGCGGACTGAAGAGTCCCGGGTTCGATTCCGGTCAAGGGCATGTACCTTGGTTGCGGGCACATCCCCAGTGGGAGATGTGCAGGAGGCAGCTGATCGATGTTTCTCTTTCATCGATGTTTCTAGCTCTCTATCCCTCTCCTTTCCTCTCTGTAAAATATCAATAAAATACATTTAAAAAAAAAATAAAAAATACCTTTACAGCAACATCTAGATTGATGTTTGACCTAAAACCGGGTATTTCAGCCTCACCAAGTTGACATATAAAATTAATCACCACACATACAAATAGCTAGAGAAATGTGTGTATGTGTAAGAAATTGTATTTGAGCTAAATTGTCAAGAAAGAGTTGAAGAAGAATATTTGAAATGGAAGGTGCAGCATGAAAATAAGGGTGGAAATGAGAAAAAAACAGGGTATATATGAAAAATTATAGAGTTTCCTTTGCTGGAAGAGAACAAGGACGGGAGTGATGTGAATTAAACTTAAAAGAGGAATCATGGGATTCCATGGCATAGTTTGACTTTATTCTGCCGATAATGGGGATCCAGTGGAGTTTTTGCTCAAAGGATTGATATTCTATGAGCTACTATTGAGTTGAATCTGACAGCAAGCCCAAACCAGGGCCATAGTAGAGTTGTTTGGCTTCTGTGGGCAGTTGTTCCTTCTTATTGTATAACTACGAAGACTGATTCTCTTGGAAGATATTTGTGAACAAGATCAAAACCTTAATTTAGGGTTTCAAGATCATTCAAGATGATTATTGTTGGAAAATTGCTTGTAATTGTCTTACAAAAAGATATTACATGGTTATAAGAAGAGGGCATAAATGAAAAAGCAATCTAAGGGTAAGATGTAACTCTTTTAAAATAATTAAATTGGGAAATAAATTCCATTATCCTGCCTGATTTCTTTCTTTAAACCCTTGGGGAATGTATTGATAAAAATTTATGTAACACTGGCTAAGTGCCTGTCTAAAAAAGGGCAGATATATCATTCTTTGATACCAATGATTCTTTATTTTTAAAAATTTTACAGTTGCTGATTAATCAGTTTGAGTTAAGGCCTTTGGTTGAAGCATTTCTTGTATTGCTTAAACCATAAGTAGAGTGTTCCTCTTCTTGTGATTTGTTTAATTTCTTTTGTTTTAAGGACATTGAGTTGTGGGACATTTTCTATTATGCTGAGTCATAGATTAACTTAAAGGAACACAGAAGCTTGACTATGCTTCTGTAGAGCAAAATACTCACAGGCCTTGGGAGAAATTTGTGGGTTATTAGGATTTTAATGGTAAAGCCTTTTCCTCCACTCATGTTCTTCCTTTATAGAACCATATTAAAAAGATGCTCTTCTAGCTAACTTGCTTTTCTTCCTTCCTTCCTTCCTTCCTTCCTTCCTTCCTTCCTTCCTTCCTTCCTTCCTCCCTCCCTCCTTCCCTCCCTCCCTCCCTCCCTCCCTTTCCCCCTTCCTTCCTTCCTTCCTTCCTTCCTTCCTTCCTTCCTTCCTTCCTTCCTTCCTGTTAATTTCATCTAAAAAATACCTTTACAGCAAGGTATTTTTCCTCCCTCCCTCCCTCCCTCCCTCCCTCCCTCCCTCCCTCCCTCCCTCCCTCCCTCCTTCCCTTCTCTTCCTTTCTGTATTTATTTATAACTAGAGGCCCATTGCACGGAAAGATTCGTGCAAGAGGCCTTCTTTCCCTTGGCTTTCAGCACTGGTTTTCCTCCGGCACCTGGGACCCAGGCCTTCACTCTGGACGGAGTCTGCCACCTTCATCTTCGCTGCAGACTCTGGAGTCTGCAGCCTTCTTCTTCACTGCAGCCAGAGTGCTGCTCCTGTAGATCCCTTAGCCCCTGACCCTCCCTCTCATAGCAGGCATCCTGCCTCGCGCACCTGGAGCAGCTGGGTGGCCGCCATCTTTGTCCTTCTAATTTGCATATTTCCTCCTGATTGGCTGGTGGGCATAGCAGAGTGATGGTCAATTTGCATTTTCTCTTTTATTAGTGTAGATACTAGGCTATACTAAGCTGGTTTCTAAAAAGCTAAGATATTAGATCCCCATCCCCCAACAGTCTGCCTGGGAGAATACTGTTAAGATCATGAACTTTGGAGCCAAACTGCCTGACTACCAGTTGTGTGTCCTTCAGTAAGCTATTTAACCATATAGTCTCAGTTTCTACATCTGCAAAATGAGAATAGTAATAATAACCTATTTATTGATGTTCCTATGAACGTTGGATTACTTCATGATGTAAAAAATGTTTAAAACAGTGTTTGACACATGATATACAACCCATAAGTGTTAGCTCTGATTGTTTTAGCTGAAAAATTGTTAGGATATCAGTTATTATGAAGAACCTAATACAATTAACAGATATTGAGTGACTTCTGCTGCTTGTATGGACTTTTACTTCTCTGGAAAAAAACCCACACTGCTCCTAGGCAAAGTTGTTAGTGGAACAAGCTGCAATTTTTTCTTTCCTAAGTGCCCTCACGTTTTAGATATGTGGTTATTGTCCAATACAGGAGGGAGTCAATAAGAAAAGCAATGCATAGTTAGTTTTTAAATGATGGGAGAGTTTAGCATTTCACAGAGTCATCCAGATATAACTTGTACAATGAGTTGTAGCTAGGTTAGGGGTATGTATGAACAGTTAAGATTTTCATGGGCTAGAACAGAGATTTTTTTTCTGTGTACATAAATACCCCTAAGAACATAAATATCCCTTTAAAAGCAGATGCAATGATAATGAATTATGTTTTAAAAATTTTTCTTCATTGTTGAAAGTATTACAGATGCCCTCCTTTCCCCCCATTGGCTCCTTCTAGCCTGCACTCACCCCCCCCCCTCCCCCGGCCTTCACCACACTATTGTCTGTGTCCATGGGTTATGCATATATGCATATAAGTTCTTTGGTTAATCTCTTCCCACTCACCCACCCTCTCTTTCCCTCTGAGATCCTTGATAAGTAAAATCACTTTTGCAAGCATCAGCTGACTTTTATGGCCAGATTAATAAGGGATGTTGTACAGCACAGACTGTACAAGTTTTGGAGGTCCATTAGTGTAACTTATGTATGACAATTTACTTTATTTTCATGTTGCTGCTCTAGAAAATCATATATACAATGATAGCCAGAACAGGCAGTAGTTGTGTTTCACGGGAAAAATTCAAGTTAGAAAAGTGGCTAATAAAAATTTAATTTTTATTTAGCGTAACTCAATTCTCCTATGTCTTCTAGAACTAGAAATGCAAAGAGAAGGAGATAAATTTGTCATCATATTCCTTAGAATCAGGATGGATACAGAAAAACAAAGGAGAAATTTCTATTAAATTGGATTCTTTTTATATACCTTTAGGTATTTCACAAATCCCATTTTATTTTTATTGGCATCTTAGTTACTCTGTTCATGTGTCCCACAGCTAGTGATTTCTTTCACATTCTCAATAACTCTGGCTCTATTTCTTTTCCTCATGATAAAGCCCTTATATAACTTCTGGGTCCTATTCTCTTCCCATGTTTATCCCCCAGATGATTCTTTAGTTTAATGTCCTCTTCTGATCAAAGCTCCTTTGCCTGGATGACTCCAAATTAGTCACATCTAATCTTGATGATTCCCTGAATGACATTTCCACTAACTTTTCAGCCTGTAGTACTCTATGATTAAAAAAAGTGAGGCCAGTTTTGACAGGAAGCATAAACATAAATATTCTTCCTTGGACAATGCTCAGCAGTGTATAAATTTGACCAATGAACCATGGTGTGAATTACAGAAGTTAACAATAAGTAATAAAACCTCATGATAAAGCACCTTGTTATTCCTCAGTTTTGGTAATATTGTGGATCATATATCTCCCTTAAGAACAGAGTGAAATACCATGGCTGTATCTTTTTAATGCAATACACACACTTATGTATCAGTACCTATTCTATGGGTAGCATGTGAATGTTATGAGTATGTTCTTTTGTTTTTGTTTTTTCATTTATGAAACATGTTCTCTTTACATAACTCAGAAAATACCTTTTGACTCATATTCACAGCAGCTTAAAATATTCAACAACAGTGGAAAATATGAAAATCCACTACTTAATAAAAAAACACCTATGAAGCACCTACTCTGCGTCCACTCTAGTAGCTGACACTGTAGGGAGGTGGGATATGAATAAATCAGTTCCCAACTGCAGCCGTCTATGTCTTAGGGGACTGGGGAGAAAGAAGAGATAAATTAACATTCATTGAGAAATGTTCAGGATCTCTCACAAAATGTTCTCATTTAATCTTAACAACAATATTGCATAATACCTAATATTATATTATCTTTATTTTATACATTGGAAACCAAGTCTCAGCACAGTGGCACCCCCGTGGTTCCAGGCAAGTATGGGTCGGAGCAGGGATCTCAGCTCAGCTCTGTCCTCTTTACAGTGTGTGTTCTGTCTGTACACGCGTTGGCCACTAACAGGAAGAAAGAAAATAGTATCACGGACGTAAAGGATCGTAGGTATTCACTGTAGTGTGCCTTCAGAGAGGAGGAAGCAATTATAAAAAGAGTAAAAAAAAAAAAAGGTGGAAACTGATAATCTATCAAATTGGCGATCAGACTTTCTCTTGTCTTTGAGATGGTAACACATTGAAAAAACAAACAATGGAAAATATTGCACTTGATTAAAGCAGAACATGCCAGTCTCTGCTTTTCTTTTATTTTTTTTTTCCTGCTTATTTGCAATTGCTCTATAGCCTGACGGCAAATGTGCTCCATCTATTAGCAGCAGCTGTTTAGGTGCAAGGGCTCTAAGGAAATTCCCAGTGCAGTACAGCTACTCCAGCATTTAGGTTTTCAGGGGAATGATTCTTTCCTGAGGTCCTTTTTATAGGCATGACTTATGGGAGAATACCAGTCACGGAATAAATATAAGCTAAGTTTTAAAATGAAAATGCATCTGATAGTTCGTACAGAATCCAGTCATAGGATACTACTGGTAATCTAAAACAGGTTTGGAGATGCACATAAATAGATAAATATTTGTCCACCCCAAATTTACTTGTCTTTCACCTTCTGCTTCATTACTAATCTAAGAAGATTGTGTGTGTGTGTGTGTGTGTGTGTGTGTGTGTGGCTGAGATTGTTGAATTCTTCACTATCTGAGAAAATGTTATTTTTCCTGAGACTATTTTAAGTTTGATATTGTTAGAAGTTATACCAGAAGCATGAAAAAAAGGGACTAGTTCTAGTAGAATGGCTCCAGTTTAAACCACACTTAAAATCTCCTAAATTAAGTTTTGACTCCTTGAGTATAGAGAATTCCTAGGCTTCCAATCTGACAGTCATTACACTGGGCAAGTTAGAGATGCTTGCTCTAACACAGTGGCAGGCAAACTCCGGCTGCCTGCTTTTGTAAGTAGAGTTTTATTGGATCCACGCCACCCCCATTTGTTGATGTGTTGCCTATGTTGCTTTCATGCTACAGTGGCAATTGATTAGTTGTGATCATATCATCTGGAAAGTCACAATTTTTTTCCTACCCGAACCTTCCTCCTGTCATAAGAAAAAGTCTGCTGACCCCTATTGGGAGCACCTTCATCTAAGTTTACCTGGAATCAATCATAAAATAAACCAATACCAATGTTGCATTAATGACACCAAGCTGTAATCAATTTAAAAATAAGCCAATGGCTTTGGATATAGAAGATGAAAAATGGAATTTCTAGATTTTCTAAATTTGCATCCATAGGCATTCAAAGATGCATTTTCTTTCACAAATATGCATTCTCTTTCACATAAGCTCAAGTGGCTCAGCTTTTAAATCTGAAATCTTTGAAGAGGATGCAATGCTCAAAAAATTGGACACCGGCAACATAGGAGGGGATCAAAATTTAGTTCTTGTTTTTTTTTGGTTAATACTCTGTGAACTCTTCATGTCCCTTCATGCTTTCTTATTTCAGTGTGCAGCCTTAAGATGTGCACTGTTCACTGTAATTCATCCTAATGCATTTCAGTTTTCCCATTTCCTGAATTTAACACTCTCATCATTATTTGCAAATTGTGATAAATAAAAATCCTGTTGCGGAAATGGTTCAGAATTTCAGTAAGTTTAAGTGTTAACTTCTTGGCACTCAAGTAGCAGCTAATTCCTAGTATAGTGTAAAAGACAATTCTTTTAGTTTCTAGGTAGTTGAAGCCACAAGGAAAAAAAACCCCATATACACATATTTGTTGTATATAAACAGAAGAAACTTTTGGGTGCTTTTCTGTGAGAAATCATTTTTTAATTCCCTGTGTCTTTAAGTTTTATTGAAGCCATTTCATGATAAAATTGCTAAACGGACATTTTACAAAGCTGAAGCAACTTCTTATCCAATAACATCAGCACTAATATGACAAGAACAGCTTAGAGATGTTTGAAAATCTGTCTTAAGATAAAAACTCTTATGACAGTAGGAAATAAGCCACAAACAATCTGGAGAATTTAATGAGAACAACCACCCAGTTTTAATTTCAGCATCACAAATTTGCAGATATAATAATTACATTACCTTGGTGTATATTTTCATAAGGAATCCGTAAAATAAATTTGAAGGCAAGCAGATTGCTATCACTAATAGTGTAATTTCTCCATAGGAACAATGAATTGCTGCATATTGTTTTGTAAAAGAACAAATTAATGACACCGTCCAAAGCCACAATACAACATTTAAATATTTTCTACATTTCTTGTTTCAACTGTTTTTCCTTATGGTTTTTTACCAAAGGGTTAGAGAAAAGTAAACCCATCAGGATACTAGATTCCATAGGTTAAAGTCAGTATCTCTAGTCTTCTCTAGATGGCACTCAAGTCACAGGGTTTTAAAAACTGATCTAGGTGGGCTCTACTTAGTTTGGCTCAGTGCAGTGGTGGGCAAACTCATTAGTCAACAGAGCCAAATATCAACAGTACAACGATTGAAATTTCTTTTGAGAGCCAAATTTTTTAAACTTAAACTTCTTCTAGCACCACTTCTAGAAAGCGTGGTATTTTGTGGAAGAGCCACACTCAAGGGGCCAAAGAGCCGCATGTGGCTCGTGAGCCGCGGTTTGCTGACCACTGGCTCAGTGGATAGAGCATCAGCCTGTGGACTCCAGGGCTCCATCCCTCACCTCTCCCTTCCTCTCTGAAATCAATAAAAATATATTTTTTAAAAAAGGCCTAGTTGAAAGCCACATTAAAAACGTTCTAGTGCGCCCTGACCAGTTTGGCTCAGTGGATGGAGCGTGGGCCTGCGGATTGAAGGGTCCCGGGTTCGATTCCGGTCAAGGGCATGTACCTGGGTTGCAGGCACATCCCTAGTGGGAGGTGTGCAGGAGGCAGCTGATCGATGTTTCTCTCTCATCGATGTTTCTAGCTATTTATCCTCTCCCTTTCCTCTCTGTAAGAAATCAATAAAATATATAAAAAACAAACAAAAAAACACGTTCTAGTGCGATCACTGGGTCAAATGAAGTTCCATATTTAATTTTTTTGAGGAAACTCCATACTGTTTTTCATAGTGGCTGCATCAGTCTACATTTCCACCAGCAGTGTACTGGGGTTCCCTTTTTTTTTTTTACATCCTTGCCAGCACTTGTCATTTGTTGATTTGTTGATAATAACCATTCTGACAGGTGTGAGGTGATACCTCACTGTGGTTTTAATTTGCATCTCTCTGATGATTAGTGACTTCGTGCATTTTTTTCATATGTCTCTTGGACTTTTGTATGTCCACTTTGGAGACGTGTCTATTTAGATCACTTGCCCATTTTTTAATTGGAGCACCATTGTACCCATTTTAGAATGGAATTGCACTATATTATTATCTAGGTATTTAAGACATCATGGTCAGCTCAAAGAAGAAATTCAGCTATGGAAGAAAACGTTGGAAATACAGGTTTAAAAAAATCTCTGTCTCTATCTCATGCTCCAGGGAGGTATAGCTGGAGTTGTTCTAGGTCTTACCTAAGTGAGATGTCTGGAGGGGAGGTGGGAGCCCAGGAGAATTAGCTGGAGGTGGCCTCTTGGATTTTAAGGGGCTACAGAAACTCTAACCAAAGGAGAGTACATGATTCACATCAAGGGTACTGCAGAAGTGAAGGAATGCCTGAAGAACCTCATGAAAGAAAGAGTGGGCTATAAAAACTGCCCAGTCCAGAAAGCATGAAGCAAACTCTTACCAATGCCAGTTAGGAAAGTTCTTCCTCACAATCTCTTCCTCTTCTACCACTCACCTCTCCCCAAATAATTGGAAGGTGCGGAAGCCAAAGTTAGCAGGCAAAGGTAGAGAATAAAGAAAGAAAATATCAGAAGGATGTTTGTGGGTTTTTCACTTGCAGCAGGCTCTGACTAAATGGGAAATTAATGTAAAAATAAAATGGAGATTTGATTGTTATATGGAGTTAGACAATCCAGTTTTAAAATTGGAATCAGGATTGGAGTTTTAAATGGGCTTGTAGGACTTGTAATTGCTTAAGTTTTACCCAATATTTGTAAGTTTTCATTCCGGGTAAGAGGAAGAATAGGACATTATATGCAAATATAGTCAGTTTAATCAGGTTGAGACTTACATTGTTAAACATTTCCTTTTGTCACAAAGGACTATAATTTCTATAAGAAATGATAAGAAATTATAGAGAAAAAATAGGATCTAAACTTAAACAAGTAAAATATCAGAATTTTCTATCCTTCGGTGTTAGCAAGTTACCTGAACCAATCTTTAGCAAAATAAAATGAGAACTATCTATTAGGCAGTAAAGAATCTACAGGTTATTCAAGAAGGAACCTCATCTGTAAGTCCTCTAAGAACAAAAATCCTATCTAATAAAAGAGTAATATGCAAATTGACTGTCACTCCAACACACAAGATGGCTGCCCCCATGTGGTCAAAGATGGCTGCCACAAGATGGCCAGCAGGGGAGGGCAGTTAGGGGTGACCAGGCTGGCAGAGGAGGGAAGTTGGGGGCGACTGGGGCTGCAGGTAAGGGCAGTTGGGGGAGGACCAGGCCTGCAGGGGAGGGCAGTTAGGGGTGATGAGGCTGGCAGGGGAGCAGTTAGGCATCAATCAGGCTGGCAGGGGAGTGGTTAGGGGGTGATCAGGCTGGCAGGCAGAAGTGGTTAGGGGCAATCAGGAAGGCAGGCAGGCAAGCAGTTGGGAGCCAGCAGTCCTGGATTGTGAGAGGGATGTCCGACTGCCTGGTAGGATTGGGCCTAAACAGGCAGGTGGACATCCCTCGAGGAGTCCCAGATTGGAGAGGGTGCAGGCTGGGCTGAGGGACACACCCCCCTGTGCATGAATTTTGTGCACCGGGACTCTAGTATTTTATAAGAGTTATCAATTCATGTAATAAGGTATCAAAAGGCAAGGTCAACAAAGAACAATAGTGAGCAGAACATACAAAGAAGTTAGATTGAGGACTGGAAAGAAATTAGGCATAATGTAAAGTTAATAAAACTAAATATCATTTGCATTGAAGACAGGTAGTTTGAAAATGATGAGTTCTTATATTTTACATGTTTTTGTTTTGGCAACTTAAAAAAATCATAACGAGTTGTTAAATAAGTCATTGGCAAGCAACATGCAAGGCAAAAATTGTGTAGTAACACCTTATGAAAAGTTTGGGTTTAGAATTATGTTTTAGTTTATAATTTCACAGACTACCCAAAAGTTTTAAGTTTTATGCTACATTATTAAGTCTCTTCAAAAGTGTGTTATGATTATCTCTTGTTCTAAAACAACTTACCCCAGATTTCCATGGTTTAAAACTACCATTTCATGCCCAACTGGCATGGCTCAGTGGTTGAGCCTCAACCTGTGAACCAGGAGGTCACAGTTCGATTCCTGGTCAGAGCACATGCCCAGGGTGAGGGCTTGGTCTCCATTGTGGGGTGTGCAGAAGGCAGCCGATCAATGATTCTTTCTCATCATTGATGTTTCTATCTCTCTCTCCCTCTTCCTTTCTCTCTGAAATCAATAAAAATATATTTAAACACACACACACACACACACACACACACACACACACACACACACACCCCACCACCACCAACAGCAACAACAACAAAACTGCCATTTCATTTTGTTCATGATTCAGTGGGTCAGGAATCCCGGAAGGGCCTGGCTGGTGATTCATCTCTGATTGATTTGGCAGCAGCTGGGCTGTAGGATCCAGCTGGAAGGTAGCTTCTCCTTTCACATATCTGATGCCTTGGTGCTTCTTGGCCTCTCTTTCCATACAGCATTTCATCCTCTAGGGCAGTGGTTCTCAACCTTTCTAATGCCGCGACCCTTCAATACAGTTCCTCATGTTGTGGTGACCCCCAACCATAAAATTATTTTTGTTGCTACTTCATAACTGTAATTTTGCTACTGTTAATGAATCATAATGTAAATATCTGTGTTTTCACGACCCACAGGTTGAGAACCGCTGCTGTAGAGCCTAAGACCATCGGAAAACACAGATATTTACATTACGATTCATTAACAGTAGCAAAATTACAGTTATGAAGTAGCAACAAAAATAATTTTATGGTTGGGGGTCACCACAACATGAGGAACTGTATTAAAAGGTCGCGGCATTAAGAAGGTTGAGAACCACTGCTCTAGGGCCTTCTGCATGTGGTCTGAGCCGTTCACTTACAGTGGTCTAAGGATAGTAGCTCGGGGCTTCAGAACACCAATGCAGAAGTTGCTTGTCCAGGCTGAGCCTGGAACTAGAGTCTTCATCATCCCTGAAGCTCCTTATTGGTGAAGCAGCCGTAGTCCAGTTTAGATCGAGGGGAGGGAAAATAGAACCCAATTCTCCGTGGGAGGAGGATCAGAGGTCTTGCAGCTTTCTTTAATCCTTCCTATAATGGTTCTTATTGTTGAGTTTCTGGAGCCTTCTGAGAATGTAATGAAGGTTAAGGGAAAAATGCACTCACATCACATTTTGTGTGTTGTTTTAGTGGAGACACTTAAACTGAAGACTTGAATATCTACAGTAAAGCTGCTTGATGAATGAAATTATAGAAATAGTATTAAAATCATTACATTGGTGTCAGATCCTTTGGTATGTTCACTAAATCCCCATCTCCTTGGCCCTTTCCTCTCCTCGTTAAGCACTCTTGATTTTCCTCTCCCCTACCCTTAACATTCTCTTCCCTTCCCTGGAGGTCTGTCTTTGAAAGGATCTTGGTTGTAGTTCAGCAGTTATAATTTCACAGGGTTCATTTCTCTCAGGGTAGTAATAAACCTATGAAGTATAACTGGGTCAATATTTCTCCAAATGAGTTCTTTTGTCTATAATTTATACCTCGAGGCAGACATTCTTTGACTAGAAAGACCGAAAGGAAATAATCTCCTGGGACAATATTTTAATAGCCAAATGTCATTGTCACTAACCAACTTTTAGGCTGTGCTCAAGGGTAACCTTCAAAACTGATGTCCTAGTCTTACTCAAACTGTCTACCTGGATTTTGCTTTTTATCAGCCATAAATTTTTATCAATTTCTTTCTGTAAACATATGATTGCTGCTTCCTGCAGGAATTGAAATTAGGCATCCAAGGCTTGGGAATATTTTTCAGAAACAATAAAAGGCTTCTTTGCCTTGTCTTTTTATGAGGATGCTTTGCATCCTGCTCACATGCCCTGTAATGCAATCTCAAGACACAGCTGTTGTTTCAGAGAGTTCATTCATGTCAGCAGCAATTAAAAGGTCCTTTGTTTTCCAAACATGCTTTCCCAGCTTGCCTTGAAGAGCTTTGCAAACAATGATTCGTGCAGCTTGAGGGAAGAGATACGACCTCTTGTAGCAATGAGTTAGAGCATGCTTACTAGAAGGGATGAAAATCAAACTACACTCTTAGAATCACTGACTTACTCTGTTTTTTCATTTTAGACATTAAAATGGATGCATCTTTGGAACCTCTCACTTAGCCTGATTTTGCCCGTCTTCCCGGTGAGGTGTGCAGTGCAGGACACTATCTTAAGGGCTTCCTGTGTATGCGTTGTGTTTCAGGTTATGGGCTCCAGGAGAATGAAGAATTGAAGGAGAGATGTGTATGATTTCAGAGCATTGAAAGGCAGGCTCTTTTCCTGACTATCCTGTTATTCTCTCTCAGGAGTGAATGAATTTGTTCCTTCTAGAGGGTTAGAGAAAGTGGACATAGCCTTGTTTTATCTAACTCTTCCACCTGTGGAGTGGGGTCTCATATGCATTAAGATAAACAACTGCTGAGAACATTTGCAAATGTTAGTGCTATCAATAAGTCTGTATATCTTTCAGATTGCTGCTCAGACACTATTCCTCATTTTAATTATTTGTATGTGTGCATGCTGTGCTGCGGGTGGTTAGAGAGGTAATCAAATAACAAACCCTTTCTGTTTTGTTAATTTCTAGACTTTTTTGTACGTTGGGGAAGGGGATAGAAGTGGAGATGCAGTTGGTGAAAGGGAACTAACTAAAATTATGCATTTATAGCAAGTTAAGGGCCAAGTTGTTGTACAGCCAGGGGAAATGTTTTCCCCTCACATTTAAAATAATCAAAATGAGCAACTGAAATACCTGTTTACCTAATTAAGACAATGAGTTTTATATTCTTGCAAATATAAAAAAACAGCATAGACTCCATAGTCTGGGAAACACTAAAGGTAAAATAGGAAAGAATATTTCAAATTCAAGTCCATAAGTCTACAGATTATATAAAGTCTATTGATATTATAGGAAGGAGTATCAGGCATACATTGTAACGGTTTTTAAAAGGTAAAGTTTAAGTGCACACCTATTTCTGCTCTATTACAGCACTCTCATCACATTTTGTGTGAAGTTTTGGTGGAAATATTTAACCTGATTATCGTGACTCACACTTTCCTTAGCTGTAAGCTGTCCCAGCAATATCTTACCCTTCTCTCACAGTGTCTGAGACCCCCAGGGGGAGGCAGCCAGAGCAGCACCTGGGGAACCATCCTGGTCTGTCTGTATCATGAGACATTTTTCTTATTGTGCCTTATGACAGTGAGGATCAACCTAACCCTAACTTTGTCGAGTTAGACTGGATCTTCCGTCACTAGTGAAACCTTACTTTGCAGAAAAGGAGGAAGCAACAGCAGAGAGATTAAGTGATTGTCCAGGTCACACCGTCCTTTATGAGAAAGCCAAGATCTAAACCCAGGCCTTTGGACTCAGCTGATCTTGAACATCAAATTAGACTTGACCCAAGTGTACTGGATGCCATAGACTAAATGTTTGTGACCGCTCCCATGTTCATGCTTGTTAAAACCTAATTCCTCATGGGATAGTATTTGGAGGTGGGGCTCCTTGAAAGATAATTATGTCATGAGGGTGAAGCCCTCATAAATGGGATTAGTATCCTTTTAAAAGAGACCCCAAAGGCTCCCTCACCCCTTCCACTATGTGGGCATATGGGGATGTGGGGATGTGGAGTCTGCTGGCACCTTGATCTGGGACTTTCAGCCTCCAGAACTGTGAGAAATAAACTTCTGTTGTTTAAGCCACGCAGTCCACAGTAGTTTGTTATAGCAGCCCGAACTAACTAAGACACTAGGTTTTTCTTTTACAGTTTTATTAAGATACTAGAAGCCCGATGCATGAAGATTCATGCCAGAATGGGCCTTCCTTTCCCTGGCTGCTGGCACCGCCTTCACTCTGGCCCTGAGCAGCCTTTCCGCCTTCCTATGCTGCTCAGAGGCCTGGAGCGGCGGGGGCGGGGCGGAATGCCTGTGTTGTTGCCATGGTGAAGACGCAAGCGTCCGGCCCCGCCCTGCCCCCAGCCGCTCGGCACCTGCATATGCAAATTAACCAGCCATCTTTGTTGGGTTAATTTGCATACTCACTCCTGATTGGCTGGTGGGTGTCATGAAGGTACAGTCAATTAGCATGTTACTCTTTTATTATGTAGATATTTCATATACCATACAATTTACTGACATAAAGCATACAGTTATGTGGTTTTTAACATGTTCAGAGTACAATCATGACCATGTTTTAGAATATTTTAATGCTTCAGAAAGGAAACCTGCCTCCATTAACAGTTGCTCCCCTAGCCCTAGGCAATCACTAATCTACTTTCTGTCTTTATGGATTTGTCTATTTGGACAAGTGGAATCAGTGCAAAATGTGGTTCTTTATGACTGACTTCTTTTTGTCTTTTAAATATGTTTTTATTGATTTCAGAGTGATGAAGGGAGAGGGAGAGAGGACTGGCTCTGCATGCTTCCTACCTGGGATTGAGCCCTAAAACCAGGCATGTGCCATGACTGGGAATTGAACTGTGACCTCCTGGTTCCTGGGTTGATGCTTAATCACCAAGCCACACCAGCTGGGCTGACTTCTGTCAATTGGCATAATGGTTGCTCCAAATTGTGGCATGTATCAGTACTTCATAATTTTTTCTCATATAATATTCCATAGTATGGACATACCACATTTGTTTATCCATTCATCAGTTGATGACTATTTAGGTTGTTCTCACTTCTTGGCTGTTATGAATAATGCTGCTGTGAACATGGTGGCAATTTTGTGTTTATATTTTTCATTTCTCATGGATGTATAATACCTGGTAGTGGAATTGTTGGATCATGTGGCATCTCTATGTTTAATAGTTTGAGGAATCACCAAAGTTAAAAACACTTAAAAATACATTTCTAAGAGAATAGGTACAAATAAAAGTATAAATTTGGAAAGTATTGACAAATTTACATAGATATTACATCAAACTTGAACAATATTTTCTTGGCATATGTTGGAAAAAGCAGAGATTACAGAAATTACAGAAGAATGGAATTTGTATTTTGCATAATTTCAGATGAGAGATTGCTTAGTTCTTTTTTTTTCATTTCTCATAAACACTTGAAGTCCACCAATTCTGCCTCTTCGAGCTGTTTTTGTATTTTTCCACTCAAAGGTAGGCATGAAGGCATCCAGGACAGGTCAATTGTATGGTTACTTCCTCTGTCAACATCTTGTACCACTAACACCAAATAAACTGCTTTCTTCAAGCAGCTTTTACAAGTTTCATTTTAAGAAAAAGGGAATACAACATAAAGAGCTACCATTGAACAACATCAAGTAGCAAGTTCAAAGCTATCCTGGGAATATGGCCACACAGTGTCATTTCTTTTTCATGTCTACTCATTTATCAATATAATTATATTTTCATTAGCATTTGTGATTAAATGTATTCTTAAAGTAAACATTATCTAGAAAATATAGAGTGATGGTGATATAATTTTCCTTGATGGAAGATTGAAGAC
This sequence comes from Plecotus auritus, assembly GCF_963455305.1. Classification (NCBI taxonomy): domain Eukaryota; kingdom Metazoa; phylum Chordata; class Mammalia; order Chiroptera; family Vespertilionidae; genus Plecotus; species Plecotus auritus. Next base: position 73,693,867 of record NC_137773.1, read on the forward strand.
AGTAGATAAAGCACATAATAGGAAATTTCAATAAGAATTTATCTACAGAAGAAATAATGAGCATCTTGTGGAAAACATTAAATTTTGCTACTGCCTACTTTTATGAATAGCAGCTGCTCTGCCACTCCATGCCCAGGCATCAATATGTTAAAACAACAAAGAGCTTGTTTTTTTGGTTATTTTTTTCCCACCTAAGAAAGAAAGGGAATCCAGCAGGTGCTATTTTCTGGAGAAAAATGACTTGCATTATGAACATCTTCAATTATTTGCCTCGCTTCGTATAACTTCCTCTTTCCTCTCTCGAAGTTCTCATTATTCAAAAATCATTTACCACTAAATTATAGAAAAATAGTTTCTCATAAAGCAGAAGTGAAGTGAAGCTGGGCCTGAGTCAATAAACAATTACAAGGCTCTCAAATCATCAAAAAGATGCCACCTATGACATATGACCCGTTCTGGTCTCCAGGCACCCGGCACCAGTTTATGGAGAGTCTGGAAGGAGTCATATTTTCTCTTCTCTGGAACCAATGGTCCCTGTCAGCTCAACTTCAGAGAGGGTTTTTTTTTTTTTTTTTAAGAACAAAAACATATTAATGTTTGGAGGATATACTGAAGATACACATGAGCATGTTTTCCCAAGAAACAGTCTGGAGCTCTAATCTTATTTGGGCAAACAGAACCTAACATCACTGACTCTCAAACTACAGTAACCTGCTTGTTTCCTTTGTGGTGTGGTGTGTCAGCCACTGCCTGGATACAACAGAGGCTTTCAGTCGGTCAGGCCTCAGTGCAGAACTGCCTGTTTATAAGCAGTGTCATCCTTGGATTTCTTGAAACCTTAGTTTCTTCATTTGTGAATGATAACTATATGCACTATGTTTTTTTTTTTTTAAAAGATTTAAAAAATATGCATATAGTATTGAGCACATGTTATATATGGCAGACATTCTTGAGTGTCCTTACTCTTTGCTTTCCAAAAAACTCCTGAGGCTGTTTGAGTGACAGTGTGCCCAGGGTCAGTGGATTAGTCATGACTTTTAATGACATCATGTCAATCTCGTTTTCTATCGTCATGATTCGTTGGGGGCATGGGATCCAGTTCTGGCCAATGATGTGAAAGGGGAAGACTTCTGGAGCTTCGAGGAGAGCTTGTCCATCCTGAGAGGACAGAGAGTGAGAGGAAACATTCTCTCTGCTGTTGAGTTTATGTGCAGCAGCAGCCAACTGGCTGAGGATGGAAAAACAAGACCGAGGATGCAACCTCGGTGGTGGAGTCTGGATCCTCACATTGTCATGGAGGAACCATGGGACCACCTTATCCAGCAATTTGTTAACAAACAATAAATATGTTCAAACCACTTTAAATCAGATTTTCTATTATTTGTAGCTAAAAGTATCTAACTCACAAAATAGACTATTTATAATATGTATTAATACATATATTTTGAAAGGGGTAAGTTGCTATTTAAAAACCATTTGCATTGAATTCATAGAAAATGACACCCGAATTAATTTCTTTAGAAATTAAGAAATTTAAAAAGTTTAGAAAAAAATTTTTTTTTTTCAGGAAAGGTCTAATAAAATTTAGCTGTGGTATCCAGTTAGCTTTTATTTTAAAACAAAGCAGAAAGCCATATAATTACACACTGGAAGGGAACTTAGTAATTATTTTAGAGTCTAAAATTAAGATCATCTTTCTGACTCTAATTAAAGAGCACATTAAAACCATCTCAAGATATAGAACTGGGGTTTTAGAATATTTAAAAAAATCCTTCAAAATGGCAAAATTTCTAGATAATTCAGTGTTAGAATTATGTAGTACATTAAGTGGCAGTGTTAATAATTATGGGTGTAGGAGGATAGATTCAACCTGGATCCCCCATGGAAAATAACGGATCTTTTATCCTCATAATTTACATGAAAGAAGGTAGTTCTTATTCCCACTTTTAATTACACAGATAACGTTCACCATTCAGAGAAAGCCTAATTTCTGTTACATTTTCATTCTTCTACTGGAGACCTTTCTCTTTTCTTTGTTCTGTTTGTATCTGACAGACCACAAAGCAGAGAGAAATATAAAATTTCTGAACATACCCATCCTAGAAGTCTGAAATCTTTTTGGGTTTTATTAGACCCTGTGGTATCCAACAGGAATGTGAATCTTCTTTTGTCTTTGCCTTGAAAGCTGCAGACAGAGGCTTTCTGTCATTTTCTTGAAAAAAAAAAAAAAAGTCAGGAATGGAACATAGCTCAGGCAATTTTATATATAAGAGACAGAGTTTAGTACTGATGGTCCTATCTTTCTCCTGCATGTGGGGGTGGGGAGCTGGTAAGACACTGGCTGAAGTCTGCCTGCAAGGAAGTTTCACCCGTCTTCCTGGGGAGGGAGGGAGCACAGTACCACGTGATTCTGAGTACAACCCTCTGGTAGCTGTTGGATTTAATCACGGCTAAAAATGGCTCTACTTCTCAAAAGGGAAGCAAATCCTAGTGCTCATCAGGGTGAAGCTGACAAGCAGTCACAATTTCTTTTCTCTGAGCACATTTCACTGCTATTTCTTAGTAAGACTATAGGGAGGGGCATAAGTAGGTTTACAGTTGTGTGAAACACAAAGTTTATTCTTATACTAGAGGCCTGGTGCATGGAAATTCATGCACTGGAGGGAGGGTCCCTCAGCCCGGCCTGCCCCCTCTCACAGTCCAGGAGCCCTCAGGGGTGGGAGGCGACCCAGCAATGAGGGGAAGGCAATGCCCCATCACATCTCTGCTGCTGCCACTGCTGGCAGCGCAATCCTCGGCTGGCCCTGGTTACCTGAGCCTCGGGCAGCCCTGGGCGGCTGGGCAGCCACCATCCGAGGCTTACCTGCACCTTGGGCCAGCCCTGGGCGGCTGGGGTGCTGAGGGGACTGGGGGACTCCAAAGGTAGGCACGCCTTGAGGTGGGGCCGGCCTTGCCTTGCGCCTACCACCTGGGTGGGGCTGAGGGGACTAGGCACCGCCATCTTGTGGCTGTGAGTGCCACCATATTTGAGGGTGTGACAGTCAATTAGCATATTCCCTCCTTATTGGCTGTGGGCGCTGGCATCTTTGTGACAGTGTGAGGTTCAATTAGCATATTCCCTCTTTATTAGATAGAATTCTTAATTGTTGTGTTATTTTCCGTAAGAACTGTAAACCTACTTTTGCCCCACCCTGTATACCTCAAACATTGGTAATATCAAACTACTTCCATTAAATGCTTTCATTTGAAAAGTAAGACATTTTCTCACATCAATCCTGTGATACAATTTTTCACTTTAAGTTTACAAATTGGAAAACAGGCACAGAGATTAGCATGTCTTGGATGAAGGGAGTTACATAGCCAAAATTAGCTCCAGTCTCCTGTTTCCAACTTTCTCCTGTCCCATTTTTTAAAATTTATGTTTTAAATTTATCTTTATTGTTGAAAGTATTACAGATGTCCTTTTTCCTCCTCCATTGACCCCCCTCAGCCTTTCACCTACCCCCCGCCCCACAGTTGTCTGTGTTATGCATGTTTGCATACACCAGTATGTTCTTTGGTTAATTTCTTCCTGTCCCGCTCTTCCCCCCTTCCCTCTGAGATTTGTCAGTCTGTTCCATGCTTTTATGTCTCTGGATCTATTTTGTTCATCACTTTATTTTGTTGATTGGATTCCACCACATATGAGTGAGATCATGTGATACTTGTGATTCTCTGACTGGCTTATTTTGCTTAGCATGATACTCTCCAGGTCCCTCCATGCTGTCTCAAAGGGTAAGAGATCCTTCATTTTTATTCCTGCATAGCATTCCATGGTGTAAATGTACCACAGCTTTTTTATCCACTCATCTCCTGATGGGCACTTGGGCTGTTTCTAGATCTTAGCTATTGTAAATTGTGCTGCTATGAACATAGGGTGCATATATTCTTTCTGATTGGTGTTTTGGCTTTCTTAGGATATATTCCTAGAAGTGGAATCACTGGGTCAAATGCCAGTTCCATATTAATTTATTGCGGAAACTCCATACAGTTTCCCACAGTGCCTGCACCTGTCTGCATTCCCACCAGCAGTGTACTATGTTTCCCTTTTCTCCACATCCTGGCCAGCACTTGTTTGTTGATGGTAGCCGTTCTGGCAGGTCTGAGGTCATACCACTGTCATTTTAATTTGCGCCTCTCTGATGATTAGTGACTTTGAGCATTATGTCTCTTGGCCATCTGTATGTCCTCTTTGGAGAAGTATCTACTTAGGTCCTTTGCCCATTTTGTAATTGGATTGTTTTTCTTCCTTTTGGATGGCTAGAAGCCCTTCTTCCCCCCTTAAAGAGCCAACACACTAAATTTCATTTGTAGTCACTTACCTTGGACTCCAGCAGTGGGCAAACAGAGTGGACTAGAGCTGCTTCATCAGAGTCTGGGGTTGGAGGTTCTCTGGAGAGAGAGCAGAGAGGGCAGACTTGGGATCCCTGTGTTGAGTCACTCCCCCATGCTGCAAAAGGTGGACCTTTCCCATCAATGCAGCTTTAGCCCTGGGATGGGGTGGGGGGTGGGGGTTGGCTGGGAGGGAGGGAAATTGCCCCATCTGTTGGAAACCTTCTCTCCACACCCTGTGGAGTTTATGCCTTGCTGAGCTTTACAGCCTGAAGCTCATTAAGTGACTGAGACTAACAATGGATCTGCAGGCAGAGGCAGAACTCTGGGTGTTCAAGTCTTTGCCTGACCTGCCTCTGGGCCGTGGGCTAAGAAAAGCAGACCTTGGTGCACAGCTTGGTCTCCTTTCTCTTTTTCTCTCTCCACCCAGAATTAATGTGGGATCAGACCTATGGTCAAGTTTGCAGAGCATTGTCCAAGGAACTTGTAAATGTATAGACTGTTCATAACTAGAGGCAGTTTTTCTCCAAGTCAGAAAATTGTAAATTATGAAAATCTGCTCAAAAGTTACTTAAAATAAAAACAAGGTGTTCGTTATACTTAATGAAAGCACCCAGGAAGAGTTATCATTTGCACTTAAAGTACTATTAAACGGTTGAGCCGTAACTCTTAGCAGGCTAAAAATAGAAAAACCTTGCCTTTCTTTTATGTTTCAGGATGAGAATGGGGAAGAAAACAGGCTCAGTGTGGCTGGAACATTCTTGGGTATTCTAATTTTCACTTGTACGTTTTCAGTTCTGTCTCTCCCTAGAGTTTAAAGGCTGGGTAAAAAGTCTCTGATTTAGAAATCTGAATTGATTTCCATTTTTGCAGCTACTTAGTCTGAAAACCTTAGAATCTTTCTTGAATTTTCTCTTTCTCTTGTATTCCACCTCCAACATGTCACCAAATCTTGACTTTTTACCTTCAAAATATATCCACACTGTTGTTTCTCACCACCTCCTCTGTAAACAACCATCCTGCCACCATCTCTCACCTGGAAGATTCTATTGGCCTTCAAAGTGGTCTGTCTGTTTCCTCCCTCATCCCCTTTAGACTATTTTGAACACCTTGGACAGAAGTCTGGTAAATTGTTAGTTTGGTCATGTTACTCCTCCATTTAAAACTTTCCATTGGCTTCTTACCTCACTCAGAGACTCCCATCTCACCAACCACGCCCTTTCAGTGGCCTACAAGGCCCTATATAAGCTGTCCCTGTTAATGCTCCAGCTTTATCTCCTACTACTTCCCCCCACTCGCTGTACTCTTGCCATTCTGATCATTTGCTATACCTTATCACTAAAGCCTAGAGAAAAATGGCTGGCACATAGTAGGTGCTCAATGAATTTTGGATAAATAAATGGTAACCCAGACATATTCTGGGCTCATACTGTTTTCTTAAATCCAAAGAAAAATTGGTTTAAATCTTTCATTTTGTGATTAGCTCCTAAAATCTCTTGTGAATTCTGGGGAAACTTGCATTTCTTTTTAGTTCCCACTGTCTCTGGAGTCTTCATTTCCATCCTGCACCCTGCTTTTCCATATGCTGCCCTTTCTCTGCATCCTGTTGTCCAGGTGAGTGGGCACCATACAGATTCTTTACTCTCTGAAGTTCCCTATAGTTGTCTTTGTTAAAGATCTGAAATAGTGGAGGAGATGATAACACTAAAATTTAAATTACAGGGCAACACCTAAATTTAAATTTTAGGTATCTTCTTTCTTTAAAGTCATTAATGTCTGCACTGGGGATTTATGTTGTGTTCATCTACTCAAGCTTTAGCCTCCCTACATTTCCCTGATCCCACTTTTTTTTCTTTCCCAAGGCACAGCATTTTATTTTAGGACATCTGACTATCAGGGCAGTCTTTCATTATTGGGCCAAAATCCATCTCATAGAGTTTTTACCCATTTGTGGGTAAAATTAGGTTTTATATTCTTTGATGTTCATTTTAAACAAATAGCGCCCCCTTGCCAGTGTTGTAAGGGTTCTAGGAAAGTATAAAAGTCTAGATACACTTTACTAGTATAGTTCTTTCTTAAAAATACAACCATTCTTCCATGTGGGAAGTAATATTTATTTTGTAAAACATATACTTTATATTGATTAGACTTAAAATGTAAGTTCATTGGCCACATGACAGGCTGCAGTTTTTGATACACATCAACATTTTCAAAACACTTCCATAACCGATCTCTTGATACAGTGAAAACTTTGACTAGTTTTTGATAGTCTAGTAGGTATTTATGAAATATAAAAGTATTACATATATTTGAATTATTCTTTATTGCTAAAACTTAGAAAAGGTACAAATAAATAACATAAAATACCACATTTTGTTGGAAGAAACTTTTTGTAGAGTTTAATGTGCAGTTGATACAGAGCTTACACAAGACTGCCCCCCCTTATGGGATCAACTATTCATTTACGTGCCTCTTGAAGAGAAACTTAAGTGAAATAGTCTAGGCAGATTCACTCTAGTTCTTGGCATGAAGCAACACTGATGATTAATGGCCTACAATGGTAATTGGCTCTTGGTTATAGATGCTTCAGACATTCAAGAAATAAGACTATAATGAATGGAAATATCTCAGTAGTTCAACTGGTCCTTATTCACTGAGAGATTAAAGTGACCTGACATGCTAGGATAAGCCTGGTTATATAAAATTGCATGTGCTGTTTTTAGCTCTACCTTGCATGCAGTAATTTTTTCATTTAAAAAAATCTTCAAGTTAGGAAGTATGCCAAAGAGAGAATGTAATGGAAAAAAAAAAGTTACCCGAAACATTTGAAACCAACTTAATAGTCAATCTAAGAAAAATATATATATATATTTTTTCTAAGCAAGTGACATTTCCTGAGGTTGACCTGCTATGAACAGGCTGTTACGTTATAGTCTGTCGGACTCTAGCCTTATAAAGGCTGTGCGTATAAGAAAACCCACGAGAAGTGAGTCCTGGATCCTCCAAAAAGGCACCAAGCCAAGCATCACTGTTCATGGCCATTGTGCAGATAGATTAAAGACCTGTTATAGGCAGCATGGCTTTTTTTCCTTATTAAATGTTTCCAGTATTGCACTTAGATTTTCCCCCTTTGGATTTTAAGTCCCCTGCACCTTCAGCTTTTGTCATTTAGCCTTAAACTTTGCCCATGTTCGACCATATCATTTCTTCCCACCTACTTTTACTTCAAGGGCTAGTTTTCTACAAGCCCCTACTCTCTGGCTTTCAATAGATTTCAGACCTGTGTAGTCTGGGGATGTGTTACAAGCAAGAGAGCATTCTCTAGACAAAGACCAGTGAGAGAAAGGTTTGGAAGTATGAACATCTAGATTGCTTTTGGAAGAATAGGTTGTGGTTTAGTGTAGCATGCGGTGTGTGGATGCATATATTGGAAATAGACTCTAAATATTAGGTTGTGCCAGATTGTAAGGAGCTTGAATGCCACTCAGAAGAGCTTGGCAGTATTACTCATCTGAGGCTTTCAAGTATGATAATGAAACTCAACAGTATCTTCGTGTGTTTTAGGAAGATAGCTCTAAGAATTTATTAGGGAGGGAGGGCGGGAGGGCAGGAGAAGATTGGAAGTGGTACTGAATGTTTTCATTAGTTCACACCAAGATCATGAGGAGTTAAATTAGGAAAAGGGCAGTAAAATGGATGAGAAGGTGAATTTAAGGTAGAGCTTGACACATAACAGAGGTAAGAGAGAAAATGTGAAGAGCTAGAGCTAACCCTTAGTCTTCCAGCTTGTGGGACCAGGAATGATGACCTGTTAGGGGAGGTGTGCAGCACATGAGGAGTTTGACTTTGTTAGAGAAAATGGTTGAAGTTTGGCTATATTGAGTTCAAAGGACTATTGAGTCATTTTTCTGTTAATTAATGTACAAGTGAGCAAGTAGAATTTAGGGTCATGACCAGGGATGAGAGAGTCCTCTCAATACTAGGAAATGGTTTCTTCGTTGTGAGCAAACAGTCCCTCCTCGGAAAACAGGCCCAGAAACAAACATGACACTGAAAAAATGTTGACAGTGAAATGTATCTTTTTTTTTTCTTTTTAGCATTTTCCCCTCTTATTTCTTCTTTCCAGTTCTCTACCCATTACTTCAAAGAAAAGAAACATAAACCTTAAATATTGATCATTATTTTTCCCTCCCTCATTTAAGATAAGTTTGCATACTGGAGGAAGAAGAAATTGGATAATATTTCCAACATGTTGGTCCAGTATTCTGGATCTCTAACTTTCAGTCTTTCTAAAGCTAAATTTTGCTTTTCTACATATTATGATTAGCCACTTCTGCGAAGGCTCAGAGTTTATCACAGGTCCTTGAACTAAAATTCATTTTATTGTTTTGTTGAAAACGATAGCAACACATTGGAAAAATAAATATCTAGTTGCCTAATATTAGGAAAAAGGTTGGTTTTCAACAAAACATGTAGCCCTTCTAAAATAGAGAACACAGTTAAGATAGTAATGCTAGGTGACAAAAAGAGCCAGTTCTTTGTTAGTAGAGTAGCTAAAGAAACATTTTTGGAATTATGATTTTATTTTGATAATTAAAATGATTAGGTGAAAAAGTTTGGCTTCCTTATGGTTTTTACTCTAATTGTTCTGTATCCCAAGTTGACCAATCTGAAGCTTTACAGTGGTGATAAGTGGTGCAGTGAAGGTCTAAGAACTTTTGTTGCTTCTTGATTTCTTTATTTGTGTTACCTTTCTGTGTTTTTTAAAATTCCCAATGTTATTTTTGCTGAAAAGGATTGTTTATCTGTAAAATTAGCTCTGAGGAGATTGATGGAAAAAATGACTTTGGAAATGGTATCTGATTTAATATGATACTGATTAATTATATTAACAATTGACGGTAATTATCACCAACCACTTGTAAATTCCTTGCAGAAAGGAGTGTCTGTGTTTGTTTGTTTGTTTGTTTGTTTATTTATTTATTTTTTGTTAATCCTCACCCGAGAATATTTTTCCATTGATTTTTAGAGTGGAAGAGAGAGGGAAAGACAGAGAGAAATATCGATGTGAGAGAAACACATTGATTGGTTGCCTCCTTCACGAGCCCTGACCAGGGTCCATGCCAGGGAGGAGCCTGCAACCGAGGTACGTGCCCTTGACCAGAATCAAGCCCAGGACCCTTTGGTCCACAGGCTGATGCTCTATCCACTGAGCCAAACCAGCTAGGGCTCTGTGTGTGTTTATATGTTATGTGTGTTACAGAGATTATGTCCAATAGATGATATTTATGTAATATATACAAGCCACATGTAAATGAGAAAATGAGTGATCATTGAATAGTGATTGTGTAGACCATATTTTCAGAGACAAAACTACATTAAACTGGTTTCAGGAAACATCATCATTTCTTAATTTCTTATATTAAGAGCTATAAACTAACGACCTCCAAGGTTTCCAGAAGGATGCCATTGATAAAGCTTGTTTCCTATTATTTCAGTCAGAGAGTAACCTATGGCATATCCAAATTGGCAAACAAAATGTAGAGAACACCTTCATCATTGTTTTTTTGGTGCCTTTAGTGGGTAGATATAACATTCAGAAGACTCACAATGATTTTTTTTCATGAAATTATCGGTGGTGATATCTATAAGAAAAAAAAAAGAGCTCTATTATTCTGTGAGCACCAAACCAAACTGGATTGGGGTCTCAGACAATTCGCTCATATGATTGCAAAGACAGACAGAAACTCCCGGATTGGAGAGGGTTCCCCTGAGGGTTCCCAGATTGGAGAGGGTGCAGGTCAGGCTGAGGGACCCACCCCCATGAACGAATCTTGGTGCACCAGGCCAATAGTCTATACTAATAAAAGGGTAACATGCTAATTAGACTGGACATCTTCCAGACAAAGCCACAGTGGCAGGGGCTGAGGCAGAGGCAGTTAGGGGTGATCAGGCTGGCAGGCAGAGGTGGTTAGGGGCGATCAGGTTGGCAGGTAGAGGCAGTTAGGGGCAATCATGCCAGCAGGGGAGCAGTTAGGGGCATCAGGCAGCAGGCAGAGGCAGTTAGGGGTGATCAGGAAGACAGGCAGATGGTCTCAGATTGTGAGAGGGATGTCCAATTGCCAGCAGTCAGACATCCTTCAAGGGGTCCTGGATTGTTGAGGGTGTAGGCTGGGCTGAAGAATTTCATGCACTGGGCCTCTAGTTGGTTAATAAGATTATACAGGTTTCAAGTGTACATTTCTATGATACATGATTTGTAAATTTCATTGTGTACCCACTACCCAAAGTCAGATCATCTTGACTGATCCTCTTTACCCATCACCACCCCCACCTTCCTTTTCTCTAGTAACCACCATACTGCTGTCTGTGTCTCTGAATTTTTGTTTGTTTTTCTTGCTTGTTTACAAAATGACTTCTTCTTCTGCATTTTTTTTTTTTTTAAATTCCAAGTCAGATGTTAAACAATGTAGTAGGGAATCAGCATGGATAGTTTCACCGAGCATAAGCTGCACTCAATATATTTTTTTCAGGAATACTAATTAGGGCTGTCACTTTCCCATGGGTCCCTTACAACCTCACAATACATCCCTACATGAGCAAGGAAGATACCCTGCTCATGGGAGTCATATCAGCGAGGCCAACTAACTCTTTGCATTCTAAATGCCTCAGAGCCTGCGGATGGCAGATGCCGCAGAGCGCTGTCCCGCGTCGGTCTTTCTCATTTCTCTGCTCTTCATTCTGTGACTGCCTTGGAGAAAAGCATAAAACTTCCCAGACTGTATCTAATTATGTAATCTCAGGTGGGCAAAAACTGCTCCCTCTCTCCAACTAATGATTGGTTTGTAATCTAAGGAAGGAGGATTGGCAGCCCTGGTTATTTTTGTCTGATTGGTGCCAGCACAGATGCTGTTTTCATTCAGATAGGTGTCTAGAGAGGTCTCTCCCTGAGGCACTCCATGGAAACAGATGTGCACTGTTTTCTGAGGACCAATTTGGGAAGCTTGTCTTTCTTCTCCAGGCCTTAGGGTATAACACCAAGATTATCTAGTGCATCTTTTAGGAGGGAACTATCCTTTTTTGAGCAGAATGAACTAGTTTCCCCAGCCCATTTCCCCCCTTCCTCCACTGCTGTGCCCTGGGACATGCTGCCACACTTGGGTGCTCTACCCCTGCCCACACTCACTGCTTGGCTCAGGCCTCTAAATGCTGACCGGACCTCTGGCAAGGACTGCTCATTTGTTTCTGATGCAAATAAATTTGCTTCAGATGCTGAATCCCTGAATTTTCCATCAATCATACAATTCTAGCTCAGCCACGCCCCATGGGTCCCTAACGGAGAAAGTGCTTGTAGGACACTCGAAAAGGACACCTCTTTACCAGAGGCAGGGCTGTGACTGCATGCCCCTTCCTTCCTGGTGGGTGAGAGAGATGGCAGGAGTGCTCTTGCCTTCACATCTAAGAGACCTAAGGCCTCTGACCCTGACATTGAACAGTCATATCACTCTGAGGATGCAGAAGGGCATGGGAAAAAAACCCTACGAGAAGTCCTGTTAGGTGTTCCCAGCCCGGGATGCCTCTCCTGCAAAGAGGAGACCAGTTCTTTGAGGGAGAAACCATTCAGAGGCTAAAAGATTATTTACTTCAGAGCTCCCTATCAATTTTCCCCGCATCCTAAGATAATCTACCCTCTTTTTCAGTGCCCTCATGTGTCCTTGGAGTTTTTGACTACTATTAGAACTTCTCTTTCTCCTTGGCAGTGGAGAGGTGTTGAGCAGATAGAGAAAGAAAAGAATCGATCCCCCCTCCTGCAAGTCAGATGTTTTGGTCAGCACTACATATTTTAATGTTTTTCTGCTTGGCTGCCTGCACCAGCCTTAGACATAGGCCTGGCCTCCGGCTTCTGGAGTTTCATGGTCTCAGCTGATGGGTACTCACACCTTTCCTTGGGCTCGTGGTTCCTGGGTAGCTTCTGTGTTTGTGTTACATCCCCTGAGAGCATCTGAGCTGCTCCCAGGCATATATGCTTCTGTTTCTATATTCTGGCCTTCGATGTGATCCTGCCTTGAGGCTGGGGTGGGGTTCAGAGCACTGGTTCTCCAGGGACAGGAGAGGGGATGGGTAGGCGTCAACTTTATTTCCTTTCACATAGCCTGCTTTCTCTGCAGTAATTCATAGCACATCTAACTGATTCTTGCCTCTGTGCTTTCTCTTCCCTGAAATTTTTTACTTATGACTTCCAAATTAAAGGCGTTCATCATCTTAACTCCCAAGGATTTATGTTCTCCTGAAAATTTAAAGATTCACTTCATACTGTCCTATACTTATCTTCAGTGAGACACACTTTTGTCTTTATACTAATTCCACTTCACTATTCCCTCTCCCACCTGCCCCCCACCCCCCGCCCGCTCCCACCTCACAATGGTGAAAGTTATTTTGAGTTGCTTGCAGAGTTCAAATTAATATATTTGGCCATCTCTTCTAATCTATTCAACCTGTAATCTAAATGTCCTTGGGGCCCAGTTACTTCTTAAGGATCTGATTAAATTCAATCAAACATTACTTCCCCAGCCAGGAATGGTCCAGGACGCTCCCTAGAATTGCTGGATGTCTGAGGTCACTTTCTCATCACCTGGGTGCTGCTTTGTTTCTTATGCCTCTCACTCTGGTCTAGAGCAAGAGTTGATGAACTTTGACCATGACCTGCATCTGGCCTACTCCCATCTGTGTATGGCCCATGAACTAAGAATAAATTACATTTTTAGATGGTTGAAAAAAGTAAAAAAAAAAAAAGAACAATGTTTTTGAAACATGAAATTTATATGGAATTTAAATGTCATTGTCCAAAAATAAAGTTTATTTGAACAAACACAAGCCATACCCATTCATTTACATTATGACATAATACAATGGCAGAGTTGAGGTATTGTGACACAGAACAAATAACCCTGAAAACCTAAAATATTTGATATTTGGCCCTTTTAGAACAAAGTTTGCTGGTCAGTATCCCCAGAGGAGGCTCCCTTCCACCCAGGCTTTAATAATTTGGTGACCATGTGTGGCTTGTAGAGCAGTCACCTAGCAGTCATGCTTCTTCACTTTTCTCTAGGCTTCACACCCCACTCTGTCTTTTCTTTTTTCTACCTGACCTTCTCTCTGGAGTATCTGGCAAATTTTTCTTCCTATCTAACAATGTTCAGTTTCATCTAAAACAATGTCTTTTGGAGTCTTACCAGTATTCTCAGGGTACATTTATCTCTAGAGAGGAAATCTGGTTCCCTCTGTTAATAGAATTGCATTTCCCATCTTTCTATACATTTTTTTAATGAACTTTAAACAAAAAGTATTGTTTTATTGATGATATATGAGCTGCTTTTCTCTAATTTTGGTTTTAAGATTTGTTAAAATATTTGAGAAATGATATATCTGCCTGGAGTCAAACAATGAAATCTGTATATTGTGGACTCTGGTATGGGCTGGGAGGTGGGGGATGGCAAGGTCCTAAAGCAGTTATTGAGGCCTCAGTAAGTAAAGATTTCCTCAGGGTTCCACAGCTGGTGAGTAGTGGTAATTGTTCACCTGAGACCCAGCACTCAGGTTTTCTGACTCCCATTATGCCACACCAGCTCCCCACATTTCTTTAGACTCTTCTCCTAGTAAAGAATAATAAAAGCCAATAAACAAATAAACAATTTTCACATACTTGACCTGGTGGAGCAAAATTACACAAAATAATAATCATGACATGATGCTCACCGTGCAAAATTATTCAGGAGAGAATTACAAATGAATAACTGAAGAAGGCAATAGCACCTCTATGCACACAGACACGTAGGCCGAGTGGCCCCTTCCGAGCTTCTTTTGTTAAACAGCACCGCACCAAAGACAATAGCTGTACTGGATTGCTAAAGCAATAATTATTTTATCACTTGTATAATATCCCACTCCTTTCATTTTCCCACCTCACACTAATGTAAGATAACTTGATGGCATTTAAGTAGAAAAAGAAAAAGAGTTTGCATGTAAATGAGGGAATGGACAAAAATTGGCTATTAAAGTGTTGGATTCTAGAAGGCTTCAAGTTTGATTAAGAAACCATGACTCTACAAAAGTGTTTAAGAATATCTGGGGAAACTTTTTCTACTAAATAATTTTAATTTGAAAATAATAATGTAATTTTTATTTTAGAGTAAAACAAATTCTGCAGCAGCTTTGTAATAAAAAACCAACAAGGTGAAAACTATCTGAACATTTTGCCTACCTGAGCCATCCTATCTAATAAAAGAGTAATATGCAAATTGACCATCACTCCAAGACACAAGATGGCCTGCAGGGGAGGGCAGTTGTGGGCAGTTAGGGGTGACCAGGCTGGCAGAGGAGGGCAGTTGGGGGAGACCAGGCCAGCAAGGGAGGGCAGTTGGGAGGAACCAGGACTGCAGGGGAGGGCAGTTGGGGGGCGACCAGGAATGCAGGGGAGGGCAGTTGGGAGGAACCAGAACTGCAGGGGAGGGCAGTTGGGGTGGGTCAGGCCTGCAGTGGAGAACAGTTGGGGGTCACCAAGCCTGCAGGGGAGGGCAGTTAGGGGCAATCGGGCCTGCTGGGGAGCAGTTAGGTGTCGATCAGGCTGGCAGGGGAGTGGTTAGGGGTGATCAGGCTGGCAGGCAGAAGCATTTAGGGGCAATCAGGCAGAGACAGGCAAGCGGTTGTGAGCCAGCAGTCCTGGATTGTGAGAGGGATGTCCGACTTCCCGTTTAGGCCCGTTCCCACTGGGATGGGCCTAAATGGGCAGTTGGACATCCCTCAAGGGGTCCCAGATTGGAGAGGGTGCAGGCTGGGCTGAGGGACACATACCCCCATGCATGAATTTCATGCACCGGGCCTCTAGTAGCATTATAACCATATATATCAGGGAGTAGAGACATTTCTGCCAAAAGGGTCTTTATTTTTTAAAGTCTGATTTTTTGATGTGCACATATATGGTATGTGTATGCACATATTTATTTTTATTACAATAAAAGTGCAAAATTAAGATCAATTTCATATAATTATTTTAGAACTTGAAAATCATGTAAACAAATTACGTGGTTAAATTAAGTCATGCTAAATTCTTATTTTCTGAAGATAGTCTCCACTAATTTCTAAGAGGATGTGAGGTAACTTACAATCCTAAGTACATTATAGAATCAGATATTTATGAAAGAACCCAATGGGGGGACTATCAGTTCAACACTGAAGATAGAGGAAGAACTATTTCATGCCATCAGATCAGACAGGCTCTTGGAAGACCACTGACATGCTAATCCTTTGGTTCTCAACCTTTCTAATGCCGCAACCCTTTAATACAGTTCTTCATGTGTGGTGACCCCCAACCATAAAATTATTTTCCTTGCTACTTCATAACTGTAATTTTGCCATTGTTAATGAATCGTAATGTAAATATCTGTGTTTTCCGATGGTCTTAGGCGACCCTGCTAGCAGTTCTCAACCTGTTTGAGAACTGCTGCTGTAGAGCTTAAGACCATTGGAAAACACAGATATTTACATTATGATTCATTACCAGTGGCAAAATTACAGTTATGAAGTAGCCACGAAAATAAATTTATGGTTGGGGATCTCCACAACATGAGGAACTGTATTAAAGGGTTGCAGCATTAGAAAGGTTGAGAACCACTGTTCTAATCTCTTTCCTTAGGCAGGTAGAAGAGAGTAGGGTGGAGAAGAGACTAAGATACAGCTTACATTGATTAGATTGTTACAAACAATTGATACTGTATTTACACATTTTGTTTTAGGTTTTTAAACATCTAAGAATATAAAATAAATTTATCAATATTTATTTGGCAAAGAAAGAGAAGGAGAATGTGAGAGTATGTGTGAGAGAATGACCTTTGCCTAAGTTTTCCAACATCTCATGGCAAGTTGAGAGAAATTTTACGAAATTAAAAAGAAATGACATTTAACTCTTCTGCTTCTTGTAATGCTGCTATCAGTCAACTTTGACCTTAATGTAAGGACATATTGCCTAGGTGTCCTCTTGTTGGGGGAAAAAGGACTTCTGAATTGGTTCATGGAGCTTTTACTTTGAGATCTCAGAGAATATGGGATAGATGCTCTCCTTGAAATAGATGCTCTCCCTTTGCTTTTGGTATAATTCCAGACTTTGTAACTTCTTAGATCTGTGTATACAATCATTTTCCATTGAATTGTTTGGATTTTTTATGTCACAGATTTTGTGATTACAATGCTACCCTATTCTCTGGAATGTAACTGTAATTCTCAAGAGTAGTTATTAGCTACATAAGATTTTTAACAAAATTGCAGAGCATGGCACATTAGTTTGAGTTGTGGAGGATGTCATTGATATCTTTGTACTACTAGAAAGGGTGGTAGGAATTAGAACAGGGGTTCTTATCCTGTGAGTGTATGTGTGTGTGTGTGTGTGTGTGTGTGTGTGTGTGTGTGTGTGTGTTATAGATACTACAGTTGACAAACGAACAGCCCCTCCACCCCCAAAGATATTCATGTCTTAATCCCTGGAATCTGTGAATATGTTACCTTACATGGCAAAGGGGACTTTATAGATGTGATTAACATTACCCTGGATTATCTGGGTGGACCCAGTGCCATCACAAGTTTTCTTATAAGTGAAGGAGGGAGGGTGGATGATCAGAGAAAGAGATATAATCATGGAAGCAGAGATCAGAGTAATATGACTGCTGGCTGGGAGTCATGATCCAAGAACGTGGTCATCTCTAGGGCTGGAAAAGCAAGGAAGCATTCTCTCCTGCAGCCTCCAGAGGGGCTGTAGTCCTCCTTAACTTTGTTTTTTGCTTAATGACACCTATTTCGGACTTCTGACCGCCAGATCTATAAAATAATAAACAACCCTGTTGTTTTTTTAAGCCTCTAAATTTGTAACATCAGCAACAGGGGACTAATACAGACACCTTAGGGCAGTCTGGGAAGCCTATAAATCTCTTCTCAGGATACTATTTTAAAATCCAAAAGTAAAATACATAGTTTAGAAAAGAAAATCAATTATATTAAAACTAGAGGCCCAGCTTGTGATTGAAATCTTGGGAGGAGGCGCCTGCGGGGGGTCCGGGACCCCCACCTGATCCAGGAAGCGCAGGCCGCAGTGCTGTGTCCGCTGAGGTGGGGGCAGGTGCTCCTGTGTGTTGTGTCTCCGCCCTGGCCTGCCCCCAGCCCCAGCCTCCCCACCTCCCCGCGGCCGCTGGGGCTGGGGGTGGCACGCAGTCCCCTCCCGCCCATCTGCGTGCGCAGCTCCTCCTGAGCGGTCGTGATGCAGCCTCCTCCTGAGAGGTCGGGTAGCCTGGCTAATGAGCAGGATAAACCATTTAAAATATGGACAAGTGAAAGTTGAACGTGAGCTTTTAGTGTTAATCAGTGTGAAGGCTAACTACCTGTGGACCAGAACCTATTCGCATTTCATACCCTGTGCGGCCTACAAAGGATTAAGAATTGAAATTTGAACTGTCTATATTTGTAAAACGTTAACATTTAAGTTTTTCTCTTCTTCCAAGTTTGGTCAATAAACAATTGTAGATGTAGAACACTGGAAAGTGAAATCACTATCAGGGCACTAATATGAAAGTGTGCGATTTCACTATTAACTGAATAACTACAAGATGAGAAATTATCCATTAGTTGTCCAGCTGAACTGCATAAGCGTCTCAGAACAGGAAAGTTGGATGCCATCTACAAGTTGGCCTAATAACTACCGAGATTTCTAATTAGGGATGAGCATAGTAATATTTTGAGATATCTATGGCAACCATAGTGTGATATGAAAATATCTATGCTATTTGTGACAAAATGACAGATATCATTAGTACTTCTTTCTTTTTTTTTTAAAAGTATTTTTTTAAATATATTTTATTGATTTTTTACAGAGAGGAAAGGAGAGGGATAGAGAGTCAGAAACATCGATGAGAAAGAAACATCTATCAGCTGCCTCCTGCACACCTCCTACTGGGGATGTGCCCGCAACCAAGGTACATGCCCCTGACCGGAATCGAACCCGGGACCTTTCAGTCCGCAGGCCGACGCTCCATCCACTGAGCCAAACCGGTTTCAGCATTAATACTTCTTTCTACATTGAATGCATTGCTACATTTCACCTAGAGGCATTTAAAGTAATAAAGATGTATTCCCCCGCAACCCCCCCGATACAAGTTCACACATAGGTTCCAGGTTGAGAACCACAAGCAGAAAAATGAGTGGTTGTGTGGAATGGAACTGTTTGTCTACGTCCTTTCATTCTAATTTTGAGGGGGAGGATTGTGTTGTTTACGAACACTGATCACATTAAAATACACAAAACACAGGGAGCACCTGATGAACTGTCTTCCAATGTCCCACCAGCCCCTGAGGGTGGGGCTTTGCGTGCATCTGGTTAAGAAGGCAGAGTTCTCCTCCTTTCTCTTTGCCTTCTTTTTCTTCCTTAATCAAAGTGTTTCTTCCCTTCGGGAGCAAGTAGTTTTTGTTTTATGCTTTGATAACAAGGAAATTATATTCTATGCCATAAGAAATAAATTAAATGGGAAGTAGAGAATGGAGATCTGGGAGATATTTAGGTTAGATAATTTGTGTAATGATATTTGTCAATATGTCATATGGAAATTCAAGGGAAAATAATATTAAGGTGTCTATATTTTCATTTCCTCAAGGGAAGTTACAGAATCTATGTTAGCATGAACATCCCGACATAGCAAGCCAATCCAATTGTTACTTAAAGAAATCATGTCCTATAAGTGAGTAGATTTCATAGTCCCATAGATCTTCTACAACTTTAATTGATCGATCTGCCTTAGAGATTACAGTGAGTGCTTCCCAAACCCTTAGATGGTCTCCACTGTTATAAATAGTGAGAGGACTACTGTTTAAAATTCAGAGAAATGAAATGGACTCAAGTTCTCCAATCCTTTGTAGATTTAGCATTACTCATATTTCATTTTTTTTTTTTTTTTAAAAAGAACCCTTCTCTGTATAAAAATAGTGCTCTTATTTAACTTGCTGTCATGAAGACAAATTGAGCTACTCGTCAGGGTAGTAAAAACAGACCTTTGTTCAAACGTAGTCAGTAAAAAGTCCAGCTGCGTTGCATTTTGCAGGGTTTGCATTAAAGCAAGAGAAATGATAACTTGCTGAAGAGCAAACCAGGCAAAACACATCCAAGTTCAAGAGAAAGTTGAATCTGAAAGCAAGGTCTGAGCTTTTCCAAGATAACAAGAAAATTGCGCCTGGATTCTGCTGTGACCACAGTGAATTTGATTCTGTTACTTAGCCATGTGGGACCAAGGAGAATTCCATGAGTTTTTTAAAAAGGACCCAAGGTATAGTATGGCAGGTGGGAGTAGATAAAAATACAGCAATAGCTAGATGCTGTTAGTTATAATGGAAGTTGTTGGTTATCACAGAGACTTTGAATTATTTTCAGTGTAAAAAATGCATTGGAAACAGCTGATTGAAACTTTTAGAAAACTAAGGCAAAGAATTCTTCTTTGATTAAAGACTGTAGGGCAGAAGAAATATTCACCATAATATGAATATTCCATTCCAAATAACTGATTCTTCTGCTTATAATCTTAGATTTAATAAGTTTTGATATTTCTTTCCTCTCTCACTGACTGACCACACTTATTTGTAGTTGTGTATATGTATTTTTGTATGTGTATTGGAGTGTGTGTTAAGAAAATGCAGATTTGTAAATGTGAATTTTAAGTTAACCAGGGTTATTAGGTATTTAAGAGCATATTGATTAATTTGGAGGACTTTTACAGTTATCTACTAGAGTCCGTGGTGGAGTCCATGGAGTTAAGCACAGAGCTGTATCTATATGCCTTAGGCTGAGTCCTCATTGAAACACGCAGAACTCAAAGCCCAAACATCCCTTGACATTCATAAACACTAATGATAACCATGATCATGTGAGTCCAATAGTTAGAAGGACTCTTGGAAATTCTCCAGTTATGTACAAATATCCTGGCCATTGCACACTTATGCTGTAAAGCTCTTTTGTAGGTTTTAGACACAATATCAGATGCCCAGATGGGGGGACAGGGCTTGGGAGGTAATAGATTTTTAGACAGAGTTAGTGTTGAATCTTACTTCACTGCATTCTAAATGGATCTTGGCCAAACTACTTAACCTCTCTGAATACCAGTCTCCCTAATCTAATAAATTAGTGAAATGAATAATATCTACTTCACAGGGTGAAAATTAATGAAATAAAGTAATAAAATATTGAGCACACTGTTAGAACTCAACAAATGTTTCCCCTCTTACGTTTTTTCCCATTTTACATTAAAATTAAGGCAATTGTCCATCTTTCACACACGGCCTCTCAGGGACAGAGCTCCCATAACACATGTATCACTGGCAACACTGGAAAAAATTCACTGAAAATAAAAGCTTATGATCAATGGTCATATCTTGCCTTCACCTGATCAGTGTTCCAGGGACATACAACTCCTGCTATATTGGGCATGAAATGATTTAAGTGTGATGTTCTGTGCTATTGTTAATGGGGTGTTTATGGATGTTACATGGGCAGTGTCATTGCACTGTGGGAATGGGGGGAGTTCCTTTTTATCTCCCTCCTAAAAACTGTTTATTTTTCTTCCTCTCTTCCCTTTGCTGATTTCACTGATAAAATAACCAATAATGAGATCTCAAAGGCAGACATTTCAAAATATTCCAGACCTAAAGTGAAAAGAAAGTCCTGGGATGTTCAGAAGGGGCGTCCGACTGGCCAGAACCAATCCTTTAAGTCCTGAGGGAGGAAGATTCTATATCAGTCACACTAAATTTTAGAATTTACTGTGTATAAGTATGTTCAATAAAATTTATCTTGAAAAGTATATTTAAGCACTTTTATAAAATAATACATATCTGTGATTTAAAAAATTATACTGTAGATTTAGCTTGCTTAATGCTGCTCCTGCCATTATACACTTCTGCTCACTGTGAGGTCTTTGAGATGACTTTTATCACTTTAGATGATATGCTTATGCGTTTATTTATTGCTACAATACCTATCAGCGACACATTTTAACACCCCACTTTATAAATGGGAATATTGCCTTTGCTATTCTTATTTTTACCTCTTCTTTCCCTCTTCTACCTCTTTCATCAGAATTTTTGCTTCTTGATTATTAAGGTCAACCTCAGATGTAAAAGGGAGAGCAGAGGGCCATCAGGCAAAAAGTCAGAAATAAAGATACAAAGGAATATAATTATTTTAAACAGCATGCTTTCTCTGGCTTTTACTTCTCTGATTGTCTACCACAGGATTCTCAAACTCTGCTGTGTATAAGAATTACCCAAGGTGTTTCCACCTTATGTACGCAGTTTCTAGCATTCAAGCCTTAGGCCTTCTGGTTCTGTATCTTTGAGCGTGAAAATCTTCATGTTTACCATGCATGACAGATAATTCTGATACAGGTGACTCTCAGATCACACTGTACAAAATATCAAAATAACATCCTTTCTCTTGGCGATGAATAGTGGCACTCTTTTTGGCCCAAGGTAGCAGAAGATGCCATTCCAAATGGAGCCGTGTGCATCCTAAATCTATGGAATGGCCAGCTTACCTAGAGACCACACACCGTCGTATGGCTCTGGAGTGGTTGGAAATAATTGGAACCCAATACACGGAATCTAGGGAGTATCTCTGTAATGATGAATAATAACTTCACCCACCATGCACAAGTTTGTGCCTTGGGTTAACAGAAAGCACTAAGTTGTCAAAAATCCTGAAGGAGATCTTTCAGTGAAAACCAGCTACTTTAGGAAACGGTTCAGCTAATCTTTGTGGAGGTAACTGGGGGTGCTCCCAGGAAGACAGCTAACCTGATAGGTTTACTGAAACCTAAAAAAAAGTCATTGAGGATATTGTCCCTTGAACAGACGAGATGACCAGTTACATATATCTAACTCATGCACTAGGAGAGATGCCACTGGAATTTTCTTTGGATTGTGATATCATGGCAGAAACTTTAGATGGCCATCCACCTGGACTTTTGGATGGGTAAAGGACCTACTATAGGGAAGCTCACTTCATTTGCAGCTAAATGCAGGGACAAATTACAGGATATAACAGATGCTCAGCACCACTCAAACTAGGGAAGGTCCAGTCAGGAAAGCAAAGCCGCTGGGAGTGCTCTGAATGAAGGTGTCTCACACAAGTTTTGCAGACTTCGGGGAAGCGAAGATCCAGAAGGGGGCGCAGGAGGATCAGAGAAACAGTACCAACCAGTCTTCCTGAATTCCTGTTGCGGGAGAATGGATCACAGGGCTTGCAGGGAAATAGAAGTTGTGAGAAAGGCAGGAGGCCCTGGGGCAGGACAGAGCATAGAGCAGAAGAGATGATTTGGGGGCTGGTGGGCAGGATCGGGGGCAACTGTGCATGAGGGTGTTTGTTGTGGACCAGATGTGAGTCCCCAAAGAGAGAGCCATTTTAAATGCTGTTCTAGAGGACTCTGCAACAGGGGACAGCACTGAATGTGGCTGGAAGAAACTTTATTGCTGCTATCGTTTTAAGTGGAGTCAGCTGTTCTCAGACTAGATGCCTTCCAAGGAAAACTGCTCGTCCCTCCCAATGAGAGAACTGTAGACATTGGCAACTGCTGGAAGAAACCAGCTCCAGATTTTACTTGTTCTGCCTTTTACATGTCTTTCTTCTTTTGTTCCAAACCTGGAGGGACCCAATCAAAGTTAGAAAATCAGTGGGGAGGAGAGGCAGGAAGGTAGGAAAATAGAAAAGAAGTTGAGTACACTCCCCTCCCTCCAACCCCTCATGATAGCCTCCCCAGCTTGCCTATATCCTAGGAGAGGCATGATGCTTTAACTTTAAATAAAATTCAGGCCTTTAAAAAAATTCCACTAGCTAGATATATTTATTATTATTATTAATGCTTAAAAGTGAATGGAAGTATTCTTACGATCTAACAGTGATTGAGGATGTTAGAGACTTTATCAGAAACTTCGTGCAGGGATAGGAAAGAAATGGGCTCATCAGAAACTTCGTGCGGGCAGTAGGGCAAAGAATAAAGTCTGATTGAACTTTATGGGTCTTGCATGTTCAGCTTAGCAGGTCCCTTCCTTGGTAAAAATAGATTAAAAATCAAGCAACCCATAGTAGGTAGAGCAAGCTCACTGTGAACATATATTTACTTTAAGAAGAAAGGGCTGAGTACAGTGACCTCATTGGATTGCACTGCTCTTCATCGTGCTTCACAGGTGTTGGCAGTTTTCAAAAATTGAACACAAGACCCTCCGCCAGCAGAAAGGTTACGACTTGTTTTATTGCGACACTCGCTTTGTTGTGGCGGTCTGGAACCGAACTCGCAGTATCTCCAAGGTATGCCTGTGTTTGGAAGCTTTTCCTGAGGTAAATAAATGCAGTCGTGTGGCGTCCTAGAGGTATCAGATCATACAAAATTGTGTCTTGTTGCAGAAGAAAAAACTCGCTCAGTGGCGCTGAGCTGCTGCCACGCCTCAGTCACCGCTCTGCGTTTTCAGAAAGTGCCTTTAGACTCCTTTGCGGTTTGGCTTGGGCAGTAGCTACACCTATGACTCGAGTCTTTTACTGCTTCAGGGATTTCAAAGAGTCTGTTGTTTTGCTTCATCTTTCTCCAGCCTGTAAAATTCATGCAATTGAGTTGAAATGTCTGTTTTTTACTCAAGAACGTGGAAAAGGCAATCATAGGGCAGTATCATCGGCCTAAATTTTTAAAATCCCGATCTCCTTTTGTCTGAATTTATAAACTTCTATATGCTAGTGAACCCTTTAGCATAGAGTTGAAAATGATGAAGCTTATTCAAAACAGGAGAAAAATCTTAGAAAATAGGAATAAACTGGAATATGACTTTAAAATAACCTAACTCTCTACCCCACCCTTGGACATCTTTCTAATTCTTTTTCTAAACCAACCCTAACCATATCCTCCAAATAATCATTAGGAAAAGATTGATTCTTACTTGTGTTACTATAAACATTTTTTGCTAAGTTTTATGATTTTGAACATAAAGAAATTCTGAGAATGAAGCATTTTGTCGAACAAAAATTGCATTGCTAGTTCTTTTTTTAAATATATTTTTAATTTTGATAGTATTACACATATCTCCCACTCCCCCCACCCCTCCCCCCAACCTCTACTTGTCCCCCCTGTCCCCTCCCCCCGCCCCCTCTTCACTACTCTATTGACCGTGTCCATGGGCATTGCTAGTTCTTATGACTGGGGTTTCTATTCAGGCACTAAGTATGAACTCTCCTAGAACAAATAAAAAAGGACCACCTGAGAAACTCCTGTCTGTCCAGCTGCTTCACCTGTGCTCAATGCCTCATGCCGGTGTGGGGTGGGAACTCTCAGGGTTCAAATACTGGCTAAGCTTCTCACGCTATCTACAGCAGGCAGTCTACCAGTAAGGCCAAAAGAAGGAGCTTACTAGGATCTCACCCAAAAATATAAACCCAAATTGTTCTCCTCCAACCTTTTAAAAATGCTCCTTTGAAAGAAACACCTCTTACAAAAGACCATCTCAGGGAAATAATTGATAATGACGCCTCAGCAGGCTCTAAGCTGTGTCGTGGAGTCAGATTCTATGGCTGAGAAGCAACGTACTTGGTGATCAGCATTGCCCTTTCTGGACACCCTCCCTGCTCTGCGGTGTGATTGGATGTTCTATTTTTATGGCAGTCGCCACAAGAAAGAGGCATATGAAATTTGCTCCTTCATTTACTTCTGACACCCTCTATTACATTATTTAATGTGCCCTATATAAATTCTCATATGAGACGTTATTTGAGAATTTGGTTCCAGGCGGAAAATAAAAACTTGCCTCCCCTTGAGGAACTCATTGCTAAATATCTTTTTTTTTCTTTCTAACATGGGAACTTACTATGATTTATGTGCTTATATTTTATTTTCATGGTACTGAAATAATATTGCAATATATTAACCTTTTAAACCTCTATTTTGTATGTTATTTCAAATTACTTTTGAGAAAGGGTAGAAGTTAACAAATTACACAAATAATCATCTGTGATTTGCCTTTTTTTCCATAGTCTTAGAAAACTATCTTTTAGGAATGTTCTAGTTACCAAGTTATTTAAAAACATAACATCAAAAATTATCCTTATTTTAACATGGAGATAATGTTAACCTATTTCATCGTGCTATTATTGGGATCACAATAGATAACAGATAAACACTTAAAATAAAATCTGACCTCCCATCTAAAAGTAATGGTTGACTATATCTTCTATTCATTTATTCTCCACATGATACATAACAATGCATCTTGCCCAGTGTGTTTATTTTATTTATACAATTTTGTTGTTATTATGTATCTTACCTAATAATAGATAAACATGTAAATTGACCATACCTCCGTTACGCCCACAGCCAATCAGAGTGAGTATGCAAATTAGAAGGCCAAAGATGGCGGCCACCCAGCTGCTCCAGGCACGGAGTGGCCAGGTAGGGCAGGACGCCTGCTATGAGAGGGAGGGCGGGGGGCGAAGGGATCTACAGGAGCACAGTGCCTCAGCGAAGACAAGCCTTCAGACTCCGGAGTCTGCAGTGAAGATGAAGATGGCAGACTCTGACCGGAGCGAAGGCCTGGCTCCCAGGTGCCAGAGGAAAACTGGTGCTGGAAGCCAAGGGAAGGAAGGCCTATTGCACAAATCTCTTCATTCAACAGGCCTCTAGTAGTCATATAAAAATCAAACCATTATCCTATATAATAAAAGGCTAATATGCAAGTTGACTGAACGGCAGAACAACCTGTCACTATGACACGCACTGACCACCAGAGGGCAGATGCTCAACGCAGGAGCTGCCCTCTGGTAGTCAGTGCGCTCCCACAGGGGGAGCACCACTCAGCCAGAAGCTGGGCTCATGGCTGGCGAGCACAGTGATGATGGCGGGAGCCTCTCCCGCCTCTGAGACAGCATTAAGGATGTCCAACTCCCAGCTTAGGCCTGCTCCCAGTTGGTGAGCACCAACTCTGTGCAGTGTTTGAAGTGCTGAGGAAACGGTAGTAAACAAAACAAAGCTGTTGTCCATAAGGACAAAGGAATAGAAAAGATACAATAAACAAGTAAATATGTAAAGCATCAGATGGTGATGCCTGGTTTGGAAAAAAAGCAGAGATCATAAAGGGGAAGGGAGGTCAGGAGGGTGTGGGGAGGAGAGGGTTGCTCTTCTGTCTAGGTTGGTTAGGAAAGGCCTGATTGATAAGGAAACAAACATTCAAATACATGGAGATTGATTCAGCAAGAGATACAAGCAAGAGCAAAGGATGTGAAGTGAGCATACTGAGCATGCTCAAGAGACAGCAGTGAGGCTGGAGCAAAGTGCATTAGAGAGAGCAATAGGAGATGAGGGGGAGGAGCCACCAAGGAACCTTTCTTTTGTTAATAGCCCCCTTGCCCCACCCTTTTTCCTATAAAAACCTTCCATTTTGTGCAATCCCTCCCAGCACCCTTCTAGTTGCTGGGTGAGGGGATGCTGCCAGATTCATGAATTGCTTAATAAAGCCAATTAGATCTTCAAATCTACTCAGTTGAATTTTTTTTTTGTTTGTTTGTTTCTTTAGAAATCAACTTTATTTTTTATTTTTATTTGTGTGTTTTTGTTGTTGTTAATCTTCACCCAAGGGGAGCGGGGGGGCGGGGAGAGAGAGAGAGAGAGAGAGAGAGAGAGAGAGAGAGAGAGAGGCAGGCACATAGGTGTGAGAGAGACACATTGATTGGTTGCCTCCCACAGGAGCGCCAATCAGGGCCAGTTGCAACCAAAGTATGTGCCCTTGACTGGAATCAAATCCTGGACCATTCAGTCTATGGGCTGACATTCTATCCACTGAGCCAAAGTGTCTAGGGCTGAATTTTGTTTTTTAACAAGAAGAAGAAGTCAGGCAAGGGTAGGCACAAGGCCAGTTAAGCAGCTTTGCAATAATCTATTAAGTGGCCCGGTGGTAGTGGCTTGTTGCAGGGTGACAACAGGGGCTGCAGTTGGGTCCTGGATATGTTTTGAATTTAACAACCACAGGATCAGCTGTTGACACAAACCATCTGGGAAGGGCCTCCTGGCTTCATGGATATGTAAATTGCACCTCTCCTCACCTAGTTCACTTCCTTCCCTAATCACAGCTAAACTCTTAATCCACTATTAGCATTTTCAATTAGCATTAGTTTGCTACATTTTAAGCAAGCTGACTTTAACTAATAAGAACAACTTTCATGGATGTTCCTGATAGCAACATGTCAAACACTTCCTTACCTCCTTTTCCATCTTCACCTTCCACCGACTAATTGCTTCTCACCCCACATGGAGGCTTTGGAATGGCAACTGCAGGAATTCCTCACAGCATTCTCCAAAAGAGAACAACCTCTGTCCCAGAAATTCTATGGCTAGCTGTCTTTCTAAGAAAAGGAGAACTTGCCACGGACTCCTAATTCTTTTTGGTAATAAAATTCCTGATCTATGCAATGCCTTTTTCTCATTTCTCAAAACTGTATGTTAACAAAAGGTCACAAGCTGGCTCCAGTTCCCTGTGTACTTTGCAAGGTAATATAGTTCTGAAAAGAAAAGCTTAACTTAAAGGTCAAGTTACAAAATCTATTTTTCTTGACTATAAAATATTGAACATTTCCTTAAATTCATGAACCATGCTTTAATAGCCTGAATGGTATCAACATTCCTTTAAACTGAGAATCTTACATATAAAAAAAATTGGAGAGAAACAACAAAATACACAGTGGGGCACTAAAGCCCTCATCAACCCAAAAGTCTTTGAAGCTACCATCATTCTATTTCATAGAAACCTACTCACCTAATACATTTGACATGGCTTTGCTTAATAATGATACCAATTTCTTTCAGATTTTCAAACGAAGTTGACTTTAAATTTGAATATACTAAATCCTAGTATCAAAACTGAACTTCATTTTAAAATCAAAGCATGTTTCCCTTAAGAAAATAATGAAAAAGTTGGGGGATATGTCTTTAAAAATCAGTAAATCAATCAATTATTTTACTGTGAAAAAATATATTTATACTAGAGTCCCGGTGCACTAAATTCGTGTACTCGGGGGCTGGGAGGGAGGGTCCCCCTCAGCCCAACCTGCACCCTCTCACAGTCCGGGAGCCCTCAGGGGATGTTTGACTGATGGCTTGAGTAAATATTAAAACTAGCAAAATAATTTTATTTTTAACAAATGATTATTCAGGAATTATAATGTTTAAAGACAGAATGCTCCAGGAAAATAAAATTTGAAGACTTAGAGTAGGGGTCCTCAAACTTTTTAAAGAGGGTGCCAGTTCACTGTCCCTCAGACCATTGGAGGGCCGGACTATAGTTTAAAAATAAAACTATGAACAAATTCCTATGCGCACAGCGGGCCCGGGACGAGTCGGCTGCTAAGCCGGACAGGCAGCGGCACCTGGCGGGCCGGATAAATGTCCTCAGTGGGCCGCATGTGGCCCGTGGGCCATAGTTTGAGGACCCCTGAGAATGGGCCAAGGACCAGACACCATCAAATTAACAGACTATTAACTGTTTTGCATGCTTTCTACAGTAGTCACGGAAGAAGCAGACTTATAGGGAATGACGGGATACCTTCTGTATAGTGAGAAAAATTAATTATTTAATTAATAGTGGAAAAATATTTTCCTTTCTGACCAATAGTTGGTTAGAGTGTTGTCCTCATACGACAAGGTTGCAGGTTCGATCCCCAGTCAGGGCACATAAAAGAATCAATCAATGAGTGCATAAATGAGTAAAACCACAAAAAATAGGTATTTCTTTCTCTAAAAATAACAAAAATATTTTCCCTAAATAAAAGGATACTATTTAAAATAAAACTTGTCTGGCCAGTGTCGCTCAGTGGTTGAGTGTCAACCCATGAACCAGGAGATCACAGTTCGATGCCTAGTCAGGGCACATGTTCAGGTTAAGGGCTCAATCCCTGGTTGGGGGTGAGTAGGAGGCAGCCGATTGATAATTATCTCTCATCATTGATGTTTCTATCTCTTTCCCTCTCCCTTCCTGTCTCTAAAATAAATAAAAACATACCTTTAAAAAAATAGTAAAAATAATAAAAAATAAATTTCTCCATTTTTATTAAGAAATAATTGACCCTAGAAACCAAGATGGCAGCATAGGTAAACACCTAAACTGCTGCCTTGCACAACAATTTCAAAACTACAACTAAAAACAAAACGGACATCATCCAGAACCACAAGAAGGCTGGCTGAGTGGAAATTCTACAACTAGAAGGAAAGAGAAAAGCACACTGAGACTCAGAGGAGCTGCAGGAGGCAGAGGTACTGAGATGCGCACGCAGAGAGGACTGGCAACTGAGTGTGCGGCTGGCTTTCTCAAGCAGGAGGGAGACAAAAGCTCCCAACTGCGCTGAACTCCAGTTCCAGGCGAGACTCTGGGGACCAAGACTCATATGGGGTGAACTGGACTGTAAGGAAAGAGAAAAGCACACTGAGATTCAGAGGAACTGCAGAAGGCAGAGGTACCGAAGTGTGCGTGCGGAGAGGGCGGGCAACTGAGTACGCAGCTGGCTTTCTCAAGCAGGAGGGAGACAAAAGCTCCCAACTGCACTGAACTCCAGTTCCGGGCAAGACTCTGGGGACCCAGACTCATTTGGAGAGAAACTGGACTGTCTGGCAGCGGGCGGTACTCGAGTGTGGCTTTCTCTCAGAGGTGCTTGCAGCAATTACCATGGGACACTAAAACACAGGAGCCTGTTAGGGCAGGGCTGACGGAAACCAATACTGTCTGCTCTGCCCCGAGACTCTGCCCCATCCAAGCTGAGCACAGAGGCTCTTGCAAGTCCTGTCTCATAGGGTGTCTCCAGCACATAAGTTCTCCCAGCGTAGACACAGCTGATCCTCACAGCCAATTGTCCTGGAGGTCAATTCCTCGCAGTGATACCAACAACAATCAAGGCTTAGCTACAACAAGATTGTGCACACAGCCCACAAAGGGGTGAACCAAGAGTGTCCACCTCAGGTAACTGGGGAGGCTGAGCCACTGGGCCCTATAGGACATTGAACACACAAAGCCACTCTATCAACTCAGGGAAGCAGCCAAAATGTGGAGACAAAAAAACAGATCACAAATGAAAGAAATGGAGGAAAGCAAATGACTGGATATAGAGTTCAAAACCACGGTTATAAGGTTTTTCAAGAATTTTATAGAAAAGGCTGATATATTTAGTGAGACCCTCAAGGATATGAAAAAGGACCAACTAGAAATTAAGCATACACTGACTGAAATAAAAAAAATATTATACAGAGATCTAACAGCAGACTAGAGGATCGCAAGAATCAAGTCAAAGATTTGAAATACAAAGAAGCAAAAAACACTCAACCAGAAAAGCAAAAAGCAAAAAGAATCCAAAAATATGAAGATAGTGTAAGGAGCCTCTGGAACAACTTCAAGCGTACCAATATCCAAATTATGGGGGTGCCAGAAGAAGAGAGAGAGTAAGATACTGAAAACCTATTTGAAGAAATAATGATCAAAAACTTCCCCCACCTGGTGAAAGAAATAGACTTACAAGTCCAGGAAGTGCACAGAACCCCAAACAAAAGGAACCCAAAGAGGACCACACCAAGACACATCATAATTAAAATGCCAAGAGCAAAAGACAAAGAGAGAATATTAAAAGCAGCAAGAGAAAAACAGTTAGTTACCTACAAGGGAGCACCCATACGACTGTCAGCTGATTTCTCAACAGAAACTATGCAGGCCAGACGGGAGTGGCAAGAAATATTCAAAGTGATGAATAGCAAGAACCTACAACCAAGATTATTCTACCCAGCAAAGCTATCATTCAGAATTGAAGGGCAGATAAAGAGCTTCACAGATAAGAAAAAGCTAAAGGAGTTCATCACCACCAAACCAGTATTATATGAAATGCTGAAATTAAGAAGAGGAAGAAGAAGAAAAAGGTAAAGATAAAAATTATGAACAACAAATACATATCTATCAACAAGTGAATCTAAAAATCAAGTGAATAAAAAATGTGATGAACAGAATAAACTGGTGAATATAATAGAATCAGGGGCATAGAAAGGGAGTGGACTGACAATTCTCAGGGGAAAAGGGGTGTGGGGGGGTGCGGGAAGAGACTGGACAAAAATCATACACCTATGGATGATGACAGTGTGGGGGAGGTAAGGGCAGAGGGTGGGGTGGGAACCGGGTGGAGGGGAGCTTTGGGGGAAAAAAGAGGAACAATTGTAATAACCTGAACAATAAAGATTTATTAAATTAAAAAAAAATAATTGACCCTAGTAACCACAAATCTTATCTTTTTTTTTTTTCTATGACTTTGGGTTTTAAAAAAATTCCACATATAAGTGAGATGGTATAATATTTGTCTTTGTCTGTCTGACTTATTAGCATAATACTCTCAAAGTCCTCTTGACTGCACTGAACTCCAGTTCCCGGAGAGACTCTGGGGACCCAGACTCATTCGGGGAGAAACTGGACTGTCAAAGTCCTTCCATATGGCAAGATATTTTTATTTTGAATATCCTGAATAATATTTTGTTGCTTATGCTTTAGGTGACATACCCAAAAATCATTACTAAGACCCATGTCAAGGACCTTTCTTTCTATGTTTTCTTCTAAGAGTTTTATGGTTTCTAGACTTATATTTAAGTCTTTAATCTATTTTGAGTTACTTTTTGTGAGTGATGTAACATAGGAGTCTAGTTTCAATCTTTTACATGTGAATTTCCAATTATCCCAGCACCATTTTTTTTGTAAGGGATTATAAATTTATTAGGTGATTTGGAGACCAGATGTGCTAAGCCCCCAATTGGAGCCAAGCCCAGCACCATTTATTTAAGAGTTTGTCCTTTCTCCATTGACTATCGTGGCTCCCTTGTCAAATATTAATTGAAAGAATAGGTTTATTTCTGGGCTCTCAATTCTATTCCATTGGTCTATGTGTCTTTTTTTTTTTTTAATGCCAGAACCATACTGTTTTGATTACCATAACTTTATAATATAGTTTGAAATCAGGAACCGTGATGAGTCCTGCTTTGTTCTTCTTTCTCAAGATTGCTTTGACTACTTGGGGTCTTTTGTTGTTTATATACATTTTAGGATTGTTTTTTTCTACTTCTGTAAAAAAAATGCCATTAGAATCTTTTTGACAATTTTTATCTCTACTGTTGAAAGTATTGCAGATGTCCTCTTTGTGTGTTTTTTCCCTTTGACCCCTTCCTGCCCGCCCCCAGTCTCCCAAGCCTTCACCACACTATTGTCTGTGTCCATGCGCTATGCATATATGCATATAAATTCCCCAGTTAATCTCTCTCCCTGCACCCCTACCCCCACCTTCCCTCTGAAATTCATTAGTCTGTTCCATGGTTCTATGTCTCTGGATCTATTTTGTTCATCAGTTTATTTTGTTCATTAGATTCCACATATGAGTGAAATCATGGTCATTAACAGAGAATACACTGAATCAAATAGTATTAATTCTTTCAGCCCATGAACTTGAGATACCTTTTCATTTATTTGTATCTGATTTAATTTATTTTGTCCATGTCTTACAGTTTTCAGTGTAGAAATTTTTTACCTCTTTGGTTAAATTTACCCTATTGTTTTTAATGCCCCGGTAGAGCAGGGAAATAGCTCCATGCCCAAGCAAGGATTGCTGTTTTTGTTCTTGACTAAAGCCAACTCACATACCACGTTTCCTGGCCAGTGTCACTGGCTTTGTTCTGCAGACGATCAGCTCTGCCTGCCAAACTCTCTGCTTCAGTGTTGCTGAGCTAAGCAGCATCCAGGTGTTCTGGCCAGGTTTTCTGGTCAGGCAGGGCTGGGAGCTGCCCTAATCAGTGGGCTGGGCTATGACTCAGTTCCCCTGCCTTGAGGAGAGATGGCTGAAGGAGATAGACCTGGTTCAGGGCTGGCAAGCTCTTCATTTGAGGACCTAACCTGGCTAACCTGTGACCCACTGAGTGTCCTGATCAGACTGCACCACTGTTTTCTTGGCTCTGCTGATGCATAGACCCACTGGTTGGAACTACTACTTGGGCACTGCAGGTAGAAACTTGGTCTGCCAAGATCTGAGCACATGTTGTTGCAAGCTCTGTCTCCCTCTCACAATCAGATTTCTAGTGGTCAAGCCCCACAGATTCCTCCATGCTTCCCATGAGGCAAGACCAAAGTGGAGGCTACCAAGAAGTGACCCACAATACTGGGGGAGATGAATGTCCACCCCGGGCTCTCTTTTCCCACTGGGGGAACCGTATGCTAAGGGGAGACCTCTCATGTTGCACCGACCTGGGAAAGGGGCACTGTGGTCAGTGTGTAGCTGCTCCTATTACCCCTCTAATGTGGTTTATCTTATCTCTGTGGTGTAGGGAGTGATTCGACCTCACCCCCATGTTCTAGGATTTTGTTGATGGTGTCTTGTCCATGAATTTGTTAGTTGCGAATGACTTATGTTGCCACCTTGGTAATGTCACATGCTTCTTTTTTAAAAAAATTGAATTTATTGGGATGACATTGGCTAATAAAATTATGTAGGTTTCAGGTGCACAATTCTATAATACATCATCTGTATATTGTATTGTGTGTTCACCATCCCAAGTCAAATCTCCTTTCATCACATTTATTCCATACCCTTTCCCTCTGGTAATCACCATAGTGTTGTCTGTGTCTATGAGTTTTTTTTCTTAATCCATTCAGTCTTCTCATCCAGCCCTTCAACCTCCTCCCTTTCCTCTCACAGCTGTCAGTCTGTTCTCTGTCTCTATGAGACTGTTTCTATTTTGTTTGTTAGTTTATTTTGTTCATTAGATTTTACGTATAAGTGAAATCATATGGTACTTACCTTTCTCTGACTGGTTTATTTCACTTAACATAATACTCTCCATGCTGTCTCAAAGGTAAGAGATCCTTCTTTTTTTCTTTTCTTTCTTTTTTTTTTTCTTTTCTTTTTTTTTTTTTTTTTTTTTTTTTTTTTTTTTTTTTACAGCAGTGTATTATTCCATTGTGTAAATGTAGCAAATATTTTTATCCATTCATCTACTGATAGGTACTTTGGCTGCTTCCAAATATTGGCTATTATAAATAACACTGCAATGAATAAAAAATGTCACATGCTTTCTTTTCATCTATTTCTTCCCTCCTGCCTTTCTGACTTTTCAGTCAGTTATTGATCTTTGTCTTAATGGGTCATGATGCTACAGAAAAGCAGAGAAGACTTTTGGGTTTCCAAAGTATTGGCTCTTATGTTGCAAAAACCCAGGGCTGGGCAAGGAAGGATGCCTGTACTACAGAAAGTCATGCAGTCATAGAATACATATGTCTGGCCACTCAGAAGCTCTTCATACTCATGTTCCACTGTGGGGAGGGAAGCAGTAGTACATCACATTCTGCAAAAGGCACTCAATTGACCAACTCGGATGGACCAGATAGAATGGTCATTGCAACAGGACTGAGTTTCCTCCATGAAAGAGGTCAGGGGGGAACAAGGGCTTCCTCATTTGTGGCCTGCATGAAAAGAGGATGGAGACTATGCAGTTTCCCACTCTCTCACGGGTATTGTATATTCATCTGGAACTCAGACATGACTCCTGGCAAACAATTTGTATGACTAACTTTTCACCACAGATCAAAAGCTTGCAATAAGAACTAAGTTTAGTTATAGGAGAAAGTAATTGCATGCTTGAATAGATGGATTAAAATTTGTACATGAGTGACCCCAAGTTCTTCAACTTTCTCAACCCCCCTTTCCTTGAATATCTTGATAGAATGGTTCAAACCTCCACCCCTTATATTGTAGGAAATTTAGCCCCCCTTAATGTTTTTTATTATTTTTGGTCATCACATTCTCTGGGCACTGCTTGCCCTGATTTTTTATACTAAATTCTCTGTTTCCCCTTCTGCTGACTGCTTTCCCTTTTCCCGTGCACTGGACACCAATTTCCTACTTCCTTTGCTCCTCTAATGCATTACTAACCAAGGTTGATGAGAAGAGCAATTTTTTAAAAAAAATTTGAGGTTTGAGCTAATGGAAGGAAATCACAGCAAAAATTACTGTAAGCCACTACTGGAAAAGGAACATTAGATATTAGAGTCCTAAGTCATTATTTCTTTAGGTATCTTTTTAGGCATCGTTTCTGTTCTCTCAAGAGTTCTCTGTGTCAAAAATACTAGTGAATTTTCTCTGTAATGGTGTTTTGGAGCTCTCTGTACTTTTAAAAGTGTGTTTAAAGATGATCAAAACTGCATGGCTCAGTAGCTGAGTGTCAGCCTATGAACCAGGAGGTCACGGTTCAATTCCTGGTCAGGGCATATATCAGGGTTGCTGGCTTGATCCCCAGTGTGGGTTATGCAGGAGGCAGCCGATCAATAATTCTATCTCATCATTGATGTTTCTATCGCTCTCTCCCTCTTCCTTCCTTTCTGAAATCAATAAAAATATGTTAAAAAAAAAAAGATGTTCCAAACTATTTGTGGGCATGATCCGAGATGAAAGAACAGCGCTAAGAAAGGAAGTCACCATGCTGAAACACTTAGACAATGTGGCAGGATGAGCTGGTTGCCAGCCAGCAGCCTCCCCTTCTTCTTCAGCTCTCTGTGCTTTGTCTTGTTCTATAGTTTGCCTCCACATGTGACATCACTCTGTTTGCAGCTCATGCAGAAATGTCAGTAATTCACCTTAGCACTTTCTTGTGTCAGATGCTAGGTGCACACCATGCTACCATCATTCCTCAAAATGCCATTTTTAATGGGATGCTCTTCATTATACACAGAACCCTTCTCCCGAAAGGTCGTAAGTTGCAGCACACGATAAGCTTGTTCCACCTAACCTTTGGTACCGCTGAAACTAAGAGAGTCCTTTTCAGAGTCCTGCACAAAGATAACCTATTCCTAACAAGAACCTTAAAAATGTCTACTGAACTTTCCACCGAGGCGGTAGCAGAGGACATAGCAGTTTCACGCCTCTGTCATTAGCTTCATTGAAATTCAAAGAGGGCAACTCCGGAAGCCCTGAGACCTGGTGCTGTGGAGTTGTCTAATCAATGTAACCGTTCAGCCTTGAATAAATTAACATGAAGCAATGTCAGCCCACTGAATCCCAGGAAATCACATCTTATGGAAGAGTAATTAACTTGCTAAAACTATGAGAGCAAGAGATGCCAGGATTTGTTCAGAAAGATTTTCAACCCTATCAGAGATCACATTAAACGAAAGCAGTGTGCATGCTGACAGATTTCTGACAGAAATGAGTTGTAACTGGTAGGCAGAGTCAACTGAGCTCCCAGGTTAGGTTGCAGTGCATCAGAAAGAAGACACTGGAAATTCCTTCCAACGCATTGTTCAGAAAGGAAGGGTACCCTCCATATTCAGCCTTTCATAATTTTATGGTATTACTCTTAGCAATCATGTATCCTGAACACCTGTTACCCAAGCCTGAGTTTATTGGTTTGGTTTTTTTTTTTGTTGTTGTTGTTATCAGATGCCGTTGACCTTCATGAGGGTTGGTGCAAAATCAAACTCATCTTTGCATCCTGACTGGCTAACCCATTGCCTTTTATATAGTGAATTTATAATATATGTATGTGATAACTTAGCCCCTGGTCAGGGGACTGGAACATAGTGACTAACTCATATCAGCAGTTCAGGACTATACAAGACAGATAAGTAGAATAATGGGATGAGTGAAGACAAGCCTAGTTAGAGTAATTATATCTATTGCTATGGTAAATTAATTATGCACGTACATGTGTTCTCGCTACACATTGGCCTTTTAAAAATAAGTGTCTCTCATAGCCAAGATTTGGAAGCAGCCCTAGTGTTCATCAGTAGATGAGTGGATAAAAAAGCTGTGATACATTTACACAATGGGATACTACTCTGCTGTAAAAAGGAAGAAAATTTTACCCTTTGCAATAACATGGATGGACCTGAGGAACATTATGCCAAGTGAAATAAGGCAGTCAGAGAAAGACAAGTACCATAATATTTCATTCACATGTGGAATTTGAATAAATGAATAAAATGAATTACCAAGCTAAATAGAGACAGACTCATGGATAGAGAGCAGGCAGACAGCTTGGGGGGCAGGATGGGTTGCGAGGGGTGTGTGTGGAAGGATTGAGCCCCAAATAAAACGAAAGAGAACTCATGGACATGGACAATAGTGTGGTGCTTGCAGGGGTGGAGAAGGATGTGTAGAGGGGGAGAGGGCATAGGGGATAAATGGTGATGGGGGAAAAAGTTCTCTCTGCTGCCTCAGGATCTTAGTGCATGCTCTTGCCTCCACCTGTAATTCCCTTACTCTTGCTCTTCACGTGGCCAGTGTCTTTTCATCCTTTAATATTATTTTTGTCAATGATCTTCTCTGACAATATTCCCTGCCCCCATCACCAATTTCATGATACTTACAATATCTAACTAATTTATTTGTTTACTTATTTATTTTATTTTTTACATCAAGAGTTTATTAAGGGAACTTAGATATGGGGAATGTCTTGGGCAGCAACTAGACAACATGGATATCCTCCATGCCACATGGTAGCTACTAAAGCGTTCTATAGCATTAGGCAGGATGGATAGTGGTACTGGGGTGTGACCAGCCCCAGATAAGCAGAAAACTCTTACATGCTTGCCCAGGGGAGGGCAAAGGCCTGTTCCAGGTTCCAGAATGCCTGGGGCATAGGATAGGGTTTGATCAGACCCTGTGAGGGGATTTATGGGAATCAATCTCTGTTCTGGCCCGAATCTAGCTTAAGGGTCCACAGCGATCACATCATGGGACAGTCTCTCCTCCACAAATAAAATTGAGAGTCCAGAAAAAATATCATATATCCACAAGCAATTGATTTTCAACAAGAGTGCCAAAGTAATGTTTGGTGGTTATGGGGGTTTGGGTCATAGGGTTTACTTCTTTTATTAGCCTGCATTTCCTATTAGAATGTAAGCTCCATGAGGTCCAGGACCTTTCTACTCATTCTTTCCCTGGTGCCTAGTTACAACATGTAGCATAAATAGGTTCTCAACAGATATTTGTTGAAACCTAATTAGTAAACATTTTATAATCATTGTTACCTGTGTTGCACGTAATAGGAAAACTGTTTTTGAAGCATAAGATAAGGTCATTGTCAGATGTATAATATAAAAGATGATTTTAAGTTAGATTTTCAGGATATTTCTTTTGAATTAAGCATGCTATGTAGAAAACAATTTAATAAGGCATAAGGACAAAATAATTTCCAACAAGGGATTTCAAATAGTTGTTGTAATTTGGATGGAGCAGTTTGTATCCATTATGTAAGCTATGGAAAACTGACCATTGTTTGAAAATAATTTCTTCATTAATAATATTGCAGCTTTTAGTCTTGGAATTTTGTGGACTAGTTGTGCATATAATCAGTCCTGGTAGAGTTTTACTGTCAATTTAATAGTAGTAAGACCTCAAAACTATACACTGAGTGGCCAGATTATTCTGATCTCTGAACGCATAATAATCTGGCCATTCAGTATCCTATCTAATAAAGAGGGACTATGCTAATTAACCATCACTCCGTCACAAAGATGGCTGCACCCACAGCTGAGGCCAAGTTCCCATAAGGAGCCTTAACAAGCAATCAGCAGGGACCTAAAGCTACACCCTCCCCCACCCCCATGGGGCTTGACAAGGGACCTCAGGCAGGCAGGGCTTGACAGGGGATCTCAGGCCACCTTCCACACCTGGCAGGGCTTGTCAGGGGACCTCAAGGTGCACTTCCCGTCCTGGTGCTGGGCTAGGGGACCTCAGGCTGCTCCCCTGGCCCCAGCTCCAGGCCAGGGGACCTCAGGCCATGCCCCCCACCAGGTGGGGCTTGACAGGGGACTTAAGGCCGTGTCCCTCACCCCGGCACCAGGCCGGGGGACCTCAGGCCGCATCCCCCATCCCAGCACCAAGCCAGGGGACCTGAGGCTATTTCCCCCTGCCTGGCGGGGCTTGACAGGGGACCTCAAGGTGCACCCCTAGTACTGGGTTGGGAGAACTCAGGCTGCGCCCCCCCGCCCAGGGGGGACCTGAGGCTGCACCCCACTGCTGATGGGGCTTGATAGGGGACCTGAGGCTGTTCCCCCCTCCTGGTGCTGGGCTGGGGACCTGAGGCTGTGCCCCCCTCACCTGGTGGGGCTTGATGGGGGACTTCAGGCCATGTCCCACACCTGGCGGGGCTTGATGGGGGACCTCAAGGCATGCCCCACCACCACGGTCTGGGCTGGGGGACCTCAGGCCATGCCCCCCGTCCTGGTGCCGGGCCAGGGGACCTGAGGCTACGTTCCCTGCCCAGTGGGGCTTGACAAGGGTGGGACTAGCCAGGTCTGGGTCTATCCCAATGGGGGGGTGGGCGCGACCGGGTCTGGGTCTCATGCGACTTTGAGGCACATGTGGGTAGGCGGGGACTTGACTCTGGGTCCCGTGGTGTGCCCCAGACTCTGACAGGAGGAAGGTTTTCATATACATTTTACTAATTTTCTTTCATCTCTGACACTTCTATTATAGAGAAAGGGCAAATAGCAATATTAAATTATTTCCTCTAATTAATCCCCTTTTAATGTGCACAAATTTCTAATATATATATTAGAGGCCCGGTGCATGAATTCGTGCATGGGTGGGATCCGGCCAGCCTAGCCAGGGGGAGGGGACATGGGTGGTTGGCCGGCCTGCCTGCTGGTCGAACTCCTGGTTGAGGGGACAATTTGCATATTAGCCTTTTATTATATAGGATATATACTGAGTGGCCAGATTATTATGCATTCAGAGATCAGAATAATCTGGCCACTCAGTGTATGTCTTAAGCTTAGGGTTGGGATTGGATAGTACAGTAAACAAGTCCACCACTGTAGATGTCTTCATTTCTGGGGACATGGTTAAGAGAGGAGGCTCTGCCTGGGTTGTAAACTCTAACCTGCTGAGTGATTTTTAGCAAATCACTCAACTTTGCTCTGACATATGTATAAAATAGGCTAATAACATCTACTTCATAGTTTGTTGACCAGATTATAGTAAGGTGATATAAAATAATAAAAACAGAGGATGACATATAGCAAGAACTTAATAAATGTTAGTGCACTGTTATTTACATACTAGTGGCCCGGTGCACGAAATTCGTGCACATTAAAAGGGGATTAATTAGAGGAAATATTTTAATATTGCTATTTGCCCTTTCTCTTTAATAGAAGTGTCAGAGATGAAAGAAAATTAGTAAAATGTATATGAAAACCTTCCTCCTGTCAGAGTCTGGGGCACACCACAGGACCCAGAGTCAAGTCCCCGTCCACCCACGTGCGCCTCAAAATCACGTGAGACCCATACTTGGCTGCCCCCCCACCTCATTGGGATAGATCCAGACCCGGCTAGTCCCACCCTTGTCAAGCCCCGCCATGCAGGGAACGTAGCCTCAGGTCGCCTGGCCTGGTGCCAGGACGGGGGGCATGACCTGACGTCCCCCAGCCCAGACTGGGGTGGGGGGCGTGCCTTGAGGTCCCCCATCAAGCCCTGCCAGGTGTGGGACATGACCTGAGATCCCCTGTCAAGCCCCACTGGGTGGGGGGCATGGCCTGAGGTCCCCTGACCCAGCCCTGGGGGTGTACCTTGAGGTCCCCTGTCAAGCCCCGCCAGGCAGGGGGGTGCAGCCTCAGGTCTCCCCTAGGCAAGGGGCGCGGCCTGAGTTCCCCTGGCCCAGCACTGGGGGTGCAACTTGAGGTCCCCTGTCAAGCCCTGCCAGGCAGGGGGGTGCAGCCTCAGGTCCCCTGGCTCAGTGCTGGGGTGGGGGGTGCAGCCTGAGGTCCCCTGGCCTGGTGCCAGGGTGGGGAGCATGACCTGAAGTCCCCTGTCAAGCCCCACCAGGTGGGGGGCGCAGGCTGAGGTCCCCCAGCCTGGCGCTTGGGTGAGGGAGCAGCCTGAGGT
This sequence comes from Plecotus auritus, assembly GCF_963455305.1. NCBI lineage: Eukaryota > Metazoa > Chordata > Mammalia > Chiroptera > Vespertilionidae > Plecotus > Plecotus auritus. Next base: position 73,735,226 of record NC_137773.1, read on the forward strand.
CCCCTAACCCAGCACCAGGACAGAAAGCGCACCTTGAGGTCCCCTGACAAGCCCTGCTGGGTGTGGAAGGTGGCCTGAGGTCCCCTCTCAAGCCCTGCTGGGTGTGGAAGGCAGGCTGAGGTCCTCTGTCAAGCCCCACGGGGGCGGGGGAGGGCGTAGCCTCAGGTCCCTGCTGATTGCTTATTAAGGCTCCTTATGGGAACTTGGCCTCAGCTGTGGGTGCAGCCATCTTTGTGATGGAGTGATGGTTAATTAGCATATTCTCTCTTTATTAGATAGGATACTATTTTTACTGAGCTTTTGCTTCAACTAAGCAATTAGGGGATAAATTGTATCTCTATAACGAAGCAAGGAACAGAACGCAGACACAGCCACATGTGCACTCTGGCACTTTCCTCATTTGAATGAATTTGTTATTGACTTTTGCTTTGTGTGAAATCTGCATAACCATTAATATCACTTTTCTCAATAATCCAACTGAATCTTTAAAATAATCCAAAACACCTGATCATTCATCACCTATTGTTATTAATTGCATATACTTGACTCAGGGAATATAAATATTCGTTCATCAGCAATATTCTGTCCTGAAACCACTGAGACAATGAGTAGTATACTTCTTTAATAGATGGTCAGATGAAACTGGAGAGAAATGTTTAGATTAGAGATGTATAGGTTCTTAATGTGTTAGGAAACGATTGTAAATGACTTGAAACCTGGAGATAGGCTACTCTGAAAATAGCTGTCAGTGATTTCTCTGTGGAGAAAATGAGGTCAGAGTTTCTTTCCTAATCAAATAATGTGATTATTTACCTCACCTCCCTTGAATGTGTGGCACTATGCTATATGCTATGTGTGTGTTTGTCAGGCCTTTTTGTCCTCAAGCTTTATTACATGAACATCCCTCTTCTAACATTAGAGAGAAATGAACTTATCTACCGTATATAACCAATGAATGGATATTGGTAATGTAGCGTCCATGCCAATAATAAAGGGCTTTGGCAGATAGGATTTTGCTCCTTACCATTGGCACCAAACTTTGTGCTCGTGTCAGGCAGCCACACTCCCTAGAAAAGGCTGGACTTCTTTCTGGTGCAGGTCAGGGCTTATAACAACCACAGTGATTCCGTTGTCTTTGCCAAGGAGTGGGGTAGTGAAGTAGTAAAGATGATGGGGATGATGATAAACATATCGGTGAACATTTGCTCCGTGCTTTTTGTATGCCTGGCACCAATCTAAGTGCTTCACATGTTTTAATTCTATTGCTCCTATGGGGTTTTCCTTTCCTGAATATGAATGTAGCTTTTTGCCATAGGAAGACCTAAAAAGCAAAGTGGGAAAGAAGCTTAAGAGCTTTGAATTAATTCTGGAACAAACTTATACTTAACTTATCGCTAAATGATATCATCAATGTCTTTTCTGTTTATATCATCTTTTTGTTGGGTCTTCTGTTAATTGCAGCTGAAAGCATCACCATAGACGTGGACTTTGCATTAGGTTATTTCCAACAACACTTCTCTTAGCGAGGAACCCACTTTACACCAAAAGAATTAGAGCAAGGGGATGATGCTCATGGGATTTGAAGGTGACAATAAGGGCTATTAAAGCACAAGTGAGGATATAAAGCCTTAGAAACTGGGCTGCTGCCCTACAGGATATGCTACTTGATCTCAACCAATGACCGGTAATAATGCTTTTCCTTTGTTAGGCAGAATAGAAGAATATAGGGACAAAGGGTGTTAAATACGAATGCTACCTCTCAGTATTGCAGTAAGTGGCCCAGTTACAAAGTTTTTTTCCTACTTCCATGACTTTGAATTCTTCTAGTTTAGAGCTTAGTACTCAAGGGAGACATGCTTCCACCAGGGGACATAAGAAAGAGCCCTTTAATTAGAAGCTGAGAATAGCAACTGGTCATTTTGGACTTCTCATGTCCCCGGGTGAGCAGATATAAAAAGAAACATGGTGTAGAGTTGGATAATGAATTCCGACTGCCAAGGGGAAATAGGATTTCTTTCACACCATGGTGGCAGGCAGGGATATGGATGGAATCAAGGACACCTGCTGGGATGCTTCCTCGTAATGCTATATCCATAGATAAAAGTTAATGGTAGACTTTATACATCTAGTTTTCATGGGCTCAGATACCTCAGAAATAAAGATTTGGGTCAATTGGCTGGGTTGAGACAGGTTGGGTGCTTGAAATCAGAGGAGACGTGTAATGGATGGTACAGGAAACAAACCATAAATATAAAACCACTAGAGGCCCCGTGCACAAATTCGTGCATGGGTGGAGTCCCTCAGGGTGGCCTGCGGGGATTGGGCCGATGCCCACAGTCCAATGCCACTTGAAGCTCCTACCTGCTGCTCCCAGCCCCACTGCACCTGCTGCGGGCTGGCGCCCAATCTGTCATGACTGGGAGAGGCTTGTGCCACCCCAGCAGCACTTGCCAGCCATGCGCCCTGTGTCTGGTGCCCTCCCGAGGGGAGTGGCATGTGGGATCAGGCCGAAACCGGCTGTCCAACATACCCTGAGGGGTCCTGGATTGTGAGAGGGTGCAGGCCAGGCTGAGGGACTCCATCAGTGCATGATGGGGGCCGGGGAGGGACTTCGGGAGGGCTCTAGGGCATGTCCGACCCCGTCTTGCCCAGTCCTGATAGGGGCCAATTGGGGCTGATCGGGGCTGGCTGGGGAGGGATGTGGGAGGTTGGCCAGTTGGGGAGGGACTGCGGGAGGGTTCCAGGGCATGTCTGGCTCATCTTGCTCAGTCCCGATCGGCCAGACCCCAGCAGCAAGCTAACCTACTGGTCGGAGCGTCTGCCCCCTAGTGGTCAGTGCACGTCATAGCAACTGGTCGACCGGTCGACTGTCTGCCCCCTGGTGGCAGTGCACGTCATAGTGAGCAGTTGAGTGGCCTTAGCATATTATTAGCATATTACTCTTTGATTGGTTGAACAGTCAACCAGTCACCGGATGATTGGACACTTAGCATCTTAGGCTTTTATTATATAGGATGGCTTCCTGACCAGCTGAAATAAAAATTGTAGCACCTAGTCATATTTTCTTCTTTGATATTTAGTGTATCTATATATATAAAAAGCCAGTGACTGGAATGCCATAATGATTGGAACCACTGGTCATTATGATGCCCACTGTGGCCAGCAAACCGCCTGATTGGGGGGTGGGGCTGGCTGGCCAACCTCCTGTGGCCCCTCCCCCAAGCCGGCCCTGCCCCGATAGGTCCCCAGCACCCCAATCATCCTGAAGCCCCTCCTCCCAGCCGGCCCTGCCCCTATAGGGGGCAGGACTGGCTACCCAACCTCCTGCAGCCCCTCCCCCCTGGCTGGCCCCATCCCAATGGGCCCCCACCACCTTGATCAGCCCACAGTCCATCCCCCTGGCCGGCCCCACCCCTGACCACCCCCTACCCCAATAGGGGGTGGGGCCAGCTGTCCAACCTCCTGCAGCCCCACCCCCTGCCCAGCCCCACCCCAGATCAGCCCCCACACCCCAATCAGGGGTGGGGCCCATTGGCCCCACTGCTCACAGCCCCTTCCCATGGCCGGCCCAATCCCCGATCAGTCCCCAGCACCCCCATTGGCCCACGGCCCCTCTCCCCAGCCAGCTCCACCCCTGATTGGTGCACCAATTCCAATCAGGGGCAGGGCCAGCCAGCCAACCTTCCCTGGCCCCTCCCCCAGCTGCTGACCCCCGATAGACTCCCCCACCCCATCTGAGGGCGGGGCCTGCCGGCCAATTGCCCTAGGCCCCACCCCCAGCTGGCCCGGCCCTAATTGGGCCTCAACTGGGCTGGCCAACCTCCTGCCATCTCCTCCTCCTGACTGGCCCAGCCCTGATCCACCCCGATCGGGCCTCTGGGCCTCTAGTATATTTATAACTTAAGATATTATAAACATAATTTAAATATAGTTTTCAGTAAACATGTTTTTGTCCATTAAGGAAATGGTGTTTAGGGCTAGGCAGAAAGATTTTAAAAAAGAAAATGAGTGTACACTAGTGGGTTTTGCTCAGTAGTTAGTGTCACCTCACGGACTGAAGGGTCTCAGATTCAATTCTGATCAAGGGCAGGTACCTAGGACACAGGCTTAATCCTTGGCCCCAGTCGGGGTACATGCTTGAGGCAGCCAGTGGATGTGTCTCTCTTGCATCGATGTTTCTCTGTCTCTCCCCCTCCCTCCCATTCTCTCTAAAAATCAATGGAAAAAATATCCTCGGGTGAGGATTAACAAAAACAAAAAGCCTCACTGATGTGGCTCAGTGGTTGAGCTTTGACCTATGAACCAGGAGGTAATGGTTCAACTCCTGGTCAGGGCACATGCCCAGGTTGCAGGCTAGATCCCCAGTAGGGGGCATGCAGGAGGCAGCTTATTGATGATTCTTTCTCACCATTGATGTTTCTATCTCTCCTTCTCCCATCCTCTCTGAAATCAATAAAATTATAGTTTTAAAAAAGTGTGATAAAGAAGTATGATGTTAGCGGTAGGCTTTTAAAAAATTGTCCTATTTTTTTTTTAAAAATAAATTCTTTAAATGAAAATACAATATCTATGCACAAAAGCATCTGGGTACTATGATGAATTATCACACTTTAGTAAATACCACCCAAGTCGAGAAACACAACATTGACACCAGCTCAGAAACCTTCCTCCCTTGTAAATTCTCTCAATCTACCACACTATCACTCTCTGCAAATTTAACCACCATCTTGTCTTGTAAAAACATAGATTAATATGCTTGTTTACGAGTTCTATGTTAATAGCATCATACTTTTTAAATTATTTTGTGTCTGGCTTCCATTGTCAACATTATGTTTGTGAGGTTCATCACATGTAACATTAATGTATTCATTTTCACTTCTGGATGGTGTATAGAGTTTTAATTAATACTAGAGGCCTGGTGCACGAAATTCGTGCTTGGGGGGGGGGTTGGTCCCTCAGCCCAGCCTGCACCCTCTCCAATCTGGGACCCCTCGAGGGATGTCCGACTGCCCGTTTAGGCCCGATCCTAAAGGGGCAGTCAGACATCCTCTCACAATCCAGGACTGCTGGCTCCCAACTGCTTGCCTGTCTGCCTTCCTGATTGCCCCTAACCACTTCTGCCTGCCAGCCTGATCACCCCCTAACCACTCCCCTGCCAGGTTGATAGATGCCTAACTGCTCTCCTGTCAGCCTGATTTCCTCTAACTGCCCTCACCTGCAGGCCTGGTCACCCCTAACTGCCCTCCCCTGCAGGCCTGGTCCCCTGGAACTGCTCTCCCCTGCAGGCCTGGGTCCCCCCTTAACTGTCCTTCCCTGCAGGCCCGGTCTCCCCCAACTTCCCTTCTCTGCCGGCCTGGTCACCCCTAACTGCCCTCCCCTGCAGGCTTGATCACCCCCAACTGCCCTCCCTTGCAGGCCTGGTCCCTCCCTTCTGCCCTCCCCTGCTGGCCATCTTGTGGTGGCCATCTTGTGTCCACATGGGGGCAGGATCTTCGACCACATGGGGGCAGCCATCTTGTGTGTTGGAGTGATGATCAATTTGCATATTACTCTTTTATTAGATAGGATAGTAGTGTACATTCATTTTCTTTGCTGTAGAGCCTTCCATTAGACAGTTGGATTTTCTTTTAGTACAATAATAATTTGCTATGTACATTCTTATATATGCATTTTATACACAAATGTATATATTTCTCTTAGGCATAAAACTAGGAGGGCAATTTATGAGTCAAAGTGTGTGTATACATGCAATTGTAGGCCATGCTCTTTTCCCCTGAGGTTTTTTTTTTTTTTTTTTTTTTTTTTTTTTTTTTTTTTTTTTTAACATATCCCATTATTCTGCTTTGGAAATGTTACTATTGAGAAGTCTAAAGCCCAATGTGACTTCTTGTTTTGTTTTTAACATCAACTTTTTCTGCCTGGATGCCTGAAGAATTCTAACTTTGTCTTTAAAATTTCATAACATAATGAGAATATATATGTCTTGATTATTGTGCAACTTTTTTAAATATTGGAAGGTATATTTAAAAATTTTTGTTTTATTATAAATTTAGAGAAATGTATTGGTATTATGTCTCTGTATACTTTTTCTATTTTATTTTTATTAAGGATGTCACTTATCTGCCCTTTACATTTATCAATTTATTTTCATTTACTTTAAGCCTTTTGCAATTTTTCTCTTCCTCTTTGCATTTAAATGGTGTTTCAAGATATTCTTAATGCTATTTTAGTTTTAACTTTTTTCTGTTTCTAATTTATTTATGAGATCTATAGTGATGGAGGCTTTTTGTTTGCAGTTTTTTCCTTTAGCTCTTCAACTTTCCTTTTTCTGTTTTATCATTTTGTCTTTGAACTCTTATTTTATTGAATTTGTGTGTGTTTTTTTTAATTCTTTCATAGTGTAAAGTACTTGTGGAGAATCAATTTTGTTCCTTGGGTTATATTTTCTTTATGACTGATTTCTTCATCTTCAATAACATGATAGATTTTAAAAAAACTGTAGTCTGTTACATTGTCTCAGGACATATATACAGGGTGGAGCAAAAGTAGGTTTACAGTTGTGAGTACGTGAAACAGTTTATTCTTGTATTATAATTCTTTATTAATGTCTTATTTTCTTTTTCAACACATTTGTTAATTCTCACTAGAGGACATTTTTTTCCATTGATTTTTGGAGATGGTGGAAGGGAGGGAGAGAGGAGGAGAGACAGACAAAGAGAGACAAACATTGATGTGAGAGAGACACATTGATTGGTTGCCTCTCCCATGCACTCTGGGGCCAGAGATTGAACCTGCAACCCCGCTACGTGCCCTTGACCCATGTACCCTTCAGTGTGCGGGCTGACACTCTAACTGCTAAGCAACACTAGCCAGGGCAATGTAAACCTACTTTTGCCCCAACCTGTTTTAACCAGTTCACGGTTAACAGAGTACACTGTCTGGAAGTGTCTGTTATTGCATAGTATGGGTAAATTCTCTTTGCTCTATTTCCCTTCTTTTGGGCAGTTGTTTGATTTGTTACATTTTGATGATTGGTTGTCTATTCTATTTTTCTGAAGCCTAAGGGTTCAAAGGTAGGAAAGGAAATGTACAATCCTTGTTCTAGACAACTTTGGCTTGGCATCCTGAAATCCTTCTAATGTCTCCTATGAGGATCTATTTCCAGTACTTTCGGCTTTTTTTCCAGCTTAAGATGATGAACACCAGTAGCTAGTCTTGGCAAGCATGTCAAACTTGAAATGAGGCTTGCGGCCCGCTGGGCACAAGTTTGACATGCTTGAGGGGCTTCTATTATTAAAAGTTTTCCCTTATCTTTCCTTAGAGCTGCCTACTCACCTCTTCAGTTTGCTTACATCCAAATCAGAAGATATGAGTAGCATTTCTAGGATTTTTTTAGTCTTTTTTCTCTCCTCAGTAATGTTTTTGGAGAATGGGGATCTGTTCAAAGTCTTGTACCACATAGTGTTTATGGAATTTATTTCTCACACATGTAGTGACTAGTCATAGCTTTTGCTATGGATATATTAACGTGTTGATTATGTGGCACTGCCCCAAACATCTCAGGTGTAATGCAATATACACTTCATGCATAAATTCTGAATTTCTGATTTATTTTCTTTTCTATGTTTCTATTGCCCAACATTTATAGCACAAAGCTATCCCCCTTCCTTTGTTTACTTGCTGCTGGTGAATTTGAGACTATTTTTAATAGCTTTACTTTTAAAAATTGTTTTAACCCAAAGACTATGGCTTCATGTTATGCTTTATAATATGAGGCAAAAAAGCTATTCAAATAGAGAATTACATAAAACCACATGTATTCATTCAATGAAAGTTCATTAGTTACCATGAACATAAGTCTATCATATTTTAACTAAAATAGTGCATAAGAACAATAGTGATAGAACATAAGTCTATCATATTTTATTTAAAATAAAAATGTAATAGTGCTTTAGATATCAATTATCTTTCTTTTCTCAACATTTGTTATTATATTAGAGGCCTGATGCATGAAATTCCTGCAAGAGTAGGCCTTCCTTCCCCTGGCTGCTGGCACTGGCTTCCCTCTGGCATCTGGGACCCAGGTTTCCCTCACAGCCTTGGCTTCATCCAGAAGGTCGTCCAGAAGGATGTCTGGTCTAATTAACATATCATACTTTTATTATTATAGATAACCAGTCCTAAAATGGAAATTTTTGTTCTTTGTGAATGAATGCATGTTGGTTAGTTTTCCTATATTACATATAAACACCCTTTTGAAATAATGATAATCTGCCCCTTTCTATAAAAATGCTTCTCAGTGAAATGACCCAGCCTTGAAACTCTTATTACAAATACATACAGTTATGCTAGTTTTGCCCTTTCCCTGTTGGGAAAGGACACAGTTATCTATATTTCAGCCAGTAGCTATGTTTTATCCTTCTTTACAGAACACACACACACACACACACACACACACACACACACACACACAACTGTTTTTTTTTTTTTTTAGATTACCAGAATAATATAGCAAAATGTTTGACCCTGCATACTGTAAACCTTAATTCTAATACAAGGAATGTAATTTGAGATTCTTAACAAATCTCTCAGTGCAATTTTAAAAACAGATTCTCAATTAGGTTACTAAAATAAATACTAAAAATGAAGTATTTTATATTCTTTTTTCCTAGTGATATAATTTTTTATGAAGTTTTAAGGAAAACATTATCTCCAAGTTTCTGTACCAAAAAAAGATAAAAATATATTTCACTAAAAGCATATTGTAAGTCCAAAAAAGTCTTTATATTTGCATGACATATAAACATTTTCAATGAAATTAAATATATTTGGTAATTTTTTAAGAGAATAATTTAATCCAGATTGCATTTTATTTTCAATGAGTATGAACTATTCCTTCAGGTAGAATGTGACATAAAAATCTCCTTTAAAAACTAGGAATTACTTTTCTGTGCAGAAAAGATAAGACTTACAGCATTTATATATTTACTAGAGGCTCGATGCATGAAATTCGTGCTGGGGGCTAGGTCCTCACAGCTGCGGCAGCTTGCCTTGGCAGCTTGCCTCAGCCCTCACAGCCCCAGCTTCGTCCAGAATGACGTCTGGAAGGTTGTCTGGCTGTCCAGTCTAATTAGCATATTATGCTTTTATTAATATAGATTACCTTTAATAAGTGTGGCTATTATGTACATTTATTAAAATATTTACCATACTCAAACCTGTGCTGCTATTACTAGTAATAATGCATATTTTTGTTATGTTAAATATAGCCCTTTAAATAATAGTTCAGGCAAGTGGTTGCCAACCTTTCAGGCCTCACGGACCACCAGTGGTCCGCAGACCACCGTTTGGCGACTGCTGGCAGACAATAGCAAACTGGCAAATATTTTCTTATTTGTTCACTTAATCACCCTGTTAAAAAATTGATTAGTCTTGTGTTTTATTGGTGGGGAAAAAAATCCTTTCCTTAGAAGTTGGAAATCATGGATTAATTCAATGAGAGAACTGATATGCTGAACTCTTACATCACAGAATTTTTCCCCAGAACTCTTAGTTCCTACTAGGAACTATCCTGCAGTAATGTCTGAATACCTCTAAATCCCATTATCTTGTAACCATGATCAATGTCAAGGTGTGGATTTTTATTGGCCTGGTTTACATTAGTTTGGTTGATTTGCTTTCTTATTTTTATAGTTAACTAGAGGCCCAGTGCATGAAATTTGTGCACTTGTGGGGGGGATCCCTCAGCCCGGCCTGCACCCTCTCACAGTCTGGGAGCCCTCAGGGAATGTCTGACTGCCGGCTTAGGCTCACTCCCTGCAAGCCTAATTTATCAGTTGGACATCCTTAGCGCTGCCAGGGAGGCAGGAGAGGCTCCCACTACTGCCGCTGCACTTGCCAGCCATGAGCCTGGCTTCTGGCTGAGCAGCGCTCCCCCTGTGGGAGTGCACTGACCACCAGGGGGCAGCTCCTGCATTGAGTGACTGCTCCCTGGTGGTCAGTGCACATCATAGCTACCGGTTGTTCCACTGTTCCGTCGATTTGCATATTAGCCTTTTATTATATAGGATTGCTACTATTAAGTCTGAAATTTATTTCTAATTTGGGAATGGCCTGGAGTCTCAGAATACTGTACCATTTTCTACCTTTCCATTTACTTTCTGCCTACTTTTGCTTGCGTCTGCTAATTGCTGGAGAAGCATGTGCACTGCCATGCTGTCCGTGTTTAATGTACATTCCTGGTCCCTCATCACAAGTGGGGCCCCAGTGCCCTTGGCAATCAGCACTTTAACTCTTCTGCTCTGTCCTAGGTCACTATTTCATACCTTCTCTATTTTCAAGACTCTAATACTTCCTTTCCCATTCTCATTCCCATCTTCAGCTTTTATTTTTATTATTCAGGAAAGAATATCTGTGACTTCCCATGACCACAGATACTTACCTACATCTGGGCACTTATACTCTACCCTCTCTTCTACAAATTCTTCTTACCCCTTTGCTGTGCACAAAATGCCATCACCTCTAGCTGACTCAGTGACATTGTCCTACCAACCTTCTCTCTTCTGTTTCATCAGTTTCCCCCTGTCTATGAGCAGACTCTACTTCTCTCCTCACAACTTAACCAAAAACAGAAAATAACACAGAACCCTTAGCCTCTCCATTACAGTCCCACATGTATCCTTTCCTTTACATTTAAGCCTCTTGAGAAAGTCTTCTATGTCAGCGGTCTCCTATTTCTTCCCCACTCTCTCTCTCTCTTAACTTCACTCCAAATAGTCTGAGATAACCGCTGACCTCCATAATGTCAAATCCAATGGTTATAATAATTATATATTACTTTATTTGTCAGCAACATTTATATCAGTTGACCCTCTCCTCTCTCTTACCTTCTTCACTATGGCTCTGCAACATCACATGGAGTGCTTCCTGTATCCTGTCCCAACCATTGCTATTTCCCTTCTCCTCAAATGAGCTACTACCCAGACCTTTATGGTAATCACATCATAGCTTATTCTTTTTTTTTTCCTTTTCTTTTCGCTTCTTGATCTCACCATGGATTTCTAAAAATTATTCTTGAATTTTACCTGTTTCTTTTTTTTTAACTTTATGAGTGGGGGGGGGGTAATATAAAATATATTATTTTGTGTCAGGCTTCTTTTATTCAATATTATATTTATGAGCCAGACCCATGTTGTTGTGAGTAGCTGGAGTACTGTTGTTTTCATTGCTTTATACTAATTCGTTGTTTGAATACATCACAATGCATTCATCCCACAGTTAACACACATGTGGGTTTCTGCACCATTCCAGACTTGTGTCCTGATGTGGCTTCTAGCTGGGGTATCCTAGCAACACTGACCATGTTCAGGTGTGGTTCGGCTGACCCATTCCATAAATGGTACTATTCCTGTTTAGCTACAGTAATCTAGTAGCTTTTTCCCATCTTTTCCTTTCCATCCCCTCCTAGGATTGTCAGATTAAAAAAATCAAAATACAGTATGACCAGTTAACTTTGAATTTCAGATAAAAAACAATTTTTAGTCTAAGTATGTCCCATAAAATATTGGGGGCATACTTACACTAAAAAACAACTCATTGTTTATCTGACATTCAAATTTAACTGGATATTCTGTATGTTATGTGGCAACCCTACCCCTTCTACCACTTTATATTACAGGGTCTTTAAATTCAGGGGGTATGTATGCTATACCTGTATCTTTACAGTGCAAAGAGCAGTGTTGGGTTCTTAATACATATTTATTGATTGATGGAAAATTCTCCTGGGAAGCATCTCAAACAATCAGATATTTAAAATATAATCTCTATTAAGACTTTTTTGAGCCTAGAAAAGATGTTTTGAGCTATTTATCAGTAAGCAAGCAGTGCTTGGAAGTGTGTAAGGGGAGCTGTACTACAAAGCATGTATACTCACCTCGGTGATTCTATAGGAGGCCAGCCCAGTAAGATGGTTCCCTTACACACTGTCTTTGATACAGGAGATGAATTGATGACCCTTTAGAGACAGCTATTTTTTGCATTGCTCTATGATTCTCAGCTTTCATCTGGGCAAATAATTTAAACATAACATATCTTTTTATTGGGTTGTGACCTTTCCCCCGGGGCTTTGATAAGGGAGAGTAAAACTGCATGTGACTGATTTTCACTGTGATCATTTAGTATATGAGCTAAGGGACCGTAGAAACAGCGCAATAATGATATGTCCTAAGTCCTGGGTGCATACCAGAGGTGGATGTGAAGTAAACACTGCAATTCCTTCAAATTGTGTTTAATTAGTGAACCCACTGCTATATTATAGATGTAGCTCAAATTAGTTAATGCAGGGAGTTTATTTTGTAGCAAGTAAAATGTGAATACAAGTAGTAAGTGCAGAGTTAAGGAATTCAGCTGACCCTTTGACTCTTTGAATATAACTGGTTTTCCAGTCCCTAAAAGATGACAACCACACTTGAGACATCAGATGGTGTCCACTGTATTCTATCATGTGACTCCAGGTGAGCCTGAGAGATCTGCAGTTGTCTCAAGAGTCTGTCCCTCTAATTGCTGTGAGATTTTGTTGCGCTGTTTTCCCCTTTCCATGGGCGGTGAGCTGACTTCAGTTCCAACGCTTGTGATTTCACATCTGATCTGATTGTTACTGAGCCATTGCCCTGTTTGGAGAATTTAGTTCTTTGATTAGAGTTTTAAAAGGTTCTTCTCTTGTGGCCAGATTTCTGTTTCTCCCTATGTCTTCTGCCTGGTTCCCTCACACAGAGGAGCCTTTGAAGTCGGTGGAAGCTCAGCTTACAGAGTAACACTGCTCTGCGGGGCGGATGTTGGAGAAGCAAGAATGCAGCCCCTGGTTTTCATTTGGTTTGGGATCTAACTGGGAAAAATACCGTGATTAGCAGTAAAGAACATTTTGGTGTGTTTGAAGTAGTTTTTAAACAAAACTAATTTTTTAAAAAGAACTTTATACAGTTTTCTCATTTAGTAAAATGAATACTTATTGAGTATTCAGGTCTATAGAGCAACTACTTGGGGACAAAAAGCACAGACCTATTTCTCACAGTTTATCTCTGTCTATAAACTCCATGCTCATAAATCTAAAATCTTTAAATGAAATAAGAGTAGTTCTTACAGGGATATCACTTTCAGAATGCAAATACAATATTTAAGGAGGTGTATTTAAAACCTCCACTGTTCAGAGAGCAATCATTGGGAAATGATTCTGAAAAGCATAATCTTCAGAGATAAAAATCAGAATGTGTTTGGTAGAAGAAGCACTGATTAAGTTTGGTGTATGTGGCATACAAATAATGCATTGATTCAGATAGACTTTTATTACGGGGGAAGCGCATCAAGCCTCACTTAATGAATTAGTGTCTCCCTTTTTAGCTTAAAATTTCATTTTCATTACAACTGATTCCTGGCATTTATACTTTGCTATCTCTTCAAATTAATACATTTAAAATGGAACTCATGACTTTCTTCACTTGGAGATGCTAAAAATTCTCAGCATTTGGAGGACCTGTAACCTTTCTTAAATGGGCCCTACTTCTAGTCATGGAAAATAATTCTTAGATGGGGCTTTAACTCCTAGTTTCATTACAAAGACAGATTGTCAGGGTAATAAATTAAAGGCACCTCACTGCAGTTCTTTTGGCCAATGTTCTACCACAGGCCCATATTAATGTTTTATTCCCTTTAATATTATTATATGATGCAGGCTTTATTTAAATGGATTTGACGGGTCTCTTGGTTGGCTTGACAACCAGAGGGAAAAATTAATGTTCTGCATTTAATCTCAGCTCAAGGCGCTAAATTATTTTGGAGGTCAAAACCGTCATGCATATCATGCTAAATTATTGAATGTAAAAACTATTAGCTAGCTGTCTATTTATGGGTTTTTAAAATTGTTTACTTCATGCATCTTAGGCTAATTTTTACGTAACTCTCCTTTAAGTTTTTCCCTTATATGTGCCACTATTATTCTGGCCCTTCAAATTGTGTGGTAACAGAATTACTTAAGAAGATGCCAAGTGGCCATCTTATAAATGATGTCTAACATGCTAAATAATAAACTGTAGATAATGTTTCTCCTTTTGTTGGTTCATCTTCATAGGAGTTTAAGTATGCTGAAAGAAATAGTGACTTAGTTGCAATGGAAGCTATTATCTTAAGATACAAATCACAGAATGCTTTGTATAAAAAATTGATGGTTAAAAGAATCTAGTTGCTGAGGAAACTAGTAAACCATATTCTAATTATTGTAAAAATGGTTGGAACAGTATTTAAAAAGGAATTGAAGGGTAAAATGATACCATAGATTTTTTTTAAAGAAACATTTTAGTGGGGAGTAAAACAAAATAATGTAGTTATTATTTATAATGGAAATAAGTTCCATATCCCCATTGATGTCAATGGTGTTGGGCAATACTCAGGGTGTATGAGGGTACTGTTCTGATATCCTGGGCATTTTTTGTAATGAGAGTTATAAAAAACTGTATCTTTGAGAGTAGGATCTTATATTTCTAGCTACTAGAGAGGTGGTGAGGGAAAGAGTGAGTAAGGCACCTATTGTCCCATCTCAGTCCCGCCTCCTCTGGATTTTATCTTAACTATAGTGAGCACTTTTTATGTATAGGGCTTTCTGAGGTTAAGCAGTTTTAACTGCCATACTTAAAGCAACATCAGTCATGGCCAATGGGCCATGATAAAAAAAGAAAAAAAAAAGAGTTTCAAACGAGAAGGTGATTTTTCTTCCCGGTAATGAATGGCGATGGACCAAAAAAACTTCCTGTACTTCCCAGGGCAGGATCACAGCTTCTCCGAGTAAATGGAGTGAGCACTTGACAGGCTGGCTACTGGTAAACGGACTGGACCTCCTGAAAAAGCTGAAGCAGCACTCCTTATCTCATCTTTCTTCCTGTCCTTCCTATCTTGCTTACAAATTGCTTCATTCATCTAAATGAGAACTTTTTGGAAGGCTGCTGGTTTGGAAATGGCTGGTATATCTAGTGATTCAAGAGAGCTGCTTGGTGTCAGCTAGCCTTGCTGAGAGACTATTGAGCAAGGAGTAGTTAGGTGGTTTGGGAGTGTTCAGCCCCTGCCCTTCTGGGCAGCCCCTGAGGTCAAACAAATAGCTAGACTGGGGAGTGGCCTTGGTTGCTAGCCAGGCCAGGGATGGGGAGTGGGGAGGAAAAGAGTTGAACACCTAGGACCCATGCTGTGATAGTGGTCTGTCACTGGGAGAAGACAGTGTTTCTTTTCCTTATCTTCATCCAGTGACTACATTAATGCAAAGGCAAAACTGAAGAAAGCAAAAACAACTTTCATGAATACTTGCTGTGCTGGGACTATGAGACACAGGGTCAAATACGACTTGGTTCTAGGCTATGAGAAAATTGATAGACCATTGCCTTCCTCAGGCTGTTGGCCTTGTACCCAGCACTCCCTCACCTCAGCCTCCGGCAGAAGATTCCTAGGAGAAAACATCAAGGGCAACCAGGCCAGGAAGGCTGTGTAGAGCAGATGAATGAGACACCACAGATGGGAAATGGGATTTTATAATACAGGACAAGAACGATGAAGAAGATAGGAGTATACATATAATCTTGGAACAGAGAAAAGCAAGGGAGGTTTTGATAGGAGGGTTGAAGAGTTGGTAAACCCTAGGTCCGTGGTCGGCAAACTGTGGCTTGTGAGCCACATGCGGCTCTTTGGCCCCTTGAGTGTGGCTCTTCCACAAAATACCACGGTCTAGGTGAGTCTGTTTTGAAGAAGTGGCATTAGAAGAAGTTTAAGTTTAAAAAATGTGGCTCTCAAAAGAAATTTCAATCTTTGTACTGTTGATATTTGGCTCTGTTGACTAATGAGTTTGCCAACCACTGCCCTAGGTGATTTGGAAGTACTGGGTCATTATTTTTGTTGTTATTGTTGTTGATTACCTGTTTAGGATGTGAGCTTTTTGAGATCTAAGTGATTTCACAGATGACATTTTTGAGTTGGATGTTTTGGTTTTTAAGACCTTTATTTAAAAAGTGGTTCTTCCAGATTTTAGCTATTTCCCAATTGCCCATCAGTAGATGAGTGGACAAAAAAGCTGTGGTACATTTACACCATAGAATACTATGCAGCTGTAAAAAATAAGGATTTATTACCCTTGAGACAGCATGGAGGGACCTGGAGAGTATTATGCTAAGCTAAACAAGCCAGTGAAAGGAAGACAAATATCACATGATCACACTTTTATGTGGAATCTAATGAACAAATAAGCTGATGAATAAAATAGAACCAGAGGCATGGAGATGTGGAACAGACTGACGAATCTCAGAGGGAATGGCGGTGGGGACTGGGAAGAGATTAACCAAATAATCTACATGCATATATGCATTGCCCATGGGCATAGGCAATAGGGTGGTGAAGGCCTGGGGTGGGGAGGGAACTGGGCAGAGCGAGGCAATGGGCAGATAAAGATAAAAAGTTCTTAAAAAATAAATAATAAAAAAGTGGTTCTTCTTTTCTCTCAATTGCTCTCATTTAACACTAGAAATACCTTACACTTAGAGAGGCCTTTATGTTTATAAGAAGTGGAGTGGGGCCCAAGGAAAAAGAAGCAGAGAATTTACTTTAAATATTTTGTTCTACTTACTCCTGGCCACCTATAGTTTACAGAGGAAGAATAATATTACTCAATTTTAGTGGGAAATAAATAAGCAGAGGAAAACATGTGTAATTCTATGACTAATAGCAGTTTGTAAGAAATCACTATTTTACTTAAAAAAGAAAGTTCTTTAAAAATACATTTTAAAAAAAGTATTCCCCCCCAAAAAAACAGGGAGAAACCAAGATGGCGGCATAGGTAAACACCTAAACTGCTGCCTCGCACAACAATTTCAAAACTACAACTAAAAGACAGAACGGACACCATCCAGAACCACAGGAAAGCTGGCTGAGTGAAAATTCTACAACTAGAAGGAAAGAGAAAAGCTCACAGAGAATTGGAGGTACGGCAAAGGGGCTTTGTGCGCGCAGAGAGGAAGGGCGGCTGAGAGCCTGGCTGACTTTCTCTGGCAGAAGGAGGAAGGAAGCCTCTGACCGCACTGATCCCCAGTTCCGGGCGAACCCCTGGGGACCCACGCTCTTACGGGGGGTGTCTGGACTCTCGGGCGGAGACTCGAGCTGGGAAAGGCAGAAGTCTGAAGGCGCACGCGGGCCAGTGCGCACAAAGGCTGCGGAGGTTGCCACAGGCTTTCCCTAGTGGAAGGAAGTCAGAGGATCCTGACTGCACTGAGCCCCAGTTCTGACTGCAGTGAACCCCAGTTCCAGGCGAGCCCCTGGGGACCCACGCTCTTGTGGGGGGAGTCTGGACTCTCGGGCGGAGACTCGGGAGCTGGGGAAGGCAGAGGACTGAAAGCGCACATGCGCGCAAGGGCAAAGCTGACAGGAAGCCAAGACTGAGACTCCACCCCATCCAAGCTGAGCACAGAGGTTATTGCAATTTGGCAAGTCTAATCCTATAAGGCTGTCTCCAGCACCGAACTTCTCCCAGCATAGACACAGCTGATCCTTACAGCCAACTGGCCCGGAGGTCAATTCTTCCCAGTGATACCAACAACAATAAAGACTTAATTACAACAAGGCTGTACACACAGTCCACAAAGGGGTGCACCAAGAGTGTCCACCTCAGGTTAACTGGGGAAGCAGACCCACTGGGCCATATTGGAAACCTAGCACAAATATCTACCTTACCAACTCAGGGAATCAATGAAAATGCGGGGTCAAAGATTCAGATCACAAACGAAAGAAATGGAGGAAAACAAACGACTGGATATAGCATTCAAAACCACGGTTATAAGACTTTTTAAGAATATCCTAGAAAAGGCCGATAAATATAACGAGACCCTCGAAGATATGAAAAAGGACCAACTAGAAATTAAACATACACTGACTGAAATAAAAAATATTATACAGAGACCCAGAAACAGAATAGAGGAACACAAGAATCAAGTCAAAGAATTGAAATACAAAGAAGCAAAAAACACTCAACCGAAAAAGCAAAAAGCAAAAAAAAAAAAAATCCAAAAAGTTGAAGATAATGTAAGAAGACTCTGGGACAACTTCAAGCGTACCAACATCAGAATTATGAGGGTGCCAGAAGAAGAGAGAGAGCAAGATACGGAAAACCTATTTGAAGAAATAATGACCGAAAACTTCCCCCACCTGGTGAAAGAAATAGACTTACAAGTCCAGGAAGCCCATAGAACCCCAAACAAAAGGAATCCAAAGAGGACCACACCAAGACACATCATAATTAAAATGCCAAGAGCAAAAGACAAAGAGAGAATATTAAAAGCAGCAAGAGAAAAACAGTTAATTACCTACAAGGGAGCACCCATACGACTGTCAGCTGACTTCTCAACAGAAACTATGCAGGCCAGACGGGAGTGGCAAGAAATTTTCAATGTGATGAATAGCAAGAACCTACAACCAAGATTACTCTACCCAGCAAAGCTATCATTCAGAATTGAAGGGCAGATAAAGAGCTTCACAGATAAGAAAAAGCTGAAGGAGTTCATCACCACCAAACCAGTATTATATGAAATGCTGAAAGGTATTCTTAAAGAAGAGGAAGAAGAAAAAAGTAAAGAGAAAAATTATGAACAACAAATACATATCTATCAACAAGTGAACCTAAAAATCAAGTGAATTAAAAACCTGAGGAACAGAATAATCTGGTGAATATAATAGAATCAGGGGCATAGAAAGGGAGTGGACTGATAATTCTCAGGGGGAAAGGGGTATGGGGGGTTCATGAAGAGAATGGACAAAAATCATACACCTATGGATGAGGACAGTGGGGGGGAGGTAAGGGCAGAAGGTGGGGTGGGAAATGGGTGGAGGGGAGCTATGGGGGGAAAAAGGAGAAATAATTGTAATAATCTGAATAAAGATTTATTAAAAAAAAAATAAAATCAAATCTAAAAAAAACAGCTAAAAAAAAAGTATTCCCTCTGTAATTAGGAAACATATAAAAGGTTTTATTAAATTAAATCATTATTAAATTAAATATTATTATTTAAAAATACATATTCTAAAAGATGCTACTCATAATTCTTTTATCACCTTGAAGTGTTCAGACTTCAATAGATGAAGAAGTAGTAATATTAACCATTCTCTATTATTCATAGAAAATCTCATTAGTTAATTATTGAATGACAATCTCAGGCTAGGAGAATGAGACAACCACTGTGGCAAAGGAGTCTAAATTCTTTTGGTAACTGCAGAGTGGTAATTGGTATATTAAGTAATTATGCTCCATGAACAGACATTAAAATCCTAGAAGTCATCTATGAAGGGGAGTAAAAGTTATATATAAAATAAGATAAGGGTAATCACAATTATATTAGGAAGGTTTGATAGCAGCTAAATATTAATGGGAGAAAGAATTTCATTTTTTCTTACAGATTTGCAGTCTCCATGCTTTGCTTATTGGCTATTGGATAACTAGGCCTGTAGGGTGTGCTAAAGTTGGTAGAGTACATTTTGGAAACAGATTTACTCTTCTGCCCCTATTATCACTTCTGGATGACATCTTGTATAAAATCCATAACTTTGGCTTACTTTTTAAAATTTTAAAATGTCTAGTTTAGTCTAAAAAAACCTATTTTAAAAAAATCCTATTGAAAGTTTCTCCATCCCTCTTTCTCTGATTTTACTTCCCTGCCCCTTGCTTCTGGCTCCTCCCAAAAAAGGGAAAGATGAGCAAAAATGTGTCCAAGCCCATTATATTAGACTTCTCAGTTGCCATAATAAAATATCACAGGCTGGGCGATTTAAACAACAGAAATTTATTTTTCCATAGTTCTGCAGGTTGTGAAGTCCAAGATCAAGGTACTGCTTATTCGGTCCCTGGTGTGAGCTCTCATGCTGGCCTGCAGATGGCTGCTTTCTTGAGGTGTCCTCACATGGTTGAGAGAGCGAACGCAGGTGTCATTTGCTCATCTTATAAGGGCACTGGTCCTTTTGGATCAGGGCCTCATTCTTTTTTTTTTTTTTTTTTAATATATTTTATTGATTTTTTACAGAGAGGAAAGGAGAGGGATAGAAAGTTAGAAACATTGATGAGAGAGAAACAATCGATCAGCTGTCTCCTGCACACTCCCTACTGGGTATGTGCCCGCAACCAAGGTACATGCCCCTGACCGGAATCGAACCCGGGACCCTTGAGTCCGCAGACCGACGCTCTATCTACTGAGCCAAACCGGCTAGGCCAGGGCCTCATTCTTATGACCTCATGTTACCTTTATCACCTCCTCACAGGCCCTATCTCCAAATACAGTAACATTGGAGGCAAGGTGTCAACATAATGAATTTTAGGGGGACACAAGCCTGCAGTCCACAATACCCATTGTACTTCCCTGGTGTTTTATTTATTTGGTGTTTATAGTTCTCTATTGATTCTCCAGTTACTGTTATTATGGCAAGATTTCTGTCATGGATTATAAATACTGGGTTCCTTCACTATATTAGTGAGGGCAAAGGTTAAACTGCTTTAACAAATAGACCAAACATACAATAGCTTAAATTATGCATTACCAATAGTAGTGAAAATTGGGTCTTGGGGGGAGGAAGGAAAGAAAATATCTTAGGTATTAAAAGGATTTGTGTCCTTCTAAAGCTCAATAAAATCTTATTTCTTAGTTTTTAATCTCTCCCATTATGAAGAAATTAAATTAAATTAAAAATTAGTTAAATTAAATACATTTATTTTTTATCCTTAGGGGGGACCATAATGGGAAAAAAGCATTGAGAAACACTGGCTTAAATAAAATGGAGAGTTTTTTTAATCTCTTACTTAGCAATCCAGCTCTGCCTCATAAGATCATTTAGGGACCTGAGTTCCTCCCATCTTATTGTTCCACTGTCACCTAGGTGTTACCCTGGTCTGCATGATCAAATACCTGCCCTGAACATGTGTTTTTCAGATAGAAGAAAAGAGGAAAGAGGTAAATCCAGGACAAACAATTTTCCAATGTTAGCAAGTGAGACAAATGTTGTGCCCATTACTTCTGGCAGCCTTGCCTTGATGATAACTTAGTCATGTGGTCACTTTAGTGAAAGGGTGCTGGGAAATATGCTCAGCAGTTAGGCATATGTTCAGTAAGAGGGAGAAAAAAACCTGTAGGAAGTAGTAGCCTGCCATAGGCTCCCAGAAAGTGCACTGTGGCTGACCGCTTAAGATCTTCCTTCAGCTGCTGCCCTCCAGGGTTCCATCCCCACAGCCCCTTTCTGCTGTGGTTCTTCATCCTGCAGGCTGCAGTCTTAGGCAGTAGCCTTTCGAGACCATTCTAGCCTGTCACGCAAGAAAGCCTCCTTGGCCAATCATGTAACCTTGCTACATTAAAATAGGAGAAGGGCATTGTGATCTCATAGCTGCATTCTTTCCTCTTCACTCTGCACGCACAGTCTACTCTCGCTAGCCTGCTGACTTCGGAATTTCCAGGTGAAAGGAAGGCAAATTTAAGGGGACACATGTTAAGATGTGGGAACTCTTTGGTTCTCTATTCTCTTAGTAACAGAGGTAGCTCAGTCACTTCTTGCAGGTGAGGAGAAAGATATCTGATGCCGTGAGTTATAAGTCTCCCCTCCTGTAAACATCCCCCAGACACTTAGAGAAATGCTTCTTTTTAAGCTTCCTTATTTGCCTTTGGGGATAAAAAGCAACTCTATGCCCTCCTCTTGGGAATAGTAAGGGAAATACCACAATGCTTTGAGTTTTTTTGCTTTAAGGGATTATTCATTTTGATCAATTTTCTTAGACTTTCCGATGTCTCTTACAAAAAGGTGGTCTAATGTAGCAGATGTTTTTGGTGCCCTGCATCACATCCCCTTGGTTCATTTTTTACTCAGCCACAGCTGTGGTGGGTAGTAATGAGCAAATGGTTATCATCCCACCCCAAGTGTCTAGCACAGACCTCTCCGTTTTTGTCTCAAGCCCTTCTCTAAAGAATCAGATGTCTCCTCTCCCATTTGTAGGCTCAATCACAGTGTGGTGTTGTTAACACCATAACCAGCCCTCAGCCAGTGGGCAAGCAAGCAGATAAATGCCCAGACCCCCCCTTTTTTTTGGGTGGACCATCATCAAAAGCATTTATATCTGTTTCTCAGAGGTTCCTGCAGAATTTCAGTAATGTGCCACAAGTTGGCTTTTCCATTTTTCCTGCTTCTGCTTTTTTGTATAAACTACTAAATGAACTACTTCAGTGCAGTCTTTTTTTCTCAGACTCTCCTTTTGGAGGAACTCAAACAAAGGTATAGTTTTGTTATATTTTGGTAAATCTTACAGCTATAGAACTAGTAGCTCTCTTTAGAAGGTAGAACTACTCAGTCATTTTTAGCAGTTTTGGGGGCCTCAAGTCAACTGAGTGAATAAAGATTTCAATTTTATCTTTTCATTTCTAAAATAGTATATTTTCTTAAATTCACTGAGCTTTATATTAAAAATTAGTGTTTTATAAAACAAAGAAATATCATTTTTCTTTTACAGAAGGCGTTCTCAGTGAATTATGTGCTAATGTCCTATGATTGAGTTATCTAAGGAAAACTTGGGCAGTTGGCCAGTGTGTAAAATATCAGGCAGTCTTATTTGGTAGCTTAACTGCAGGCACTGTACCCGGGATTAATTAGTTTATGCAAGAATTGGCTTGTTGACTGTGAAGTGACCTCCACATCACAATAACCTTTATGTTTTAAATTGGCGGGCCTTCATTTTGGCCTTTTGAAATTTGATGTTATACCCTTTGTCTTGATTATAGAAATTGTTTAACAGAATTTTGTGTCTCTGTGATTAATATTTGAGGGGAAAATTAAGAGGTTACTAAATGTGTTTTGGGATTATCACAAATATAATAAGTAATCAATATTCATGGTGCTTTTACCTAATGAGTATTGCATCTCTCTTCCTTAGTGATCATTAGGAAAGCTAATGGAAGAAAAACATGCTTCTAGGACAAATATTTGCTTTCTGTATGCCTTTCTGTAATTAAAAATAATTGGCACTTGACATGAAATAGTATACAGAAACCATGTCCGACCATGCAGTCTTCCCTTATTCATCTCAACTCTTCTGTGGAAGGTCAAGTTGTATCCTGTAATTTACTAAAAATGCTATCATTATTTTATTTTAGAGACATTTCTTCAGAGTTGAAATGATGACTGGCTTTAATATAGAAAGGTTGATAAAACTTTTATAAATCACCAGTGGCTTAGGGAAAAAGACTAGCTTCTGATTACTTATGATTTCTACAAGTTCTCAGAGAATTGTCTAAGACTTTTGAGTCTCTTTTGTCACCATCTCTAATGATTTCAATGTGTTGGACTTGAAGGAAATTGGTAAGAACCCTTCAAGATTGTTCAGAAAGTTTGCTTCCAACCTTCTTATAAGAAATAGGCTCACAGTTGACTAGGGAGTAAAGCAAAATTTCCTGGAACATTGTTAAAACATGCTATTGCACCCCTTGGCTCCACTCTTCTTTACTACACATACAGAAAAAAAAAAAACAACTTGTAATTTTCACAACTGCACAACTAAAGTTTCTTTTTGCAATGTTGTTTATGACCCAGTTTTAACATTTTGAGATTTTTTTTCCAATCACTCTTTTTCTAGCACAAAGAATAGTGTCCATCCATCATTAATTTATACTGCTCATATGAAGCTTAAGTGTGCCTGGGAATCCTTTTGGGATCTCCAAAAGAAATCTGAAGCATGGATTTTCTATTCACCAAAATTATTTTTGGAAAATAAGTGTAGATAGATACATATTTTTTTAAAAAGAGAGAAAATATTTTAAAGGAGCCCAAGTCCAAAGAATCTCAGATTTAAACACTGCTTGACTATGATATATTCTCAATTAGGAGCCCGACATGATGCTAGCTTTTAGCTACTTTACAGTTTGCCAGTAATTAGTTTGATTTCCTTTTATATTCAAAGTGCTATTAACTCACTTATTTGAGTTCTATTTTAACTAATTTATACTTTCTTATAATATAGCAAAAAACCACCCTAACCGGTTTGGCTCAGTGGCTAGAGCATCAGCCTGTGGACTGAAGGGTTCTGGGTTCGATTCCAGTCAAAGGCATGTACCCTGGTTGCGGGCACATCCCCAGTAGGGGGTGTGCAGGAGGCAGCTGGTGGATGTTTCTGGCTCTCTATCCCTCTCCCTTCCTCTCTGTAAAAAAAAAAAATCAATAAAATATATTTAAAAATATAGCAAAAAACATATTGGAATTGTCCAAAATTAAATAGGTTTGTATTCAAACACTGCTGCATGGACATTTCTCTCTGATGCCTGGGGGTCCATAGCGAAGAAGATATCTAGATTCAGGAAGTTTTATTTTTAGGATGGAAATCTTATGGGAAGGTAGGCAACTATGAATAAACCAGCATTTCTCAACTTTTAGTTTTCTAAGGAACTATTTGGTCACAAGGCACCTTGAAGTCTGAAGGCACATATGTAGGAAATGATTGATATATTAGTCACTTTTTAGTTTGCTTCTCTTGACAGCTTTCTCATGAATATCTACTGAAATGATGCCCTTTTCATCATATCTGCCACCATTACTTTAGTTTAATCTCTTAAGAGGGCATGTCTAAAATATTTCAGTAATCTGCAAATAGTCTGGTTGTTGGTGACAAATACTATCTTCTTCCTGATACGGTGAACTATTCTAAAGCACATTTTACATAGTTCCTCAGAAGGTTTCTTTTGTGTCTCCATTCAGTTTAATTGTTGGCCTTTGCCAAAACTAAATAGGTTGTGGCAGATGACAATGGCTGACTGTAAATGTAGCCCATTGGTAGTCCTAACCACAGTTACTGTGCTCAACGTAGAATCTTACTGCAACACATCAATACAGACTCTGGTACTTGGCATGTAGCAGTCCATCTGATAAGTATACTTTTTCAGTTCTCATAATTAAAAGGGTCAGAAACAGTTTGTGTTTACATATGAAGGATAATAATGCCGTTCATTGGCTTGTCCCAAGATTTCATTACAATCTAGTCATCAGGATGTTTGACCATCTTAAAATTCTGCAGAATGTTGTGTTACTTTGCTATATGGATGACATCATGCTAATTGAATTAGGTGAGCAAAAGTGAAAAGTATGGTGGTACCTTAGCAAGGTACGTGCATGCCAGAGTCTCTGAGATAAACCCCATGGAGATTCAGGATCCAGCCAGGGCAGTGACATTTGAAGGTGCCTGGACATTGTCTCTGAAGGACAAGTTGATGGACCTTGTACTGCCTATCACTAAGAAAGAGACATAATGTTTAGTGGCATATATGAATTCTGAGGTAGCATATTCTGCACTTGGGAATCATATTCTTACTCTGAATAATTCAGAAAACCACCATTGAATGTGGCCCAGAGCAAGAGAGGGTCTACAGCAAGTCTGGGTTGTGGTGAAAGCTGCCCAGCCATCTAGACCAGTGGTTCTCAACCTTTCTAATGCCGCGACCCTTTAATACAGTTCCTCATGTTGTAGTGACCCCCAACCATAAAATTATTTTCGTTGCTACTTCATAACTGTAATTTTGCTACTGTTATGAATCATAATGTAAATATCTGTGTTTTCCGATGGTCTTAGGCTCTACAGCAGCGGTTCTCAACCCCTGGGTCATGACCCACGGGTTGAGAACCGCTAGCAGGGTCACCTAAGACCATCGGAAAACACAGATATTTACATTACGATTCATAACAGTAGCAAAATTACAGTTATGAAGTAGCAACAAAAATAATTTTATGGTTGGGGGTCACCACAACATGAGGAACTGTATTAAAGTGCCATGGCCTTAAAAAGGTTGAGAACCACTAATCTAGACTGTATGACTCAACAGACATGACAGTGCTAGAGGTACTCATAATGAATAAGGATGTCGTGTGATGAGTCACTGTATAGTCTGCTATGGTTCTAGATCAGGGGTGGGCAAACTTTTTGACTCGAGGGCCACAGTGGGTTCTTAAACTGGACTGGAGGGCCGGAACAAAAGCATGGATGGAGTGTTTGTGTGAACTAATATAAATTCAAAGTAAAGGAGCGGAGGGGAGAGCAAGAGAACCGGATAGAACAGCCGGATCCGGCCTGCGGGCCGTAGTTTGCCCAAGGCTGTTCTAGATCAAGATCCTATCTTCTGCAGCAAAGAACTACTATTTAATATCTAAAAACCATCCTTGACATTCTGCTGTGCCCTATTAGACAGATCGCTTGAACATGGGACATCAAATGTGTATGAAACTGGAGTTGTCTATCATCTTACCTAATAATGGACAAACTTGTAAATTGACCATATCTCCGCTATGCCCACAGCCAATCAGAGTGAGTATGCAAATTAACCCAACAAAGATGGTGGGTTAATTTGCATATGTAGGTGTGGAGCGGCCAGGAGGGGCGAGACGCCTGCTATGAGGGGGAGGGGGGACGGCGGAGGGTGCTACAGGAGTGGTGCTCCGGACAGAAGCGAGGACTTGCTGGCTCACGGGCGGCCGGGAGTGAAGCCAGGGGAAGGAAGGCCTATTCTTGCACGAATATTGTGTAATGAGCCTCTAGTTATTTAGATAATTTCCAATCCACTGCATCATAAGATTTGGCAATGTAACAGTAGCACATTGTTCAATAGAAATGGTACATTGAACACAAGCAAGTTCTGAGGGCACAGGAAGTTGCATGACAGGTGGCCCAGACTCTATGTCACCTATCTCAATTGCACTAGTGCCTCTTCTGCAGCTGTCACCTATGGACTCATGTGGTGTTCCCTGTAATCAACTAAATCTCTTTGTAACAACACGATCCAAGGACTTATAGAATGCCTGATTTACTGAAATGGGGTCTGATATAATATTGCTTCAGACCTCTTTCATACTGAAAGAGGTTCAACAGTGGGTACATAATCATAAGATTTAATGATCCAATCATATATGGCATCACTCAGAGCAGCTGGACTAATAAAATGATGGAATGGCTTAATTAGGGCCCAGTCAAGAACAACCTGCTATAGTGTTGTAAAAGCAATATTCCATTGTGATATGGTACTGATATATGGTACTCTGTCTAGGACCCAAAAAGGCAGAAATAGGTTTTGGCTTTGCAAACATTGCTTCCAGTGATGAACTTTCAGAATTTATCCTTTGGGTTCCTACAATCTTAAACTCGGCTAGATTGGAAATCCTAATTACTGGTAGGTGTGGCAGTTTCACTGAATCTGAAGAATAATTACCATTTGCTCATTTTAGGGGAGTGATAAGAGTTCTTCCAAACCTAAATTTATAAGGATCAGCTGGGTTTTTCACAGATAAGACAGAAATTGATCTTGATTACCATGAGGATTTATGGTGAGTCACTGCACAATGGGAGCAAAAAGGATCTTTTTTTTTTTTTTGCAACTAAGGGATTCACTGTAGTTTTTTGGGGGCATTCATACACAGTGATGATCATATATGGCCAGTTGCAGCTACTGTAGTTAAGGATAAAGTAATTATGGGGCTTAGCTTCTTGAAGATAAAGTGCTGATTGAGGAAGGAAATTTTGAATTGCTGACATGCAACTGGTTCCATGTTGAAGCATTGAGGATTGTTCCACTAAGCCTTCTTGTAGAATCTTTTGTGAAGATTGTGGACATACCAACAAGAAACTTCTGTGATGAACTGGACGTAATGTAGGGCACAAGCATATCTAAGAAGTACAAGGGGCAGATCATGTTGACCATTTTACATCCACTCTGCCCAAGTGTTTGCTCCTAGCATTGCTGAGGCAATTAGCTGCAGACATAGTTTGATAGCTCCACACCTCAACTGTATCACATATCTTTTGTTTACTGCCTTGAGATTTACCTCCTCCTACTATTCATAATTCCTGCAGGAGTCCAGTCAACTCATGCTGGTTCATGAGCATACTTGGAAGTCCAAAGGAATTAACATTCCTTTGGGGAAGCTACCCAGTAATTCAGAAGGCATCCTGTAACATTGAGTCAAAGTAGCACATGGTGATGATCTATTCAATAATGCATACTTAGATTGGCTTTTCCTGTTTCACTTTTTTCCAGTAGTCTTACTCCTGTTCCCTGGGATCACATCCCCAAATCAGCTGTCTGCACATGAGTCCCTCATCTCTGTAGATCTGATATGGTTTTTCTGTTTTCACCCCTTTTTTCTCTCCAAAGCATTGCCTCTATTGTGGTCAGTCAGGTCTTTCTAAAATGCAAAAGAGATCATGTTATACTTTTACTTACAACTTTTCATAGGACTCCAAACGCAACTCATTTCCTCATGGCACACATGACTCTGTGTAATACTTGGAAAGCCCCTTCTAAAGCACAAATGGATAAGACATTCAAACATCAAAGAAGGGTACAGGAGTGTTGACAGACCAGAATCCACTGAAATGCAGAAGTCTTCTCTTGCAAGGAAGTATACTAGTAGATTTGAGAAAGATAATATTTTCCTTTGACTCCAAGCATATTTTTCATCATGTACATTAAACTGTTCCATAGAATCCCAATCACTTTCATTCAGTTTACTCATGCATGTATTCAGCAAACTTACACTGAGGAAAGAACGCACTAATTACCCCTACATTTAGTGATGCCCTACATTTAGGCAGCTTTGTTCTTGTCTAGAGGAGGCTGGGTTTAGTTAATCTTAGCCCATTCAGGCTGGGGCTTATTAACAATTGTGCACCAATACTGGCAGGCAGATAGAAGATGGAGACAAGAATATGCAGTCAGAGTGCTGGATTCTTAGAACTCATTCTAGAACTTAAAAAGTTCATGTAGGGACACTAGTATAATTGACCAGATTAGAAGAGGAGGTAGGGCAGAAATTCTGACTAGAAACCAATTTATGCATATAGGAGGTCTATTTTCTGGGTATAACCACCTAAGAAACATAATGACTGATGGTGTAGAATAGCAATGAGGAACCCAAGTGCAAACCATTGAACCAACAGCAGATAAAAGCCGATGTTAACTAAAAGCCTTATATTGTCATTGTACCTAACAGCAAGATAAATGGGTTCTGGAATAAAGAACTAAACTACCAGTACTTTTCTTGTGGAGGAGGGTTGTCTAACCAGGCAAATCTTTCCACAGAATTGGGATAAATATGTGAGATAGGTTGCTAACCTGGGACACATCTGTGTACTAATATGATTCGTTTTCTTGTACTCTTGGGGACTGGCGGATGCATCTGGGTGGAGGCAGGGTGGGTGGGGGAAGTTGATAATTCTTTCCTTTTTCCTCAGCTTATAGCTGTTTACTGGCTATGAGGCTTTCTCTAGGCCAATTAAATTAATGACAAGAAAACTTCAGCTTTCACTGACATTAATTGTGTTTGAATAGCCTCTTACAAATATTTCAATTTTTTGGTTGATTAAGTAAAAAATGGAGAAATCATAAAGATAAAGATAAAGATGAGTTTACTCATCTGAGAGAATGGGCAAGCTTTTTCAGAACACAGCACCATTAGTGGGCAGAAGTACAACTTAGAAAGAAGGAAGCAATTTGTCTTTATGAGATGTGTGACTAGACATGATTTCAAGCCTGTGATTGTGAATATTATTTTAGCGGTCTGGACAAGAAATAAGTCTAAAAACAGGCACAGCCTTTGATATGTTGAGAGATGAGGTTGATGGGTCCATTTCTGATTCAGTAGCTGAACAATGATACACTAAAAAGCTATAAAAAGCCTCCTTCAGTTAGGCTGAAACAATGGTTTTAATGATTCTCTACAGATTTCTTGAAAGGTACTCATTTTAATTCAAGGTTAACCCTGAACTCCTGATCCAATACTTTTAGGTTTGATATGGAATGGATTAAAATATTCATAGACTACATCTCAAATACATTTGGACTTGACATTAAGAATTACCCTTTTTTTAAAAAAAAAAACTGGTTGGAATTTGCAATTTCAGAACTAGTAAAAAGCATTTTGGGTCATTTAATTTAAATTTCTCCTTTTAAATATGTAAAAAATTGTACTTAGGAAAAAATTGTACTTAGGAAAACTATTAAGTCACATGCTTATTAAAATACTATGTAAACTTGAAATTTGTTCTTACATATTTGATAAAGTAGCAAGTTTTTGAAAATTGTTAAGGGAAAAAAACTTTTGTAAAGAAATGCTACTTGGTTTCTTGGTTTGTATCTCTGCTTTTTGTGTTGTTTTTTTTTTTGCCAGCATTATGTGATTATGCCAGCAAAGATAAGGGTTTAGGGAAATTAGCCTGTATTATTGGTCTCATGTGGGTGCCTTCATTAGACTAATAGACAAACTAGTCTTTATACTTTATTTTTTGCCTCTCTAGACTCTATTCCCTACACAGAGTTCAGTATCTTCCTTAAAAAAAAAAGCAAAGCAAAGCAAATCAGATCCTGTAGATTTTTTTTCCCATTAGAATACAATTCACACTCCTTATGGAGGCCTTCAGGTTCACATACCATGCTGTTATAGGCTAACTTGTGTCCTCCCTCAAGTTTGTATGTTGAAGTCCCAATCCCGATACCTCAGCATGTGGCTGTGTTTGGAGACAGGGCCTTTAAAGAGCTCATTTAATTAACATGGCATCATTAACATGACACCAGTGAACCCTAATTTAATATGACTGATGTCCTTGTAAGAAGAGATTAGGACTCAAATACAGAGAGGAAAACATGTGAAAACACAGCGAGAAGATGGCCATCTGCAAGCCAGGGAGAGAGGCCGTTTGTTTTCTCCATCCAACATAGTCCAGTTAATTCAGACCAAGGCGGTCATCACATTTGTTGTTCTTTTTGTTGGGAATCATTGGTGTCATGATCTTTAGTCAGCTGGTTCCTTCTTGTCTCTGAATAGATGCAGTCTCGGTTGAGAGGTCTTTCCTGACCTCATTTAACATAGTTCCTCAACCAAACTTAGTTACTCTTGCATCGCCCTGTTTTATTCATTATAGCTTTCAATATTGGAAATGATGTTGTTTATTATTTGTTTATGGTCAGTTTCTGTCTTCTGTCCACCCCAAAGAAAGCAAAACTTGGACTCTTTTTTTCTAGGCTTATTTCCACAATTAGAATAGCACCTGGTACAGTAGGCCTTCAATTAATATTTCTTGAATAAAGACATGAATAAGTGAATGAATTCAATATTACTTCTAACTAGCAATTGTTTAAATTGAAATTTTTAATTGATTTTTAGAGAGAGATAGAGAGGGAGAGAGAGATAGGAACATCGATCAGCCTCCTCCCCTAGCCCACAACCCAGGCATGTGCCCTGACCGGGAATCAAACCGGCGAACTCTTGGATTGACGCTGAACCACTGAACCACACAGGCTAGGCTCTAGTTAGCAATTTTATGGGAGGAGTTACAGAGAAGGTAGCAGTTGAAATGAAAGTAGCAGTATTAGTTGGATTTCCATAGAAGTTTTGGGGTAGCATTCAAATGTGGAGGAAAGGATTTAAGCAGAAGTATAGTGATTAGAGAATTTGGCATAAATTCAGGGAACTTAAAATTACTACTTGTGTTGAACATAGATGCACAAAGGTGGGACTATAGGACAATGGTATACTTTACTCTAGAGACAAGGTGGACTATTAAAGAATTTTGTGTCATAATGTTACACAATGAATATAGTGCTTTTAAATATTTTAAACTAATTGCAACATGTAAGATAGATTTGATGGGAAACCCTAAAAGCGGCAAACCATTAGAAAGCAAATTACAATTGTTCATATATTGGAAAGGAGGAAATTACCCTGGTAGCCACAGAAATGACCAGTGGAGAATAAATCTATGAGTGACTAGAGAGGCTGAAATGATAGGGCTTGGAAATTGATTTAGTGAGGTTTCAGTAGCAAAGTTGATCAGATGTTTTATATAACTTTTGGAGTATATATTTCTAAATTATTATAGAAATAATGACATCAATAAGAATGGGAAATCAGAAGAAGGAACTTATAGGGGGAATACATTGAATGTTAAGTATTGCTGGGACATTTGGTTACTAAATTTCAACACTGAGTTTGAAATATAGATCTTGGACTTAGGAGAAAGGTTGAAGCTAGTAATACGGATTTCAGTGTCAGCTATATAGAAATGGTATCCATAGGAGAGAATAATGTGGATTAGATTTTCAATAAGATGGTATAGAGTAGGAAGTGGAGAGAACAAAGACAAAATCTGGGATTGAGGGGACTCTCAGACTTAGAATATTAGAGGGATAAGGGAAGCCATAAAAGTTGGATAAAGGATGAATCAAGAAAATTTATTATCAGCTATGTCCTGCATAGCACCAACTATATAATATGGTGAAAAAAGGGGCGGGGGGTAACAGGGAGAGGGAAAGTTATTGCCAAAAATCATGGAAATGTATATGGTTATTCATTTATTTATGACATATATCTCTGGCCATCATAATTTTAATGGCAATAGTAATATCTCGTGACAGGTTGTATTTCTTAAGATAACAGCAATAATAGGTCCTGCCCCTCAGTCTCTTCCAGAAGCTTGCGGCTCTCCCATCAAGAGGGAGTCA
The DNA here is from genome assembly GCF_963455305.1 of Plecotus auritus. Classification (NCBI taxonomy): domain Eukaryota; kingdom Metazoa; phylum Chordata; class Mammalia; order Chiroptera; family Vespertilionidae; genus Plecotus; species Plecotus auritus. The sequence continues at coordinate 73,767,790 of NC_137773.1, forward strand.
GAAGTCAGAATTCCCTTTTCTTGAATCTGGTTGGGTGGTAACTCGCTTGTACCAAGAGAATGTGACAGAAATGTCATTGCATGATTTCTGAGGCTAGTCATGAAAGGTGAAGCAGCCCTATCCAGTTTGGCTCAGTGGACAGAGCGTTGGACTGTGGACCAAAGGATTCCGGATTTAATTCCAGTCAAGGGCACGTACCTGGTTTGCAGGCTTCTCCCTGGCCTAGGCCCTGGTTGGGACACATGCAGGAGGCAACCAATCGATGCGTTTCTCTCACATTGATATTTCTCTCTGTCTCTCCTTCTCTCTTCCACTCTCTCTACAAATCAATGGAAAAATATGCTCTGGTGAGGATTAAAAGAAAAAAAAAAGGTGAAGTAACTTCCACCTTTTATCCTGGATTATTTGCTCTTAAAATCCTCACCTGCCACATAAACAATCTGTCTCCTTGAGGCTGCCATGCTGTGAGGAAATCCAAACTCGTCCATGTGGTGGGACCATATGGAGAAGGCCTGAGGCCACATGAAGAGAAAGAGATGCCCAGTGAGTCCCCAGCAGCTCCAGCGCCCCCAGCTCTGTTCCAGCTGTAGCCACAGTCTGACTGCTCCTTCATAATGGACCCAAATGCAGAACCACACAGTCGCAACATTCCCAAATTCCAGACCCATGGAAACCACAAAAGACAATAAAATAATTGTTGTAATTTTAAGCCAATAAATGTTGGCATTATTTAAAAAAATATTTCAGAATTATTTTATTTATTTACTTACATCTATTATGCTATGAACTAGGAGATAGGCCCCAGCAGCTTAAGTTTCTTTTCCCTGGTTCTCACAAAGTGTGGGTCTTTGAGTGGAGCAGGCTAACTCTTTCATTTAACCCAGGTAACTATGTAATATTTTCCAATATGTGTATTAATTCTCTTGGGAGAGAATCTTGTCCTTAGGTTGTTGATTTAAAACAACGCCAACGGCATACTTGGTAGCATTGTGCCCTTTCGGTTTGCCATGGCAATCATTGTGGGCTGTTCCTTTTTGAACAGTGCCCATTCCCTTGATTTCTACAGTGTTACCTTTCTTGTATATTCACATATATGTGGTCAAAGGAAAAACTATGTTTTCTAAATGGCCTAGAGGATATGTAATGGGTGCCTCTTCCCTTCCCTCCTTGTTTGTCATTTTGACAAATTACTGGAGGATGGTGGTTTTGGCCAAAGTTTTGGGGTGGTTTATTTTTTAAGCAATAGTAATTGGAACAGATCATAATAAAAGAAACAATATTCATATTTTTGGCTCTAGGTGCATTCATGCCATGAGAAATCACACTCTCAATTTCTTCCCCAGAATTCTGGGAGTCCTTCTATAAATTATGTCACATGTACTCCTAACCAGACTTAGGGGTTGTCCTCTGGTGGCTGCCAGGTCTTCATCTCTTATTCTGACTCTGCAGAGTTGGTTGGGGTGAGGGTGGTTGATAGGTGCATTTGAGAGTTGCTCATGTATGCCCATGTTAACCTATTGTTGTCTACATTCAGAGGGCATTTGGCGTACAGTCCAATCCCGTAGCTTTCAGACTGCAACAGTGCTCCTACCCATATGGGACTACAATCTTCCTTTGGACTTCAACGAGATGTGGCTATATGCTTGTGGTGCCTCACAGATATTTTCAATGTTAGCTTCTTCTTTTATTAGGTTTTCTTTTCCTAAGGGGTAGATGTGAATCCCTGGAAACAGAACAGGACAGACAATTACAATTGCCCCTCCCTTATAACAACCATCTGTTGTTATCAAAACAAACTTGCTAAATTTTATTTTTCTTCTAGACATGGGGACAATAACAATATTTGCCTCACGGGATTACTGAGGATTAAATTTGGCAATGTTATTACATTCCTAATAACCTGAAAGAAACCAATTTAATAGCTAATAGCTGCTCTTACTGCTGTTGTTGAACATCAAGCCCTGAAATAAATAATAACTGTTTGATACAAGTTATGCCTGAGTGTACTCTATGCTCACCTTCTTAAGAGGTGCTCTAACCACAGGTATCTGAGTATCCATCTGTATTTTAAGTGCTGCTGCTGCTATTTTTAGCCTGTTCACATTGGTGATTTAAAAACTCTTTACTCACATCTTTCATCTCAACACTGTTTATGGCTTCATTTGAAAATGGTAAGGAGTAGCAAACTGACAATCGGCTAGCCTGTATTCCTAAAGGAAGTAATTATAGTTATGTAGAGCAGAAGGTAAAACGATAATTTGTAGGTTATTTTATTATGCTGTACCAAATATTAAAGTCTTGCTAAAAGAGCCATAAGTTTTAGTAGACTTCTGAGAAGCAGCTACGAATGTATTGCTATTGAAGTGACAGATTCTTTATAATGCAAGAAAATGCCTGGGTTTCATTAGGTCCCAAGGGAAGTAGCACTGGGTTAGACTAGTGGGAATCAATAGGACTTGTTCTTCATCGTATAGAACAAGTGATGCTGAAATGACTCAGATTTATATCCATCATAAATTGTGGTACTGGACTTGGGCTGTTTTTTCCCCCCCTCTGGAGTTAAACTTTTTATGTTAGAATTTATGAGATAGAAAAAAACTCAATGAAGGGGAATCAACTGAGGCCAACTGCTGTGTAGAGAAAATCAAGAGTTCATATGTTTAGACTTGCCAGGCTCACATATTTTAATAAATATTCGAGGAGTGATAATAGCAAGTGTTTATAATGACAATTCATTTTCATGGTTTTGGCTCATTGGCTGAGGCAAAGAAATTAATAGCTTTATTTTATTTTACAGCATAAGCAGAACTTTGTGTGTGACAGCTAAGCTGGTCAGGTGATTGATATGTTCATCGCATCTTATGGCTTATGGTAATAAGTGCATATATCATACAATAAGAACTCAAACAGATATGCCCTGTAATGCACTCATCTAACTTGATTTTCATTATGGTTTTTTTTTATCCACATAAACTGCAAATGATGTACATACTTGACTACTTGCCTGCAATCTTCTACATTTCAAATTCCAAATATTGCTGTTTTAGAAGTCTACTGGGATGCACTTTCTACTTCACACTTTCTGAAATTGATCAGGTAGGAATAGCATAATGTTTCAAGCCACCTTATGACAATATAAGCATTAGCAGCCAACTAACACGCCTTTTTATGTTAATGACTAGAGGCCTGGTGCATGAAATTCGTGCACTCGGGGGGTCCCTCAGCCCGGCCTGCACTCTCTCCCAGTCCAGGAGCCATCAGTCGGACATCCTTAGTGCTGCCGCGGAGGTGGGAGAGGCTCCCATCACCACCACTGTACTCGCCAGCCATGAGCCCGGCTTCTGGCTGAGCAGTGCTCCCCCATGGGAGCGCACTGACCACCACGGGGCAGCTCCTGCGTTGAGCATCTGCCCCCTGGTGCCCAGTGCGCATCATAGCAACCAGTCGTTTCACCTTTATATTACCCTTTTATTATATAGGAATATATATATATATATATATATATATATATATATATATATATATATATATATTAGAGGCCCGGTGCATGAATTCGTGCATGGGTGGGTCCGGCCAGCCTGGCCAGGGGGAGGGGACATGGGCAGTTGGCCAGCCTGCCTGCTAGTCGAACTCCTGGTCGAGGGGACAATTTGCATATTAGCCTTTTATTATATAGGATAGCCTAGCTACAGAGACTTCATAGCAGTAGTAGTCTTGGCATGTTTCAGAGTGCAGCTGATCACACATCTATTTATAAAAAAGGCTAAGAGATCATCTGACCGTCCAACTGGCCAGTAGGTATGATGCTCACTGACCACCAGGGGTCAGATGCTTAACACAGAAACTTTACAGAGTGCCTTCTCGCACTCTGAGACCCCTTGGGGGATGTCAGAGAGCTGGTTTCGGCCCAATCCCCGCAAGCCAGGCCGAGGGACCCCACCTGCCAGAGGGACCCATCACTCTGCAGATGCCCTTCAAGCCTTGGCACCCCAGGTGCTGCCTGCTGGGGAGGAACTGTGGGAGGTTGGCTCCAGAGCGTGTCCAGCCCTTCTAGCCCAGTCCCACCCTGCTGGCCACCTTCTAATTAATTTCCTTTCAATGTGCACAAATCCGTGCACCAGGTCACTAGTCTTTTATAAGTGTAAATGGCATTCTCTGCTAAGTTCAAAATTATAGGATATTTCAGGGATGATATTGTCATGTATGGTATTTGTTTTCTCATAACTTTCTAAAACGCTTCTATTTTCCTGAAATATCTGGTGATAAGCCTGAAACAAGTGAAAAAAAATGTCATGATCTAAGGTGAGGGGGCTTGTGTCTGTTTTCATAGGAGGGCAGCATTGTATTGGAAAGAAAACATAAGCACCTGGAGGTATTATTTCCTGTGCTCTGGCTTTATAATGAAACCATTTCTTGCAGAAGGAGTGGATGGAATTTTGGTTCATACTAATAAATCTATGGACTGATAATATATGAGTCAGAACAGCATGTCCCAAAAATCACTGCTGTTGATCCATTTGTCTCCCTACACCGTGTATTGATTTTTTTCCAAGAATGTAACAAAGAAAGAACTTTATAAATTTCTCTCGACTTTAAACTCTGCTTGTTAATATATTCCTGTTGCCACTCATCTATTAGTAATTTCCTGACAGGTAACTATTGCTGTTATAATTTTAAAATAGTCTTGAAAAGCAGTTGCTGTGTTTCTGGTGAAACTTCTCATTACTGGTAATTGCCTGCCTAATGAATTGCAAGCACAGTCCTACCTGGTTCCAGCTGAGATCAAAAGTAACCATGAATTCACCTACCCTAACACTGAGGGTTGCAGGGACTCCTGTCTTATGGCAATCTCCTTCCTTTCTCACTTAAAAGGCCCAGCTTTCTTCTGTCTGGTTCACAGGTATCAGCTCACACACGCTTAATACTTACGTTTTCTTGAGGGACCTTTACAGGAGATGAAAAAGCATCTTTTTAAAAATGTAGAAGTATGGGAATTGTTTTTGCATTCCCATTAAAAACCAAACTAAGGAGGCAATTAAATTGCATATAGAACATTTTAGAGACTGACAAGGCTTCTCGTTAAAATAATTTCTTACTCTGACATGGAATCTATGGAATCGCAGTTCTGATTATTTTAGCTCAGACAACCCAACACTTCTGATGGAAAAGGAAGTAGATTACAAGTTAGCATTTTTAGCAACCAATGATTATTTTCCTTAGCTCATCATGCTTCACTTTTTTTTCCCTTTACATAAGCAGGGATGCAATTTGATGAGTGATGAGGCAGAAAGGCTGAGCATTAAGAGTTTGGTTTCTTGAGGCTGCCTCAGGAGGGTGGGGAGATGCTGAGAAACTGCAGTGTAGAGAACCATTCAGGGACAAGTGTGGAAGGACATTAACTGAACCAGGTCTTCAGAAAAAAAATTTGGAATACTGATGTCCAATGGAATGGTGAGAAAGGAAATTGATATTAAATTATGAACTGTCTTTCAAGGGAGCCTTTACCAATCTTTTGTTTTGCTAATTATATAAATGTCACCTGTGGTTTAGTTGAGTATGCTAATGGATTTTGTTGTCAAATGTGAGCTTGGATCTGAGTTTGGGAGCAGGGGCTGAAGATATTGTATTTATCTGTATTATATACAAAAAAAGAATGGTAATTCCAGGGGAATCTGGGAGAGTGGAGATGAGTGGACATAGGAAGGGACAGCAGCCAGGGAAAACCAGCCCTTATCAAGGTACTTAACAGATGAAAAAAAAAAAAAAAAAACTCTAGTGGTGAGGGCAGTAGAAGGATGTGCTTAGTAGGGAGGTCTAATGCTTATCTGCACTTCTCTGATGTTCAGTTTCTCCATCTCTCTGACCTTAATTGTAGTCAGTTATGCATACAAATGCTCTGTGTGTTGTCTTGGGGAAAGGTGTGTCACTTTTGAGTTTGTGTATTTCATGGGCTCACATTCATAGGATAAGAAGATTAATAAAAGCCACTAATTTAGCAGACTCTTGTCATACCTCTTATCTTTTCTCCTAAGTGCCCCTTTATCTCTCCAAAAATAATTTGTTTTCCCATAAGTGTCCTTCTTCCTTTCCCTTCCCCTAATGCGATGGTATAGAAGTCCCACCCTTTTGAGTTACATTCTTATGGGCACATGATTGAATTTATCTTTTCTCTTGATAATCTGTCTCATGATAGTTAAGTTCCAAGGCCTCTCCCCTATCACTGAACCTAAGAGAGTAGAGTTTTTCCTCCCAACAAAACCATCACTAAGCAAGTTATCGAAAGTTGTATGAATGGGCAAATCTCTGCCAGGTATGCCCACTGCTGCATGTGATTTTGATTCAGGCTGGGTTAGCTGAGGAAAATGATGTCCCCTTCTTTTAGCTACACATTCACCTCACTATAGACCACCTGTGACATGGCCCATGAAATCATTTCTCCCATTGTCCATGTAGATATGATTCTGATCCATTAAGGATTTTACTTTGTTGAAAAGAAATCTCATGGAATTTACATTGTCAACTCCCCTTCAAAATATTTGTGCTAAATTTTGATTGAGTAGATTTGTTTTATTTCTTCTGATATTGTTATAATAACCTGGTTATTATTTAACAGGAAAAGAGCAAAGGGAAGGCTGAGTAATATAGGTATGTCATTTATACAGCTTTGCCAGGAAGCTGCAGTTAACACTTTCCAGGTCTATTGCCTACAGATCTTTGGGGAAAGGGAGTGGACAATAGACACATACACAGTAAGGTCTGGGTACCTGGGAACAAATCATGGCCAGAATAGGAAGGTTTAATATTTAAGCTGCAGAACAAAGGGGCCCCTAGCTGTTGGCTTCTCTCTTGCTGTTTGCCTGCCCTCTTGGAGGTGTGCTCCCCTATATCCATGTGGCTCACAGCCATGGGGGGCCCACATAATGGAACGATGAACTGAATCTAGCCTGATACTACCTTGCACCCAATTCCACCATGGAGTAGGACACTCTGGACATTTGTCCTCCTTTTGGCTTTGCTGGACGCCCAGCTACACCTCTTACAGGACTGGGTTAAGGGGCATGGGACTTTACAACCTGAGAAATATAATTTCATACCAATAGAAACCATTCACTCTCCCATGAGATTTGGGGAAATTGGACCCACTAATTTTTCCAGCAACACTTCCGACTGCATCACTTTTTATCTTCTGCCCTCAGTTGGATTTGTGAAGCACTTATTATATGCTTCCCTTTTTGGTAGCATGCTTAATATAAATAATAAATGTGTATGCACTAGTTGATATCTTACACATGTGACTTCTTAAATTATTCCCATATGCACTAGCTCTTCTAATTAACATACAATTATTTTTAAGGCAGCTACTATATGCCAGGCACCATTCTAGTGGTAGTGCTACCACAGAATCACTGTGCCCCAGGGACATGTTGGAGATGGTAAGAGTTGGGGGACATTTACAGTTGGATGCTTCTCTTTTATATCTTGCTGTGACATCTAATGTCTGCTGGCCATACAGAGGCTGTTTCAATAATGTTGAATGACCAAATAAGTGTCCATGTATATGTCCTCATTTTAGGAACCCATCTCCAATTGATTTTTATTTATTCCCTTTGCTATTTAGCCCAATACTTTATCAAATATGGTTCAACTTTCGACATTACTCTTATTCTTGTCATCTTATAATGCAACACTTTCCTTATTGAATTGTAATTACTTTTTTGTGTGTTTTATCTTGTCTCTTAACATGAGCTACTTATTAATCTAGACCCATGGTTCCTAAATTGGCACTACAATGAATTCATAGGGGCATTCAGGGGATTTTAAATTTTTGAGGGAAACTCAATGATATTTGTCATATACTATATAGACTATTGAAAGCAGTTCACAATTTCAGTATTGGATTGCACTGTATTCCTTTTGATGATGCCGTATCTTTGTGAAGCTTGTTTTCTGCACATCCAGTGATAAAAACAAGTGCCATGTGAAAATCAATGTGGAAGAAGAAATCGATGTGGAACAGGTGTTGTCCGAGGTTTGATTCCCAGGCTTGAGAAGTTGTTTGGGAAGTTTGAGAAGGTTTGAGAAATAGTGCAGGGCCCAACAGGCTTGCACACTCTGTTAGTAATTGTTTTTATTTAAAAGTGAAATAAAAATATTATTTTCTTTCAATTTATATATATTAAAATTTTAAATGCAGACTCTGTTGTAAGGCATGAATAATTTTAAGTTTTTTTGAGCCTAATTACTTATTGAAGGGAACTGCTCACATACCTTTGGCATAGGGGCTCTATAGACAAAAAGTGATCAAGACAGTAAGGCTGCCATGAAGCTGTGGACTGAGAAAGTTTGGGAAATTCTGATCATTTAAAAAATATATATATTTTTATTGATTTCAGAGAGGAAGTGAGAGGGAGAGAGAGAAACATCAATGATGAGAGAGAATCATTGATCGGCTGCCTCCTGCATGCCCCCTACTGGGAATGGAGCCTGTAATCCAGGCATGTGCCCTGACTGGGAATCAACCATGACTTCCTGGTTTTTAGGTAGACACTCAACCACTGAGCCACGTTGGCTGGGCGAACCTCTGATCTTTACTCTGATTTTGCATCCTCTGTGCCTAGCATAGAGCTAACTTACAGTATGTTTTTGTCGAATGAAATGCACTGCACTTATTTTTGAGGATAAATGACTATTTCTTTGAAAATTGGCACGTCTTTTAAATGAAGTCTTTTATGTTTACAGAAATTCTCTTAATATAAATAACTTCATTTAGAAATTTCTCATATGCATAAATATATAAAGACTCAGTGGTAAACACAGAACACCTATCCTATATAATAAAGAGGTAATATGCAAATTGACCATCACTCCAACACACAAGATGGCCGCCACAAGATGGCCATCAGGGGAGGGCAGTTGTGGGTGATCAGGCCAGCAGGGGAGGGCAGTTAGTGGGGACTGGGCCAGCAGGGGAGGGCAGTTGGGGGAGACCAGGCCTGCAGTCGAGGGCGGTTAGGGGCAATCGGGCCAGCAGGGAAGCAGTTAGGCATCAATCAGGCTGGCAGGGGAGTAGTTAGTGGGTAATCAGGCTGGCAGGCAAAAGTGGTTAGGGGCAATCAGGCAGGCAGGCAGGCAGGCAGGCAGGCGGACGGTTGGGAGCCAGTAGTCCTGCATTGTGAGAGGGATCCCAGATTGGAGAGGGTGCAGGCTGGGCTGAGGGGACCCCCCCCCCACGTGCACGAATTTCGTGCACCAGGCTTCTAGTTTTGCATAGTTTTATACAGAAGTAGAAAAGATAATATTTTTATAACATTTTTTGACTCAAAGATAATACAATAAAACCAAAGTAATGAAAGGTCTTATAAGTGAACTAGAGGTCCGTTGCACGAAGATTCGTGCAATAGGTCTTCCTTCCCCTGGCTGCCGGCACCAGTTTTCCTCTGGCACCCGGGACTCAGGCCTTTGCTCTGGCTGCCAACTTCTGTCTTCGCTCCAGCTGGAGCATCGCTCTTGTAGCTCCCTCCTCCCCCGCCCTCCCCCTAATGGCAGGTGTCCCTCCCTGCCCGGCCGCTCTGCACCTGCATGCATGCTGCCAGAGGCTCAGAGCGGCTGGGGGGCAGGGCAGCCGCCATCTTTTCAGGTTAATTTGCATACTCACTCCTGATTGGCTGGTGGGTGTCATGAAGTGATGGTCAATTTGCATATTTCTTTTTTATTAGTGTAGATAATTTAGGTTGACACTATTAATTATTGTATTAAGATTTAGGGAACAGAAATATTCAGTTAATTGATTCATGAAATTATTATATATTAACATATAAGTCAGAAAAATGAATACAATTTAACTATTGCTGACATTTCTAGAACAAAAATGTATATGTTTATCTTTATAATTTTCTTCCTTGAGTTATAGTAGCACCTATTAAATTTATTTTATTTAGTAAACCTATATGTTTTAATATATCTACTCATCCAAAATTGATACCATTTTACTAATTATTGGTGCAAATGAATTAATTTAGTAAGCTATTCAACAAACATTTATTGACTGCCTGTCATTTTGTAGACTCCATGTTGGTATATATAGCAGGTCATGGAAGAAAATTGTTTATTTGGGAACACTTTTCTTCAAAGATTCTCTAATAAGTTATTAATTTTAATTAAAACGAAGCATTTAAGCTTTAGATAGACTGCTAGAGAAATTACCTGAAGACTCTTGATTATGAAATTCTGAATTATTGTTGTGAACGTGCAGCCCTTTACCTGTCATAGGTAACAGCAAAATTCCTCCCAGGTCTACAATTTTATATGGAATTCTATAGAATAGCAATCTTTTTGTCTGGATCAATAATTTCCATGTTTTATCTGATGCTTTTTTTTTTTAAAGTATTTTTTCCCCCTCATGCATTAAAACCTTCATTGATTTGATGAACCAAAAAGCAAAGGACTAAATTTGAGTTTGGGAGCCAGATTCAAGTGTATGGTAACATCTCTATGGTGGTCATGCAGACGTGACTTATTTTATACACCACTTTGCAGAAATTGTTTTCATTCCTGTGACATAATCATTTTACTTTATCGTTTATTTTCTCTGTTTTGTAATCACTTTCAAAAATTAGTCTCTTATTACATACAGTATTGTTTGAATGCCAATTAATAGCCTTGTTAATGAAAGACAGAAATAATAGCTCAGTGTTAAGTTTGCATTTCTATGGTAAGGAAAGTGATTTGTCCTTGTTATGCTTGGTTTGTGTAAGTTAGCATTTGGAGTATTGAGGAGTCCTCTGCTATCAACTTGAAAAATATATTTAAATCAAATTCAGTGATGATGGTAAACTTAATAAGTTCTCAGATACTAATGGCTGTAGTTTTATCAGAATATTTATAGTTTTACTTGACAATAGAAATAGAAGCAAGAATGAATTTTATAATTACAAAACTTTTTATTGTTATAAATATGTTTTCCCTTCAGTCATATTACACATACACACAGAATCAGGGTGCTCTCCAGTAAGCCTTAACTTGCTATTTAAAAAAAAATTTTTTTTTTTTGGTTAAAATAAAGAAAAAAAGAAAAACCCTTCTCTTTTTCCTCTTGCTGTTTTGGAAATTATAAATGAAAGTTAAGATGGTATAATATGCCAAAAACTATAGTCAGTAAAAAATTGATTCCCAGAAAAAAACATATGGAAAATGATATGTAACATTATACTTATTTTTAAAGTATTTTTTATTGATTTTTTTTTTTTTTTTTTTTTTTTTTTAGATCAAGAGAAAGGGAGAGGAAGAGAGAGATAAAAGCATCAATGAGAGAGAAACATCAATCAGGTGCCTCCTGCATGCCCCCTAATGGGGATCCAGCCTGCAACCTGGGCATGTGCCCTGACCGGGAATTGAACTATTCACTTCTTTGTGCATAACTCGATGATCAACCAACTGAGCCACACCAGCTGGGCATGTAACAGTATTTTAAAAATATATTTTATTCTTAGCATAAACTTTGAACTAACTTTTTATGAAAATATATAGTAATGTGAAAGAATCTGTAATATATAAACAATTGAAATTTCATAGGTCATACATTATCCAAGCAAAATGATATTCCCAGTGGCATAATTTTCTTTGTTAAAAATTGCTTATATAAAAGGATTTAAAAATTTGGCAGTTTTCTGGTTGGAAAGATAAATTAGGGAAGCTACACAATAAATTTTCATTGATTCATAGCTAAAAAACAACTTTTATAAATTATCTAGACATTTTTTCCACTTCTGTTTCCCATTTCTAATTGATACATGTATGGTCAATTAATGACAAAGGAGCCAAGTATGTACAATGGAGAAAGGACTGTCTCTTAAAATAAATGTTGTTGGGAAAATTGTACAGCTACGTCCAAAAGAATGAAACTGGACCATTATCTTATCTATCTACTAGAGGCCCAATGCATGAAAATACGTGCAAGAGTAGGCCTTCCTTCTCCCGGCTGCTGGCACAGCTTTCCTCTGGTACCTGGGACCTGGGTTGCTTCCCTCCTCCAGCCGCCCGCAGGCACCCGGGACCCTGCTGGCTTCCCTTAGGCCCTGGCTTTGTCAGGAAGGATGTCCAGAATGACATCGGGAAGATGGCATATTACCTTTTTATTATCATAGATATAAAACCCTAATATGCAAATCAACTGAACAGTGGAATGACCTGTGGAATGACTGGTCACTATGACGCGCACTGACCACCAGGGGGCAGATGCTTCAGTCCACAGGCCCCGACCAGTGGCAGCAGCTGCGGGGGGCAGGGTCGGCGAGTGGGTGGTGCCAGGCCAGCCAAGGTGGGTGCGAGCAAGGGCCCCTGATTGCCTCACCGGTGCCCTGCAGATCAGCCCTGATTGCCGGCCAGGCCTAGGGATCATAACTGTGCATGAATTTCATGCACCGGGCCTCTAGTACCATATAAAAAATTAGCTTAAAATGGATTAAAGACTTGAATCTAAGACTTAAAATCTAAAACTTCTCAAAAAAGACATAGGTGGTAAACTCCTTGACATAGATCTTGGTGATGCAATTTAAAATCTGACACCCAAGATGAAATCAACAATAACAGAAATAAACAAGCTGAACTATATCAAACTAAAAAGCTCTGTACAGCAAAGGAAACCATGAACAAAATGAAAAATCAACCTAAGAAATGAGAGAAAATATTTGAAACATATCTGATATGGGGCTAATATATTTAAAAGATATAAGTAACTCATAAAACTCAGTAGTAAAAAATGTTATTAAAAATGGGCAGAAGATCTGAATAGACATTTTCTCAAAGAAGACATATAGCTTGCCAACAGGTACATGAAAAGATGCTCACTGTCACTAATCACCAGGGTAATGCAAATCAAAACCACAATGAGATAGCATTTTACACCTGTTGGAATGACTATTAAAAATATAATAAATAACAAGTATTGGTGAAGATTTGAAGAAAAGGGAACCCTCGCCCTAACCATTTTGGCTCAGTGGATAGAGCGTCAGCCTATGGACTGAAAGGTCCCAGGTTCGATACAGGTCAAGGGCATGTACCTTGGTTGCAGGCACATCCCCAGTAGGAGGTGTGTAGGAGGCAGCTGACCAATGTTTCTCTCTCATCAATGTTTCTAACTCTCTATCCCTCTCCCTTCCTCTCTGTAAAAAACTCAATAAAATATAATAAAAAATAAATAAAAGGGAACCCTCATGCACTGTTCATGGGAATGTAAGTTGGTGCAGCCACTATGGAAAACAGTATGAAGTTCCTCAAAAAACTGCAAATAGAACTAACTACCTTATGATCCAGCAATTCCACTTCTGGGTTTTTCTCGGAAGATGAAAACACTAACTTGAAAAGATAAATGCACTCCTGTGTTTATTCCAGAATTATCAATAATCAAGATATGGAAATAACCTAAATGTCTATTGATAGATAAATTGAAAATTATTGTATATATTCCATATATACAATGGAATATTATTCAGCCATAAAAAAAGAATGAAATCTTGCCATTTTCATAAACATGAATGGACCTTGAGGGCATTATGCTAAATAAAATAAATCAGAGAAAGACAATTACCTTATAATCTTTCTTATATGTGGAATCAAAAAATGAAGAAAAAAAGAAAGCGCACACAGACAAGCTCAATGATACAGAGAACAGATGGATGATTGCCAGAAGCAAGAGCTCGGGAGTAGAAGACATGAGTAACCTGTTGTTGTTTTTTTTTGTTTGTGGGTTTTTAAATTTTAGTTTAAATTAAATTTTAAAAATAGTTATTATAAAAAAATAAAAATTAAGCAACTTAGCTGTTTTCTTGTTGGAAATATAAGGAAGCTGCATGGTATTTTCATTGATTTATAGATGATAAACATCTAAAACTTATCTAGACATTTTCCCACCTGGATTTAGGATTAGTCTAAACTGATTTAGATAGATATCTTTCATATGAATCTACAGAGAAAGGAGATTTCTCAGTCTAATTCAGTGGTACCTCCTTATGTACAGAGGTTGATGCTAAGCAAATAAATGAGATATGTATGTTTGGCCAAGCATCCCTTACCTCCCTTGTGTTTGTCTCTTTTAGAACTCCTGCACCTTGCTTTGTAGTTTCCTGTTTGAAAGGAAACAGAAAACCATACTGGAGAGAAATATGAATAGCCAGTTGCAAGTTCTGGCTAAATTCACTGTGCAATCCTTTCCATGTCATCTCACCTCTTTACACCTTCTTGACCTCCACCATAAAAGCAATAATGGTAATAATGTGTCTTTCTGTGTTGAGATAAAGGTACATGGAGGCATTTTGCCCTCGGATGCCCCTCAGAGGTCTTTAAATGTGCTCATATTATACCACCTTTCTTAACTTCCCTCCCTCCTGCACCCAAAACTCTATCAAAATTGTCATCCTTACTCACACACCAATAGGGAATATTTTCTGTTCTGATTACTTTGCCTTCCCATGTGTAGAAATGATTAGTATTTCACAACAAATGTATATTTTCAACATGACTTCTCTGCCAAGCTCTAGACCCATATATTCCATGTTCCTGCTGAATTCTTTACTTGGATGTATAATTACCTCACTCTCAACATGTCCAAACTTAACTTCTGATTTCTCCTCCCATCCAAACCTATTCCATGAGCAGCCATTTACTGTCTCATATGATAGTAACTCTATCCTGCTAACCCTACCCTACCTCATCCCATTACTCTAAATCCTCCTAAACCTCCTCATAATTTACAGTTTAGTAGTACATGTCTGAAATTTGTCAAAGTGGCATTTCTGAAACTTCAGAATTAAAATGTAGGTCAGTATATATCTGCAAAATTATAATATATTTGGAGATATAAAACATGTTATAAATATATTTACATGACATGAGGAAGTGTTTTAAGAAATTATTGGGGGGTATGTGATTGTTAGTAAAAGCTTCCACAAGACATTGTAGCTTAGCAGTTAAGACCACAGGTTCTGGAGTCTCAGTTAAATCTGGATTACTCTACTTCCTAGTGTATGACCTTGGGCAAGTTATTGGACTTCTTTGCCTCTGCAAAAAAGTGTCTCCCTGCAGTTGGGAACTACAGTCAGCTCATGATTTCTATGGGAAAAAGAAACATAATGGGTTGTATACTTCTTAGTATCTACAAAATGGTATCCCCAAAGTTGTGTGTGGATTTTTACATTTTTGGAATAATAAATTCCTGTATGAGCCAATGAACTATATAGTAGGCAAGTCTTTTGTGATAATGTAAAGACATGATGGTAATAGTACATACCTTATGGGGTTGTTGTAAAAAATTAATAATCCTTGTACAGTACAGTTGGTCCTTCATACCTGTGGGTTCCAAGTGTGCAGATTCAACCAACCACAGATAAATAATATTTGAAAAAAAATGTTACATTGTTGTTCATGTGTGTACTGTACAATTAGGCCTACAATGGTTGCACCTGTACTGAACATGTACAGACTTTTATTTCTTGTCATTGTTTCTTAAACAATACAGTATAACAGGAACTTTGAATAGCATTTGCATTGTATTAGATATTACAAGTAATCTAGTTCTAGAGATTATTTAAAGTATAAGAGAGGATATGCACAGGTTATATGCAAATACTATGCCATTTTACATAAGGGACTTGAGCATCTGTGGATTTTGGTATCCACAGTGAGTCCTGGAATCTGGACCAGGTGTTCCTGGTCCTAGATGCCAGAGGATGATGCTGCTCAAATAAGTGCCTGGTACATTTTAAGTGCTCAGTATCTATTGGCCAAAAGAAAAAAGAAGAAAGGAAAAGAAAACAGAGGTCTCAAGTATTAAGTTCTTTAATCAAGCACTTCATTAAAATTTTGTTATTGTATTAACCTGTATTGCAATATAAGCATCACTTTATTCTTTGAAGATTTAAATCCATAATATTTGCTATGCAAAGAAAGAACAAAATGCAGCTATTATTACAGCTATTGCAGCTATATGTTGGTCCCTTCCCTGATGTGTGTGTGTGTGTGTGTGTGTGTATTTTTAATAACAAAGAAAACTATTGTTGAAAAGTCACATAGAAGAGCTTGATGATGGTAGATAGGAAATATCAAGGTAACAAGTTATATCCTTTTCAGGGTTAAGCAGTTCTTGTGAACTGTAGCACCTCCGCACCACAGGATACCCAATTAACCTGTTCCATGAAAAGCTCCCATTGTTGAAGGACATGAAGTACATTTCACACTTAAAAGTATATTTGTCTTTTTTCTACAACCTCACACTTCCTTTAATGTTGCTATGGGTTTTAACTTTTCTGTATAACCTCCCTAAGAAAAAAATAAAGGCAAAAAATAAATGAAGAAAAGAAACCCAGATACAACATTTAAGGTTAGGATAAATTGTACAGGGAAATTAAAGAATTCCAATGAGATTTTAAATTACTTCCTCAAAGCATTAAAATTTTTATTTGAAGTCATCCTATGCATTAAAACATCCCAGAATTTTACTACAGTGAGTGATCATCAGGAAGAGAAAGGAAGGAGAAGATGCGATATTTTAATTCTTCTTACTATAGTTAACCTTATAGAGTAGATGATGGTGGTTGTGACTGGAAGGGGCTTACAGAGGGCTTCTGAGTGTGGTCAGATTCTACTTCTTGGTCTATGTGGTCATTAGTTTGCTCATTTTGTGATCACTTTGTATAATTAATCAAGCTCTATATAAATAATGTGCGTATGCTATACTTCAATTATTTATATAAAACTTATTCTGCAAAATGTGACAACACAGATGACCTTGAAGATATTATGCTAAGTGAAATAAATCAGTCTCAGAGAGACAAATACGTACTTCATGATTCCACTTATATAAGGTATCTAAAATAGTCAAATTTATATAATCAAAGAATGGGAAGGTGGTTGCCAGGTACTGGAAAGGGGAGTGGAATGGAAAGTTACTAATTAATGGACATAAAATTTAGGTCAAGGAAGATGAATAAACTTTAGAGATCAGCTCATACTGTACCTATAGTCAACAGTAATTTAATTTACACTTAAAAATTTGGTAAGAGAGTAGATCTCATGTTGTGTTCTTTCCACAATGAAAATAATAAAATAACAAAAATAAAAGGAACACTAAATATCTTAAAATGAGCAAAGGATAGAATTTTATCCTACGTGTTCTTGCAGTTGGGTATTGCAGTTAGCTTATGATAGCCATGGGAAAAAGAAATATAATGGCTGTATAATTTTTACCTGGTAATATAAAATACTCAAATTTGTGTTTGGAGGTTTACCTTTGTGAAATGTGTTCTTGTGTGAATCAATGATTGTGTAGCAGGCGAGTAGTTTTTAATGATTATTTTAAAGACACATTGTTCAAATTTCCATTTCCCTTATTCGACCCTCTATAAAAGTAAGGGTCTATCATTAAATCTTAACTCATTATGTCACAGGAAGTTATTAAGTCTATTCCTTTCTGTTGATTTAGCAATACAAAGCATAGACACCATGATATCCATGACAGTAAGTAGTAAACACATTCATTATTATCTATTTTTAAATGTCTATTATCTTAGAAGCTACTTAGTTGTTAGTGTTGTGGCTATTATGGTTGATTACTCTGATAAGCATAAAACTCTCTGTTGTAAGGAAGTGGGGCTGATAAATTCCTGTGTTTTAAATTCCTGATAGACAGTAGGTAGAGTCATTGTTTAATTTGGGAAATATAAAAGCCATACAGAAGAAGACTTGCTTAAGCTGAAAGTCAAGCCCCTTTCTCAGGGAGGTGGACCGTAAAAGAGTTGTGCCAGCCTAGAGCACCTCTTTCCCATGTCCTTATGTCTCTTACTTCTTCCTCAAATTTTTTCATCAGTATTGCCCTGCTTCAGGAAGTCTACTAGATTGACTAGTTAATTCTGAGACTCTTGCTCTATATTTCCACGATGCCTGGTCAAATCACTTGCAAAACACTTTATAAATGAAAAGATTGCAAAGATTGGTTTTCTTGTCTTCAGTGTATAGTTAATAGACAGTTGTTGAGTGAAACAACTGTCGGTAGGGGCTATAAACTCTCAGCTAGGAAACTGTACACCTGCTTGCTAATAGTCAGAGAATGTCTCTAGTTGCAGTAGGCATGCTCAAAAACTATTAATTATTTTAATTATTTAAGGAAACTAGGAAAATAAAAAAGAAGAAGGAAGGAAGGAAAGGAAAGGGAGGAAAAGGGCAACTTGAGCTTAGCAGGGTTGACAGGTTTCTAAAAGCAGGTTCATAGAGCAGATTCCTGTGTGCCTGACAAAAATAAGTAGCTTACTATTGATCAGTGGGCTAATTTCATTCTGAAACTAAAATATTTGTTTTCCATTTTTTGTTTTGTTAAACTGAGACTAAGCTGTAAAAATATTATAGCATAGAAAAGGCAAATCAATATGTCCTAAAGTATAAATCACACATGTCTTGAGTTACTCATTTTTAAATTTTAATCTCTGAATTGAGCTAGACATCACGGTCTATTAATTTTCTTCCTTAGTCTGAAAATCTTTCTACAAGTTTGTAAGTGAGGATTCAAAGCTTTTAATTTGACAGTTGTGTAAGAAAAGATTTAATTCTTAGAAACTGATTAAAAACAAATTTTAACCAACCAACCCAAACACATAAACAAAAGAAAGTTAGAAAATGTCCAGGAAGAAATGGACAAAATGAAGAGTCATATGTAAACTATGTTGTGTAGGAAGTTGAGCTGGAAAAAGAAGACCAAAGTGGAATATCACAGATGAATTCACATAATCTGTTCAACCTGGAAGTCTGTGCTGGCTGGCTTCACTTCAAATTGGTCACTTTCAGACCATCAGAGCGGAGCAGCAGCAGGCAGCAGGGCCTCCTGAAGGGAGGCACACTCATTAGGTGAAATGTTCCAACAGGACCTAGGTTTCACTCTTCAGGGGACTGGATGGACTAGACTCAGAGAAGTCATTTCAGAAAATTTCTTCTAATTTTTAGGTTCCATAAAATGTGCTTTACTACAAAGATGTGGGGAAGTACTTCCCTATTTCTTTGTTCTTTCCTTTCCCCATAGCAGACCAAATGGAGCAGATAAAAATATATTTTGGAATGAGCACAGGGTGCATTTGGAAACATTTCCTGCGTAGATGAAGTCTATAAAGCTTCCAGCAGAATAAATGCTGGCCTCAAACACCTAAATCAAATTGAAAAAGGAAAATATCCAGGTTGATTTTTCTTGATACTGTGTTTGATATCTTATTGATTTCATGGGTTTTAAAAAATTTGTCATAATGGTTATTAATTATAAATCCTAATGTTGCCGGTGAAAATAGGTTCTTTTGCAATGCCCTGAGGGACTTCAAAGGGCACATGGATGGGAGAAGCTTAATCATAGTGGTAGGAGTTGTTGGGGAGCAGGGGAAATAATACACCCTCCGGGATGTAGAGGGCAGGCAGGCTCCGGCATCAACTGTCCCAAGATTCCTAATCATCCTCCATTTATTTTCTTGGTTTTCAGGAAGGAGCCAGCTCTTTCAAATTACCCAATCTACTGCCAGGGTTTTTCCTGGGCTTGTGCTGGGCCCTCCCCTTAGCCAATTCCTGTCCTAGACTTTGCAGGTTCTGTGCCCTTTTCCACTTCACTCCTTTTCCCGGGCTAGGCTTCACCCCTTTTTGGTCACAATGTTGGCTTCTGCGGGTGCCTCAAAGTGCATGTCTCAAAGTAGAAGGACCTCCCCCTTCACCACTTTGGCTTGTACTGTGCATGCGCTTATCTCCCTGGGCCCTCTGGGTTTCTACCTGCTTGTACTAAGTAAATTCCCTCCTGCTTGCTCGGGTAATCCAGGTACCAGTTCCCCCAGGAGACTCTTCCTGCCTGCTGGGGGAGTGCTCAGGGATTGCCCTGCCATTAAGTCCTGAGGGTGGAGGGCGCTGGGCGTCCATGAATGCTGCACTTCCTAGTGAAGCAGGCGTCATGTCCTAGCCAGCTGCTTAGTACATTAGGCTTCATGTTTGATTCAGCTCCCTAGTTTATTATGCTTAATGTTTGTTTCCCTTGGCTCCCTTTCTTTATTAATAACCAGCTTTCTACCTATGCTAACACTAATAGGTCCAAATATATATATTTCAAACATTTGTTCTGAAAGGTAAGTTAAACAATGCTGGGCTTATTATATCTATAGAACATACTTATAGCACCATTTTCTCTTTTTATATTTAAGAGGGCACTAATTGTATACCCTGCTGAAAAGAGAAAAGGATAATAAGCTCTAAAAACTGACCTAACCCACTATGTCCAGAGCCAGGAAGGAGATAGATGCCAGGGGACCGACTTGCACTTAGGGCTGATCATAAAATGCATGTCAGGGGATGTTTAAAATACATTTTTAATTAATTCAGTAGATGTTTGAGTGGCTTGAAGGGGTCAAGGATGGATGAATAAACTTTTCTTTTTCCACAAGGAGCCATGGTGCAGTGACAAATGAACCTGTAATTATAGCACAGAAAGATAGGTGCTGTAATAGAAGCATGTCAAACTGCTGGAGGATCAGAGAGGGGGGCATTTATTGAGAAAGGCAGGTCAGGAAAGGCCTTGTGAAAAATGTGAGATTTGAGCTCCAATTTTGGAAGAATGAGTTCATGTTGGCTAGATGAAGAGGAATGAAAGGATTCCAGTGGTAGAATGGCTCAGTTATCAAAGAGCCTGACCCTCCAGGAAATTGCTGCCCTACGAAAATACTGGGACAGTAATAAAATGGAGAGTGAAGTGGATGAGTGGACGGCGAGTGTTCAATAAAATGAGTTGTCTCCCTGGAAAGGCAGAGCACAAAACAAGGGTTGAAATAGGATGATTAGAGGTAAGCTTGATGTATAAGTGAGTGAAAGTCAGAACTAAGAACTAATCTTCTGAATATTACCTTTTTTATATAACTTTCTCTGGTGTGAGGCTTGGTGACTTTATGGGTTATGATATGTCTTTCATGTAGCATTACAGATCCAAGGGGCAGCTTCTAGAATCTTTGTTTTTGTCCTGTAGAAAAAAATCAGATATTGGCCTATTGGCTTTTTTGCATGAGTTTTATAAAACTACTAGAGGCCCAGTGCAAAAAATTCGCGCACGGTGTGTGTGGGGGGGTGTCCCTCAGCCCAGCCTGCACCCTCTCCAATCTGGGACCCCTCGAGGGATGTCCGACTGCCCGTTTAGGCCCGATCCCACAGGGATCCCACCGGGATTCCACCGGGATCCCACTGGGATCGGGCCTAAACGGGCAGTCGGACATCCCTCTCACAATCCAGGACTGTTGGCTCCCAACTGCTCACCTGCCTGCCTTCCTGATTGCCCCTAACCGCTTCTGCCTGCCAGCCTGATCACCCCTAACCACTCCCCTGCCAGCCTGATTGATGCCTAACTGCCCCCTGCCAGCCTGTTTGCCCCCAACTTCCCTCCTCTGCCGGCCTGGTCACCCCTAACTGCCCTCCCCTGCAGGCTTGATCACCCCCAACTGCCCTCCCTTGCAGGCCTGGTCCCTCCCAACTGCCCACCCCTGCTGGCCATCTTGTGGTAGCCATTCTTGTGTCCAAATGGGGGCAGAATCTTTGACCACATGAGGGCAGCCATCTTGTGTGTTGGAGTGATGGTCAATCTGCATATTACTCTTTTATTAGATAGGATAGAGGCCTGGTGCATGGGTGGGGGCCAGCTGGTTTGCCCTGAAGGGTGTCCCGGATCAGGGTGAGGGTTCCCTTGGGGCGTGGGGCAGCCTGGGCGAGGGGCCTGTGATGGTTTGCAGGCCAGCCACGCCCCCTGCGGCCCAAGTGGAAGCCCTGGTATCTGGGATTTATTTATCTTCTACAATTGAAACTTTGTAGCCTGGAGCAGAGCCAAGCCTCTGCTCACTCCGTGGCGGCAGCCATTTCTGTTGGGATTTATGTATCTTCTATAATTGAAACTTTGTAACCTTAAGCGGAGGCCTGGACTGGCCAGGGTGTGTGGAAAGCTTGGCTTCCTCCATCACCAGGGAAACCCAAGCCTCCCTCCTGCTCTCTCCATGGCTGTAACCATTTTGGTTGGGTTAATTTGCATACTTGCTCCTGATTGGCTGGTGAGCGTGATTTGTGGGTGTAGTGGAGTGCTGGTTAATTTGCATATTACTCTTTTATTAGATAGGATAGTAATTTCTCGGGAAATGGTACTTTTTAGTCAAATTTTTCTGCCAGTGGAAAGGGTACAATTTTATTGTGAGTGAGAGGAATAATATATTCAAATTTATGTTGTCTTTTTTATTATTTAATAATTATCTGTAATAACCATTAAATTAAAAAGAATAAATGCCTTGATTTTCATGAAGAGTGTTATTAGCTATGATTTCATAAAGCTGGCCAGGCAAATGGTTGAGAGTGGATGGTAGCTTTCTGCTCTTGGTTATCTTATTGCCCAATTGCTCATTACTCCCTGTCCTTTAGATGGACTTCAGAGAAGATCAGCTCTGCACATCTAATTGTGATAGGTGATTCGGAAGGCCTGTTTTCCCTCACTTTGACTACCTTTAGATAGGTTTCTTCTGGACTCTAGGCCCCTGGCAGTTGTTCTTTTGAAATGCAATCCTCATGACAGATAAGAACTTCTAGCCTCTATCTTACAGGTTCTGTGGGAGGGTAGGAGCTTCACTTCATAGATGCCAATTAGCAAACACAGAAGACATAATCACATTGACAACCCCCCTTCCCCACCCTCCCAATGTCCTCTGTACTTCTTTACTAGCTCACCCCAGGCTTCAAATCTCTTCCACCTTTTGTTTCTGTGGATTTGAGTTTAGTCTCTCTTCCTATTGCAATGATCTTGATCCCTATTGTACCAATCTTAAATAAAGTCTTCCTTCCTTGTTTAACTTGTCCATTGCACTTTGACATACAGTGGAGTTAGAAACACACTAAAAGATAACAACATAAAACTATAGCCAACAGAAGGTCCAGTATGAGGCAAAACAGTTCTGCCTCAGTTCCATGTATTTATGCTCAGTGGTTAGAGGTTTTGAAAATACAGGCAGAAAGCACATTCTCTTTCCTTGGGATCTACATGAACAGAATGAGTCTTTGAGGAATGTTCCACTGGGCTGAAGTCTAGTCCAAAGGATGTTTAAAAAGGTGTAAAAATAAAAATTATAGAGGGCAGAATGGTTAGCTATACAAACTGAAAGTGAATATGGAATCTTGAGATGAGCGTGGAGGATGGAGCTAATTATGGCCCTGCACATTGAAGGAGATGAGTTATTTTTTTTTCCAGAGGGAAGATGGAAAATTAGGTTATATAGACAACAAATCTCTTTTTATGATGTTGATTTTTCGTTGGACTTTCCCCCCCCACCCCAGCCTTCAACCAGTGAAGATAATTGGATAGGGTATTTCAATGATTCTTATATGCCAACTTTGCTTTCAAAAACAAAGTGGGTCAAAAATGCCAATGTAGCATTCTACTTTAATGCAAAGATGGGAAATAACACAAGCAATTATCTGACAAAAGGCAACTGTTTAAACGGCAGGGTACTAAACTAGCATCTTAGCAGGGGTGTCATTATCTATAGGCCATTAAAAGTTTGTTTCTTTATTATTTCATTTTTATTGGCATGGGTTTTAAAAAGGGAAAGATAAACTCCCCAACGGAAGGCTTCATTACTTTTACTACATGAACGTTGCTCTACTACTAAAAACTATCATTTGATTAAAGTTCTCAAAAGATTAGCTGCAACTTTTTATTATTATTATTTGCATTTAGAGATAAGAGAGCTATCTGAATGTGTGTGTATGTTGCATGTGTAACGGAAAAAGCTAACAGAACTTTTATGTTGATTTTGCCTTTGTTAAAAATTATCTTTACAATTCATACAAATGATCAATTCATGAAAATGTCAATATTGCTGCTAAGCTTTGGGTGTAATTAGCATTTCAGGACAGATCACCCTTTATGCACAGAATTCTGTTTGTCCATATGGAAGTGGGTAGGTAAATAGGGCTAATTGAAATGAAATGGCAAAGTAGATGAGGTTACCTTTCATTTCTCCTATTTGCTTCTTCTTTTTTTTTTACTTCTAAATACCATGTCCCTATTTCATTTTAGGCATTCCATACCCTGCTAATTGTAATCCAATCTCCCCTGGAGAGAAAAGGTAATGAAAAGGTAGTGAGTTCATAAATACCAAGTGATGTACTTACCTCGTTATTTTCTTTGACATAAAAATGACACACGTAGAACAAAATATGAAAATATCTATACTTGGGATCTTGACTTCATTAAGACATTTTGCAAGTTATTTCTGATGTATTTGTGGATTAATTATAAAAAAATATAAGCTAGATGCCAGTACCCCTAGATAGATTAATAATCAAATGTCTCGATCTGTAGTGTGCCTATTAATGAACTATTGTCAACAAGAAGAAAAAAATCTAGTTATGTATGGTGTAGCTCTATCCTCATTCCTTCAAATTATTTTTAAAATTTAACACATTTAATGCATATTTAGAAAAATTTAACTTTTTAAAAAATATGATGTGCAGCCTGAAGGGAAAGTGACCCTATTGAGCACAGTGGCCTTAGGATCCATTTAAAAATTATCAAACTGAAGTATTGTAATAGATCTAAGAAGATCACTTTTACTGAAGAAGAAAGTAAGATCCTTCACTTACAGTCTCAACTATACAAGGGTGGGGACAGACATAGCATAGAACTTGCTTTTGTATGGAACCGAGGTTTGATCTGGGAATACATTTGATATGAATCATCTGTCTGATGTTGTCATAGAGGCTAGTACCACACTGGCTAAATCTATAATAATAAAAATGTAATATGCTAATTAGACTGGACAGCCGAACCACCTTCCGGATGTCATTCTTGAGGAAGTCGCGGCCGCGGGGGCCGAGGCAGAGGTGGTTAGGGGCGATCAGGCAGGCAGGCAGGGGAGCAGTTAGGGGTGATTGGGCAGGCATGCAGAGTGGTTAGGGGCGATCAGGCAGGCAGGTGAGTGGTTAGAGTCGATGAGGCAGGCAGGTAGAGTGGTTAAGGGTAATAAGGCAGGCAGGCAGAGTGGTTAGGGGCGATCAGGCAGGCAGGTGAGTGGTTAGAGTCGATGAGGCAGGCAGGTAGAGTGGTTAAGGGCAATAAGGCAGGCAGGCAGAGTGGTTAGGGGCGATCAGGCAGACAGGCAGGCAGGTGAGCAGTTAGGAGCCAGCAGTCCAGGATTACAAGAGGGATGTCTGACTGCTGGTGCAGTTGGATATCCCCCCAGGGGTCCCATATTGTGATAGGGTGCAGGCTGGGCTGAGGAGACCCACCCCCCCGCCCCTGTGCATGAATTTTATGCACCGAGACTCTAGTTAATAAATAAATAGAAATG
Source organism: Plecotus auritus (assembly GCF_963455305.1). NCBI lineage: Eukaryota > Metazoa > Chordata > Mammalia > Chiroptera > Vespertilionidae > Plecotus > Plecotus auritus. The sequence goes on from NC_137773.1 coordinate 73,793,163, forward strand.
TAGTTCAGAAAAGAAGAGGCATTTTCCTTTTTTTCTTCTGAGTTTCAAGCAACACTTTCCTGGTTGCTTTTAGCCTCAAGGCCACAATTTGGGAGGAACAGGCACAAATTGAGGACATTTAAAGGGAATGACTGGGAAGATGGTTTGATGCCCTAAAACAGTGGTAGGCAAACTGCGGCTTGCGAGCCACATGTGTCTCGCAAGCCGTGGTTTTCCGCTCTGTTGACTAATGAGTTTGCCGACCACTGGGATAGGGACTTAATCACAAGGAACAACAACAGACTGTAATTATTGGAATCGAGAGTCTAGGTCAGTGGTCAGCAAACTCATTAGTCAACAGAGCGGCAAACCGTGGCTCACAAACCGCATGTGGCTCGCGAGCCGCTGTTTGCCTACCACTGCCCTAGAACAGTGGTTCTCAACCTTTCTAATGCCGCGACCCTTTAATACAGTTCCTCATGTTGTGGTGACCCCCAACCATAAAATTATTTTCGTTCCTACTTCATAACAGGTTGAGAACCGCTAGCAGGGTCGCCTAAGACCATCGGAAAACATAGATATTTACATTACTATTCATAACAGTAGCAAAGTTACATTTATGAAGTAGCAACGAAAATAATTTTATGGTTGGGGGTCACCACAACATGAGGAACTGTATTAAAGGGTCGCGGCATTAGAAAGGTTGAGAACCACTGCCCTAGAAGAACTTAGGGGGCATTGGAGATATATCATTTAGTAAAATGAAGTGTGGGCATGTGTATGTCTGTGTGTCTGTGTGGACCCGGGGTGAATATGAAATGGGTGTATTGGAAGATTTGCATATTCCATTTAGATTCAACAATTATAATTAGGATCAAAGAGTGTATTCTCAATAAGAAATTCTTTTCTTTTTCAAAAGAACAACAACTAGAAGACGTTTCTGAAGAACTGCTTTAGGATGGAATGCAGTTCCTCACACTGGCGGTATCTGTAGATCTCCTCATGATACCTATTTCACATTTCCAATTAGGGTTGGTGTTTTTTAGTAAGAAGTCAATGTTATTTTTCACTCTAAACCCCTTTTTTCAGATTCTTCTCTGTGCCCCTATAAGAAAGCAAGCTGATGGCAACAGATTGTTTTAAGAATGGTCTTTTATTAATAGAGGTGTTGATTGTCTTCTGTAAAAGTTCCCAAAATTGTCTTGCTATACTTATTATTAGGTGTTTAATTACAAGTTCCATTTGTCTTTTGTTTAATAGCCTCATTTAACCTCTGTGATTATAGCTGTTATGACTAGCCAGATAATTCCAAATATGTGTATAGGAAGTAAAAATGTAAACAAGTCATGAAAAAATCTGTATGATGGTTCTTTCATGTTATTGTCTTGACTTGCAAGCTTGCAACTCCAGGAGCTGTTCACATTCATAATTTCATCTACAGTTAGGATAATCTTTTGATTGGGTAATGGTCATGGCTCTCTATGGCTTTGAAGTGTCAGATTTTCAACTTCAACTGTGATATGGAGAAGAGCCCATCCTTCTACTCAGATTTTTGACATGAAAATAGGACTAATTGAAATAAACTGGCCAGTGTGGCTCAGTTGGTTGAGCATTTTTCCATGCACCCAGAGGTTGAAGTTGATTCTCAGTCCAGGCACATGCTCTGGTTTCAGGCTTGATCCCCAGTAGGGACTGTGCAGGAGGCAACCAATTGATGGTTCTCTCTCTAAAAATCAATAAAAACATATTTCAAAAAAATCAATAATCCATTGATACCAACATAAAGTTTGAATGTTTTGATATACAATAGAATGCAAAATTTAAGGAAATGTGAACAATAGTTGAAAATTAGTGAGAAATGACCAAATTCTGCCTTTTATATCTCTGTCAGTTGTCTCATGCTGCCTCTATCCAGATTTGAATAAAACAAACTCATTCTGAAACTGTCTTGATTTTAGGTCCCAACTTTCCAGGGCACACCGCTAGCAGCTTCTTTCCAATTATAGCCACAGATAGCTTACTGCTTCTTCCAGGCTGTGAGGTAGCAGAGGCCAGGCCTTCTCAGGTGGTGTAGCATTCCTGATCTGCTGCTAGAAGATCTCTTCTGTCTTCCTGAGAACTCGTATTTACTGTCTTTTCTCTTTCGTGCACTAGAAAGAGGAAGAAACAGTTGCAGAGATTGTTCTTCGGTGTGAATTCTCTTATGATTTTCATCACCACAATCAACAGCTTCCCTGCAGTTTCATTTCACTGTTCTTTTTACCTTAGTGTGTTATTGCTAATTTAGAAATAAAGATGTGGCTTCCTCATTCAACGTGGCTCTGCTGGTTCCCTTTGTAATGGCCCTAAAAGGTTTCCAGATCATTTACAAACCTGCGTCTTGCTTCCTGTTACAGTCCAAGCTTATTATTACATAAAATTTTCTGCATATTTAAACATAACATCACTTGTGGTTTTAAAAGGGAGGTAGCAAAATGATTTTGAAAACAGGAACCTGCAGTTTTTCAGGCATATGGACTCACTACCTGAATGACTTACTGATTATTTCACTTTTTAAATAAGCTTTATTAAAATTAGTCAGATGTTTAGCTTGATTTGTGAGGTGTGTAACTGCGTGTTAGTTTTTTAGGGAACTCAGTCCCCCTGGAGTTCATAATCAAGCTAAGAGAGTCAGGTGAGCTTTTATTGACTTTTAGGTATTCATAAGATAGAATTGCTATTCTTTAAATTCGCATCTGTTAGACTGACTCACTGAAATATTCTAAATTCTCCATTCCCTTGGAAACACATACTAACTTATGGCCAGGACATGATAAGTGCTCAGAACTAGTAGATTATTATTATTTTTTTTTACCAAGCCTGTATGCCTCTCCATTTTCTTGCCAAGAATGAGTTGTTGGTTCTCAAACTTACTTATGACAGTTGTATACTGTATATTTTTATAATTAAATTTTAAGTATTATAGAAACTAATGACATTGAATGTGGATAAGAATAGGATATTATTTCTATGAAAAGTAAGTTGAATATTTTGGACAGATGATAAAAGTAAATAAAAAATAAACCTGTTGAATTATGTATGGGCAAGACAACTATGAAAGATTGGGGAGATCTTAAATTTCCAAAAGGTTTTACACTCAAATGGATTATTATAGGAATCTTTAGGTTTTCACTGTATTTCAATAAAATCCATACTGGGACTATGGGGTACTGCAAGAAGGACATTTTAGGATTTCAATCAACAGATTCATACTTAAAGGACTTGTTCTATATCAATATGTTGAAAAATTTATATATTTTTAGATATAGTAAAGGGATTTGTTTCCTTTTAAAAACTAACTTTTAAAATTCATTTAGTAACTATTAGCTTTGCTTATATTTGTTAAGAGGACTTTAAAAAAAGGTTTTCAAAATTTATTTTTAATTTATTGATTTAAAGAGAGAGAGGGGGGATGAGGGTGGAGATAGAGAGGAGGGAGAGAGACACTGTTTTGTTGTTTCACTTATGCATTCATTGGTTACTTCTTGAATGTGCCTTGACTGGATTGAACCTTTACCCTTGGCATATCTGGACGACACTCTACCTGGCCAGAACCAAAAGAACTTTTACAACCATAAGTAACAAAACCAAATAATTATTTTGGTTCAGAAATTGCCAAAGCCATGAAATAAAACATAAGCATGAAAAAACTCTTTGAGATAGAATTCATTCCTATTAGTAGGCTGGTAGTAAGTTACTGTTAAGGCTTTGGTTTGTATTTTTCACTCTTTGCATAATAATGGCCTCCTGTGGAATACAGAGGGATTTCTTCACCATGCCTGTTCCACAGGAATGCTGACCCTTTCAAGTTTAAAGTGAAGTCACTTTGATGCGGGGGTGATTCTCCCTCAACATAAACCTGATGCCTACTCCTAGATTATTAATTCTTCAAGTGCAGACTCTTTCTTGTTTCTGCAGTGGCAAGAGTGCTAAACTGGGAGTCAGGAGAATTCACAAGTTTAAGCGTTATTAGCTTGACTTTCTCAATGTCACAACTGTAAGTGCGACCAAGTGGGCAACAACTTCCCGTTCTATACAACAGTCTTGCTTTGGGGTAAGTGAGACGATGCAATGAACATTGCCGCATAAGAAATAAAGTCCTGTGTACAATTGACACACATTACCTGCTGTGGCTGGGGCACAGTGAATATTTAATGACCTTTGTCCAAGCACAGCGCTGTGTTCTGTTGACATATATTACAGGAACTGCAGAGTACTCGAAGGGGATTTGAACATTAATTCATTTCATCCATAGCCCACTTCTCCATTTCAGCCCTATGGGCACAGTAGTGATCTCTGTATAAAGGCAAAAGGAAGAAAAATACCCTGAGTGTTAATGATGCATGAGGAAATCTGTTGTCTATTAACTGTAAATTTTCATTTTGTCACTTGAAGTCTAAGAGTTCTTCTCATCTTATTTATTGACAGTTTTGTCAAAACGACCTAAAAGAGTATTAGTAATCACAATGGATTCTAAGATCTATAAAGTTATCCATTATAACTGGATGAATGACAAAGTTTCACTTAAAGTGACAATAGAACTCTGGCTGGTGTGGCTCAGTGGTAGAGCCTCAGCCTGTGCACCAAAGGGTCATGGGTTTGATTCCCAGGCAAGGGCACATACCTGGATTTCAGGTTCATTCCCTGACACTGGGCCCTAGTCGGGGTGCATTTGGGTGGCAACCAATCCACGTGTCTCTCATTGCTGTTTCACTCTCTCTTCTTCTCTCCCTCTCTCGCTTCCTCCCTTCTACTCTTTTAAAAAAATCAATGGAAAAACATTCTTGGGTGAGAATTAACCAAAAATAAATAAATAAATAAATAAATAAATAAATAAATAAATAAATACAGATAGATAACAGAACATATGTTATCTGATGTGATATTCTACCTCTCCCCCCCTCCGGAGGCATGCATTGGTTATTACTTAGAACTCTTAGACTCTTAGCTTTGTTTGTTTCATCTTTGATAAATTGTGAAATTCATAGTATATATTATACTATGCCTTTATTCTTTTTAGCCACCCAGCCACGTCCAGACTCGCAATAGTTTTAGGAACTCCCTTCCCCTTTCAACACCCTCTTATAAACTAGATCCATAGATTAGTTCAATGTCTCTTGGCCACCCAGGGCTGACCCACTAGGGAAACAAGTTTTTCCATAACTGTTAACTTTGGTATTATTTTTTGATCAAGTTTTCAAAGCTACCATGACATATGCTTACCATTTACATTAATCCATAATTTCTGGCTTCTACTTGTATAATATAAAGGAAATATTCAGCTTTCCAACAGCAGCAAGGTTACTATGGACTTTTATATTAGAAATACTCAATTATTTTGTAATTATCTTTTAATCTACTGCTACTTATTTTTATTATATTTCTCATTTCAAAAAACAGGAGGCCAAAAGCGAAAGGGAAAAGAATATTAAAAGCCAAGTAATATCACACAAAAGATACATTGAAGCATAATTAAAGCAATTTAATTAATAGTACATATTAAAAGCCCAATTTTAGCTTTTTTCACTCACGTTTCACAGAACTCCATTGTGATCATTGTTTTGAGGCCAGTTCACAGGGGACGTGTTCCCATCGTGATCAGTGTGCATGGGACGTGGTTCAGCTGTGTCACCCACACAAACCCACTCCTTTTCAAGAACCTGACCGTGAAGAAAAGGCCCAGGCAGCCTTTCAGCCCCAATGACGGCACACAAGCGAGGAAGATGCTGGTGTAGAATGTGACCATCCACGCCAAGTTCACCTACTTCTTCTGCCGGATTAAAAACAGAAAATATACCAATGGAAGTAGAGAGGCAGCAGGGCAGGTGGCCAAGTCAGGAAGAAGTATTTGTACGGGTAGTTGTATGGCATGTACTTTTTCTTCTGTTTCCCAAGCTCCATAGAGAGGAGCTTCCTCAAGGCAAAGGAGAAGGGGTGCATGTTGGTGTCTGGGTCTTTGCGGAAGCAGCGGGGCTTGGCAAGGTGCCGGGAGTTCATGTGGTTTAACTGACAAGGGCCCCTTTCAGGTGGCCAATCACAAAATGAAGCAGCAGGTGGTTCCACATAGAGGCGCTGAAGACTGACATCATGCTTCCTCGACCTGGGCCTGAACTGCGCTGAGCAGCACTGCACAGAAGAAGAAGGGCGTGAAGGATGTCCCCCAAACCCAAAGCAACATCCAGAGCAAGAAGCACAGCAGGAACAGCAGGAAGAAGACATGGTTGGCCTTCAATAAGCCCATTCTGCTTCACCATGGCCCGAAGCTCTGGGCATTCATCTGTCAGCTCTTTATTCTCAGGAGCTCAAAGCTGGACTGCTCCAGAAGCTACAGAAATTCTCTCTGGAGTCCTCCTAGTTTCAAGGAATTCCCACCAATAATTTTCCATGGAAAATGAGTAGCTCACTGTAAACAAGAACTAACCACACAAGTAACAAAGCACACTGCATATGGGAACCTGCAGAAAAAAAACAGAAGGAACAAATTCTTTAAATTAATTAGATGATTAGAAATTGAGTGATTAAAGTAAAAAAGGAATTTTCAGCAACCATGTTTAAGTAACAGACAAAATTGAAAACATCTTTAGGAAACAGAGAATTGTAAACAAGAGCTAACAAACTTGAAAAAAAACACCATATAGATAATTCATAAATGCTTTGAATTAATTTATATGGCAATTGTATTCTTTGTTTTTCTTTTAATGGTGTCAAAGTGAGGTCATTATTGTATTAATCAGGGTTCTCAAGAGAAATAGAATCAATACGGTGTGTGTGTGGAAAGAGTTTGAGAGATTGATTATTTTAAGGAAGAGTCTCATGTGATTATGGAGGCTGCCAGGTCCAAAATCAGCAGGGTAGGTTGGCAGACCTGGAGACCCAGGGTAAAGCTGATGTTGCAGCTCAAGTCCAAAGACAAAGTGCAGGCAGAGTTTCCTCTCCCTTGAGGGGAGTCAGTCTTTTTTCTCTTAAGGCTTTCAACTGATTGGATGTGGCTCACCCACATTATGAATGGTAATCTGCTTTACTCAAGAGTCTACAGATTTAAATGTTAATATCATCTAAAAAGTACCTAGATTTTTGAGGAAACTCCATACTGTTCTCCACAGTGGCTGCACCAGTCTGCATTCCCACCAGCAGTGCACGAGGGTTCCTTTTTCTCTGCATCCTCGCCAGCACTTGTCATTTGTTGATTTGTTGATGATAGCCATTCTGACAGGTGTGAGATGGTACCTCATTGTCGTTTTGATTTGCATCTCTCGGATAATTAGTGACTTTAAGCATGTTTTCATATGTCTCTTTGCCTTCCTTCTGTCTTCTTTTGAAAAATTTCTATTCTAGGTCTGTTGCCTATTTTTTTATTGGATTATTTATCTTCCTTTTATTAAGTTGTATGAGTTCCCTGTAAATATTGGAGATTAAACCTTTATCAGTGATAACATTTGCAAATATGTTCTCCCATACAGTGGGCTTTCTTGTTGTTTTGTTGATGGTTTCTTTTGCTGTGCAAAAGCTTTTTATTTTGATGTAGTTCCATTTGTTTATTTTCTCTTTAGTTTCCATTGCCCTAGGAGTGGTATCTGTGAAGAAATTGCTTCAGCATATGTCTGAGATTTTGCTGCCTGTGGATTCCTCTAGTATTTTTATGGTTTCCCGTCTGGTGCAGCCACTGTGGAGAACAGTATGGAGTTTCCTCAAAAAACAAAAAATGGAGCTCCCATTTGACTCAGTAATCCCACTTCTAGGAATATATCCCAAGAAACTACAAACACCAATGAGAAAGGATATACGCACCCCTATGTTCATAGCAGCACAATTCACCATAGCTAAGATTTGGAAACAGCCTAAATGCCTATCAGCAGATGAGTGGATTAGAAAACTGTGGTACATCTACACAATGGAATACTATGCTGCTATAAAAAAGAAATTCTTACCATTTGCAGCAGCATGGATGGATCTGGAGAGCATTATGTTAAGTGAAATAAGCCAGGCAATGAAAGAAAAATACTACATAATCTCACTCATTTATGGAAAATAAAGAATATTATAACCTGATTAATAAAAAAGGTAGATACAGAGGCAGTAAAGCACCCAACAGACTGTCAAATTATAGTGGGAAGGCTGGTGAGTGTTGGGGAGGGAGGGAAATAGATCAACCAAAGGACTTGTATGCATGCATATAAGCACAACCAATGGACACAAGACACTGTGGGGGGTGGGGGTGGGATGAGGGCATACGACAGGGGGAAGGGGAGGCTGGGGGAAGGTCAATGGGGAAAAAAAAGGAGATATATGTACTACTATATGTAATACTTTAAACAATAAAAAAATAAAAATAAATAAAAAATAAAAACTACCTAGACTGCAACATCCAGACTAGTATCTAATAAAACATCTGGGTTCCATGGCCTCGCCAAATTGACACATAAAATTAGCCATCACAAAGATGTTTCTTTCTCATTCTGAACATTTTTGCCTTTCTAGAAGTATTCTTCAAGCTCAGAAAGTATTTGCCTTTTAAAGAGAACATTCCTGAACATTATACTTATGCTAATTCTAGTAATAAAATCCCTCTTTGTAGAAGACTATGTGTTTTCTTATTTTTGTGTGAGGAAGACTATATATTTTAAAGCCTGATCTTCAGTATGGTCTGTTTTACTCATTTTCCTGTATTTTCTGCTTCTGAACTCTGAATAATTGCCTTGTGACAAGTTGGTTAGGATTTCTGGGCAGCATAGTTTTTCAGTGTCACATTGACCTTTGATCCACTAGCCCAGAAATGTCTACCTTCTTTTCGAAATTAGCATACTACAAGGAAAGCAGAGTTTAGAGTCGTGTTTTGAGGGTGGTGCTTATAGCACCATTGGTTAGATCGTAAACCTAAGGAGGTAATAAATGTGGCTTCTCCTGTGTGTGTCATTTTTCTTCATTTGCGACGCTAGCTCCAGAGAACTCATGCCTTTGTACACAAATGTGAGTTGGTGACACAGTAGCCCGCTAGGTAGTTCAGTACAGAAAACCGATGCAAATCACCCATCGCATTGCTGGTGAGCATTTTGTTGCTGTGTAGCATTTCACGGAAATTCTTTTTTTATTTACTTCCATTTCTCTGACTCCTTTTGTACTTGAAAATAGCACCAAAAATGGGAAATCCTGAGGAAAATCTTTTTTATCACCAAGGACATTGCTACATGTTATGTTCTACAGAAAGCATTTTTTACACAATAGTCTTATTTCCACAGAGACAACATTCTTTATGTAACCTTCTCTGAGTAGAAGGGTATGGTTTGTTTTCATACCTTCCCTGTCAGTGACTGCTCTAGTATCACAGCCAGTCAAAGGCATTGCCTGTAACGTTTCTTAGGACCTGCTAGGTGAAAGTGACAATTGGACATCTTTGATGGCTGCTAAATCTCTATTATTTATTTATTTTCCTGACAAGGGGCAAATGGAATTTGTTTTTCTATTAATTTGACAGCTTCCCTGTGTGAAATATTCTTTCTTTCTTTTTTTTCCCCCCCTAAGGAATTTCCAAAGTTCTTTAGACTCTGCCCCCCCCCCGCCCCCCCAGTCATCTCACTCATCATAGCCACAGAAAGGTAGGCAGGGAGAAAGGAGTAGGTGAGATATACTTCATTGGTACTGCACACTACGACCAATCCAGAGAAGCCATGACACCAAAGATAGACGCTGCCACTGCCACGGATATTTGTGGTCATTTTAGACAATGACTTCTTTGTTTTGGAGAACTGTCCTGTGTATGGCAGAATGTTCAGCAGCATCCCTGGCCTCTATTCAGTAGACCCACCCCATTGTGATAATCGAAATGTTTTTGAATATGGCCAAATAGTCCTGGGGGTGGGGTGGGAGGGGCAGCAATAAATGCTGCAGGCTGAGAACCACTGCTCTAATTCACGGCCACAAATGCTGGTGTTATGAAAGGCTGGGGAGAGAGACACCAGCCTCAGGAACTAGTCAACATGACTTTAGTGGGCCGGACTAAAGTAAGGTGGCTTCTACAGTGTCCTTTCAGCCTATCTTGGGGTGTCTTTTGTGCTAACAAATTTCTCCTGTGCTTTTATGTTTCCTGTGAAGAGAAGCAGGATTTTCTCACAATAGAAAGTGAAGTAACAAAAGGCTAATGGTTTTGAGAGTTCCTCCATATTTAATGGTCAATTTAAGAGCCACTATAGAGAGGACATGCAAGTTGAGTGATCAAGGCATGGATTTTAGAGCTGGGCTGCCTAGGTTGGAAGCCCAGCTTTCTAATGCCAGGCTTGGTGATCTTGGCAAATCATTTACCTTTCTCAGGCCTCAGTTTTCTACCAATACACAGGGATAATGATAGAATCTATTTAAGGAGTTGTGAGATTTAAGTGAGATAATATGTATAAAGTGCTTAGAACAGTACTTAGTACATTGCAACATTAGGTAAAGATCAAAAGAGACAAAAATAAGGTTCTTTTGCTAGCAAAAAATGGATGCCAAAGTTGATTAGGAATGTTGTAATCTGTAGTAACATCATTAACATAGCACATGTTTTTTTTTGACAATTATTGATTTAATGTTACTGTTCTAACAAGGAACATTACAAATGAAGCTGGGTATACCCTAAGTGAAACCATGACTCTTAAAAGCATCACAAAGTACCCCAGCCAATGTGGCTCAGTGGCTTGGGTATCATCCCTTGCACCTTCGATTCCTGGTCAGAGCACATGCCTGGGTTGCAGGCTCGATCCCCAGTGGGGGGTGTAAGGAGGCAGCTGATCAGTAGTTCTCATTGATATTTCTCTCTTTCTCTCTCCCTCTCCTTTCCTCTCTCTCTATAAAGTCAATAAAAACATTAAAAAAACAAAACAAAACAATACATCAAAAGTAAGGACTTTCAGTTTCCTAAAGTGAAAAGTTTGGCCCACAAATAGATGTTAGTCCTGTCTTCAAATGCTATCACTGTCTTTACTCACCACAACCATCAACCGTATATTCCATCTTAATCTAATCCCAGATATGACAAATCTTTACTAGGCACCTTTCATTTACTTAATTAGGAGTATCTGGCCAGCACATGTAAGCCAAAAGAGCCTGAGCATCCACATGGGGCTTTGCTATAGAATTCCGGCATCAGAAGCTGACATGACTTACTCCTCTGTGTCCTACATTTTCCTAGCAGGACATTTATCCCAACAAAAGAGAATTTGTATTCTCCCTGTATAGTGGCCCACAATAGGACTGTGTTCCACAGAGAGGACCAAAGCGAGGTAAATACAAAGACTTAACTAACAGTCACCCAACTCCTCAGAGCATGCTTAACTTGTTTGTAGGCAGTGCTAGACACACATAGAAAAATTTAGCCATAACCCGAAGTACCATCTAACTGCAGCAATATAATACGTTTGTGGTTTAGATAAAAAAGGTAGGCAGCAGGTTTTTATTATTACCTGCTATTGTGAGGACAGATGCTTGGGATTCATAGAAATGGCAACTTGGCAGCTGAATGTCTGTTTTAAACATGAGTTCACACTGAGTTCCATTCCTTGTTGTCTTAAAGAAGTTATCCTTCCAAAAAGCAACACAAAAAACAAAACACTGTGTTAAACCAGACATGCAGTAAACATTAAGTGGATATTATTATTATTATTTTTTAACAACAGAGTAAGAAATTTGGTGGGAGCCATTTTTAGTGCATGTTATATCTCTTCTACCAGTTGTGCATGTATCCAGGAAGTTATGGATTTATTGGATAATGGGAGAAGGCCTGTAATTGTCACTCATTCATGGCTACCCCTCAAAAAAATTGTCAAGGTGGGTAGTTTCACTATAGCCATGCCTGGTAGGGCACAGGGACCTCACTAAGCACAGGGCTTTGCTGTGTAATTCCTGCATCAGAATCTGATAATATTTACTCTTCTGTGCTCTACATTTTTCTGTTAGGATATTTATCCCAACAGAAGAATATTTTTATTATCCCTGCTGTTAATTATTATAAAGGCTTTATCATTCACATTTTTGTAGCTCTAACTACCTGTGTTCCTAATTTGTTATTAAAGGTTTATCCTCTTTCAGCACAGCCTCTGAAAATGCCATCCTTACCACCAGTGGCCAGAAATGGCTCTGCTGTCTCTTAAAAGTCTGCTCTTGGCTTTGCATCCCCTCTCCTTGGCACTGGCAGCAAGAGGTCGTTATAGATAGCCTTGGCTTTTTGGCAGGAAAAGAGCAGCTTTCAGACTAGGTAATACCTGACAAAAATCTACCCACTGTGCTAAAGCCATTTATTTATTTTTTATTTTTTTTATTGTTTAAAGTATTACATATATCTCCTTTTTCCCCCATTGACCTCCCCCCAGCCTCCTCTACCTTCTGTCGTATGCCCTCATCCCCCCCCCCCCCAGTGTCTTGTGTCCGTTTGTTGTTCTTGTATGCATGCATACAACTAAAGCCATTTCTTTCTGATGCTTCCAGCATCAGGCCATGGGAACCTTTGTGGCTGCAGCAGCCCAGGATTTAATTGCTCCGTGTGTTCTCTGGATGATATGCAAGTGAATGGGATGAAGCTGAATGAAGAAAATCAGGGTTTTGATCTCTTCATTTTGCAAGGAGACATGAATGACAGATGCCCACGTTTTTCTAACTCTTCTTTTTCCAGTATTTTATTCCTTCCCCTCTGAAATTTTTTTTCTACTTTTAAAATCTTTCATGTATTTCTCCCAAGAGTACAGCCTTGCCTATTTCCTTCACTTAAAAGAGTAGGAAGAAGTTATGTTTGTTTCATCTCTTGCGGGACTGCATTGCAATGGATGTTGAGACAGACTGCAGTTTACATCTTAATTCACACCCCTTGCAGGGGAATGGGAGAACTCACTGAGTTCAAGTATAAATGAATAATGAGAGATGATTGATTTGACACACAGTATACCAGCAAAAGCTGCAGCAAAGAAAGGACATTCCATTTGTACCAGAATAACTCTATTTGAACTTATTTATTTATTTATATTATGTTGTTAACCATCAGTAATTAAAGAAGACGCATCCTACAGAAATTCTATTTATGCTCACTGAATTAATCCCTTCAGAATCAAATAGAAACGAATTTAGTTGGCACATCTCCTTCAAATTTTAATAACCTTGGCTTTATCCCCTTTCTCTGAAAAGAATGAAATATCATTGTCAGGATATGCAGAAAACTGGCATCTTTAAAAAGCAAAACCTAACTATCATTTCAAAATATTTGTAGTTTCCATTTGAAACACTGAGTGAGAATCAAAACTTTTTTTTTTAAGGCAACTATAAATAGTTGAAAAACTTCAGTGGCTCAGCAGTTTGAGTTTTCTTAGATGATATGGTTATTTTGGATTTAGATTTAGCACAATCATGTTTTAATGGCAAATTAATAACCTCCTCATTGAATACCACCTGATCAGCTGAACCTTTTATATCGCTGTCCAGTGAATTACTTAAACAATGAGGCTTGAATGTTGTTAAAAAGGGAACAAGTTTAGTTTAGATGGTGTAAAGATACTCGAGAACCTGTAATGAGCAATTGCATGTGGGATGGATGCTGCTTGAAGAATGCTTCAGTGAACACTTTGATGACAATTAGGTTGATGCCTGAAAGTGAGAACAGATGTCAATATATTTTGAAGCTCACCACTTATGTTCTTGACTGCTTATTGGCACCTAAGTTTATATAAGATCTTATAATGTTTTTGCTTTACCTAATATGAGGCCTTTTGGTGACTTTGTAGAAGTCTGGAAGGCGTTTTTGTCTCCAGTGTCATTATTCATTGATCAAAATCTCAAAATAATGGAAATTGGATAAACAGTCATGCTTTAGTGTATAAAACTACATAGTCAGGATTGTAAGATTTCTGCATATGTGCTGGCCTCTGCACTCTGCAATTCTCTGTCCCCAGGTAATAAGTGTATTGGAATGACATACTGCAGCCTCATTTCTAATCTGGGATTTGTACTTATACAATGATTTGGAAGCTCAGGGGAAGATCTTGAGCTTGTCTTGGCAAGTGACTGTCTATCAAAAGCACTTGGCAAATATTATAACAAAAAGTTTCCCCCAGTAGCCCAGTTCTACCACTTCAATGCATTGGAAAGCAAGAATTGTATAAAATTTACTTCAAGTTAAAAAAAAGTAAAATAGATTTAAGCATCTATTCAAACACTAGGTATCTCAAACAAAGCACCATTACTTTGTTTATTGAATAGTCATCAGATATTTATTAAGCATCTATTGTATTTCATGCCCCTTGCCAGGTTCTGCAAATGCCAAAATGAATGACATCTGATCTCTGAACTCAATAACTCTCTACCAATAGGGAAGAGACACGTGCAAATGACTATAGAGTCAGCTATGATGGAAAACACCTGCAGTGCTTGGGTGGGCAGAGGAAAGTATATTACATGGTGCTCAGGCTTGCAGGTTGGAATGAAAAGAATGCTGAGAGATGACTGTGGGCACCATGCCAGGGTCTCCAGTCAAGGCCAATGGGAGCACAGAGGCCTCGTTGTCAATACACCAGAATGGCCAAGGCTGCTCTGAGCATGAGCCTAATGGGGTGCCCAAGGCCAAGATACCATAAGCAGGTGCAAGGACACACAGTACAGTGTGCCTTTCTGTAGCCAATGTGATTGATGTCACTGTTGGCAACTAGCCTCTTTTGTGTAAGTAGTATTAAAAGTATATTACTAAGGCCAGGGTGTGGGGCAGAGAGAGGCGAGAGAGAGCTCAGAAGAAGCAGAGGCAGCAGGTACAGAGAATGTAGTTTCTATGTGTGCAGGAGAGAGGAGAGCTCCGACAGAGCTGAGAGCTGGTATTTCTACATTGTAAAGCTAAGAGCTCGCAGAGAGCTCAGATCTAGCCACCATGTTAACTTGACAGCGTGCTGAGAGAGAAGTTAGGAGGTGGTTACTATGTGAGGATACAGAGACCAGCCAGTGTGCTGGGCAGGGGAGACAGGAGAAGCTGCTGAGCCAGAGAGCTCTGGTACCACTACGATGTGAGGTGGTGAGTCTAGGGGGCAGCATGTGGCTGCTCAGTTAATAGCTGTGGGTGCAGAGACTGATGCTGCTTTGATGGCAAAGATGTATCTGTTCACCAGCCGGTGTACGGCTGCCTGCCTGTATGGACTTTGCTGTGAAGGACTGTTTTGGCTGTATAGGACTGTTGTGGCACTGGCTTCTGCAATAAAGACTCATTCTTACACACCCACAACCTCTCATGGCTTCTCTGTCACAGGCCTGGTGTCCAAGGAGGTCCAGCCCCAGGCAGAGAAGCTCAGACACAACACCTGAAACTAGTGAGTAGAGGATAAAGGAGGAACTTGGGCTAAGTTCCCAGCAGTTAGTACAGTGGGCAGGGTTTGAGAAAGAACCTGCCCTGTGCTTGGCGTAGTCTAATGGGAGAATTTAGAAGAATATATGGACTTAGAACTACTCAAAGCCTGAAACCGGTTTGGCTCAGTGGATAGAGCGTCAGCCTGCGAACTGAAGGGTTCCAGGTTCGATTCAGGTCAAGGCCACGTACCTTGGTTGCGGGCACATCCCCAGTAGGAGGTGTGCAGGAGGCAGCTGATCCATGTTTCTCTCTCATCGATGTTTCTAACTCTCTATCCCTCTCCCTTCCTCTCTGTAAAATATCAATAAAATATATATTTTTTTTAAAAAAAAGAACTACTCAAAGCAGCAGTGCTGAGCAGTGCTCTTACTGTCTCTGGCAATGACTTAATAGAAATTCTTTGATGAAGGATGTTGAAGAATTTTCCAGGTTGACAAGGGGATGATTCTATAGGCAGAAGAAATGACTTTTATAGAGGTACAGAGGACTGAGAGACTCTACTCTGGAAATGAAACATATGAATGTGTTGTGGGAAGGTGATGTTGGAAAGAAGCAGGGCTTTATTATGATGGATCTTATTTATTGTGGTAAGTTTGGATTTTCTCATGGGAAGTAAACAAGGACCCATACTAATTGTGTCGATTTAATATGTGCTAAATTTCTTTGATGGTGATGATTCTCTCGTACAAAGGCTCACAGGTCAACCAGTTCATCTCAAAACTTGGCTGTAGCCTGGCTGGCATGACTCAGTGGTTGAGCATCCACCTATGAACCAGGAGGTCATGGTTCAATTGCTGGTCAGGGCATATGCACAGGTTTCATCCCCATTGTGGGACAAGCGGGAGGCATCTAGTCAATGATTCTCTCTCATCATTGATGTTTCTATCTTTCTATCCCCCTTCCTCTCTGAAATCAATCCTATATAATAAAAGGGTAATATGCAAATAGACCACACGGCAAAATGACTGGTTGCTATGATGTGCGTTGACCACCAGGGGGCAGACACTCAACGCAGGAGCTGGTGGTCAGTGCGCTCCTACAGGGGGAGTGCCTCTCAGCCAGAAGCCGAGCGAGCACAGCTGCAATGGCGGGAGCCTCTCCTGCCTCTGTGGCAGCACTAAGGATGTCTGACTGATGGCTTAGATGGGGAGCAGGCCTAAGCCATCAGTTGGACATCCCCCGCAGGCTGGGCTGAGGGACACCCCCTGAGTGCATGATTTTTGTGCACCAGGCCTCTAGTAAATATATATTAAAAAAAAAAAAAACACTTGGCTGTAACTATAACAATTTGTTCATTTGCTCATTTATTTATTATTTCCTGAAATGTTTAAAAAGCATCTAATTTAAGCCAGATCCTATAATAGGCACTAAGGGCAGGAAGCTTACTAAGAAAGAGTTCCTGTGTTGACAGATTGTCGAATGAGTTACCTACTTAATCTGTAATAGCAAAGGCCAGGAGTGACCTTCTAGTGCATAAACTCAATCACTTTTTATATTAACCCTGGGATGAGGTTTCACTCTTCAGAAGAGGAAGCTGAAAAAATATGCTGCAACATCTTTTTGGCCTATGGATTATATAAAACTCTACACCTACCAAGGGAGAAAGAAGTGATTAGAGGCAGCTTCCCAACCAAATCTAAGCTGTCAACTGGCTCTGCAGTATCTGTCATATTCCATGGGATAGAAGGCCCATCTGCAAATGTAACACAAGGTCCTGGGTTGGGAGCTTCAGGGAGAGATTTGCTAAAGGTAAGAAAGCACATAGAAGTGGGGAAGAGGAAGAGGCAGGTAAAGAGAAACACATTCTCAAGTGAGTCTGTGTGTCAGATTACTAAAACATACCAGAAAAGCGAGTATTAAGGAAAATAGCCAACAAAATCAACAACAAGGAAATGAAAATGAAAGAGATACATTTGATAATGACTTAAAAAGTTCAGAAGTATAAAAAGTTAAGGATTAGCATCCATAAGAGAACCTATTATGAAAGAAGGGACAAAGCTAAAATAAGAAATGAATATATCAGGACAAGTTAGAAGTTCTAGAAATAAATAATATAATCACTGAGGTAAAACAGATGTACTCAACTGGATAAATGGATGGTGGCATTCAGTCAGAGAGAAAATTAGTAAATTGAAAGATGATGCTGAAGAATTCGTATCACATAGTGGCAAGAGATGAAAAAGTATGAAACGGTTTGTTTATCCATTCTCCTTTGGTGGATGTCTTAGTTCATTTGGGCTGCTATCACAACATATCTAAACGGGTGGCTCATAAACAGGAGACATTTATTGCTCACATTTCTGGAGGCTGGAAGTCCAAGATGACAGTGCCAGCATGTTCAGATTCTGGTGAAAGCTGTCTTCTGGGTAGCAGATTGCTGGCTTCTTATTTTACCCACACATTGCAGAAGGGGCAAGGGAGCTCTCTTAGGTTGCTTTTATAAAGGCACTAATCCTATTCCTGAGGGTTTGCCTAATTACCTGCCAAAGGTGACTGTACCTCCTAATACCATCATCTTGAAGGTTTAGGTGTCAAGAATTAAATTTGGGGGGGGGGCACAAATATTCAGACAATAGAAATGAACATTTTGGGCTACCTTTTTTTGGTAATTATGAATAAAGTTGCCTTAAATATTTGTAAAATATTTTTGCAGGCATATGTGTTTATTTCTCTTGAGTAGATACCTAGGAATAGAATTACTAGATTATAGGATAGGTTGCTGTTTAAAAGAAACTGTCGGGGAAGGGAATAATGGCGGCGGAATAGACAGACGTGTTCCGAGCCTTGTCCCGGAGCAGAAAGAAAGAACAGCTGAGGGTCGCACAAGGAGTGTTTGTTGGCCGGTTGGGAGACAGCTGAATTCCAGAAGGAGGTGGGGGACTGCTGAACGGGGTTCCCCTGACCTGGCAGCACCAACTGCGGCTGGGTCCCCTCCCGGAGCTGCGGGGTTGGACGCGGAGTCTGCGCCATCTTGATCCGGAAAGTGGAGCTTATCTGAAGCCTGAGAATCCACAACTGCGGCACCCCAGGAACAGCTGCGAGCCCCAGAACAACGCTCCCCAACTGGCGCAAGCACACGGGTTCAGAGGAGCTCTACACTCCACCACGGAAAGGTCAGATTTCGCCTGGGATAAGGTGAGGTCTCTGGTCCCGGAGGGAGAGAGGAACGCGCGTTTTGCGGGAGCTGGAGGACCAGGGAAGTCTGTGCCTAGAAAAATCCGTGGCTGTAGGGGCTGGCGTGATCTGTGATTGTGGAAAGGGGTCCTCAGAGCTGCTAAGAGAAGGGCACTCTAAAAAGCAACCCATTTTGATCTGAAGTGCAGGGACACCCTAAGAATTTCAGGCAGTCCAGACTTACGCGCAGCCCCTGCGTTCCCTGGGTGCCTGGGCTTACGCGGAGTCCCGGAGTTCGCACAACTGAGCTCTTTCCTCTTGAAATTCTGGCCTCTGATTACTAAGCCCAATACATAGAATCACCCAGTTGGGGACACCCTGGGAGACTGCAGGGGAAGGTTGTTTTTCTGGAACCTGGGGATCGGAGCTGGGCGTGACCATCAGAGAGTCAGCTCTGAGGCAGACCACTCCCACAGGCCAGTGGCGAGTGCGGGAAAGAAGGCTCTAACACTGCCTAGAGAGGCCATAGATAGACCCGGAAGTTAATCCAGAAACACTGCCACCCAGGGGCTGAATCACAAATTGACTCTTGTGTAATCAAAAATAAAGGAATACGAGAAATTAAGACACACCGCCTGCTTAAAATCAGGACTGGCTTACAACACCGAAGAGCAGTGGATCGCAGGGAACTGCAATACTGTCTGGACTGAGAAACAGGCGTGCCAAACAGAAAAACAGAGGAAGTGAATGACCTTCACTACTTCACATTTTATTTTTACCTTTTATTTTTTTATTCTTTTTTATTTTCATTTTTTGCATCTTTTAATCAAGAAACTTTTTTTTCTCTTTTTTCATCACTTGATTTTACCTTTTTAATTATTACATTTTTATTTTCAATCCGTATTATTACTACTGCTATTTTATCTTTTTTTTTTTTTTTTTAAGTGTCATTTTATTTTCTCTTCATTTTATTTTGGGATTAGGGTTCTACATTCTATTTCTATCTTTCCTTTAGCATCGTTTTACTCTATCTCAACTCTACCTTTAGGCCATCACTCCCCTCCTAACCTCCCCCTTTTCAGTGTCCTGTTTATCTTACCCTTTTACTGCTTTAGATTCTCCCTATTCTTTCTGTTTACCCCTTGTTAAAATTTCACCCTACTTACATATCTAATCTCCAATCCCCTGCTCCAAGTCCACATACACCTCTCCCTTCGCTGTCTGAGCTATCCATAAACTTGTCCTTCTCTCTGTCCTTTTGTTGTTGTTTGCTTGAATGTAGATTATATCCAATTTTTATGCTTTTTTGTGAGATTGTTTTGCTTATTCTTCTTTTGTTTATTTTTTTGTTTGTTTTGTGCTTCAGCTTTCCCTTGCCTCACTCCATATTAGTTGGTGTTGTAGTTTGTACTAATCCCCAGGCACTTGTTGCTGGCATTTGCTGGGATTAGTGATTGTTCTATTGGAGTTTTATCCCCAATATATATAGTCTGTTCCCCTATCTCTCTTAGTCACTTTCTTGTCTCTCTTACTTTTTTTTTTTCTTTTTTTTCTTCTCTTTACTTTCCCTTTTCCCAATTTCATTTTCACACTCCTTTTTTCTTTTTTTCTTTCTTTCTTTTCTTTTTTCCTCTTCTTCTTTCTCTCCTATCACCTAATTTGCCTTTTTCTGGTGGTCACCTTTATTGGAGGTTATTAATATCGTGAATACATTCCTGTTCAGTGCCTTGTGAGTTGTACCTGGTAGTGCTGTATTTTGGTGCCTTTAAATCAACCCAGGAGAGAAAGAACTACATAACCAGACACCCAGAGAAGAGAGACCATGGGGAGACAAAGAGGCAGCCCGCATATGAAAGAAAAGCAGGCATCACCAGAAAAGGAAGTAAACGAAATGGAGGCAAGCAACCTTCCAGAAAAAGAATTCAGAGAAATGGTCATAAGGTGGCTGAAAAGAATGGAAGACAAATTCGACAATATGAGCAAGAACCAAGAGGAAATGAAGAAGAACCAAGAAGAAATGAAAAATGACATCGCTGCTGTAAAGAACTCAATAGAAAGCATCAAGAGTAGACTAGAAGAAGCAGAGGACCGCATCAGTGAGCTAGAAGACAAGATGGAAAAAAATACCCAAGAAAAGCAACTTCTAGAAAAAAAAATTAAAAGGCAAGAGGAGAGTCTAAGGGAACTTTGGGACAACACGAAACAAAACAACATCCGCATAATAGGGGTTCCAGAAGGAAAGGAAGCTGAGCAAGGAATAGAAAACCTCTTTGAAGAAATAATGACAGAAAATTTCCCAGATATAGGGAAGAAAAAACACACACAAATCCAAGAAGCTCACAGAGTCCCAAGCAAAATGAACCCCAAAAGACCGACGCCAAGGCACATTATAATTAAATTGGCAAACAACAACGACAAAGTAAGAATCTTAAAAGCAGCAAGAGAGAGACAGAAAGTTACATACAAAGGAACCCCCATCAGACTAGCAACTGATTTCTCAACAGAAACTCATCAAGCCAGAAGGGAATGGAATGAAATATACAAAGTCATGCAAAGGAAGGGGCTGAATCCAAGAATACTGTACCCAGCAAGGCTGTCAATCAAAATTGAAGGTGAAATCAGGAGCTTCACAGACAAAAAAGGACTAAGGGAATTTATTACCACCAAACCAGCAATGCAAGAAATGCTAAAGGGTCTGCTGTAAAAAAAAAAGAAATAGGAAGTGAAGAAGTAACACAGGGGTAAAGAATAGGAATGGCGACAAATAAGTACCTATCAATAATAACTTTAAATGTAAATGGATTAAATGCCCCAATAAAAAGACATAGGGTAACGGATTGGATAAGAAAACACGACCCATATATCTGCTGTCTACAAGAAACCCACCTCAGAAAAAAAGACGCACACAGACTGAGGGTGAAGGGATGGAAAAAGGTTTTCCAGGCAAATGGAACTGAAAAAAAAGCTGGGGTAGCAATACTTATTTCTGACAAATTAGATCTCAAACTGAAGGACATAACAAGAGATAAGGAAGGCCATTTCATAATACTAAAGGGAGCAATCCAACAAGAAGAAATAACTCTGGTAAACATATATGCACCCAATACAGGAGCACCCAAATACATAAAAAAACTCCTGGAGGATATCAAGGGAGAGATTGACAGCAATACAATCATAGTAGGAGACTTTAATACCCCACTATCACCATTGGACAAATCCTCTAAACAAAACATCAGCAAAGAAACATCAATCCTAAATGACTCACTAGACCAGATGGAATTAATTGACATCTTCAGAACATTTCACCCCAAAGCCACAGAATATACATTCTTCTCAAGTGCACATGGGTCATTTTCAAAGATAGACCATATGTTGGGACACAGGCAAAGTCTCTTCAAATTCAAGAAGATAGAAATCATATCAAGCATCTTCTCAGACCACAGTGGCATAAAACTGGAAATCAACTACAATAAAAACAACCCAAAGAAATCAAACACATGGAGACTAAACAGCATGCTATTAAACCATGACTGGGTTACCAGAGAGATCAAAGAAGAAATAAAAAACATCATGACAACAAATGACAATGAAAACACTACAATCCAAAATCTATGGGACACAGCGAAAGCAGTCTTGAGAGGAAAGTTCATAGCTCTACAAGCCTACTGCAAAAAACAAGAAACAGGGGTAATAAATTACCTAACCCAACAACTCAAAGAGTTAGAAAAAGAGCAACAAGAAAAGCCCAGTGTAAGCAGAAGGAAGGAAATAATAAAGATCAGAGCACAGATAAACGACATAGAGACCAAAGAAACAATTCAAAAGATCAACAAGACCAAGAGCTGGTTCTTTGAAAGGATAAACAAGATTGATGAACCTCTAGCCAGGCTCACCAAGAAGCAAAGAGAGAGGACCCAAATAAACAAGATCAGAAATGAAAGAGGTGAAATAACAACAGATCCCGCTGAAATACAAAGGATTGTTAAAAAATACTACGAACAACTCTATTCCAACAAACTGGACAACCTGGAGGAAATGGACATATTCCTAGAAAAATATAACCTTCCAAAACTCAATCAGGAAGAATCTAAACAGCTCAACATGCCAGTAACTATGGAAGAAATTGAAGCAGTCATCAAAGAGCTTCCGGCAAACAAAAGCCCGGGGCCAGACGGCTTCACAGGAGAGTTCTACCAAACATTCAAGGAAGAACTAAAACCTATCCTCCTCAGACTATTCCAAAAAATTCAAGAGGAAGGAACACTTCCAAGCTCCTTCTATGAAGCCAGCATCACCCTAATACCAAAACCAGATAAAGACAACACAATGAAGGAGAATTACAGGCCAATATCCCTCATGAATGTAGATGCCAAAATCCTCAATAAAATTCTAGCAAATAGGATCCAGCAGTACATCAGAAAGATCATACACCATGACCAAGTAGGATTTATCCCAGGAATGCAAGGATGGTTCAATATCCGCAAATCAATAAATGTGATACATCACATAAACAAATTGAGAGATAAAAATCACATAGTCATATCAATTGATGCAGAAAAAGCATTTGACAAAATCCAACACCCTTTCTTGATAAAAACTCTCAACAAGGTGGGAATAGAAGGATCATACCTCAACATAATAAAAGCTATATATGATAAACCCACAGCTAACATCATACTCAATGGGCAAAAACTAAAACCATTTCCCCTAAGAACAGGAACAAGACAGGGATGCCCACTCTCACCACTCCTGTTTGACATAGTACTGGAAGTATTAGCCACTGCAATTAGACAAGAAGAAGAAATAAAAGGCATCCAAATTGGAAAAGAAGAAGTAAAGCTGTCCTTATTTGCAGATGACATGATATTGTACATAAAAAACCCGAAAGACTCCATAAAAAAACTAACAGACTTAATAAATGAATTCGGCAATGTAGCAGGATACAAAATTAATGCCAAGAAATCTATGGCATTTCTATACACCAACAATGAACTTACAGAAAGAGAGACTAAAAAAGCAATCCCATTTTCCATTGCACCAAAAAAATTAAGATACTTAGGAATAAACCTAACCAAGGAGGTAAAAGACCTATATGCGGAAAACTACAGGACCCTGAAAAAAGAGATAGAGGAAGATGTAAACAGATGGAAGAACATACCATGTTCATGGATTGGTAGAATCAACATCATTAAAATGTCCATACTACCCAAAGCAATCTATAGATTCAATGCACTCCCCATTAAAATACCAACGGCGTATTTCACAGACCTAGAAAGAACTCTCCAAAAATTCATCTGGAATAAAAAAAGACCCCGAATAGCCACAGCAATCCTGAGAAAGAAGAATAAAGTAGGAGGGATCTCAATACCAGATTTCAAGCTGTATTACAAAGCCACTGTCCTCAAAACAGCCTGGTACTGGCACAAGAACAGACATATAGATCAATGGAACAGAATAGAGAATCCAGATATCGACCCAAACCAATATGCGCATTTAATATTTGACAAAGGAGGCATGAGCATACAATGGAGTCAAGACAGTCTCTTTAATAAATGGTGTTGGGAAAATTGGACAGATACATGCAAAAAAATGAAACTAGATCACCAACTTACACCATACACAAAAATAAACTCAAAATGGGTACAGGACTTAAATATAAGACGGGAAACCATAAAAATACTAGAGGAATCCACAGGCAGCAAAATCTCAGACATATGCCAAAAGAACTTTTTCAGTGATACTGCCCCTAGGGCAATGGAAGCCAAACAGAAAATAAACAAATGGGACTACATCAAAATAAAAAGCTTTTGCACAGCAAAAGAAACCATCAACAAAACAACAAGAAACCCCACTGTATGGGAGAACATATTTGCAAATGGTATCACTGATAAAGGTTTAATTTCCAACATCTACAGGCAGCTTATACAACTTAATAAAAGGAAGATAAAGGATCCAACAAAAAAATGGGCAACGGACCTAAATAGAATCTTTTCGAAAGAAGACAGAAGGAAGGCCAAGAGACACATGAAAACATGCTCAAAGTCACTGATTATCCGAGAGATGCAAATCAAAACAACAATGCGATACCATCTCACACCTGTCAGAATGGCTATCATCAACAAATCAACAAACGACAAGTGTTGGCGAGGATGCGGAGAAAAAGGAACCCTCGTGCACTGCTGGTGGGAATGCAGACTGGTGCGGCCACTGTGGAGAACAGTATGGAGTTTCCTCAAAAAACTGAAAATGGAACTCCCATTTGACCCAGTAATCCCACTCCTAGGAATATATCCTAAGAAACCAGAAACACCAATCAGAAAGGATATATGCACCCCTATGTTCATAGCAGCACAATTTACAATAGCTAAGATTTGGAAACAGCCTAGGTGCCCATCAGCAGATGACTGGATCAGAAAACTATGGTACATCTACACAATGGAATACTATGCTGCCGTAAAAAAGAAGGAATTACTACCATTTGTAGGCACTTGGATGGAATTAGAGAACATTATGCTAAGTGAAATAAGCCAGTCAATGAAAGAAAAATACCACATGATCCCACTCATTTGGGGATAATGAAAAACATTATAAACTGATGAACAAAAAAATAGTTACAGAGGCAGTAAAGCATCAAACAGACTGTCAAATTACAGTGGTAAGGTTAGGGAGAGGTGGGGGAAATAAGAGATCAACTGAAGGACTTATATGCATGTATATAAGAGTAAGCAACGGATACAAAACATTGGGGGGTGAGGGCATGTATGGGAGTGGGGTGGGGGTGGGGGGCAATGGTAAGATATGTACACATATAATACCTTAATAAAAATTTGAAAAAAAAAAAAAAAAAAGAAAAAAAAAATAAAAAAAAAAAATAAAAGAAACTGTCAAAAATTTCTCCAGGAGGTTGCATCATGTTATACTTAGTAATATATGAGAGTTCCAGTTGCTCCATATCCTTGTTAATATTTGGTATTGTCAGTTCTTTGAATTTTAACCATTCTAATGTGTGTGAATTCGTATCTCATGGTGACTTTAATGTGAATTTCTCTGATAACTGGTCCTGTTGAACAACATTTCATGTTTGGCCTGTGGATATCTTCTTTTGTGAAGTGTCTCATTTAGAAAACCTTAAATTGTTTGTTTTTCTTATTTTTCAAGTTGTAGGAACCACTCATGTTTTCTGGATTCAAGTTGTTTGTCAGATATGTGTATTATAGATCTTTTTTTCTGGTCAGTTGCTTGTATATTCATGTTATTAATGTCCTTTGAATTTCCATTTTATCTTTGAATTTCCATTTTTTCCCATCCCCAGTCCTAGGCAACCACTAATTTACTTCCTGGCTCCTTAGATTTTTCTTTTCATATAAATGCAATCATAAAAAGGAAACTTGTACTCATTAATAGTCACTTCTCCACTTTCCCCCAACCTGGGCCCATCCCCAGTCCTAGGCAACCACTAATTTACTTCCTGGCTCCTTAGATTTTTTTATTCATATAAATGCAATCATATAATATATGATCTTTTGTACTTGCCTTTTTCATGTTTATCCATGTTGTGGCATGTATCAGTATTTCATTTCTTCTTGTGGCTGAATAGTATTCTATTATATGGCTATTCTACTTTCTGTTTATTCACTCACTGGTTGATGGGAATTTGGGTTGTTTCTACTTTTCAGTTATTATGAATTATGCTGCTACGAACATTTACAGAGTTTTTGTGTGGACATATGTTTTCATCTCTCTTGGATATGTACTTAGGAATGGAATTTTTTAATTATATTTTTAAAAAATTCTTTATTGTCTTTTTAAAAAATTATTTTCCCCCCATCAGCTTCTCCCAGCCTGTCCCTGCACCCCAAACTAGGCCTTCACGCCCCCCCCACCCCCATTTCTGTGTCCATTGGTTATGCTTATATGCATACAAGTTTTTTGGTTGATCTCTTACATTCTCCCCCACCCCCACCTTCCTCCCCTGCCTTTCTTCTGAGGTTTGATGGTCTATTCAATGCTTCTCTGTCTCTGGATCTATTTTTGTTCGTTAGTTTATGTTGCTCATTATATTCCACAAATGAGTGAGATCATGTGATACTTACCTTTCTCTGACTGACTTATTTCGCTTAGCATAATGTTCTCCAGGTCCATCCATGTTGTTGCAAATGGTAAGAGTTGTTTCTTTTTTATAGCAGTTTAGTACTCCATTGTGTAGATGTACCATAGCTTTTTAATCCACTCATCTGCTGATGGGCACTTAGGCTGTTTCCAAATTTTAGCTATTATAAATTGCATTGCTATGAACATAAGGATACATATATTCTTTCTGATTGGTGTTTCTGATTTCTTGGGGTATAAGGAATGGAATTTTGGGGTCATATGGTAACTGTTTAGCATCTTGAGGAATTTGGAACTGTTTTTCCAAATGTGATTTATTTAAAAATTTATTTTACATCCACTTAAACAATTTTTTTAAATTATATATTGGTTTTGGGTGTATGCTTAGTGGTTAGACAATCATGTACTTCACATAGTGTTCCCCTTGATATTTCCAGTACCCAAACTGGTACCATGCATAGTTATCATAATTTTAGACTATTACAAATATGACTGTATTTCCTATGCTTTATTACTTGCATCCACTTTCAAAAAGGACTTGAGTCAACTTGCCGTAGATACTTGGGCTTAGCTTTGTGTTTTCTCTCTGAGTCTTCAAGATATTCACATTTCTTCACCTCACTCTTACATGTTCTGCAAAAACAAAGGATTAGACTACTTAGAGGTTTTGTCTTGTCGTAGGGTTATGTGCCAAAGTTACGCTTCACTGACTTTACTGCAAGGTGGTGCTTCAGTTACTTGGGGTCTTGCCAGAGCTTCTCTATTATGCTCAACTGCCCTCAAGTGGACAGTTTGCTTTATCTAAGCGAGGATTTCAGGCTGGAAAGATGGAGCTAGTTGCTGCCAACTTTTTATTCTTCCCGGTACATGTAAGAGTTGAATTTTATTCCTTAACAAAGCGTGGGCTAGCCAGGATGCTCTTATGGCTTGCTTTGCACATGGGCTATTATTGTGCAAAATGAGAGGATGGCTAAAGAAAAGTGGGGGTTCTTGGCAAGTCTTTTAGAGACCTGAGGTCAGCCAGAGCTGGAGCTAGGAGAGCCGATGCTCTAAATGCCACACTCTGAGCAGTAAAGGGCCCGCGTGAGAGCTCTTCCTCCAATGAATGAAATCTGTGCAGAGATGAAGGAAGCTGAGGAGGCAGTTACATGTGTTACAGAGACTGGCTGCTCTGTGTAGTCTAGAGGGTTTTGAAACATTTTACGTCCCTTTTCTTGGTCCCTGGAGGTCCCAGCAGAGGAATTTAGGTACTGTCTTTAGAGGAGATGTGAGAGACTCCTCACTATTCAGTCACAGGAGAATTTCTCTGGATGATACGAGGCACTGGAGACCAGAGGCTGCTGTCTCAAGCAGCTGGTAGGAGCCATATATGGTGGCTGCCAATATGAGGAGCAGCTGATGGGAACAGCTATCTCCAGGCAGAACCTGCTCCAGAGTCATTGCCCTCAGTATCATTTCCTGGGATGAGCATATTAAGTATCAATTTGGAGAGGACTCATGTTTCAATGGCATCTCCCAGCTTCTGCCAACTCAGCATTGTCATTGAAGGGAAAATGTGGACTACTCTTTGCAATTACCAACTTGATGTTTGTCTTTCATTATGTCCTGAGAAGAAAGAATTAGTAATTTCATTCCAAGAAACATGGATGGATGCTGGTCCTCCCAGAGCACCTGGTTTTATTAACCAGTTCTCAGATTTCTGGTGATAAATGCAGTCCAGAGGGAAGAGATCACATAAAAAATAAAGTTTGTGTATTAAAACTCAAGAAGTTACGTAAAATATCTCAGCAATGATAAAATAAAAATCCAGAAAACAAAGAATAGAGAGGAATTTCTCACACAAGTGTTTTTGTTTCACATTGATTGATATGTCAGTTATACAACATTTTCTTCTAACCTTTTTTCTAGCCATGTTACTGCTAAACATGGTTTTTCTTTACAATGAGGGTAGGAAGTTTTCTGTGAGAGCACTTTACTGCCTCAGACTATGATCAGCAGGAAGAGCATGGGCTTGGAGTTGGTCAGATCTGAGTTCGAATTCCATACCAGTACATCATAATTTCAGCTGTGGAGCAAGATACTTATCTTCTCTAAATCACACTTTCCTCAGTGGTTGGATATGGACCAACTTTTAATTTTAACATTTGTTTAGAGCAGTGGTCCTTAATTTGGGGTGCCTTTGCTCCTGAGGGTACAATTGGCAATGTCTGGAGACTTTTGGTTGTCACCACTTGAGATAAGAGTGCAACTGTACCCTTGTGGCATCTCATGGGTAGAGGGAAGATACTAACATATTCTACATTGCACAGGATGGCACCCTCCCTTCCCCAAACAAAGACTTGTCTGGCCTCAAATGTCAGTATTAATGAGCTAGAGAAACCCTGGTTTAGAGAAAGTGAATGAATGATGTTTCCACTAGGACAGTGGTCGGCAAACTGCGGCTCGCGAGCCACATGCGGCTCTTTGGCCCCTTGAGTGTGGCTCTTCCACAAAATACCACGGCCTGGGTGAGTCTATTTTGAAGAAGTGGTGTTAGAAGAAGTTTAAGCTTAAAAAATTTGGCTCTCAAAAGAAATTTCAGTCATTGTACTGTTGATATTTGGCTCTGTTGACTAATGAGTTTGCCGACCACTGCACCAAAAGTACTGCATAAAAGAAAAAAAAATATTGATGTATGTGGCAAAATATCTCCCTTCTTAAGAGATGGCGAGGTACCAGAGAACAGTGTAGCATGTAAACATTGAGTTTTTAAGTATTTAAACTGCTTGAACAAGAGGAGGATTGTTCATGTGTAAGAATACTTTATAGGTTTATTAAGAGGAATATTATGAAAGATGCTCCTATAAAGGGGAGCTGAACACTGTAGATATTGTTATGGGTGGGGAAAACAAAGCAAAACAAAATAAAACAAAATAGGAACCTAGAAGCCACACACTATGGGTTCCATTACCATTTCCAGTTCTCGTTATCTTCTTTGGGGGAAAGACTAGACCTCTCTGAGCTTGGTTCCTTCCCTGTAAAGTGCAAGTAATACCTGCCTTAGGAAACCGAGAGTTTGGGGTCTCTATTAGGATTATGAGGCAATAAAGTGTTTAGAACATTATCTAGGCTCAATCAACGTCAGTTTCTCCTTTCCCATGATGAAGTTTGGAAATTGGATTTGGTATATGCGAAAATCCCTTTTTTAATAAGAAAAAAAATTTGTTTGGGGAAGAAAATGGCAGAGGGGAGCAGAACCAGCTATAAAGATTCCATATAGGTTCTTCAGATTTAAATAATTAATTTACTTATTTGTTTGCTTGGTAAAAAATTTAAAAAGGAACCGGACAAATTATAGTCAGTAAATCTACCTTTCATTGTTTCCCCCTATTCCCCAGTTCTCTTCTCAGAGGCAACTGCTGTTTCCAGTTACTTATGTGTTCTTCTAGATAGAAGAATCCTGGATATTCAGACCTAAAATATTGAGGTTACAGATAGCCTTTAGGAGGCCTGTGACCAAGGTAAAAGAAACTCAGGTTAGAGAAAGCCCAGTTTTGCATGTCCAGATCTAAGGAAGCAAAACTGACAGTCCTGGACAGAACTTATGAAAAAGACAAAGTATAGCCGAGAAAAAACATTCTAGAAGATACCATTAGGGCATCACCTTAGTTGTTGGGGGAAGGGGGATGACCTTAGAGACTAAAACTGTGTCTAGAAGTCAAAAGACTTTCTTATTCCAAAAAGCACTTATGAGTCCCCCCCGCCCTCCCCCCCAAAAAAAAGAGAATAATATAAAAAGCTAGGCTGCGAGGTAGCATAAAAAGATCAGGAAGAAAAAGGTATTTGGAGGGTCAGAGTTTGTATCAAAATGAAATAATAATGTGCATGATTATGAGGGAAAAGGTTAAAGACTTTGTACATCTGCCAAGCCAGCTGAGGAGTATGAGAATGAATCAGATTTATTTCTAGAGAATATAATATGTATCTTAAAGTCTCTTTGAATTACACTGGTATTGAACTGACTATGGCAGGACCTCTATGGCCAGAGCAGGGAAAGTGATGGAAATGGAAAAAATGTGGATTTCAGACATGGATTTAAAAAAGTTTCTCTCCTTTGGTTGATTGCAGGGAAAAGTAATCCTAAGAGCCATGAAGGGTGGGAACGGGGTGACCTTTTCTGCCAGCCCCAGCTTAACAAATGAGGGGACTTTTGACCTAATAAAGAGAACCTATGGTATTCATGAGAATGACCTGCTATTGAATTCCTATAAATGTAAGCAAGTATCGAATCTGATTTGTATATTCTAGTTGCTGACAAGCTATTTAACTCCTCTGAACCTCAGTTTTCATCTGTCTATTCTTCACAAGTCTTTATGCAAAAGAATGACTTACCGGTTTTTATTTCAAGCCATTTCCCTCCAGCCATGTATATAAAATAAATTTTATATAGAAAGCCTACCTACTCCTGTAGACAAACGATGTTTCCCCTCATCATCATCCAGGCTTGAAATACGTTCTTTACATTCCTCTTGTTTCTTAAACTTTCTCCTTCCTCCAAACCCACTTGTGAATCCTTTCTTCATAATGTATTTCTCATCCATTACCACAGTTGTGCTGCTATGCTACATCCTACTGCAAACCCTGATAGCCCCCCAGGCTTGAACTATCTTAATCACCCCCTTGTTGGTGTTCCTGCCTACATCCACGTCCTTCTCCTCCAGTTCACTGTCCACACCAGTCTGTTACACCCAATGTGTGTCTATATCTACATTATTCCTACTCCATGAATTGTGCTTCCTTTCTATTGTTGCAGCTAGTGATACCATACTCATCCTTTAGCTCACCTCCACCTCCGGACAATCTCCCTAATCCCTCGAGGCAGGTTTGATCACTGAATTCCGTATCCTACCCGATTACTGACACTGAGCTCTGTTGATGTGCTAGTTAGGTTTGTGTTGTGTGTACACTACTACTATCCTACACACATAAAACTAGACACTGTTTTTATGTGGCATGCTATGTATTTGTTATCCATTTCCTACCCTGACCCATGGGTTCTTTGAGGAAAAGGGTCCTGTATTTTCAGCTAAGTGTTCTGAGACCATAGCATGATACATTTATACATGTGCAAGATAAGGTTAAATGAACTAACATAAGAACAACACACTCTATACTCAAAATCATGACTGTTCATTTTTCACATGATGAATCCCTGGTACTGAAGGTACTCAGTCAGTCTGCCCTAACACCATTTTCCTGCGTGTATCTTGCTTGGGTATGGGAAATTTATTTTATTTTATATTTTTAGCGACTTCTGAGATTTCTTTCTAAATGGAAGGTTTTTCTTTAGTTTGACAGTCCTGGGCTCTGCTCCTGCTACTTCCTAGTGAGAGAAGAAGGGATGAATTTTGATGGGTAGTTTTGGAAAGAGGACCTGAGCACATGTAGCTCAGCTCACCACTCCTCCCTTGTTTCTGGGTAATATCTGTTCATTGAAAACCTGTTCTGGTTTGCACCTCGTGTCTGTCATGTAACCAGTCAGTGTTCCCTGTGATTGGCTGGGAAAATCTGTCTAGTATATGGAATTTTGGGCACTTGAAAATAATAGTTCTAGGTCCTTTAAAATTGAACTATATTTACTTATTTTCTGACTTTATATCCTGTCCCAGTGTGGACACTGGTGTTCTTCTGTATTTCTATCTGCATGTTTAAGTGTTAAGTGCTAAATAATTTGTTAAAGAATTTAGATTACTTTATATAAAAATAAGAGAAGCTTTTAGGAATAGTTACATCTGTAAGGTAGCCTCATTAACATTTTACTAAACTAATTTTAAATTTGTTTCTAAATTTGCTTATTATCACTTTTTTCATGTTATAAAAAAGCCTAATGTACCACAAAATATTATCAAGTGCCATAGAATGTGAAAAGTTTTTTGTAAGCTGTTAGGCACAGTCCAGTTACACTATTTTATTATTAATATTGGAAGTTTTCAAAAGTAATTTACTCTGAAGATTATTAGGGCTTTAGTAATATGTTCTAAATTGTAGGAAAAAGAGAATGTTTATATTTTTGTCTCCTCTATGTTGCCCTATTTTCTTTCCTACATGGTGCTAATTCTCCATTTGGTCTCTATTTTCCTTCTCTTTCATAGATGACTATTTCATATTCTTACTAGTTAATCATCCACAGTAGCTATGGGGAGATTGCTGCTTTAAGGTTAAATTCATCAGCTTGGTGGTTTTGGTATTTTGATGATTTATGGATGTTTATGACTCAGGTATGGATACAAACGAGAGCTGTCACAAAGACCATCGTTTTCCTTTCCGGTTCACTGTCATGCCTTCCCATCCATGAACTGAACCAAATAGACAAAAATCCATAATTGCAAAACCCATCACACCTCCAGTGGGAAAGAACCCCCTGACGGATGGCCCCAGTCAGCACACCACGAAAGCACACGTGACTGATTCAGTTCTAGAAACAAAAGTTAGTTCCAGAGACAGAAACTTTTCTTCCATTCCAGAAGCAAAAATCAATATGATACTTAACCATTCTCCTTATGCATATGGCCATCGTCTGCAGGCACGTTGTTCACTTCCGTCTCTCTGGTTTACATTTTCCAGGCAAGACTTTACAAAAGAGCCACTTAAGGGAAAGAAAGAGGACATATAAACATCCTTTCCTGCTGAGTTTTTTGAATTAGTTCATCAGCAGGTCAACATTATCAGGTGGTGCATGGGTGATGATGATGTAGTTTGCAGGCAACCCCCAAACAATGCTGTTACAAATTCAGATTGTGAAACTGTCAGGTGCTGACAAAGTTATACTGAATAAACAAACTGGAGGAAATAGGAAAGAAATTGTCCTTGGCTCATGATGTATGTACTGTACCTGGGACCTTTAATGATGGAAATTATTGGAAAACATCAGCCTGTTTATCCTAATCTATATCTCAACCCTGTTGTTTGGAGCAGATAAAAATAACTATTGCTAATTCAAAGAAATCTAAAAGAACATATAGTGGTTTATATTAAATGAAAGTATTTTTCATGGCTAAATTGAATAAGCATCATGTGTACGGAATTAAATATATTTTTAACTGCCAGACTCCTCTCAATCATATTAAAAATAAAAATATACACAATTAAAAGAGTCCAGGGTGATTATTTAAATAATGAGTGGTTATTATAAAACTCAATCCTTAAAAATTATGTTATATTGAAATTAGCTAGCTGTATTACAGAATTATTAATATACTAATATTTAACACATTTATAAAATAGTATATAAAATGTTATAGCAATTTTAAATTTTATAAAATAAGAAATGGCCCTTCTATGGTTGTACAATATTCTTTACTGGTTTAATATGTAAGAAAGTCCTCTCTAAATTGTGATATGAAATTCAGTAAGCTTTATAAAATAGAATGAGGTTTCAAAAGATTTAGAAGGTTTTAGATA
Source organism: Plecotus auritus (assembly GCF_963455305.1). NCBI lineage: Eukaryota > Metazoa > Chordata > Mammalia > Chiroptera > Vespertilionidae > Plecotus > Plecotus auritus. The sequence goes on from NC_137773.1 coordinate 73,827,184, forward strand.
CTCAAGATTATCTGGTATAAAAAAAAAACTTAGAAAGTCTGGCCAGTGTGGCTCATTGGTTGAGTATCGATCCATGAACCAGGAGGTCACAGTTCAATTCCCTGTCAGGAGGCATGCAGGAGGCAGCCAATCGATTCTCTCTTATCATTGATGTTTCTATCTCTCTTTCTGTCTCCCTTCCTCTCTGAAATAAATAAAAACATATTAAAAAAACTTAGAAGACATACCTTAACCCCCCCATAGTGCAGTAGGCAATACAACTTTCCAAAATACTGACTCTCAAATGTTAATGTATGTCTAAGACTTTTAATGATTAAAATCTTAATAAAATGATTATAAACTGACATTATTTCAGCTTCAAATATGTCTATATAGTTTTCTGTTTCCAAATTTGACTCATTGCTCATCTTCTCCTTCTGATTTTCCTATTTCTCCTTTTGTCTTTGGAGATTATACCTTTAAATATTTCTCTCCAGATTTTGATCAAGTCTATAATGTGTGATAATCGTATGTTAACTCTGAGGAAATGAATAATATCTTTGACTGAATTAATGTGTGTCGTAACAGAACAGTGATGTGTCTGACAGATTCGCAGGATGCAGGGTTCCTTTGATGACCAACAATACTCGGGCTGGCATGATAATTTAGACATGCAGGAGGCCCTGCAGCTGGCCTCTTGTTGAGCGAAGGAGTTCCTTGGTCTCCATGATGCTGCAGCAAACCTCAGCCATCGATGATAACACCTGCATGAACTAATGATCCCAGTAGCTGCAAGGAGGTCATACTTCTAATTCCTGGCAGTTCTTTCTACATTCTTGCCTCGCAGGGGATTCCAGCCAGAAGAAACAACCTGGATATTAGCCCCAGAGCTGAGATTGCACCTGGAGGGTTTGAGGAACATGGATAGGTTTCCTAAGGCTGCTGTAACAAAGTCCCACAAACAGTGGCTAAAACAATGGAAATTTATTGTCTCACAGTTCAGAGGCTAGAATCCTGAGATCAAGGTGTCAGCAGGGTTGAGCCCTTCTGAGGCCGTGAGGCTTTTTCTCTCCCTGTGTCTTGTTTTTATTGTTTCACAGAAGAATGCCCAACATAGAACATAACTGCAAATATTTGACTGTGCAAAAGAGGATAGTGCTTAAGTGAAAAGGGAGACACAATTAAAAAGCTTTAAACATAACTCGGGCCCTACAAGCACATGGATCCTAGGGGTGTGTAGTGGAGCTGCCTTGCTATGGGTGAATAAATCCATTCCAGGCCTGTCTCATGGCTTCTGGTGGTTTGATGGCCATCTTTGTCATTCCTTGTCTTGGAGGTGCATTACCCTGATCTCTGCCATTATGGTCACATGGCTTTCTCCCTGTGTGCACATCTTTGTCCAAATTTCCCCATTTTATAAGGTCACCAGTATGACCCTAACAGCTGCATTGACCCTATTTCCAAATAAGGTCACAGTCTATAAATTAGGACTTCAATATGTGACTTTCTGGGGGCACAATTTAATCCATAACAGAATATCAAAGAGTCCAGTGGTTCTGGAACACCATAAATGGGATGTGGTGCAGAGAGTGGCAGGGGGTGAGGTCAGAGAAATAACAGCTGCCAGATTATTTAGGGTCTTATGGGTCACTGTAATATCCTAGGTTTTTCCTTTGACTGATACAGTGTTTTGAAAGAACAGTTGCCACGAACTAATTTTAAAAAGATAACACTAGTTGGTGGATTGAGATTGAGCATAGACTGGCAAAGGTACAAGGAGAGAGTCAGCAGGCTACCATGGATACCCGGGTGAGAGATAATAGTGAATGGATAATAGTAACAGCAGTAGAGCTACTGACAAGAGGTCAGGTTCTGAACTTAAATATTTTTGAAGGTAGATTGGATTGAACTTGCTGAGGAATTCCTGTGGTGTTTGAGAAAGAGAGAAGTTTGGTAAGATTCTAATGTTCTGTTCTAACAGGAAGGAGAAAATTGCCATTAAATGAGATGGAAAATGTATGGGTGTAGTTGATGTAGGGCTGAAATCAGAAGTAGTCTGGAACTCCTATTATTTGCACATTTATTTTTCTGGATCTCAGGGTTTCTATTTCTTTGTGTTTTTCCCTTTTTGTTGTTATTTGTTTATTTTTTTCTAGCTTTATTGAGGTATAATTGACAAATAAAGATTGTATATCTTTAAGGTAGACAATGTGAGGATTTGATATACATATACACTGTGAGATGGTGACCACAATGAGGCTAATTAGCATAACCATCATTTCACATAGTTACTGTTTTTTGTGTGTGATGAGAACCTTAAAATCAACCCCTCTAGCTCATTTCAAATATACCCTACAATATTGTTAACTGTAGTCCCCATGCTGTACATTAGACTTCCAGGACTTATTCATCCCGTGTAACTGAAACTTTGTACACTTTGCCCAACATCTCCCTATTTCCTCACTCCCCTTCAAGATACTTGTTAGTTGACTTTTTAGGACACAAATTCCAGTTTTGACAAAGGTCATTCTCATCCTCAATTGCTGCATTGGACTTTTCTTCCATTATGAGGTTTCATTTATATTAGTCACCATTTAGCAAGAAAGTAATAACTGCTTACTACATTTCAGAGAAATATTCCCATTTGATCTTCCCAGCTCTTTATTAAAATTTTTATTTATTTTTAAGTATAACAGATGTTCCCTAGCTCTTTATTATTATTTATTTTTAAATCTTTATTGTTATAAGTATAACAGATGTTCCCTTTCTTTTCCCATTGACCGCTTATAGCCTGTCCCTGCCCCCCCTCCCACTCCAGGCCTTCACCACACTATTGTCTGTGTCCATGGTTTATTCATATATACATACAAATTCTTTGGTTGATCTCTCCCCACCCACCTACCCACCCACCCACCCACCCCCACCTTCCCTCTGAGATTTGACAGTCTATTACGTACTTCTATGTCTCTGGATCTATTTTGTTCACCTGATCTTTCCAGTTCTTTACTCTGCCATTGGATTCTTCCTTGCCATGGTCCAACAAAGGGGGGAAAAATAGTGTGGTATGATACATTGACTTGCTTTAAAACACACAAGGGACTTTTATAGCTGTCATTAATATGCTTGAAGTTTTCTTCCTCCATTTATTTAAATAGCCTCCTTTATAAACAGCACAAAGGAGATTATTGTGAACTGGATAAAGATAGTCTCTTTTTAATGTGATTATACCTCTGCAGAAAGCAATATTTGGAAACATTCAAATAGATAAGATTTTTAATGAGTATACTGATGTTTTTGTGTAGACATTTGAAGTAAGAATTATTTATTATGTTTAACACCTACCTTATCTGACATTAATTAATTAGTTTATTGTTCATTCAGTAGAAATTCATTATCGAGTTTCTACATGTGTCAGGGATTGTGGAGGATGAAGCACAAAACTCACTTTTGACCTACCTGTCTTCCTTGGGAAGCTGTTAAAATACTTTAGAGGTAGGAGTTTTAAAACAGAGCATACTCATTTATAATATGACTAGAGGCCCAGTGCACAAAATTTGTGCACGGGGGCGGGGGAGGGTGTCCCTTAGCCCAGCCTGCACCCTCTCCAATCTGGGACTGCTGGCTCCCAACTGCTCGCCTGCTTGCCTTCCTGATTGCCCCTAACCGCTTCTGCCTGCCAGCCTGATCACCCCCTAACCACTCCCCTGCCAGCCTGATTGATGCCTAACTGCTCCCCTGCCAGCCTGGTCACCCCTAACTGCCCTCCCCTGCAGGCCTGGTCACCCCTAACTGCCCTCCCCTGCAGGCCTGGTACCCCCCAACTGCTCTCCCCTTCAGGCCTGGGTCTCCCCCAACTGCCCTTCCCTGCAGACCCAGTCACCCCCAACTTCCCTCCTCTGCCAGCTGGGTCACCCCTAACTGCCCTCCCCAGCAGGCTTGATCGCCCCCAACTGCCCTCCCTTGCAGGCCAGGTCCCTCCCAACTGCCCTCCCTGCCAGCCATCTTGTGGTGGCCATCTTGTGTCCACATGGGGGCAGGATCTTTGACCACATGGGGGCAGCCATCTTGTGTGTTGGAGTGATGGTCAGTCTGCATATTACTCTTTTATTAGATAGAATAGAGGCCTAGTGCATGGGTGGGGGCCAGCTGGTTTGCCCTGAAGGGTGTCCCGGATCAGGGTGGGGGTTCCCTTGGGGTGTGGGGCGGCCTGGGAGAGAGGCCTGTGGTGGTTTGCAGGCCGGCCATGCCCCCCCGGCGACCCAAGCAGAGCCTCTGGGATCTGGGATTTATTTATCTTCTACAATTGAAACTTTGTAGCCTGGAGCGGAGCCAAGCCTTCTGCTTGCTCCATGGCGGCAGCCATTTCTGTTGGGATTTATTTTATCTTCTATAATTGAAACTTTGTAGCATTGAGTGGAGACCTGGGCCGGCAAGGGCAGGCAGAAAGCTTGGCTTCCTCCATTGCCAGGGAAACCCAAGCCTCCCTCCTGCTCTCTGTGGCTACAGCCATCTTGGTTGGGTTTATTTACATATTTGCTCCTGATTGGCTGGTGGCGTGGCTTGTGGGCGTGGCTTGTGGGTGTAGTGGAGGTACGGTCAATTTGCATATTACTCTTTTATTAGAGAGGACTAGAGGCCTGGTACATGAAATTTGTGCCCTGTGGGGAGGTCCCCTCAGCCCAGCCTACACCCTCTCCAATACAGGACCCCTTGGGGTATGTCCTACTGCCAGTTTAGGCCCAATCCCAGTCAGACATCGCTCTCACAATCCTAGATTGCTGGCTCCTAATTGCTCACCTGCCTGTCTGTGTGATTGCCCCCTAACTGCCCCCCTACTCGCCGGCCTGATCACCCCTCACTGCCTCTGCGTGCCGGCCTGATCACCCCTAACTGTCCCCCCTGCTGGTTAGTCACCCCTAACTTTCTCCCACTATTGGCCAGGTCGCCCCAAACTGCCCCCTCTGTGCTAGCCTGGTCACTCCTAACTGCCCCCCGCACTGGCCTAGTCACCCCTCACTGCTCCCCCTGCCGGCCTGGTCACCCCACACAGCCTGCTTGTTCAGTGGTTTGATCGTCCCTCACTAACCCCTCTGACAGCCTGGTTGCCCCAAGCAGCCTGCTGTTCAGTCATTTGTTCATCCCTCACTAACCCCACTGCCGGCCTGGTCGCCCCACTCAGCCTGCTTGTTCATTTGTTTGGTTGTCCCTCACTAACCGCCCTGCTGGCCTGGTCATAGGCAGCCATGTTGTGAGGGTGTGGCAGTCAATTTGCATATTGCCTCTTTATTATATAGGATGAGGCTCACATGGGCCATTTAGGTTTTTAAGGCTGTTTGTCCTAGTACTCGATTGCCCTACGCTACTTTACCACTGGTGTTGTGTGGCTACCATAGATTTTTTCCTTTACCATCAGTCATTGGTTATCTATGTTCAGTTCTCACATCCATATATGTCGGTCTCTTTCCTCTCTCAGTTTTCCTAGATGGGCAGCAGTAGTGATGTCCAGATAGAAGAATCTGGGAGCCAAATCAAACTGAGGGAGGGAAAGAAAGGGAGAGGATAGTACTGACATGTTTCAAGGATCAAGTTCTGGAACAGAGAGGCAGAGCTAGTGACTAAGATATAACTTTTTAGTCAAATTTGGAAGACAAGATGTGCCTAAAAGGAGCAACAAATTTGCTAGCAGAAGAAATGAGAGTCAATAGGAATTATGGATTACTTTAAAAGAAAATTGATTTCATAGAGAGGAAGGGAGACAGAGAGTGAGATAGAAATATCAATGATGAGAGAGAATCATTGATCTGCTGCCTCCTGCACGCCCCCTACTGGAGATTTACCCACAACCCAGGCATGTGCCCTGACCAGGAATTAAATCTTGACCTCCTAGTTTGTGGGTTGACACTCAACCACTGAGCCATACCAGCCAGGCCTGGGTTACTTTTCAATTGCCCAATTCTAAAAGTTTATTCCATTGGACTACTTCCCTCTACCCACACACCCAGGTATTTCAACTCTATAATAAAAGACTCCTGAATAGATGGGGATACACATCTTTAGCTGCTACAACATGCCTTCATAAGCCAATATAAATCATTGTCTGATCTATGTCTCCAGACTGAATCTGACCAGGAATTCCTTAGTAATCCAAAGTGAGGAGAGACCAGTTGCTTTAATTCTCATTGGTCAGCCTCCATTGGTGGGAGAAATCTTTGCTGTTTCTCTTAGGCTCAAGCCCCAGATTCTTTCTGAAGTGCTCTTCAGACTCTAACTTGTGCCAAATGACTAACTTTCCTTTTGCTGGTCTGTTGGTATTATGCTGACTCCTATCTGAGGCCATTTGCCTCAGTTCTAATGGAAATATCTAACTGTTAAGCCTTCTGTGAAATATATGTCATCCTGATCACATCCCATCTGACTTTGCCTTCTCAGGGCTGATGATCCCAATCCACTTTTCCTACTTAGGACACACTTTGCTATAATGGACAGAAAGGCAGCTTCTTACCTCTATTATAAATTGATTTGAATTGACTCAATTTGGAGTCAGTGTTTTCCTTACTGTTCAGAATATATCTTAATTTCCTTCCAGGGTCATAGTTAGAAGTCTGAGTAGAATAAAAGTTTGATTTTGTTGATGGTAGAACCAATAACATACGTATACTGATTATCGTTACTTCTATATGTTATTCCACACTGTTCTACACTGTGGCCACATGATTTTAAAACAACCACAAACTTTTCCTGTTCTGTTTTTTCCTACTCTGAGTGATGGGAGGAAAGAAATATGATATAATTAGAACATGTTTCTTGGTATTTATATTTGCCATTAATTTTTCCCAATGGAAATTGCAACTCAGGTCTCAGCAAATGTTTAAATGTTCTATAGGTACAGGTGACTATAAAAGTGTATATAGTTGGAAGTGTAAGTTAGAATTTAAGATAAATACAAAATGACATGAAATTTAAAAACAATATAAAACTGAATTAATAAAATTTTAAGGATTCATATATTGTGCCAAAATACTGAATTATGACTTTAAGAAAGGAAGTCATTGTTGTCTTTAAAGCTGGTGAGAGAAAACCTATTAGAAGCAGAATGTCTTCACACATCTCTGAAGAAAGGCAGTGATACTGTCCGGTGGAAGGAAGTGTTGTATATCACAGAAAGAACTATTGGACAACATCAATCTTCCTACTTCTCCTGTCCTTCAAATATCTTCTAAAATGATAGTTGTCGTGTATTCTTTACTTGCTCTCTAGTGTCAGGGAGGAAGAAGCTTTTCTCAATTTTCAAGTTGTTTTTTTTTTTTTTTTTAGTTGGTCTAATAATCAAATAGACATATTAACAAGAAAAAATAGCCAAATTTAATAATGTGCATATGTATGGATACCCCGCATACATAAGAGAGTCAGAGATCCCACATACATGAAAGTTTCAAAGACAGAAAGGGATTGTGTGCATAAAAGATATTCTGAGCTAATGATGAGGTAGGGCATCTTGAGGCTAAAGAAGTTCCTTGCAGGGAGAGCACCTGTTCAGTAATTAATAGTTTGCCCTGCCATATAGATAGGTCAAAAGAGGTTATCTTTCATAATCTTGTTTTTATGGGGAAGGCCCTAATTCAAATTCCTCTAGATAGTTAAGGGCGGGGGTCAGAAGTGTCTCTTGGTTGCCTTTGGCTGAAAACAATCTGAACATCTTGGGGTGAGTTGTTCTGAACCCCTACACTAGGGATTTATCAGAAAAACTTGTTTTGTAATATATTACTAAGTCAGTTTTTCAAATATCCTGATATTTTAAAATAAACTCTAAGTAAAAGCCTTTGCTAGACCGTGTGACAATATAAATTTGAAAATAGCAGCCTAAATATTACAAATTTTTTAAAAACCTAACTTAAGTATATCTCCTCTTTTTTTCAAGTGGGAAAAGTGGCTCTTTCATTGAGTTTGAAGGTGAATCAGGACTATTAGGCAGAACCGGGCATCAGGCTGCTGCAAACTGGATTTTTCTGCCTTTGTTGTGATTATAATACCCTCATTATGTCTCTCACCATGTCTCATGGTTTCAGAGAGAGGAAGGGAGAGGGAGAGAGAAATAGAAACATCAATGATGTGAGAAAATCATTGATTGGCTGCCTCCTACATGTCCCCTACTGGGGATGGAGCCCGCAACCTGGGCATGTGCCCTAATGGGGAATTGAACTATGACCTCCTGGTTCATAGGTTGACACTCAACCACTGAGCCACTTTATTTTAGTTTTTATTAATTGGTATTTATGTTTGTCAAGCTGATACTTTGTTTTGAAAGCTCATAAAAATAATACCTATTTCAGGAAGAAATATTCTGAAATTTAGCATGTCCCTGAAGATGGCTATGGTGAAGTCATGGTGGCTCAAAAGATATCAAGGAAGATTTGATCAAGCTTATCTAAGGATTTAGGAATTTAAAAATGTTCCTAAACTCCGTGAAACATATATCACAGATATTGATATTTGGGGATGACTATGTTATTAATAGACAAAGGTTGTGGCAAAAGATAAAACTATAGTCAGCAGAATTTAGCTTGAACTCAGCGCTAGAGATTTTACACATTAATAGATTCAGGGGCCTTACATTTAGCTAGATCATTGTGAGTGTTGATCTTTTCCTAGTGGAGTATGCCTGAAATTGTCCTTTATTCTTTAGTTTGATTTTTTTAAAGGAACTCAAGTCTCCAACCTCCTTCTTCCCATTCATGTTTCTTTTTATTCCCATTCCTGAGGACATATATTGTTTTTTCTTATTATGTTATAGAGCAGAAAATTGCGAATTGATAAATTTACTGAAGTGACGATAGAAATTAGCAAGTCAGAAGTTGCATATAATGGGTTAATAGGTCTGTAGTTGAGGAACAAAGGACTTGATTCTAATGATGCATTGTCACACACTGCTTATCAGCATCCATCTTAACAATACAATAGAATTTTGTTACAATACAATTCCGGTGGCAAATGGAAATACGCATGGGTTTCCAGGATGCAAGGGAAGAAGTATGATTTCCCTGTTGAGGGCAGGTTGTCTGTCCTCCGGTTGTTGGTTGTTCTTTAGTGGTTCCAGCCTTCCTCCAATGCCTTGGCCAACTGCTATAACAAACTACCATAGACTAGGTGGCTTATGCAACAAACATTTATTTCTTACAGTTCTGGAGGATGGGAAATCCAAGTGCAGGCAGATTTGGAATCTGGTGAGAGCCAACTTCCTGATTCATACACAGTTGTCTTCTCACTGTGTCCTCACATGGTGGAAGGGATGAGGGAGTTCTCTGCAGCCATTATTTTAAAAAAAAAAATTATTTTTTAAAATATATTTTATTGATTTTTTTACAGAGAAGAAGGGAGAGGGATAGAGAGTTAGAAACATCAATGAAGAGAATCATTGATCAGCTGCCTCCTGCACACACCCTACTGGGGATGTGCCCGCAACCAAGGTACATGCCCTTGACCGGAATCAAACCTGTGACCCTTCAGTCTACAGGCTGACACTCTATCCACTAAGCCAAACTGGTTAGGGCTGCAGCCTTTTAAAAAAAATAACGACACTAATCCCATTTATGAGGGCTCCCCTCTCGTGATCTAATCACCTCCCAAAGGCTCCACCTCCAGATACTATCTCATTTGATGATTAGATTTCAACATAAGCATTTGGTCTATAGCAGCTTTTATCCCAGAAAATGGTTTATATATGTACTAGAGGCCTGGTGCACAAATTCATGCATGGGTGGGTCCCTCAGCCTGGCCAGTGATCGAGGCTGATGGGGGGGGGGGCGAAGGGGGAGGCGTGGCCGCTGGCAGGGGGAGGGACCGTGGGAGGTTGGCCCCAGCAGCAAGCTAACCAACTGCCAATTCCATGAGGAATAGGGCTCCCTCCTCCCTCCTGTCTGGGTCCGGGGTGCAGGTGAACCAAATCTGGGGCTGTCAGGGCCCCAGCAGCAAGGTTTGGGTCAGTGAATGTCATAGTTACCGGCTGGTCATCCGGTCATTTCGGTCATTCCGGTTGTTCTGTCTTAATGGTCGCTTAGGCTTTTTTATATATATAGATATATGTATAGTTGATATGGAAATGATAAATACAACTAAAGTGGACAATAGTGACCTTTGGAAATTACCTAGCCGAACAGAGCTGAACCTTTTAAGAGACTTCATTGTGGAGTGTGCCAGCATGTTCTGGCTCCTGGTAGGGTTCCCTTGGAAGCTCCACTTTCTTTATTCTAAATGAAATACCAGTGTCTCCTTCTTCTAACTAAGACTTCGGTCTCTGTGGGGTGTGTAAAAGCAATAATGATAGTACAGAAATTCCCTGGAGGGGGCAGTGGATTTTTTGTTTTAAATCAAATCAATCTATTTAAGTCTTTGTTCCCAGATTTGATAGCTATAACATGATGTCACTTTCCTATAAAGAAACTTTAGAGCACTTTTTACTTGAAGTTTTATATCTATTTCTATGACAAATCTATTTCAGTGATTGCAGGCTCTGCTTTGGGCACAAAAGTTTTGCTGTGCTGTTCAATCCAAATCAAGCCGTATTCTTCCACCTGCTGCCTGCTGCTGCAGAGCCCACCATGCTGTTCTTATTGTTTGCCTTCTCGCTGATATAAGTGCTGTCCCTCAGGAAAGGCACCAGAGGGAGGCCCATATATTTAGTAATCAGTAGAGATTCTCACCAAAAGACAAAGAATACAAATACCACTCACCTGTTTGAATGAGTGAAGGCAAAAATGTTTTCTCCTAAGCTTATGTGGCCCAGGAAGAAAAGAAAAGACATGAATGGTATATAGATAGTGGAAGGACTTATTTCAAACTCAGAATCTTTGACCGAGGAAGGCATTGGGTACCCCAAATGTGAAATCTTTTATTGTATTTTTAATTTAAAAAGGGTAGAAAAGAAGTCTATAGTGTTTATTATTCCAGGAAAGTGGATTTTGTTCCTGATGTAACAAAATAGAATTTATGGGGTCCATTCTGTTCAGGAGATAAATTTAAATTCAAACAATTATCTTTATTTATTTCAGGGAGGAAGGGAGAGGGAGAGAGAGATAGAAACATCAATGATGAGAGAAAATCATTGATTGGCTGCCTCCTGCAATCCCCACACTGGGGATGGAGCCTGCGACCTGGACATATGCGCTGACTGGAATCGAACCATGACCTCCTGGTTCATAGGTTGATGCTCAACCACGCCGGCAGGGCAAATTTAAATTTTTGATTGTATTTTCTGATGAGAGGTTCTATGTAGGAATAGAGGAAACTCACTCAATAGACATATCTTATAAACACTTAAGACTGCTTCTTATGTCCTGACCTCGGAGTGGAGGAAGGTCAGAGGGCCTCTCCAGGTGTGAGTGGCTCTCGCTCAGGGCTGCTTTGTCTCTACCACCATACCTATCCAGGATCTGCAGGGTTTCTGGAACTGGCAAAAGTTTAGTGAGTGCTTGGGAAGTACCTACAGGAGGTGCCTGGAAATAAAACACCTGCTCTTAGATAACTTTTAGACATGTGGTGAGTTTATAGTTCTGATGTATGTTTCTTTACAGTACCACCAAGTAATTTTCCAGTCCTCAGAAGATATTGACAGGCTGCTCTACAAATATAATTCAGTTTTAACACTATCTACCTGGAGATAGAATCAGATCCCACAGGTTAAGGGCTCAGTTCTATAAGCCTGCCCTATTCAGATTCCAATCACAAGTCCAAGTTGCCACCTGTGCTTGTGACTGATCAGCTATAAATTGGAGTTTCTTGTGACCCCCTTCTCAAGTTGGATCAGTTTCCTAGACTGGCTCACAGAACTCAGAGAAACATTTACTAATGCTCTTTTAAAGAGTGGAAAAAATAAATGATTTTAAGTATGTGGGAGTAATTACAGTTTAAGTGTCTATGTGAATCTGTAAAAAAATCATGTAATATTGAGAAAATATAAATTAAAAAGAGCTAGAATAATTAAGTAATAGTTAGTTAATTATGTATTTTAACTCTATTTTATAAAGATGGCATTATAAAAGTGTTTGGTCCCTAGCATCCCTTAGTTTACATTATTGCCTTCCCTCCTACACACACATGTGCACACACATGAAGACCAGGACACCAGAACTTGGATTCCATTACCATAGGAAGGAGAGAGCATGACAGCAATGCAAGGAGAAACAAAAGCCTTTTTACTTTCAATGCCCAGGGGCCTGGCCTAAACAGTGAGCTTGCAAAAATACTGTTGAGCCCTGACTGGTTTGGCTCAGTGGATAGAGCATCGGCCTGAGGACTCAAGGGTCTCAGGTTCAATTCCAGTCAAGGGCATGTACCTTGGTTGCGGGCACATCCCCAGTAGAGGGTGTGCAGGAGGCAGCTGATCAATGTTTCCTTCTCATTGATGTTTCAAACTCTCTATCCCTCTCCCTTCCTCTCTGTAAAAAATCAATAAAATATATTTAAAAAAATACTGTTGAGGAGGTAGGAAGAAAACTGGAGAGAATAATGTCTTCATTGCCTTAGGGGGAGCCCTGCATGTGGGGATCAGGATCTGCACCCTAGAGACCCAGCTACTGTAGGAAGTCTGTGAGAAGGCAAGGAAGACCTATATGCAGTCTGGTATCTTGGATGGGTCTCTGCTACTATTATCTATTAGCAGTTAATTCAAGATGACCCAGAGTGATACCATGGGGAGACTGGTCTTGAGACACTTTCACCAGAATTCCTACAGCCAAGCAGCTGAACTCTGTGCCCTCAAGAAAGGTATGGAAGTAAGGTGAGAAAGAGAGTGAGAAAGAGAGAGGGAGCTCTAGCTGGTTTGGCTCAGTGGATAGAGCGTCAGCCTGTGGTCTGAAGGTCCTGGGTTTAATTCCTGTCAAGGGCACATGCCTGGGTTTCGGGCTCGATCCCCAGAAGGGGGCGTGCAGGAGGCAACTGATCAATGATTCTCTCTCATCCATTGATGTTTCTACCTCTCTCTCCCTCCTCCTTCCTCTCTGAAATCAATAAAAAATATATTTAAAAAGAAAAAGAGAGGGAGAAATAGAGAGAGGGAAAGAAAGAGCATGAGAGAGAGCACACAAGTAGACCTGAGGGGATCTGGTGAATGGAATGGGAAGAAGGGATTGCAGCTCATGAGGAATGGACTATATGATCAAATTGATCTGAGAAGGATATATCACTGGTTATGGTTAAAGCTGTCCAAGAGCCAGATGCCTCCCCTGATGCCTCAGAGAAAAGAGGTAAGGCAATGAACCATGTATGCATTTAAGTAGATTAACTAAAACTATCTTGAATTGAATGAATTTTCCCTTTATTAAAAAGATAAAGCTTTCTGAAACTAGCTGTAATGGCACATTGAGATGGAAACTACACTTAGTCATGAAAAATCAAGTTGCAGATTTACACAACTGAGCTTTGTGGATTTGAAAACATGTGTTCACACACAGAGATACACACACATGCATGCACACACACTTCATTGCAGATGACAAAACCAGGGATGTGTTTGTATGTGTTCAGAGCAGGCCTCCACAAAATGTGTCACTTTGGCATGAGAATTATTTTAGCTGAAGGCAATCAAGATGCTGCAGGCTTACAAGAAACTTTATTTCTCCCTTAAAGAATTTAAATGAAGGGTCTTGCCCATAATAAGAGTTATCACCAGAAATAACATTTTATGACCCATCTATAGAGCAGGGCAAACTTCTAATTAGCAAACATCTGCTCTTCTTATCATCCTGCACTGATCTTCTTCCTCTGAAGTCCCTTAGTGATCTTTAGCTCTGAATGTTATATGTGCCTCATGTTTGCCTTCTGTATCTGATTCTCTCATGTATGTGGGTTCCCAATGCATATGTATATGTTACACTTAGTTATTTTGTCATGCTAATCTATCTCATGTCTATTTGATTATTAGACCAGCTGAGAGAACTTGGAGAGTAGAGGGAAGTCTCTTCCTCTCTCACGCAGTCATTCACCCAGTAGGTTCTCACCTGCAGGGAGAGGAGCTGCTGTATAGAGAAGGGCAGAGGTCAGCCTGCGAGAAGAGCCTGGGTGGACAGTAGAACTGTGACCAGTAAACCTCCATCAAAGCATTCCCATTTGTATCCTTATCCGGAGGCATGTAAAGGTTCCTACCTTGAGAGTTGTTGCTTGCTTGGGTGACATAGAAAACAGCCAGTGCTTATATTTCCTGCCACTACCTGTGGAACAGAACACTGCTGATATTTTGGACCAGATGAGTCGGTTGTTGGGGACAATTCTGCACTTTGTATGATGTTTAGCAGCATCCCTGGCCTCTACTCACTAGATGTCACTAGCATCCCCACTCCTAGTTGTGACAACTAAAATGATCTCCAGACATGGCAAGATCATCTTCAATGGAAAAACACTTAGGGTATAAATTCTTTACTACATAAGTGCCTCCTGATTGTAATGTAGGAAACTAAAGCAACCAGCATTCTGCATATATGATAGGTAACCTGAGGTAAGATGCAAGAGACAGGTAAAGTATGTGAGCAAAATTGAAAACAGCAGGCAAGTGAGTGTTAGAGGATTGGCTTTTACTTACATTTTCTTTTGAATTAAACCTGTCATTGAAATTCAAGACCTTGCTCTGGGAAACCACTACTGAATATATTCTGATAGCAGCTTTCTATTTTATCTAAAATACTGCTTTTCATCTTTCTTTATATATCCTATTTCCCAAGCACTTAATCACATTTATTGCTCACCTTTGGACTGTCTCCAAAGTGGGCATGTCCGAGTAAAGTCTCAGGATGCTGATAAAGAAAAGGTTGAAGAAGAGTGAGGATATCCTGAACTAGAGTAAGTGCTATAGAAAAGTAAGGGATTTTTAAGGAATGAGGATAAAACTTTGAGGAACCTTTTTGTATTTCATATTAAATTTTAATGAGATGTAATAGTGCAACACTGTGACTTAAACACTTTGAGAGAGTGAAAAAATAAAAAAATTTTAAATACCATAAAATTAATATGAGTCAGTAGATACTAAGCAAGAAAAAAAATCACTCTGCTGATTCACTCATTTACTTTCCTGATTTTTCTCTTAGGCAAAGTTTTCTTTAGGTTTTGGGAAACAGATTCACAGGAGATGTACCTCCCTACCCTTGATCCACCTGTTCTAAGGCTATTTGCTATGGCACCATTTTATGCAGTCACATCCACAAAGCCTCCATCTACACTAATAAAAGAGAAACATGCAAATTGACTGTACCTCCACTATGCCCACAAGCCACACCCACCAGCCAATCAGGAGCAAGTATGCAAATTATATTTTCCCAAGATGGCTGCAGCCATGGAGCGATCAAGAGGCTTGGGTTTCCATGATAATGGAGGAAGCCAAGCTTCCTGCCTGCTCTGGCTGGCCCTGGCCTCCGCTCAAGGCTATAAAGTTTTAATTATAGAAGATAAATAAATCCCAACAAAATGGTGGCAGCCACAGAGCTGGAGAAAGCAGGAGGCTTGGGTTGCCCCCGGCGATGGAGGAAATGAAGCTTCCTGGCCGGCCCTGGCCTACGCTCAAGGCTACAAAGTTTCAATTATAGAAGATAAATAAACCCCAGATACCAGGGCTTCCTCTTGGGTCACCAGGGGGCGTGGCCGGCCTGCAAACCACCACAGGCCCCTCTCCCAGGCCACCCCATGCCCCAAGGGAACCCCCACTCTGATCCGGGACACCCTTCGGGGCAAACCAGCCAGATCCCACCCACGCACCAGGCCTCTATCCTATCTAATAAAAGAGTAATATGCAAATTGACCATCACTCCAACACACAAGATGGCTGCCCCCATGTGGTCAAAGATCCTGCCCCCATGTGGACACAAGATGGCCACCACAAGATGGCCAGCAGGGGAGGGCAGTTGGGAGGGACCAGGCCTGCAAAGGAGGGCAGTTAGGGGCGATCAAGCCTGCAGGGGAGGGCAGTTAGGGGTGACCAGGCTGGCAGAGCAGGGAAGGGCAGTTGGGGGGCGGGGGACCCAGGCCTGCAGGGGAGGGCAGTTAGGGGCAAACAGGCTGGCAGGGGAGCAGTTAGACATCAATCAGGCTGGCAGGGGAGTGGTTAGGGGTGATCAGGCTGGCAGGGAGAAGCAGTTAGGGGCAATCAGGAAGGCAGGCAGGGGAGCAGTTGGGAGCCAGCAGTCCTGGATTGTGAGAGGGATGTCCGACTGCCCGTTTAGGCCCAATCCCGGTAGGGGTCCCAGATAGGAGAGGGTGCAGGCTGGGCTGAGGGACACACCCCCTCGTGCACGAATCTTATGCACTGGGCTCTAGTTGTGTTAATAATTTGAATGATATATAGGTTTGAGTGTCATCATTTTATCTGATTCCCAAAGCTTATGTTTTCCCTGTGAGTTAGAATTTGTGTCTCTAATTAATTTAGCAATATCAACTCTAAAATGTTTGCCCTATAATGAGTTTCCAAGTGCCATGAAAACCTCTTTGTTCAGGAAAGATAAAAATTGGTATGTCTTCACCAGGGAACTCATCTTTCACGTAAAATAATAATTGATATATTTTAGCCAGGGAGCTAATATAATAACCTTTTAATCCATGGTTACATCAGGGTAACTATCAGGTCCCACAGTGTGGGTGAAAATCAGATGGGACTTATACTGCTATACTGCTGCTTATTTCAATTGAAAAATAGTAAGTGATTTTGGCCTTTTTATTCCACTGTGTGCTGTCACCTGACTCACCCTAGGGCAGTTTTCTGGGCTAGAGACTTCACTTGTTTAGCATTTCATGCATCATGACTTATCTAAGCATGCCATGCTTAAAACTCCTGCGATCCTGGCCAAACAAACCAGCGTGTAGAAGGAATATTTTGGCATTTCCTAAATGCAGTGCTGAGGCTTTTTATCTTTCCTTTTATTTTGCTTTGTTTTCATTCATTCATTCATTCATTCATTCATTCATTCATTCATTTCATAGATTAGCTGAGCTCATTTGCCTACCAGATGTGTCTTCAGCAATTTATTATAAGACAGTTCTATTATTTCACTTGACATTGTTATTGATGTTAGCTGAGAAGGTGTTGTTTTGGAAGTGATGCTGAGAAAGCATCTGGTTAAGTTAGCTAGTCTGGTTCGAGAGGTGATTTTAAGGCTCATTCACTTAGCCCTTCCATCATCCAGTAATGGGCACCCTTGAGTAACTGCTCAAGAAATGAACACTGTTTTCTACCTATTGTCTTTATGGAGAAATGTTTTAAAATCAAGCCATGAGAGATTGTTTAAAAAGTACCCTTGTTTATCTGCTATTTGCTTAATCCATGGTTTTTATCAGTTCTTTGGGTCAGGAGAAAATAAAGTTATGTATCCTATATGCATTATTCACTGAAACATTTTAAGGAAAAGCTTAACTGTAAAACAGAATGACTCATTTCACTGAGCAATAGGCTGACATTTTAGTGACTTGCCATAAATAGTGCACTGGGACTAAGTAAGCTGACTTTAATGATGAGTTTTATAAGGTAGTTTGTTCCTTCTTCTTCGTGGGCTCCATGACCTTTTCCCGAGAGAGAGATATTTATGGGAAATCTACATCTCTCTTTTATATTCTTCCAAACCTTTAGCTTACTAACTAGGAGCAGAGGAGCTAAGAGTGAATAAACTAAGAAAACTAAGGGGGAGGGGGAGAGAAGGAGAGAGAATGCTTTCACCAAGTGAAAGAAACAAACAGTATCAAGAAGACAGCTTTTCATTTTTTGGGGAAAATTAGAATTTTTTTGGTGTGGTTAGGAATCAATCAGTGTAACACAGGGTCCTGATTCTCCCTCCACATTGCTCTGCACCATGAACATAGGTCCTTGGCCCAGACCTGGTATCACCCTTGGTTATTATCTTTCCTTCAATTCTCCTACATGCTTCTACCCTTTCTCTCCATCTCCCATCTCTACCGCTGTTCATTTTAAATCCACCAACTTTTAAAGTATATTTCACCTATTCCCCCCCCCACCCCCAGTTTTATTGTGAAATAGTTGACATTCATCAATGTATAAGTTTACGGTCTACAACATGATGGTTTGATTTATTGTGAAATGATTACCATAGTAATTTTAGTTAATATCAGTCATCTCATGTAGATACAGTAAAAATAAAATTGAAAACGAATTTCTCCTTCTAATGGAAACTTTTAGGACCTACTCCCTTCACAAGTTTTCTGTATATCATTCAGCAGTGTTAAGCATAGTCAGCATGCTGTGCGTGACATCCCTAGTACTTATTTATCTTATAACTGAAAGTTTGTAACTCCTAACCACCCTCCTCTAATTCCTCTTCCCTCCACTTCTTGCCTCTTGTAATCAAAAGTCAAATCTCCTTTTCTGTGAGTTTGGTGGGGTGTTTTTTTTGTTTTTGTTTCTGTTTTGGTAGGGTGTTTTTATGTATTTTTTTGGGGGGGGGTGGTTTCTTTTTTAGATTACAGTATTTGTCTTTCTCTGTCTGACTTATTTCACTTAGTATAATGCCTTTAAGGTCCATCATGATGTTGTAAGTGGCAGGATTTCCTCATGTTCTGTGACTGAATAATACTTAATAGTATGTGCATATACACAACTTCTGTATCAATTCATCCACAAATGAACACTTAGGTTGTTTTTATGTCTTGGGTATTATAAATAACTGGAGGCCCAGAGCATAAAATTCATGCACGGGAGGTGGGGGGTGTCCCTCAGCCCAGCCTGCACCCTATCCAATCTGGGACCCCTCGAGGGATGTCCGACTGCCCGTTTAGGCCCAATCCCGGTAGGGCCTAAACGGGCAGTCGGACATCCCTATCGGGATTGGGCCTAAACGGGCAGTCGGACATCCCTTTCATAATCCAGGATTGCTGGCTCCCAACTGCTCGCCTGCCTGCCTTCCTGATTGCCCCTAACCGCTTCTGCCTGCCAGCCTGATCACCCCCTAACCACTCCCCTGCCAGGCTGATTGATGCCTAACTGCTCCCCTGCCAGCCTGTTTGCCCCTAACTGCCCTCCCCTACAGGCCTGGTCACCCCCAACTGCTCTCCCCTGCATGCCTGGGTGCCCCCCAACTGCCCTTCCCTGCAGGCCCAGTCACCCCCAACTTCCCTCCTCTGCTGGCCTGGTCACCCCTAACTGTTCTCCCTTGCAGGCCTGGTTCCTCCCAACTGCCCTCTCCTCCTGGCCTGATGGCCCACAACTGCCCTCCCTTGCAGGCCTGGTCTCTCCTAACTGCCCTCCCTTGCTGGCTATCTTGTGGTGGCCATCTTGTGTCCACATGGGGGCAGTCATCTTTGACCACATGGGGGCAGCCATTTTGTGTGTTGGAGTGATGGTCAATTTGCATATTATTCTTTTATTAGATAGGATTAGATAGGATAGAGGCCTGGTGCATGGGTGAGGGCCAGCTGGTTTGCCCTGAAGGGTGTCCTGGATCAGGGTGGGGGTTCCCTTGGGGCGTGGAGTGGCCTGGGCAAGGAGCCTGTGGTGGTTTGCAGGCTGGCACACCACGCCCCCCCCCCCGCCCCCAGCAACCCAAGCGGAGGCCCTGGTATCTGGGATTTATTTATCTTCTACAATTAAAACTTTGTAGCCTGGAGCAGAGCCAAGCCTTCTGCTCGCTCCATGGCTGCCGCCATTTCTGTTGGAATTTATTTATCTTCTATAATTGAAACTTTGTAGCATTGAGTGGAGGCCTTTGCTGGCAAGGGCAGGTGGAAAGCTTGGCTTCCTCCATTGCTGGGGAAACCCAAGCCTCCCTCCTGCTCTTTCTGTGGCCGCAGCCATCTTGGTTGGGTTTATTTGCATATTTGCTCCTGATTGGCCGATGGGCATGGCTTGTGGGGGTGACTTATGGGTGTAGCAGAGGTACGGTCAATTTGCATATCACTCTTTTATTAGATAGGATTCTGTGGTAAACATGGGGGCACAGATATCTTTTCAAGTTAGTGTTTTTGTTACCTTTAAATATATTGCCAGAAATGGAATTGCTGGATCACATATTAGTTCTATTTTTAATTGTTTGAGGAACTTTCATACTGTTTTCCCTAGTGACTGCACCAGTTTAAATCTCTACCAACAATGCACAAGGGTTCCCTTTTCTCCACATCTCTTGTCTTTGGATCTGTCTTTCTGTCTTAACTGAATTCTCTAGTTCTAACCACCATCATCTTTTTCTTTGGCTGTCAAAAACAAAACAAACCACCTGGTAACTGGTCTGGTTTCTATTCTTGCTCACACTGCCTCCTCCACAGTGCAGCTAAAGGGATTGTAGTGAAACTAATTCTTGTGGTGTCACTCCCCTGCATGAACAGTAACATGACGTTTCAGAACACCTACAATAGGATCTTAAGTGAATTTTAAACATCAGAAATTATTATACTAGGTGTGTATATACTATCTGGATTATGTGGGTATGCATGTTGTAGATACTGTCTCAAGAGTACATTATTCATGGAACATCAATTATCTAGACATTTTCTCTTTCCCGGAAATTTTCTAGAAATGAGATTTTATTAAAATATACTATTGAGCAGGAATCTCTCTACCTTCTGCTCAGTTTTGCTGTGAACCTAAAACTGATCTAAACAATAGTTTGTTGATAAAAAGTATATCAGTTCTTTTATTTCAGGTAGTATAGGCAGCACTTGAATAGCTAACATATCTCATCTTGACTTTTTTATCAATGTAACTTCAAAAGACCTGCCTCTGGTAATATGTTTATCTCTAATTTCTATGGTAGATATGGTAATCTGTTCAGTCTGCATTTAAGAGGATATAATAACAAAGGCATAAATATACTTTTTCTCAGGCAATACTGACTTTATTAATAAGACTTGTTCAATTAACTAATTCATATATGATATATGTTTGGTCTTGAGGATCTAAGCTCCATATTTCAGCCTAGTCTTTCAAATCTCAAAATTAAATGTTTGTAGTAGGTAACTTCAGTTCTTATTTATCTTTTTCAGTATAACTTTTTGATTCAACTACAGGTAAAAGATAAATATCTCCAGATTCAAATATTCTTACCAGAGATTGTCTGGGAGTTAATTCATTTTTTGCAGTAACCCATGTGATAGATTTGGTCAGTCCCATTTACTGTGACCAGTCTTCTTGGCCATGAATATAACAATGGAGGCTGTAATGATCAGATTTTATTGACTCTGCTTCAGTCTTCAAAACTAACTAAAATCAGCCCACAAACTTTCTGGAAAATCCCACTCAGCTGAGGATATATTTTTGAAATTGAAGTACCCATAATTAACTGTTTATATTCTTTCGCTTATTGTTTGTAGGATTTTAGGAATTACATTCACTGATGTTTGAAATAGTTACTGATATCATGATATAGTTATTGACTACAGCAATCTTTGCTAGTAGTTTCTGTTAACATTTTGTTTTTAATGGGACCTCATTCCTCAGAATTGAATTCATTGTTGTCCTCTCCTCTTTTCAAGTACCTTTTGTTTATAATGACACTAGTTTGAAACCTTATACCTATTCATTGTCTTCGAGTTTTTTTCTCCTTCATTACCTACTAGTAAACACAGTCACTGAGTCCTGTCAATTTTATAATCAAGTGCCTCAGAAGTAATTAAAACAACAACAAAAATGATTCCTCCTGCAGGCCTTGTTCTAATTCAGGCAATTTTTCTACTTCCTTTTTATTAATCTCCCAATTTATGTTTTCCCCTCATTTAGACTAATGCTATATACTATTGACAGATCTGTTTCCCTAAAAATCCGAGTTCATGCTATTACTACGCTTCTTAAACCTATTGCTTACAAATATCATCTAAATCCTTTAATCTATCATTCAAAGCCTATCATAATCTGTCATTTGCTACCCTTTCACACACATTTCTCTAAATATTGGCAAGAACTAACACTTCATTCCCCTGTGTTTTTTTTTAAAATATTTTTTAAAATTTATTTTTTTGCTATTCATAAGACACATTATACCATCTACTTTCAATACAAATAGACCTCTTATGTCAGATCTAAGATATTGGTTTTATTTTATTCTTTAAAAAATTAGCAAATATTACTAATCTCTTAACTATTTCATATTAATAAATTTGTTGAACATACATAGTGGGAATTTCAAAAGTGATTTATTATATGGGTTATTCAAGAAGCTTTTACAATACTTGGAGTAGCAAGGAAATATAGAACTAAGTTCAAAATTGTCTGCTTCAGTCTGTAAATTTTTAGCAGTTGAAAACATAAGTATTTACTATGTGTTTTTGTATGTGCTGCTTTATTTATTTATGTATTTATTTATTTTTAATTAGACTTTAAGTCCCTGAAAGGATAGGTGCTGTCTTCTATGTATGTGAATATGTGTGTTTGTATTTCCTCATATTGTTGGGTAGGTGCTTGAGAAAAATGGATTGTATGAACTTGTAGAGTTGGGAAGGAGGATGTTTTTATTGCCAAATAGCTTAGGCAAATTAGAAATCCTTACTTCTCACAAACAAGGCCTTAGAACATGGTTAGGTACCACAAATACCTATGGGAAAAAGGCAGGTAAGATGACCCAGTGAGCTGGGCAGCTTGGAGGGGTGAAGACTGGGTCTAACTGGAGAGCTGTTGCGTTTTCCAAAGGAGGCAGCTGCTATTCAGCAGTAGCTATTGTTGCCACGTGGGAATTCAACTTCAGTGTTGCTTAATCTAACTTTCCAAAGATGGATATTTGAACTTTTATGTGAAATATCCTAATTTCCCACCCACCCCCCCTTAGAATTTGAAAGACCACATTCTACAGCCATGTAGGCTGAATTTGTCCTGGAAGCTATGAGTTTGCAATCTTGTCCCTAGAGACGTTGTTATAGTGGGTGTTGTAATTGTAGCAGAATTCTCTCATCTGACATGATCAAGGTTGGCATCTGGTCAGTTAGTTAGAAAAGTCAGTTAAAGTGGCAAATCATAAACAGATGACTGATTTTTATGGAATTCTTAGAATACTACATAATGATGCATATGCCAAATTTTTTATATTAATTTAAAATATACACATTAAAGATTTTCACCAATCTTTTCATGTTGGAGTAAGGTCTTTTCTCTGAGTGTGAGTTCATTGATTGGATTGCTGAATTATGTTTCCCGTGAAGACCACACATGTTGTCCTTCATTCCCAGTTTCCATTTCCTTAAAGTGATACCGTTAATAATCTGGTTATTATTAACAGGAAAGGAGGAAAAGGAAGACTAGGTAATATAGCGATGTCATTTATACAGCTTTGCCAGGAAGCTACAGTTTAACACTCTCCATGGATCTATTCTCCAGAGATCCATGGGGAAAAAGACTGGAGACAGGCATGCCCAGTAAGGTCTGGGTGACGTGGGAGAATGCTTACCTATTAGTCACACCAGGGAGCAAGTCAGTGGCTAGAATAGGCATGGCTACTGCAAACTCTCGGGAAGACTTGATATATATATATTATTGATTTCAGAGAAGAAGGGAAAGGGAGAGAGAGATAGAAACATCAATGATGAGAGAGAATTATCTTATCGATTGGTTGCCTCCTGCATGCCTCCTACTGGGGATCGAGCCCGCAACCCAGGCATGTGCCCTTGACCTGAATCAAACACTTCAGTCCGCAAGCCAACGCTCCATCCACTGAGCCAAACCAGCTAGGGCGGGAAGACTTGATATTTAAACTCCTGAACACTGGGAGCTCTCTCTCTTGTGCTCTTATGCTCTTGGCCCCCTTGTTCTCTCGGGACTCTGGTTGTAGGGGGCGTGAGCCATGTGGGACCCACACAATGGACTGATGGACTGAATCTAGCCTGATTCTGCATCAGACCCAGCTCCACCATGGAACAGAAACTCTAGACCCTGGCTCTGCTTTTGGCTCTGCTGGAGCCCCAGCTGCATATTTTCCAGGACCGGTTTAAGGAACATGGGACCTTGCAACCCCAGAAATATAATTCCATGCCAATAAAAACCACTCTTTCGCCCATGCAAGTCTTAGAAAATTCCTTTTCTAAAGATTGCTAGAACTCCACTCCCACTAGTGACAGAGGAATCCCTCCAATCCAATCCTCCAGAAACGAAAGCAGAGGGAGCAGTTTAAACTCTTGCCAGGCAGGCTGAGTGCAGAATCCTTCTAAGTTTCTGTGACTTCCAGCTGTTACATCGCCTTGTCCCCAAATGAAACTACAGTATTTTTAGTGACTCACCTTTACCCAAAGCATTAACCAAAGCATTTAAATTAATTTTCATAGAAGCAATTCTATTTGACACCCCTATTTCATCAGTCTGTATAATATTTAATTAACCTATGTAATTACAATGTAAAATAAAATTAGTGTACACAAGTTTGGGAGCAAATAAAACTGAATCCTGGCAGCTATTCAATTCAACAGATGGGAGCAGGAGAGCACATAAATATAAAATTAGCCTTCTAGCCACAAGATTCAGCATGTTGTGAGCAGCAATCAGGAAGTTTTAAGGGAGGACTAGAGAGCATAGATTAATCCAGTCACTTGATTAAGTGAAGGTTAGTTAAGCAAGTGACATGGCATAGCATTATAGTTCATTGTGCCGATCTATAGTATTGGCCTATACTATGAAACCCTGAGGATTGCACAGCATCAGCTACTATCTGTACATCACAGAGAGATGTTCCACAGTTGGATTACAAAGGCTTTAGTGTACTTTTCGTGACTCTCACTGGGAGGGGGTCTGGGAGCAGGAGAATAATTCTAATCATCTGTATCCTTTGTAAATATATTTTCTTCCAAGAGGATTGTCTTGAGTAGAAATCATTTTCTACTAGGAGAACTAAAACATTTTAGTGCAGTATACAGAACCATGCTTTGGAAAGAGCTATTGTGACTGTTCCAAAGTTCAAATTTCTTCCCTAAGAAAATTCTGTTTTCTTACCCAGAAGTTCCATTCCATTATTTTCTCAGTTCTTCCATAGAGCAATTCTTTATGACCAGATAAAAAAAACAGTTTATACTTTGATTAGAATTCTGATTATACAGGGTATGGCAAAAATAGGTTTATAGTTGTGAGTATCCAAAACACAGAGTTTATTGTTGTATTATTAACTAGAGGCCCGGTGCACGATATTCGTGCATGGGGGGTGTGTCCCTCAGCCCAGCCTGTACCCTCTCCAATCTGGGACCTCTTGAGGGATGTCTGACTGCCCGGTGGGATCGGGCCTAAATGGGCAGTTGGACATCCCTCTCACAATCCAGGACTGCTGGCTCCCAACTGCTCGCCTGCCTGCCTTCCTGATTGTCCCTAACTGCTTCTGCCTGCCAGCCTGATCACCCCCTAACCACTCCCCTGCAGCCTAATTGATGCCTAACTGCTCCCCTGCCAGCCTGCTTGCCCCTAACTTCCCTCCCCTGCAGGCCTGGTCACCTCCAACTGCCCTTCCCTGCAGGCCTGGTTGCCCTCAACTTCCCTCCTCTGCTGGCCTGGTCACCCCTAACTGCCCTCCCCTGCAGGCTTGATCACCCCCAACTGCCCTCCCTTGCAGCCTGGTTCCTCCCAACTGCCCTCCCCTGCTGGCCATCTTGTGTTCACATGGGGGCAGCCATCTTTGACCACATGGGGGAGCCATCTTGTGTGTTGGAGTGATGGTCAATTTGCATATTACTCTTTTATTAGATAGGATAGAGGCCTGGTGCATGGGTGGGGGCCAGCTGGTTTGCCCTGAAGGGTATCCTGGATCAGGGTGGGGGATCCCTTGGGGCATGGGGTGGCCTGGGCGAGGGGCCTGTGGTGGTTTGCAGGCTGGCCATGCCCCCCGGTGACCCAAGCAGAGGCCCTGGTATCTGGGATTTATTTATCTTTTATAATTGAAACTTTGTAGCCTTGAGCATAGGCCAGGGCTGGCCAGGAAGCTTGGCTTCCTCCATCGCCGGGGCAACCCAAGCCTCCTGCTTTCTCCAGGTCTGTGGCTGCTGCCATTTTTGTTGGGATTTATTTATCTTCTATAATTGAAACTTTGTAGCCTTGAGCGGAGGCCAGA
The DNA here is from genome assembly GCF_963455305.1 of Plecotus auritus. NCBI lineage: Eukaryota > Metazoa > Chordata > Mammalia > Chiroptera > Vespertilionidae > Plecotus > Plecotus auritus. The sequence continues at coordinate 73,853,142 of NC_137773.1, forward strand.
AAACCCAAACCTCCTGCTCTCTCCGTGGTCACAGCCATCTTGGTTGGGTTAATTTGCATATTCACTCCTGATTGGCTGGTGGGTGTGGCTTGTGGGCGTATCAGAAGTATGATCAATTTGCATGTTTCTCTTTTATTAGTGTAGATTATTGTATTATTTTCCATATGAACAATTGTAAACCTACTGTTGCCACACCTTGTATTTGTCCTTGTAAAGCAGTTCATGTGCTTTGAAGGAATCCAAAAATATTCTGTGCACTTTTTTCCTCCATGCTCATTGTTGATGACTGTTGTTCCATGCTCACTGAACTGATTACATTAAATATTAGAGGTATTGGTTAGGCTCACAGATCTTATACGTGCTTACGTTTTAAAATAAAAGATATATTTGAATTGCAGAATGGAAGAAAAGTTAATATTTAACTAAATGACTAGTTTTTTGTAAAACTACGGGTGACAAACTGGCCTTTCTTACTGGTTTAATACTTTCTAATAGCAGTGATAAATGGTTAGAGTAGGTATGTGAATACTTAGTCATCAGCAAGCAAAGAATTTGTTGAGATAGCTTTCCTAAGCAAGTGTCCAATGTTTTTCCAAATGGTTTACAAATTGCTTGTAGGAGTTTGTTCAGTTTCCACTTCCCTGGACTTCATCCCAGATACCTGAAGTAGAATCATTAACTGTGGAGCCTGGAATGTGCATTCTATCAAACCCTGATGGCGGGAGTGCCTTTGAGAACTAGTACTCTTGGCATTTGCAATTACTAGGTTAATAAGAAATAATCTCTTCCCAAGAGTAGGCCCAGTGTGGTGATTAAAATCTGGCAGAAGGCAAATAACCTTACCCTAAGATTAGAGCTCACACTGAAGTGTTTTTGCTGCCTTGTCTTTTCTGGCTGTTGAACTTTGCTTATAGCCAGGAAGAGATTCAGAAACCTGCAAATAAATGCTATTTCTGACTACCTAGAAATCTAGGAGCTAGGATTCACGGCCTTCCTTGAATCTCAAGATGGGATCAATCTTTTCAGGGCCCATAGCTCAGCATGTAACCCCATGCTGGGGGACATTTAGAAGCTGAACTTTATTGATAGTTCATTGTGAAGAGTTTGTGGGCTGTGTAAAAGCTATCAATGAAACAACAACATAAAGAAATCTTTTGGTTCTATTTATTGTATTTTTCCTTCAAAAGGAGACTCAATCTTGTTTTCACATTTAAATACCATTCTGGAATTGATTAAAGTCTATTACAAGGTTTCAGATATCTGATATTGAAACAAAGGAATGATTCTTTAGTTCCTCGTTCAATGAATGTGTAATAAGCAGAGACTTGTGAGTCTTTTAAAGTTTTATTTGCTTTGAGTGTCATGAGGTGTTAGAAGACATAATATTCTAATTTATGCCCATGTTCACTTTGAAGGATACATATAATTCTCTTTTCAGTGAATCCCATTTTGCTCCTTTTCACCTTTTGAAAATGTCATGTGCAACCTTTTAAAATTAAAGACCACAGGGCTCATAGGGAGCCTCACACCATATAGCAGAGGCAAATTGCTCTGAGCTATTATACTGTAGAGCATGTATCTGCTACCTACCAAGAGAGGTAATATGGAGTCACACTCTGGAGAGCTTAAAAAAAACACAGAAAAGGGTGGATGCTGTGTTCTTGAAATGCCTTCACAGCAATTCTCTTTGAAAGGAGAGAAAAGAACATACTCATTTTATGAGGCTGTTCAAGTCATGAGTTGGTTGCCAGCTGGACCACTCTGTCTTCACTGGACAGCTGTCAGGCATGTCAGCCTTGTCCTGTGATTCCTGGCCACATCCCCTTTGTTTTTTATCTTCCCCATATAACTGCACCAACAATAATGCATTGTACATTTCATATTTCTGAGAAGTGGCATCTTAATTTTTTTCAAGGCTGGGTAAACAGAATCATCATCATTATTCCATCTAATCCAGGGATTTTTAAATCTTCAAGAATTGGTTAAACCTTCAGGGTATTGACTTCTTCATCTTAAGTTAAACCCAGTTTGGTTCTAATTTTAGTTTAGTGATCAAATATATGATGTCTTATTCTGATCATATTTGTGTGTTAGTTACTTGTTTGACTCATTTGAAAATTTTAAGGATTAAAGAATTTGAAAATGCACTGTGGTACCTCTGTAGTATGAAAGTTGCCCTTCTTGCATATTATTCTATTTCCCCTACCTATTTAAAAATTTTACCTATTCTTTTGTTAAGAGATGTGCTTATTCTCATTATATGAACCTGGGAGAAAAAAGAATTTTCCTACTGATAAAATTAAGTTCCTATGGTTTAGTACAAATTTGGTGCCAGGATTCTTCAAGCAGGAAGCTGATATTTGATATTTGCACACCTTAAATATATGTAACACGATAGAGAATCAGGAGTGTTAATTCCTCAAGAAAGGGATTTCTTAAGAGAAAGTGTATACTGGTTCTAGGATCTAGTCTCATGCCTTCTATAACCAATAGATATTTGGGTTTCTTAGGTTGCATTTGTGCCTAGAAATGAATACATGTGCTTTGAAGAGATGATAGTTCAGGATTTTACCACTTCTCAATCTATTACAAATTCAAACTCTGAACCAAGAACGGGTGACTGTGTTTTATGCACTAAGTGGTTAGTTTGGTTGTTAGTTTTTAAATTCTCTCCTGAAAATATTAAAAACCATGAAAATAGTTATTTTAGCAATAAAAAGAAATAGTAGCAAGATTTTTTTTTCATGCTTAGAAGTTGTCCAAGGAACAATTTAAATATATTTTGAAAGTACTTTAATTTTTATATTATCATTTTACTAAATATACTATATATCAAATATACCATAGAGTTCAAAAGACAATTAATATTCATTATATCCATTCATAATGAGGCATATTTAAAAGTTTGAATTTGGGTAACTTCCTCAACTTGATAAAGAGCATCTACAAAAAACCTATAGCTAATGTCTTTGTTAATAGTGAGAAATTAGATACTTTTCCCTGATATTAGGAATAGGTCAAAGATTTTCCTCAATGTTTTTCTAGAAGTCCTAGCAATATAATAAAACAGAAAAGGAAATAAAAGGTATACAGATTTATATCTCAGAAGGATAGAGAAATAATTTATAATTACAAGTTTTCTAAAGCAAATGGTGTAAGAAAAGGGAGGTGAAGGACCTAGAGTCAGGAAGAAGCTGTCTAAAGTTCAGTCAAGTTGAGGAAAACATTAAGGCCATCTCAATTACTTTCTTGTCTTGTTCCAGAAATGGGACTTATAAGGAACTCAAGTTCTATGTGTGAATCCTATTCTTCCACTTGCTAAGATTCTGACCCTAATGTATGGATGCTCTTTTTCATTAGAGAACATTTATACGTTCAAGACAAGGAATACAGAAGGGTAAAATTATGAGGCTGGGAAGGACCTATAGAGTTGTGGGCTTTTTTTGTTTTGTTTTTATTTTTTTAAAATATAAGTATAAGTTTATTATATAGAATTAAGGTCTTTACAGTTCATAGTTACTTAAGGCTGAAGAAAGACTAGGTAATTTTTAAAAACCTGCACAAAAATTTCATTTTCACTTCCTCCCACCCTCAACTATTAAAATGGCCTATCAAAACAAACACTATAAATAACACCAAGTCCTTTAAGGACAACTTTCCCAAATGTTATTTCTTAGCATAGGTGATCTTTGTGGCATTACACAGTGTGATCTTAAATCCTTGTGAAGCATCCCTGACAGCTCCAGCCTGTCCATCATTTTCAAATTCAACAAATGTAATGTCATGCCTCTCAAGTACCAAACATACTTCCTTGAAACCAGGGAACTGATTAAACAGCATGGGTAATATCACTTCATTAGTCTCTTCTGGTAAATTATTAAGGAATAAACTACAGTTTGGAGGGTAATCAGGTACCTGAGGATGTGGTGTTGCATTTCCTTGGGTGTTAGATGAAGTTGGTGTTACCTGACCAGGCTTATGCAGTTATTGCTGTCTGTACCACAGTTTTTGGCGTTTTTCTCTTCTTTGTCAGCAAAAGTGCCACGTGTTTTAGATATTATACCTGAATTTGTTTTTGTATACTGGATTTGCATTGGTTTACCATCAAATGGAAATCCTTGTAACTGTCTCAAGGCATTCTTGGGTGAGCCCAGTTCTTTAAATATACCAAAGGCTTGCTACCTCATCTTCATGCTCTTTAATGCCACAATACCTACCACATGCCAAAGTCAGAAAACAGAGCATATAGGGATCTCTTCAATTCTTCTTTTTAAAATGTTGTCATTCATATTATTGATATAAATTGTGTGGTTTGGTCTGACATCCATCTTTTGGGTTAAACTGTTCAAGTAGTCCGAGGTCTGCATAGTGTTCTATAAGCCTACAGTCTTAATAAGTATTGGAAATACTTAGTGTTCTATAAGCCTACAGTCTTAATAAGTATTGGAAATACTAGAGGCCTGTTGCACAAAGAGATTCGTGCAATAGGCCTTCCTTCCCTTGGCTTCCAGCATCAGTTTTCCTCCGGTACCCAGGACCCAGGCCTTCAATCCGGCCAGAGTCTGCCGTCTTAGTCTTCGCTGCAGACTCCGGAGTTTGCAGTCTTGTCTTCACTGCGGCACTCCGCTCCTGTAGATCCCTTCGCCCACCCCCAGCCCTCCCTCTTATAGCAGGCATCCTGCCCCGCCTGGCCACTCCACGCCTGGAGCAGCTGGGCGACTGCCATCTTTGGCCTTCTAATTTGCATACTCACTCTGATTGGCTGTGGGCATAGCGGAGGTACAGTCAATTTACATGTTTGTCTATTATTAGGTAAGATGATATTGTTCCAAACTCCTAATCGGCATTTAAAATAAAATCAAAACTATTCCATAAAATTTATAAGAAATTGCAGTGTTTTGATTTTGCATGTGATTTCTGTTTCAATGTTATTTCTAAAATATTAAATTTTAAATTTTACAAAAAAAATTGATGCTGGTTCCTCTGGTTAGTGGGAGCTTCAAACTTTGCTACCTGTTGCATGGTCTGCACTGAAGAACAGTGGTCTTTGTAGGGCTGACAGCCCAGTTACTTTGGATTGGCCTCATAGTTTGGTGATAGCGGATCATTCATATTAAATCCTGTATTTTATCCTGTGACATTGATCCAAAATGATGGATCCAATATTGCCTCTTTTCCCTAAAAGAAACGTAGAGTTTGAATCATGGGTATATTCTCTTTCAACTTTCTTTCTTGAGTTGCATACAAGGAAAACATTATCATTCAAATGTTCTTTTAATCATCCCATCCATAACATTACCAGCAATCAGAACAGATTTGTAATTAAACATATTTGTAATTTGAGAGCCATGTGCAAAAAAACCCCCCCAAAAACAGATATCTTGGGATATATTCCTAGCAGTGGGATCACACAGCTAGAAACACCAGTCAGAAAGGATACATGCACCCCTATGTTCATAGCAGCACAATTTACCATAGCTAAGATTTGAAAAGCCTAAGTGCCCACCAGCAGATGAGTGGATTAAAACACTGTGGTACATCTACACAATGGAATACTATGCTGTGGTGAAAAAGAAGGAATTCTTACCATTTGCAACATCATGGATGGAACTGGAGAGCATTATGCTAAGCAAAATAAGCCAGTCAGAGAAAGATAAATATCACATTATCTCACTCATTTGTGGAATATAATGAACGACATAAATTGATGAACAAAAACAGATCCAGAGACAGAGAAGCATTGATCAGACTGTCAAACCTCAGAGGGAAGGTAGGGGAGGGTGGGGGTAAGCGGGAGAGATCAACCAAAAGACTTGTATGCATGCATATAAGCCTAACCAATGGACACAGACACCAGGGGGGTGAGGGCATGAGTGAGTAGGTGGGGGGAGAAAGGGGGGATAAGGACACATATGTAATACCTTAATCAATAAAGAAAAAAAAACAAATATCATGCTTTACTGAGAAAATAGACAATTTTGTAAAATATCAGGCATTTATCTGTCAAAGTGGGCCATTATATATTGAACTATAGTAAGAAGCAGCCACTGGGCACCTTCAATACCTTTTATTTATGCTTTAATGAATTTTTAAAAAATCTGGTGTAAGACTGATCCAAATTCTGCTATATTTTACTTTATCTTAGACAAAACTGGATAAATGTAAATATTAATCAGGACAATACAAGTAGAAGAATAAATTTATAATGCATAGTGAAGACAAATGTATTTTCTTAAATGATACATTTTTATTAAATTTATTTCTATGTAAAAAAATTATCAAACATCAAGAAAACAATGAGGAAGATGAGGATGGAAAATAGTGTGGATTATCTTTTTCTCTCCACTGCCTCTATTTCATATGCTGGGTGGCTTCTAAAACAACAGACATGAAGGCTGTCCTATTATCTGCGTTTAGGATTCATTATTCTGTGTGGAACATTCAAAATGCAGGAGGATTTTCATATGTTGGAATAACTATAGAACTCATGGTCAGAAGACTTGGTTTTAAATTCTTGCTCTATAAATTATGTGACCCTGGATGAGTCATGAAATCTTTCTGAGGCCTCAAATTCTCATCTGAGAAAATGAGATTAATAAAAATATTTTTTGTGTTCCCTGTTACAAAGTTGTAATAAGCAGCAAATAATTTAAAGTATTGGAAGATGTTGCAAACCAAAATGCACCATCAAGGATTATTACTTATGCTTCAGTGCATACATGGAACGTAGTCTGCGTTCACTGTATTTTCAGAAACTAACTCTCCATCATGTTGACATTTGCTAATTTTAAATCATGCTGCAAATGAATGGCTCAGATTGGAACACCTGCTATCATCATTTTTTAAAGAAAATGACTATCATTTGATTTACAAGAACATTTTATCTTAATAAGTTCAGTTCAGCATTTATTAGCATGTATTAGCCTGAAATTCCCTGAACAGAAAATAATATCTAATTCTCTTCTCAGATATCAGAGTATCAACCATATTATGCTGGAACACTATACTTAGTAGGAATTGCTGGCCTCAATAATTTTTATTATTTTCCCAGAAGTATTTTATAAACTATAAAGTTTGAAAATAAAGGAAAAAAGCAATAGTGTGGCTCAAGAGAAGACAAACATTTTGGCATCATAGTTCTATATTATGTAAGTAGGATATCAGCATTTTCTAGACGATAACCTGCTGTTAATAACTTTTCCCATTTTAGATTATAAAAAACAATATAGCTTGGCTGGTATGTCTCAGTGGTTGAGCACTGACCCATGAACCAGGGGATCATGGTTCAATTTCAGGTTGGGGCACATGCTCAGGTTGTCGGCTTGATCCATGGTGGGTTGCATCGAGGAAGCAGCTGATCAATGAGTCTCATCATTGATGTTTCTATCTCTCTCTCCCTTTCCCTTCTTCTCTGAAATTAATAAAAACATATAAAAATATTTTTTAAGAACCAACAAAATGAGACATATTACAGGACAGTTTCAAAAAATGAACACAAATACTCATTATTTTAAAAATAAACAAAATAATTTTTATTTAAAAAAAAGTTATATTTTTTTGGATTAAGTATTGCAAAAAAAAATGACTGTGAAGACATCACAGAACTCATACTTACTTTCATGCAGTGAGCATTTATGAAACATGGCACTACCCTAGATTTTAAAGGGGAAGGGAAAGAAAGGAATGTTTGGCCATTGCCCAAGCAATGCAGTCGGATAGCAAGGTATAGGCATGAAAAAAAAAAAAAGTTTAGTATTGTGTGATTCTTGGCTAAAATAAGCAATCTAATTTAAAATTCTATATTTATTTAGAGCAAGTAAGCATTATGTTAGAGGGAGACACTAGAATAAATGTGGTAGCTGAGTTGAATATGCACATGATTTGAAAAGAGGGAACAGAAGATAAAAGAAGTTGCAAAATGGAGAACCACACAAGCAGACTCGACATCAGAAAGGAGAAAGATTTATGAAGTCCCATTCTTTAAAGATTGTATTGTGCTTCGCTGCCTACTTAGACTTAATGGTTTTATAACTTTGAAAACATGATTGTGTTAAGTGGAGAAAATTTAAAGAGCCATTGGAAAAATTCATTATCATTGTTGCCCTTAAATGGGACTAAATGGAACCTGTTCATTTTCCTTATTTTAAACCTCCTTAAAGGAAGACCAGTTCAACTTCATACTTCATAGTGACTGTCATTGTTTTCACATAAACGTTCGCTTTGGCTCACCTTGAAACATCCTTACTTGTGTGTTTTGAAGTACATTTGCTAAACTGGAAACCTCAGAACTTGTGAGTAGCTTCTAAAGTGTGATATTGAAATAATACTATACTTTTTAAATTATTTTGTTTCTCCTGAATACATTCTACTGTATAGTGGTTCCTGAAAACTGTGCTGAATAAGATTAAACAAAAGCAAACACTTGTTTTGTCTCCTAAGTATTATCCTTTAAAGGGCCCGAAAGTCTATGATACTTTTTTTTTTAACATTGCTTAGCATTTTTAAAAATTGTTGACACTTTTACAGATGTCCTTCATTACCCCCCTCCCTTTGTCTACCTCTAGCCATCCCCACCCCCCTGCCCTTGGCCATCACTACACTACCGTCTGTCTCCAATTTTCAGTAATAGTATGGCTGAGAGTACAATCAATTGTCCCTCTTATGCACAGGAGATACATCTGAGAACCCCAGTTGATGCCTGAAAACTCAGATAGTTCTGAACACTAATCACCTTCTCCAACTCTGCTGGGAATGTGGCAGCAGCTTTCTCGCTGGCAGACACTGCCTCTCCAGTAATTTTTACATTTTTTAGTCCAAACCTATTCCTGAATCTGTGTAACCATCCTGTACTTGCAATAAATGGCTTGGTCACTCATTTCAGGGGATTCCTTGCTGAAGTATAAGCTCAGTGCTTTCTGAAGCAACATGTTCCCTTAAATGAGGACACATTCCCTGTCCTCATCCTCCACAGATACATTTAATGCCTTTTCCATCTTAACTAAGCACTTACCGTGCACTGTGACTGTAATGTTTGGAGTTTGAAGTGTGATAGCAAAACTAGCAGGAATTCTTTTTCCTTCACAATTTCATGGATAAAAGATTCATTCTTACCATCGATCTCAGCAACCTCAGCATACGATTCTTTTTCTTTCCTTATTAAGACAAAAACTTTCACCTTTTCACTTAAGGGACACACTTTACAGCTTCTCTTTGGCATAGCCGAATTTGCCAGCATCACTACTCTTGCGTTTCGGGGCCATTATTAAGTAAAATAAGGGTTATTTGAGCACGAGCACTGTGATTCCAAGATAGTCAATCTAATAACACAGAGGGCTACTAAGTGACTAACAGATGGGAACAGCTACAGTGTGGAGATTCCAAAGGGACCAGTCACGTTCCGGGAGGGACAGAGCAGGGTGATTAGAGATTTCATCACACTTCTGAGCATGGCATACAATTTAAAACTTATGAACTGTTTATTTCTGGAAATTTCCATTTAGCATTTTAGACTGCAGTTAATATTTGGGAATTGAATCAGCAGAAAGCAAAACCACAAATAAGGAGGGACTGCTGTATAGCATAATCTTAAAATTAGTTGCCCTTTAAGTGCTATCAGTACATAAATATTCCAAGCTTTATTCCATTTTGTCAAGAATACCAGGTATTCATGTCTTTCACAATATGCATATAACCACTGAATCAATACCCATATTCTGTAAATAGCATGAGGACAGGGAGTGTAGAAATTATGTCTTTGCTGGAGGCCTTCACCGTCTGTTGGAATTTTATGAGTGGTCTAGGCATAGAGAAGGAACCTTTAGAAATCACATTTCAACCCTAAACTTTTAAGAACATCCTGAAATATAGTGCTTTGTGGGCACATGTAGTTCAAGGATAAATAGAGGAGTAATTTGCCATTTGTACCAAATTAAATCAGACTTTCAGTTCAATCAAAACAGCTTGCAGCTGGATGCAATAATCTGATTTCCTGACACTCGGAGAAAAATTGAAGCCCTCCAAAAGGCCCCTGCTGATCTTCAACATGAAATACAGCTTGCTGGCAATATCACTCAACCTCTGAATGCCTTCACATTTAATAAGCTAAAAAAATGCAAATAAAGCATAAGGTTAGCTGGAATTGGCTCTCAGGTAGTGTTTTATAAAATGAAATGAAATAACACAGCATAATTTCTCTAAAAGATCATGCTCTTATTCTTTCTCAAAGCAGCTATTTTGTTAAATATGCCATTAGATGAATTTCTATACTAGTGTCCTGGGAGTACTGTTTTGACATTGGCTGTGTGTTAAAACATAATAAAAGGCTTTGGAGAACAATTTCTAGAATTCTGTTTGAATAACTTGCTATTTTCCTAGGTAGGTAATGAGGCAGATAAAGGTAAATTGTAAAGTATCCATTAACTGTTGGGTTATTCAAGATAGTGAGGATCCAAACGTACAGATACATGTAGTCCTGGCACATTAGTTCAATTTGGAACAATTGTGTTTTTTTTTTTGTCTTGAGTTTTTACTGTAAACTGATAAATGAAGGCCGTTCAGCACGTTGAATGAACTTTTCCTAGTGCCCCAGAATTAAGAAATGCTCAATTAAGGACAAAGAAGCACAAAGTGACATACCTTCTAAGGAAAGCTTATTGCATTTAAAGTGTGAATCTCCCTCTAGGGCTTATAATGAGGTTTTTAAACCTTCTTTGCTTCCCTTATCACAAGTCTTACACTCTTTTGAGTAAGCACAAAATTTAGGGAGAAGTAGAGGATCAGAGGACATTGTTTGGATGAAAAGTCTTCAGCATAGGGATGCTGGGATTTTCCCTCCCTTCCTTTGGGGGCAGGAAAAGAAGTGCTCAGCCCTTTTCTATTCCACATCCCAACAGGAAACAGATGGCACACTCAACTAGGGCAGTTGAGGAGAAATTAGTGAAGGGACTATTTGCTAAGGTGTGAACAGAGTTAAGGGAAGCCAACAAGACACAGTGAAGCATCCTGGCCTTACCATGGTGGGAAGCTCTAACCACCACTAGCCCAAAGAGAGAGGAGAGGAAAGGGTTGCTAGAACCAAGAGCTGTAGCTGGAGAGGAGGGCAGCCTGACAGGTCCCGTGGTCTTCTGAAGAGGGTCACAGTCATTGGCAATGGGGGGCCCAGCAAGGGGGGATCAAGGAAATAAATACTTCAGTAGCTCTCTCCAGCCTCTGATCTTGTACCAGTACCTTCCTTTGGCCCAATTCAACCAGAAGCCAATGAGCAAAAAGAACCCAGTTGAAGCTTCATGTAGAGAACAGCTTCTTAGGGACCCAGAGCAGAGAAAAGAAGGTGGGAGTGGACCTGGAGGGATGTACAGAGATTATTCAGCATTCCTGGGGAGGGGGAGAAGAGGAATATTAAACCAAATATAATGTTGATATAATATTGAAGTGTGAAATTGTATTAGAGCTTCTACTAACTAAAAGTCAATACGAAGTTTTAGGACTTATTTAGGATGCCATTAAGGGAGATAAGAAATGGTGGTTCAACAGAGCATGGTTGTAGTTAGTGATTGTAAAAGAACAGAATCATTAAATGTTTGAACAAGACTGAGTTAAGACTCTTCAATAAATTACACTGAAAAACGGGAATAGTAGTCCACATGTACAATTTATGTGACAGTTTATGAGTTTTGGATCTATTGTGGCAAGAGTCCAAACAGGTAAACTGCATATTCTTGACTCTGATCTCTCAGCTGAAAGACTAGGACCAACACCTCTTTGCCTAAAATGCTACCATGAATTTTTTATTCCTACCTTAAGAATACTTCCTCTTTTCTTAAGAACTTCTAAGTCAGATAACTCTGAGTATAGAAATACTTATGGAAACCTATAGTGTTTGATCTTTACTATCAAAGAACTTTGCATTACTTTATTTCTAGTTTGCCATGTACCATCTCACTGTAATGTATGTGATTTATTTTTAAGCAATAATAAACTGGTGACCAGAAGAATCAAGAGGCCCTATATCCTCCTTAAGGTTGGTAGCATCCTTAAAAGGCCTTCCCCTAGCACCAGGTGAGCTCTTTGGAGTTGGCTGAGATTGCTCATTAGGTTTAGTAATCCATAGTTTTGCTCACTGACTTCTATCTCTTTGACACTTGAAAGATTAAACTTCCTGCCCTCTGTGATGGAGTAGAACCATGTTACTAGTTTAGGTCAATAAAACATTTGAAGTGGTATTTATAATTTCTAGACCAAAACATCTAGCCTTGATAGTTTGGGGTTGTCATATACTTTAGCCTCTTCTGATTAACATACTGGGGAAGGGTGAAAGTGTATATGTAGGTCCTGGGAATCAAGAAACATATTTCTGTCTCAGAGACCTGTAGCCATATGATTTGCAGGCATCTGAAATCACATACCATGTTAACATCTCCAGAGCCTCTCAGCCTGATTGGGAGCCATGTCCATGGACAGACTTATAGGGCAATAGTACTTTGACACTTGTAGATAAAAGATGGAGAATTCTCAATTAGTCTACCTGGGCTGTCAGAAACTGGTAAGACATATAAAACATATTTTTGTAAACAGTAGTCTTTTGTCCTATGTCCTGCCTCTTAAATAGATATGAACCTATTGATTCAGCCCCCCTTGTGGTGGGGTTCTAGAAAGTTCTGGTTTTTTTTTACTTGGACTCTTTTCAATTTCTTTTCAGTATGAAAGCAAAGGTGAAACTGTTTGGTGTTAGGATTGTCTCCAGGATTGTCTCTTCAGGCATCTGTGCCTCTGCTCCCACTCCCCCAAATCCATGGTGACAACTAAGTCAGGACTGAAAGCCCTTATGAAAGCTGCAGAGCTCACTAAAAATATCAGGCATTTTGGGGGAACAAAAGTGATGAATTATTTTGCAAAACCACTATTTTTCAAAAATAGGCTTAATTTTGTCATCTTGAACTACGCAAAACAATCGGGCCACATCCTTTAACTAGTTCTTTAAATATTACTTTCTATTCTTATACCAATTATGTACAGACATACTGTCTTTTTAAAAAATAGCTCAATATCACATTAACCATACTTTTGACTACCACCATTAGTCTGAGTTCCCATTGGAGGCAACACTATCAGGAACTTTTATGATTTTTGGAAGCTAAAATTTAACACAGATTCTCCTCACACAGATCCTTTTTGGATAATTTTTCTGTCATTCAGAATTCACCATACATGTGCCCATTTGTTAGGTTCTGTGAGTATTTTTGCAATTGAGAACCTTGTTTCCTCTCTGGAGTTGGACCTGTTGGTGCTCATGTCACCTGCTAACACTAATCCTCCTCTGGAATGATCCCCTCATATTTCTTGTCACTTGATGAATCCCAACTCCAATCTGAATCTCATGTAATCCCAGCCTTAGACTATTACCATTACTTGTCTGGAAGAAGCTCCTTTTAAAAATCTTCCTGTCTTGGGGAGAATAGAATTCAAAGTCCACCCCCACCCCATCCCAGCTATAATGCTCTGAGTCATTATGTGATAGCTTGACCCTTTCTCTTGCCAATAGTGTCAGTGACTCGGTAATGAGGGACACACTGAATCCAGTGTTCCCAAGGGAAAAAATGAATGTATATTCTCTGAATCTGACTGTGTCTTGATCACATTTCATGGTGACCAAATACCCAATTCAGAAATGTGGTGGGATAGAGCAGCAAAGGTAAAGACAGATCCTCAACTTCTAACCCTCCTTCCTGTTTTTTACTTCACCTGCCTTCAAGAGATGAGGCTTTTAAAAATGAACTTCACTATATCTGAGGTTGATGCCACCTAATCTCCCCAAATTTCAACTTATCTAGCAGCAGGGGTGAGCTCCCACTCTGGAGTCAAAGGCAGAGAGTTAGCTTTCAGGCACTTGACTCATATAATCAATGACACATCCTCCCAAAGGATGGCCCTGGCCCGTAAGGCTCAGTGTCATTCTTAAATCCTGCTGCTCATAAGGATTTCAGATGTCTTGAAGCCAATGCCGTAGCATTCTGAATAAGGTTATAGGCTTTAACATTTGTGAAGATTATCTTCAATCTTTTCTTATGAAATTGCTCTATAGAGATATTCTGACACATGAATAAAAAATATTAGTTCCTCCAGCAGGGAAAAGAGGCAAAGAGTTTAGTATGATAAATAAGGAATCAGAATTTATTATTTTCTGAATCTTTTCTGGTTGTCAGGAACTTCACTGTTCCTCAGATTTCTCCATCCCATTTACCTGGGACTACTCAGAAGGCTACCCACCCTGGGAGCCTTCATGTCGGGGGTGGGGGGTGGGGGTGTTCCTTTTAACCATCCTTTCATGGGGGAGTGGGGTTTAGGAGGAATGGGATGCAAACAATTATTAACATATTTCTTATTAACACAATTTCAATACAATTTCAGTTGCAATCCCAATACCTCATTTTACTTCTATCGCTTTGGCTTTAGAATTCAGTTCCTCTGACCCTGAATTTCAGATTCTGGTTTTGCATTGTTCCCTGGTGTCTGATCTCATCGTTTGTATTAGCTCTTTCTGCTATGTCCCTGTCTCAGCTTGCTAGCCTCCTAGCCAAAAGTCCCAACCACTGCTTATTGTAAACTAACAAGCAAACAAACTCTAAACTCTTACCTAACTTCCTTTTCCTAAATGTGTTACCTGTCCTATTTCTTTTATTGTTATTACTAGAGGCCTGATGCATGGATTTATGCACCAGTGGGGTCCCTTGGCCTGGCCTGCAGGGATCAGGCCGAAACCAGCAGTCTGACATGCCTGGAGGGGTCCCGGAGTGCAAGAGGGCACTCTGCAAAGTTGCTGTTGCTTGGCAACCCCTGCATTGAGCGTCTGCCCCCTGGTGGTCAGTGCACGTCATAGTTACCAGCCAGTTGGCCAGTCATTGCTTAGGCTTTTATATATATAGATTATTTCTTTTAAACTTGATTTTAGAGAGAGAGGAAGGGAGAGGTGATAGAGAAAGAGAAAGAAACATTTATGTGAGAGAGAACCCGTACACTCCAGGACTGAACCCACAACCTGAGTATGTGCTCTGACTGGGAATCTAACGTGTGACCCTTTGGTACACTGGATGATACTTCAACCAACTAAGCCTTACTGGCCAGGGCCATCCTATGGTGAAGTCTTTGTCCCTGACTGCTGAAGACTTTCCTCATTCGACCTTAAAGTGTTCATGATTCTCTGTTTCTCTCCTTAATTAAATTTCCAGTTGTGACCAGGCAAATACGCAGTGCCAATATTTATCACTTTCCCAGTCCTGTTCTTTCTGGCTCTCCTGCAGTCCTGCCTTTGCTTCTGATATTGCAGAAGCGCTGGGACCTTAAGAAGGAAAGACAAACCCAAAAGGAAAACTTCCCTTGTCACTTCATGAACATTTGGGCTATTTTCCCTCAAGAAAAAGCTCCACAGAAAGAGAAAGAAAGAAAGAAATGTTGCCCTGGGCCCTTCTGCTCCCCTGGTGTGTTTGCTCCCCTTGTTCCAAACACACTGTTTCCATTACGGAACAAGATTACTTCAACATTGCAAGGAAATATTAAAACATACAGTATAAAAATTACATTAGTTATGCTGTGAGGAAGTTATGAATATCTATAGTTTAAAATCTCTCCTTTTAACATGAATTTTAAGATGTGTAAAAAAAGGAATATCTCTTTTTAAGGACTGGATTTGCAGCAAGCTGGATATCCCCGAGGGTGGTTGATAACAACACTATTATAGTATGTCTCTTTTTGTCTCAGCTTTGCTTAAACCACCAAAAGAGGGAGAACAAAACAATAGGTGATCTCAATGTAATGCTTATGTTCAAGGACAAAAGTCGACAGGGTGCTGAGAAAGCAATTTAACTATGTTCTGTAGAGTTTCTTCAAACCCACACTGTGTGGCAACTTTTTCCTGTTCCCTTACATAATGTTTAAGGTTACTCATGACTTTTCAAACCTATAACTTTAAGGTTATCTGCTGTATGTAATATTTCTCTTGATGTCATCTTGGGACACTTAATAGCCTCTTACAGGCAAGAATCACCATCAAGATTCCGTTCAAAATTTCTCTAACTTGCTTATTTTCCATGACGTCTTTGCTCACAGGAAGCTCATGCATTATTTTTTCATGCTAGGAAGAAATACTGTTGCCCCCAAGTCGACCTCTCTTTTTCCATCACTTTCATGGGGAGAGTGGTCTTTAATTGCATCTATTTTTATCCTTTCCTGGCCTGAGGAAACTCTAGTCTCATTCATTCCCTCAGCTCTGGGGAGCACACATTAAGGTCTCTGACAGGTTTTCCTGAGCCCCATTCATGGGCAAATCAAAATTTATTTTCCTGTTTCTGAGGACATAGAGCACTTTTCTCAGTCTTCCTTGCAAAGGGATTAAAGCTATGTAGCTGGGTTCTAGCCTTGAAATTTTGATTGAAGAAATGTTTAAACTGATAAGAACAGATACTGCATGTGATCATAGCCAAAAGGCCGAGACACGGCTGATTGAAGTAATTTTAGACACTTCCAATCTTGTTCCCTAAAAGCTTTGTGTTACTTTTTTTAATCCCTTCCTTGATGGTGGTGATCTGCAGGCCTTGTGCTAAGATGGTGATTGCTGGAGCTGGAAGAAACCCAAATCCTAGAGTCTTTAGATAGAAGAGACCAATAAACACCAGCTTTTGTGTGTGTGTTAAATCACACAAATTTTGGATTTACCTCTTGTGACAAAAGGTTAAGACAGTGAACTGTTTAAACCTCAATCCTTATGCTGGATTTTGGGCTATGGTTGCATAATTGTCTTATTGACCAAATCCTCTTATAATTCCGTCGGGTCAGTCTAGGTCCTCCCTCAGAAATTTAGAAATAGGTGGCACAAATTTCTGTGTTCTCTATCTGTTGTGGCCTCATCTACTTATACTTACTCATTTGCATGTCTAAAATGATAATAATTTTAATATTTTGCAGTGTTTTTTAAAAGTATATTTTTATTGATTTTAGAGAGGAAAGGAGAGGGAGAGAGAGAAACATCAATGATGAGAGAGAATCATTGATTGGCTTCCTCCTGCAGGCCCCCCTCACTGGGGATTGAGCCTGAAATTGCAACCTGTGCATGTGCCCTTGACCTGATATTGAACTGTGCCTTCTGGTTCATAGGCCGATGCTCAACCACTGAGCTACACCAACTGGGCAAGGCAGATTTATTCTAAGCAGTGAAATAAATAATTGCATAAATTATAGGTTTTATTCAGTTTTTCAGAGACACAAGGTTTAACCTGATGTATCCAAAAGAGACTGACAAAATTTGTTTTTTAAATGCATTTTGCCAAAAGGAATTTCATTCAAAATACTTATGCCTTATTGTGTTTTAAATATGTTTTTTTTTTTAAATCATTGCAATTGTAGATTTAGGTCATTTTGTTTACAGAAAATATTTACTGTATAATCTATATTCTAAAGCTATGTTTCATTGTCAAAAAATCTGCCAAATCAGATATAATAACTGTCAGAAAAAGTCTGATTTAATTTTTCCATTCGAATAGACATATTGACATGTGCCTCTGAGACAGACATCTCACTTCTGAGTTGGGCTGTCTTGTCATTTGTTTATTGTCTGTAAGACCCTGAATTCCTCTCACTTTATTATTCCTTACCATTGTTCTCCTACCTTTGCTCTCACAGAACTCTCCCTCAGGAGCAATGTACTCTTTGAGGATGGCTGACAATTGGAGGAGGTGCGGCTATTATGTGAAAATTGCTATCACTCCCATCCTGATCACTAATATATCTAAATTCAAAACATCACCACACAGATCAAAATACCATGTATTTGATTAATTAATTAAGCTTTATTCTTCTATGAATTTTCTAATTAAAAAAATGAACATACAGTGCTTTTATTAGAAACTCATAGATGATGATTTTCAAAATTTAAACATGGCACACCAGTATTAGAATAAAACCAACCTATGCGGACTGTACCAACCAGAGATGTGTAGAAACAGCTAACATTGATATCTTCTGATAAAAATTCTCAGTTTTCTGACTAGCTATAGTGCAAAACCCCATCAGATTAAAGCACTTAAATGCAAATGTAGAATTGTGATGGGGTTAGTCTGGGTTTGCAGAAGAGTGTTTTTATTAATGATCTTCCAATTAAAACACATGATTCATCTGTGCCTTTGCAAGGAGTTATGATTTATATGTGTCATTTCTGCCTATTATTTGTGCCTTTTTTTTTTTACCTTAGTAAGCAAGCAAATGGCAATTTTGAGAGCTTAAGGAACAATCAGAATTAGCCTTAGGCAACAATTTTTTAAAAATAAGAGTTCTCTCAAGTTAATGAAACATAAATTGACATGGTACAACAAAACTGCAAATACCTAGGATTTAAGAAGAACCGTTTCAGTATCTCAGATAATGCCAGACCTAGTATAATGAAACCAGTCAATAGTTTGTTAATGTTAACTTGACTAAAATAGAATGAGGAGAAAAAAGGAAGAAAATAAGTGAAATAAAATTTTAACAAAATATCTATTATCTTTCAGGTATAATATTGCATATTTTTATATATATTATCATCTATTTCCCACAGCAACACTAAGAAGTAGTTACTATTACAACTTTGAACATGAATAAATTGAAATTTAGTCAAGTTAGGTAAAAAAACACACACCCACACACACACAACAGTTTATAGTCAGTCAGATAGAAATGATAGAGGAAAACTTCAAATTTCAGGTGGGTCTTATTCCCATGCTCATGGTTTGTCCAATTATGCCTTATGTAACTGAATGCACACATGATTTGGGATGAGTATTATTGACAAACGACAGAATAAAACTTTGCTGAAATATAAATATGCCGTTAAGACAAGTACTATATGATTGGGAATGACCAACAGGATCTCAGACTTCAATGATGTGCATTCTGGGGGATAGAAATGATTGACAGTTTCACAGTGGCAAGGCAGAAAAATGGGGAAAAATAATTTTAAGCAAGAAAGTATTAGAATCAGCAGGAGATGACACTTAAGAAAATATATACGGAAAACTTAAAAATGATAAAATTGCTAATCAGTCTTCAGTAAACTCAGCAGGCAGTAAGTTCCAAAGAGCTGCTAATGAATTATTAAACTGAAACATGGCCCTGGATTAAGATAAAAAGGAGCCAAAAAAACGACATCTTCTAAATGACACGAAACCAATGTGACAATCAGCAACTTTGAAAATATTGTGAGGATGTTGAGGGGGTGCTATTTGCTTCACATGTTTCTACATCAATTATGCATTTTAAAGTTAACTAAAGAGGCTCCTAATTAGGCTCCTTCCACAGCTGTCAGAGGACTTTTTTCTTTATTTAGTACCAACTTTAGATCCTGTGATAAAACATCCATGATTACAAATACCAAGTGAAAGAGCAAATGAATTAAAGATGGGCCCAAGATTCTGAGCACAAGTCAGGTAGCTTTTGAGTGGAGTTGTCTACGGCTCAGATTGGCATTTTCCAGTATTTCATTCTCTTTTCTTTATTTACACATAGGTTGGCATATGATTCAACTGTAAATGAATCTAATACTATGAAATTATTAAACCATTCAGAAGGCTATTGACCTCATTGGGATGGAGAGGATGGAACCACCTGGAACAGAGGTTCTGAGAGCTATCCATGAACTCTGAACCTCAGTGCTGATTTAGGGAGACAGGAGTTTTGAGAGCTATAATTTGTAAAGAGAAAAAAAATTGTATCTCATTTAAAAATTGTCCCTTGATATATCAAGGGCCATCGTGCCACCATCAGAATAAAAGAGCTGGAGTTTACACTCTGCACATGAGAAATTAACTGCAGGAGGTCAAAAAAGCCCTCTGAGAAGATGCTATGGAAAAAACAGAAGGAGAGCAGGGGGGTCAGAGGAGTTTACTATAACCTCGGTGGGCATGAGGTGTATTTTGGAAACACTTGGTTATGTTTTGGTCAGTAGAAACTCCTGAAATGTTGAGGGAGAAACCAAGGACATCTGGCATGGTACTCTGCTTGCTTATTCCACCTTTGATTGTGTGTCACCAGGTCAAACAGTATTTCGGGATGGAAGATGTATATAGATAAATGAATATTTTTGACTTCCTACAACCTATGGAGAATGAGAAGGAAGTCTAGGATGCCTCATAGGGGGGCAGAAGTGGTCAGAGTCCTGGTGGACTGGCAAAGGCCTGGGGTCAGGACAGAGGTGCAAAGGCATTATTTGCACACAACGAGTAGTGGTGGGAGATGGATACCTGGAGATTGGGGGAGACCACCACTTTGAATGCAGTGGTGGTGGAGACTACCATTATGGATACAGCGACCCAAAGGACAGA
This sequence comes from Plecotus auritus, assembly GCF_963455305.1. Taxonomy (NCBI): domain Eukaryota; kingdom Metazoa; phylum Chordata; class Mammalia; order Chiroptera; family Vespertilionidae; genus Plecotus; species Plecotus auritus. The sequence continues at coordinate 73,873,487 of NC_137773.1, forward strand.
AGTAACCAAGACCTAGAAGGCAGCAAATAGAACAGAGGCCCCATTTACCACTACTATGAAGATAATTGTTGCTTTGGGGAAAGAAGAAAGATTGAGCATCTCTCCTAAAGACACTGAATCTCTCCTAAGAAGAGACTTATATTTAACTGGCAAGACCCAGGGGCCTCTCCAAGTCACCCTACTAGAGCCCACACTACAGCAGAATGAGCTTAGTTATAGAACATAAAGAAGTGTGCTTTGTTTTCATAGAACCAAAATGAAAATTCTTTCTCTCATGTAAAAGTCTAGAGCAGTGGTTCTCAACCTTTCTAACGCCGCGACCCTTTAATACAGTTCCTCATGTTGTGGTGACCCCAACCATAAAATTATTTTTGTTGCTACTTCATAACTGTAATTTTGCTACTGTTATGAATCGTAATGTAAATATCTGTGTTTTCTGATGGTCTTAGGCTCTACAGCAGCAGTTCTCAACCCACAGGTTGAGAACCCACAGGTTGAAAACCACTAGCAGGGTCGCCCAAGACCATCGGAAAACACAGATATTTACATTACAATTCATTAACAGTAGCAAAATTACAGTTATGAAGTAGCAACAAAAATAATTTTATGGTTGGGGGTCACCACAACATGAGGAACTGTCTTAAAGGGTCGCGGCATTAGGAAGGTTGAGAACCACTGGTCTAGAGGTATTGAACAGGGCTGCTCCATTATGCCATACTCCTAGCTTATTATTCTACCATTTCTAGCATGCTTTCCTCATGATCCACGATGGTGGTATTTGAATTTCAAGGAGAAAATTAGAGAAAGTAAAGAATAAGGAAAGAATATGCACATTTCTCTTATGGAAGGCTCTTGGAAGCTGTCCAGGGCACGTGCACTTACTTTTGTTTTGCTAGCTAAAAATTTATTTCTAGTTGCAAAGGATGTTGGGAAATACTGACTTCATTTGACATGACCAGCTAAAAATTCTACTATGTATTTCAGAATAAAGAGATGTTGGGAGAAAATTAGGAACTTGGCCACAGAATGCTGGATGTAAGACAATGTAAGAGAGAGCAGATGACAGATATCCAGGCCATGTACTGTTTTATTAGTCTTTTTGAGTTTCTCCTTCATTTGGCAGTACTTAAACTACAAATGCTAGCTTATACAATAGTGATTTTTATGCTTCTTTTTGTCATTGTAGATATTTCAAAGAGAGATTAGGAGAGGTATGTTCAGTTTTGCTAGCCAAGTAACAGTCTGTCTTTGAAGTTTTGATCCTTTAAGATTTCTTAGAAGAAAGAGGCTTGGTGTCACAAACTGAATCTTTCACTTATTTTAATACTTTGTTTTTAATGCTCTTGTTTAGCCTTCAAACTATCAATTTTCATCAACTCATTCCCCACTAAGCTACTAATTGTTCTTCTGATTTGAAATTTTCACAAGCATGGTATTTATATTGTCCCCTGTTTGCCTCTTTTTCATTTTGAAAAAATATTATTTAAGGATGAATAACTTTATTAAGGTACTTAAAAATAACTATTGAGGTAAAACTCTATAGCTTTCAAAATAACTTCATTGAGTTGTAATGTTTTATAGTTTTACTGGTGACAAAGAAAAGACACCACTCATTAAAGTGTACAATTCAATGATATTTTTAGTAAATTGACCAAGTTGTTCAATCACCATAAATTGGTTATATAATATTTACATTTTCCCAATAACATCTCTTGTGCCCATTTACTGTTCACTGTATTTGCCTTTCCCCTTCATCCCAGACAACCACTAACCTACTTTTTGTTTCTATAGATTTGCCTTTTCTGGACATTTCATATTAACTGAGTCAGAAAATGGTCTCTGTGTCTGGCTCCTTTTACTGAATATATATATATATATATATATATATATATATATATATATATATATATATATATAAATTCCATACATGTCTTAGCTTGTATAAATAATTCTTATTTATCTCCAAATAATATTCTATATTTGTCCATTCATTTGTTGATTTACATTTAGGCTGTTTCCAATTATAGTTATGATGATTAAATTAATCAATATCTCCTAATAACCTCCAAACCTTTGGTTCATCAGTCTCTGAATGGTGGCTGAGTCTTAGTGATACTGTCTCAGCATAGAAATGTTTTACTGGATAAGAACATAGTAATTTTTTCTTATTTTTCTTTACCATTCAAACATGATGATTTCCAGCACTAGCAAAAGCTGACATCTGTCCGGAATTTCTAGGCAGGCTTTGGAAACATGGAGGCCCATGTGCCTTTGCATCCGTTTATCATGAATAACTCTGCTAAGAAGGTTTGTGTGCAAGTCTTTTTGTGGGTATATGCTTTCAGTTCTCTTGAGTGTATATCTAGGAGGTATTCCTGGGTTAGTAAATGTATGCTTATCATTTTGAGTAGCTTCTAAATTATTTTCCAGAGTGGCTGTATTAGTTTGCTAGAGTGGCGTAACAAAATATCATAGACGGTGTAGCTTAAACAACAGAAAATTATTCCTCTCAGCTCTGGAGGCTGGCAGGGGTAGTGTCCTCTAAGACCTCTCTCCTTGGCTTACAGATGGCTGCCTTCTCGCTGTGTCCTCACATGGCTTTTCTGTCTACGTGTGCATGCCCCTGGTGTCCCTTTGTGTGCCCAAATGTTCTCTTCTTACAAGGACACCAGTCATATTGGATTAGAGCCCACACTAATAGCCTCATTTAACTGATCTTTCATAAAAGCCTTCAAATATAGTCACATTCTGAGGTACTGGGTGTTAGGGTTTCAGAATATGAATTTTGAGGGGCCACAATTCAATCCTAACAGTAGCTGTACCATTTTATATTTCTATTAGAAATGTGTGAGGGTTCAATTTCTCCACATTCTTAGCACTTATTCTTGTATTTTTTATTGTAGCCATTATAGTGGATGTGATATGCTGGTGTGTGGTTTTAAGTTGTTTTTCCCAAATGACTAATGATATTGAGCATCATTTTATATGCTTATTAGCCATTAGTATATCTATTCTAGTGAAATGTCTACTCAAATTCTTTGCCAAGTTTTTAACTGGTATTTGTCCAGCAAAACTGGATACATCTACTTCAAATCTCTTTTTGAAATGTCTATAATGACCTAGAAGGGTAAAGAAAATATACCACTAGCCTTGGCTGGTGTATCCAGTGTTAGAGCATCAGCCCATGCACTGAAGGGTCATGGGTTCAATTCCTGGTCAAGGGCACATACCTGGGTTGCAGGTTTGATCCCTGGCCCCTGTTGGGGGATGTGCAGGAAGCAACCAATTCATGTGTCTCTCTCACATAGATGCTTTTCTCTCTTTCTCTCTCTCCCTCCCTCCCTCCCTCCCACTCTCCCTAAAAATCAATGGAAAAATATCCTTGGATGAAGATTAACGACAACAACAACAACAATAAAAACTTCTTATACCTCAAAGACTTTGTAAATCATGTTCAAATGCTTCCCAAATACAGTTATGATGATTAAATTACTAATTAATATCTCCTAATATCTCCAAACATTTGGTTCATCAGTCTCTGAATGGGGCTGTGTCTTGGTGATACTCTCTCAGCATAGAAATATTTTACTGGATAAGAACATGGTAATGTTTTCTTATTTTTCTTTACCATTCAAATGTGATGATTTATACTCATCCAGCACTACAAAAACTGACATCTGTCCTGGATTTCCAGGCAGACTTTGGGAACATGGAGGCCCACGTGCCTTTGCATCCATTTAGCTTCTGAGTGTGCAATCTACAGGCATCTAACTTTGTACCCACAGTCTAGACATTCTGAAATTTAATTGTATCCTTTGGTTGAACTGAACTTAATTCTTTAAGTACTGCCACATTCACAAAGGCATACTGTTGTATACTTCATGATGGCAGGATTGTTTTTTGTTTGTTTGTTTGTTTTTATATTTGTTATATCTTCAACACATGCCCGGCAAGTAGTAAACATTTAAAAATTATTTGTATAATGAATGAAAAGCCAGGATATGATGCCATTATTTACTTCGGTTGCTATTTCTAACCTCATAGTTAAGTACTATCAATTTTAGCTCCTCAATATTTTTTAATCCAACACTTCTCTCCATCTTTACTTCCACCATAAATCTAATTACCACCTGTATTAACAGGAATATGAAATATCCTAACAAATCTTCCTGAGTCAAGTCTGGCCCTAGTCCACCCTATTCTTCTGTAGGCATCAGGATGTGCAAAAATGATTATCTTACTCTACTGCTACCCTGTCTCCCATTGCTCTTTGGTACAAATCCCAGTAGAACAGGTACAATGCATAGCACATCATCTATGGCATTATTTGATGGATGAAAAAACCCCCACCAATTCTTGATGGAGAAACAATCTGAAAATTCGATTGACATTTGAAATTCTGTTTGGATGCTGACATCTTTGCTTGTGGACTCACCAGTCTTAGAAGAAAAAAGCCCTCCTTGGGGCTCATTTCTAGGAACAGGCAGGCCCCAAATGGCTGAACAAGATTATGTCCTCAATGGGGCTTGTTGGCTCTACTCTGAAGCCTCAAAGATTATGTCCAGACCTCCAAGCCTCTTCTTCTTAGCAGTTTCCTATGGGTTCTCCTCATCTTGCCACCTGAGAAGTGTAGGAGATGATAGACACAGGCAGAATGAGGGAAGGAGGACTTTTAGCTAGCTATAATAAGAAAAATACTTAAATCTGTTTGATCCTAGGCAAGAAGACTGGGAGTGAGTGTGGTGGGACCACATAGAGGTTGGGGATAAATCTTATCCCATACGAGAGGCCCAGTGCACAAATTTGTGCACGGGTGGGATCCCTTGGTCTGGCTGGCAATCAGGGCCAATCGGGGGGGGGGGGGGGGGGGGGCTGGCCTGCCGTGGAGGTTGGCCAGCTGTGGGAGGTTGGCTGTGGAAGTGCACTGACCACCAGAGGGCAGCTCCTGAATTGAGTGTCTGCCCCCTGTAGGTCAGTTAGTGTCATAGCAATTGGCTGACTGGTTGTTCAGTTGCTTAGGCTTTTATATATACACTGAGTGGCCAGATTATTATGACCACCCCATCAGTACTTCGTTGGGCCACCTTTTGCCTTCAATACTGCAGCGATTCTTCTTGGCATTGACTCCACGAGATGTTGAAAGGTGATATGAGGAATCTGACACCATGCCTGATGAATAGCACTGTCCAGTTCTGTGAGATTTGATGGTTGTGGAACCAGCTGCCTGATGGCTCTTTTAACTTCGTCCCACAAATGCTCAATTGGATTGACATCTGGTGATTGTGGGGGCCACCTAAGCAAGGTAAAGTCTCCCTCATGTTCTTGAAACCACTCCTGCACAATATGAGCACCGTGGCATGGCACATTGTTTTGTTGGAAGAAGCCATCTCCATTGGGATATACCATCAACATGATAGGATGAACTTGATCAGCAACCATACTTAGGTATGTTGTGCTATTCAGATGTTGTTCCACACAAATTAAAGGGCCCAAATCATGCCAGGAAAACATGCCCCAAACCATAACACTGCCTCCACCAGCTTGAAGGGTTGTACTCATGCATGTGGGGTGCATGCTTTCATGCTGTTTCCACGAAATTCTTACTCTGCCATCTGCATGATGCAACTGGAAATGTGATTCATCGGACCACATGACTTTTTTTCCAATGCTTGACTTTCCAATCCTTGTGTTCCTGTGCAAATTGGAGACGTTTTATCTTGGTAACTGCAGACAGCAAAGGTGTTCAAACAGGCCTTCAGCTTCCATATCCCATATGATGCAGTGTATAGCTAATTTGTCTACAAACGTCAGGTGGTCATAATAATTCTGGCAACTCAATGTACATATAGATAATAAAAGCCTAATATGCTAAGTGTCTGAATGTTCGTTTGACTGTTTGACCAGTTGCTATCATGCACACTGACCACCAGGGGGCAGATGCTCTGACAGGTAGGTTAGCTTGCTGCTGGGGTCCGGCCAATTGGGACTGGGCAAGATGGGCGGGACACACCTAGAGCCCTCCCACAATCCCTCCCCGGCCCCGATCGTGCACTGGTGAGGTCCCTCCGCCTGGCCTGTGCCCTCTCGCAATCTGGGACCCCTCGGGGGATGTCAGAGAGCCAGTTTCAGCCTGATCCATGCAGGCCAGGCCGAGGGACCCCACTGGTGCACGAATCTGTGCACTGGGCCTCTAGTTGCTTAATAATGAATTCCTTAGCCCAGTAGTATTTTTTTTCTCTCTGTCTCTATTTCTTCCTCTAAATTATTATTGGCAGGGCAGGAGTTCAGAAAAAGGATCTTTCTATAGATTATTAGTAAATTTTTTTCTTATCTAAAAGGAATTATAGTCATAATTAATAATACTTATCAAATTGCATCTGGGGAACCTTAAGAGTCTGGAGAATATAGAACTACTGAACTGAGAGGATATTCATTATCCTTGAAACAGCTAGCATAAAAATATATAGTTAATCTGCATGTTATTAAAAATAAAATGTGAAGTTCTCTGTCAAAAAAGCTATATTTTTATTATCTCAGTGTAGATTTGAATCTCATTGTATCAGTTTCAATTACTTCATTCTTCTCCTTTATTACCTTCTTTCTGTTCATTCCCACTTCTTTATGCTGGCAACATAAGTAAATTCAAACAGTAGAAGATTTACAACTTTTGTGTATGAGATGTAATTTTTTTATATCCCTTAGTTTGGACTACTTGGATTTTGAATAATGTAGGGGCCACAAGATTCAACTTATTTGCTGTTGAGAAATTTGAACCTATTATCCAATCCCATGCTAGCTTGCACAACTGTGCTCACCTTTGCTCTATGCTCATTTTACATTATATTACTTTCTGGGCTATGATAAGGATTTATCTCTGCTCTTAATTGGTAAATATATAAATTCATGAGAGATTTGTGCTAACATGTTTTTCTTTTACATGGAAAATAGCATTTTTGAGGACATTTTATTACAGAGGAAAAACTAGATGTGTCTTACATGCAGCTTCACAATCAATAAATTCAATATTAAATTATATAGAGGAAACAGGCCTATGAATATAGGGGATTCTTATTTTGAATGTGCCTGAATGTATATGATATGATCTTGCTTTCACTTGCATGTTCTCACACTGTACTAGGTTCTACAGTCCCCACGTCTGTGTCTGTCATCCCTTATTGGATCACTTTGGGTCAAGAAGAAATATAATACTGAGTGTGTCCACTAATCTACCAAAACTTATTGTGACATCAGATACCTTAAGACATTCACTATGTCTTAAGTTCCCTACCAGATGGCCTCTCCCTAGCTGGCCACTCTACCTGAAGCTATAGAGCCATCCCAGTGACTTATACTATCTAATGTTCCAGAGAAACACTGTCTAATTGGCCTTCCTGCAATGATGGGAGTGTTCTGTATCTTTCCAGTATCTAATATGATTACTGGCACTTGAAATGTGACTAGTTTGACTGAGGAACTGAATTTTTAATTTTATTTAATTTTAATTGAGTTTAACTTAAATAGCCACACGGGGTTAGTGGCTACCATATACTGGACAGTGCAGCTCTAGAGCCTTGTTGAACTGTTTTCTCAGCCCTCCCTAAGAGACTGCTGAAGTCTCTAGACACTGAGCCCTACAATGCTTTTCATATTTATAATGTCCAGCTCTTCACTGCCCTCCAGCATTCTCTCTGGATTTGAGGTTTTACAACATCAGTAAACCTCCTATAACTAAACTTCTCCATTTTTTTTTAAGATAGCTGAAGTTTGACTCGAGGACACAACTTCCCAGTAACCATCTCAAATGAAAGGTGATTTTTTCTTTTCTATTTCATGCATTATAAGACCTCATGTTGAGATAAGTATCTTCTTAGCTCTTTAGGGCTATTTTCAAACCAGTTTTCTACTTTTCTTCTTTAAATAAAATCACAGCTACTTTGAGGCTTATTCTGTCAGTTCATATCACCCTACAACCAACTTTTCAGCCACTTTCCCCTCCCACTTACATTCATAGGTGACTTTAATAGGTACTTCTTTTCCAGTGCACATTATTGTTTTTCTTGGTAATTTCAAAATTTATATGAATAATTTATTTAATACTTTGGCCTCTTATAGTCTTGTCCCTTTATCCATAATAATCTTTTTTCTACCTCAACAACTGACTATTATAGTCACATCATATAACTATACCACATTCTAAATTGAACCGTGTCCAGCTTGGCCAGGGGTGAACCTGAGGAGGGAAGGTGACGGAAGAAAACAGACAAGAGAATATAGTTGGGACCAGGTGGATCACTGTGCCTGGATGAGGAAACAGTGACACAGCCTGTAAGCCGACGCTTTATTTTATAGTCAGATCACACAAAGCAAAGCAAGGGCAAGATGTTTACACTTGCTTCTTTCCTGTTGTTGCCATTCTCTGAACTCTATCAAGCTTCTTTTTGGCAGCACTTGCTGCACACCCCTCAGCCCACATCCCTTAGCTACCTAGGACTGCAAGGCCGGACTATACGGTCAAGCTTACAACCATAGCCTTTTGGCTATAATTGTGCTGGGAGGGCTTTGCCCTCCAAGCTGGAACTTGTATGTGGCTTTGCCACAAATCAGTCTGAGGCTTGAACCTGTCTGAACACTGTAGCCGCTCTCCACACTAAATTCCCAAATTTGAACAATCTATTCTATCCCACAACTTATACTCCCAACTATCTTTTTCCAGTTCTCTCATTCAACAATCATTTGACTAATTTGAGGGTTCTCAGTCCATTGATGTTTCTACTTTTTTACTCTTTAATGCCATATGTTTCTCTTTATTTTTTTCTCAGCTTATATACTGTGTCCTCCATGTATTCATGCCCTTAAAAAACACTTTTCAAGCCTGTTCTTCTTTCCTTCTGTTAAAATTTCTCTCAAAGTTAAAATACTAGATAACATAAATATTGAAAATAATGTTTCATACCTAAGCCATTGAGCACTGTTACAGACTTGAACAACTGAGTGGACTTTTCTCAACTTAACTTAAATGACCTCAAATTTCAAATGAGTGATTGAGATTGCCTGATTAGTCTTACTATATCTCCTTAGTGAATTTGTTTTTTTCATTCTCTAAAGGTGAGCATTTTGCATCTTCTTTTTCCTCAAATTTTCAACACAACTTTTTACAATCCACTGATAATCTTTCATCATGCTTTACTAAGAAAATAGAAACAATCACATAGGTTGTCTTTCCACTCTCACCTGTACTGGTATATCTGTGTATGCACCCACCTTCTCTCTTGCTTTTTCTTTTTCTTGTAAAAGTTTGAACCCTTCACAAGTACTCAGCTTCCCTTTATTTAGCAAACTATTTTAATCTTAAAATATTTCCATCTCTTTATTGTATCATCAACTTCTTACTCTCTACTTGGTCAATATTATTATTATAAAAGCATACACACTAGGCCTGCTCATTTTAAATAAATAACCCCCAACCCTATATCCTTCTCAGCTACTCTGCCATTTCTCTACTTTTCTTAGCCGCCATACCATTTATTAATTTTCTGTACCCCAAATTATTATCTTCACATTCTCTATTCTCTTTTTCTTATAAATAATGTCCAACTAAGATGCAGTCTCCATTTATTGAAATTCCTCTTTGTGAAGGCCACCAACAAACAACATGTTGGTATATTTCAGTCATATTCTCAAGAACATTAAATCCAGTTGTCCATTCTGTTCGTTGTAAAATATTTTCTTTATCTGGATTTTCATAATATCACACTTTCTTGTTTTTGCCTCCTCTTCATGCTCTTTTTCAGCCTTATATTTCTGTCTTCTCCTTCTTTATCTGACTTGAATGGCTTAAAGGAATGGTTCTTCTGTGCCATCTCATCTACTTTCATGACTAAATATAGCTGTGTGGCAGCACAAAGTTCTAGGTTTGAAAACCATCAGAAGCAATCTAACTTTTAAAATTTCTTCACAAATTTTCTCATTAACTTTATGAAGAAGAGACATAATAATCAGACTCATCCTGTAAGAACTGTTTTGGTTTTTGGAAGCATTTTGGAGAACAAAGAAAAGAAAGAAACAAGAAATTAATGATGTTATTTACCCACTAGGCACATATTCCATTAACTAACCCAGTTTTCTTATAAAGAATATTATATTACAACTCCATGAAATTATTTTTAGAAGCTATATGTTAAAGGTTATATGGCAGATAGAACTATCTTAATGAATTTAGGAAAAAGAGATTAATTACTTTCTACTTTGAATAGAAAGAATGAGTTTTGCCAGTTGTGGTATAGAGCATAGTTAAATTTAATCTTCTTGGGGTCTTGATTTAACTTGATTATTTATATTATCAAGGCTCATTCTTTAATTTTAGTTTTTCTATTAGCTCAAAGTAAGTTGTGCTTTTTTGTGTCTTGTATGAGAATACTTTGCCTACTCGAAAAGTACAGATGTTTTGTTCAATGTATTTTTGGAGAAATTTTATAATTTTAGCTTTTAAATTTAGGATTATGATCATTTTAAATTTAAATTTTGTGTACAGTATGAGGTAAGTTTCAAGTTCAAGTTCATCCCTCCGCCCCCATGCACATCTAGTATAAGCACCATTGTTGAAAAGATTTGCTTTCTTCTGAATTGTCTTGGTACCTCTGTTAAAATTCAATTGGCATTATATACAGGGTGGGGCAAAAGTAGGTTTACAGTTGTTTATATGGCAAATAATACAATAATTAATAAATAAAATATACAAGAATAAACTGTTTTGCATACTCAAACTGTAAACCTACTTTTGCCCCAACCTGTATATTGGTCAACTTGTGGACCCTATTTCCTCTTCAACATTTTCTATTTTATAAGTGGAATAATTTTTGTTTTAATGTCTTTTTATGTAGTTTATATTTTTTGTCAAAATTTTACACATACTTATTTATTAAGTCTAGTAGTTTTACAGACTTGTAATGAAAAAACTATAATACTTGGCATAAAACCTCTCACTCCTCTTCCAAGGCAGGAACTTTCCATTATTTTTATTGCTTTTTTTTTTGGTATTTGCCATCACATATCATTGTTATATTTTTACTTCCTGTTTTTTCAGTCTTACACATGAAGTTATAATTCTTGGTTGAATATAATAATTTCTTCTTTATGTTGGAATACATCTTCTAGTATTTTGCTAAAGAAGAAATTAACTACAAATTTTAAAAAATCTGTTAGCAATCAAAATTTAAAAATATAACAGAAAGGTTGAAAAATAAAGGTGAGTAAATCTTCACTAAATCTCAAATGGCATAGAGATGACAAATTACAAAGAGATGCCAAGTATGAGATATTCTAATACATAAAAAAATAAGAGTCCCAGACAGAGAGAAAAGGGAAAGCAGAGGAAAGTAAATCATCAAAGAAATACTTCAAGAAAAATGTTCAGAACTGAATGACATGGCTTTCCAGTTAAAAGGGCTCGCCAAAATTTGAAGAAAACAGGTGAAAAAGATTAACTTTATTATAACATTTTAGGGAACTTCATTATAATGGTTTAGAAAACTAGAAAAGATAGATCATATTTCCAAAAAGAATACAATTTTCATACAAATTATTGGGAATTAGCATGGCCTCAGATTTCTGATTTAGAGCAGGAGGTGGGAAACTATAGCCCATGGGAGTATTGTCTATGGCTACTTTTGTGCTACAATGGCAGAACTGAGGAGTTTTGACAAAGAAATTATGTCCTGTAAAGTCTAAAATGTCTACTATCTGGCCCTTTACTGAAAAAGTTTGCTTAAATCTGCTTCAGAACAATGCTAGAAGTTAGAAGCAATAGGTGTAATGACTTCAATTTCTGAAAGAGAAGGATTTCTAATTTAGAATTAGATAGTCAAATTATCAATGACATTTGAGAGTGAAAGAAAGATATATTCAGATATGTAATCTCTCATAAATGCACTTCCCAACACACAAAATTAAATTCAATCCATTTTCCCTTTGTTGCTTTTTTTGAGCTCCTTCTTTCCCATTTAACTTGTATACATTTTTAAAATTTTAAAATAAAATATAAATAAACTCTTTAAATTGGAATGTGTGAGCAGTGGCTTTCTCTTCAAAAGCACGACTCCTTCATTGGAGGCCTAGAGAAATGAGCTTAGATTCAGGATATGGAGTTGATGTGGTAAGCTCCAGAGGTGAAAGGGGCCACCCACCCAAAATTTAGTTTGGAGATTGGTGACATGCAGCTTTCTGGAAAGGCAGGAAATGTTTCCAATCAAGTTCAAAAAAGGATTGAGAAAGCAGGTAAAGGAGATTGGTTTGAGGTTGTGAGGTGTTTAAGGGCTGGGACCAGAGGATTTCTTGCATAGAGACTGAATTTGTATGGTTTGAACTTCCCACCAGTGCCATAGGAGAACACAAACATTCTTTCTTATTAAGTTACCCAGAAATGGGACAGAAAGGTCAAGGAGAGTAGTGGGACTTGTCATCAGTCAAATAGCAAAATGGTGTCAGACTCTTTTTGACAAGAGTCATTAGGATAATAAGAGTAATTACACAAAAGCACACCACTTAAAGGCCCATCCTACCTTTCCCATGTTTGTCAGGTTCCTTCTAATAGAACCAGATATTCATTTTCATTTATCTAAGAGTACTCAGTAGGAAAAGTAAGGCAGTGGGGATGATTAGTATGGTAATGATCTGATGTTATTATTTGGTAGGCATCAAAATTAACATAAGGGAAGTTACATTTATATTGCAAAAGTTGTTTTAAATTTACAATTTTATATTTTTTTAAATTTGTGGTTAAGGCAGCTATATTTGTGGGAGATAATACTGATGTGATTCTTGACAAGATTAATTATAGGTCTGTGAAATATACACACATACCTGTTTTCTAGAATGTAATTGTTGAAGCAAATATGATATGTCCAAGGCAGATGTCTCCTTGGAAAATATATATTCAAAGCTGGAGACCCGGACACCTTGTCATTGTGATAGTACTGAGTAGGAGCTCTTAAGTGATTTATGTGATGTCTTCCTGATGGATTCAATCTTTAGGCACTAGATAACTGCACAGTTCATTTGGAAGAAGTGTTAAGACATTGTACCTCTTGTGGCTGCAATATCTTGAAAACTTTGATTTATATTTTATACTATTATAGTACATCTATATATTGTACTAAAATATCATTTTATACCTATCTTTTATACCTAGCTCCCCATAAGTGGGTTTCATCTGTGTTGTAATTAAAGCCTTATAGTTTTCTCATTAGTGTTTAGTACATAAAACATATTAAAGTGATATGAGCAGAATACCTGAACATTTAAGTAATATTTCTGTACAAAGTTTGGGATGATTTATTTTTCAAAGTTTCTTTGCTGAACCTATAAATTGACAGATATTCTTTAAAAGATCACATATAAAACTAGTATCTTCATCACTGCAGATAGCTAAGGATATTCTAAGTCTTTTCCTAATAGTAGTTGTGTTAAGCTTTGTACATAGTGGATTTGATCACAACTGAAAATAAACCTATAAACATGAGCAGAATACTTTTCAACTGAATAAAAAAAACTTGAACATATTACTAACAATTCTTAAGGGAAAATATACAGAGAGTATTAGTATGGATTCAAAACTATTTTTTGAGAGTATATTTAAATGCAATTAGTATTTTCCATAGGTGTTTAAATTATCACAATTTGGTTTATAGTTATCCTGTTAAGTTGGATCTTGTGTTTAGTGTCAACACAGACCTCTGAAACCTCCACACAGCAATATACCCTAGACTTGGTGCTTCAAAACATTGTTTCTATCCTCTAAGGAACTCTGGTTTCTTTCAGAAGAGAAAACAGTATGAAAGATCGAAGTCTGTGCACCAAGATTCATGTTAGACTGACAGAGCTGAGGTGACATGATTCTTAGGTTATACCAGTAAACAAAACTAGAAATTGCATACACACACACACACACACACACACACACACACACACACACACACACATATATATATATATATATATATATACACACACACTGAGTGGCCAGATTATTATGACCACCTGACATTTGTAGGCAAATTAGCCATACACTGCATCGTATGGGATATGGAAGCTGAAGGCCTGTTCCAACACCTTTGCTGTCTACAGTTACCAAGATAAAACATCTCCAATTCGCACAGGAACACAAGGATTGGACAGTCGAGCATTAGAAAAACGTCATGTGGTCCGATGAATCACGTTTCCAGTTGTATCAAGCAGATGGCAGAGTAAGAATTTTGTGGAAACAGCGTGAAAGCATGCACCCCACATGCATGAGTACAACCCTTCAAGCTGGTGGAGGCAGTGTTATGGTTTGGGGCATGTTTTCTTGGCATGATTTGGGCCATTTAATTCGTGTGGAAGAACGTCTGAATAGCATAACATGCCTAAGTATGGTTGCTGATCAAGTTCATCCTATCATGTTGATGGTGTATCCCAATGGAGATGGCTTCTTCCAACAAGACAATGCGCCATGCCACGGTGCTCATATTGTGCATGAGTGGTTTCAAGAACATGAGGGCCCAGGTGGCCCCCACAATCACCAGATCTCAATCCAATTGAGCATTTGTGGGACGAAGTTAAAAGAGCCATCAGGCAGCTGGTTCCACAACCATCAAATCTCACAGAACTGGACAGTGCTATTCATCAGGCATGGTGTCAGATTCCTCGCATCACCTTTCAACATCTCGTGGAGTCAATGCCAAGAAGAATCGCTGCAGTATTGAAGGCAAAAGGTGGCCCAACGAAGTACTGATGGGGTGGTCATAATAATCTGGCCATTCAGTATATATATACTGACATTTTCATTTTAGCTCTAACAATATTTTGACTACTGAAAATTTGTAATTCTAAAAAATTGAAATCAAACCAAGATTTTATAGTTAGGCTCTTTGCACAGGTAGCCTTTTACTGACTACTGTCCATTGACATGTTGTCCACCTGAAGTTCCTTTTCATGGGCTAAAATCACAAGTCAGCAGGAATACCAAGCCAATTTAAACCAAATTACATGTGAAATTAAAAAGTTAATTATTTAAAATAGAGCCCAATAACACTTTAAGCTTTGTCTGAAAAAGGAAAAAATAAAGGAGACTTTAAAATTATTTATTTAAATAAGGACAGTTTTTATATGTGGGTAGGAGGAGAGTGTTACTGACTGTTTTGCCCAAGCATGAGATGACTGATCCTTTTATTGTGACAGATTCCCCAGTTGACCTGGAGATTTATGTGAGAAAGAAGAGAAGCAAAAAGAAATGAAAAGAACAAAATTCATTAAACTTTTTCTCCCCACGTTAAAAATTTTCAGTTATTTCTGCTCAGACTTTTATTCTCTAATTAACTGAATAATGTACACTTTCTTAAGGTTTTTGATATAAGCTTTTACTAATCTTGAACATCCATATTTATTATTTAGTTATCCCTTTTTACTGAGTTGTCCTCTGGTATTTAATTTCATATATCAAGTGTTAGTAAATTTATACTTATGTCCACAGCAAATCAGGAGGTCTACAAACTTGTCTAAGAAAAGATCTCTTATACCAAATTGGTATACTAAGTTATTTCCCCCCACAATGAATGAATGCTTGATTATGATTTGGCACTTAAGTATACAAGAAGTCAAGACATGGCCTTTCTCTTGTATTACTGCATATTGAATGAAAAATAGAGGGTATCTTTTCTCTTGAAAAATACATCCACTCTGAGACATTCAAGGCTTTTACCAAATAGTAGTAAATTCGATTTCAGTTATACTTAAATTTGTAAGTTGATTCACATAAGACAAATGGAAAGATACCCACACTGGGAGGAGCCATATTTTCATGTCTCCCTTGATCTGACCAGACAGAAAATACATTACGTTTTCTTTTCAATAATTTTCAATACCATCTAAGCCTTCCCTTTTAATTTATGTTAGAGGGGATTCTGGCAGGTTTAGTAACAAAAAGGGAAGCCCTTAGCTGCACAAGAGCGATAAACGGACAAGAAAACCCTATTCCTAAAATTCTTGACAGAGATTTAGAACCTACATAGTGTCGAAGGATTTGGCCAGCATGAGATTCATCCTGACAATTTATTTAAATGTAAATGATAGCAAAAGTTTGCTGGGAGCATAAATAAAAGTATGTATTATATCTATTTTTACAATTGTCAGAGGCTCTTTATTTCTTTACAATATGCTTAATCTTTTACAAAAGTGAGATAAATAGTGAAAAAATAGTCAACATCAAAAGGTTCTTGTAGATTTTTCTGACATTTTGGGACATAAGAATGTAAAGAAAAAAAGATACATGATGTCATTCCCACTCACAATGAAAAGTTATCTGTACACATTCCATTAACTAACACTACTTCCTAAAAAAAGAGAATTGCTCTCACACCAAGAATTTCTGTTAGTGATAAAGATTAGAGGATGCATTGAAGATAAACCCTCCGTAGTAAAATTTGACACAAATATCCTTGGAAAGATACAATAAATGATAAAAGCCTTCTTCATGAAATATAGAACAGGGTTTGGTTAAATTTAGTCTTATTAGGACTTTGTTTTAACTTGATAAATCAGCAAATAAAGTTCTTATTTAGTGTCAGTGTCCTTATCAAGAAAAGCAAATCTTTCCTGCACACAGTTTATACAAATAAAGTATCTTTCAGTCCAGGGGGGCTGTTTCCTATTTGGGCAATAGTCTCGCCTTCATTAAAAATAATTGAGATCCACCTAGATACCCAAATTTCATTCTTTCATATTTTGATGAATTTTACTCTTTAAATAATATTATGAAATATTTGACATACTAAATCGAACAGCAAAACAGAACAAAGAATCACTATGTATACTATCCAGCCAAGGGTCTTAAATATTACCAAAAAATTAATGACACTTTTGCAAGCCTCTGATCCCATTTTCCTCTTCCACAGAGGTGACTACTGTTTTATATTTATCATTCCCATAAATGTCTTTAGACCATTTTTATAGATTATGCATGAAGATCACCAATTTTCATATTTGAAGCCTTTTTCTTTGTGGCATGTGTTTCTTGTACGTTGGTCTGATTATTTATTTATTTGTTACAGTGTTGGATCATGCTTTTTACTTATAATCTTCGCTAGATAAATATATGCCTTCTTGCTATATTATCAGCTTTATTTTTTGCTGGAATTAAGTCATTTTGCTACTTAAATCCCATTGACTTTCTCTTCTTATTTGGATCAGTTATCTCATATTTGGACAATTATTTTCTTATGAAAGTTTTTGTTTTTAATTATTGACCTCGGTGGGATGGTTATTTTCATTCAACCTCTCGATCATTTGGCATTCTTTGTGTCCCACAATTCCTCTCTTTCAAGCTCTTCTTCCTCCCTCTTCCAACCTGGACAGGATGTTCTCTGTGACTGCCCTTCTGAGTTAGGTACACTGTTCCTATTTTCTTTCTTGGTTTACTACTTCCTGAGCCTCAGAAAGCTTCCCAAGCAAAGGTGTGTCTGTAACTTGTAGATTTATATCTTTTCTTCCCTCCTTCCTTCCATTCTTACTTTATTTACATCCTTCTTTTATTTCCCCCTATATTTTAAAAGTAGCTCAAGAAGAGGAGTTAAAAACATATTGCTTATTTGCAATTTGGTCCAGAAGTCTCTTAAAAATTTTTTTGAAAAAATTTCACATTTACAGAAAAGTTTTAAAAATGGTACAAAGAATTCCCAAATGCCCTTCACTCAGATTTTCCAAATGTTAATATCTTGTATTATTGTATTTGTATTTTTTTATTTTGAAATGTTTGAAAGAAAGTTGCAGACAGGATGTTTTTTCTCTAAAGACTTAAGCATGCATTTTCTAAAAGCAATGACTTTTTTTTAATGTTAGCACATTACATTGATCAAAATCAGAAAATTAGCCTTGGTAAAATATTTTAATCTATAAGTAGATCAAATTTATTGTGTTCAACTAATGTTCTCGATTGTAGAAAAAAATAACTTTTTTTCTTATCCAAGGTCTAATTCATGATCACATGTTGAAGTTAATTATCATGTCCCTAATTCCCTTTACTTTGGAACACTTCCATAGATTTCCCTTATCTTTTATAACAATGTGCTTTTTAATGTCAGATATCAATATCAGAGATCAGTTATTGTAAAATATCCTTCAATTTGGGCTTATCAATGTTTTCTCATGAGTAGGTTTAGATTTTGCATTTTTGGTTGGAATACATAAAAAATGCTTTTTATCCACCTCAGTGCACCATGTCATTTGTCTCGTTCATGCTGATATTAACTTTGATCAGATGGCTAAGATGAGGTTGAGGTCTCTTTTAAAATTTCTAAGGGCTTTTACAGAAAGGATAATGAATAGAAGTCACAAAGTCAGGGAAGCAGAGACACAATGAGTACTATGTAAATAATAAGCTGGGAGAGATTTGGAAAAGGGAGTCAGAAGAACAGCTAAAGACTCACTAATCAATTTTCTTGAAACACAGGTACAGGTGGCAAGTTGAGGAGAACTTGCAAGGAAAGTCAGGATACCAAGCATTTCCAGTTGCCAAAGTAGGAACCCGAGGGAGAGACTTCTGGAGAGTTCTGTGGGACTATATTGTGTCAACATGATCATTTTTTGTCTCTGGATACACAGTTAAGTTCTGACAATGAGTCTGGGCTGCCTGTTTCTCAGAAGAATGAGAACTGTGTGGGGAAAAATGAAACTTTTTTTTCCTCAATTTTGAATTTCCTTTAAATGTTAATCGACAATACCATTTACAATTATATTAAAATATGACATTCCTAGACATAAATGTAATAAAACATATTCAATACTTATATACACACAACCAGAAAGCACTGCTGTGATATATTAAAGACGATCTAAATACATAGACAGATACACAATATACTAATAGATTGACAAACTCAATAAGGTTGAGATGTCAATTATCCCAAATTTAATCTATATTAAATGCAATCCAAATTAAAATACCAGCAGTCTTTTTTATTCTGAAGAAATTGACAAGCTGTTTAAGATTGTATGAAAATAAAAAGTACAAAGAATAATTGAAATAATTTTGAAATAGGAAAAAACACACAAAATTATGTTTCATTTACCAAATTTCAAGATTTTTTTTTGAAAGCTACACTAATCAAGATAGGATTGGTACATACAGAACAATAGAACCGAATAGATTTTCCAAAATTAAGCTAAATAAATAGCCAATTGCTTTTCAGCAAAAGTTTCCACAAGTCAATGAGAAAATGATAGTTATTTTACACAAAACAACTCTTACCTTACTTTGCTTCATATATATAGATTAACTCAAAATGGATTAAAGACCTAAATGTAACAGCTAAAATTTTTAACACACACACACACACACACACACACACACACACACACACACACATATTGATTTCAGAGAGGAAGGTAGAGGGAGAGAGAGATGGAAATACCAATAATGAGAGAAAATTATTGATTGGCTGCATCATGCACACCCCACACTAGGGATTGAGCCCACAACCCCGGGGTGTGTGCTCTGACTGGGAATTAAACTGTGACCTCTTCGTTCATAGGTCAGTGCTGAACCACTAAGCCATGCCAGTTGGGCTTTTAGAAGAAAACATAGGAGACAATCTTAGTGAAATTGCAATAGGTGAAAACCTTCTTAGTGGGACATAAATTCATTTCAACAAAAAAGGGGGGATAATACTATAATACGTTATTTTTATCCCTGAAAAGTCAAGGATTGTTCTATGAATTTTTATTGTACAATTTCTGGAATAAAAAAGTGAATCAATCTAGTAAACTTTCTTTTATTCAATGTTTATTTATAGGTTGAAAGTTATTTCATGAGCATTATCATTATTAACAAAAAAATAAAAATATATATTTTAAACATGTTAAACATGTAATCTGAAAGTCTGGGATACAAGATTCCACTTATGCTTTAAGTTTATTTCCCCACATATAGTGGAAGTCACAGTATATAGCCTCAACCAGTTTATGGCATAACCTAAAAGTTATAAAAATTAGGAGGACTTCTAACAATAAATAATCAAGGACAGATAATTGAATACACTGTATTACATGAATAATACACAGGGAGCCCATTTTAATGTATGTTACAGTCAGATGGTAAGAAAAATGTTATATTATTTATAAAAGTTGCATGAGCTCCTATTCATGGTAAATATATATGTATTTATGTATAAAACATTAAAAAGTATTAACTATAGATAATTCATATTTCTCATTAGGTTTAATGAGAATACAATAATAAATATGAAATAAAATAACAGGGTAATATGCATATCTATAATATAAAAGAAGTGAACTTGACAAAGGATTTAAAAAAATCTAGTAGTGTCATATGTTTAAAACTATGCCAAATGATTTTCAGAGATTTTAATCACATAACAAATTTACAACAATTGCTAACAAAAGATAGTGCTCATCCATCCTATCTAATAAAAGAGTAATATGCAAATTGACCATCACTCCAACACACAAGATGGCTGCCCCCATGTGGTCAAAGATGGCTGCCCCCATGTGGACACAAGATGGCCACCACAAGATGGCCAGCAGGGGACGGCAGTTGTGGGAAGTTAGGGGTGACCAGGCAAGCAGAGGAGGGCAGTTGGGGGTGACCAGGCAAGCAGAGGAGGGCCGTTGGGGGTGACCAGGCCAGCAGAGGAGGGCAGTTGGGAGAGACCAGGTCAGCAAGGGAGGGCAGTTGGGGGGGACCCAGGCCTGCAGGGGAGTGTAGTTGGGGGGGACCCAGGCCTGCAGGGGAGGGCAGTTGTGGGCTATCAGGCCAACAGGGAGGGCAGTTAGGGGTGACCGGGCCAGCAGAGGAGGTCAGTTGGGAGAGACAAAGTTAGCAGATGAGGGCAGTTGGGGGGGCCCAGGACTGCAGGGGAGGGCAGTTATGGGGGCAGACCTGCAGGGGAGAGCTGTTGGGGGGGGCAGGCCTGCAGGGGAAGGCAGTTGGGAGGGGGACCAGGCCCGCAGTGGAGGACAGTTGGGGGGAACCCAGGCCTGCAGGGGAGGGCAGTTGGGGGGGACCAGGCCAGCATGGGAGGGCAGTTGGGGGGGACCAGGCCTGCAGGGGAGGGCAGTTGGGAGCCAGCAGTCCTGGATTGTGAGAGGGATGTCCGACCACTCGTTTAGACTCGATCTCGGGCCTAAATGGGTGGTTGGACATCCCACAAGGAGTCCCAGATTGGAGAGAGTGCAGGCTGGGCTGAGGGGACCCCCCCTGCCCCCCCCCCCCCCCCGATGCACGAATTTCATGTACTGGGCAGCTAGTTAAAATTATAAATAGCATATGTTTTTCTACTGTTTTTAATATTTCACATTTGCTATTTACTTTTGTCTGATATTTAAGAAATTTGAGTGTGAGGAAAAACAACAGTCTTTTAGTATTTTACAAAAGGTCAATTAATCTAGTTTGATATCTATATAAATGACATTCTTTACTTTCAACAATGGGTCCTTCGAATCAGCTATTTTATTGAATGGTAAATCACACACCTGTTCTAGAAAACACCATTGTCATAAAAACTTGTACGATTCTCTTGTCTTTGAATTAACAAATAAGGAGTAGAGAATGTCCATGAGCTTATGAAGTCTCACTTTTGTTTTAGGTGGTTAAGCTCTGTTGTAGTGGAGAATATACAACAGGCCAGATTAATTTCACTTTACAACCAGTGCCTTCTACAGGGAGGGCAATCGGAGAGCTGTGCCTATTACTCTACTGACTGAGAAAGTACAAAAGATCTTGTTACAAGTCTGTGTTTACTAGCTTTATATCCATTTTAAAAATGCATACAGGTCCTCTACTGAGTACTAGAATATAATATTTAAAGGTT
This sequence comes from Plecotus auritus, assembly GCF_963455305.1. Classification (NCBI taxonomy): domain Eukaryota; kingdom Metazoa; phylum Chordata; class Mammalia; order Chiroptera; family Vespertilionidae; genus Plecotus; species Plecotus auritus. Next base: position 73,895,344 of record NC_137773.1, read on the forward strand.
CTAGGTAGCTCATAATCTAGCAGAAAGACAGACATGCTAACTTAATTTACTAATTTACTAAATTTACTATGACCAGGAATGTAATATATCTAGTCAAATGTGTACTTGAGATGCAAAAGATATCATTCACCAAGTTTTAGAAGCAAATATAAGTGTGATTAGTTTAGGCCTATACATTTCTTTCTTTCAGACACAGCCTTTCTGTACAGAAATATAAGCAAAGTAAAATTGAGTGAAAAAGAAATATTTTACTCACTTGCCCTGGATCAATGATTTCCCATCTGACAGGACAAAATTCAAAGTTCTTCCTATGTGTTTTGAGTCAAACATGATTTGTCTCCTCGTTATGGGTCCAGCTTCACCTTCCTCCACTTGCCAGGTGCTTATTATAATTTGGCCACACTGACTCCTTGCTGTTTCTCAGAAATGCCAATCAGGTATTGCATGTGCTGTTCCCTCTGCCAAGAATATTGCTTACCCAGAATATTGCTTACCCAGATATACCCATCACCTACCTCTGTTTGCCCAAACACCACCTCAGAATGCCTTCCTGACCCACCCCATGTATAATAGCCACCCTTCTTTGCATTTTTCATGCTATTTTTTTATTCACAGCACTTATCATAATTGATGTATATTTGTTTATATGTCTGTTTATTACTGACTTCCCCACTGGAATGTACAAGCGCAAGGACTTTTTCTATTTTATTTAATACTAGTGGCCTGGTGCACGAAATTTGTGCACATTAAAAGGAAATTAATTAGAGGAAATATTTTAATATTGCTATTTGCCCTTTCTTTATAATTGAAGTGTCAGAGATGAAAGAAAATTAGTAAAATGTATATGAAAATCTTCCTCCTGTCAGAGTCTGAGGCACGCCTTGGGACCCAGAGTCAAGTCCCCTCCCACCTGCGTGCGCCTTGAAATCATGCAAGACCCAGACCTGGCCAGCCCCACCCGCATTGGGCGAGATCCAGACCTGGCCAGCCCCACCCTCATCAAGCCCCGCTGGGTGGGGAGCACAGCCTTAGGTCTCCCAGTGCACCCTCAGGTCCCCTGACCCAGTGCCGGGGTGGGGGGCATGGCCTGAGTTCCCCTGGCGCCGGGGCGGGGGGGGGGTGCGGCCTCTGGTCCCCTGACCTGGGGTGAAGGGCATGGCCTGAGGTCCCCTATTAAGCCCCGCTGGGCAGGGGGCGCAGCTGAGGTCCCCTGGGTCAGCGCCGGGTCGAGGGGCATGGCTTGAGGTCCCCCTGGCCTGGTGCCAGGGCTGGGGGCTTGCCTCAGGTTTCCCGTCCTGGGGTAAAGGGCATGGCCTGAGGTGCCCCAGCCCGGCACCAGGGCTGGGGGTGCACCTTGAGGTCCCCTGTCAAGCCCCACTGGGCAGGGGGTGTGGCCTGAGGTCCCCCCTCAAGCCCTGCTGGGTAGGAGGCATGGCCTGAGGTACCCCATCAAGCCCCGCTGGGTAGGAGGCATGGCCTGAGGTACGCCATCAAGCCCCGCTGGGCAGGGGGTGCAGCCTCAGGTCCCCTGGCTCAGGGTGAAAGGCATGGCCTGAGGACCCCTGTCAAGCTTTGCTGGGCGGGGGTCACAGCCTCAAGTTCCCCACCTGGGCCTGGTGCCACGCAGCCTCAGGTCCCTGCTGATCGCTCGTTACGGGAACCCCCCCTCCGCTGTGGGCGCAGCCATCTTATGATGGCATGAGGGTTAATTTGCATATTACCACTTTATTATATAGGATTGTATCCCCAGCATTTTAAACAGTGTCTGGATTTTAGTAGAAATGTGATAAATACGGAATTAATTAAATATTGAGATGGACCAACTGCCATCCTTCCTTGTGGCTAATCATTAGGAACTTAGACGCAGCTCCTTACCTGAAAGAGAGGCAGAAAGATTCATATATCACCCACTTCTATGTCACAGATGTGTTACAATTTAAAACTTCCCTGGGAGAGTCATTTAATACCAGCCTCAGATATGCACAATTTTCAGTCTCATTGACAGGGAAATCATTCGGAATTACCAACAGGTTCTGCTTTGTTTTGGCATAAATTTCTGGTAACTTATTCCACTTCATTCTCACTTAAAGTATTCTTCATTGTCTTATTGTCAAATCTTCCTAAAAAATGTAGGCCAAAAGAAGAAACTCTCAAATACTAATTAAAATAGAAATTGATCTAAGTGCAAAGGCATGCAGAAAGTGAGAATACTCAAGCCCAAGAAGGTAACTTATGTCAGTTCAGGATAAAAATAAAAAGAAAAAGGAAGAAAAAGCACTTGAAGAGAACTTCCCAATTAGGAACGAATTGGAAATGAATAATACACAAATCAGCTATTTAGAATTTGCACTGGGCTGAGAAAAGAACTCAGCTTGCACCAAGTACTATGCTAACTACTAGCATGAAGACCTGGAGCTGCCTGTTAAAAGCTGACTAGAAAACGTTCAATTATTTTCTATTGTCAATAAATTATAATTGAGTCATGCAAACTGACATTCTATTAACACCCAGTTAACTGCTTGAATCGATGGCTATAATTTTCCCTCTATTTTTGTGCAAAATATTTAGCAGTGATTATAAAATCTATAGCAAGCTTCAGAGTAAGGTTAGCTAAATATTATTTCTCGCTGTGTTTAAAGTGATGGGGGGAGGATTTATCAACATAGGTGGCTCCCTTGTATAGGGGACACATGTACTCTTACATGTATTAAATCATTCTTTACTATTAGTCCTAATAGATCGATAATAGTATTTTTTATTTCAATCATTCAGCTTCAAAATTGGGAGCCTGCTTAGAACACACCCTGGACACATCTCCTACCTTTATGGGTGTGGTACAATGATTATAATCAGAACAAATTGAAAAGTGGATGGGGAATAGTAAATGAAAAATTATTGACAAGTTGTTTAATATCTAAAGAGACAAAATAAAGTTTTTTCACTGTAATAAAAACTGAACATTCACTAGGAGTTTCGATTGTCAGTGTACTAGTTCATGACATGTTGGCACCCTGAGGCAATGGTGGAAAGAATATGATTTAAAATTAGAGACCTTGTTTCAAATGATCAAACCCTCTCTCTGGCATCTAATGTCGGGGTACCCTTTGGTTAGTAAAAAAATGCCTTGGAACCTTTGTTTTCTTGTGTGTAAAATAGGTGGAGGTTATTAAACATATGTATACATTTTTTCCCTAGAATAGAATGGGCAAAGTGCCTCGCAGTGAATGCACTCTCAATTAAAGACAGCCAATAGCACCATGGTGGTAACATTTTAAGTATTCTAATAGAAATGGATAAGATATAAGAGTTCCCCTCCAGTTAGCTAGATCTTTGTTCTGCTTTCAAAAATAAAAACTGGTTCTCATTTAAAAAGGCATCCTTTATTTCATTGCTTTTATGTGTTTTCTTAAGTCATCTCTGATATATAGTTACAATAAAATACACTCATTTTTTGGTGTACATTTCAACATTTCCAAACAAATTTACGTACATCCGTGTAGGCCAATCAAAGCACAAAGTAAAAAGTACCCTTGTATCCCATCCCAATCAATCTTTTCTCCATTGACCCAACTCCAAAAGCCAGGAAAGCACTGATGTACTTTTGAAACCGGAAAGTTGGTGTTGGTGCTGCCTGTCGCTACCAGAACCAATAAATAGAGTCAGGGATTGAATCTTTATGGGTGCTTTATTCTAATGGCCAGTGAACTGAGAAGGCAGGTTATATATCCTAAAGACCATCTTACATCTAATCTTAAGCCAACCTTTTATTTATTTATTTTTATTTTCAAAAGTCTTAATTATTGAAAGTATTACATATGTCCCCCTTTTCCCTCCATTGACCTCTTCTAGCCTGCCCCCACCCCCCACACCAGGCCTTCACCACCCTATTGTCTATATCCATGGGTTATGCTTATATGCATACAAATTCTTTGTTTGGCTTCTTCCCACCCACCCAACTTCTTTCCTCCTTCCCTCTGAGGTTTGACAGTCTGCTCCATGCTTCTCTGTCTCTAGATCTATTTTGTTCTTCAGTTTATTTTGTTCATTAGATTCCACGTAAGAGTGAGATCATGTGATACTTATCTTTCTCAGACTGGCTTATTTTGCTTAACATAATACTCTCCAGGTCCATCCATGCTGTTGTAAACGGTAAGAGTTCTTCCTTTTTTTACAGCACCATAGTATTCCACTGTGTAGATGTACCACAGCTTCTTTATCCACTCATCTGCTGATGGGCATGGGCTGTTTCCATATCTTAGCTATGGTAAATTGTGCTGCTATGAACATAGGGGTGTATATATTCTTTCTGACTGGTGTTTCTGATTTCTTAGGATATATTTCTAGAAGTGGAATCACTGGGTCAACTGGGAGTTCTATTTTTAATTTTTTGAGGAAACTCCATACTGTTTTCCACAGTTGGCTGCACCCAACCTTTCTTATCAGAAGAAGAAAAGTATAGGTAAAGGTTTTGAAATTCAGAGAAAAGGTTAATCAGATGAAAGCTGCCGTCTAGCAATTTCCCTAGTTTCCTTTCATCTGCTGACAGGTGACTCTTTTTTTTTTTTTTTTTAAATTTCTTTATTGCTTAAGGCAGGGGTCCTCAAACTACGGACCGTGGGCCACATGCAGCCTGCCGAGGACATTTATCCGGCCCGCTGGGCGTTTTTGCCGCTGCTGCCTGTCCTTAGCAGCCGACTTGTCCCAGGCCCGCAGTGCGCATGTGTGGAATGTGCGCGCACTCTCCGACTCCCCTCCTTCCCTCTGTCTCTGGACTCCTCCTCTCAGTCTCGGGTGTGATCAGACGAGTCATGAACTTGCCTGTGCAGAGCCTGCTGCTGCCTGAGGACCGAGGTAAGAACAAGTTAGGATTTATTTTTTTTTGAAGTTAGGAGGTCTATTTTTTTAAAAAAATTTGCTGTTAGTAGGGCCTCTCTTTTTTTTGCAGTTAAGGGGGCCTTTTTTTCTGAAGTTAGGAGGTCTTTTTTTTGCAGATAGGGGGCGCCTTTTTTGAAGTTAGGAGAGCCTTTTTTTTTTTAAAGTTGGTTAGTTGGTTGGGGGTGGTTTCTAGGGGGTTTGCATCACAGTGATAACACAAATAGTCAGCGCTCAGTGCTAATGCAAATTGTCAGTGCTCAGAGGTAATGCAAATGGTCAGCACTCAGAGGTAATGCAAATAGTCAGTGCTCAGTGGTAATGATAATTGTAAGTCCTCAGTGTTAATGCAAATGGTCAGTGCTCAGTATTAATGCAAATTGTCAGCGGTCAGTGTTATCGCAAATAGTCAGCAGTCAGTGTTAATGCAAATGGTCAGTGCTCAGTGTTATCGCATGGGGGCCCCAAACTGGTAATCTGCCTAGGGCCCCATGGGAACTTAATCCGGCTCTGCAGACAGCCGAGGAGTAGGAAACCCAATTTAATTGACAGTAAGTGCATTTATATTTTGATTGCTATTCAGTTGTGTATGATGTTGTATGTTGTGTGCTGTGTAAGCCCTGGTTCACACTGTTGCGATCTCTGAGCAGTGCAAGTTCAGCCATATGCTTGTATGGCTGAACTCGCATTAGATTTGGAAGAAAAAAGGCATACGTGCCTTCTTTTTTCCTGCAGTGGAATCTGATCGCATGGGTCTTCTCACCCATGCGATCAGATTCCTGTGCGAGTTCATAGATCGCAGTGTGGTTCGCACAGGTAGTGTGAACTGGAAAGGTGGTGGAGGAACCAGCTCTGTAATCATGCCGGTTCCCGCACCGCACCACACCAGTGTGAGCCTGAGGTAAAAGCAGAGTTCCACCAATATGGGCACTGGTGAGGCTGAAATGATGTGGACTGGCAAGGCTGCATTGATGGACACTGATCAGACTGCATTGATGGGCACTGATCAGACTGCATTGATGGGCAGTGCAGTCTATATGTCTCTTTGTGGGTAAAGTTATTGCTGGTATATTGTTTTTGTAGCGCTGTATATGTATATTGGTATTTTACTAATAGCAGTTTGGAATCCCTAGGAAACAATGATATCAAGAAAGAGAAAAATTGACTCGGAGTGTAGGATATTCAAAGAACAGTGGACTTATGATTACTTTTTCATGCAGTACAAGGAAAGAGCTGTGTGTTTGATATGCCAGAATATAGTGTCTGTGTTCAAAGAATACAATTTGCGTTGACACTATCAAACTCAACATAAAGATAAATATGATTGGTCAGAGAAGTGAGAAAAGATAAAATATTAAAACTGAAAAATACATTGACAACTCAGCAAAATACTTTGGTGAAGCAGAAGCAGCTAAATATTTCATCACTGCAAGCAAGTTTTCAAGTTGCCAAGCTAATAGCTTGCACTGGCAGACCATTCGTGGAGGGAGAATTTGTTAAAGAATGCCTTCTTTCTGTTGCCAAAGAAATATGTCCAGAGAAGGCTGATTTATTCAGTACAGTGAGTCTTTCAGGGCCTACAATTATACGAAGGATTGAAGAAATGGGAGACAATTTGCATCAGCATTTGCAAAACTCTGCAAAAAAACTTTCCTATTTTTCCTTGGCACTCGACGAAAGTAATGATGTTCATGATTCCGCACAACTTATTTTTATTCGTGGGACGAATGGCTATTTCGAAGTCACAGAAGAGCTTGCTGCACTGCAAAGCATCAAAGGAACAACTACAGGAGAGGATATCTATGAAAAGGTTTGCCAAACTGTGAATGGTTTGGAGCTGGACTGGGCTAAACTAGCCAGTGTGACAACTGATGGTGCTCCTAGCATGGTGGGGTCTAAGACAGGAGTAATTGCTCGCATTAACCAAGAGATGGACAAACATAACCATTCTCATCCAATAGCCATACACTGCCTCATCCACCAACAAGCGCTGTGTAGTAAATCACTGAAGTGGGACTCTGTTATGAAAATTGTGGTATCTTGTGTTAACTTCATTAGAGCTAATGCACTAAACCACAGACAATTTCAGGAATTTCTGTCTGAGCTAAATGTTGCCTATGAAGATGTTCTGTATCACACAGAAGTCCATTGGCTGAGTCGAGGGAGAGTTTTGAAACATTTCTATGACTTACTTCCACAGATTACAGCTTTTCTGCTTTCAAAAAACAAAGAAGTACCAGAGCTCAGTGATGCAGAATGGAAATGGCACCTTGCCTTTCTGACAGATGTAACAGAGCTACTCAACAGTTTCAATGTGCAACTTCAAGGAAAGGGGAAGCTCATCTGCGATATGCAATCACATGTGAAAGCATTTGAAGTAAAATTAGGCCTCCTCATCAAACAAGTGAAGGAGGAAAATTTCTGCCATCTTCCCACAACTCAAAATGTGTTAGCGGAAAAACCATTGGTTGCATTCCCAAACAAAACATGTGTGGATTCACTGGAAAAGTTGCAAAAGGAGTTCCAATTTAGATTTAAAGAGCTTCATCTCCATGAACAGGACATACAGCTTTTCCATAACCCATTTTCTATTGACATTGAAAATGTGGATACAATTTACCAAATGGAACTGGCTGAACTGCAGAATTGTGACTCTCTGAAAGACGCATTCAAGTCAAGCAGCCTTCCTAGTTTCTATGCATCTCTCCCCTCTGAGACATATCCTAATCTCAGGAACCATGCACTCAAAATGGCAACCATCTTTGGCAGCACTTATGTCTGTGAACAGACTTCTTCCAGAATGAAATATCTGAAATCCCCAACCATATCTAGACTAACTGATGCACACTTGCATCACTTGTTACGACTAGCAGTGACAAATATGGAACTGGACATTGACCATCTCATTAGCCAAAAGCAGGCCTATAGTTCCCATTGAAATACTGGTAACTTTGTTGATTTAACTTTACTTGTTCTTCATTTTAAATATTGTATTTGTTCCTGTTTTGTTTTTTTACTTCAAAATAAGATATGTGCAGTGTGCATAGGAATTTGTTCATAGTTTTTTTTTAAACTATAGTACGGCCCTCCAACGGTCTGAGGGACAGTGAACTGGCCCCCTGTTTAAAAAGTTTGAGGACCCCTGGATTAAGGAATCACATATTTGTGCTCATCCCCCCATTCCCCTCCCAAACCCTTCCCCATGCATGCCCCCACCCCCCCTGTTGTCCGTGACCACTGGTTAGGCTTATATGCATGCATAGAAGTCCTTTGGTTGATCTCTCCCCACTACCCCCACCCTCCCCTACCTTCCCTCTGAGGTTTGACAGTCTGATCGATGCTTCCCTGTCTCCAGGTCTGTTTTTGTTCATCAGTTTATGTTGTTCATTATTTCCTCTAGATGAGTGAGATCATGTGATACTAGAAATACACTTATAAGAACCGAAAATGGGACAAGCAATAATGGTTATGCTGAGAGGCAAATGAATCAGTCTGTAGTGAGTTTCTTTCTGGGCCAACAGTTCTTTTGAGTCCCAATTTCAATGTCAAACAGTTCCTTATGTGTACATGTCAGCAATGATATTTCAGTTCTGGATGGTGGACAAATGGTGGTAATGCAGGTCCGACCCTCTCTCGTTTGGTCCTGGGCAACCTGCAGTGACGCACAGCTGCTGACTGCTAGTATGGCAAGGTGTCGTCAGCGTCTTCCATCTCTGGACTGTTTCTCTTCTGTCTTCATGCCTGGAAAAATTCCTCTCTGTTGCAGGAATCCACATGGTCTTGGAGTTGTTTTCTAAAAATATACAAACATATTCTCGACAAAAGGTTAATAAAGGAATCTTTTCTATAAATTTGACTTGGGATCCTTTTTCATTTTTTGCCCAAACGATTTTCCTTTGGCTTGTTTTGACACCATGTGTGTTTTTCATGGGTGTCTTGCTGTTAGCATTACAAATGAAAGTTAATTTTCTAAAGTAAAAATTTTCTAGATATAATTTACTTACAGGATATTTTTATTTACATGATATTCTTCTACTGTCCTCCCTTTTTTGATTTAAATATTAGGAGGCTTTTGGAAATTTTATAATGTAGTCTTGATAGCTTTTAAATTTTAATTTTTTGCACTAAAATATAACTGCTTTAGGTTCATTACATGTTACGCAATTTTACCATGAGATGAACTACCAATAAAAATTTTAGTTAACACTTTAGAAATAGCTTTTTGTACAGTACCATTAATTTTTCTAGAATATTCGCTTATTTCAATTAGCCAATTTAAATTAGTCTGAGAACTTGACTACTATTTTACTGTCAAATTTAATACTCTATCAACAATATTATTTTACCCTGTAAATATTAGTGGCAAGGATTATTTGCCTTCTTGAGTAGGCCCTGAGCATTCCTGGTGCTAGGCTGGATTTAGATATCAAAAATCCACTTCCCCACACCATGGGTACAAGACAACTCAAACAAGTCTTGTTGCAGTGAGAGGGCAGCTGCTGTCGGCCAAGTCTCTGTCTGTTACCTGGGTCCCGATTTGAGCTGGGCATGGGAAGCGAAGCAGCCATGGGAACAGGAGACCTCCCTCAGAAGGGGTGAGGGTTCAGGCCCCTGCAAAGTTGGGGGGGTGAGGGTCTGTGCCCCACCTCTGTTGTCTCCCAAGTTCTCTCCTGATGGCCCCTCTGAGACTGTGTGACAGGTGACTCTTTACCTGCATCCTGGGCAGCTGCCATTCTCTCCCTGGAGCACAATGGCTCACGTACCATCTTGATGGCTTGCAGTCCTCCTGAGGCACAAAGGTCAAATTGTTTGTGGGGCTCCTGGAGTCAGGGTAGGTCCGGTCATACATTTCAGTTCCTGGAACAATAGCTTTCACATGCCTTAATTACCAACCCTATTAACTATATAACTAAAGCTAAACATTTGTGACTGTTTGAGTTCGCCTCACTTTCTCTATTGTATGTTTGATTTGTGTAGCTTTATTTAAATGGAGTCATACAATTTATAATCCTTTATGTCTGGCTTTTTCCACTGAGCATAATGTTTTGAGATATATCCAAGTTGTCATCTGTGTTAGAAGTATAATATTTTGTTATTGCCAAACAGTATCCCATGGTATGGCTATGCCACTCTTGTTTATCTTTTTACCTGTTGGTGGGCATTTAGGATATTACTGAGGATAAAACTGCTAGGGAATATTCAAGTAGAAGACTTTGTAGAGTCATATTTTCATTTACATTAGGTAATACCTAGGAGTAGGATTATTGGGTCATGAGGTAAATATATGTTCAACATTATTAGAAATTCCTAAACGGTTTTCTAAATTGGCTACCATTTGTCTCCCAGTAGTAATGCATAAAAGTTACAATTATCCCACATGTTTGTTAACACTTATTATAGTGAGTCTCTTTAATTTTAGACATTTTGTTGGGTAGATGGATATATCATGGAATTTCATTTTGGTTTTACTTTGAAGTTCCCTCACAACTAATGATGTTGAGCATCTTTTCATGTGTTTTATATTTTCCATCTTTTTGGTGAAGTACCTTAAAATATTTTTATCTTTTTAAAAAAATATATTCTTTATTTCATAGAGGAAGGGAGAGTGAGAGAGAGATAGAAACATCAATGATGAGAGAGAATCATCGATCGGCTACCCACTGCACACCCTCCACTGGGGATAGAGCCCACAACCCAGCATGCATATATCCTGACCAGGAATCGAACCATGACCTCCTGGTTTATAGGCTGACGTTCAACCACTGAGTCACACCAGCTGGGCAATGTTTTTATCTTTTAAAATAGAATTGTTCCTCTTTTTATTATTGAGTTATAAGAATTATTTATATTCTCTGGGTACATGTCCTTTATCAGATATATATCTTTCAAATATATTTGTCCAGTCTGTGGCTTGTCTGTTTATTTTCTCCTGTGTTTATTTTAGAAAGCAAGAGGCTCTAATTCTGACCAAATCTAATTTATCAATTACTTATTTTATTTTTTGTGTGCTTTTTGTGTCTTTTATGAGACAAAGTAATCCAAATTTCCTTGGCAGGCATCTTTATTAAAAATAAATTGACTATATACATGTGAATATAGAACTTACTCTGTGAAGGGATAGACAGTAAAAAATTTAGACTTTTCAGACCATTCAGGTAACAACTAAACTCTGCCATTGTAACATGAAAGTAGTCTAAGATAATATGTATATAAATGGGCATTGCTCTGTTTTAATAAAACTTTATTTACAAAAAGGGCAGGTGTGAGATTCAGCCCAGGGTCCCTGGTTTGCTGACAAATGTTATATTTCATTGATCTCCATGTCTATCCTTATGCCCATAGCACAATGTATTAGTTATTATAGGTTTTTCACTATAACACTTAAAAGATTTTTCCGATACAATAACATCATTGCAGAGTAATTCTGTTTTGAATATCAATACAAATTTATTTTAATTATTTAAATGACAATTTTTTAAAGTTATTATTTTGATTTCCCCCCCATTTTTATCTACTTTAAAAGGACATATTTACTAGTATAGAGCCTAGGTTGACAACTTTTTTCTTTTGAGGTATTTAAAGAAAATGTGCCATTTTCTTTTGGCTTTCATTGTTTTTGTTGAGACCTCAACTGTAATTTTTATACCTGTGTCATGATATGTGAAAACATAACACGTCTTTTGTTCTCTGATTGGTTTCAAGAATTACTCTTTATTACCCCAGCTGCATGTCTCAGTTAGTTGGAGCATCATCCTCTACACCAAAAGGCTGTGGGTTCGATTTCTATTCATGGCACATACCTAGGCTGTAAGTTCAATTCCCAGTAGGGGCACTTACAGAAGGCAGCATATCAATGTTTCTCTTTCACATTGATGTTTCTTGCTCTCTCTCTCTCACTTCTTCTCTCTAAAAAAAATCAATGAAATATATCCTCAGGTGAGGATTTAAAAAAATCTATACTAATAAAAGGGTAATATGCTAATTAGACCAGGAGACCTTCCGGGAAACCTTCTGGACGTCCTTCCGGACAAAGCCATGGTGGCAGGGCAGAGGCAGGTTAGGGGCGATCAGGCCAACGGGGGGTGGGGGGGTGGGGTGGAAAGGGCAGTAGGGTGAGCTGGTTGGCAGTGGGGGGCAGTTGGGGGTGATCAGGCCGGCAGGCAGAGTGGTTAGGAGCCAGTGGTCCTAGATTGCGAGGGGGATGTCCGACTGCTGGGATATCCACAGAGATCGGGCCTAAACCAGCAATTGGACATGCCCCGAGGGGTCCCAGATCGGAGAGGGTGCAGGCTGGGCTGAGGGACACCCCCCCCCCCCATGCACGAATTTCACGTACTGGGCCACTAGTTAAATATAAAAGAAAAAAGAATTGCTCTTTATCTTTGTTGGTCAGCAGTTTGAATATGATGGGCCTAGGTATAATTTATCTATTCTATTTAATCCTCTACTGAATTTTGATATGTGCTTTGATGTATTTTATTAATTTTGGAACATTCTTGGCCATTGTTTTTTCAAATATTTCTTTTGCCTTATTTGCAATTTCTTCTCTTTTTAGCTCCAATTATACATATGGTGGTTTATTTGATATTGTTCTACAAATATTGTTTATTTTATTCTTTTATGCTTATTGTATTTTAGCTTGGATAATTTCTTCTGACCAAATGTAAGTTAACTGACTTTTTGCTGTGATGTGCAAAGCTTCTGATAATCTTATTGAAAGAATGACTCATCTATGATATTGTACTTTTCATTTTTGGCATTTCCCTTGGGCTTTATTATATAATTTCTAGTTTTCTGATGAAATTCTCCATTTAGTCTTTCATATTGTCCACATTCACAATAGATTCTTTAACATATTTATCACTATAATATTAAAAACTGGGTTTGATCCTATAATTTATTTTCTCTCTTGTGGATTGATTATATTTTTCTGTTTCTTTGCATAACTTATAGTTTTTATTCTTAACGATGCATTATACACTAAAGATTAGTAGAGATTGAAGTGAATAATATTTATGCCCGGAAATGAGCATGCCCCTTTTGTCAGAGTGTTAATGTTGAGAGTTAATGACATGTTTAACTAAGACAAGTCGGGGTTTTCTGGTTGCTTTAAGTAAATTGTTCACCATTGGTTTCAAATGATATGAACACAGGATGAGGACTTTCTCTTCAGAGCTTGGGAGTAGAGTACCTAAGGGTTTTATCTCAGTCTTAACACTCTACTCTCAAGCTTCTACAGATATATAATGTCTCAGATGGTGTCTCTCTCTGGTCTCCTGCCTTTCCCCAGCCACATGTTATCTTCTCCCGAGTATTCAGTGCGGGTGCTTGGAGATTATCTCTCATATTTTCTGTGTCTTTGGTCTTTAGTAAATTTAAGTTAGTTTAATAAATGCATGTTTCTTTGCATTCTTAGCTCTCCAATGAGTTTGCCATTTGATTTTGTAGTTACTCAACTTGTTCTTGTTGTTTGGGTAGTGACAATTTTCTCTTGTGACTTTCTATGACCTAAACAGATATGGAAGTCCCAATGTAATTTTTGATGAAAAGACCTATTTGATTTTATAGTGGTTCATTTATCAAACTTTTCTTTATATTGTGTGACTTTTTATGGTATATGTGAGAAATCTTTACCTGTTCCAGGATTACAAAGATATTTACCTCTCTTTTCTTCTAAGAGCTTTATTGTTTTCTGACAATTTAATGAAATCTGAATTCTACTTGTGAGTTGAGGAGAAATATATGAGCTTGAGGGATGGATATTATGTGTTCCACTGAGGGTAGAGCCCTCACCATATATATATGTTTTCTTTTTTTGCTTCCATTGGGTTTGAGAAAAGGAACAGATAGTAATGCTTTTATTTTGCTGCTTTGAATCACAGCTACTTCTATTGCTAAATATTTTTGGATTATAATAATTCTCTAACATCCTTGAAATTGCATGAATTCATCTGAATTAAGATTTAATAGCACTAGTCCAATTTTTAGCAACATAAAAGTAATTTAAAGTGGATTATTCAATCCAAGTAGAAATCTTGTCAGAAATGAATAGAGTGTAGTTTTGAAAACTTAATATGTCTATTTTAAAGGATTTTATTGATTTTACTCCTCTAATCAGTCAAATTCCAATTACACGGTCCAGGCTAGATTCATATGAAGCAATCTATCTGATTTTTTTTATTACTTGCCAGATCTGGTTTTTACAAGAAAAGTAGGTTATTAAACTATTTAGAATAAAAAAGATTTTAGCTTTAATTTAAGACTAATTTCTTTAGTTTACAGATATATTTATAGCTATATTTATAGAAGATTGATATTTTAGAGGGAAATCTCTATGATAACTCTTATTAATTTTTTTACACATTAGAAAGACATAAGCCTTAGAGGTTACATATTACTTGTGAATTGTGGGCTATTTAAAAATGATTGATTTAAATTCTCTTTTCTCTAAATACATTCATTGGAGTGAAGAGAAATTGTGAAAGGGTTAAATCCTTAGTATCCCAAAATAATTCTAAAATCTTTGAAAGTAGTTATTCTTGCTGTTTTTGTAATTTATTAATTTATAAGATCCTCTGTTCTTGTAAATAATTACAATAGAATAACTTATAGCTGACGTCTTATAATTGTGTTTTTCTATAAAATATATCGTGTTGTAAAGACAGAGAATGTAGGTCAGTTTGTTTTTGCATTAATAAATTAAATATAGCATTTTTATAGAAAAAAGAAATATGTTTTCCTTGTTTCCAGAGGTATGAATATCTCTCATGAGAGTATGTTAGAATTTCATCATACAGATTGCTTTTCACTGAAAAATAATATATATTTTTTCAACTAGCATTTAATGCATCATTTGTACTAAGCTCTCCACAAGATATAGAAGCACATGACAAGGTATCATATTGTTGAAAATTTTAAAAATGCAATTTAATAACAAATAAAAAACTATGAATCTAGTTATGAGTGGTTTCAGAACTCTAATTGACAAGGCCAATAAAAATTTGAAACATTAAATTAACCATTAATTTCCTAATTATTTTCATAAACCTTTATAGTAACTGGGTAGTCAGATGTGTTTCTAAGGTGAGATAATATAGTTGGCATTGTGTGTTCTTTTAAAATATGTTTTTATTGATTTTTTTTTGAGACAGAGAGAGAGAGAAACATCAATGTGAGAGAGAAACATCGATGGGCTGTCTCCTACAAGCCCC
Source organism: Plecotus auritus (assembly GCF_963455305.1). NCBI lineage: Eukaryota > Metazoa > Chordata > Mammalia > Chiroptera > Vespertilionidae > Plecotus > Plecotus auritus. Next base: position 73,910,427 of record NC_137773.1, read on the forward strand.
CACCCCCACTGAGGATACAGCCCACAACCTGGGCATGTGCCCTGACTGGGAATCGAACAGGTGACCTTTTGGTGCATGGGACGAACACTCAGCCAACTGAGCCATACTGGCCAGGGCTGGTAGGCATCTTTTAAAGATGATCCTCAATGATCCCTACCTCCTGATTGTGATTGCTTGTGATTGCTTTGACTAAGGAACTGTGAGTTTAAGATCTTATTTATTTATACATTTTTTAAAAGGTGATAATAAAGCTTCTTAAAATTATGGCAAAAGGTGTAGAAAGAGGAAAAATTTTAAAAAAATATTCAAATGCCAACTGGGGCCATCCTCTGCTGAATTTCTAAAACAAATCCTATTATCGCCTTATCCATCCATATATAATGACAACTTGATTAAAGAGAATTGCTTGGAATTTTAGAAATGTACACAAACCTGTCTGGTTACTGTTTAAGCTAGAGTTACTTTCACGATTATTAGGAATAGTAAAAGGAAAAAGTGAAGTTGGATTGTTAACCATAGTGTTATTGGAAGGTCATCTTTTAAGACTATGAAATACTTAGCAATATCTTATCATTTTACTATGAGGTGCTGCAAGTATACTTTTCTTTGTTATGAAAATAGATTTGTGTGAGCACAAAGAAGTTATGAAAAAAAGGAGTAGTAAGTTTTCAAAGTAAAATAGCAACTTTTTATTCAGCCTGCTCCATCATTAATATTGTACTTATTTCTCAACTGTCACTCATTACTTTTTTATTTATTTAATCAGTTAGGGAGGTGAAACTGAAGAGGTATGTTTAAATCTTTCCATATAGAGAGAGCCAAAAGTATCATAAATATTACATAAAATCATAAGATTTAAAATAAATAAATATATTTCATTGTGGAAAAAAATTGGAGAGAGGGCCTGATTGTGATCTGCCATGTGAAAAAAATTAAACTAAAACCTCTGTCCTTGGAAAGCTGATTCATCTTGTGTAATGTCTATACAAGACTGGAGGAATTTTATTTTTGCCCATTTTTGGTAAGCTTACTGAGACAATTTTGACATTTTTTAAGCTTCCTGTACCCTATTTTATTTTTTAAAAATTTCTTTATTGATTAAGGTATTACATATGTGTCCTTATCCCCCCATTACCCCTCAACGCCCCCACTCATGCACTTACCTCCCTGTTGTCTGTGTCCATTGGTTAGGCTTATATGCATGCATACAAGTCCTTTGGTTGATCTCTCCCCCTTACCCTTCCCTCCCCTACCTTCCCTCTGAGGTTTGACATTCTGATCAATGCTTCTCTGTCTCTGGATCTGTTTTTGTTCATCAGTTTATGTTGTTCATTATATTGCATAAATGAGTGAGATCATGTGATATTTATCTTTCTCTGACTGGCTTATTTTGCTTAGCATAATGCTCTCCAGCTCCATCCATGCTGTTGCAAATGGCAAGGATTCCTTCTTTTTTACTGCAGCATAGTATTCCATTGTGTAGATGTACCACAGTTTTTTAATCCACTCATCTGCTGATGGGCACTTAGGCTGTTTCCAAATCTTAGCTATGGTGAATTGTGCTATGAACATAGGTGTGCATATATCCTTTCTGATTGGTGTTTCTAGTTTCTTGGGATATATTCCTAGAAGTGGGATCACTGGGTCAAATGGGAGTTCCATTTTTAGTTTTTTGAGGAAACTCCATAATGTTCCCCACAGTGGCTGCGCCAGTCTGCATTCCCACCAGCAGTGCATTTGGGTTCCTCTTTCTCCGCATCCTCACCAGCACTTGTCATTTGTTGACTTGTTGATGATAGCCATTCTGACAGGTGTGAGATGGTACCGCATTGTTGTTTTGATTTGCATCTCTTGGATGATTAGTGACTTTGAGCATGTTTTCATATGTCTCTTGGCCTTCCTCTTTTTTCTTTCGAAAAGTATCTATTTAGGTACATTGCCCATTTTTTTATTGGGTTGTTTATCTTCCTTTTGTTAAGTTGTATGAGTTCCCTGTAAATGTTGGAGATTAAACCCTTATCGGTGATATCATTGGCAAATATGTTCTCCCATGCAGTAGCCTTTCTTACTGTTTTGTTGATGGTTCTTTTGCTATACAAAAGCTTTTTATTTTGATGTAGTCCCATTTGTTTATTTTCTTTTTAGTTTCCATTGCCCTAGGACAGTGGTCGGCAAACTGCGGCTCGCGAGCCACATGCGGCCCCTTGAGTGTGGCTCCTCCACAAAATACCATGTGCGGGTGTGCACGTACAGTGTAATTGAAACTTCGTGGCCCATGTGCAGAAGTCGGTTTTCGCCTCTCAAAAGAAATTTCAAACGTTGTATTGTTGATATTTGGCTCTGTTGGCTAATGAGTTTGCCGACCACTGCCCTCTGAGCAGTATCAGTGAAGAAATTGCTTCAGCATATGTCTGAGATTTTGCTGCCTGTGGATTCCTCTAGTATTTTTATGGTTTCTTGTCTTATGTTTAAGTCCTGTATCCATTTTGAGTTTATTTTTGTGTGTGGTGTAAGTTGGTGGTCTAGTTTCATTTTTTTGCATGTATCTGTCCAATTTTCCCAACACCATTTATTGAAGAGACTGTCTTGCCTCCTAAAAACTCTCAGCAAGGTGGGACTAGAAGGATCATACCTCAACATAATGAAAGACATATATGACAAACCCACAGCCAACATCATACTCAATGGGCAAAAACTAAAACCATTTCCCCTTAGAACAGGAACAAGACAGGGATGCCCACTCTTACCACTCCTGTTCGACATAGTACTGGAAATCCTTGCCATTGCGATCAGACAAGAAGAAGAATTAAAAGGCATCCACATTGGAAAAGAAGAAGTAAAACTGTCCTTATTCGTAGATGACATGATACTGTACATAGAAAACCCTAAAGACTCCATCAAAATAACTATTAGACTTAATAAATGAATTCGGCAATGTAGCAGGATACAAAATTAACGCCAAGAAATCTATGGCATTTCTATACACCAATAATGAACTTACAGAAAGACTAAAAAACCAATCCCATTTATCATCGCACCAAAAATTTAAGATACCTAGGAATAAACTAAGGAGGTAAAAGACCTATATGCAGAAAGCTACAGAACACTAAAAAAAAAAAGAAAAAAAAAAAAAGATAGAGGAAGACATAAACAGATGGAAGAACATACCGTGTTCATGGATTGGTAGAATCAGTATCATCAAAATATCCATACTACCCAATTCAATCTATAGATTCAATGCACTCCCCATTAAAATACCAATGGCATATTTCACAGACCTAGAACAAACTTTCCAAAAATTCATCTGGAATAAAAAAAAGACCCCGGATAGCTGCAGCAATCCTGAGAAAGAAGAACAAAGTAGGTGGGATCTCAATACCAGATATCATCAAGCTGTATTACAAAGCCACTGTTCTCAAAACAGCCTGGTACTGGCACAAGAACAGACATATAGATCAATGGAATAGAATAGAGAACCCAGAAATCAACCCAAACCACTATGTGCAATTAATATTTGACAAAGGAGGCATGAACACACAATGGAGTCACTTTTGATATTTGATGACTAATTTTAATTAGTGAAGATGTGTTCCATTGGTAGTCTCTGAGAGTTTTATATCTCTACTAGAAGTCTGGTGCACAAGATATGTGCATGGGTAGGGTCCCTAGGCCTGGCGGGCAATCAAGGCCTGTTAGGTTCTCTGCCTCCTCGCCTCCCCATCTCATCCTTCCCTCTCTTCCTTAGAGCCCCACCACCACTGCTGGTCACCCATCATGTTCCGCGCCACCCCCTGGTGGTCAGTGCACGTCATAGCGAGCCATCGAACTCCTGTTCTCCTGGTAGAACTCCTGAGGAGACACTTTGCATATTAGCCTTTTCTCTCTCTCTCTCTCTCTCTCTCTCTCTCTCTCTCTCTCTCTCTCTCTCTCCCTTTATCTCTATCTCTCTCTATCTCTATGCAACACAACATGACAAGGTTTGTACTGTACATGGAACAGTGATTTTTGGTTGGAGCACCGGATGTGTTTTCTTAATGACTATGATGGCTCTCTGGCTATCAGCTGTTAACACCAGGTGATTTCCTAAGTCAGCTATAGAAGAATCCTTAACACTGGCATGTGGAGAGCAAAAAGAGAAAATTGTAGCCATGGCCTGTTTGGGTCAGTGGATAGAGTGTTGGCCTGTGGACTGAAGGGTCCTGTGTTCGATTCCAGTAAAGGGCACATGCCTGGGTTGCGGGCTCGATCCTCAATAGGGGGTGTGCAGGAGGCAGCTGATCAATGATCCTCTCTCATCATTGATTTTTCTATCTCTTCCTCTCCCTGCCTCTCTGAAATCAATAAAAAAATATATTTTTAAAAATGAAGAGAACATTGTGGAGTTGAAGTTATTTTCTCTAGGGATCTCAACTCATGTCTACCATGCCTGGCCCCTTAGGTAGGAGAAAGTTTGTAGTATGAAATAATTTTTGTTTAAATTGCAGGTCAGGCACTGTACACAGTCCAGAGCTATTTCTTGAGGATTTCTCCCCCTGCAGTCTACTCAAGGAGTGACTGGTTTTCCACTTCCAGACCCCTCCTGCTGGTCCCAAAGGTAGGATAGGTACCATATTGTTTTCCATTGCCACTTCCTGACCAATTTCTCTCTCCTCCCTAAAATTCTCAGAATTGAATTTCTTATCATAAAAATTTATCATACACTATTTCCAATTGTGGCTGTATTCTGGTAAACCCAAGTCATTCTCCCTCATTTCCTTAAACTCCTAGATCACTGTCAGTCTCTTCAATATGGCAGTTTTAATTCTGTATGATTTTGAAGCATATATATATATATATATATATATATATATATATATGATGTTCCCAATAACCTTTTAATGACTTCAGTGCCCCTACAGTTATTTTTGCTTTTGTCTTCTTAAGTTACGCACTTCATGGTCACATCATGGACCTTGTCATTACCAGTAACCAATTCCTCCAGTGTCTAAATTTTATCCATCCCACACTAACCTCCACCTCCTAAATAGCAAAGTAGTTCACTCTATTATTCTGATCCTGGTAATCCTTTGACTCCACCAAGACTTCTGATCCATTGATTCTATAGCTTTTCATTGCTCTTTAATCATTTAATGTTTTCTCTTCTCTTCTTAGCATAAATTCCATAGTAATCTGTTTAACCACTCCATTGCATTAACCCATAAACCCACTGTTTTATTATACTCCTTTGGCAAAATTATAGTCCTGTCTACTCTGTACCAAGACACATGTTGTAATAGTGGCAGGAGAAAAGCACATCATGGGCATGTGTGTGGTGAAACCCAGTGGATCCTTAATGCTGCCTGACAATCACAGTCCATCTAGGCCATTCACTTGTCCCCTCCTAGACAAATATTGCATGCCTTTCCTCTCTCCTTAAACTCCTAAGATCCTCTTTCCTATATTTCTTCTGAGCTGATTACTTTGCTCCCTATTTCACAGAGAAAATCAAAAAAGAACTACATATTTATTGCCACCCATCACATCTATCACCTAATAGCATCTGCATCACACACTCTGCCTCACACCTGTGATTGAAATGAAGATTCCTCTTCCTGCCTAAGACCTTTTTTTTTTTTTCACTTGTGGCTTTTTATCCCTTCTTTTCATTCCCTGTTTTTTTCTCTATTCACTCCCCAATATTACCTTTGAAATAATGCCTACAGTGATGTTCATTTTAGAATTGCAAACTGCCTCCCCATAGTGACAACTGATCTTACTTGCTTATGAATTTGTGTAGGATTTAGCACCTTCTAACATACTATGTAACTCATTCATTTATTTTTTTGTATTGATTGTTCCCTGCTAGAAATTAAGTCCCTTTGAGGGCATGGATCTTTATCTTTTAGTCACTGTTGTGCCCCAAATACATAGAACTGTGGATATAGCAGGTACCAAATATTTATTAGTGAATCAATAAATTATTGTTCAAAAGGATTTAAGTCATTCATGATGGGAATTGTTACAATACTAAACATATATTGGTATTTTGCTGACTTTTTAAAGAAAATTCTTCCTATCTTGATTTTTTTTTTCATCCAGCTCAAAAAGATGTATAAGTTAGAGTTTTTGTTCATTTATATAAAAAGCATAACTTACACTAATAAAAATTATGTGGGCTAAAGGATCCCTGCTATGATTCCTTTAAGTAATCCTTCAGGCACCACTGAGACTTGGCAGTACCTACATCCTTCACTCCTGTGCCCTCACTCCCTCCACATATCCTTGTAGGAGAGAAGAATTGACTTCTAATGGCACATGTATTATCTTATGGATAAAAACTGAGTCGTAATTACCGTATTATTTGGATGAGCAATACCTAGACTGTAAAAAGACATTGATGTTTTTGTTTTTGAGACAAGGAATTGTTGATATGCTCTAATTTCAGAGATTAAAATAAATTTTGAGTACACATTTTAATTCAGTCATAATTTGAAAGAATTACACACTGACATGGTAGTACATTCACATTTCTCTTCTTTTACGCTTCCTTCATTCACAGGTACATAACATGCTTTTGCAAATAATCTTAAAAATAAAATGTTGAATATTACCTAAGACATAAAAAAATATTTAAAATAATTCAGGATTATCATCTTTTAAAAATATTCCCTTATGTCTATCATTTTATGAACTCACATCAACTCAAAATATAACACCCCATGAGTACATGTATTCCATAACGTTTCTTTCACAATGCTATTAATGTTTTCTGATTATACAGCAGAAATCTGAAATGTCCCCGAAGTCACTAAACCTGCCCTAATTGATTTGTGTGTAAGGCAAGCTAAATTCAGACACGCATTTATCACAGCTGAAGTATTTCGTGCTTTTGAGGCTGAAGCTAGAAGAGGGAAGGAGCCACTCCAGCTTCTGGCATTTGCAGGCAGCCTGTGTACTCACAAGGTCGCAGCACAGGGAGAGGAAGGGACCCGAGCTCTGTGGGCTCTGCTCCAGCCTCCCCCAACCACCCCTTCTCCTGATGTCCTTTCCTCTCTTCTGATCACCCAGTGCCAGAGACAATCATCCTGACAGTTGCCTCCATTTCTGAGAACTGATCTAAAGCCACACTTTCACTTTGTTCGGTGGATGGCTTTTTCAGTCTACTGCCTCTGTTCCCTCCCTGTTCACCTCTTCCCCAGAAAGACTGTAAGTGAAGGATGAGAGCGTGCTGATCAAATATTCTTTTCTTTCTTTATACAAGGCAAGTAGTATACTCGCGAGGTCATAGTTCTGAATTTTTTTTTTCCTAAAGGACTTCAATTCAAAAGTTCCTTGAGGTGTCTGCTGTGGAATAAGTATCAATTGCAAAGCTTTATTGCTTTTGGAACTTTACATTCCATTTTCTCCTAAAGCAGCTTCATTAAGTCAAACTTGCTATTTAGTTCAGACTTGCCACTCTACAGGGTAGCGAAAGGATTAAATTAGACCCAATTTGATGCTGGAAGTTACTGCATATTCCTTTAATAAGAGGCTTCCTACTTGTATAAAGGGGGCTTAAAATGTGTGAAATAAGCATATTATGGTGCTCTTCTTCCCTAGCTGGCTCCAAGTCTTATCAGCGTTTTAAGGCTTTTATTTCTGGGTAGGAAAGGGGCGATGCATTAAAAACTAGGCAACCTCCTGTATTAGTATAATTTGAAAGGTTCCCAAACCTCTTTGTCTATAAGTCTCTCTTTCCTAAGTACTCTTGAAAATTCTCTCATTTCTCGATTTGCATGTTAGAGGCAGCTCTGAACATAATGGTATTATTTGGGTGCAGCTAAAATACATATTCTCAATAATTTAGTTTACCTGTGCTAATGAGAATGGCTCTGAAAGAATAAGACAGAGTACTACTAACTTAGTGGAATAAAAACACAACAACAAACAAACACCATTATTCCTAGTCCCAGTATGGCACTCTGGGAAAAGGGTCACCTGATAACAGAGTAGCAACATGGTAGCCCTGAACTTTTCTGAAAAGAGAATGCTCAAAATGAGTTGGAGAAGAAGCAAATGCTAACTTTCTATGTCCAGTGAGCAAATTATTCTATTGCGCTATTTCAATGTGCATTTAATAAGTATTTTTGCTTTTCATTTTGTCTAAGATTTTCTTATGTACCCCACGGGAGGACCCAGGCTGACACTGCTTCCGAAGGTTGGCAGCTTACCCAGGGGAGGAACCTGGAGAATGGCGATCGTCAGAAAAGGCCAAGAAGGAAGAACAAGAACACAGAGTAGCTTCAGGCAGTAATGGACACTTCCCCCTCTCCCCCCACTCCCCCACTGAACACTTGTTGAGAGACCTGAAGAGAGAGAGGGAGAGGATGTGGGGGGGGGGTTGGGGGGGGGGAAGGAAGGAAGGAAATAAGGAAGGAGGGAAGAAAGGAAGTGAAAGGAATTTCTAGGGATAAAATAGGCAGGTTTAGGGAGATTTAGGAATAAAGAGGGTCCATGGAAGAGGACTACAAAGGTGAGGGCTGTGGAGCTGCCGAAAGGCATACATTCACAAAGAAAAAAAAAAAAAGAGGTGCCACAGGATAAGGGGAAAGGAAGACATCCTTTCATAGAAGATAGGGAAAAGCCACAGGGTATGGGGAGAAAGAAGAAACAAACTTTCACAGAGAATAGAGAAATGCTGACAAATGGGAGAAAGGAAACCAGATTTTCACTGGAGATAGAGTTCTGCCACTGAAGGGGGAGATAAAGAGGGGGCACCACCTGGGGTTTGGGCTTTGAAGCTGATATTCTAACAATTGGAAGGCAGCACCAAGAAACAAAGAACGCAGCCTTTATAAACCTTAGAAAAAAGGAGCTCAGTGGGTCACCTGCTTGGGACCCCCTCACTACATAGGCGTCTGTACTTGCTTCCAATAAATTTCCACCCTTTTCATCTACTTCCTTTTGTCCGTGGCTTCATTCTTCGAATCCATCTGGACAAGAACCTGGGAAATAAATCATCCTTATATCCTGCTCAGGAAAACAACCTGACTTGAAGGAAGGAAGGAAGGAAGGAAGGAAGGAAGGAAGGAAGGAAGGGAGGGAGGGAGGGAGGGAGGGAGGGAGGGAGGGAGGGAGGGAGGGAGGGAGGAAGGAAGAAAGAAAAGAATGCATTTCATACTCAAAGAGCAGTATTAGTGGGGAGAGAAAAACAGAGGGAGAATCTAGGCAAAAAGTCAGGAGGCAGATCATGTAAACCTATTATAAGAAAGGCTAAACATGCTTTTTTAAAATGAAATCTGAGAGCTGAAGTTCGAAGTGGGGCTCATCTCACAGAGGAGGTCCTGGGACCATGGCCTCCTGAGTTCTCCTTGCTGGCTCCCTGAAGTGCCCCCTGAGGCAGCAGCAAAGAACCCCAGGGCTCTGTAAGATTCAGTGAAAAAACCCGAGTAAGTGAGTTTTTCTATTTGAGGTAATTTCAGACCATGTTATTCCTCTTTGGGGTTAGGTAAACACTTGTTTCTACCGTGAGTGGTTCTGTACCCCAACTTCATGAACATGTTTCTATCACTATTTTTATAGGTGAGATTTCTAGAAAAGTGCTTGTGATGCCATACAATTAACGTTCTTTTATCCATAGCTGCTAGCTTATATTCAGTCAACTAAAATCCCAAAGCTGTTTTATATATTCTACTAGTGACCTGGTGCAAGAAATTTGTGCACATTAAAAGGGGATTAGAGGAAATAATTTAATATTGCTATTTGCTCTTTCTCTATAATAGAAGTGTCAGAGATGAAAGAAAATTAGTAAAATGTATATGAAAACCTTCTTCCTGTCAGAGTCTGGGGCACACCATGGGACCCAGAGTCAAGTCCCCGCCCACCCACATGCACCTCAAAATCGCATGAGACCCAGACCCAGCCGCCCCCCCCCCAACCCATTGGGCTAGATCCAGACCCTGCCAGTCCCACCCTTGTCAAGCCCTGCCAGACAGGGGGCATAGCCTCAGGTCCCCTGACCTGGCACCAGGCCGGGGGGTGTGGCCTGAGGTCCCCCAGCCCAGACCAGGGTGGCGGGTGTGCCTTGAGGTCCTCTGTCAAGCCCCGCCAGGTGGGGGACACGGCCTGAGATCTCCTGTCAAGCCCCGCTGGGTGGTGGGCATGGCCTGAGGTCCCTCATCAAGCCCCGCCAGGCAGGGGGGCGCAGCCTTGGGTCCCCCATCAAGCCCCGCTGGGCGGGGGTGCAGCCTGAGTTTCCCCAACCCAGCACTGGGGATGCACCTTGAGGTCCCTCGTCAAGCCCCACTGGGTGGGGTGCATGGCCTGAGGTCCCCTGTCAAGCCCAGACAGGCAGGGGGGTGCAGCCTCAGGTCCCCTGGTTCGGTGCTGGGGCAGGGGGTGTGGCTTGAGGTCAAGCCCCACCAGGCGGAGGATGCAGTATGAGGTCCCCCGGCCAGGTGCCGGGGTGGGGGGCATGGCCTGAGGTCTCCCAGCCTGGTGCTGGGGCGGGGGGAGCAGCCTGAGGTCCCCTGGCCCAGCACCAGGACGGGAAGCACACCTTGAGGTCCCCCGTCAAGTCCTGCTGGGTGGGGGGCATGGCCTCAGGTCCCCTGGCCTGGCACTGGGGTGGGGGGCATGGCCTGAGGTCTTCTGTCAAGCCCCAGGTGTGCGGGGGAGGGCATAGCCTCAGGTCCCTGCTGATTGCTTGTTAAGGCTCCTTATGGGAACTTGGCCTCAGCTGTGGGTGCAGTTATCTTTGTGACGGAGTGATGGTGAGTTAGCATATTCCCTCTTTATTAGATAGGATAGCCAAGGCAGTTCTCCCCCATTTGGTATTCACATAGTTGATATTTTTATCCTAAAGGGAAGCGTTATTACTACTAGAGCTACTGGAGAATGTGGCTTGAGTATTTGACAGCAATGGCCCTTCTATCCTCCAGAATTATGCAAAACTTACCCTCAGTCAGGCAGTGTGGAAAGCCACAGGCTTGTGGCAAAGGGAGCCTGGGGAATAATTGTAATGGAGGTACTTTCACATGGAGATATAACATCATGATAAAGGAAGCTCCGTCCTCATTGATCCTGAATGGGTGGTCAGATATGACTGGAGATGGGGAGTGGAAGGGGGGTCAGGCCTTTCACTCACTGTGTTAAGAGGGTAGAAGGGGTTTTGCACTGGCAAACATAAGAGGGTTATATTTAGGATTGTCTTGCTCACATACCCATCTCCATAAAAATATTCTTCTAGCTCTAGTCTCATGCTTAGGTCTCAAATCTTTGCTTAACTCTGTCTTTGCCTTGGCCCTGCTTTCTCAAGTATTGCCAGCCGTGTTATCCAATATTGAGTTGACAGCTCTCTTCCTTAGATTTCATATAATAATGTATTCCTGAGTGTTTCTAGGATCCAGAATTCACAAATATTCTTACTCTGTTTGGGAAAAATAGGATATTTTTTTTCTCCTTTAGGTTTTTGACATTTCTCTCTTTTCCCATTGTTCTTTTAAAGGTTGTTTAAAGTATCTATCACTTTCTTACTCCACACCCTAAATGAATTTGACATGGAACTAAAAATGTGAATGTAATTAAATCTGATCTTCTATAAAATTAATGGACTTTATAATCTATATGGACAGTATTTACCTATACTTATTTTAAGTCATAATAATGTGGGCACAGGGGAAAATATTCACTAGCATAGCATAATTGATTTATGATTTTTAAAAAAAGGACCATCAGTCTTCTGCCTTGTGCCTCCTAATCTCATTGGCTACTCCCCAGAGGCAAATACTCTCAACCACTTACCTTTCCAGCTACTTTCATAACCCTAGATAATATGTTTATGACACTTAATCACCTTAAACATTATCTAATGCTTCCCTATTTTGAAAGATGAGAATTTAGCTCATAACTTCTTGGCCCATATCCTTCTTCTTTATATTCTTGATTCTTATATTATTAACTAGAGGCCCGGTGCATGAAATTCGTGCATGGGGGAGAGGGGGGGGCCCTCAGCCCAGCCTGCACCCTCTCCAATCTGGGACCCCTTTCACAATCCAGGACTGCTGGCTCCCAACTGCTCGCCTGCCTGCCTTCCTGATTGCCCCTAAACACTTCTGCCTGCCAGCCTGATCACCCCCTAACCACTCCCCTGCCAGCCTGATTGATGCCTAACTGCTCCCCTGCCAGCCTGTTTGCCCCTAACTGCCCTCCCCTGCAGGCCTGGTTACCCCTAACTGCCCTCCCTTGCAGGCCTGGTACCACCCAACTGCCCTCCCCTGCAGGCCTGGTCACCCCCAACTGCCCTCCCCTGCAGGCCTGGTACCCCCCCAACTGCTCTCCCCTGCAGACCTGGTCGCCCGCAACTGCCCTCCCCTGCAGGCCTGGTCCTCCCAACTGCCCTCATCTGCTGGCCTGATCGCCCACAACTGCCCTCCCTTGCAGGCCTGGTCCCTCCCAACTGCCCTCCCTTGCTGGCCATCTTGTGGTGGCCATCTTGTGTCCACATGGGGGCAGGATCTTTGACCACATGGGGGCAGCCATCTTGTGTGTTGGAGTGATGGTCAATTTGCATATTACTCTTTTATTAGATAGGATAGAGGCCTGGTGCATGGGTGGGAGCCAGCTGGTTTGCCCTGGAGGGTGTCCCAGATCAGGGTGGGGTTCCCTTGGGGTGTGGGGCGGCCTGGGTGAGGGGCTTGTAGTGGTTTGCAGGCCGGCCACGCCCCCTGGTGACCCAAGTGGAGGCCCTGGTATCTGGGGTTTATTTATCTTCTACAACTGAAACTTTGTAGCCTGGAGCGGAGCCAAGCCTTCTGCTTGCTCTGTGGCAGCAGCCATTTCTGTTTGGTTTTATGTATCTTCTATAATTGAAACTGTAGCCTTGAGTGGAGGCCTAGGCTGGCAAGGGCAGGCGGAAAGCTTGGCTTCCTCCATCGCCCAGGAAACCCAAGTCTCCCTCCTGCTCTCTGTGACCGTAGCCATCTAGGTTGGGTTTATTTGCATATTTGCTCCTGATTGGCTGGTGGGCGTGGCTGGTGGGCGTGGCTTGCGGGTGTAGCAGAGTGATGGTTAATTTGCATATTACTCTTTTATTAGATAGGATTCTCTTCTGGTTTATTTTTCATAGCTGTCAATAATATATTGCTGAATTTCTTGTTCCGATCATTTTAAGCAGCAAATGATGCTATTTTTATAAGATGACTTTTAAATTTTTGAATTTTATATTTCTTCCTTTTATATTTCTTAACCACCATTTTGGCAGCTACAGTTTTATTTACTTTTACCTCTTACATTGTTAAGGATGTTAAACATTTACATCCTGTAAATTTCTAAGTTAAATCCTCATGGCATGTTTGTGGAATGACTATGAATATTAAAAATCAATAAATAGCTCATATGAATATTGGCTATGCAAAATAATGTAGGTCATATTTTCCATATCTTTGGTTTTTATTTTCTAAATTCCAGAAGATTTTATTAAAAAGTTTGTTAACCAGTTCTCTTCATGAGCAAATTTATGACCTTTAAGTACTTGGTTCCTGTTTTCTACATATTCCTTCTGATAACTTTGGATTCCTATTTTATAAATTAAGTATCTTTTATTTCTTGAGCACTCTGAGTAGAGTTTTAATTAAACTCCCCCGTTTTTTTTAATTATCTCTACTTCCCCAGGAAGTTTTAAAGAATGATTATTTATCTAGTTATTTTTTCTTCACGGCTTTCCTCCTATGTTATCAGCCTTGGTTGTCCATACATTTTTAAGACCCAAGGCTTGTATAAGCATGTACACTTGTTCTAAGGCCTTTCCTAGTATACCCCTGAGTAATTCTTAATTGGCTAGGTCACCAGAGCTCTCAGGGTTATCAAACTGCTAGCTTCTACAATGCACACATTAGGAGGATTTTTATTACCCTGTTGTACCACCCTCCTCATAAGAAATCCTACGTCTTCTCCACGCTTATGTTCAATTTCTTAGAGACAAGCCTTCTAATGCTTTAATGCTTTGCTTATAGTGAAACTGAAACAGAATTTCTGGACTGGAACACACATTGTTCCCCTGGGCAGACTGGTTCCCGGGCTCTTTGTCCACCGGAATCGAAGAAAGAATCCACGACGGAAGGTAGTATAGCAAAGGTGGAAATTTATTGAAGAACAAGTACAGACTCCTACGTGGGGAGGGGGAAAGAGTCCCACTTTGTTCCTTTTTCCTATGGCTTATAAAGGCTGCAGATCTTTGTGCCTTGATATCCCCTCTGATGGGTCACTATTCCCTTGGACTGGTTTCTATAGTAATTCCTGGGCTCAAAGGTCTAACCTTACATGGGACATGTGAGGTTCTCCCCCACTCCTTCCTTATTGTTTTCCTATTCCCTTTGGGCTTTCTTCTTTTCCTTCTGGATGAAGGGCTTCCTTCCCTTTATTTTGTAAATACCGGTAAAGACCTTCTGCTATTCCCAGCTCCTTCATTCTATGAAAATGTACCTGTTGCAGCTTTTCAGCTCTCTATGGAGATATACCTTCTGTTGCTCTGTAAGCCTGTGCTGCTTCTATGGTCCCCTTAATTTCTAAAATTTCCTAAACCTGTCTTTTTCACCCCTAAAAATTATTGTTTCAAAACCCTGTTGCTTACACTATGCATTGGGGATGAGAAAGAGGAATCAAGTGTTCAAAATAGAGATCTTCACTTAAGCTTCCTGTTTTAGCTTTGATTTTTTTAAGTTGGATTTTTGTTAAATTAATTCATAATATTCTCTGCTTAGTTTTTTAAAATTTATTTTTATTGCTGAAAGTATAACAGGTGTCCCCTTTTCCCCCATTGACCTCCTCCACACGCCCCCCCCCCCCCCCAGGCCTTCACCATACTATTGGTTGTGTCCATAGGTTATCTATACTAAGAAAAGAGTAATATGCTAATTAGACCGGGAGACCTTCCGGATGTCCTTCCAGACAAACAGTCCCCAAACAGCCCTCAGCCCCTCACCAAGGCTGGCCACGCCCCCCAGCAGAGACCCTCACCCCAATGGGGGTGTGGCCAGTCTGCAAACCACCCCAACCCCTCGCCCAGGCCAGCACAGCCTCCACTGGGGACCCCCACCCCGATGGGGTTGTGGCCAGCCTGCAAACTGCCCTAGGCCCCTCGCCCAGGCCGGCCCTGCCCCCCAAGGGGACCCCCACCCTGATCCGGGACCTCCTTCAGGGCAGACCAGCTGGCCCCGGCCAGGCCTCTATCTATGTATCTATACTAATAAAATGGTAATATGCTAATTAGACTGGGAGACCTTCCAGGAGACCTTCCAGACATCCTTCTGGATAAAGCCATGGTGGCAGGGCTGAGGCGAAGCGGGTAGGGGCAATCAGACCAGGAGGGGAGGGCAGTTGGGGGCGAGCAGGCTGGCAGGGGGGGCAGCTGGGGGTGAGCAGGCTGGCAGGCAGAGTTTTATGGGCAATCAGGCAGGCAGGCAGGTGAGCAGTTAGGAGCCAGCAGTCCTGGATTGCGAGAGGGATGTCCGACTGCTGGCAGTCGGACATCCTCCAAGGGGTCCCAGATTGGAGAGGGTGCAGGGACAACCCCATCCCCCACCCCCTGCACGAATTTCGTCTCCTGGGCCACTAGTGTATATATATATGCATATAAGTTCTTTGGTTTGCTTTGATTTTCACTCCCATTCTCCAGCATCTCTGTCACTCCACCAGGTGGATGGCTCCTCCCTTGCTTGCAGCCCTCTCAAGGTATGTGCAGATCTGTGGCTTCCTAAAGTGTTTCTAGCCAACCAAACTACCCCTTACCTTTCTAGTTCTCAGAAATGTGTGCAAAACATTTTTTAAGATATGCAAAGTAATTGAGATGTGGTTCCATCATCTGATGCTGCCTTTGACTCTGTTTACCCTTTTATTCTTATTCCAAATGTATTTCTGTTCTCTCATTTCAATGGTATTTGTGTGTTCTGCCATCTTGAACTGAAAGTTCATTTGTTAATTTGTTCTAAATGTTATCTGAATCTTGGAAATGAAAGAAGCCGATTTAAATGTGTTTTTTAAAAAATTCTCATTTTACCATGAATAAGTCTAAGCATCTCTGTACCTGATATGGACTGTGGACATTATTTATAGCTCACTTTACTGATGATTTCTGTGTTTGGAAGGTGGGAGGCAGGTGAATGCTTTACTGCAAATTACTCCGTGATTAAATGTCTGATATGAGGAGAATTTGTTTAAACCTTGTGTTTACCACTGTTCTGTGTCTCTCTCCTTCTAACCACCACTTATTGATCCAAGGATGATTCCAACCAGACATGATGAAGACCTCTTCTTTCTTTCATTTTTTTTAAAAAAACTGTTCTCAGTAATGAATTGCTGGCTCAGTTGTAGTGAAGCTGTTAACATGAGTGTGAGAGGTGCAGGGGTCACATCTACACCATGTGGAAGACGCCTATCTGAGGGAATGCAGCTGACCTTTAGAGAGAAGAGAGTTGAGGATGAGAGAGAGTCCTAGTAGTGTTCCTATTTCTCGTTCCAGTAGTTCTAGGTATCTGTGAGGTTGAGCTTCACCCTTACTCTTTCTGTACTTTAGTTTCCTAGCCAAGAACATCTCTTTATCACTAAAGCAGCAGTTTGTTTCTGTCAAATGAACTGAAAGTTCGGATTTTAATTCACAGCCCAGCAATCATTTCTGTCTCTCAGAAACGTATGCAAATTGACTCATAAGTAATAAACTCATAAATAATTTCAACTCTGCCCACTATATTCACTCCCTCAAGACCCAGGTATAGAAGTGATTTCAGAAAATAACCAAGTGGTTCTAATGCTATGAGTGACACACAGAAATATATACACAATTGTTCTCTTAGTTTCACCCATCTTTTAATAGGACAAAACATTTTTTTTTGAGTTATTCAAAGTAATTGAGATGTGGTACCATCATCTGAAGTTTACTGAAGAAGGGACTTGGAAAATAATTTTGAAAACTCTATTCTTGCCCTGGCTGGTTTGGCTCAGTGGATAGAAAGTTGGCCTGTGGACTGGGGGATTCCTGGTTCGATTTCAGTAGAGGGCACATGCCCAGGTTGCAGGCTCGAGCCCCAGTGGGGGGCATGCAAGAGGCAGCCAACCAATGATTCTCTCATCATTGATTTTTCTATCCCTCTCTCCCTCTCCCTTTCTCTCTGAAATCAATAAAAATATATTAAAACAACAACAACAAAACTTTATTCTTGACTGTAGTTAATAGACCAGTATTTCCTGTGATTTTTCTGGACTCTTAATGGAAAAGGTGATTGGTCAATTGTTCAAACTTTTCTTCCAAACTAAACTACTCTGTTAAATCTCTTTTAAAATAATGAGATCAATTATCTGGGTTGTTGAGCAGGTGTTAGCCTGGATTCCCTAAAAATAAATCACGTCAGGCTAATCTGAATTTTTTGATGAAGTAACTAAGTTAATTTATGAAAAGGCATAATTTATCTTGATTTTAGCAATGCTTTTGAAAAAGCATCTTTCCAAAAGCTTGTGAGTAAGTGCAAACATACTGGCATTAGCATAGGATGGCTAAAATAAATGACTAGTTGGCAAACTAGAGGATGTAATAATACATGGATAGTAATTCTTTGGGGCAGAGTTGACAAGCAGATTTCCAATGGGCTCAGAGTTCGGGAATACTTTAAGTAAGATTTATATTGCTAATTCAGCCATAAAACCACACTGTGCCAGCAATGCAATCTGCTGATGACTCCTAGATAGTAGTTTGAGATTCATAGGAAGATGGGTGACAGGGATAGGTAAACAAGTAAGACTCCCAAAACAAGGTCAGAATCTGAATTTGGAATTTCAGGCTGAAGGAGCAGCTCAGTAACTGAACAATGATATCACTGAGGTGGAGGCAGGAGTTTAGGTAGTGTTGGACGTCACCATTGTTGAATGGTCTGTGTTGTACAACCAAAAAGCTAAAGGCAGGGGATTGCTTAAGAACCTTCATTGTGCCTGAGTACTCCCCACTCCATGAAGAATTTTTGCGCTTCCAATCCCATCAAGTATTTGCCAGAAAATTCCTATCTCCTCTCATTTAGTCCTCTAATAAAAGACCAGCACTCTTCACTTGGCTTTGAGATGCATGGAGATCTCTTTATCCTCAAGGGTGGCATGCAATACAAAGAAGCCAATAATTCTGAGAAAGAAGGCCTCCTCAAACAATACCCTGAGTACCCCTCCTGGTGGTTGATCTCTTTGGTGGCTTCCCATACATGGTTCCCAGAAGCTTCCCTTAACAGGCCTGCCCCCGGCAGCAGCAGGAGCCTATTTGTTGGTAATGGCTGCCAGGATTGGTTCTCAGTGATGGCTCTCCTGTGACAAAGACCCAGCACATTTTCTCAGAATCTCACTACCATAATCTCTCATGAGTTCCGTCAGATCTGCAAGGGTTGTTCACAACACTTTACAGTTAGTCCTAGATACTGCCTTTGGCTGTTAACAATCTCGGTATCAGTCTTTCTCTTGATTCATCTGTAAGGATAACTCATAGTAGCAACTAAACTTTACCCTCTAGTTTCTATTTCATGAGGAATTTAACAACTCTTTGAAAACTAAAATTGTACAGGAGTTTTTAGCACCTTGTTACTCAAAGTGTGGTTCGTCTTAAGACTAGCAGCATTCTTGCTAGAAATGTAGAATCTTGGTCCTGTCCTTTGCCATTGAAAAAGACTGTGCATCCAACATGATTTCCAAGTGATTTCATGCACATTAAAGTTTTGGAAGCACTGGTGTAGAGGACAGGCTGAGAGAGAAAACAACTTTGGTGTCTCATGTTTAGAATTTGACAATGCTTGCTTAACATCAATTATATCTTTTTTCTTCTAAACCATACTGAAAGGGTTTATGTAAAATGGAACAATCAGATGTTTCACATGACTACATTCTCTGGTTCCTGAGTCTTAAAAATGCTACCCGGAATGGGACATATAACATTAGAAGAACATGGTTATGCATCCTAGGACATGCCCTGTAGGAGAAACTGCTGGAATCACAGTGCTGCACTGTGGAATTTGTACAGTTGTCATGGTGCAGAAGGGCTACAACTGAGGTTATATAGACCTGCATGTTCACAAAAAGATGCGGTTGCTAGCCCATGCAGGTGTAGTGACCCCCCCACCCCCGCCCGCATCTCCCAGCACCAGTCACTGCTGTGATTGGACACAGTGGCAGAAAATAGTTGCTGTTTGTCTGGCTGCATTGCTTCTTCAGGGCCACAGTGTAGAGATTTGGAAGGGTAAAACATGGAAAATCAAATTACTTTTTTAGTGAACTTTGTTCTGAATAGAGAAAATCATGTCTCTGTTTTACAAATCCTCAGAAGCCATGCTATATTTGGTTCTAAATACTGAGTGTAATTAAGGAGTTTCAAATTGGTGAATGATACTGAAAATGACTATAAAATTTATTCAAAAATTAGAATAACTATTTTTGTGAGGAAGGATTCAAAATGAATGTATTTAGCCGAAACCGGTTTGGCTCAGTGGATAGAGCGTCGGCCTGCGGACTGAAAGGTCCCGGGTTCGATTCCGGTCAAGCGCATGTACCTTGGTTGCGGGCACATCTCCAGTAGGAGGCGTGCAGGAGGCAGCTGATCGATGTTTCTCTCTCATCGATGTTTCTAGCTCTCTATCCCTCTCCCTTCCTCTCTGTGAAATATCAATAAAATATATTAAAAAAAAAAGAATGTATTTATGTCTGAAAAATACATTTTTAAAACAGGCAGAGGAGAACTTATGGCACCTAACAATTTTAGAGGGATAGTAAATAAAATGGCTAGTACAGAGGGAAACATAACCATTCTGAAAGTATGAACTGAGGGATAGTGCCAATTTCAACTGTTTGTGTGACTTCATAAAGCTCACGTAAAACACGGTGTCAGCTCCAAAATATAAACACGGAAACTGGAAAAACAACACACTGTCATTTCTCCCTTTCCTTTTTCAACACTTATTATTTGCTTCCTGGTATGGGTGTTGCCCAATCTAACTTCAAGGTTAGAAAGTATCTGATAAAGTTCACTATAGGTAAACTTCACAATAAAATGAGTACAAGTAAAGTTCATAAGATTTAGTTAGCTGTAAAGGTTTAGCTAAAGCAAATAACTACCAGAAAAGTTTACATTTTAATAGAGCTAATTTCTTAATAACCTCAAATAAAATATTCTAAATGTAGTCAGCGATTAAATATGAGAGATTTGGAAATGGGGTCAATCATGAGAGGGAATAATATTCCCCCACAGAATTCACATTGACATCAGTTGATGGACATCTGGCTGGATGATGTAACATGACTATACTAAACAAAATGTTTTGAAATTGATTCCTGGGTCCACGTTTTGAAGAGAAGCATCAGTTCAATTGAACTTTCTAAATGACTAATCACTTATAAAACGGCATCTAGACATATTTTTATTACTATTTTTGGAAAATTTTCAAACTTTTATTAAAGCACTTAAAAATACAAGTTAGGGAGTTTTGAAAATTGCAGGGGAAAAAACTCCTCTAAAACATAATGATACTTTTGACCATTATTATATCACTGTCCTTCTTTATGCCTTGTTAGTGTCTTCTCTTTCTCTCACTCATTTTCTTTTTTATCATAATAGTTATACATTTGGGAGAGTTTATGATATTAATATTGATGCATTTATTCAACTTATAGTAATAACTCAATGACGTTTCAACATTTGGGCAATTAGATTAAGGATTTTGTTTCTTCATGTGTCATTTTTTTAATTGATATGCAGGAAGTATGGAAAGCATTTTAGTAAAATTTTACTGTTCTGTTAAAGAAAATTTGGAGCATGTAGAAAGTTTCCTTGATGAAATGTTAGCCTCAGAGAACACTATCAGGAATACTGTCTGAGTGATCACAGAACAGAATGTTCATAGACAATATAAAATTTCTTGAAGGACATAGTTTAGTAATATCTGGCCAGACCCACTTCTTTTAATTCCACAGCAGATTTAAATTTCCTTAAAGCCTGGGCAGAGTGGTTCAGTGGTTGAGCATCCACCCATGAATCAGGAGGTCATAATTCGATTCCTGGTCAGGGTCAGGGCACACGACTGGGTTTTGGGCTCAATCCCCAGTAGGGGGCATGCAGGAGGCAGCTGCTCAATGATTCTCATCATTGGTGTTTCTATCTCTCTCTCCCTCTCTCTTCCTTTCTCTGAATTAAAAATGAAACAAAACAAAAAAAGTCATAAATTTCCTTAATAATCCTGCAAAGGAAAAATACAATTTGCATATGGTATTTCATTGCCAATGCAATCAGATTGTTTTATAGTTGAAGGATATTTACTTGAGACAATCCTATTCAAATTTCACGGCAGTATAAATCATGTTAGTAAATAGTGACAGTGTTACTGCTAATGCTATATTAACAGTATCAGTATTAAAATATATTAATATTGACATGGATATTAATACCAAAGGAGTTAGGATCAAGAGTGAAACTGCTGATATTGGGAGTTTAGCTGTTTTTTTTATTTGCTTGGGACATATGACTCCTTTTCTCCTTCCATTTTCTTTCTTTTAGAATAGGAATGTTGATCCTGTGCTTCTCCCATCATTATAATTTGTAAATAGATAACTTGTTTTCTAGGTCTTGCAAGTCTACAGATGTGGAAGAAATTTTCCCCAGGATGGATCATACCAAGAGTCTTACCCAAAGCTGATTTAGGTGATTTTGAAGTTGGTATTTACAACTTTTTGAGTTGATCATATTTAGATGAATTTTGGGCTTAGAGTTGATGCTGGAATGGGTTAAGACTTTTAGGCACGTTGGGAATGTATTTTGCATGTGGAAAGGGAATGAATTTTTTTGGGGGGGTGGCTGAGGGCAGACTGTTATCAGTTGAATTGTATCCTAAAAAACGATATATTGAAGTTCTAACCTACAGTACCCCAGAATGTGACTTTAGTTGGAAATGGAATCATTGCAGATTAGTTAAGACAAGGTTATACTGGAGTAGGGTGGATCCCTAATACATTATGGCCAGTGTCCTTATAAGAGGGAAATTGGAAGATATGCACAGAGAAGAGACAATATGAAGATACATAGTTTTTGAAATATGTTTTTACTGATTTCAGAGAGATGAAGGGAGACAGAGAAAGGGATAGTAACATAAATGATGGGAGAGAATCATCGACCCACCACCTCCAGCAAGCCCCTTACTGGGGATTTAGCTGGCAACCTGGACATGTGCCCTGACTTGGAATCAAACTGTGACCTCCTGGTTCCTGAGTCAATACTCCATACCAGCCAGGCAATTGTGGAGATAATTTGATGGGTATGTACATATGTCAAAGAGTATCAGATTGTACACTTTAAATATATTTGGTTTATTGTATGCAAATTAAATTCTTTAAGGTTTTAAAAAAGAAAATACAGTAAAAAATATGAAGCAGTATGAGGTATTAGTTCTGAAAAAAAGTATCACATGTTTGTTTTGAACTTAAGTATTCTGACCTGATGTTTTTCTTGATATCACACCTTAGTCTAAGCCTAAGGCCTACACAGATGCATTTTCATTGACTAGAACTGAAACTTCGTGTTTCATCCTTATAGTTAAGTAAGTACCCACTACTGAATGAGTAGTTCTACTCAGCCATTCACCCACCTGTAATTTTTCATTGACTTTAATTGGACACAGATTGGCCAGTATTAATCATTAGATGCCTCTAATTAAAAGCAGAAGCTATAGACCATGTGATAAATATTGGAAGAAATAATAAAGTGGATCAGGAAATACTTTCCTGTAGGGGCTCATGACTTATTCCTGAGTGTCATTAAATTATAACAACAGGTGAAGTGCCCTACTTGTACCAATGGCAGGAGAGATGTAGTTAAAATAACCTAGTAATGTATGAGGTTGGTATCCTCTGGAAGAGAGATAAGTATTCTTATGGCTCAGACACTTTTCCAATTTAACACATTTAGAACCTAGAAAATGAAATTTACTTAGTTCAAATTGCATTGGTGTAATGAAATTCAGGTTAAAAAAATTAAGGCTTTCTAAAATAGTTCTTTCTATAATAAAATGAAAACATGATGGATTGAAAATTCATTGGATGTTTTCTGGAGCAAAACCCTAAAGTTTCACAGCTTCTGGGATGTAATAGAAAATATTTGGTAAATGCAATAAGATTTGATGCTCAAGGATAATAATTAAACTTAAATATCTTTCTCATTTTAAAATATTTATTTTTTAGTCTTCTCTGCTATTACTAAGTCATTGATTTGAACTTTTTCTCACCAAATAGTTTTAAAAGGAAAGCAATGTTTTTCTTGCAAATTCAAATAAATAGCAATTATGGTATTAGTGTGATCAATTTATAATACATTTATCTATAGGTTATCAGGTAATCACTTTTTTAAAACTAAGATTACAATTGTCCACTCTTTGAAATTTATTTGACATCTTTTAAAATTTTTATTTGTATATAGGCTGCATTTAGTGTTTCTGTATGCATTATTTTGTATATGGATTCATATCTTTCAAGGTTTAAAGGTAGTGACTGGTGTACGTATAAGCCATTTCATATGAACGACTGCTTAGTAAGAGTTTTTCCAGCCAAGTTCCTTCATCAATATCTTTCTTCTTCCCTGGGAGCAATATCTGGTTCCTACTACCAAACTTGGTCTAAAATTTGTCTTGAGTGACCAATGGAGAAGGGGACATTTAAAACAAAAGTAGCTTCTTGGTGGCTTGCCTCATCTCTGTCATGCATTTTTTTTCCCACTGTTGCTTCTCCCTGTATCCGATTCTCTCAGATCTAACTTTCTAGTTTTATGGAGCCCAGACTCATCTCTAGTTTCTATGAGGGGTTATCCAGGGTAACTAGGGTGTGAGGACTATGTTCCTTAGCCCACCTGGCTGCTCCTGGTTCATTTTTCTGGGGGAAATTTTCTTTTCCTTTGCCCTGCATGATCTCTGAAAATACTCTCTGAAAGGTTCTAGGTTCTTCCTTCTGACTTACTCTTTATGGGAACATATGGAATGGACATTAGTAGGCATTTCCAGTTCACTTTCTCCCTGAGAACATTTAGCGTCCACAGGATGGTTTTAAAGTTTGAATAGGTACAGGTTTTGGAAAATTATACTTAGGACTAGAGGCCCGGTGCACAAAATTCGTGCACAGGGGTATGTGTCGCTCAGCCCAGCCTGCACCCTCTCAAATCTGGGACCCCTCAAGGGATGTCCCATTAGGATTGGGCCTAAACGGGCATTCGGACATCCCTCTCACAATCCAGGACTGCTGGCTCCCAACTGCTTGCCTGCTTGCCTTCCTGATTGCCCCTAACCACTTCTGCCTGCCAGCCTGATAACCCCCTGACTACTCTCCTGCCAGGCTGATTGATGCCTAACTGCTCCCCTGCCAGCCTGATTGCCCCTAACCACCCTCCCCTGAAGGCCTGGTCACCCCTAACTGCCCTCCCCTGCAGGCCCGTTCGCCCCCAACTTCCCTCCTCTGCCAGCCTGGTCACCCCTAACTGCCCCTCCCCTGCAGGCTTGATCGCCCCCAACTGTCCTCCCTTGCAGGCCTGGTCCCTCCCAACTGCCCTCCCCTGCGGGCCATCCTGTCATGGCCATCTTGTGTCCACATGGGGGCACCCATCTTTGACCACATGGGGGAAGCCATCTTGTGTGTTGGAGTGACAGTCAATTTGCCTATTATTCTTTCATTAGATAGGATAGAGGCCTGGTGCATGGGTGGAGGCCAGCTGGTTTGCCCTGAAGGGTGTCCCAGATCAGGGTGGGGTTCCCTTGGGGCATGGGGTGGCCTGGGCGAGGGGTCTGTGGTGGTTTACAGGCTGGCCAAGCCCCCTGGCAACCCAAGCAGAGGCCCTGGTATCTGGGGTTTATTTATCTTCTATAATTGAAACTTTGTAGCCTTGAGCGGAGCCAAGCCTCCTGCTCACTCCATGGCTGCAGCCATTTTTGTTGGGATTTATTTATCTTCTAAAATTGAAACTTTGTAGCGGAGGCTAAGGCAGGCCAGGGCTGTGGGAGCTTAGCTTCCTCCATCGCCGGGGGCAACTCAAGCCTCCTGCTCTCTCCAGCTCCATGGCTGCTGCCATTTTTGTTGGGATTTATTTATCTTCTATAATTGAAACTTTGTAGCCTTGAGTGTAGGCCTGGGCCGGCCAGGGTGGCAGGGAAGCTTGGCTTCCTCCATTGCTGGGGAAACCCAAGCCTCCCGTTTGCTGCAACTCCGTGGCTGCAGCCATCTTGGTTGGGTTAATTTGCATACTCCCTCCTGATTGGCTGGTGGGCATGGCTTGTGGGTGTTTCAGAGGTATGGTCAATTTGCATATTACTCTTTTATTAGATAGGATTATTTTGGCCATACGATTTCCCCCAAAACTTAGTGGATCTCTGGTCTGTTTTGTTCTTGGCACTTCCATATATGGGTAATCATGGCCGAAGTTCCTCAGAAGGCAATTTTAAGCCTGAAACAATGTGCTTCCATGGGAGGGCAGCACACTTAAGAAAGTACAAACAGCTGTCTCACAGGCCCCAGATCAGCCTGAGATTTTCTTGTTTGCTTTGTTTGTAGTCTCAAACTACTTATTTTGTAGACTGAATCCATCAAGTGAGCCCACTTGAGCGAGAAAATGAAACTGACTCCTAAATAAAGCTTAGTTAAATACATCTGAAGAGAATTTTATGACTGCTTTAATAAGTTTCCCCAAACTTGCCAAGAACATTTTTGTAACTCTATGAGTTATTTTAATGTCCTAACATTTAATAAAATTACCTGTTAGGTATTAATTAATTAATGTTAGACATTTTCAACTCAGGATCTGGTTTATCATTTAATAAGCTTTTGGGGATACTTCTGAGTATTATCATCATTCTAGAAAAATAAGGTTGGGTGCTGAAACTGTATTCTGGGAAGTTTGGATAATTTGTATGGACAATCAGAGTGCTTTCAGAAAATATCAGCATATATAGTAGGATTTTTAAATATTTTATGCAACTAATCTTATATAATAAAAGCCTAATATGCAAATTGACCAAATGGCTGAACAACCAGCAGAATGACCAGTCACTATGATGTGCACTGACCACCAGGGGGCAGACGCTCAATGCAGGAGCTGCCCCCAGCCTGCAGGCCCCAAATGGTGGCAGCAGTGGGGGGCGGGGCTGGTGAGTGGGCGGTGCCAGGCCAGCCAAGGTGGGTACCAGCGCCCCTACCCCCAGCCCCACTCCACCCCCCCTTCACCCTGCTGGTTGCCCCACAGATTGGCCCTGATCCCTGGCCAGGCCTAGGGACCCTACCTGTGTAGGAATTTCCTGCATTGGGCCTCTAGTCCTATATAATAAAAGCCCAGCGACTGAATGGCAGAATGACCAGAATGACCAGTTGATTAGTTGCTATGATGTGCACTGACCACCAGGAGGCAGATGCTCAATGCAGGAGCTGCCCCTTGGTGGTCAGTGCGCTCCCACAATGGGAGTTCCGCTCAGCTGACCGGATGAGTGGCGCTCCCACATCAGGAACAGCCACTCAGAGGGTGGGTCCACAGCTGCTTGGCTGGTGGATCCCCGCAGGCCACACCCCAACCAGTGCATGAATCCCATGCACTGGGCCTCTGGTATGAATATATTTTAAGTGGGGAATTTTTATCAAGATATTTTTCTATACTATACAAAATACCTTCCTTTATTTCTTGGTGAATTGTGTGGGCATTTTGACATCAAATATTACTTTACTGAAGTAGGTGGAATATAAACATTATATGGCTACCCAAGAAACTATATGTTGAAACTTGCTAGAAATTATTTTAGGAGCTAAAATCACTATTTTTTTTCCAAATTAAAAATATTACTAATAAACATATCAGAGAACATGCATGATAGTATAGTTTAGTGATGATATGAATGCTAATGAAGTGAAATGGGGGCTGGTATTTTAATTTGTAAAACATGTGTGAGATGACACTGATGCTAAATTTTATTCTAATGAAGCACTGACCCTTAGAATACATCTAGTACTAACAGTTGAATCGTTCTATTAACAAGAAAACATAATACAAGAGAACTGATAGTCATTTGCTTCCTTATAAATAACTCTCAAAAATGCCTTAACAGCAGGAAGCCTGGTTTAATTTGTTTTCACTTCTATCATATAAAACTGGTACTTCATCACACTTGTATGGTAACTTATCAGTGCTGTAAATTCTAGGCCAGAAGGGTACTTCCTGGGTGCAATTCAATGATTATATTTGTATATTTATTAATGTGCGAGTACTTAGAGCAGCTAGCTGCAGATGTGTGACTGACCTATAACATCAGCAGAAGTACTGGGTCATTACTGAATAAATTGTTGTTTCTGTTCTACAAGAAATCATGAATAAAACAGGTCAATTAGGACCTAATTAATTTTCTCTCACTATTTGTCAAGCATACAAAATCAAACAATCTCCAACTTATTGATAAGGGCTTTTGTAACCAAAAAATTTATGATCTTGATTATAATTATCAGAGAGATTAATAACAATCCCACTTCATTTTTCATGTGTATGAATGGCCTCCAGGATCCAAGATTAACTTATCTCTTTGTCATAATGGGGATTCTTTTTAGAAAATGACAATAATGGCAGAGCATTAAACTAAAGTGTGTCAAATTTCCTCAGTTGTTAATGAAAAGAAATGATGTGATTTGATTTTTTTGTATTGGAACAAGAATTTCTATTGATATAAATGGATGCTCCTTGAACTGTTTAACCTCATAGCCCATCAGATTGATGAAGTTATCAGAACTGTTCCCAGTTGGTGAAGAAAATTAATATCAGGCTTAACCATATATATATATATATATATATATATATATATATATATATATATATATATGTGTGTGTGTGTGTGTGTGTGTATATATGTATGTATGTATATATATATGTATGTATATATATACATATATATATGTGAAGAAAGATTAGGACTAGATGGCTATTATTAATGACATAGTTTTCTGATATTTTTGGTACTATATAGTTCTTATATTTTTGGTACTATAGTTCTCTGATATTTTTGATAATATATTACATTACATTGTAGTTACTAGCAATAAAAATGTGTAGAAAAAAAATAGACCATGTCAGATGTTTAGGGAAAATAACATTAAGTAAGGATTTAAATTATTCCATAGTAAGCCTGTAGTGAAAGAGTCCTGGACTGCAGGAAAGTTCTGGAAGCAAAGAAGGGGAATGAGAAGGCCAATTCATAAAGTCCTTACTGGAGTTAAGAAGCTGTTCTATGTTCTAGAATTGAACACAGCATATATGCACCTGTAGAAGACCTTCAGTGAGTCTCAAATAATAATAACTTGCTCTGGAGTTTCCTCTTCCCTTTCATCTCCCATATTTCTTCCATAGGAATGATGCCAATAGGGATATCTATTTTACAGGAAGCCAACACCATAAATGCATGCTTCCTATTTAACCTGGTTGGAACTGTAGAATAACAGATTTTCGGGATTCTCTGAGCAAACCAGCTAGTCAACAAGCAAACAAACAAAAATGCTCCTTCATACAACCATTAATTTATTTCCCACTCTGCCAAAAATTAAACGTGTGTCAAAGCTGGCACAGTTAGATCTAACTCTAAAGTAATTTTTTTCTATCACTTTGCACCACTTCTTACAAAATTCCCTCTCAAATAAAAGAAAATATCTTAGTTTTCTTTCTGTCTCTTTACTGTTCTGTTAAAAATTGATATTGTATAAGTAATGATCAGTGAACACTTACAAACACATATATTACTCTTTCTTCCCTAGTTGCATCTGTAACAGAAGTTAATTCCTTATAAATGCATAACAGGCTTAATATTTTTTTTTGGCAAGCAATGATCTATACTTATTTTTTTCTTTGTAAAAAGGAGTATCCTAATCTTATGAGCATAAATTAGTTAATCCAATGAGGAAAGTTCAATGATACCCCAAAAATTAACGGTCCTGTGATTTCTAAGAGAAGATATATTTTAAAGTCTCATTGATTGAATTGCTCTTCTCATCTTGCCAAGTAATGTAAATATCTACTGTAGAACTTTCTCTGCACTGGCCAGGGACTGGGATTATACTTTTACATTAATAGATGTATATGTATGCTCCGGGTCTCCTAAGTAATTTTCTTTATAAAAGTCTAATATTCAATTATAAAACATTGAGTTTGCTAAATTTGGAAATTAGATTTTGTTTTGGTAATCTCAGGTAAACACTATGAAAGAGAGACAGGGTGACTGGGTTTTATCTGTCTTAGCACCAAGAAACTTTGCACAATGAAAGATCCATAATTTAAATATGGTCTTCATTGAATTCAAAATACTTGTCACCTTGTCAAAATGCAGAAAACTTTCCTTTTCCTGTACTTGTTAGGAAAGAAATATGAGGTTAGGAATAAAAGGACTTCCAGAAGGAAAAATCCTGGTTCTTTCCATTTTAGCCATGAAGTTGAATTATAAAATTAGCAAGACTGGAGCAATGGTTGCAATACTTCTCATGTTGTTAAACATTATAAGGAAACATCCACAGAGATAGAAACTTTGCATAAACCTCATTTTAAAAATAATTTCTTTCTAGTAAGTAAAAATAAGAGACAATTTACTAAATGGTAAGGATTTTGAGAGAAGTAAATAGAATCCTCTTTGTATGGTAGGATTATAATATTTAATAAAGCAAATCCTAATCTTCTAAGAATGAGATAATTTTTTAAAAAATATATTTTATTGATATTTTACAGAGAGGAAGGGAGAGGGATAGAGAGCTAGAAACATCGATGAGAGAGAAACATCTATCAGCTGCCTCCTGCACACCCCCCACTGGGGATGTGCCCGCAACCAAGGTACATGCCCTTGACCGGAATCGAACCCGGGACCCTTCAGTCCGCAGGCCGACGCTCTATCCACTGAGCCAAACCAGTTTCGGCGAGATAATTTTTTACTTGATAGCTCATTCCTAACAATTTTGATTTAAATACCAAATAATTTCTTTCTTTCTAAAATACACCTAAAATAAAGAAACTTATAGTGATGGACTTTTAAAAAGTACTTTTGTTAATCAACATCAAGTGTTTAGTGCTGAGAAAATTTGTCTCTAAAATCACAGGTGATTTCAAACTTTGCTGTTTGAAATCACAATTTGGGAGAATGGAACATATCACTCGTGTCTGGAGATCTGAGCTGTGTGGGGTCAGTATGACATAGAAAAGCAGCTTCTTTTTCCAAAGCAGGAACAGAGATTTAGATGGGGTTTTGTTGAACATAATAATATTCTATGTATATCTTAACTTTATATTTTCCAAGGAAATAAGGCACTGGGTACTCTTCTAACCCTGATGATAAAATATAATATTCCCAATATAATCTAAAAACAAACAGAACAACAACAGAAATCCCAAGGGTATGGCCAAAGTTATAGGAACAATGCTTTCCACTGTGGGTGAAATGTGACTGACAATTTCTCTTATTTTGATTGATTACTGCTTTCCTACAAATGATGTCCTCAGTTCCACTTTATTCCTTCTGCCTCCTGAACAAAGATTGTTGGGCTACCCAATTTCTAAACTGTTGTCATATCATGAGCTGGCCCCCTATTTCCCTAGTCTCTTACAGTCATTCAACACCACTCATACCCTTTAATAAAGCCCTCCTCTAGGTCCCCCTTTCTGAGTCATTGCCTGTCCCTCTTGGACACTCCCTGTGCTGCAGCCAGTGACTACACAACAAAACTAACTTAGTTTGACTATAAGATAGGGTGTCACAAAAATGTACACACGCACTTTGAATAATTATAAAGTCAGTGTTTATTAAAATACATTTCATTTTCAAAACTGAGCTATCAGCTGTTAAAGTGTGTATACATTTTTGGGGTATATTCCTTGCAGTTCTATTCTTCTGTTATTTTATACTAGAGGACTGATGCACAAAATTCATGTAAGAGTAGGCCTTCCTTCCCCTGGTTTCTGGCACCGGCTTCCCTCCAGCTGGCACCCGGGACCTGGGCTGACTTCCCTATGGCCGCTCGCAGGCACCCAGGACCCACGCTTCTCTCTGGCTGCCAGCAGTCACCCAGGACCTGGGCTTCCCTCTAGCCCTGGCTTTGTCAGGAAGGATGTCCAGAATGACGTCCGGAAGGATGGCTGGTCTAATTAGCATATTACCCTTTTATTATTAGGACTAGAAGCCCAGCGTGTGATATCTCGCAGCCCCACCCACCTGTGCATGCAACCCTGCCCACCCACGTGCGCCTCTCCACGCAAGCAGCCTCGCCCACCCATGCTGGTCTTTGGTCATTACGGCCTTAGAACCACAGGCCTTTTATAATATAGATTAGCAACTTTAGTTGTTGCACCAACCCTAAATGCACAGCAAAAACCATATTATTTTCTGGGAAATGAACTCAAGAACAGCAATCATTTCAATATTCTTTAGATATTTACATAAACATCACTACCAGCCTTGAAAAAAGAAGCTAGACAGTTATGACAGGAATTAAAATTAGTATTATAATTTTTGAAAAGTATTTGGAAGATATGCTTTGAAGACATCTGGGTGAACTCTTTTTTTAGAAACACTATAGAATGATTCAGAAGTGAGGATATAGGTTAAAACCTAGATTTTCAGAGAGGAGAAGATAACTGTTTCAGAAGCAAACTGGGGAACTTGTTCATTCTTGTGGGTTGTGGGGAGGAGTCGGGGTTATGGAGGCTTATTAATTGGTAGATTTCTGAACATCTACTAGGAAAGGCAATCAGGCCCTAGACTGCAAAATGGTAGAGACTAAAACAATGAGTTGGTTACTAGAAACCCACTAAGTAGAACTAGGAGACACCATCAGTTCAGATGTGAAAGTTGGCTTGTCTTGCTGGTGTGTCACTAGGACACCTCAGTCCTCTCTATGGCTGTTGAACTGGGGAGTGGGCAGGGTTCCCTGGGCATGGAGGAAGGAAAACCTGCAATCCTGTTAGGGTGGACACTCTCTGCTTATGCTCTAGGGGTGAGAGAGCTGATCTTGAGGCTGGCTCATGTTTTCAGGAATTGATGAAAATAAACAAGGGGGATTTTTAACAAAATTGAATATTTTTGAAATTGCAATGCATAGTAAAGGCAATATTATTCAAACCACAGGTATTCATCTTCATTAGATGCATGATGAACAAATGAAGAAAAGATAAAACCATTAATGGATGACAGTCCTTCTTGGATATTTATTTTACAACACAAGGGTGCCCCAGCTTTTTGCTACTGTGTGTGTGTGTGTGTGTGCGCGCGCGTGTGTGCACTTGTGTGGATTTGTGTTTTAGCTAGTTCTTCTATAAAGGGCCAATTTAGACCCCAGATTTGAATTTTTTTCCTTCACAGCAGTTCTGGTAGATATATTATATATAATATATATAAATATCCTTATATATAAAACTCTAAGGCTCATGACCATAATGTGAATTTGATATTTTTAAAAGGCAAAATATAAATCTTTGATACAGCAGAATAAATACCTCTTCCAAGTTACTCTTTGCCAGAATATATCTCAAGAATGAAGTAGATTAAAAGTGATTGAATTGAAAATTCAATCAAAGTTCTGGTGTTCTTTTCATAATGGGTAGCTTCTATACACAAAAAATGGGGATATGTGATTGTCCCAAATCACTTCCCTTGATGGTGGCCACCCACTGCCAAAGCATCTGGCACTTTAGTCAAGAATATTAAAGGATAATGTAATAAAAAAGGCAAGCCATTGTTCATAATCACATATACAGAACTAGTTTTGCTGATTCAGCAATTCCTATTTAAACCAGTCATTTTGATATTTTCAGTCTACCATCCTTTGCCTTGTGCAGATTTAACACATTCTCCCAGGGCATTGGACTATACGAATGTTCTGATTTGTACTATTTACTTTGATGTTGACACCTTGCTTCAGGTTCCATTCCTTTTTGTTGCTTTAATTATTAGTGTACTGTGAAAATTCTACTTGAGGCACTGGGAAAGAATTTCTATGGGGAATCACTAGAAAACAGACTGAATCATTTAGAATGCTTTTGGCTTTAAGAAACAGAAAAAAATAACTGCAAATAATAAGCAACATGATCCACAAAACAGAAAGTTTTCAAGTTAAGGAGTCATCTATTCCTTGACTGAATAACCTTGTTAAGGTTACTGTGTCTTCACTAGCTCCTCTCATGGTCATAACTTGACTGTAGCCACTTTAGGCATCACTTACAGACTAACCATGATCAGCAGAAGAAGGGGGCAGTTCTTGTGTGACTGCTTTCATGACAAAGGAAATCTTTGGTTAGAAGCTACCTGGTAGATTTTATTTCATTTGTCTGAAGTGGGTCACACATGTTGGCTTATGTGCTTTGTATCACCAGAGGGCTTGACCTCTGTACGTTGTTTCTCCAGCTCCCAGGACTACTGGTTTCTGGCTGGGTTTGGCCCAAGGGAGGCACTAGTGAGAAATTGAAGGATGTGCAGAAGAGAACATGGTGTTTCTCCCCTTCCTCTCCCTGGGCTACATCTCCAGCAGCTGTGTGTCTCCTCTGTTGCTCTGACACTTGCTAGATTGGCGGGCAGTTAGTCTAGATTTTTAGATAATCAAGTCACTGGGCTCTGGTTAAACTTCTTATTCCTTTTGTTTTTCCAGCTTAGAGGTAGTTGTGGCTTGGATGCCTTCCCTTCAACTCTTCCATCATTTGTGTGAGAAATTGTCTGCATTGAATTTCCTTTGTTTCAAATGTTTGCAGTGTTTGAGATTTCCTGGTTAAATCCTGAATGAGATGTGCCCACCTCTAAACCAATTACTAGTAAAGAAAGTGGAGTCTCCAGAATTAGATTAAAGCATTCAGGGTTTACTCAAAGGTGAGAACCTTCCACATTTTTGGGGGTGTGGATAACCTCAAAAGAAGATGGTGTTTCTGTTTGAAAGGGTGAAGGTAGGCAGTTTGTGCTATATAGATTATGAAATTTCTATTTTCTAAGATTCTGTGTGTGCAATGAAATGGGAAATTCCCCTATATTTGTCTGACAATAAACTTGTACCAAAGTACACAAAAATAATTATTGCAAAGTAAGAAGCAATTAGAAAAGAAATTCAAAAATTTGCATTTTGTTCCTGTATAAGTCTATTTGGGCTGCCATAACAAATACAATAGGATGGGTGGCTTAAACAGCAGAAATTCATTTTCATAGTTCTGGAAGCTAGAAGCTCAAGGTAAAGGTACCAGCAGGGTTGATTTCTGTTGAGGCCTCACTTTGTGGCATGGAGATAACCACCTGGCTTGCTGTGTCCTCCTATGTCCTTTCCTCAGGATATATGCATGGAGAGAGAGAGCATGAGCTCTGTGGTGTCTCTTCCAATAGACACTAATCCTATCAGCTCATGGCCTTATTACTTCATTTAACTTTTTTATCTCCTTAAATGCCCTGTCTCTGAACATAGTCACATTGGGCTAGGGCGTCACCATATGTATTTTGGGAGGACACCATTCAGTTCATAGCCATCCCAGATTGGTTGTGTCATATATGATGATGTTTGGCAATTTTCTTTAACCACAGTTTTCTGCCCTGAAGTAGGGATGATGGCACACTGGCATTGGGGGTGAAAGGACTTATGTAAGGGGAAAGATGGGTAGCCATTAGACTTTACTCATGTTGTTGATTAGCTCTATTCTGTGACTTTAGGAAAATGATATATTATTTTTTCTTATTTGACCTGGTCCTGTGTTCAGGGGTGTATTAATAATGAGGTATTCTTCTCATCTTGCGTGCCTTGCCTTGAATACATTTGTTAGTCCTGAGTTATAAATTTATGCTTTTTTAGTGACATAATTTGGAGTGGTTTAGGGAGGAGGGACAATGAATTCCTGCTGCTTTTTCTTCCATCAAAACATGGATTTGAGAGATTTTAATTACACATGAATTAGTGTGGAGAAATAACCACTCCTTCCCACATGTTGTGATTATTCTAAGTTCTTATTCTGCTTAGAATAAGACCAAAGGTTGACATGAAAAAGATAAAAATAAATGTTTAGAAATACCTGAGTTTTGTATAAATTAAGGTTTGTTAACAATAGAATTAGAAATCTGAATCAATGGTCTAAATGAGAAAAGGCCAAACATAGAAATAAAAGTTAAATGTTCAGAAAGCAACAGGATTTGATTCAGTGAATAAGATATGCATGAGAAGTTGGAAATTTGATTATATTAGTGGGAAGCAATTGCCAGGAAGACAGAAAAGCATTTAAAAAGATGGAAAAATCAAGATCTAGAAGACACAAATGGAATGTCATGAAACATACTTTCAGTGTCCTACCCTAGGGAGAATAAAATAGGTGGACATGGCTGGAATGAGTTGAGTTGAAGAAGGGTCCTGAGGAGAGGTGCAGTAAGGGGCAAACATCTTATATCAGATGATGAAGGGTACATGCACAGCGATGGTCTAGAAACAGGGCTCTGCATCTGGAAGTAAGCCAAAACATGAGGATTGTCCCCAAGGATAGAGGAAGGATTATGAATGGAGTTCACAGAGTTGTGAATGGAATGAAAGAAACTATACAAATGTAGAAAATGGATTAATAAGAGCAAATAACGACTAGGTTAATAATTTTTGTATTTATTTATTACCATTCTGTACACTCTAATCACAGAATATAAAGTCAAAGAGAACTCTTGACCTCTTATCTTCCAAAACAAAACAAAAACAAACCTCTGAGGTAGATATAATTAGCTCTCTTTTAAATATGAGAAACTGACACTCAGAATTTATGGTTCTCACCCCAACACAAATGATGAGAACTTCCTAAGTAATTGAAGTCTGCGTTTTGGGGGCTGCCTATGCTCCTTTTCATAGTGACAAAGGAACATTGTAAGCCATGCATTAAACCTTTGCAGTTAGATACCTCACATTGGCACCTACATATCAGTACAAGTTTCTGTTGTCTTTGCTCATTGAAAACGGTGCAATTTTTGGTGTGTGAATGAAATACAAATACAGGAAAGATAAATTCCTCAGTGGATTTTACTATATAGAAAAGTGGGTTTATAGTAAAAATGTAGAATGGCCATCAACATTTAAATTTTGTAGTAGGTTCAAATTTCTCAAGTCAGAAAGCCCTAATATGCAAACAAGCTCTAACTTTTTAGTTCTAGATTCTATCACAAAATCCCATATAGTCTGATGCCAGGAACCTTAGAGAAATCTCGAGAAGAGGGTCCCCATTTGTCTTCTCTTATCTCTACTAGGTATTTCATCCCACCTGGGACTTTGATATGGACATTTCTCTATCGGCTTCAGCTGAGGCTTCTGTCTTTCCCTCTGTACTTTGAATGTGTGGTCCATGCTGCTTCCCATTGTGACAGGACCATGAGGCATGTCCCATAGTCTCTATCCCTTCTCTTTATCTGCCCTTCTCTCACCTTTCTTGAGGCACAGGGAGGGTTGGGCTGCCCTCTCTTTCTCATGCCTCCCTGGGCTGCTAGAACACTTAGTGAGGCCATCATAAACTCTCTTGGAGATCAATGACCATCTATTTCCTACTGTCCCCTCCATGCATTTGAAAGGCAGCAGAAATAGAATGTTGGGGAACCAGCTAGTATTGTAAGAATTATTAATCATGCTCTGTTAACCATGATTGTTTTATTCTGATTAAAGAAGGCACTTGTACCCTGGCTGGAGCTGACTTGGAGATGCAGCCCTTCCTCCCCATTTGGAGCTGCCTATTATCATGGAAAGATTAACAAAGATTTGTTACAGAAACCAGAATAGCCAGCCCTTTGAAGATCCCCAACCCTTTTTGCATACTTCAGGCCTTTGCAAATCTCCAGCCTGCTTACCTGTTAATTTTGGCACTCCCTTTGGCTATTTCCCCATGTAACCCCAGCCCTTGCATATCACTAAACCCTTTGAAGACCCCTGGTCCTTTTGCAAATCTGGCTAACCTGCTGCTCTCCCATACTGCCAGCAATATTGGAATAAACGCTCATACTGTATATGATTCAACCCTGTCTCTGCTTAATTGGCTCGAGTAGTGATAGGCAGCACGGCCCCATTGTTTGTCCAGTTACACATTGATGATGTGAGAACTTCCCAGCATTTCAGTGAAATACTGAACAACTATCTTCTACTTCCAAGTTTTCAAGTTAACTGTGGACCTTTTCTAACACCTGCCCCCCCCCAGCATTAATTTGGGCCAGGAGAGGCTGGTATATAGTGCTTTTGGAGGATTTTTATCTAGTCTGATACACATGGCAGTTGGTGGAGGGCAGGAAAAAATACTGTATTATCAATTCTGAAACTCTTAAAAACTCAGAATTTGATGCCTTTGTTTTCAGGTCAGATATTCTTGCAGCACACGTGTTGAAAATTGCTGACCTAAAGCAATGATTGGTTGACCATTGATATATCTTTGGGACATTTTTTTTTTCTGTCTTATCCAATGACTACCTGCAATAAAACCATCTGAGATAGCTGTTAGAAATTCAGATGCAAGCCAAACAGAAATTTACTGAATCTGGGACAGGGCTTAGGCATCTGCATGTTAACAACTACCCCCAAGTGATACTTTATGCTAATCAATTTTGAGAAACACTGATATAGGATTAACTAGATTAGGCTAAGCTATTTCACTTTCCAGGGTAGTTCTAACAGGAACAAAACTAATTGAAGATATTTCTTTTAAAAAATGAGAAGGTATCTAATATGTACTCATTGGATTAGGAAGCCTTATAACTTTTATTTATGCCCCATATAATTCTAAATATAACTGCATTATGCCGATGGAAATTTAGTTTTATTGGGAAATTCCCTACACTTGAATCACTCCAATCATGCTTAAAGAGATGGAATTCTATCCAGTCTTTTTCTTCTCTATACAATACAGAGTAAAGTTGAGTCATATTTGGAAAAAAAAATTTATTTGCTTCTCTGTGCTTTATAAAAGGATCATCCTAAATACACACACATATGCACATGCATACACAACATAAAGTACTCTCCTACTTCCTGTCCAGAAGAAAAATAGAATGTGGATCTAAATACTTATTTTATGGTTTCATTTCATGCCTTCATTACCGAGAAGTGAAATACACTGTGTCAGCTTGCTAGGGCTGCCATAACAAATGACCACAAACATGATGACTTAAAACACAGAAATTTACTCTCTCAGTGTTCTGGAGGCCAGAGCCCAAGTCAAGGTGTTGGCAGGGTTCAACCCAGAGAGAAATTATTCTAGCCTCTTCTCATTTCTGAGAGCTCCAGACATCCTTGGCTTATGGCTGCATAACGCAATCTCTGCTTCCATTCACATGCCTTTCTCCTTTTATGTCTGTCTTTACCTGTTTTTATAAGGACACTTGTCATTGGACTTAGGGCCCCCTTGGATCATGCAGAATGATCTCATCTGGAGACCTACACAATCCTCTTTCTGAATAAATTCTTATGCACAAATCCATGGGGTTAGGATGTGAACTTGTCTTTTAAGTAGCCATGATTCAACTCACCACATACATTTACTGTATGGCCGTATTTCATTTTTTTGTTTTTTGCATGTGTACATTTTTCCAGAATGGCTGTGTGTACTTCTCCATGCCTCCCTCCCTGGTGGATGGCAGAGTGGCTAATGAGGAACTAATGGTCCAAAGAAGAGAGCAAGTAGCAGGCAACAGAGAAACGTGATCATCCAGTCTGCCATCATACGGACTGACTTTAATCTTTCTCCTAAATCCTTCTAAAACTTGGTATCAGGGGAGTGGGAGTCTGTTTCTTTAACTTAGAATGTGAAGTAAACTTAGCTTTGAGCTGGGGAAATAAATTCTGTTCAGTTTGTGGGAATTGTGACTTACGTTTTAAGTGAATATTAAGCCTCTTGCTTAAGGTAGGCATCACGAGTGAGTAACCACTCATCCGCCAGCCTTGGGGAGCTGTTCCATCTCGGAGTCCTCAGACTGCCCATCACATCATTAACTTTAATTATTTCTTGGTATTTAAAAAGAGATGAAAGGAAAAGGAAAGCTAATTAATTTAAAACATGGATGGTATATCTTTTTCAGTAGAACTTAATTTAAAATAAAAGTGTAAAATTGCCTTTAAGCAAAATACTATCACAGGAGGGAAGAGACAGAATGTGAACTAAATACGGATGGAGATCTTGAATGTTGGCTGGTAGCTTTGGACATTTCTTCATGCCGGAGGGGCAGTTGTTCATCTTTGCTATAGGATTTATTTAAAATGGTTATTATAACACTGAAATCTTAAAATTTGCAGGAACAATGTTGTTCGCCATCAGTATATAGTACCAGGAACTGTAGGTTTTGAACCCTTGTATGGTTCCCTAAGGGCAGTGTTAATTTTATAGCACAGGGCCCACAGTGAGTGTGCACAGAAGAAAAACACTGAACAGTCTGCAGAGCTACATGCATATGGCTGTGAAGCAAGACAAGCACTTTCCTTGTTTTCTAGAAAAAATGCCCAGGAGTTTAGAAGAAGCAAATCATGCGTTTTCTTACTTTCTCTATCAGATGAGTTTGCGCTGTGATGTTTAACTTTTGATACAATTGATTTTAGAGGCCATGGTTAAGCAAATTCATTGAAACAGGCTGGTACTGGCCTAAGAACAGGCATATAGATCAAGGGGAAAAAACAGAGAGCCCAGAAATCAACTCTGTATTGTTCAGGAAAAATAAATGTAAAAGCGTGTGTATAGCAGTTTAGATAATGAAGGCAGGCATGACCTGGATGTTTTTGCTATCTCACTGAACGGACTCAGTCCAACCTCAATTTAGAAAGGTTGTTCATTTTTACATGGAAATAAAATGCTGGAACAATTTTTAAAGATCTTTAATACCAAAGAAAGGAAAATTTTTTTAAAACATATTTTTATTGTTTTCAGAGAGGAAGGAGAGGGGGAGAGAGACAGAAACATCAATGATGCAGAGAGACTCATCAATCAGCTGCCTCCTGCACGCCTCTCATTGAGGATTGAGCTCACAACCCGGGCATGTGCCCCTGACTGGAATCGAACCTGGGACCCTTCAGTCCAAAGGCTGACGCTCTATCCACCGAGCCAAACCAGCCAGGGCAGAAAGGAAATGTTTAACGTAAGCTTTACAATTTAGAACAATGACTTAGGAAAGTTATCTTGTGAAATATGCTATTATTTTTTAGGTACAACATTGAAGTATTTTTAAAGTTGAAATATTAATTGCAGATCTCCAAAATGTCTTCCATATCTCCAAAATGCTTTTTCTTAAAAGTGAGGTGGCATTTTTAGAATTGTCACAATTTATAACTTTTTCCAAAATCTCTGTGCATGCAGCTGTTTTGCTTTAGGAACATGGACTCAAAAGAATCCCAAGTGACCAGTTAGCATGAAAATCTGAATCCTGTTCTATAAATCATATGACAAAGTTATGAAATTGAAATGAGCCACCTGAGAAAATTTACTTTATAGCTTCTATTTGAGCAAAAATACCATTTATAATCACCTCCTAATCATCATATTTCAAAAATCAAAAATGTTAAATCTGTGGCATGGAGCAAATATTCCAAACATTCATATGGAACAACAACAACAAAAAGACCCAGAATAGCCTCAGCAATCTTGATAAAGGAAAACAAAGTTAGAGATACTGGTATTAAACTATACTACAAAGCCATTGTAATTGAAACAGGCTGGTACTGGAACAAGAACAGGCAAATAGATCAAGGGAACAGAATAGAGACCACAGAAATCAACCCTTTCCTTTATGATTAATATTTGATGAAGGAGGTAAGAGTATACAATGGAATAAAAACAGTCTCTTCAATAAATGTCAGGAAAATTAGACAGGTAGACGGGCAAAAAATGAAACTAGACCACCAACTTACATCAGACACAAAAATTAACTCTAAATGGATGAAAGACTTACATATAAGTTGCAAAACTATAAAAATCCTAGAAGAAAACAGGCAATAAAATCTCAGACATTTCTCATAGCAATATTTTTGCCAATATATTTTCTAGGGCAAGAGAAGCAAAGGAAAAATAAACAAATGGGACTACATTAAACTAAAAAGCTTGTGCACAGCAAAAGGAACCATCAACAAAATGAAAAGGAACTCACTATATGGGAGAACATATTCACCAATGATACATTTTCTAAGGGGTTAATTTCCAAAAAAATTAAAGAACAACTTAAATTGTACAACTCAACACCAGGTAGACAATCCAGTTATAAAATGTGCAGAGGATCTGAATAGACACTTCTCCAAAGTGGACATACAGAAGGCCAATGACACATGAAAACATGCTCAAAGTCACTAATCATCAGAGAGATGAAAATTAAACCTACAGTGAGGTTTCACTCACACCTACCAGAATGGCTACCATCAATAAATCAACAAACAAGGATGTGGAGGAAAGGGAACCCTAGTGCCCTGTTGGTGGGAATGCAGGTTGGTGAAGCCACTGTGGAAAACATTAGCGTTACCTCAAAAAATTAAAAGTGGAACTGCCTTTTGACCCAGCAATCCCACTTCGGGGAATATATTCTAAGAATCCCGAAACACCAGTCAGAAAGGATATATGCACTGGTATGTTCATAGGAGTGTTATTTACAATAGCCAAGATCTGGAAACAGCCCAAGTGCTCATCAGTAGATGAGTGAATAAAAAAGTGGTGGTACATTTACACAATGGAATACTACATGGCTGTAAAAAAGAAGGGAATTCTTACCCTTTGTGACAGCATGGATCAACTTGGAGATTATCATGCTAAGTGAAATAAGCCAGTGGGTGAAAGACAAATGCCATATGATCTCACTTATATGTGGAATCTAATGAGCAAAATAAACTGATGAAGGAAATAGAACCAGAGGCATGGACACATGGAATAGACTGGCACTGTTAGAGGGGAGGAGGATAGGGAGGTCTGGATAAAAGAAGGTGAAGAGATTAGCCAAGAACATATATACTTAGTCCATGGACACAGACAACAGTGGTGAAAGCCAGGGGAGGTGGAGCAGGGGCTGGGTGGATGTGGGCAAAGAGGGGGGAAAGTAGGGGACATCTGTTAATAGTGTCAACAATAAAAATGTAAATATATCTATGACAAACACTATTCTATAGGCCTTAGTTTATTGCTTTTACTATTTCAAAAAACAAAACAAAAAAACCCACAACATTTCATACCTCTTCAATGAATATTTGGCTTTGAATATTTATCACAGAATGTGTTATTTTAATATAATACTTTTCAATAGGGCTCTTAACCACAGAAATAATGTGTCAAGTATTCTAGCAAAGCAATAATTTTATTTTGTTCTTGCTTTTTCATATGTTAAATATGAAAGGCTTTGAATCACTTTATCAGTTTTGAGTGATCTCAAAGAAATATTCCAGAGACTTCTAAAACTGAAATATTTTTGTAAATAGTTTTCTCCAGGCAAGCATATATAACCAAACTTTCAATCTATAGGAACTCTTCAGGGGGTGTTTTTTTCCTCAATAGGAATGTTTTATCTTTTGAGCATCAAAACTACAACAGTGTTTACAAAGAAATTCATGTAGGAACAACAGAGAGGAAGCAAAAACAAAAAAACAAAACGAAAAACCCTCCACAAAACCCCTCCTAATAAGTATAATATAAAAACTGTTACCAATATTCTAAATACTTACAATTAAATGGTAATAATTAGATTTTAAAATTAGGTTATATTAATTGGAATGGTCTTTACTGTAATAATAACTGTTGTTTAATGAGCTTGGATTTTATGTCTATTCTGTTTGATTATCAGTACAATTTTCTAAAGACATTTTTTAGTGTTTCTAGAATTCTTTAGTTCATGTTTTTAACATGATTGTTCTATTCATTAACTCAGAGTTAAGGTGAAAATATCCACACACACAAAAAAAAAGAGAGAGGACTGGAGATATGGGGATAAACCTTGAAGTTTAAAGCAAAATGTTGAAGAAGGTCTACTGAGGAACAGTGAGTATTCTGGAAGTCCCTATTCCATTATTAATCCCCTTTGCTTTGTTTTTTAAAAACCAATGGCAGTAATTTCATATAAATAACTTCAGATATGTCTTCTTTTTGTATGCAAAAGGGCATACATACTTCCACTTTTCATTCTTAGATGTCTCTTTGCCCTCAAAAATCTTTGAGCATAAGAAAGAAAACTATAGTAGAAAACTAATAGATTGGGAAAGAGTAGTTTTATTTGAATTTCTAAATGTCTTCTATTTTATTATACATCTGACCACAGATTGGACTGTCTGCCACATAAACTATTTGAATTTTATTTATCAATAGAATTCTCTAAAACAATAATGTGGGTACTATAGTACTACAGTATTTGATTTACCTAAGATCACTAATAAATGTATAGAAAGGCTTTTACCCAAACTCTAATGTCCATAGATACTACTGTCAATCTTATGTCACTATTTTTAGGACTCAAATTCCTATGTGTTACCCACATTATATTTAACTTTTCACAACTAGAATACAAAATAATTTTTGAATAGCTAGCTCGTGGTTCTGTGAAAAATTAGCCTCCGAACTACAGTTCAGCATTTCTTTAGAGTTATTTTCTTTCTTTATCCTCAGGATACATACCGTAAATACTAAGTTTAGAAGTTGCCAGGGATACTCCTCTTTCCCTCCCCCTCCCCACTACCTCCTTAGCATGGTTATAGTATTAATTTGAAATACACCTTCAATTTATTTGTTTTTATTTTGAAGCACTGTAACAAAGATCTCTTATATATGTTCTTTTAATGGCAAATCCATTGTCCATGTAAATGGTGTGTTATCAATATTGCTAATCTAACTGTTAGGCACAACATTACAGGTTAAGTAGAACATTTATACATAAACTTATAGAGAAAGATATACATTAAGTAGAAATTGTCTGCCATTAAAAATACTGTCAGTAGTCTACTCGTTTTACTATACTTCATCTTAAAATATGTAAGAACATAAATTAAATCAACATGCATTTTTTATTCCTGACCCAACCTATGTATAGCCAAGAAAATGGGCAAGGGAATAGTTACAAGACAAATTGTATGTCTTTGCTTTGTTACAGGCTATTTGTCACTATAACAAATTGAAATTTAAAGAGCCATCTTTGATATCATTCTTCAACAATATATTCCCTTTGTCACTGTTCTTTACATTCTTTGCAACTACTTTTTAGAGGATCTGTTTTTGAGACATTTAAAATAGGCTTTCATACTATTTGGTTGTATGTAGGTTCAATAGATTGCTCTGGCAACAGAAAATGTTGACTTTTTCCTCCTTTTAAATCTCTTTTAAGAGGCAAACTTCTTGTGTGTGCAATAATTTCAATTCATGATAATTTGGGGGCAGAAACATCAACTAACTGGGATAATGAAGACATTTCAAAGGTAACATCTGGAAAAGCGGGTGGTGTGTACCATTAAAATACCTTGATTTCTCTTTCACTGTTATTTATGAGAGGAATTTGACATCTCTGCTCTCTGGGGTTTCCTGGAATCCTCTGAACAGCTGCCTAGACACAGAAAACCAAGTGGGATTCCGTTTACATAGGGAATAAAGGATTATACAAAAGTCTTTCATCACAAAGATAAGCTAAGCCTGGTACTTAAAAAGAACTATGGAAAAGGGAAGTTCTTGCCAACTAACTTGGAAAGATTCTTTTTTA
The DNA here is from genome assembly GCF_963455305.1 of Plecotus auritus. Taxonomy (NCBI): domain Eukaryota; kingdom Metazoa; phylum Chordata; class Mammalia; order Chiroptera; family Vespertilionidae; genus Plecotus; species Plecotus auritus. The sequence goes on from NC_137773.1 coordinate 73,955,084, forward strand.
AAAAAATAAACTACTTTGAAAACTCTTGGCTTTCCTTGGAAGGTCACCTACATTCTGCCAGCTGCTATAGGTGGTACCTGACATTGGTGGCCATTGTTACATGGGTGGGACTACATGAAGGTTGCTTTATCCAATTAGACATGTTCAACGGGACACAAGCTGCCTCTTGGCACACTTCTGGAACTGGTGATAGTCACTGAAGAACACTGTCCATTACTTCTGAGAATTTCTAACAACGAGATTGGTTCCTAAAGACTGAGAAAGAGTGAATGGAAAGTTCCTGCAGAGAATATTATGCTAAATGAAATAAGCCAGTCGGAGAAAGACAAGTGTCACATGATCTCACTCACATGTGAAATCTAATAAACAAAATTAACTGATGAACAAAATAGATCCAGAGACATGGAAGCATGGAATAGACTAAGGAATCTCAGAGGGAAGGCGAGTGGGGGAAAGGCTGGGAAGAGAATAACGAGAGACTATATATGCATATATGCACAACCCATGAACAGACAATAATAGTGTGGTGAAGGCCTGGGTGGAGGGGATCAATGGGGAAAAAAGGGGGACATCTGTATTACTTTCAACAATAAAGATAAATTTAAAAAAGAAAATAAAAATAAAGAGTGCTTGCAGAAAAAGGAGGAAGGACCAAAGTGAAAGCAGACTTTTAAATTTGGCAATATATTACATATCATAATAATTCATCCAAGCTGACAATTTCTGTTGACTAAAACTGGATTTTTTTTTAATATGGGAGTGATGGCCCTAGAAGATGAGGGACAAGGAGCAAAAAGTAGTATGATTTCACATTAGCAAGGCTAAAGGCTTTGTCTCACAGGATGTTTATCAAAACATTTTAGAAATATGGTTTAGATCAAAGAGCTTTTAGGTTCACCTAAAAGTGAGCTACAGGAAAAGTGAGCTACAGGAAAACAAAATAAAATAGACTGTTCTAAATAATTTAAATATAGGGGAGTAACTACGCTGCAATAAGCAGGGTTGGTGGTGGTATTGTCTTATTTGTTGTATCAATTAAAGATTTAGATGAAAGAATATTCATGATGTCCATTACATATAATAATATTACTGAGTTGGTGACTAATTTGGTAAACTAGAGAACTATATATATATATATATATATATATATATATATATACACATATAATGATGTAAGCATAAGAGAATGCATTTATTTGAAGAAAAATGAAATTGAGCAAGTATAAATTTCAGTAAAAATTAGCTTTCCTGAAGTGATACAGAAAATGATCAAATGTCAAATATGAATAAGAAAGTATTGGAAATTATGAGTAGCAATCTAGAAAGTTGGAACCCTTATACTCAGTATGGGTCACCCCACTCCCTCCCCCACTAGCAAGCCTTCTGCAAATAGACTCCATAGAAACATTTTACAAGAGACAGAATGTGTTTATTTTACTAGGTGTTCCACTTTAGCTTGATGGTTTACTGGGAATGTGGAATACTTGGAAAGGGCTCAGAAAGGGAAATAAAAAGAAATAGGAAATGGGTCAATAAAGAAAGGCACTCTAACTTGAATTAAAATATAAAGTGGAACTAAATGGGTGGAACCAAATGAATATATAAAGTGATACGGTACTGACATTTTTAGCAACTTTTCCTGGTCTCTTTTAAGGATAAGTCAGTGTGGTTTTAAAAGTAGCAGAAATAGCTGTGGGGTCCTGCTTAGAATTTATAGTTCCTTACTTGCCAGAATGAAATCCAGTGTCTTATCAAAACTGTCCAGTATGGAGCCTACCTCAACTTGGTACTCTTGATCCTCTTCAAAAGACTTGGCCACTCCAGGACAGAAACACTCCCTGCTTCCTGCGGACTGAAGTAGAAAGCCAATAATCAAGACTCCTCTCTGTCCCTCAGAAAACACCCAGTCTCTCTCTTTTCTATGCCTCAAGGCTTCTCTCCAGTTGCTCTTCTTCATTGTCTCTCACTCTTTACAAACGTCCTCAGTTCGTCATCTCACAGCCCACATGGATGGCTCCTCTCTGCCACTCTCTCTGCTTCAGGTACGGGGCTCTCTACTAACTATAAGTATTGGAAGTTATGAGTGGCAACCTAGAAAATCGAAACCCTTATACTCAGTACAGAGAATCAGCTCAAATTGGCGTCCTTCTTTAAGTTTCCTTTCAGTGTTAATTAGTAATTGCCAGTTGGAAGAAGGCATGGTGGGATGCTAATTCTGTTCTTTTCAGGTACAGCAAACCCTGGTTAAAAGGCAAAGGACCAATCTACGTGTGGGAAGCAGTGCAATGGCAGCACTGAGAGCTCGTTTATGTATTAAAAATAATATTAAACCTGTATAATTTGAAAGGATTGATTCAAACATTGGGACTAAGAAGATAGACAATAATGATGTCATGACTGTCCCTGTGGGTCCACATCAATCAAAGATTCTTGCAGAGAAAGACCCATCCTACAGAGCTAGTGCTGACTCTGTAGAATCATTTTTGAGAAATGTTGATAGTTTTGATATTTTGTGAATATTTTTATTATAATAATATATCAATTACCAAATACATGTCATTGACTTTCCTTTCTCTTAATATATTCACTTTAATGGATTGTGCTCAGCATGCTTAAAGAAGTATGTCCCCCCCTGGACTTTTGGATAGGAGTTTAAGCCAAGAGGATTATGATGTAGATTTTTAGAAAATAACATGGGCTGTTTGAATTGCCGCTATATTTGGTTTAAAGTGTACAAGTACATATCAGCAAAAATGCAAGAGGTTATAACTAAAACTTGGGACACTAGGCCACTATTGCAAATTATAAATATTCAAGTCAGATTTTCACTCATTAGATACATGAGTTTGTAATGTAATACTTTCCTTCGTAGAAACCTATTTATAATCTATCTATATAAAAACCCTAATATGCAAATAGACTGAACAGCCAAACAACTGAACAACCAAACAACCAGTCGCTATGATGTGCGCTGACTACCAGGGGGTGGGTGCGGGACATAGCGGGCATCAGCTGTGGTGCAATGGTGGAGCAAGTGAGCGGGGGCACCAAACCAAGGCAGGGCACTGGTCACTGTCATCGGTGCGAGCCTCTGGTGGTTACTGAAAATTCTTTGCTCCCATGCGCCATGGTTCCGCCTGGCACTCGCACTTGCTGCTAGTGCTGGCCCCACTTGCACTTGCTGCCAGCACCCAGCACGGGCCCCAATTGCTCGGCGACATCAGTGGGTGTGAGTGGCGGCTGCCGGCCCCAACAGCCCTTCAGGACTTCTCCACCTCCCCTTGCTCCTGAGGGGCGATTGGGGTAGCAGCCACCACTTGTACCCGCTGACAGTGCCGGCCTCGCTCGCACACGCTGCTGGCGCTGGCCCCAATTGCTCAGTGCAGTCAGCGGGTGTGAGCGGGGCTGGCACCATTAGCGTGTGGGAGTGGCAGCGGCGGGAGCAGGGCTGCCTGCAGACAGGGGACCAGGGGCCGTGGCAGGAGAGGCCCAGCGGGGGAGCAGAGGATGGGCCGAGACCCGCCCCTGTGCCCATTGCAGCCTTGCAGCCCACAGTTCCTTTCAAGGTGAATGAATTTGTGCACTGGTCCCCTAGTAACAATAATAACAACATGGTAATAGTAATCCTATATAATAAAAGCATAATATGCAAATCAACCGAATGGTGGAACAACTGATCGCTATGATGTGCACTGACCACCAGGGGGCAGATGCTTAATGTAAGAGCTGCCCCCTGGTGGTCAGTGTGCTCCGACAGGGGGAGCACTGCTCAGCCACAAGTTGGGCTGACAGCTGGCAAGCTCAGTGGTGGTGGCAGGAGCCTCTCCCGCCTCCACGGTGCACTAAGGATGTCGACTTAGACTTAGTCCCACTCCCTGTGGGGAGTGGGCCTAAGCCATCAGTTGAATAATTATCCCCGAGGGCTCCCGGACTCTGAAAGGCCGCAAGCTGGGTTGAGGGACATCCCCCCATGCCAGTGCACGAAGTCGTGCACCAGTCCTCTAGTAACAACAATAATTATAAATGACATGTACCAAAGACTTGTGGATACTTTATGTGAACTGACTCATTTAATTTTCACAACAGCTCCATGACTTGGGTCATCTTACTCTGGTGATAATTTATGAGGGAACTGAAGTAGAGAGCGAAGTCATCTGCCACAGCTCATATAACTATTATGTGGTAGAGCTAGGGTCTCAGCCCAGCAATCTGACTATATATTCACCACGTTTTATTAGTTATACACAGAACACACATAGATATACATTATCAAATGATTTTCAATTTAGTACTTCAATTAATAATTTGCAATTCCTATGATCCATGGTCAGTATGGTGATCCATGGAATGATACATAATGAGAGTAAAACATGGCATTTTCTACCAACATTCTATAATAATGACAGCGCTTTCTGTAAACATGATTTACCGCTGATCAATTTATAGTGGTGCCTTTAAAATAGTCTATAAGGTAAATTGGTACTGTGTTATAGTATCTGTGGTTTTTATCTGCAAATTTAATTATATAAGTGGCTTACCTAAAAGTACAGGTTTGATTTTTTAAAACATGTGAGAAATTGAAGCATTCTACAAATGGAATTATTTTCTTGAGTTTCAGAAGACATTTTTCTTTTAATACTTTTACTTTTGCCAAAATGAGATTATGGGGCAGTGTGTCTTTTTAAACTGTGATGATTTGCTAAGTGTAATATTTACTAGTTAAGCCTTGTTTATAAAATGCTATATTTTTAAGAGTCTGTTGGTATAAAATCTTTATTATTGGAAATCAAGACTTGTCTAATTCAGCCATAGGAGTAATTACTCGTGCAGTTGCTCAGATCTTAAGAGAATTGGGAACGAAAACTATCTACAAGGAGACCTACAGACGGGTAATGGTTGTTTCCATGGAGATGAGGAAGAGGCCAAGATTGAGGGTGATGAGCTGAGGTGACAGCAATGTCACATTTCTGTTTTGTTCTTAAAGAAGAATGCAGTCATGTTTTACACATGCATTTAAAGCTAATTTTAAATAGATTAAATCTTCTCATTTTTAAAGATGATAATGACTGAAAGAGATGATGCTCTTTTATTCTAAAAAAATCAGTGCAGTTAAAAAAGTCAATTTGGGAAGCTAAACTTTAAATATGCGATCCACACATTTGTTTAGTCTATGTGATTTTATTAATTAGCTTGTACACGTGACTTAGGTCCTACCAATCAGAAGACAAGCTGGTTTTTGAGATGAGAAATGAGAGCAGGGGCCAAGCTTGGGAGACCTGATCTTCAGATCATTGTGGTGGCTGACACGTTTCCTGTGTGGGGATTGTCGGGGTGGAGGTTCTTGCGTTTGGGCCTAGTGTCCAAGACCCTGGGCAGCAGAGACAGGTGAGGGCCCCCCAGAGGAGCCCGTGGAGTGGTTGTGCATTGTCCTGCTTCAGGGAAGTCAAGTCCAGCTCACTGGCGCCAGGAGCCAGGTGACTTCATTTGGTATCAACTAGGCCCGTGGTCGGCAAACTGCAGCTCGCAAGCCACATGCGCTCTTTGGCCCCTTGAGTGTGGCTCTTCCACAAAATACCACAGGCCTGGGCGAGTCTATTTTGAAGAAGTGGCGTTAGAAGAAGTTTAAGCTTAAAAAATTTGGCTCTCAAAAGAAATTTCAATCGTTGTACTGTTGATATTTGGCTCTGTTGACTAGTGAGTTTGCCGACCACTGCACTAGCCAGACTGGATTCTGTCTTTTAGTTCTTTTAACTGAGTGATACAGTTAACATTTTTGTTCCTAGTTTATCTAGTTATATGGTATTCTTCTCATTGGAAGAAGTTATTCTTGTTCTTTTTCCCCATCGTAGAAGTGTACATTAAAAATTAATTTATAGGTAAGATAGCTTAAATATCTGCTAAGGCACTAGTGCAATAAGTGTTAACTTTTGTAAAATGGGTATAATTCAGATTTTATGGATAGAATTTAGGAGTTAATAGGAAACCATAGAGTCCAGAGCAGTTTAATTTCTCTATTGGTCATATAATTTATCTTGGTAAGAATCTTAGGGCAAAAAGCATAGGCCTCCTGAGATTGAAAACTCTATTTCCAAAACAAAAATGTAGAAAGTATTGAACGAAACTGAGAACAACTGTGCCTGAATTCATAAACCCTTTTGTTTTATAAGCAAAAAAACAAAACAAAACAAAAAACAAAAAAAACACAACCCTTAAGCTCCAAGTCATTAGTGTTTGTCACACACTTAAGTGTCCTCAGAGTTGGATCCCAGGCCTGCCAGTACTTTTGTTCCAATAGTCTTTCCATTTCATACAATTCAGCCTTCATGAGAATGCTCATGGTCTTTTCTGCATTGCTGCTGCTGTGTGCTCTGAGGGCAAATTTGGGGAATTCAGAAGTAGGCTTCCTGCATTTGCTTTTCCTGCCTGTACCACAACTCTGAGAACCCAGCCTCTTGGATTAGTTCATTGCCATTTCTCTCTCCAGGAAAGAGATAACAGTTTGCCTAATAAAGTTGCAGAGCATTTCTAAGGTATATCCACCTAAGATGATTCATTCCAAAATCTCCCATAACTAGGTCTCTATCTAGTAATTATCTCCCAAGTCGTTCTCCTGAGTGCAAGAAATCTGTTATCACTCATTGTACCCAGTGTTAACTTTCAGCCCAACCTCTCATACTTACTGAAGAAACATGGCCTTTCTGCTTGATTTTCCAGCTCCTTGTCCACTCTAAAGAAAATTTTCTTTTTTTCTTGTGTTTTATTTGTTCATTTATTATTTTTTAAATTTTATTTTTCAATTACAGTTTACATTCAATATTATTTTGTATTAATTTCAAATGTACAGCATAGTGGTTCCAGTGGTTCTCAACCTTTGTAATTCTGCGACCCTTTAATACAGTTCCTCATGTTGTGGTGACCCCCAACCATAAAATTATTTTCATTGCTACTTCATAACTGTAATTTTGCTACTGTTATGAATCGTAATGTAAATATCTGTTTTCCAATGGTCTTAGGTGACCCTGCTAGCAGATCTCAACCTGTGGGTCACGACCCACAGGTTGAGAACCGCTGCTGTAGAGCCTAAGACCATCGGAAAACACAGTTATTTACATTACAATTCATTAACAGTAGCAAAATTACAGTTATGAAGTAGCAACGAAAATAATTTTATGGTTGGGGGTCACCACAACATGAGGAACTGTATTAAAGGGTTGTGGCATTACAAAGGTTGAGAACCACTGGGTTAGACAATCATATACTTTACAAAGTGGCACCATGCATAGTTATTACAATATTATTGACTACATTTTCTATGCTGTACTTTACATCCCATGACTATTTTGTAACTACCAATTTGTACTTCTTAATCCCTTCACCTTAATAAAATGTCCTTTTTATGTTGGTTCATTTATTTGAGTATGTATTGAAGGTACCTACTGTGATCCTTAAAGTGTTCTAAGCTACTGAGATGTATCTGTAAACAAAATGGATTTTGTTTGCAAAATTTTAGTAATTGTGGAGCTCACCTTCTATTAGGGAAGGCAACAATATGCCTATTAAATGTGTGCATTACCTGGCAAGTTAGAGCTAAGTACTGGGGCAAATATTAAGCGAGGCAAGAGGGTTGGATTCTGAGGTTTGGGTGGCGATCACAATTTCAAGTAGCATCATAGAATCATTATTGATTCAAGTTGCATTTGAACAGAGATCTGAAGGAGAGTGAAGACAGCTTGGATCAACTGAGATTTACATAGAGGAGGGTATAAAATTGTTGACTGGTTGCATGGAAAGTGAGGTCCCTTTGGAAATGTACTAGGATTCTTGGCCTCTATTAAGGGCCACTTGAAATTAGTGGGTATTAACTTAAAGTTAGATAAATCAGAATGTTTGTGGTGTGTGTGTGTGTGTGTGTGTGTGTGTGTGTGTGTGTGTGTGTTCATGTTCTCATCCACATTCAGTTCCACCTCAGGTGCAGACATGCATGGAGTAGGCAAAAAGTTGGATTTAACAAGCATTGTGGGTATAATGAAGCTAGAGAGGGTTAAAAAAAGAGAGACTGTGCTTCTACTGATTTAGCATAAAATTTATATTAGGTAAAGAGGGGGAAAAAGCAACTGATTGTATGTCCTGGGAGGGTCAAAGGGTTATTGGAAGTGTTCTTATTTAATATTGATACTGCACTGACATTTACTGAGCACTGTATATTCTGGATATGGTAAAAAATGCTTTAGATGAATTAACCCTTTTAAAGTTCACTATAGACATATGGGGGTAGATTCCATACTGTAATCAACTTCATTTTGCAGATCAGGAAACTGGAATTGAAGTTACATTAGGGCTGGTCCTTTCTAACTCTCTGGAGATAGGATAATATATTTGAGTCCTGTCAACTGCTATACAGACATAACTATTATTCAATGGATAGGGGACTTGAACATACACACCGTGTAGTTTAATTAAATGGCTAAAGGCAGCAATGGTGACAAGTCTGTATCCTGAAGCATAAGACTGAAAACATCCTATGGGTTTTTAATATGTGTTCAGTAATCTAATCTTCAAACACATTCAAGGAATCACAGTGTATAAATATAAGGAAAATAAAGCTGCTAAGATGGCATGTTTTAATTTCTAGTAGCTTATTGTTTTCCTTTAAAAGACAATATAGAGCTTGATATCCTATTTCATGGGCTTTAAAACACAAACCAGCTTGTAACTAAAATTTCACTATATCTATGTTTAATTACATGAAAAAGAAAGTATGATGTATTTTCCATATAAATGTAAAATGGTACAATATGTATTTATTGGTGAGTATAGAAAGCCCTAGTGCAATTATCAAAAGCCAGCATAAATTAAGTAGTTTCTCTAGATAAGACTCGAAAAGGAGGAAATTAAAGCTCATCAAATGAGTTCATAAAATTAAATTATAAGCTGATGCAGAGCGGCCTCCACCTCCAATGTCCTTTCCAACGCTCCTTTGCAATCTTTCTGTTCGGCTTAAGGACTCAGCACTCCTCGTGCAGTGCACCTTGCTGAGAGGAAGCATTTCCCAGACAATGAATCATTTCAGTGTTGCCTCTGGGATTCCAAGTTCTTGGGCCCCAGGTATCCCAGTCCTCATTGCAGTGGATTTAACAAACACAGCTGCACTCTCTGGTAGTTTTTTCTCCCTCTCTCCTACTTTGACTTAGTGGATACTGTATAGTCACTAGTTGGGTACTTTCTCTTAATTACCCATGCAAATGGCAGCTCTAAAAAGAGGTTTTAAAAATAACATAATGGATATGACAGCCACACTAACCTCTCACCATGAGTATTTATGTATGTATGTATGTATGTATTTATTTATTTATTTTTAAATATATATGTATATATATTTATTGATTTCAGAGAGGAAGGGAAAGCGAGAGAGAGATAGAAACATCAATGATGGGAGAGAATCATTGATTAGCTGCTTCCTGCTCTCCTCCTCCTGAGGATCGAGCCTGCAACCCGGGCATGTGCCCTGACCAGGAATCAAACCATGACCTCCTGGTTCATAGGTTGATGCTCAACTACTGAGCCACACTGGTGGACTCACTATGAGTATTTAAAAGATGCCAGTGGACAAGTGAGAGGGGATTTATTCTGCGATAATGCATGCCATGTTAAATCAGGATAAGAAGGCAGAAAGTATCACTGGAAGAATCTAACCCATTCCCATAGTAACCATCAGTTACACTTTATTTCTCATTGTCTCTTCCATCAGAGGCTGTCACTTTTAATTGGTGCCAGGGATAGAGCTTCCCGAACTTTGCTGTGGAGTCAGTTTGGGGCTAATACAACTCACAGCATTTACTCAACCTCATTTCATCACAACTGTATTTAGAAAAACAACAACTTTATGTACTTCTTTCTTTCCCTTAATAAGTCTCTCCAGATTAGCTTTGCAATTTTATAGAAAGATTTGATTTTAAGCTGTTTAAAGCTATTCTCCCTGTGGAGAGAGATGATATATTAACACATCAAGTGTTTTCACCCCTGAAGACTTGGTATACCATACTAGAGGCCTGGTGCATGAAATTCGTGCATGTGGGAGGGGGGTATCCCTCAGCCCAGCCTGCACCCTCTCCAATCTGGGACCCCTTGAGGGATTTCCGACTGCCCGTTTAGGCCCAATCCCACCCATTTAGGCCCAATCCCACTGGTCAGTTGGACATCCCTCTCACAATCCAGGACTGCTGGCTCCCAACCTCTCGCCTGCCTGCCTGCCTGATTGCCTCTAACTGTTTCTGCCTGCCAGCCTGATCAACCCCTAACCACTCACCTATCAGCCTGATCGATGTCTAACTGCTCCCCTGCCAGCCCGATTGCCCCTAACTGCCCTCCCTTGCCAGTCTGGTCGCCCCTAACTGCCCTAACCTGCAGGACTGGTCACCCCTAACTGCCCTCCCCTGTTGGCCTGGTACCCCACAACTGCCCTCCCCTGCAGGCCTGGTACCCCACAACTGCCCTTCCCTGCAGGCCTGGTCCCCCCCAACTGCTGTCCCCTGCTGGCCTGGTTCCCCTCAACTGCCCTCCCCTGCTGGCCTAGTCCCTCCCAACTGCCCTCCTTTACCGGCATGGTCTCCCCCAACTGTCCTCCTCTGCTGGCCTGGTCACCCCTAACTGCCCTCCCCTGCAGGCCTGGTCCCTCCCAATTGCCCTTTGCTGGCCTGGTCTCCCTGAACTGCCCTCCTTTGTCAGCCTGGTCCTTCCCAACTGCCCTCCTCTGCTGGCCTGATCTCCCACAACTGCCCTCCCCTGCAGGCAATCTTGTGGTGGCCATCTTGTGTCCACATGGGGGCGGCCATCTTGTGTGTTGGAGTGATGGTCAATTTGCATATTACTCTTTTATTAGATAGGATAAGTTCTTATGTACTTAGTAATACCCTGTCTTTATCTTGTTATTCTTTCCTTTCTTTCTTTTTTTTGCCCCAAAGTTGCTTTTCTTGCTTTCGAACTCACTAAACAGCAAAGGGGAACCTCAGTGGGAAAATGAGCAGATGATGTGAGCAAGCAATTTTCAGAAAAGGAATCCTTTAAAATCATTAGTAATCAGAGAAATACAGATTAAAATGACCACAGGAAATCAAGTGACATCTTATTAGGTGACCTAGGTGATGTCAAGAATTGGAAGGGATGTGCTGACACAGGGAATGGAGAGAGCTCCACCCACCCGGAGAACAATCTGGCACAACTTAAATTATCTATGTCTTCCTCCATGCTGCAGCAAGTCACTCCTGGACATATGTCCCAAATAAACTATTTTACAGGACTTGCAAGAGGATGTTTGTCATAGTGAATCTGTGGTGAAAGTGTTGCAGGCAGGCAGAGTGTCCATCAGTGCTGAGCTGCTAGGTTAAATCTGGTGGGTTCTTGCCTCAGAGACTATGCAGCTGTTAGAAGCAATGAACTAGATAAATCTATAGCAACATGAGTGGGTCCAAAAAACAAGTTGTTGAATGAAAAAAGTAAGAGTGAGAAGAGAATACCAGTTAAATAAATTGAACCTCCAGTCTTATAAATAAAATTATGCATTTTACAGAAACACAGAAAAACAAAAGCTATATATTAAGCACTTTAAAAGGGTACCCTATGGAATGGGATAGGAATATATATATGTCGATAGGGATAATAGGGAATTAATATTGTATTGATACCAGTAAATAAGCCAAATAGTATTGTGAGTGTTTTTTGTTTGTTTTTTGGGTTTTTTTTTTTTTTTTTTGAGTTTTGCCCACTCTCTGTGAGATCTAAAAATCAGATATTCTTACCAACCTAGCCAACTTTTATTCTCAGCCACCTCTCTCTCTGCAGGGACACTGAATTTGCTTTCATGCTATCTCAGCTGAAACATTGTTATTCATTTTTTTATTATTATTTTATACCCCAACATCCAGACATTCATTAGGTTTTTATATAGCCCCCCATGTTAGTAGCCTGAATTGAGCCTGGCACCACACCTGATTTGTACCCTTTTGAGGAAAAGGAACATTTGAGTTTCCTGTCCAGAAACATCATCCTCTATTCTCAAGGTCAAGGGAAAGGAGAGTTGTCCTTGAGGCAGGACTAAAAGGTGCAGCTGCCTTTGTTGAGGCATTTTGAGGTCTTGGAGAAGATTGCCATGAGAGGTCCTCCATGCTCTTGGCTAATCCCTTTAAGCCCTTTCTAAGGTTGTGGTGCCCCGAAGCCACAACTTGTGCACAGAGGAACCTGATCCCAAAAGTCCAGCCACATGTCCATGCCCCACTGCATCCATATCACCATTTTCTTCTCTACTCTGTGTTCCTCTAGTCCAGAGGCAGGGAATGTCCGGCCATGGGCCATATAAAGCCCCAGAAATCATTTGGTCTGGCCCTGCCAAGCAACTGCAGGCAGGACTCAAAATTCAATAAATCTAGGGGCTTTTTCATAGCAGCATGCATTTATATTAAGTGAATTATATTAAGCAAATGATGTTATAAATATTCAAATGGCCCTTGGCAGAAACAAATGTTCCCCGCTCCTGCTCTATTCCGACCTTCATCTTCCTCAGCTTTATTGTACTATTACTGACATACATGTCAATTTAACCTTAACTTCATTTTTAGTTGAACGCTTTCTTACCCCTTCTTACCCCTTCTTACTTCTGATTCCTACAGTCCTCCTTCCAATCAATACCTCAGATTCATAATTCACTTTTGCTACAATCTTCCCCAAATAATCCCTACAACATGGGTTGGGGTCCGCTAGTGGTTTCTAATTCAGAGTTTTTCAACAATGAAAGCCAACAAATACTTAAGTGAATTTCAGTAAGAATAACCAGGCTCTCTAAAATATTGATGCACAAGTTAAAGTTTTGGCATGATTTGTTTAACTCACTCTAGTGGGTTGAATGATGTCCCCCCAAAATCCATGTCTACCTAGAACCTCAAAATGTGATCTTATTTGGAAATAGGATCTTTGCAGATGTAATTAAGGTACGGATAAGGTACTGGACTAGAGTGGGTCCTAAATCCAGTGAGAGTCTTTATAAGACATGGGAAAGGACACACAAACACACAGATAAGAAAGCCATGTGAAGATGAAGGCAGAGATTGGAGTTTTGTTGACACAGGCCAGGGAACACCTTAGGCCTCCTTAAGCTGGAAGAGGCAAGAGAGGATTATTGTTTAGAGCCTTCAGAAGGCATATGACACAGCTGATACCTTGATTTTGGATTTCTGACCTTCAGAAATCCAATGTTTGTGGTATTTTGATGTGGCATCCTAGGAAATATATATACCCAGTACAGCACATAGTTCATTATTTCATAACAATCAAGGTCTCAGATTGGTCATGCACATGCAGGTGAGTCTTGAACAACATGGGATGAGAGTTAGGGGCACTGACTCCCTTATGCAGTTGAAAATCTGCATATAACTTGTGACTCCCAAAATTTAAATCACCTCTCAGTATCCATAGGGGATTGATTTTAGGACTTCTATGGATACCAAAATCCAGGAATGTTCAAGTCCCCTATTTAAAAAATGGCATAGATCAATGAGTGCAATAGGCCCTCTGCATCCGTGAACTCCCAACCATGAATCGAAAAGAGTAAAGGTATTTATTGAAAAAAAAATCATGTATAAGTAGACCCACACAGTTCAAATCTGTATTGTTCAAGGGTCAACAGTATCTATCTATCTTCTATCTATCTATCTATCTATCTATCTATCTATCTATCTATCTTTCTTTCTATCTATCTATCTATCTATCTATCTATCTATCATCTATCTATCATCTAAATTTATTAATAAGAATGAGAAAATATTGCCTATTATATTATTATATAGAGTATAATTTGTCTTCTAGTAGGACTGAGAAGTTCAGAGTCTCACAGTGTTTAAGAGCCTAGAGTTAAAAGCCAGACTGTATGGGTACAAGTTATAGCTCTCCTGTTAATGGCAATGTAACCTTGGGAAAATTATTTTAATCCCTTTGTACCTCAATTCTCAACTTTAATATATAATAACTAGAGGCCCGATGTACAAAAATTCATGCAAGAGTAGGCCTTCCTTCCCCTGGTTGCCAGCATCAGCTTCCCTCAGGCACCCAGGACATGGGCTGGCTTCCCTCCAGCCCCAGCTTCATCAGGAAGGATGTCCGGAAGGACATCTGGTCTAATTAGCATATTGCCCTTTTATTATTATAGATAGCACCTACCTCATGGGGGTGTTGTAAAGATTAAAAACTGGCTAAAATATTTTAAACACTGAAAACTGCATCTAGCATATAGTAAATACTTAAGTAAATGTTTGTTAATATTATATCATGAAGATACCTGTCTTAACTCCTTTTAATTAGTTCTATGTCTTTGGGTAATAGCTATTGTGTACAGTGTATGTAAATAATATGGGCTATGGGAAGGAATTGTTGGTGATCCAGGTAATTTTCTTTCAATGTGATAGGCAAAAAACAGACTAAGAAAACCACAACTTGATTAAATATATAAATTATAATATATTCTTATTTAGCCTGGAATACAATTTATGTTACTCTATTGTTGCTAAATTAAGTGGCACTGTTTAAGTTTCCATGATCTTCAAGAACAACAAATGACATTCATCAAATAAAATTATTCCAATTTATTTTTCATTCCCTGCACTGTGCAATGAGATTGATCTAATTCTGAGAGACAGAAGAAAATCCCCTCTTTGAGATCATGTGAGTCTGTTTTGTGGTATACTCCCAGATGTAATAAATGTGTTCTTTTGTTTGTTTTTGTTGTAAATGTATTATTATTCCTGGCTGGGATGTCATCAATGCCCAATGTTCAGTCTCACTTGGGTCGTGTTCACTTTTTCAGTTTTCTAAACCTGTTTTTCCTTTCCTTCTATCTAGTTCTGATTAATTTCAATTTCATAATTAAACCATGAGATCTTTACTGTCTGAAAGCCATATTAGATAGCAATATTTGAGAGCCTATACTTCAAATCCTTCAGTGCTTGGAAAGTACACACAGTACTTAATGTGTTGAGCACCTACCATATTTTAGGACACTGTTATTTCCTCTATAATTTCATTGTAATTGCTATGGTTAATTTTATGTGTCAACTAGATGGGGCCTCAGGGTGCCCAGATAATTGGTCAAACACTATTCTAGGTGTCTGCCAGTGTTTCTGGATGAGATTAATCTTTGAATCTGTAGATTGAGCAAAGCAGTTTGCCCTCTCTAATGTGGGTGGGCCTCACCCAATCAATTGAAGACCTGAATAGAATGAAAAGGCTGAGTAACAGAGAACTTTGCCTGTCTGACTACTGAGCTGGAACAAGGGCCCTTGAACTTGTTCTGGAATGTCTAACATTGGTCCTCCTGATTTTGGGGTTTTTGGATTTATGCTAGACTATACCATGGACTCTCTGGGTCTGCATCTGGCCAGCTGCAGATCTTGGAACTGTTCAGCCTCCATAATTGCTTGAATTTCTTTTTTTTTTTCTTTTTTTTTTAAAAAATATATTTTATTGATTTTTTAGAGAGGAAGGGAGAGGGATAGAGAGTCAGAAACATCGATGAGAGAGAAACATCAATCAGCTGCCTCCTGCACACCTCCCACTGGGGATGTGCCCGCAACCAAGTTACATGCCCTTGACCGGAATCGAACCTGGGACCTTTCAGTCTGCAGGCTGACGCTCTATCCACTGAGCCAAACCGGTTTTGGCATTGCTTGAATTTCTTGACCCAATTTCTTCCTGATACTAAATGTCATATCTATCTATCTATCTATCTATCTATCTATCTATCTATCTATCTATCATCTATCTTCTCTCTCTCTCTCTCTCTCTCTCTCTCTCACACACACACACACACACACACACAAACACACACTTATATGTATACATATTCTATTGGCTCTGTTTTCTGGAGAATCCTTACTAATGTAGTAACGCAATCGTTTTGTAAATTTCCTATATAATAAAAGGGTAAAATGCAAATCAACTGAATGGTGGAACGACTGGTCGCACACTGGCCATGAGGGGCAGATGCTCAATGCAGGAGCTGTCACCTGGTGTTCAGTGCGCTCCCCCTGTGGGAGCTCTGCTGAGGCAGAACCCAGAAGCCGGGCTCATGGCTGGAGAGCACAGTGGCAGTGGCAGGAGCCTCTCCCACCTCTGCGGCAGCGCTAAGGATGTCCGACTGACGGCTTAGGCCTGCTCCTCCCCCAAGGGCTCCCGGATTGCAAGAGGGTGCAGGCCAGACTGAGGGACCCCCCCCCCCTCCGAGTGCAGGAATCTCATGCATTGGGCCTCTAGTGATATTATAATCTCATTAGATATTAGAAAATTTAAGCTTCTTTAGAAAAGATATAATCCCAAATTTACACAAGAAATGGGTTCTGGATCTGGAATTTCAACACAGGTTTGCATGATTCCAAATCTCATGATGTATCCACCTTATAACATTTGACTTCTGAACCACTGCTTAAGTGCAGTGAGAAGAACTGGAAACTGGTATTAAATTTACTCCAAGACATATCAGCTCAGAAAATATGTTCCTACAGAAGATTGATTGCCTTTGAGAAGTCACAAGTCTTTCTTTCCTCACATCACACAGCTCCTCCTTTCCCTTCTTAATTCATACTACCTGCATTCTCTAAAAGTGTACTACAGTTCAAGTCTGAAAGAAGAACATAAATTTATCATTTACGGTATTTTATGCATTTTGTTTTTGTACCAGAAATAGGTAAGAATTAGTACTATTTATTATCCTTAAATAATTCCATTTGATTATCATTGAATCTATGGTACTTAAATCTATATATTTTAAAGCCTAACTGACCATTACGACCGGTTGACCACTCGACCAGTCGAACGGTCGCTATGATGTGCACTGACCACCAGGGGGCAGACACTCAACACAGGAGCTGCTCCCTGGTGGTCAGTGCACTCCCACAGTGGGAGCACCACTCAGCCAGAAGCCCAGAAGCTGGGCTCACAGCTGGCAAGCGCAGCTGTGGAGGGAGCCTCTCCTGCCTCCACGGCAGTGCTACGGGAGGGAGCGGTGGCAGCAGTGGCAGGTGGAGCAGGGGCGGGGTAAGTGGGAGCGGTGTGGCGCTGGCTCAGGCTCCTCCCTGGTTGCCCACCGCTTCACGCACTGCTGCATCCCTCAGGGGATGTTGGACTGTCAGTTTTGGCCGGATCCCCAGCTGAAACCGGCAGTCCAACATTCCCCGAGGGGTCCCGAATTCTGAGAGGGTGCAGGCCAGGCTGAGAGACCCCACCAGTGCGCTGGGCCTCTAGTTCTTAAATATTTACACTGCTCATGTGAACAGTTGTGGTAGAACCTTTCTATGAAAACTTTTTATGAAAAAGGGTGAATCAAGATCATTTTTCTTCCAACTGATTATTGTATATAGCACACTTGTGAGTCTAAATAGTTTTTGAGATCTAAGAATCTTCTGCTTCTATTCTTAAAATTCCAAATTGGTTAGGTTTAGCCACATAGATTCATTTCTGGCTTCTTTTTATTAACAAAAAAATGCATTTTTTTTTTCAGTGAGAAAAAAGTATTGCTACTTTCTGTCTTTCCATTTTGTCAGATTAATTTAACATTTTCAAATAGTTTCCATGTCCTTACATACCGAATTGTCTGTTATGCAGTTTTCATTTCCAATGGACTAGATTTGAACTCTGCCTTGAAATTATCTTGCCTTTGTTGTTGGCTCCCTTTTGCAGTTTATCTCATCTGGATTTGGCTGGCTTCCAGTACAGCTATTTAAGCAGCTCATTCACTAGGTTTTATTGCTTCCTGGCTTTACTGCCTTTTCACGTAGATGCTCTCCAATTCTGCTTAAAATGGATCAAGAATGTTTTCATAATTAAGAACTCCCCTCTTTAGGAACCCTGACACTGACTATTATATATATGGCAGTCTTTCATCTTTAAAAGTAAAAGTAAAAATAAACCAAAAGCCACCATAAAATGTCTTTTTTTTTTTTTTTTTTTTTTTTTTTTAGTGCAAACTCACTCTAAGAACCGTTTCCACTCAAGTAAGTCTCTGAAGCTCTTGTTCTCTTCAATTACTGCGTTTTCCTTTTCTTTCTGTTTTGTATACTCTCTTGCTGTGTTCTGATCTCACTCTTAGGTATATTCTATCAGGTCACCTGCTTTCTAAGTTCACTCTTTCAACCCTTTATGAGCTAGTAGGGCATGGCAAAGGGAAGCCACTTAATCGTTTTTTCTACCTAATTTTAACACCTTATTTTTCAAAGGGGTTTATGACAAATGCTCATCCTTCTTATCAGATCTGAAGGAAAGAGTATCTCAAAGAGTAGCTCTTAAACATTTAATAATCTGGGGTATTTTCTATAAGTTGTTTGAGCTTGCTTTGAAGAAGGATTTTTCTATGTCTCAGATCTGTTAAATTGCACTCTTTATATTGTCATCTACACCTCAAGAGGTTTGTGACCTCTGAATACATTTTTTGAGATGGTTTTTCATAGCATATATGACTTCAGTTTTGAATTTGTCAGTCTTTTCTCCTACACAAGAAAGAGGACCGAAAGGGTATCCCATTTTCTGAAAAAGACATAAAAAAGCTTATGGAAAATATAGAAAAGTCATGTAATATTATTTTTTTGCAAAGGGCCTCAGCATAGGAAAATAATCTGCAGAAAGAATAACTGAATATATTACTTACCTCCTAAAGCTGTGTTAGACTCCTAAACCACAGACAGTGCCCTGAAATTTGTGTATAATATACTGCACAGAAAGTATTCACTTTCTGTTAATTGAATGATGTGGCAATATGCTGGGGCTGACCAGCAGACCCTGAGCGATGGATGAATGATTACTCAGACACAAAGTTTGCTGTGAAAGAGAGGGCTATGGGACTGCCTGGCTAAAGGAACCAGATAGCCTCCATCACCTGCCTCATTAGACTTTTATTGTAGCAGCAGTTTGAGATCAAGTTTATCTTTTATTTATTTATTTATTTATTTATTTATTTATTTATTTATTTTTTCAAATTTTTATTAAGGTATTATATGTGTACATATCTTACCATTGCCCCCACCCCCACCCCACTCCCATACATGTCCTCACCCCCCAATGTTTTGCATCCGTTGGTTACTCTTATATGCATGCATACAAGTCCTTCAGTTGATCTCTTATTTCCCCCACCTCTCCCTAACCTTACCGCTGTAATTTGACAGTCTGTTTGATGCTTTACTGCCTCTGTAACTATCTTTTTGTTCATCAGTTTATAATGTTTTTCATTATCCCCAAATGAGTGGGATCATGTGGTATTTTTCTTTCATTGACTGGCTTATTTCACTTAGCATAATGTTCTCTAATTCCATCCAGGTGCCTACAAATGGTAGTAATTCCTTCTTTTTTATGGCAGCATAGTATTCCATTGTGTAGATGTACCATAGTTTTCTGATCCAGTCATCTGCTGATGGGCACCTAGGCTGTTTCCAAATCTTAGCTATTGTAAATTGTGCTGCTATGAACATAGGGGTGCATATATCCTTTCTGATTGGTGTTTCTGGTTTCTTAGGATATATTCCTAGGAGTGGGATTACTGGGTCAAATGGGAGTTCCATTTTCAGTTTTTTGAGGAAACTCCATACTGTTCTCCACAGTGGCTGCACCAGTCTGCATCCCACCAGCAGTGCACGAGGGTTCCCTTTTCTCCGCATCCTTGCCAACACTTGTTGTTTGTTGATTTGTTGATGATAGCCATTCTGACAGGTGCAAGATGGTATCACATTGTCGTTTTGATTTGCATCTCTCGGATAATTAGTGACTTTGAGCATGTTTTCATGTGTCTCTTGGCCTTCCTTCTGTCTTCTTTCGAAAAGATTCTATTTAGGTCCGTTGCCCATTTTTTTATTGGATCCTTTATCTTCCTTTTATTAAGTTGTATAAGCTGCCTGTAGATGTTGGAAATTAAACCTTTATCAGTGATAGCATTTGCAAATACGTTCTCCCATACAGTGGGGTTTCTTGTTGTTTTGTTGATGGTTTCTTTTGCTGTGCAAAAGCTTTTTATTTTGATGTAGTCCCATTTGTTTATTTTCTCTTTGGCTTCCATTGCCCTAGGGGCAGTATCACTGAAAAAGTTCTTTTGGCATATGTCTGAGATTTTGCTGCCTGTGGATTCCTCTAGTATTTTTATGGTTTCCCGTGTTATATTTAAGTCCTGTATCCATTTTGAGTTTATTTTTGTGTATGGTGTAAGTTGGTGATCTAGTTTCATTTTTTTGCATGTATCTGTCCAATTTTCCCAACACCATTTATTGAAGAGACTGTCTTGACTCCATTGTATGCTCATGCCTCCTTTGTCAAATATTAATTGTGCATATTGGTTTGGGTCGATATCTGGATTCTCTATTCTATTCCATTGATCTATATGTCTGTTCTTGTGCCAGTACCAGGCTGTTTTGAGGACAGTGGCTTTGTAATACAGCTTGAAATCTGGTATTGAGATCCCTCCTACTTTATTCTTCTTTCTCAGGATTGCTGCAGCTATTCAGGGTCTTTTTTTATTCCAGATGAATTTTTGGAGTGTTCTTTCTAGGTCTGTGAAATATGCTGTTGGTATTTTAATGGGGAGTGCATTGAATCTATAGATTGCTTTGGGTAGTATGGACATTTTGATGATGTTGATTCTACCAATCCATGAACATGGTATGTTCTTCCATCTGTTTACATCTTCCTCTATCTCTTTTTTCAGTGTCCTGTAGTTTTCCGCATATAGGTCTTTTACCTCCTTGGTTAGGTTTATTCCTAAGTATCTTAATTTTTTTGGTGCGATGGAAAATGGGATTGCTTTTTTAGTCTCTCTTTCTGTAAGTTCACTGTTGGTGTATAGAAATGCCATAGATTTCTTGGCGTTAATTTTGTATCCTGCTACCTTGCCGAATTCATTTATTAAGTCTGTTCGTTTTTTGATGGAGTCTTTCGGGTTTTTTATGTACAATATCATGTCATCTGCAAATAAGGACAGCTTTACTTCTTCTTTTCCAATTTGGATGCCTTTTATTTCTTCTCCTTGTCTGATTGCAATGGCTAATACTTCCAGTACTATGTCAAACAGGAGTGGTGAGAGTGGGCATCCTTGTCTTGTTCCTGTTCTTAGGGGAAATGGTTTTAGTTTTTGCCCATTGAGTATGATGTTAGCTGTGGGTTTATCATATATAGCTTTTATTATGTTGAGGTATGATCCCTCTATTCCCACCTTGTTGAGAGTTTTTATCAAGAAAGGGTGTTGGATTTTGTCAAATGCTTTTTCTGCATTAATTGATATGACTATGTGATTTTTATCTTTCAATTTGTTTATGTGATGTATCACATTTATTGATTTTCGGATATTGTACCATCCTTGCATTCGTGGGATAAACCCTACTTGGTCATGGTGTATGATCTTTCTGATGTACTGCTGGATCCGATTTGCTAGAATTTTGTTGAGGATTTTGGCATCTACATTCATGAGGGATATTGGCCTGTAATTCTCCTTCATTGTGTTGTCTTTACCTGGTTTTGGTATTAGGGTGATGCTGGCTTCATAGAAAGGGCTTGGAAGTGTTCCTTCCTCTTGAATTTTTTGGAATAGTCTGAGGAGGATAGGTTTTAGTTCTTCCTTGAAGGTTTGGTAAAACTCTCCTGTGAAGCCATCTGGCCCCGGGCTTTTATTTGCCGGAAGCTCTTTGATGACTGCTTCAATTTCTTCCATAGTTACTGGCATATTGAGCCGTTTAGATTCTTCTTGATTGAGTTTTGGAAGGTTATATTTTTCTAGGAATATGTCCATTTCCTCCAGGTTGTCCAGTTTGTTGGAATAGAGTTGTTCGTAGTATTTTTTAACAATCCTTTGTATTTCGGCGGGATCTGTTGTTATTTCACCTCTTTCATTTCTGATTTTGTTTATTTGGGTCCTCTCTTTGCTTCTTGGTGAGCCTGGCTGGAGGTTCATCAATCTTGTTTATCCTTTCAAAGAACCAGCTCTTGGTTTTGTTGATCTTTTGTATTGTTTCTTTGGTCTCTATGTCGTTTATCTGTGCTCTGATCTTTATTATTTCCTTCCTTCTGCTTACACTGGGCTTTTCTTCTTGCTCTTTTTCTAACTCTTTGAGTTGTTGGGTTAGGTAATTTATTACCATTGTTTCTTGTTTTTTGCAGTAGGCTTGTAGAGCTATGAACTTCCCTCTCAAGACTGCTTTCGCTGTGTCCCATAGATTTTGGATTGTAGTGTTTTCATTGTCATTTGTTGTCATGATGTTTTTTATTTCTTCTTTGATCTCTCTGGTAACCCAGTCATTGTTTAATAGCATGCTGTTTAGCTTCCATGTGTTTGATTTCTTTGGGTTGTTTTTATTGTAGTTGATTTCCAGTTTTATGCCACTGTGGTCTGAGAAGATGCTTGATATGATTTCTATCTTCTTGAATTTGAAGAGACTTTGCCTATGTCCCAACATATGGTCTATCTTTGAAAATGACCCATGTGCACTTGAGAAGAATGTATATTCTGTGGCTTTGGGGTGAAATGTTCTGAAGATGTCAATTAATTCCATCTGGTCTAGTGAGTCATTTAGGATTGATGTTTCTTTGCTGATTTTTTGTTTAGAGGATTTGTCCAATGGTGATAGTGGGGTATTAAAGTCTCCTACTATGATTGTATTGCTGTCAGTCTCACCCTTGATATCCTCCAGGAGTTTTTTTATGTATTTGGGTGCTCCTGTATTGGGTGCATATATGTTTACCAGAGTTATTTCTTCTTGTTGGATTGCTCCCTTTAGTATTATGAAGTGGCCTTCCTTATCTCTTGTTATGTTCTTCAGTTTGAGATCTAATTTGTCAGATATAAGTATTGCTACCCCAGCTTTTTTTTCAGTTCCATTTGCCTGGAAAACCTTTTTCCATCCCTTCACCCTCAGTCTGTGTGCGTCTTTTTTTCTGAGGTGGGTTTCTTGTAGACAGCAGATATATGGGTCATGTTTTCTTATCCAATCCATTACCCTATGTCTTTTGATTGGGGCATTTAATCCAATTACATTTAAAGTTATTATTGATAGGTACTTATTTGTCGCCATTCCTATTCTTTACACCTGTGTTCCTTCTTCGCTTCCTATTTCTTTTTTTTTTTTTTTTTTTTACAGCAGGCCCTTTAGCATTTCTTGCATTGCTGGTTTGGTGGTAATAAATTCCCTTAGTCCTTTTTTGTCTGTGAAGCTCCTGATTTCACCTTCAATTTTGATTAATAGCCTTGCTGGGTACAGTATTCTTGGATTCAGACCCTTCCTTTGCATGACTTTGTATATTTCATTCCATTCCCTTCTGGCCTGATGAGTTTCTGTTGAGAAATCAGTTGCTAGTCTGATGGGGGTTCCTTTGTATGTAACTTTCTGTCTCTCTCTTGCCGCTTTTAAGATTCTTACTTTGTCGTTGGTGTTTGCCAATTGAATTATAATGTGCCTTGGCGTTGGTCTTTTGGGGTTCATTTTGCTTGGGACTCTGTGAGCTTCTTGGATTTGTGTGGGTTTTTTCTTCTCTATATTAGGGAAATTTTCTGTCATTATTTCTTCAAAGAGGTTTTCTATTCCTTGCTCAGCTTCCTTTCCTTCTGGAACCCCTATTATGCAGATGTTGTTTTGTTTCGTGTTGTCCCAAAGTTCCCTTAGGCTCTCCTCCTGCCTTTTAATTTTTTTTTCTAGAAGTTGCTCTACTTGGGTATTTTTTCCCATCTTGTCTTCTAGCTCACTGATGCGGTCCTCTGCTTCTTCTAGTCTACTCTTGATGCTTTCTATTGAGTTCTTTACAGCAGCGATGTCATTTTTCATTTCTTCTTGGTTCTTCTTCATTTCCTCTTGGTTCTTGCTCATATTGTCGAATTTGTCTTCCATTCTTTTCAGCCACCTTATGACCATTTCTCTGAATTCTTTTTCTGGAAGGTTGCTTGCCTCCGTTTCGTTTACTTCCTTTTCTGGTGATGCCTGCTTTTCTTTCATATGAGGGCTGTGTCTTTGTCTCCCCATGGTCTCTCTTCTCTGGGTGTCTGATTATGTAGTTCTCTCTCTCCTTTCCGTGGTGGAGTGTAGAGCTCCTCTGAACCCGTGTGTTTGCGCCAATTGGGGAGCGTTGTTCTGGGGCTCGCAGCTGTTCCGTGGGTGCCGCAGTTGTCTCAAGTTTATCTTTTAGATGCAATCAGTAGGATAAGTAATCTTGGGAAGACACATGTGTTTGCAGTGTCCTTTAAGCAAGGACATGTAAAGATTAAGGATAAGGATTCCCATAAACACCTGGAGGTCTGCTCATGTATAGACTTGTTTGGAAAGGTCAAGGAATAATTAGGGTCACTGCCTTTGGCACTCCCCTAAGTCAGAATTCCAATAAACAGGGCAGGCCACCTTCAGCACACTTTCCTTTTCTCGGAATGTCCTCCTTACAAACTTTCCAACCAAGTCTCCTGTGCTCCCTAACAGTGATAAGGATACAATATTGAAAACTCAAGAATAGTATGTGATTATTCCTCATTTTTATAAGAAAATATTATCACTCTGGCCAGTGTGGCTCAGTTGCTTGGGCGACATACTGTGCACTGAAAGATTGCTGGTTAGATTCCCAGTCAGGGCACATGCCAGGATTGAGGGCTTGATCCCCAGTAAGGAGAGTGCAAGAGGCAGTCAATCAATTTTTCCCTCTCACATTGATGTTTCCATCTCTCTCTCCCTCTTCCTTCTATTTATAAAAACAAATCAATAATTTTTTTGAAAAAATAAAAGACATAGTTAATCCCTTTAGACAAAGAAATATGGTGAAATTAATCCATTAAAAGGTATTGAAGGGAAGATTTCCACTTCAAAAGAATAAAGTAGATGTATACTTTTCCCTATTCCTCCTGCTGAAAACAACTAAATATCCTGGATAATATATGTAAAAGTACATAAGAAAATGAAAAGGTGGAGAGAAGAAATCAAACCAGCTAGGGTCCTTGGTAACTAAGAAATTACATAGTGGTTAGTTACCCTGTTGTTGTTTTTGTGTGTGTGGGTTTTTTTTTTAAATTATTCATTGTTGTTTCATATATCTTAGACTTAGAGCTGACAATCCTGAAAAAGCCCCAAACATAAGCTTGTTTGCTCTAACCAAAGGATCAGGAAAATTTTTCTTGCAGCCCTATAAGAAAAAAAAATATAGATAGTACCCATGGCACTCCAGGCAAACACCACATAGAAAAATGGTGGCCTTACCCCCATCTGCACCAGCAAAGGTCAAGTGAGTAGCCTCGACTGCCATCCTTGCTAGGCTGTAATGAGGTGCCACAACCACCTGCTGCAGTGATGTCCGAAAAGGCTGAGTAAAGACTTGAGGCTTTCTTCCCACAGACAGGGAACTCCTCCTCCCACAGTAGTATCAGTAAAGACCACTTAGGGAGCATGGATCTCCATTCCCACCAACCAGTAATGAGGTAGCCCTTTTTCTGTCATCCAGGGTAGTTTTATAAAAGGTGTGGTGGGCCCTGGCCAGGTGGCTCAGTTGGTTGGAGTGTCATACCGTATGCCAAAAGGTTGTGGGTTCAATTCCCAGTCAGGGCACATACCAGGTTACAGGTTTGATACCTAGCCAGGGCACATACGGGAGGCAACTTTCAGTGTTTCTCTCTCACATCATTTCTCTCTCTCTCTCTCTCTCTCTCTCTCTCTCTCTCTCTCTCTCTCCACCCCCTGTTTCCTCTCTCAAAACATACCCATGAGGATTTAAAACAAAAAAAGAGGTATGGTAGAAAGTCAGGACTTTCATCAATGTTCAGTGGTGTCAATGGAGGCTAGGTAGGGAGGAAAAGGCACTGCTGCCCCTCCCAGTGGAGGCTTAGCAGGTAGTTGAAATTTTCGCCACTGCCCAGCAGTAACGAGGAGCTCCCCTACCTTGGTTGTCAATGGAAATTGAGTTGGCTTTTACCTGTATCTTGCAGTAATATGGTGGCACCCTCCTTTTACCTGCTGGGAAAGTCTCAGAGAAGGGCAGCCAAAATAGAACCTTTATCCACTCATCTACTGATGAGCACTTGGATTGTTCTCAAATCTTGGCATAAATAACACTGCTATGAACATAGGGGTTCATATTTTCTTTCTGCTTGGTGTTTCAGTATTCTTAGGATATATTCCCAGAAGTGGAATCGTTGGGTCATAAAGCAGTTCCATTTTTACTTTTTTGAGGAAACTCCATACTGTTTTCCACAGTGAATGTGACTGTCTGCATTCTTACCAATAGTGCAGAGGTTTCCCTTTTCTCCACATCCTTGTCAGCACTTGTGTTGTTTCTTGATTTATTGATGGTAGCTGTTCTGGAAGGTGGGAGGTGACATCTCATTGTGGTTTTAATTTGCATTTTTCTGAGGATTAGTGACATTGAGCATCTTTTCACATGTCTATTGGCCATCTGTATGTTCACTTTGGAGAAGTGTCTATTCAGTTCCTTTGCCTATTTTGAATTGGATTGTTTATCTTCCTGGTGTTCAGTTATATAAGTTCTTTATATATTTTGGAAATTAACCCCTTATCAGATGTATCATTGGCAAATATCTTCTTCCATACAGTGGGTGGATTCCCTTTTCATTTTGTTGATGGTTTATTTTATTATGCAGAAGCTTTTTAGTTTGATGTAATCCCATTTGTGTACATTTACACAATGGAATATTACAAGGCCATGAAAAGGAAGGAAATCTTACCTTTTGCAATGTATGAGTGAACCAGAGGTTATTATGCTAAGTATGATAAGCCAGTTAGGGAAAGAATAATATCATATGATCTCATTTATATGTGGAATATAATGAACAAAATAAACTGACAAACACAATAGAAACAGACTAACAGCTGTAAGAGAAGAAGGAGAAAGGGGGGCTGGATGGAAGAATATGAAGGGATTAGTCAAAGAACTTATACATAACCCATAGACAGACAATAGTGTGGTGATGGCCAGAGGGAAGGTGGGGTGGCGAAGGTAGCAAAGGTACAGGGGAGATGGGAAAGAAGCGGGGAATGGGGACATCTGTAATAGTATAAACAATAAAAATAAAGTTAAAATAAAAGAATTTGTGTAAGATGTTCCCATTGAGAATCAGTGAGTGGAATCAGGACAGGAAGCTGACTTGTTTGCCTCCCCAAATTTTAACTTGAATGTCTGTGCTATTTTCTCTCCACAATGAGGGCTTTGTGAATTGTTATTTCACAGGTATAAAATGATTAAAAGGCAAATAAAACAGGAGGATTCAACAGATCCAAAGTGAACCAGTCATGCAAAATAAAGTGACTCAACTTCTCATCAAAATTGTTCTGTCATAAAGAGAAAGTTGGACTATGACATCATTATTCCTCAAGTGGGAGTGAACAATCACTCATCATTCCAAGGATCAGGAAGAAATCAAACTGAATAGAATGAAGATAATCAGTAGATGCCCACCAGAGAAGAATAAGATGCTAGAGTTATTTGACAAAGATTTTAAAACAGTTATCATAAAAATGTTTCAAGAAACAATTATAAATACATTTGAAATAAATGAAAAAATAAAAAATCACAGTAAAGAAATTGAAAATTTCAATATAGAAATAGAAAAATATAAAGAAGAGCCAAATGGGCCTTTTAGAGTTGAAAAATATGTTAAAATTTTTTTAAAAATTAAAAATGGGTTGAATAGCAAAATGTCAGGTACAGATAAAAGAATCATGAAATTGGAAGAATAGGCCAATAAAAATGGCCTGATATGAACAGAGAGAATATTAAAATAAAATATTGGATAGCATCTTAGGCACCTGTGGGACAATAACAGAAGATCTACCATTTGTGTAATTGAAGTTCTAGAAGTAGAAATACAGCGGGCAGGACTAAAAAAGCACTTAAATAAATAATGGCTAAAAATATCCCAAATTTAGTCAAAGATATAAATCTACAGTTGAATGAACTCCAAACAGTATAAACCCAAAGAAATTCACAATACAACATATAGTAAAACTTCTAAAAAGTAGAGTCAAGGAAAATAACTTGAAAGCAGTGAAAGAGAAATGACACTGTACCTATAGGGGAAAAACAATTCAAGGATTTTTATTAGCAACCTTAAAGACAGAAGAACATGATACATTTTTCTTGTGCTGAAAGAAAATAACTCACAAGAATTCTATACCCAATGAAAATACCTTTTAGCAATGTAGGGGGAAATCAAGGCATTCTTTGATGAAAAAAAAAAAAAGATGAGAATTTGTTGTCAACAGAACTACTCTAAAATAATGATTAAAAAGATTCTCTAAACAGAAAGGAAGTGATAAAAGAAGGAACCTTGGAACATTAGGAAGAAAGAACACAGTATGTAAAAATACTGGTACATTCAACTGACTTTTCTTCTCTTAAGTTTTCTAAATTATGTTTGGTAATTGAAGCAAAAATTATAACACTGTCAGATGTGATTCTAAATTTGTATCTGAAAACATGCTTAATATTTAATGATTTTATAAGTTGGAGAGTGTAAAATAAAATAAAGGGAGGTAATGCCGGGGTTCTTGTCCCAGCATTACAAAGGGTTCAGCAAGCCGAAACCGGTTTGGCTCAGTGGATAGAGCATCGGCCTGCGGACTGAAGGGTCCCGGGTTTGATTCCGGTCAAGGGCATGTACCTTGGTTGCGGGCACATCCCCAGTGGGAGGTGTGCAGGAGGCAGCTGCTCGATGTTTCTCTCTCATCGATGTTTCTACCTCTCTATCCCTCTCCCTTTCTCTCTGTAAAATATCAATAAAATATATTTAAAAAAAACACACACAAAAACAAAACAAAACAAAACAAAACAAAAAAAAACAAAGGGTTCAGCAATCTGGAGAAAGGCTATGTGTAGATTAAATAAGGAGTCCAAAGACGAAAGATAGTTCTGAAAGGCATTGGGGGTCGGAGGAGCTTCAGCTAATGGAGCTAAAGTCTCTCCTTGACTCAGGACCCCGTGCTTTTTATTAACATAATTTGTCCTAAGGCAAGGTGGAGATAATACACTTCAAAGGGTAGGGTTTACAGAAGCATTGTCAGATTGGGGAATAGCCTACAGCTGTTCAGGTGTTTGGCCAATAGGAGGCAATAACATGTAGATTAAGATGCCCTGAGCTGTCTGGCAGTAAACAATCATCCTATTCAGGTTTGGGGGAAGTGCACTCTAGCCACTCCAACAGGTAATTACATATGTGACTCAGCCCTTGTTGAGCCCCCAAGTTTCATCAACCTTTTGATAAAACTCTTGTAATTATGACATGCTGGAATTGGCTCCCGGCAAGGTACAGTTTTTACATTTTACTAAGATTGTAAAATGACACCACCAATAGACTGTGTTAGGTTATGTGATAGGTTATATAATGCAATATCTAGAGCAACCACCAAAAAAGCTATACAAAGAAATGCAATAAAAATACCATATGTATATATAATGGAGTTCTACAGATGTTCAAGAAACCCACAGTAAGGTTGAAAAAAGAAAACAGAGAAATGTGAAACAGAGAAAAAATATTAAACAAAATATAAAATGGCAAACTTCAGTCCTAACACATTATTATATTAAGTATAAATAGTCTAAATATGCCAATCAAAGACAGAGATTAGCAGAGTGGATTCAAAAGCATGACCAACATGCTGTCTGCAAGAAACTGACTTCAATTTTAATGGAATAGGCAGATTAAGAGTAAAATGATGGAATAGTAGTATAAATATCATGCAATCATTAATAAATTAAAAAAAAAGCAGGAATGGCCCTGGCCAGTGGGAGGATGCAAGGTTGGTGCATGGGAAGATGCATGGTTGTAGCATCCTCCTATGCACTAACAGGTCACAGGTTCGATTCCTGATCAGGGAACATACCTAGATTGTGGGTTTGATCCCCCAGACAGGGTGAGTACAGGAGGCAATGAATTGATGAATCTCTCTCACATCAATGTTTCTCTTTCTCTCTCCTTCCTCCCTCCCTATCTAAAATAAATTTAAAAGCAGGAATGGAAATACTAATATTACATAAAGTAGATTTCTAGAGCAAAGAAAATCATGATATGGAGAGGAGAGACATATAATGATAAAAGAGTCCCTCTATTAAGAAAAAATAGCAATCCTTCATATGTATGCACCAACAACAAATCTATAAAATACGTTAAATAAAAACTGGTAAAACTGAAAGAAGAAATAGATAAATCTACAATTATAATACTCTTCTTTAAATAACTGATAGAGCTAAGCAAAAAGTCAGCAAGGCTAGGGAAGAACTCAACATCATCAACTAATAGAATCTAATTGACATTTATAGAACATTATACCCAACAACAGCAAAACACACACTATTTTCAAGTCCCACAGAATGTATACCAAGACATATTATATCCTGGGCCATAAAACAAAACTCAAGAAATGTTTAAAAATGATATCAACAAATCAACAAACGACAAGTGCTGGCGAGGATGCGGAGAAAAAGGAACCCTCGTGCACTGCTGGTGGGAATGCTGACTGGTGCAGCCACTGTGGGGAACAGTATGGAGTTTCCTCAAAAAACTAAAAATGGAACTCCCATTTGACCCAGTGATCCCACTTCTAGGAATATGTCCCAAGAAACTAGAAACACCAATCAGAAAGGATATATGCACCCAATGTTCATAGTGGCACAATTTACAATAGCTAAGATTTGGAAACAGCCTAAGTGCCCATCAGCAGATGAGTGGATTAAAAAATGGTGGTACATCTACACAATGGAATACTACGCTGTGGTAAAAAAGAAGGAGTTCTTACCATTTGCAACAGCATGGATGGAACTGGAGAGCATTATGCTAAGTGAAATAAGCCAGTCAGAGAAAGATAAATATCACATGATCTCACTCATTTGTGGAATATAATGAACAACAGAAACTGATGAACAAAAATAGTTTCAGAGACAGAGAAGCATTGATCAGACTGTCAAACCTCAAAGGGAAGGTAAGGGAGGGTGAGAGTAAGGGGGGGAGATCAACCAAAGGACTTATATGCATGCATATAAGCCTAGCCAATGGACACAGTCAACAGGGGGGTGAGGGCATGAGTGGGGGTTGGGGGGCAGTGGGGGGATAAGGACACATATGTAATACCTTAATCAATAAAGAAATTTAAAAAAAATGATATGCAGACTGTGCTCTCTAACCACAATGAGATCAAACTAGAAATCAGTAATAGGAAAATATCCAAACATTGGGAAACTAAACAACTAAATAATTCATGCTTGAAAGAGGAAGTGTCAAATGAATGAAAATAAAAGTATAATATTTTAAAATTTGTGGGACACAGTTGAGTTAGTGCTGATAAGAAAATTTATAGCACTAAATGCATACATTTAGAAAGAAAGTATTAAATCAATAATCTAAGCTTCTGCTTCAAGAATGTAGAAAAAGGGGAATAAAATGAATCCAAACTAAGCTACAGGAAGAAAATTAATAAAAATAATAGTAGAAATCAATGCAATTTAAAAAACCAATGAAGTCAATAAAAGAAAGAATTGGTTCATTCAGATCAATAAAATTAGAAACCCCTAAGCAAAACAAAACAAAAAACAAAATTATAAATATAAGGAATAAAATTATAGCCTCTGCAGACTTTAAAAGGATAATATGAGAAATCACTCTACCCACCCCAAAATTGACAACTTTGATGAAATAATGCAATTCCTTGGAAAACCAAACTACTACAACCTCTCCTATCTAATAAAAGAGTAATATGCAAATTAACTGTCACTCTGCAACAAAATGGCGGCGCTCATAGCCACAAGATGGCGGCACCCAGTTCTCTCAGCCCCGCTGGAGTCCCCCAGTCTCAGGGAGGGCTGCTGCTGAGAGCCTGCAGAGTAAGCAGCCTGGTGGAATGCTGCCCAGAGGCCCTCCTGACCCTTTATAAAAAAACAAAAACAAATTCACTCCCCATGGCCCGATCTCCTCCCAGCGGTGGCAGCCTGGGCTGGGGTCTCACCCCCACAGCGTGATCTTCTCCCAGTGGTGGCAGCCTGGGGTCTCAACCACTGAGTCACACCAGCCAGGCAGATATGGAGGAATCTTAAATGTTTCTTTTTTTAAAAAATATATTTTATTGATTTTTTTACAGAGAGGAAGGGAAAGGGATAGAGAGCTAGAAACATCTATGAGAGAGAAACATCAATCAGCTTCCTCCTGCACACTCCCCACTGGGTATGTGCCCCCAACCAAGGTACATACCCTTGACTGGAATCGAACCTGGGATCCTTGAGTCTGCAGGCCGATGCTCCATCTACTGAGCCAAATCAGTTAGGGCTGTCCAATATGCTAAAGAAAAAACCCTATCTAATAAAGAGGGAATATGCAGGGGAGGCATTTGGGGGTGACTGGGTTGCCAGGGGAGAGCAGTTGGGGACAATCGGACTGGCAGGGGAGCAGTAAGGTGTCGATCAGGCTGGCAGAAGAGTGGTTAGGGGGTGATCAGGCAGGCAGGCGAGCAGTTGGGAGCCAGCAGTCCTAGATTGTGAAAGGGATGTCTGACTGTCTGTTTAGGCAGTTGGACATCCTCTGAGGGGTCCCAGATTGGAGAGGGTGCAGGATGGGCTGAGGGACAATCCCCCCTCCTCCCCCAGTGCACGAATTTCATGCACCGGGCCTCTAGTCCAATATAAAATTGAAAATTTGTATAGTGCCCTACTAAAGAAACTGTAATTTGTAATTCAACCCCCTCCCCCCCCCCCAATATGCAGGCCCAGGTGGCTTGATTAAAGAACTCTTCCAAATGTTTAAAGAAGAACTAATTCTACACTATGTGTCTTTGTGTGTGTGTGTGTGTGTGTGTGTGTCTGTGTATGTTTGTGTGTGTGCATGTGTGTGTGTGTGTGTGTGTGTTTCTTCCTCATTTGAAAAAGGTGGAGGTTACTAGATAATCCCTAAGGATTCTTCCTGAAGGTAGTCTGTTCTGCAGAGAGTAAAACCTGCTGAAAACCTATAATAAATACATTCCCACATATATATCACAGGACATGGTGCCAATTAAGCTACATTGGCCAGGGTGGAATAAACAGAGGGACACAGAAAGTTATCATACAAAATTGTTTCACTTTCTCACATATTAGGAAGTTATATTAAAATAGCATCTATATTGCCCTGTCTGTGTGGCTCATCAATGTTTCTCTTTCACATCAATGTTTCTCTCTCTTTCTCTCTCCCTCTCCCTTCCTCTCTCTCAAATCAATAAAAACATATTTAAATAAATAGCATCTGTTAACTAAACTCTCATTACATGTATTTTTCTATTAAAATTAATGTGGATACCATTTAACACAATATAAATAAACTAGAGGCCTGGTGCACAAAATTTGTGCACTGGGGGGGGGGTTCCCTCAGCCCAGCCTGCGCCCTCTCAGTCTAGGACCCTTCACTTCTTACACCTGCCTACTTGCTGCTGATTCTTACCGCTCAGCTTGCTGCTTCTTAACGCTGCTGCAGAGGCAGAAGAGGCTCCTGTGACTGCCACTGCGCTCGCCAGCCTTGAGCCCGGCTTTTGGCTGAGCGGCGCTCTCCCTGTGGGTGCACACTGACCACCAGGGGGCAGCTCCTGCATTGAGTGTCTGCCCCTGGTGGTCAGTGGGCATCATAGCGACCAGTCCTTCTGGTCATTCCACTGTAATGGTTGCTTAGGCTTTTATTATATAGATAGAAGCCATGGTTTTAAATATCATAACTTCTTGATTTAGTACCCTCCAGAGTCTCATTGTTTTTGAGGGTTAGGTGCCTCCAAACTGGGATTTTCCAAAAGATGAAACTTTCCTTAAGGTTTCACCTGCAAGTAAGTACTCATTTAAATTATTTTGCTTATAGAATAATCACAAGAGAATTTTTAAAGAGAATTTTTAATTTTTCCAAAGCTCTTGTTATTGATATTTTAAATACCATGCTTTTTTTAACCTTAACATCTACACTCTTTATTTTTCACATAACAAGGATGATGATTTTATAATTGAGTAGAAGAATAAACTTTAAAAGTAGTTTATACTCATGTTTGACTTATTTTTGTATTTATTTTTCAAAAATACCCCCACATTAAATTGTAGCTTTTTGAATATTGAACAAATTGTGCCCATTATGGAGCATGTTTTTCAAAGAAATTACATTTTAACTGAGTCGATTGAATTATATTTCATGTGGAAGATGAGCTTCAAAAATCCAAATTGTGCTAAAATGTAACCTTTTACATACTGTCAAGGCCGCAGTTGGAGTAATAACGCATTTGTATAGGTTAAAGGCTCTAAGGAGCATTATGAATAACACTGTCTATTTTCTCATTTGACTTACTGATTCCCATGAAGTACACAGTGGGACAGAATGTTGAAGAAACACAAACTTTTAAAGTTGCCAGTGGTTTAATTTAGCACAAGCTTCTTTGGTATTTGCATACACAGATTGTATTATTTATAATTAAGTTCCCTAGTCATGTATTTGCAGCTTTCTAAATCCCTCAGTATCCTTCTACTTTGTTGAAAAGTTCAGTCACATTTGACAACACCAATCTGGCATTTAAATGTGACAAATGGAGGCACCACACTCATTCTTCAAATAACATATACAAAGTGACATTCAAGGAGACTGTCTACTTCGTGTCCCCTGTCATCTCTGTCTGCGCCTCTCATAGATCAGAGGCTCCAAGGCTGAACGTGCAGTCCCTTACACCGAGAGCACCTGCTTTATTCTGATTCATTTTCATGTAGGAAAAGGACAAGATGAATGATCCCATTTTAAATGTTTGTTGTTCTTAGACATTGTAGATAATTTACTGTTTGTTTTGATTCTATTCAATGAAATGGTAAGACTGCAGTTCACTCCAAATGTAGCATTTTAAAAAAGAAAAGAAAAAGAAGATATTTCAATGGCTCAAGTCCAAATAGTGTTTATTGGATGCTGTCCCGGTGTATTGTGACTCCCAATTTCATTATGAAGCCATAATCTTCCCTATAAAAAACTTTGTTCAGAACATCTGTGGATGAAAAAGGGGCCATATATTAAACCTGACAAACTCAGAGATGGAAAGTAACCACGTAGAATGGTCTGACCATAAAATTCCTATGTGGGTAGTTACACTCTACACCGATAGCTTTCTTGATAAAGGTCAATCCTTAAGTAAGCTGACTCTCTATTGTCTTTTAGCATTTATGATAACATATCCTTGGAATGTCAGAGTAATCCCTTTTACTGGACCCCTCAGGGTACAACCTTGCACCAGAGCAGGAGACCACTACCCCTCATTATCATCTTGTTCCATGAATGCCATCTCTATGTGCTGTAACTGTTCATTGTTAAGTATCCTAACCAGCCAGTGTAAAAGAAGTACTTGTGTCTCCATTTTACTCTTTATCCAATCTCAGAGATTTCCCTGATTTACTTTCTCCCGCCTCCCTGATCTACCACCAATGGATTTCATGTAACCCTACCCCCTTACATCTCCTCCTTGGATTCTAATGTATATAATAAGTTGTAAAACTGCCATTCTCTGAAGTATTTTCTCAATTTGTTGAGATTTCGCTTCCCGGCAACTGTCATCAGCTTGGCTCAAATAAACTCATAAAAATTATCTACAGGTTTGGACTTTCCTTGCACTGACACACCAAACATAGCCAAACTCTCTTTCCCCTGAATCACATGTGTTCCCCGCCTACACATAGCTTAAAGCTTATGTTGAGTCAAACTGGGAATTTTCAGTTTCTCTTTTTTATTGTATTAATTTGAAAATACTTTCATTATCTTTTTTTTCTGTTTTATTTCAGTGCATTCCTGTTATTACATCTTTCATTTCAGCCATTGGGAATTCTGAGAGTCAAGGATATCAGTAACATTTTCCTTTTAATTATTGTTTCCAAGTGGTAGGAGTCAATATGGACACTTCATCTTCCTACTTTATTCCATATCTTTATACCTACAACCCCGAATTCACCACATTGAAAATTAGTCTGGCTAACAAAAAAGTGTAACTCAGGCAATCAGGCCAACACTTGGCACTAAATTGGAGCTTCAGCAAATCTCAAAGAATGAGTATTGGTATCCCAGAGGCCATGATTTTAGTGTTAACTTTTCACTCTTACTCAGGAAGTTCACAATGAAATAAATAATCAAAACAGAGACCACCAAGGAGTCTCAAGCAGTAAGGGAAATTGACACATTGTTACGTATGGCAATGCTTTAGTGACCACTGTCCCAGTTGGCCTGGATTTTCCCAGTTTGGGCACTGAAAGTCTCATGTTCCTGGAAACTCCTCAGTCATAGGCAAACTGGAATGAGGTCACTGCGTATAATTAAAACTATTCATTTATTTTCATTTCATTGTATTTGGATAAAGGCAATTATATGTTAAGATAAATAAGAGTATTACATGCCTATTGTTTTAAAAATGTTTGACTAAACAGTCATCAAACTTATTTCAAATTATCTATTTTAGGTTGTAATATTTCAATGAAAATTTTTACTTTGTGCATAGTATAATTAAATCTGAAGTTGTTACTGAAATAGACTTTTGAAAGACATTTTTTGTAGTAAAATAAAAAAAAATAACATTAATTAAGATTCTTGCTCTAAACTCTTTGTTGGCCCTAAAATAATAAGATCAATAAAACATATTTCCTTTTCTCCAGAAGTTTATAGATCCAAGTTTCTATGGGAACAACTTTGCAATCTTAATTGTCAGAGTGGATAATGATATGTGTTCATAAGGTCCCTAATAAGTTATAGTTAGCAAAGGTTGATGTAGTTATTTATTTATTTTTTTGTCATAAGTATAGGGCAGAAACATAGAGTAATTTGGTCCTCTTTGTCTTATTTTTTTGGAAGCAAGAGTTATTTGGATCAACTAAGTACCAATATTCAAAAAAGTAATACATACTTGTGCTTTTTTATCCTGGAGTAGGGAATACCATATTATTGAAGAAAAGTTATAAATATGGGAAATCTAAAACTATCTAAGAAATGGCCTAAAGAAGTAGCAGGTGCATTTACATAATTGCTCATTTTTCTAGTTTTTTTTTAAAAATATATTTTATTGATATTTTACAGAGAGGAAGGGAGAGGGATAGAGAGCTAGAAACATCGATGAGAGAGAAACATCGATCAGCTGCCTCCTGCACACCTCCCACTGGGGATGTGCCTGCAACCAAGGTACATGCCCTTGACCGGAATCGAACCCAGGACCCTTCAGTCCTCAGGCCGACGCTCTATCCACTGAGCCAAACCGGTTTCAGCTTTTCTAGTGTTTTTACATTTGGTAATTGTGTGGCACTGTGTCTTGCAAACAATACTAAAAACTTGGTTAGATTTTTAGCCTAGCCCAAATAAACCAATTTGCATATACTGTATAAAACTTTATATTCACAAAAAAGCAATGCTAATAATAAAACAAAAAGTACAAATTAATAAAAATTAGTTTTAAAATTTCTTTACCTCAGAACTAGTATGATCTTTTGGCAATGCAAATTTTAACATGCCATTTCTCTACACATGCATAGCCCCCCCCCACACACACACACATATACACACACACATTCACATGTATTCACGGTTAAAACATTTTATTAGATTCTCATTGCTTTAAAGAGTAAGACTAAAATGAAAATATTTGATTAATGTCTCCTTTCTGTACTAGCCTGTAGCTGCATTAAATCAGAAACATCTGGTTTTGCTCACCACTGTCTACTCCCAGCCCAGCACAGTGCTTAGCTCTTAATGCAGATTTGGATAAATAAGCAAGTAAGTAAGTTTTATCACACAGGCTGGTATTTGAGGACAACCAATTAATTATTAAAGGATGGTAAGAAAGATGAAAATAATTTTAAAGGGGACTCCAGGGGAGTTTTAAGGTTTTAGAGATTGGTATTTGTTCCTTACTTTATATAACTTTTTTTCACTTCCCTTTTTCTTGATGCAGATAGATACTCAGCACCCCTAATGTTTATGAGTCACATTGAGGTACCTTTTAAAAATTCACAAAATGACGGAAGAGAGGGAAAGAAAGAAAAAAATATTCAAATAATTGGATAAAAATTGGACGTGGTGGGAGCTGATTTTGCAGGATTTGCATATCATGAGAGTTTGTGGTAGGTCCTATTTGCTGATCTAAGTGTGGTTGAAGATCAAAAAGTTGCATAGAGGGGAGAAAGGTGATAGTGAGTCTGATGAGTCCCTGAGTCAGTTAACAAGTAGCAAGTCGGTTAGTTCTCCCCCAGCTGGAAAGTGAGATGGGATGCCATGGAGAGTCTGCCTTCCACTTTTCAGAACTAAGGACAGCAACAAGGGCCAGAAGTTAAGAATCAGATGAACTATATATAGACATAGATTTGTTTCATAAAATGATTAAATTAATGATAAAATTATTGATGGTTGGGTTTTTTCCATAAAAATATAACACCACATTCCACATAAATTCTTAGCAAATTAACTGCACTTACACCAAATTAAAAATATTAACAAATTTCTGCACTGGAAATTGATTAAATCACTTCAGTATAACTACTTGAATTTTATGTAGTATAATTTGACTTAATACATAAATAAATGAATAAGATAGATAATTAAGCAAAAGCTGAATGCCCCAAAGATAAATGGATGTCTATATTTTTAATGATCATCACAGATGGAAAGTAATTGTTTTGCATAGAATCCCATTCCAGTGTTAAATTACACTGGAGTCAAAAATAATTTGGGGCATATATAAATTTTATTTTGGGGGAATTTTAAGGTCCTATGCTTTTACTGGTCTTTTTTGAATTTTGAATATAGTTTCTTTTGTGTTCTCTTTATAGTTAATTCTATGTATTTATTTGAAAGAGGGTTTTGCAACCTTTGGTTTTATATTTTATAACCCCAATAAGCAGATATTTACAATTGTAGGCATGGAATAGCTTTCATTCTCTTAAATACTTTTGTCATATTTTCTATGACTGTTTAAATCCCTACAGAGTCTTCAAATGTAAAAGATGTTAAAAGCTCATCTGCTTAGACTGGCCATGAGAATAAAATTAGTGAAGCTGGATAATAGATATAAAAATACTTATTTTACTGTTCTTACCCTTGCGTATGTTTGACTATTTTCCGTAGTACAGGTTTAAAAATATATTAAAAGGGCATGTTAGCTAAGGGCCAAAATCAGTATGCATTTGTGTATGCATGTACCAGTACATGTGTGTCCTAGCAGGATCTTTGGTTTTTGGATTCAGAGTTAGTAACTCTTGGAGTTTCTGTAGCTCTGTGCCTCAGTGGTTCTGTTTGTTGTCAATGAAGCACCTGTCATTCCCCAAAAGTCCCACCTTCCAAAGCTCCCTTCACCTGATACAATACAGACTTCCCTCTACTGAGAACAGAAGGTCTTGGAACACAACGCTTTTCATTATCCACCTCTTTCTGGATCAAGTTCTCCAAATGATTCTCCTCTCGTTTTTGTTCCACTGTTCTGTGACTTGGCTCACATTTCCTCTGCCTGAATTTCCCTTCCACAACTTACCTATCTGGCAAAATCTTAGTTTCTACTTTAGTCACAAGCACTGTCAATTGTTCTATAATGTTTCTCTCCTGTTCCTGCAGGTAGAATCAAATGTCATTTCTGTTCCCATAGCTCTTGGATCATGGTTCTATCATAATTGAATTCCGCAAAGTGATTATTTTCATTTGCTTAATTTAATGGACTGCTCCTCCCAGGAAATTATGAGTGTGTGTGTGTGTGGGGGGGAGCACATCTTTTCTCATTTGTATCTCTAATTCCAGTGTGCAGAGTATGGAACATGGTAGTGGGCGCCTAGTAAATGTTAACTAGAATTGAAATATTTCTCATCTGTGTCTGAGCAAAATATAAAAACATAATGCCTGTTTTACTAAAAAGAATCCCTCTGTTTGTATTCTTGATTCCATCTCTTTTCACATTTTTTTAAAAAAGTTGCTGTCCTATTTGTTTTAGAGTTGCATTTTATCCTACTCGGCTGGCTTTTATTTTCTCCAGGAAATAGGTGTTTTATTGAGTCTGAACAGAAAGGGAAACATAAAAATATCATTGGTGTGCAAGTATTCTATCTTTAGATTTATAGATAGTGATGATGCATTTTTTTTCTTGGACAAAATGGGTTTCTGATCTTCTGACATGTTTATGAAAGATTTATTATACATATATATGATATGAGAGAAAGAGAGAGAGAGAGAGAGAGAGAGAGAGAGAGAGAGAGAGAGAGAACTTCATGCCCTGCCTTACCTCTCTGGGTCCTTGCTTCACTCTCTCCCCACACCAGAAATTACTGCCTATTAGAACAAGGCTGACTTTTCTCTGCTAAGGCAAAGTAGAGATTAAAGTTTGGGTTTGACTGACTTATCATTTTAACCTAGGTATTCAACTGTATTATATTACCAAGATTTGGCAATCACATAAATAAAAACATTTTCTAGTTTCTTTGTGCTGACAAAAATTTAATTATCTCTGAATTAGTAAAAGTTTTACATCAGATATACTTATCATGGTCTGTATGTTTCTTGTTTAAGGCAGTGTACAGGGGCTGCTGGGTGGAACCCAGAAATATTCTGCAAAGAAACATCTCTGACACTCAAGTGCCTGCTCCCTTTCCTCATCCTCTAAAACTTAAATTGTCACAAGCAGAATTTTAAGAACATTTTTTTTACTTTTACAACATTCTCAAATTTATATGATTCTATAAAAATTATTCTTGACCACACTTTCCATTTAAGATATTTTAATCTCACATTTAATTGGTGTATGCCATTCAGTGTTCAAAGTGTTTTTCCTATTCAATATTAACTCACAAAGATGCTATGAGGTTGGTGTGTGGTCAATAGTATTACTAAATCTTTAGTGATATTGAGTGCTTACCAAATTTTGGGGTCAGTTTACTACTCCAATAATTAGTAATAGCTAAAATTAATTGACCTGCTTTATGCCAAACAATGTGCTAAGTGTTCTACATGCATTAATTCATTTAAAACCCACATTCACCCAAAAAGATAGGTACAAATGTTATTGCCATCAGACACATGCCAAAACTGACACTGAAAGAATTTTTTTAGAAGAGATTATAGTAAGTAACAGCATCATGATTTGAATACATCTGTTTTTCTCCAAGCTGGTGATCTTCAATATATTATATGCCCCTGCTTTGGCAATCAGGCGCTGTCTAATACTTGATTAGTTTTATTGCCTCCATTTGTTTACCACATGACAGCTCAGGCCTTCACAATTAGACTGCTTCTCTGGTCAATGTTTTGGAATTCTTCTAGCAAAGATGTACAGGTACTGTCCTCTCAGCAAATTAGATTTGCTTCCCTCTCTTCCCATCCCTGATCTTTTAGTCTGCATATGTGTAAAATGGGTACAATAATGCTTATCTTACAGATGGTTTTATGAATGAAATATGATATCTATGGAGAGTACCTAACCATGTGTGGCATTAGAAGACTTATTCTTATCAAAGACTAGAGCAATTCTAATGAGAATTGGGACCTGTGTGGCCCATGGCACAAATCTGCACAGAATGATTGCAGGTCAGCAACAAAATAATGAAAAAAGAAACTCTGATTTCTAAATTATGTTTCTCAAAGAATATGAAAGGTAACTCATTTGTAACCCCACCTAATACTTAGCAGGTACAGTCCCTGCTCTCCAAAAACCCCATCTCTGCTGGTCCCGAGCGTCTCACCCTCTGAAACTGAAATCTCTCCTTGACCCTGTTTCGTGGTATCTCACTAAATTCTTTCCACCCTATTCTCTGGTTCTCTATATGTCCCTCTAATGCTGCCTCAAAAAAGATGTGAGCCCAGGGTGGGCAGATGCAATTCTGGGGGAAGAGGAAGCTTGTGGAGAGAGGGAGGAGGGAACAAGAAAGCATCAGAATGCCTCCTCTGTCCTACTCAGGTGTTTTCCCTTTTCCACTCCTCCTAACACACTGTATTCAGGTCCTTTTCTGACAGTGCTTCTTTCCACTATAAAAAGGGACTAAAGAAAATAACCCCCAACACTTTATATTTTGCTTTCCTCTCTTTTGATGACATTAACGACTCCAAAACTCTATGTGGATGACTCTAAAATCTAGCTCTCTAACCTGTCTCTTTCAC
This sequence comes from Plecotus auritus, assembly GCF_963455305.1. Lineage (NCBI taxonomy): Eukaryota > Metazoa > Chordata > Mammalia > Chiroptera > Vespertilionidae > Plecotus > Plecotus auritus. Next base: position 73,997,193 of record NC_137773.1, read on the forward strand.
AAGCCAGCTATCTGCTTTTGCCACCTCTTATTGTATAAGTTTTTTTTCACTCTAATGAATGGAATGCATTGTCAATATATCTGTCTTTAAGGCCCAAAACTAAACTAGCTAAGTCATCTTTTCTCCCCAGAGGGACTTTTTCTCTGCTATTGGTTTTACCTACTTTGTTAAAAGCTCTATCTTTTTAATTTTTTTTTAATCTTCAATTCTTCCTACTCTCTCTCTCTTTCTAGTTTGATACAGTGATTTATTATTTCTCATGATCCTGTTGCTTGCTAGTTAATTACTCTGCTGGTTTTGCCAGGGTTCTCTCATTCAGCTACAGGATGGGCATGGCTGGAAGAATTCACATGAGCTCATGTATCTGGAAACTGTTGCTGGCTACAGTCTGGGACACTATTTTTTTCTCCACCTCCAAGAAGCCAGACCAGCTTCCTATATATGGTGGTCTCAGGAAAGCTCAGAATGCTGAAGGCAGAAATTGTAAGACTTCTTGAGTTCTCAGTTCTGGAATCCATATAATGTCACTTCTGCTACATTCGATTGGTCAAAGGAACTCTCAAGGCCAGCCAAGATTCTAGCTGGTGAGATAGATGATAAATAAAAATTGGCATAGTTCTTGTTGTTGAAGCCTTGATAAGAATATCTTATCAAGTGAGCATACCTATGAGGAGTGACATGCCCAGCACCAAATCATTAATTGGGTTGATTTTCATTTCCTTGGTTGAGACCACCAAGCCTTGTAGACAGAGACTTCTGGGGTTTAGTTGTGCAGGAAAAGTTTAACAAAGCAGGTCTGAGTCTACTATCCTTGAAATTTGCTCCTTAATTGGCATCTGGGAACTTGGATTTCAGGAGGGTTTCCACTCTTTCTTAACTGATGAGGATGGCTTACTGTGTCTAGAATACTTCAAACAAGATGGTTTATGCTAAACACCTGTTTTCCGTGGGGAAATCTGGGATTTTGGAATATATTAGGCTGAGGAAGCCTCTGTAACTAACTCCCAATAAGACCCTTGGGCTCTCAGTCTCCAATTAGCTTCCCTGGGCAGACACGTGGCACACATGCCGTGCATTTTGTGGCTGAAAGAGCCTTCAGCATCTTTTATGTTTCTGAGGTGTTAAAATTCCTCTAGTTGGTGATCAAGGCCAGCCACAGTGCAATCCAAACCTTTATGTACAGACTTCTATCGAAGTTATATCATTCCTGTACCCAAGGCACTAATTGCATTGGATAGCTCCACAGCCCTGAATTTGTCCTTAATTTTCTTCTGCTACCTTTGTTTCTGTTGATGCTTCTACCTAGAAAAATCATCATACCTTTCATACTCATCTACAAGTTCATGTTAAAAATACTTTCATCTTTTTCATCCAAGCAGAAGCGATTTTTTTAATGCACCAGGGCACCTTTTTTTGTGTGTGTGAGTCTATATATCATGTATTCTATATAATTTCTTGATAGGTGTGTTTTCTCCTCTCCCATTACTGTGAACTGTGTTTTATTTCTATTTTATTCTTTGTAATAGCAGACGCGTTACCTGGTGCAGAGTAATACTCAATAAACACTCTGGATTGAATGAAAGTAGCTACTGGACTCCTGGCCAATGGCTTAACCTCCCCGAAGTGCTTTCATCGAATGAAAACTAGGAGGTGGCACTATGAGTGCTCTCTCAGCTTCATAATTCTATAATAACGATTTAATCATAGAGATAAATGTTTGGAGTTTTAACGTGTGAGTCTGGAAGAAAACTTTTCATGATAAACTTTTTAACTGACTTCTGAAGTTATTACTTTAAAGGAGATTGAAAGCTGGAGGGGGCTGGTCCTTTATTACACAGCACTGGATCTACATTATTTCCCAGTTTTTGAGTGTGGAAATTTCTAGGACATTCTGGAATGATAGGATCACAAACTCTTAGAGCTATCAGAGCTGCAGTCAAACTTTGCTCCACAAAAGGATGTCCCATAGGTGTCTTTGGTAGGAGTGGACAGTGATTACGGATTGGTTAGAAGTTATCAAATCTGTTGGGTGATGTCAAACAATGTCAGGTAATCACTGATGCTTTAACATCATTCATTTTTAAACAAGGTACTGTCATGTGACTGGCAAACTCATTGCATTTTTCCTGTAATGGTAACAAAATGTTTTTCTATGAGTGATGATAATCTAATGCTGTTGCTAATGCTATATTCAAAATAGTAGTCTTCAGAGAAAAACCAGGTACACATCACAATCCGTATTTAACACCTGTCATGTGCTGGACTTCATTCTTGGTACTAGAAATCCGGTGGAGAAGAAAGCTCTGCTCTTGTAGAGCGTATATTCTTATTGGGAGTCAGCAAACAACAGCTAAGTCAAGGTTAATTTCAGACAGTGACACATGCTCTGAGTGTTCGGGAATTATGTACCCACCCAGCCATGCTTGGTCTATAGTCTATGCCCCTTCTGACTGGTGCTCATGCTTACAGAACATGAAATAATTTTTAATATCTCTCTGCATGTAATAGTAAGTGACTGGGAGCGTGGTAATATGTATCAAGAAGTTAGAATAAATTATACTGAGGAGAGGCATTAAATGTGATGTAGACTATGACAAAGAAGCAGCCATGTGAAATAGCGGACAGCAGTCTCCATTCATGTGGGGTAGAGGGATAATTTCCTACAAAGTTGCTGTGGCAAGCAAAAGCTAGGCCTTTCCCTGAAAGATTAAAAAGGCCTGTATAACTGGAACATAATGTGTAAAAGGGGCAGTGGAAGGAGACAAAATCAGATAGGTGTTAATGGCATACATTGTGGAAGAGCAAGTACCTGTGTTTATGGTCAATATTTTGTTTAATGGGCAGAAGAAATTTATATGAATTCATTCTCAGTTAGTATATGGGGAATGATCTTTTTAACTGTGAATGGATAAAGGTGTCTGGTATCAATGACAAACAGCAGTTAATATTTGTCACAAGTAAGGTTTTGATATATAAATTAAAAGTATGCATTTGCTTGGCTGGTGTGGCTTAGTAGTTGAGCACTGAACTGTGAACCAGAAGGTCACAGTTCAATTCCCAGGTAGGGCATTCCCAGGTTGCAGGCTTGATCACCAGTATGGGGTGTGCAGGAGGCAGCCGATCAATGATTCTCTCTCATCATTGATGTTTCTATCTCTCTCTGTCTCTCCCATCCTCTCTGAAATCAATAAAAATATATTTTAAAAGTATGCATTAAACTGTCAAATATTATTTTTATTCAGCCAGTAATTGGCCATATGCCAATTGGATTTAATGTTCAAGTAAATAGAAAACTTTATGAATGTGAGTAATCATGGCCATTGGCTGTCTCACTTTTTCAGGTTGCTCTTTAAACACCCAGGCTAGCAGTGAAAATAAGACTCAGTTTTTTCCCTCTTAAGTATACTAGTTGTCAAGGGGAAAATTGCTCCAGGGAGCTTTCCAATTGAGGAATAAGATTTCTTTAAAGAGGCACAGCATCAATAAAAGATTAAGGTCTATTTCTCTGATTTCAGATATTTTTGCTTTGTGACATAACTAAAAGATACACTTAGTAACTTGAAAAGTCTGAATATATTACTTTAGTGAAGCCAGGATATTAATATCAGTGATAAGACAATAGGATTTCTTAAGAAGTCTAAATTGATGCATGCAGTTAAATTGCCAAAAATGTATTTTTTGAGCCCTTGAATTTCTTCTTCACTTGTCAGATAAAAAGAAATCAATGACAGCCCTAACCAGTTTGGCTCAGTGGATAGAGCGTCGGCCTGTGGACTGAAAGGTCCCAGGTTCGATTATGGTCAAGGGCATGTACCTTGGTTGCGGGCACATCCCCAGTAGGAGGTGTGCAGGAGGCAGCTGATCGATGTTTCTCATCGATGTTTCTAACTCTCTAACCCTCTCCCTTCCTCTCTGTAAAAAAATCAATAAAATACATTTAAAAAAATGAATGACAAACTATGATAAATTTTGAAAAGCAAAATTTCATACTATAATAGGGTACAAGGAAACAAATTCCAAAAATAAATACAAAAAAGAGAATTGGAAATATACTTAGCAGTTTGTGCCTTTGTGATCATTCAAATTCTTTTGAATGTATTGTACTAATCAGCTTGGCATCTTTTAGCACACAGTATCTTATATAATAAAAGCACATAGTATCTTATATAATAAAAGCCTAATATGCTAAGTGTCTGGTTGTATGTTCAACCAATCAAAGCATCATATGCTAATGATATGCTAAGGCTGCTCAACTGCTCGCTATGATGTGCACTGTCCACCAGGGGGCAGATGCTCAATGCAGGAGCTGCCCCCTGGTGGTCAGTGTGCTCCCACAGGGGGAGCACCACTCAGCCAGAAGCCAGGCCAGGCTCATGGCTGGCAAGCGCAGCAGTGGTGGCGGGATCCTCTACCGCCTCTGCAGCAGTGCTAAGGATGCCCGCCAAGGGCTCCCGGACTGCAAGAGGGTGCAGGCTGGGCTGAGGTACCCCCCCTCCCCCGAGTGCACAAATTTTGGGCACCAGGCCTCTAGTTCAATATAAAATCTCCCAATAATTTGAATGTAATTTTATTTTTGATCCAAATATCCAGAGTCACAAAACATACAAACTCATTTTAGGTGACTTTTATTTGCTATAAGAATTTCTGTTTTGGTAGAAATAAAGACTAAATGAAGTAATCAAATGAATATGAGACCTGATCCATAACTTAACATATTATTAGGCCAAATATTAATAAGTTGGTAAAATTGAAAATAATCTATCTCACAGACACAAAATATTCTTAATATTGTTGATTTAAAATCTGCTTATTTTTATTATTTTAAAGCTTGTGACAATACTGTTCTCAATTTGTCTGGAATTGGTATCCCATGAATTCAATAGAGACACATTAAGTGGTCCACAAATGAGAAACTGCTCTATAAAGTAAGGGATTTGTGCTTCAAATAAGACTTTCCTGAGAGCACAGAGAAGATTGATTTAGGGTTTAGGAATAATAGCTAATTGCAAAAAAGCTCATTATCCTAAAAATAATGAATTCAAAAGTCCATTAAATTTAAGTCTTTTCTGTAATTAGATTTAGATATATACTAGTGCAAGTATTATTGCATTAAATAGATGGTTTGGATCTTACCAATGGCCTCTGAATGAATATTTTTGAAAGTGATCTTTATTTCTTTTTAGGTGAGTTTAATTGTGTTTTCGTGTGTACTTTAACATGGTGATGCTGCCACAGAAAAGCATTGATTTCTGCACATGAACGCTATGACATCAAGTATGAAAGGTAAGTTTGCATACTTCCCCCAACCCTGTCCAAAATATCAGGCAATTAAAGAAAAAGTAATCAATGATACGAGGAAACAATCAGCCAAATTCAGAATATGGGGCATTTTACAAGGCAAAGGATCTGGTTTCTATAATAAATCAATGACATAAAAAAAGGAAAATGGCCTGCCAAAGAACTCAGAAGACTCAAGAAGTCTTGTGATCAAATGCAACCTATGGACCTTATTTAGATCCTGATTCAAAGAAAACAACTATATGTTATTGTTGAAATGCTCAAGAACAATTTAACATTATATTGATGATATTAAAGGATTATTGGGACTTTTAGTATAATGGTGGTGATGTTAAATTTTTTTTTATTTGTTAAAAATTCCTATTTGTTAAAATGGGATACTGATGCATTTGCAGATGCAATGATGTGAAATCTGGGTTTTCCTTTAATATATAAAGGAGAGTGGGTAAAATTGGATGTGAAAAATATTGACAAATATTGAAGCTGGGTAAGTGGTACATGTTTTTTCTTTTTTAAAATATATTTTTATTGATTTCAGAGAGGAAGGGAGAGGGACAGAGAGTTAGAAACATCAGTGATGAGAGAGAATCATTGACCACCTACCTCCTGCATGCCCCCTACTGGGGATCAAGCCTGCAACCGAGTATGTGCTCTTGACTGGAATTAAACCAAGCACCCTTTGGTCCACAGGCCAATGCTCTATCTAATGAGCCAAACCAGCTAGGGCCATATGTTTTTATTATACTGTTCTGTCTACTTTTGTTTATATTTTGTATTTCCCATTATAATAGGTGATTTCCTCCCCACATATATTAAAATGACCCACTTAACAGACCACTTGTGTATATTCTCTTGGTTCACTGAAGCAGGTATCTCAAGAACCTTATAAACAACATATTGTTAGATACTTTGAGTCCATATTTGCATCACTTCAGAAAAATAATGAAAGTCAGTAGTTAAATGGAAGAACTATCTTAATCCTTTTTATTCAGTTAATTACCATATGTGAATTTTTTCTTTTTCTTTTTTAAACATTAAAAAGTATGCAAAAAAGTGCATAAAATAAATGTACAGTTTAATGAATAATTAAAAAGTTAAGTACTGTGTGACCTTCACTCATATTAAGAAGCAAACTATTGTAAGAACAGAAATTCACTTTGCATATGTTCTTGACCATAACCCTTGCCCCTTACCTTGAGACTATTCTTAATTCTTAGTTTTACATGTTTTGGGGTTCTATTTAAATGGAATGATATGGTATGTATTATTTTACCTTTGCTTCTTTTGTACAACATGTTAAGAGACTTGCTCATGTTTTTGCATGTTACTGTAATTCAATTTTTATACCCATAGGGTATCATAATGCTGCTAAAGACATTCTTGTACGTGTAACTTTGGCACATAGACACAATTTTACTGAAAGCTATACACAGTAGTCTCCCCTTATACATGGGAGATATGTTTCAAGACCCCAACTGGGTACCTGAAACTGTGGATAGTATTGAACCCTGTGTATACTGCTTTTTCCTATGCATCCATACCTATGATAAAGTTTAATTTATAAAAGAAGCACAGTAAGAGATTAATAACAATAACTAATCATAAAATAAAATAATCTTAATAATATACTATAATAAAATACATGTGGTCTCTTTCAAAATATCTTGTACTGTACTCACCTTTTCACTTAAGGGAAATACTTTATGGCTTCTCTTTGGCATATCTGAATTTCAGCATCACTACTCTTTTGCTTTTGGGCCATTATTCAGTAAAACAAGGATTACTTGAACATGTGACAATCAATCTGATAACCAACATGGATACTGACTAATGAGTGGGAAGCTAACACAGCGTGAATAGCGTAACCAAAGGGGTGATGCCCATCCCAAGAAGGCTGAGTGGGAAGTGTGAGATTTCATCACACTCGTCAGGACGGTGCACAATTTAGAACTTATGAGTTGTTTGTTTCTGGAATTTTAAATTTAATATTTTTTGGACCACAATTGACTGTGGGTAGCTGGAACCATGGAAAGTGAAACAGCAGATAAGGGGGGCTACTGCACTCAGGAGTAGAAGGGCTATGTCATCAGATGTGCTGTGTTTAACCACAGATGCTTAGATGACTATAGTTGCCTTACCTACTTTTCTAATAGAGGCACTGAAGTATTCTCTTTGTCTCACTTGTTTCAATATATAATATTCTCATTGTTGAGTTTAAAAGGTTTCTAATTTTTGTTATGTTTTGTCTGAGTTAGAGCAGCATGTCTTTAAAAGTTTGAAATTGAAATACAGAAAACAGCAAAAATGAACAGCTCCATATAATTACCACTCAGAAGGCCCCCTGGTGCCTTTTTCCAAGGCTCAGGTGAGGGTAAGGCAGCAGAGGGCCTATGGATTAAATTTAAGAAGGCATTTATTCTCAAGGTTGGGCAAGTACAGAATTGGATGAGCCTGAGAATAAGTGGCTCCTAAAATTTTGCCTCCTAGATTTCTCATTCTCTTAACCCCAATTTGGGCCCTGCAGTCAATGAAGATACAGTAATGAATGACACGGTTGTGATCCAGTAAAATTTTATTTACAAGAAAAAGCAGCGGACTCAAATTTACCTGCGGACTATAATTGCTTGACATCTTGCCTAGATTCTTTCTTCTACCTGTGTACCAGCTCTCTAATTCTGTCTTCAGTTTCATCTATCAGGGGTGGGGAATGTTTGGCCCACAGATCGTGATAAGGCCCTTGAAAACATTTGATCTGGCCCTGCCAAGGCATTAGGAGTGAGTTAATTAAATATTTGTCCAAATATAGCAGGGTAATTTTTAAGTTGATAATTTTGTATGGCCTCAAATGATATTACAAATATCCAAATGGCCCCTAATTAGACCCATTTACTTTTTTATTTCTAAAATATCTATTTACTATTTTTAAAAAAATCTGTGACATCACTATTTACAATTTCATAAGGATATTTTAAGCTTGACTTTTTAAAAAACACTAAAGATGTTTAATTAAGCATAGTAGTTTTATGATCTGTGACTAATAATTCCAGTATTTGATGTCTTGCAGCTCTGCTTTTGATATTTGCACATTCTATCTGTTTCACTGAGTGCTTATTTATTTGTTATTAATATCTCCCCAGTATACTTGCAAATTATTTTTTTTTGAGGCCTAGGATAATGATATATTCATCTAGAGCTGTGGTTTTCAAAGTGTGGTCCCTGGAGCAGCTATATCAACATCACCAGAGAATTTTTTAGAAATATAAATTATTGGGACTCATGCCAGACCTACTGAATCAGAAAGTCCGGGGCTGTGCTTTGACTTAAGTGCCAAACTTACCTTGATGGCGTGTCTATTTTGGCCTCAGTTTAATGTGGAGTCTCCTATTAGACCCTCCACCTGAACAGGCCCTGAAATTTTGATTTCTATTCTTCTCATCCCACATGTGCCCTCCAACTAAACTTCAAAGTTTCAAGTGGCTCAGGCTTCAGATGAAAGGGGCTTTCCTGCTTCTCTTTTCTTTGGCTTCAAACTTGTTCGCACCCCCCTCCCCAACCCCCAATCTGGCTAGCATTTCCTTACCATCATGTTAGCTCCTTCATGCTTTTCAGATGTTTGTATATTTTATTCAACAAATTCCATTTGTTTCTAGCCAGAGAGTTAATCCTAATTTCCTAACTCACTTTTATAGGAAACTAGAGGCCTGGTGCATGACATTCGTGTACTGGGAAGGGGGAGGTCCCTCAGCCCAGCCTGTGCCCTCTCACAGTCCAGGACGCCTCATTCCTTACCGCCCACCTGCTTACTGCTCCTTAGCACTGCCACAGAGGCGGGAGAGGCTCCTGCCACTGCTGCTGCGCTCGCCAGCTGTGAGCCTGGCTTCTGGCTGAGCTGCGCTCCCCCCTGTGGGTGCACACTGACCACCAGGGGGCAGCTCCTATGTGTCTGCACCCTGGTGGTCAGTGTGTGTCATAGCATGTAGTCATTCTGCCGTTCAGTTGATTTGCATATTAGGCCTTTATTATATAGGATGATTCATGCAGGTATTTCTAGGATTAGTTTGTTTTTATCTAAACACAATAGAAAAAAATGCAAGACAGTTTACCTTACTGAGGACATGGCACTAATATGAAATGTTCTAAAAATGCTTACCTTGTATTTTGATTTATGCTTCAATTATATGCAGATTTACTCTCTGAAGGAGCCTGTTGACCTTATTAAAACTGCTCTCCTTGATTGCTGCAAGTTATTTTGCTTTATTCATATATCATAGGTTTTGAAGGTAAAGTAGCAATCACGTGAGACAAATTTAATCTTTCACAGTTTCTATTCATACACTTATTATGAAAATATTTATATTGGCAGAAATCAGATGGTTCTATCATTCTGAAGCGAAATGTTGCTGTAAGGAAGTGAATTTATTGACTGCTTGATAAAATAACATATTTATGCAAAATGTTTCTATAAAGCAACATCTGCTTTTTGCCTTAAGTGACATATTCACATAATATGTAGCCAGAGAAATAAGTAAAATTAATTTAAGATCTCTTTACCAGGACATTTGTATAGATAATGTGGGAATATTGTCTTTGCATGGATAGGTATTGAAATTTCCTAAAGCCACACAGTCATATGTGGCAGACATGATAGTATTTAAACTAGCTGATGAATATTAGAGAAAGGCACACAGATTCCTGTGAAAGGAGACCAAATGTAATTCTCTGGAGAAATCTGGATTAAAAATAAATCTCTTTGTGTTTTTAAGCAACTATTCTGTTCTTTGAAGATACTGTGTTTAGACAACTAAAATAAATGCCACAGGAGTCTGGAAAATTCATAAGCAATAGAAACAGGATGTGGATATTTTATTATAAGAAAAAAGGATTTCGAGTATTACCTCAGAAAATCTACCAGGATACTGTGATTAGTGATTGAATCTCTGTCTCCTTTTAAGGCATCTTTAGATATCTTCTTAGTTATGGCAGGGAAGGTAAGCATGGTCAAATGGCTGGTCTTGTATGCAGCATGTTTGTGGTAATTTCTAGAAAATGAATCTGTAAGTGATCTTATTTATTAGTTCAGGCGATGTGATTTTCAGATCTCCAAAATCTGTTTCCTCAGTGTTTCTTAATTTTGTAGCTTAAATGTGGATATCTGTGACGAGTTGCTGTAAGAGCCTAAAATTCCCATAAAGTCCTACTGCTTTAATGAGAAATTTATCTGAGAAAAATATTGGCCTTTTAACTTTTTTGTTGATCCTCACCCTATGATTTTTAGAGTGGAAAGGAGGGAAAAACATTGATCTGAGAGAGACACATCAGAATCGAACCTGTGACCCTTCAGTCCACAAGCCAACACTCTAACCACTGAGCAAAACCAGCTAGGACAAAATTGGTCCTTTTTAAAAGCTCAAAAACAAGTATGCTCACCTTCAAAATCACTGAAAATTCTCTACATTGGACCACATTTTCAGGACCTCAACATGTCATTGTCCTTTTATGTGTTTACTAGAGGCCAGGTGCACGAATTCATGTATGGGTGGGGTCCCGAGGCCTGATTGGTGATCCGGGCCGATCAGGGGGGCTGACTGGCTTGGGGGGAGGGACTGTGGGAGATTGGCCAGCCACCAGGGGGAGGGACTGTGGGAGGTTGGCAGGCCATGGGAGGTTGGCTATGGGAGCACACTGACCACCAGGGGGCAGCTCCTGCATTGAGTGTCTGCTCCCTGGTGTTCAGTGCACATCATAGCAACTGGTCGACCAGTCATTTGGTCTCTTGGTCATTCTGTTGCTTAGGCTTTTATATATATAGATAGATGTGTTGATCATTAAAAAATACAAGCTGACCTGTGAAATTGTCCAAAGCCTTTTAGCCACATTCTCTGCTTAAAACTACCACATGAAATAATACTTTTCCTTCATTTCTTATATTTTGTAGCTTAAATGTGGATATCTGTGACGAGTTGCTGTAAGATCCTAAAATTCCCATAAAGTCCTACTGCTTTAATGAGAAATTTATCTGAGAAAAAATATATGATGGGAAAGAAGGTATAAAAAAAGAGGGTGTGCCATTTTTTTTCATATTGGATCTGTATACCTGGCCTCTTTTTAGCCAGTTGCTTCCTTATCTTCCTATATCTTGTGTTGTTCTGCCTTGTTTTCACTTCAGAGGTCCTGTATTAAGTATGTATTATGTGTCCGATACTATACAATTTGCATATTAGGCTTTTATTATATAGGATTACCATAACAATTGTTATAACCACGTGTCTTATAAAGGTGTTTAAAATAGTTGGATGTTGGAAGGTGCTTTCAGCACATCATTGCTGAGTATATGAAAACCTCTTGGATCCACTATTCTTAAGCTTAATCCTTTGTGTACGGGAAAGCAGGGGAGTGAAAGTGGCCCTGGGCAGACAGAGAAATAGCACCCTATAAACTCGAATGGTTTGTCAATGACTTTTGTAAGCAGTTACATTGAAACAGACCTGCTGTAGCTATACATCTAAATCACAGGTGTGCAGTCATACATGAGCTTTGTTTGTTGTTGCAGTAAAATGGACATATTATTTACCCTTTGGAAGGAAAAATTGAAAGTGAAATACATATAAGGGAAGCTTAGTGTTTGAATCTGTCTATGTATCATGGCTGTGCCTAACTCAATGCATTTAGGCATTTGCACTCTGTGCACAGCACGGGTAGGATATATGAATGCATGTCTGGAAAATCCTAGGCAAGTACCTGAAAAATTAATATGGTTAAAAAGTATCTGAGTATCCTGGTTCAAATTATTTAAAAATCAATAACTCCTTTTTGCCAGAAAATGTAATAAAACACAGATACTAGTAATAAACACAGAAAATATTTCAAAAGACCTATAAATAACCTTAAAAAGAAATGTGCAGGACTTATATGAAGAAAATGATAAGATATCCCTTAGGGTCTTTTAAAAAATATTTTAATGAAAGAAAATCTTTTTCCTAGAAGACAAATAAGAATATAACAAAGATTTTATTTCTTCTAAAATTAAGTATAAATATAAAAACAATACAATTGTAATAAAAATTCCAACTAGCCCGGCCACTGTGGCTCAGTGGTTGAGCATTGACCCATGAACCAGGAGGTCAGGGTTCAATTACCAGTCAGTACACATGCCTGGGGTTTCAGGCTTGATCCCAGGTAGAGGTTGTACAGGAGGCAGCTGATTGACGATTCTCTCTCATCATTGATGTTTCTAAATCTCTCTCCCTCTCCCTTCCTCTCTCTGAAATCAATGAAAACATATTTTAAAAATATTTCCAACTGAACTGCTCCAAAATTTATTGTTAAAACTAATGCACAAAAATGCTTAAGGCCATTTTTAAAAAGAAAAAAAATGATGTGAGATTTGAATTAATAGGTTATTCAATATCACAATGACACTATTCAATCAAACCATATGTGGGTAAAATTCAGTATGGTGTCAGTTTTCTAATAATAATACATTATTCAGTGTATGATGTTGAGACAACTGGTTTTATTAAAGAAAAATGTAAAATTTAATGCAAAAAACTTCATACAGGCTTCTGATATAGACATGATTCACTATATTAAGAGAATAAGAAGCAGTTCTGTCAATAAGAACCAAGTGTTCACTTTCGATGAAGCAACTCTACTAGCCATTTCTGCTATACAGTGACCTTGGAGAAGATGGACTGTCTTAGTGTGTTGCTATAAACAAAAATAACAAAACTGAGAAAGGACCCAGATTTTTAACAGGGCTTGGCAAGCAAAGCACAACCCAAATTTCAGCCTCTCCACTTTCCTATCCCCCACGACTCTGTTTGGCCAGGAAACTGTGTAGTGTGCATAATGCCAACCCTGAGAGCGATGTAGTATTCAGGCAGGCATTCTGGAAGGCAACTTGGCATAGCACGTGAACCTATTGTTTCTTGCAGAGTTTCCACATATAGAAATGTATCTCAGGGAGTTGATAGAAAAAGTAGGAGAACATTTTTAAAAAAGCAAATTGTTTACCATTTAGGTGTGGGCTAATAAGTTATGTACATTTATAAAATAACTAAACTTCTTTAAAATGTTTTAACTAATATAATAGCTTAAAAAGGAGCCTGCTATTGGAGTTATAATTTATATTTCTTCCAGTACTAGTCATATTAAGCATTTATGTCTTAATGTTTATTAGCAGTTTGTACTTCTCTGATCTGTGTCCTCAGAACATTTTCGTTCTTTTTTCCACCTTTAGTTTTGTCATTCATTGTATATGTTTTTAACTCCTTTTATACTGAGGAAATTTTATAATCAGGAAAAGTACATTCTTAAAAGAAATAATCCACAAAGACTATTTGAAGAAAAGTCTAGTGACTGGTTTGTGATCCATGGAACTTTTTTCTCATAATTAAAAAAATGGAAGTCAAGGTTAGAAATATGAACTAGGAACAAATTTACAATATGCTTTGAATCCCAAGCAGAGAAGATTGAACTTTCCCCTAGGACAGTGGTCAGCAAACTGCGGCTTGCGAGCCACATGCGGCTCGTGAGTTGCGGTTTGCCGCTCTGTTGACTACTGAGTTTGCTGGCCACTGACCTAGACTCTTGATTCCAATAATTACAGGCTGTTGTTGTTCCTTGTGATTAAGCCCCTATCCCAGTGGTTGGCAAACTCATTAGTCAACAGAGCGGCAAACCGCGACTCACGAGCCGCATGTGGCTTGCGAGCCGCAGTTTGCCGACCACTGCCCTAGGACAATAGAGAGCACTTGGAAATATCAGTAGGAATCACTGAGATAAGTGTAATTTTTAAAGTACTATCTACTTGGTAAAGGAAACTAGTATGGAACTGGCTCATAACTGTCCCTTCCCTGTCACTATAGTGTGACCTGCTGTTTTCTCTTAAGTGTCTTCATTACTTTTATATTTCCCTGGTGCAAAAAATACACAATAAGGCATAATAAAGAGTAATGGCTGGACACCAAGCAAAAAAACATCTTAGGCTCTAGATTACATTTTTTTGCTGGAGGTGAGGATAATAAAATGGGAAACTATCTTTAAAAAAAAGTGATGAAGTGCTAGAATAATTTGAAATGAGATGGGTCAAATCCTGCTAATAACACAGTTTGAAGAGTAATTGGGATGAACAGCTGAAATTTGATGGCTTTGATTTTGCTGTCTCTCTAATCTGCACGATTACTCTGCCATAACAAATGAATATGTCTTTTCTTACAAAAATGGTATAAATTTGACATAGTTAAAAGTAACTTTCCGTCTCCGATCTTGATGTTTAAACTTTTTTATCCAAAAATAGAGCACGGGAGGAAGCCTTTGTAGCCTATTGTCCCACTTTAGTTTTTCTATTTGCAGCTGTCAAGTCAGAGGTGTTAGACATTTCATGTTCCAACAGCACTTCATTAGCCAACTGGTCTGGGAGGGAGCGTCCTCTGGGTGCTGCTATTCCTGGTCTCCTTGCCAAGACCTTGCCTGCCTATGTGTATTCCTGACATCCCAATCCCCTCTGGAAGCACTTGTACATCATGGAAGACACTCTAGTAAGAGAAGTATTATACTGACCCGAGAAAATGGGAGAAGCTGAACAATGGTGGATGAAGGAATCCCAGGAAAGACTTGGACAAACAAGTTGGTACATTTTTGGCTTTGGGGAAGGCTTTCCTTTGGGGTTTTAGGGTGTTTGGTGGATCCCTTGGCTTTGGGGGTAGGGGCAGAGGAACTTTGCTCAAGGGACATCTTTGTTACTGGAGCAAAAAGTGTGGGGAGGCCACTTCAGACTTGTTCTAGGTAGAGTGTGAAGGGGCCTTTCATGTCGCAGTTTACTCTGATGCCCCTCATGTGCCCTGCCTGGTGTGCTGTGCTCTCTTCTCTTGGGAACTGTGAGCAATAAATCTTCTTTTAAAGCATTGATCTCTCCATGTCATCTCTCAGTCATCTGTACAAATTAAATCCCAGATACAATGAAAACGGCCTTTGGATGTCTATACAAGCTAAGGAACAGGCTGTTGCCTTGCAGTGCTTACTGAGTGATTGTATGATTACTTCCCCCAAAGGATCTGATCAGCTCGATATATTGCACATCTCATCCTCTCAGGAAAATGTTTCTCACTTTCAAGTTATAATCGACGTATTCTCTAAGGAAGGTCTATTCGATAAAATAAGCTAATCTTCTCAAATCCTTGTATCCACCGGTGATGAGATGGAAAAGATGAATTTAACAACCCATTAAAATATTAATTTGAAAACAGCATTCTATTCGTAATTGCAACTTTATTTACTTATTTTGCCACAGGTTTATCAGCTTTTTAAGAGGAGAAGAAAATTCTTTTGCTCGGACATTTGATGAAAGTAAGAAGCTCATTATGTGGCCAATTATGGCTGATAAATTGACAGCTTTGGAACAGTCGCAGGAAATCTGTCACTTTCTCGCCTCAGACAGGTTGTGTTTAACAAGCCCCTCTAGCACAGGTTAAACTATTCGATTATTTCTAAAGTGTGTGACCTCTTTCCTTGTACGCTGCAGGGGAAAGTGTTAACATTTAACCAACAGCGAGGAATCCTTGCTGAGGGTGAAATGATTCTTTTTTTTTTTCCTTTTAGAAGTTGTCTGTTCAGCTGACTCATAGCTGAAATATTCTGGTTTATATCTAATAGCCATGAAGAGAGAATAATTATTTTTCTTTGAATCCATGCTTTCCTGCACTTCATAAATTCCTTGTAAAAACTATCAAACACACTTCAGTATTTTCTCCAAAGAGTGAAAAAGGTCTTCAGTGTTGTCTGAGCTGCAAAATGTCTCAATTGCAATTGCTTCAGTAGTTTATTGTGTGATTTTTTAAAATATATATATTTTTTATTGATTTCAGAGAGGAAGGGAGAGGGAGAGAGAAATAGAAACATCAATGAGAGAGAATCATCGATTGTCTGCCTTCTGCACGACCCTACTGGGGATCAAGCCAGCAACCCAGGCATGTGCCCTTGGCTGGAATCAAACCCGGGACGCTTCAGTCTGCAGGCCGACACTCTATCCACTGAGCTAAACCAGCTAGGGAAGTGGTCGGCAAATGCATTAGTCAACAGAGCCAAATATCAACAGTACAACGATTGAAATTTCTTTTGAGAGCCAAATTTTTTAAGCTTAAACTTCTTCTAACGCCACTTCTTCAAAATAGACTCGCCCAGGCCGTGGTATTTTGTGGAAGAGTCACACTCAAGGGGCCAAAGAGCCGCATGTGGCTCGCGAGCCGAGGTTTGCCGACCACTGAGCTAGGGCGTGTGTTTTTTCAATATGTGAACTACAGTATAAGTTCACAGGAGTTTATGAAAGCATTTTAATTACAGTGAGGTGTGGAGGAAGAATAAGCATTCTATAGCCCTATGATTAGGTCCCAATCCTTTAGTGAGCCTGTGCCTCTCAACTGTGAGCTTCACAAATGTTTCCCAGATCCACCCCCTCTGAGTTTCAAGGGGCAGGAAGGCTAGAACTGTCTAGAGTTGGGTATATCCTTTTTCTTTGGTCAAAGAGGCTCTGATAATACCCCCAGTAGGAGAGGCTCTGGTTAACCAGTTTCACCTGCGGGGACACCTTGTTAAGAAGAACAGTGTGCTCCATTGTATTTAAAGTGGTTTCTTTTCTCTCACCACACGGAAAGCAGGAGAGGATTTTCCTGGAAGGTTTACTGCTAGAATCTCCTTGAGTTCCTGAAGGTAAATCTCAAAATATTGTGGGAGGCATCCTGTGACTGGAGCTCCTGAGTTTTTATCTCAGAGCTGTCCACGCTGAGCCTCCAGCAATTTATGAATTAGTGTCTGGTTTCCTCCTCCAGCACGGATTCCTGCCGTGGTTTCTGCTCCTGGGTCTCCCCTCAGGTACGCCGCGCCTCTCTTTCCAGGCCTGGGGCAGTGGTTTCCCGTCTTTGGTCCTTCCCCAGGGCTCAAGGACATTTGTTGTTTTTTCAATGTGTTCAGCTTTTTTACTTTTTGTACAGATGGGTGGTGATTTCTAAACTCCTTTCTTGCAGAACTAGAAACAGAAAGTCAGTCCATTTACTTTTATTTCCATTACTAATATATTTTGGTTTGTTTCTATTGACTTAGTTTGAATTTTGTTTCCAACTTTACCATGTTTTTAATTAATTTCTTCCATTTTTTGGAACTGGAGGATCTTTTTCCCCATTTTATTTTGAATGTGTTCTATATTTTGCCTACGTTCTGTAAACATATTTCTGCCAGAAATTGAATTCTTGATTGATAATGTTTCTCCCCACCCCCCATCATGGCCTACAGAAAGCATTTAGAGATGTCAGATGTCAGTTAATTGTCACTCTTTTGAAAGCAGTGTTTACTTTCTGGTTACTTGTAAGGCCTTTTGGTCATAGCTGTTGTGTGATTTCACCGGATACTTTAATGTTTTATTTACTCTGGTTCAGATTTATTGGGCATATTAAATGTTAATGGGAGTTCCTCGCCAACTATGAAGTTTTCTCAGGTGTCCCTTTTTAAAAGGTGCCTCTGCCATGTGTTCTCTATCCTCACATTATGGGATTTTGAATGGATACGTTTAAAATTCATTTTACCTTTCATTGTGCTTAAATCCACTTCCTTGGTGGTACTTCTTTGTTCTCTTTGCTATATTTATGCTAATTTCTTCAGTTTTATATTTCAACGAATAATTTTCTCTCTGTCCATGTCTAGGCTGCTCTTTTACACATATATCGGTATTTTGCTTTCAATTATACATTTTCATTTCTAGACGTATGGTTTTGTTGTGCTACTTTCAAGTTTGCTATTTACTAATTTTTCAAAGCTGATAACTGAAAATAAAATAATTCTTATTTTATACTATGTCTGATCATCCCAATATCTAAAGTTTCTGTGAGTTTGAATTTTCTCTTTGTGGTTTCAGTTGACCTGTGTATGTGTCTATATGCATGATGAGCGACTTTAAGGAACTGGCTCATGTGATTTTGGAGGCTAAGAAATCCCAAGGTATTATTTAAAGTTCAAAAATAGCGGAAGTAAATTTTATTGTGCGCGCACATGAGCGTGTGCACGCGCGCACACAAACACCCCCCCACACACACTGTACAAACTGGGAGCACTCAGACTGGACTTGGAATGAGACTCAAAGGTATGTTGTTATAAAGCAGCTCCTACAGTGAGAAGTCAGTGGCTGTTTTTCTTCACAATGATTGGATAGATTACAGGGGTGGGCAAACTTTTTGACTTGAGGGCCACAATGGGTTCTTAAACTGGACCGGAGGGCTGGAACAAAAGCATGGATGGAGTGTTTGTGTGAACTAATATAAATTCAAAGTAAAGGAGCGGAGGGGAGAGCAAGAGAACCGAATAGAACAGCCGGATCCGGCCCGCGGGCCGTAGTTTGCCCACGGCTGGATTAGACCATTAGAGTTTTCATGGTAATGAGGAATTTGTTAAAAGTTGCTATCATATCAATTTTGGGAAACAGTTTAAGTTTTGTTTGATTTTTCAGAGGTATTAAGAAGTAGCCCCAATTAAGTTTGGCTTGTATTGCAGAACAAGCTGAATTAAGTTTTGCTTGTATGATTGAATTGGTTTTGTCTGTTCAGGGAATCTCAAGTCTGGTTTCTTTTTGTTTGATTTTAACAATCTTCAGTTGTCAAGCTGGAGACTAAGGAGATCTGATGGTGTGGTGCTGGTCTGAGTGCAAAGGTCTGAGAACCAGCAGAGCCATTGATGTAAGTTCCAGTCTGAAAGCCAACAAGTTTGAGACCCAAGGAGAGCTGATGCTTCCGTGTGAGCCCTGCGGCAGGAAAAATGCAGCTTCCCACATGAGGCTCTGGCTGGAGGAATTGCCCCTTACTGTACGAGGGTCTTTGTTTTAATGGAATCAGGCCTTCAACTGATTGTAGGAGTGTCACATGCTTTAGGGTGGGGAATTTTTATCTCATTCAAAAAGCACTCCCAGAATAATGTTTGTCCAAATATTTGGGCATTCTGTGGCCCAGTCAAGTTAACCCATACAATTTACCATCACACATCTATAATTCTTGTTAGCAATAGGTATATTGTTCCCTTAGAACTTGATCTATGGAAATTGTTTGAAAGCTAGGTTGAAGGTGAATTCATTCTGAAAGTATTTACATTAGCAATTTGCACATTTACAACATAATTCTTAAGTTCTAGGCCAGTGGTCGGCAAACTGCAGCTTGCGAGCCACATGCGGCTCTTTGGCCCCTTGAGTGTGGCTCTTCCACAAAATACCACGTGCGGGTGCGCACGTACAGTGTGACTGAAACTTCGTGGCCCATGCACAGAAGTCGGCTTTCGGCTCTCAAAAGAAATTTCAATCGTTGTACTGTTGATATTTGGCTGTGTTGACTAATGAGTTTGCCGACCACTGTTCTAGGCGACTCAGACGATGTGAACTAGTTAAAAAAAAAATCCTACACATTGGATGGCTTGTGGTTTTAAATTCATGAGAGAAATTTTCTCTCCATTGAGCTTGTAGCTTCGAGACTGACAGTTTAATTGTAGACTTGTTGGGATGGGGATTTAATAGTCCACCATTTTATCAAGATTTTCTCTTAGAGAGATAAAGTGAGGCTGAGTTAATTTTCCTGTCCCTGAACCCTGGAAGGTCAAGTTCACTGGGTTTTGGAAAACGCTCAGAAGCACAAGGGCAACTTCAGGTTTTTCACTTCCCTCTCTGGATCTCCACCTTGGCTCATTTGCTGTCCCGATTTCCTCACTGTGTTGCCGTCTCATGCTAACATTCATAATGTTTTTTATAATTTTATTCCACACATTTTGTTATTTTCATGGGGATATTAGGTCTTATAATGCTAGAAACAAAACTATTCAATGATTAATTTTAATTATATTTAATCTATTCATTACCTAGGATGATCTAACACAGGCAATATATTATAAGTTTACCCTGCAAACCAAAATGATATAGACTGAAGACCTGAATTCATCCTTTAGTGATATTAATAATACTAAAAGTAAAAGAAAACTAAAAAAACACACCCCAAAACAACTCTGAAGTCATGAATCAGAAATTTTGCATATTCTTTTGAAGGGTCTGTGATTTTTTCCAATAAACAAAGCAGATATAGTTAGTTTCATGTTATAGATAATTAAAGAATGGACCCATGAGATGTGCGTAATACATGTAAGCAAAATCCTTAAAGGAAACAAGAATGGGATTAAATTGTCTTAAAAATGTAACAGAAAGCCTCATTCAAAGCTCAAGGGGGAAATATTCACATAATTTGTCTACTTAGTGTAGAGCACAAAATCTGTTCTTATTTTATTTCAGATGCTTCACTTTATTAATATCCAAAGTATTTTCTTTATTAGAAGTCATTTGAACTCTGATATACAATGAAATGTAAATAGATACTAATCTGTTCAATTAAATAATGTATAGCGAAATAATAAAATATATCTAAGTAAAATGTATGTACACCTACAATGTGATTTAGGTTTCTTTATTGTAGTTCTTTCTAAAATGTATTATACTCATCCTAGAAGAGCATTATAATAGAGTAAATGTTGCTATCATGCCTTTGTCTGTCTTTTCAGGTCAATTTTGTGTCATTTTCTATCTTTGACCATGGTTTTTATATATTTTAATTTGGTTATATTTTTATTATTAAGACTAATATTAAAAACACCTGGGTGACTGCTGCAATTTCTTCCAAGTTGCGACTTCGTAATGTCAATAACGGTGAACTGGTTTTCATGTTTATCTCACACAGCTCTTTCTCCCGTCTGTCACTGAGCCGTCTGTCATTGCTTGCTAGTATTCAGGAATGCATGTGGCTGTGCTGATTTAGAAGGTGTTCATTGGTTTCATGGATTATTTAGAATATTTAGGTTGAAAATAACCGGATAATAACTCTTTCCATGTGCAAAGAAAAGATCGCTAACAGTGTTGCAGACCTTTTTAGAGTATGCTGTTCTTTGAAAAGATGAATTAGTTTATTAGACTTCCAAGTGTCAGTAGTTCTTCTGTCTTGCTTGAGAAAATACAGAATAATGGAAGCTTCCTATTCAGTAACTCTTTAAATAAATAGATATTTTATTAAACAATTCAGCATCTTCACCTGAAAGAGTGGTTTATAATGCAACACACATGCTCTTTCTCTGGTCTCTTGAAAATATGTGATGGGTGCTTGGATTCAAGAACACCATAAATAGAATAGACTTATAATCATCTTCATGGCCTAAAGCTTAGGAACAACTGCTCTGAGTTTACCTCTTAAATCACACTGTTAAATGGCTGACAACTGGAAAGCCTGCACTTTTTGCCCTTTTATTATTTCTGGCTTACCGGGCAGAGTTCTTGGCTGCCAATAGTAGAAACTCTCCCTAACTAAGCAGGAGACGAAATCATGGCAAGGGTGGTGAATGGCTCTCTCAGATCAATAGGAAGCCTGGAGAAAACGAACTTGTTAGGACCCTCCTCCTGGTCACACCACACACACAGCTGGGTTCGCACTGTGGCTGGTCTCCTCACCTCCAATGCACATTCCAACTCTGCCATCACTGATGAGCAACCTCCCAAAGTCCTGCTCTTAAGGAATATGTAGTTTTATTAGGAAGATATAACTTTAACTGGAGTGTGTACTATTAGAGGGAATCTTCAGATGATTAGAAGGAATCTTCAGATGAGATACACTGGGCAATAAAATCTGGGCAAATGAGATTAAGAACAGATACAGGTGAAGGGGGTGGGTGGAGATGAAAGAAGAGGGTATAGGGAGCATAAATAGTATTGGAGGAAAAATAAAATAGAAAATAAAACACAACAACAAAAAACATACATTATGGTTAGATGATTATTGTTGAGGAAATTCATAAAATAGATTTGATAATGGCTTTACTTACATGCAGTTCATTTCCTTTCATATTGCCTACTCATCTGCTATTTTTGCACTTGAATTAATGAAGCACTATGACCTCAATTATAATAGATTTGTCACTTCTGCCAGAGTGACAGTGCTATTGCATTTTTCATTATACATCCTCTTTTCTGTGGATTTAAAGCCTGTGATGTTAATTTGTGTAAGAATGAACATTGACATTAAGTGTTTCAGGTCATATGAAATTTCTTCCTAAAATTTGTTTTAATAAGTATTTGCCACAGAGCAATCAACTAAACCATAATTTATCTTAAAAAAAAAAACCCTAACTACTCTTAGAATAAAACAAATTTATTCTAAGCAATAAGATGTTACCAACAGTTAGCCTTTCTTCAGAATAGTTTCTATTGGCATTTAAAAGTGTAAATGCTATAGTTTACTTTTTTAACTGAAGTGCAACTGCTTGTAAATAACTCTGCCTATTAAAAGTGTTTCACAATTATTAATCTAGAAGTGAATTAGATGGTTGTCTGTTCTTTCTATTCTTTATCTTACTATTTTTTAGATAGCACTTACATAATGCGTTTTGAGAAATGATTGTAAACCCCTTAATGATGTTTATGAGTGGTACCCATTTGCTACCAAGAGTTTATTTATATATCAATTTTTTATTTGGGTATAATTAACATCTAAAGTTGTGAAATTTAAGGGTACAACACATGATTTGATACATTTATACTGCAGTATGATTGCCGTTGTAGCATTAGCTAACCCTCTGTCATGTCAGATACCAATTTTTTCTAGTGGTGGAAACATTTAAGATCTATTCTCTTAGCAAGTTTGATGTTGATAATACAGTTGTATTGTCTGTAATTACTGTGTTGTGTATTAGATCCCCAAGACTTATTTATCTACTAGTTGCAAGTATGTACATTTTAAAGCATCTCTCCTATTCTCCCACTCCCCAGCCCCTGGTAACCACTATTCCACTCTGTTTCTTTGATTTCAGTTCTTTTTAGATTCTATGTGTAAGAGAGATCATACAGCATTTGTCTTTCTCTGTCTGACTTATCTCACTTAGCATCATCACCTCAAGTTCCATCCATGTTGTTGCACTTTGTTCTCAGAGCTGAATAAGTATTCCATGGTATTGTTGTGTGTGTGTGTGTGTGTGTGATATAATGTGTATATATATATATATATATCATATCCTTTTTATTTACTCATTCATTGACAAGGTATTTCCATATCTTGTCTATTGTGAAGCATGCTCCATTTAAAACCTATTTCTTTCTTTTCCTTTTTTGTTGTTAATCCTCCACTGAGGATATATTTTCCACTGATTTTTAAGGAGAGTGCAGGGGAGGGCAGAAGAGGGGGAGAGAGACAGATAAACATTGATGTTAGAGAGACACAACAATTGTTTGCTGGCCCAACTGGGGCCGGCAATTGAACCTGCAACCCAGGTACCTGCCCTTGACTATTGATTCGAACTTATGACCCTTCCATGCACGGGCCAATGCTCTAACTAACCATGGAGAACACCGGCCATGGTGTAAGGCCCATTTCATTTTAACATGAAACATAGATTTTAGTTCAATTGTCTTGTGCAGGTATGCTAACTCTTGTTCAATAAGATGAGCTCCAGGTACACTCTAAAATTCTGAAGAATTACACAGAATTACATGGGTGTCTTTTTCAATACACCACGAGGGAACTTAGGTCAAAGTGTAAGGTCTTTACAGATAATTAACAAGGTTTTATACAGAAAATGGTTTTATGGAGTGGGGAAAGTAGTGAGGATGGAGAAAATAGAGTAAAAATTAAACTTTAGTTTTATTCATGAAGGCCCCATTTCAAGAATGAGATGAATCCTGAAGAAAATGTTTTTTTTCTATGTGAATTTCTAGAGTCCATTCAAATGCATCTGACATTTCCATGTTCAGTACTCATATTTCTACTCAATATTTAATCGATTATACCCAGACCTAACTTCTGAATGCACACTGTGTATAATGTTGCTGTTCTCATTCTCAGTGCATAGTTCACAGGGAGATAAGAGCACTGTTCTCTGCATTTGGGGACCCAGTGGTTTGTCCAACTGTGCATAATAGATACTCTGCCACTGGGGAGAGAGGTAAAATGTAGGCTGTACTGGTTGCTGTTTCGAAATACTGTAATCATTAAATTTATTTTCATTTTCCATAAAGTTAGCAGTCAAAGATAGGAAAGGCAATGGGTATGCATGCATATGTAACAAAATTAATTAAAAAGGTCCAGTTGCATTTTCATAAATTTTTCAAATGAGCTAATCAGGAGTTGTAATAAGGCTGCTTGTTTTTAATCTTCGGGCTATTTAACAGTCAGGAGCAGTTAGAAAGTGCTAATTCACTACTAAGAAATTAAGCTGGGTTTTCTTAGCTAGTAGTTTATGCTAACACTTAACATTTTCAGAAGAAAATGGATATAAAATGTGTTTTTAACATCCATTGAAGACTCTGACCCCTGAAAAAACTAACTCTGTGTAATTCAAATGGTGATATAAGTGGGATAAACTCTAAAGCGTGTCATTTAAAACAACGGGGGGGGGGCGGGGGGATAAAGACAGCAATGAGCACGAGAGCCTCCAAATTTGGGTGCAGGGAGTACAGGTAGCATGAAAGGGAAAACATCCCTCAGGGTGTTAGGCGACAGGAATCCAGACTCATCTTCTCTCTCCACTGAACATGAGACCTTAGGCCACCTAGCCACTCTTCCTGAGTCTTGATTTACAACACTGAAAGTGGAGTCAGTAGCCAGAACTTATGAACTCAAAAATAATCCGCTCTCCTATGCAATTTGCTCTTACACCTCGAGTCATTCTTTGTCAAGTATTTCTGTCCAGCTGAGGCACAGTGCCCATGAGGATTAAACTTGGAATTCACAGCTGTAGCTTTAATCAGATTTGCTAAATGGCAGAGGAAATCTCATAAATGTACCCTCTTTAAGATATAATCACCTGATTTGGGAAGAGTGATGATAAGACATCTCTTCTCCTGAAGAGAATCAAGAGCTGAGTGGGGGCAGTAGTAACTGCTGCAGGATGAGTTGTCATTGGCCACTCAAAGCACAGCATTCAAATACTTTGCTTCCGGCTACATCTGCTGAAGATAAATGAAAGTCAATCATTTCTGATCTGACTTGGTTGTCAGCAGTACAAATGCATCAGAATGCTACTAACTTCTCTACACAAGTGACTGTGTAAAAGATAGCTTTTCTGAAAGATAGTTTGATTTTGGAAAGATGATAATTTGAGTTCCCTAAATTGGAATAAAATAGGCTATGCATAGAATGTGCTATCTTTGAGCTTAATAACTTTTCTTCATTTATTGTAAACTATTACATACAGACAAATGAATAAAATACATGTGATTTAATAACTATAAGGTGAAAACCCAAGAAACAAACATTCAGAACCAAAAATAAGACTTTTCCAGCACCTCAGAATGATAATATCAATCTACTAAAATTGTTTTGATATTAAATATCATAATTACAAGACAGTTTATAATCATGCAATAAGGGCATTTTTGTTCGAACACCTTAGCGTTATTGGATTATTCACTACTACTGTCCACCTCTCTTAGGGTTTCCTCATTATCATCCTTCCTTTAGAAGATACCTAGAACATTTTTTAAATTTCCTTTCTTCGTGTGGCTCTGAGTTAGTCTGATCATGACAGGCATCTAAATGGTAATTTGAATGGTGAAAAGCACTAATGACAAGCACAGTTTCCCTGGGTGCAGAAAAAATACAATTTTCATGGGTAATGTGGGTGATTAGAGGATTTGGGTATAAGATGAGGTCTGTGGTAGGAATCTCATTCGAGTATTTCAGGTTCTGCCTCCTTTCACATGGTGGGGTCACACTTTGAAATCATGTGAGACAATGTGATTGGTTCCGAGCAATGAATTGTAAACAAAAAGATTTGTATAACTTGAGGACCAAGCATTTGATTGTTTTTGAGAATTCTCTTTTGCCCATGTTGTAGTTGGTGTTGCTCAAGAGAGTTGCTGCTCTGAAGCTTGGTTGGCCAGCTGATTACCATGGACCCTGCATTCTTAGTGGGCATGTGGCATGAGCAGGAAACCAATAGGAGCTGTTTTTGGTAGACAGAATCATGTCTTCCTAAAGACGTCCATGTCCTAATTCCTGGAACCTGTTACTCTACATGGCTAAAGAGATTTTGCAGATACAGCCAAATTAAGGACCTTGAGACTGGGTTACAATATATCTTAGATGATCTGAGTTGTTCTATTGTATTCACAAGGATCCTTGAAATGTCAATGGAAGTAGAGGTTGGAATGATGTTATTGCTGGCTTTGAAGTTATAGGATGAGGCCAAGGGATTCAGGTGGCTTCTAGAAACTGGAAAAGGGAAGGAAATGGATTTTCCCCCTAGAGCCTCCAGAAGGAGTTCAGCCCAGTGAAACCCACTGCAGACTTCAGACCTTCTGAACTCTTAAGATAATAAAACTGTTATTTTAAGCCACTGTTTGTAGTAATTTGCTAGAGCAGCAATAGGAAACGAATACACTATTTTAAGCCACTTGAGGCTTGAGATTGTTTATTACAGCACCGTAACCTAGTCTATCTTGACTGATATAATTCTCCCTTATCTTTTTTTTTATGGTCAAAATTAGCATTAAGGAAATGTACTTTAAAATTCAAGTGGTGTTTTCTTCACCCAAACAGTGTTTATAATCTTCAAGTTGTCCTTTTCCTATATTTTGGGCAGAGGGATGTGAATCAGAGGATAGCATATTTTCTATAGTATATAGGAATATAATCTAAAATGCAACAGAGAACCCATCTTTAAGAATTGTCAGATGCTGCCTGGCTGTCGTGGCTCAGTGGTTGAGCATTGACCAATGAACCAGGAGATTCCAATTCCAGTTGGGGCACATGCCTGGGTTGTGGGCTTGATCCCCAGTGGGGGGTGTGCAGGAGGCAGCCAATCAATGGTTCTCCCTTATCATTGATGTTTTTCTCTCTTTCTCCCTCTCACTTCCTGTCTGAAATAAATAAGAATATATTTTTAAAAAGAATTGTCAGATGTTATTTTAGAATCTCTGTTTTGTTCTCAGTCTTTATTGATTTATGAAATGTAGCATGAATTTTCCTGCCTATGGATAAGATAGAAAGACATAACCCATAGATACCATGTAGGAGATAAACTAGCAGTCACTTTATTAAGTTTATTTGGTGACAGTGTATTCTTCAAGAAGATAAAAGTGTAAAGTGTCAGATAAGTTGTAATGTTGGGATCAATGTGAAATTTCACAGAAGAGCTCAGCTATAGACTGTAACACATAAAAAGGGACTTGAAACTGAGCTATTGTGCACAGATAAAGATGAAGTATTTTCAGAATGTTTTTCTTATGTGAACTTCAGTGTGGACTCCAGAAGTGACTCCGTTGATGCAGGTGCTAGAAATATGAAAAGGAAAACAAAAAGGAAAGCATCATTTTCTGAGATTCAAGAATTTCTCTGTAAGTAACCCAAATACAGAGCATAGCTGCAATTATAGCACTTAGACCCAAATCAAATGATGAATGTCTTTTGTAATCTAAGGATCTAGGGACTAAATATTAAGGACCACTTCTAGGAGGGCGTGGATTTTTATTTTTATCTGGCACCTTCATTTATTTTCTTGTTCCTTTTTTTTTTTTACCCACACACCTCACACATGCATGCATGTGTGCCTACACATGCGCACACAAGCATATGTGTAGACCCCAATGTGCATATTTGATCATTTCCCAGGTATCTAGGAACAGTTATTCAGTCACCCTCCCTGGAATTGCACAGGGAAAAGAAGGCGGATTTCTCTAAAATGCTCCACGGAATTTCCCTTTTATGGGGCTGTTATCTCAAGGAGTGTGGGAGCATTGAGAATGCCTGTTCTCGTCCTCCACCCCCAGCCCCAGGTACAGAACTTCTCTGCTGTCTGGACACTTTCTGTCTGGCAGTTTTGAAAGCTTGCCGTCCACATCCATGTTCTACAGTCTCAGCACATCCGGTGGGTGGGGATCTCTTATCTTGTTTAATACTTGGCAGCTCCAATGTACATCTTATAAATGAATGTCTTACACTTTCTAGCAGCTTATAGTTGTGGTATATTTTTTTACATCTTTCCTGTAGAGAGATATGCTCATAAAAGCATTGCAGTTAAAATTATTCCTTAAACAACGTTCCTCTTAACTTTCTACATTAACACCCTTCTACACACATACACAGAATCATCAGAGCTCTGCATGCCAGAGTTCTTTACTCCCTCTTTGTTACATACAAAATCATCTTTAACATATTATTTTCAGCAACCATGAAGAATTCTATCTTAACACACAGCCCAATTCCTGTTTATCTCAGATACTACTAGATTCTCAAGGAAAATTGTCCAGTGGCCTCTTTGGGCATAGTATAGGTTGGGTTTCTCTTTGTATTCTCAAATACCTTTTGCATATCTGTTACTACAGTGTCAATCTTTCACACTACTAGACTTTATAGCAACTCCAGACATGTGTTCATAAGTGTGTAACAATCAATTTCCCCCCAAAAAAGAGAATACATGTGTATATATACATAAGTTTATTACAATTTCACTTACATGAAGATTGTAGCATACAATATGTAAATCCTATCTAATAAAGAGGGAATATGCTAATTGACCATCACTCCGTCACAAAGATGGCTGCACCCATAGCTGAGGCCAAGTTCCCATAAGGAGCCTTAACAAGCAATCAGCAGGGACCTGAGGCTACGCCCTCCCCTGCCCCGTGGGGCTTGACAGGGAACCTCAGGCCGTGTCCCCCACCTGGCAGGGCTTGATGGGGGACCTTAGGCCGAGCCCCCCACCAGGTGGGGCTTGACCGGGGACTTCAAGCCATGCCCCCCACCCCAGCACCAGGCCAGGGGACCTGAGGCTGTGCCCCCCTGCCTGGCTGGGCTTGACAGGGGACCTCAGGCCGTGCCCCCCACCTGGCGGGGCTTGATGGGGGACCTCAAGGCACACCCCCCGCCCCGGACTGGGCTGGGGGATTTCAGGCCATGCCCCCATCCTGGTGCTGGGCCAAGGGACCTGAGGCTACACCCCTGCCTGGCAGGGCTTGACAAGGGTGGGACTGGCCAGGTCTGGATCTAGCCCAATAGGGGGGGCCGGCCAGGTCTGGGTCTCAATGCGATTTTGAGGTGCATGTGGGTGGGCGGGGACTTGACTCTGGGTCCCGTGGTGTGCCCCAGACTCTGACCGGAAGAAGGTTTTCATATACATTTTACTAATTTTCTTTCATCTCTGACACTTCTATTATAGAGAAAGGGCAAATAGCAATATTAAATTATTTCCTCTAATTAACCCCCTTTTAATGTGCACGAATTTCGTGCACTGGGTCACTAGTAAATATATAATGCTCTTTATTAATAACTAGAGGCCCAGTGCACAAAATTTGTGCACTCGGTGGGGGCGGTTCCCTCAGCCTGGCCTGAGCCCTCTCACAGTCTGGGAGCCCCCTGATCAATTGCCCCACAGAGGGAGACTACACCCACTCACCACAGCCCGCCAGTTTGTGGCCTGGGCCTCCCTCTTTGGGGCAATCATGGAACTCCTCCTCCTCTCCCCCCAATCAATTACCCTGCCAGCTGGTGGCCTGGGCCTCCCTCTGTGGGGTGATTGTGGGGAAATGGCGGGCCCCCTGACCAATCACATCATATTGGCCTTGGCTGATCTGGTGCCAGTGCGTGTCATAGCATGGTAGTCCAGACGGTTGTTCTGCTGTTTGGCCATTAGGTCGATTTGCATAGTACACTTTTATTATTATAGATTACATATAGTCCATTGATTCTCAGAATATGATTGCTAATTTTTGCTAAACTTATGTTCATAGTCAACCTATCACTGCAATTGATTAGTGTAGTTTTGACACGAATGTTGGTTGAGATTTTAATTTATGTTAATGAAGCAACAAAGACACACATGCGAACTTTTGAGTCACTGGTGTGAGTGCCTTTGCTGAATTGCATAATTGTTTTGAATACTAGAAGTATATGTCTTCAAAATTTTGTGCTATTGACCATGTAACAAATACAAACACTTTATATTTTTAAATTAAATCTGCATTATTAACGTTCTCCACTATTTTAAGTTTGACAACACGAGAAAAAAAATCAAACTCTGATATGTAGCATTTACTGATTTCTGTGGTATAAATACTCCCACACTGACCTATTCCAAGTTACCAATCTGATATCACTGAGAGCAAAATGGGAAGAGATGCAGAGTAGCACAACATTATGTTGTATTTCCATCTTACAGGTACAATAGACATAAATAGCCTCAAGAGCCCAGATACTGATTAGGAAATGAGATGCTTTGAATGTTTATTACCTTTACAACATAAAAGGTATTTGTACACTTATATAATTTAATTTTTAATAGTGTCTAACAACTCAAAATATTCCTGAAAATTTAACAGTTGGTTCTTGCATGCTGGTATGGACTGGCCACCTAGCACATAGCAGGTGATGAGAGTATATTTTTTTTAAATGAACTAATGATAACCTTACCCAATGTGGCACACTAATATTACTTTGTAGTACACAGGTGACTCTTATAAGCAGCATTAGGTTCTCTACTCAACAGGCTTCATGATTGAGTTTTTTGACATATTTTAAACTTAAGGATATTTACAACAGAATATTCCATTTATATGACATTAGAGTTCTTTAAGAATAACTAACCACAGAACAAATCCTATCACTTCCATATTAATTACTTTGTGTTAAATGGACTGATGTGTTCAATCTTGTTTGTACAACTTGGTAGAAGGATAAACTGTGGAAGTGTGCTTTAGTGTCTTTTGTTTTGTTTTTTATCTCCCAATAATGATCCTCTCAGGGGCTCCCCTAGCTCTGCCTCCCAGTAGTCTTAATCTAAGACATTTTTTATGTTATTTTTATTAAAATAATAATTTCTCCAGTCACACATCAAAACGTAAATGTCAGTTTTTTCATCTTGTCAGCGCATATACCCGATTTTCAAATTAAAGTTAACTCATAATAATAAAAGTAATAAATTAAATCATAAGTATGGTATATCTTTAAACAGAAGTCTTCCGGATACAGTAAGAGACATCTCCTGGTGGGAATTCAGGAGCTGTGGTAGTATTTAGTAGAAAAAATTGAAGGCCTGGAGGCATCATTGGGTTCTTCCAACTCTACTCTTCAACTTTTTGTGCTTCATAGGACTTTTCCCGTATAAGATCCACTAGAGTCTTGATGTGGGAGCCCATTGCTCTGTGGGAACATCAATAAAGAAACAAAGATTTTTAAAAAGTAGCAACAAGGTGTTTTTGTAATTAAAATATAGTTGACATACAATATACTAGTATTAGTTTCAGGTGTGCAGCATCCAGGTTCAGCATTTATATACCTTACCACAGGACCACCATGATAAAGCTATTAGCCATCTCTCATTGCACAAGTTGATACCACTGACTATACTTCCTGTGCTGTATGTTACATCCCTGTGGCTTCTTTATTCTATGACTAGAAGTTTGTACCTCTTACACTCTTTTGCCTTTTTCACTCATCCCCTGCACCCCTCTTCCCTGAGGCAATCATCAGTTTGTTCTCCATAAATATGAGTCTTTTTTTAAAAAACTTGTTTTGGCTTTTTAGAGTCCACATATAACTGAAATCATATGGTATTTTTCTTTATCAATCTAACTTATTTCATTTAGCATGATGTAAATACACCCATGTTTGTTAAAAATATTGTTCTAAGAAATTTAATAAGGTTAAGTGCTTCAATTATTTTAAAATAAGAGCATAAACCTAATTTTTATGACAAGAAATATATTTTAAATGCTCACTTTTATGAGGAAGAGAGGGTTAAGAAGTGTGTGTGCATGTGTGATAGAAATGGGTTTGCAGTCTGATTTCTGAAATTTTCTAGCAGTGCAAAATTTGTCAAATATCTTAAATTCTGAGAAATTTAGTTTCTCTACCTTTAAACAGAACCAATAGTATTTAATTCAAAGGATAGACTGTGGAGAATTAGATAATTAGATAACATATATCATGTCCTTAACAAGTACTGTAAGGACTGACTAGAGGATTATTTTGACTATTACCATAATTTTATTAGTGTTATCAGAACAGTTGAAAATGTTTCATTTCAAGGAATTAACATGCTTTTATTACTGTTAATATAAGCACAATTGCAAATGTGAGTGAAATTCACAATTGTAAAAAAGGTGAATTTAACCCAGAGTTAAGGAGAGTTAATCTCTTTAGGTGCCATCTTAATAGGTAAATGGTGAAACCATCAGGTGATCAAAGATAATCACTAGGAAAGCCTCCAAATTGAAGTCAAAGTTCAATTTATTAACTATCAAATCCATTGAAAGGGAGAGAAGATTAGACATCATTGGAGAATCCCCATAGACAATGTGCTTTTTCAAGTTGATAATCCATTCTGACTTTCAGTGTTCTAAAGTTAGACCTCTCACTGGGATTTCAGTCCAGTGACATCTAGAGAAGCATGACTTTTCTTTTGTCTCTAAAGACAATGTCTTGAAAGTATTTTAAAATGGTTCAAGAAACTCATATGTCATGAAATAACATTTAGAAACAACTTTTGAGTGATTTAAGGGACAATAAATCAGAAGTGTACTGATTAAGTTTAACCTGAAATGCCCGAGTGTTTAAAGATTAACAGGAAAAGAGATAAGGAAAGATGCAGTTTAGGCATTTCCAAAGGCAATGCATTTTGACCAATTATTTGAGTTGCTAAGCAAAACAAGGCACCTAGTTCTATCATTTTTCGTCTGTAATGTTATCACAAATTATAAAATAAAAATAACTTAAACTTGTGTTTATTTTCATTACAATTTGTCTCCATTATTAATATTAAGATGGTATATTACAATCATTTTATTACTAAACTAGAGGCCTGATGTGTGAAATTCTTGCATGGGTAGGGTCCCTAGGCCTGGCCAGTGATCAAGGCTGATCTGTGGGGCAACTCGGGGCAATCGGGGCGGGGGAGCGGGCTGCTGGCACCTGCCTTAGCTGGCTTGGGGCCTGCAGGCTGGGGGCAGCTCCTGCATTGAGCGTCTGCCCCCTGGTGGTCAGTGTATGTCATAGTGATCGGTTGTTCTGCTGTTTGGTTGATTTGCTATTAGGCTTTTATTACATAGGATTTTAAATTTGTTAAGTGCAATGTTTGGCAATGAAAGATAACTTGGGAGTTGGGTATTATTATTAGAAATTATTCCTAAATTGTATTTTTTGTAATTTTTTATTCCTTCTCCTTTAAGATATATTTGTCTTTTCTCTTTTAGAAATGAGCTTACTTTGGCTCTCCCTAGAATTATATGTATCCTGTAAGAGCAATAAAAATGCATATATTGAAATGCATTATGAATAGAACACTATTGTGACAAAATATATCCATTCATTAGCTAGGCACTGAAAGTGAAGCCACTTAAGTAAAATTATTGGTACTAAAGTGATGTTGAGTTAATGGTTTCCTTCAGTCTGTAGAAGCAAATTCAATTAATATTGAAGGTCAGTGGAAGGGACAATATGGACTGGATGATTAAGCAACTGAGATGAGAACAGAGACAAAAAGGCCCACATTATCCTGAGGACTGTAACTGGGTCACAACAGTGTCTACTTTAAGCACTATTACCCTGGGAACTACAGGAGCGACCGTTTCACTCTGTTCACTTAAGAGAGATTGAAACAAATCCTTAACTATTATCTTAAATTCTTACAAATAGCCAAGGTAATGACAAACATGGTTTTGTGAAGACTTAGTGCTATTGGCAGGGAGAGGTCCTTGACCCCACAGGTTGCTGGTGGGAACAGGCTTCTTGCTTCTTGTGATATCCTGAGAAAATGAACTTTCTAAGACTCACACAGGAGGATGAGGTATTGTAGGAGGCTTCATTTCTGTGGAATCAAACCCCAGAGTTTCCAAGGCCCCACTTTCCTGCCTCCACCTAAGAAAGAAGTGTAGCTGAGGCTTCAGTAGAGCTAGAATCAGAGCCAGTGTCCAGAGTTTTCGTTCCATGTTGGAGTAGTGTCCAGTCTAGCATGAGGCTAGCTTAATTTGTGTTCCCCATTGCAGTCCATTAGGTCATTGGATATGCGTCTGCATGGCCATGGGCCACACGGGTGAATGTGAGAGTGACAAGAGAGCCAGAGAGCAAACTCCTGTTTGGGGGATTACATACACCCAAATTTTCATGGGTTTGCAGTGGCCCTGCCTAATCTGGGCAATGATCTCGGTTT
This sequence comes from Plecotus auritus, assembly GCF_963455305.1. NCBI lineage: Eukaryota > Metazoa > Chordata > Mammalia > Chiroptera > Vespertilionidae > Plecotus > Plecotus auritus. Next base: position 74,031,681 of record NC_137773.1, read on the forward strand.
CCAGGTTTGACTGACAGGTAAATACCTTCCTTATGTCACCCCAACTTCAATGCTCATGCATCTATCTCCCCTTAGTTGGATACACTCCCCTTCACCAGCCCCCAGTGTTTTGCAGGGAATGGGCTGGTGGTTCTTTGGGGAGTGTGAAACTGCAACTTCCTGCTGAAGCTGCCCAAATGACATGCCTATAAATGTCTGGCCTCCCTTTGCTCCTTTTCTATTATTAATAACTAGCCAATTACAACAGTATCATTAGTAAAGTCGAGCTAATCTATTTTGATTTCATGAGCAAGTGACAAATTGAATAAATGAAGAAAAATAGTTGAAAGTGTTTTCATTTAATTAGAATTTTACTTTTAAAGGAGAAACTAGATGATTTTTTTAAACCAATATTTTACAGTGATATATCAATCCAGTTACTACTTAAATTACAAATTGCTAGGGATTGACATTTATCTTCTATCATTTTTAACTATATTAGAGAAAGGCACCCATATTTAATTCTCAGTTCCTATTAGTAGAGGGTACAAAGAGCAATTTCTAACATGGAAGTTTTAAGATCCTTAAAGGACAGAAAATGTTAAATGTCATTTCTTAATGATTAAATTTTGACCTATTTGCTTCAAGATGTTGTAAAAACTATTTCAATACCCTGACTTCACAAGGATACCAGCAATTGTATTCTTAGTTACCACCCCCTAAAAACACACAATTTCCTTGTACTTCCTCTTTGACACTCAAAAGATGTTTAAAATAGTCTTTGGGGTTTCAATTTATTTAAAATCCTGATATTGTATTTTGTAACAGAATTTCAGGGGGTTTCTTAATAATTTTGTAACTATTCCCTTGAAATACATTCAAATATCAAACTAGACCACAGGTGAAATCCTGTTTATTGCCTTTTTCATGTGACCAAATTTCACATGATTTAATTTTTCCCAATAATGAGTGCCAAGCATAAATCAAATGGTTAATTAATACATGTTTGTTGGGTGCCTATGCACTTTGTCATTGTGCTAGGCTCTGAGTACACAACCTTGAGCTAGATACATGTGAAATCTGCCCTTACGCTATGCATATGTTAGTTGAGATGACAGTTAAACATACAACTGGAGAAGGATGCTTATGAGTACTTATGGGGGAAACTAAGTTACTATTAGTGGGGAGACCAGTAGGAGGTTTAGAGATAGTTTTCTGGTGGAATAACATGTAAACTGAGACCTAAAACAAAAGTAGGAGTTACCCAATGCAATGGAGGCAATGGCATGGCAGAGGCAGCAGCATGATTGATTGAGATTTGAGAGAGAGAAAAGGGCCAAGACCAATTCAGGAATTGAAAGAAAATCAATACCTCGAGCCATGTATGTTTGTACTTTTCAGTTTTTTTTTTCTTTTTTCTAAAGCCTTGGGACAAACTGCCAAATACTGTGAAGGATGGTAGACTGACTGAAGCTGATTTGCAAAGGGGGTCTTAGATGAGAGAGTTTGTAGCCATCAACTTCCAGGCTATAAAGGAGTATGGAGACAGATGCAGGAGTTAGAGGACATGATTTATGTAGAAGAATCAGTATGTTATGAGATGTGTCACCTCTCCTGAGGTCTGTGTGAGAGAGGTGGTGCTCCAAGGGGATTTTTCTGATGACTTAATATCTGTCCTCCACAGCTTGGGGGACACAGGCCTGAGAAAAATAAAGGATGAGATTCTGGCTGCAGCAGACTATAACAGCGAAGTATAAATTGTGCTATTGTTAGGGTTTTATCCTGTCCATATGGACTTTTCCTACTAATCTGGTGTGTGTGTGTGTGTGTGTGTGTGTCTTTTGGGGGGACAGCTAGCTGGATATCAACCAAACAAACTTAGAGTTAATTTTTCTTAAAGAACTTTATCCAGGGTGATGCTCAGACAGGGACCACTGAAAAGCAGCAACTGAGGGGGCTGATTTAAGGGGCCCTGCAGACATGTATCACCCTTGCCAGTGAACCAGAGGTGGGAGATCCTCACAAAGGATCCATGTCAGCAAATCCCACTGTATTAGGCAGGGTTCTCTGGAACAACAGAAGTAGTGTGTGTGTGTGTGTGTGTGTGTGTGTGTGTGTGTGTGTGTGTGTGTGTGTGTATGTATGCATGCAGTTGAAGAAATTGGCTTATGTGATTGTGGAAGCTGGCAAATCCAAAATCTTTAGGGTAAGCTGGTAGGTTGAAGACCCAGAAAAAAAGTTAATGATGCAACTTGAGTCTGAAGACAGTCTGGAGGCAGAATTCCCTCTTTCTTGGGGCAATGTCAGTCTTTTTTCTCTTAACGCTTGCAACTAATGGAATGAAGGCTTATCTGCTTTACTCAAGGTCTATGGATGGACATATTATTTACTAACTCTTTAGGGATGTAAAAAGTGACAGAGGACAAGGGAAGAAGACCTAGTTCCACAGAAGAGGTTTGTAGGAACAAAGAGGAAGAAATGTAGTTGCTTTATCCCTGGATCGTGAGTGTGCTGCACATTCAACAAGCTGGTTCTGATGGGAAGGATGCCTCTTCCTGCCATGTGAGAATGCTCTTAGCATCCCTTATTGTGATGCTGAGTTAGGTGCATATATGTTGGATTGTTATGTATTCCTGGGAATTGACCCCATTATCTTTTCTGTAATGCCCCAATTTATTCCTGATAATTTTCTTTTTCTGTACCCTCCTTTGTCTGAAAATAATATATCTCTGCCCACTTTCTTTTGATAAATGTTAGCTTGGTATATCTTTTTCCACCACTTTACTTTTAATTTATTTTAATTTATCTTTACTGTTGAAAATATTACAGATGTCCCTCTTTATTTCCCCATTTACCCCATCCACCCTACTCCCATCCCCTCCCAGGCCTTTACCGCACTATTGTCTATGTCCATGGATTATGCATATCCTGTATAATAAAAGGCTAATATGCAAATAGATTGAATGGTGGAAAAACCAAACAACTGGTTGCTATGATGTGCGCTGGCCATCAAGGGGCATGCGCGGAACATGGAGGGTGTTGGCCACAGTGGGATGGTGGAGTAGGTGAGCGGGGGCGCCGTCACTGTCATTGGGGCGAGACTCTGGTGGTTACTGAAAATTCTTTGCTCCCGCATGCCGTGGTCCCACCCTGCACTCGCACCCACTGCCGGCGACGGCCCTGCTCACACCTGCTGCCAGTGCCAGAGCCGCCGCTCGCACCCACTGCTGGCACCCGGCACCGGTCCCTTTCGCTTGGCGATGTCAGCAGGTGTGAGTGGCGGCTGCCAGCCCCAATTGCCCCTGAGGGCTTTTCCACCTCCTCCTGCTCCTGAGGGGCAATTGGAGCAGCAGCGGCCACATGCACCCATTGCTGGCACCAGCCCCAATCGCTCTGCACCATCAGCAGTTGCTAGCAGGGCTGGTACTGGCAGCATGTGGGAGCAGCAGCAGTGGGAGCGGAGCTGCCATCAGAGAGGGGGCTGGGGGCCACAGCAAGAGGGGCCGGGCGGGTACGTGGAGGATTGGCCGAGACCCACCCCTGTGCTCACTGCAGCCTCCTGGCCCACAGTTCCTTTCAAGGTGCATGTTCGTTCACTGGGCCCCTAGTATGCATCCTTGGTTAATCTCGTCCCACCACCCCCACCCTCCCTCTGAGATTCGTCAGTCTGTTCCATGCTTCTATGTCTCTGGATCTATTTTGTTTATCAGTTTATTTTTTTCATTAGGTTCCATTTATAAGTGAGATCATGTGATACTTGTCTTTCTCTGACTGGCTTATTTCACTTAACATAATATTCTCCAGGTCCCTCCATGCTGTTTTAAAGAGTAAGAGATTCTTATTTTTTACAACTGCATAGTATTCCATGGTGTAAATATACCACAGCTTTTTTAACCACTCATCTACAGATGGGCACTTGGGCTGTTTCCAGAACTTAGCTATTGCAAATAGCGCTGCTATGAATATAGGGGTGCATATATTCTTTCTGATTGATGTTTATAGATACATTTCCTAGGGCAAGGTAAACAAATGGGACTACATTAAAATAAATAGCTGCACAGAAAAGGAAACCATCAACAAAATGAAAAGAGAGTTCACTGTATGGGGGAACAATGATATATCTGATAAGGGGTTAATTTCCAAAATGTATAAAGAATTCATACAACTTAACAAAAGGAAGATAATCCAATTTTAAAAAATGGACAAAAAAAAACCCCCCAAAAAACTAGAACCTAAATAGACACTTCTCTAAAGAGGACATACAGATGGCCAAGAGACATAAGAAAAAATGCTCAAAGTCACTAATCATCAGAGAGATGCAAATTAAAATGACAATGAGATATTTCACCTCACACCTTCCAGAATGGCTACTATCAACAAATGACAGATTCTGGTGAGGATGTGCAGAAAAGGGAACCCTAGTGCACTGCTGGTGGGCATGGAGACCTGTGCAGCCACTATGGAAAACAGTATGGAGTTTCCTCAACAGATTACATATGGAAGTGCCATTTGACCCAGGGATCCCGCTTCTAGGAATATATTTAAAGTGGGTTTCTTATAGACAGCACATAATGATTCTTGCTTTTAATGAACTCTCATCTCTCACTTATCATTGGTGTACTTAAACCATTCATATTTAAGTTGGTTGATATGTTTGGATTACTATCTACCCTGTTTGTAATTGTTTTCTATTTGTTGATGTGCCCTTTTTTCTTTATTCACCACTCTTTTTTCCCTCTTTTCCTGGTTTCATTTGAGCATTGCATATGATTCTATTTTTATCCCATCTGTTAATATATCAATGGTTATCTTTTAAAAAAATTTTAGTGGTTGCCCTGGACTGCCTGCAAGTCTCGAGACTTTACATTTTAAGCTACATTCTTGGCTTCACGTTTTTCTTGTTAACCAAGTGCTGTGAACACATCACATGATGTGTTCCTCTGCTTATTAATGTTCAGAGAAGATTCTTCACACACCCTCCCTCCCTCCATTCAGTATAAACATTTGAGACACATTTTGTTTATTTATTCACTTATTATCAAGCTGACTAAATGGAGAGCACTTTCATTTCTGTGTTACTCTCATGCTAAGGGAGAAGCTTTTTTCAGTTCTTGCTTTACCTTGGAAACCAACCTATTGGACTCCTTTATGAGAAGCCTTTGGGCATTCTATTGTTTCCACAAAACTCCAAAGCTTTCTATTTAGTCAACTCTAGCATATGTTTTACCTACCTGAACCTCTCCTGTTGCTTAAATCTTAGCCTAGAGTATTTCGTGCTCTACACCTCCTGGACACATTTATAATGATGTATGTGCCCTTCAACTACCAGTTTAATGGGGTGGGGGGGCGGGGGGCGGTTACTCTACTGGTCATAATGCGGAGAATAAGAGTAGCAGCAGCGATTCTCCATGGACTGGAATTCTGATCTGTGCACATCATGTCTGTCAAGTTGGTTAGCGATCTGCCTCTCAAAGGCAGATCTGCTCTTGGGATACAGAGCTAGATGCTAGATGTACGTGTTCTTTCTCTTGCAACATTGACAAGATCTATATATAATAGATGAAATGCATGGTAGATGAAACAGGTGTGGCTTTTACCAACATCTCCGTTGAGTTGCAGCCTGGCTATAGAGGATCTATTTTTTTTTTGCTTTTGACAACCAATCCAAATCAATGATTCTCACAGGCCTTGAGGACATTTATTTTCTGCATCTTATTTTTTTCCCCTCCAGGGGCCATTGTATATTTATTCTGAACACTTTGTTGTTGTTGTTTTTTTTTGTGGGGAGGGGGGAGGCGGGAGAGGTGTTCAATTCATTAGGGTTTAGCTGATTTAATACAATAAGACTCACATCTTTGGAATATGTCATTGTGACAGTACATCTCCTATCTTTGGAGTCAGGCTGCCATTTATCTGCGACACCAACACCTTATTGATAAAAAGGGGATAAAAGTGACACTTTATGATGATATGATGATGATGATGAAGGAAGAGGAGGAGGAGACTCTGGATCTGGAAAGGTAGGGTGGAAGAAGAAAATGTTTGCAAGTCTTAGCATAACCCTTCCCTTAGGTTTATTTGCCCTGGGTTTTATTTGCACTCAAAATGCTAATCTTAGTACTTTAAGATCTAAGTTTCTACAAAATAAGTTAGAAGGTCATTTTTAACCTATGCATATCTATATATATATATTTATGTATTTTTTATTTTACAATATTTGATTAGAATGAGAGCACTTTAATCATTTCTTCCCTAACTTGATCTTATTTTCAGCTTCACTGGAGAATCATCACTGACTTTATGGCATCTGACATTTTTTGGAAGTCAGGCTAACCTGGCCATTTTCTCAAAGTAAGAAATAGGATAATAATGATAATCCATTTAAAATTTTTCAGCCACTACTTAGAGATTAAGTCTAAAGGTTTTCCATTTAAGTGCCCTAAAAAAAAGTGGCCTCAACCTCACTTTCTAGTTTAATTTTCTCTTACTCTGCCCCTTACAATGCAACCAGTTCACTCTTCTCTGAATGCACAAGCTTTTCACATCTTTGTTTTTATAACTTTGTTCAAGCTATTTCCTCTGACAAGAATGCCCTGCTCTGTACTCTTGCTCTTCTAGAATGACTCCTTTTCTCTGCCTTCAGACGTGCTCTCTGGAATCCGCTCCTTATACTGCAACTGGACTGATGATTGGGCCATGCCAAAGTCCTTTAAATAGCTGCTAGTTGCCCTAAGGAATAGAATTCAATCTTCTTGACATTGTTTATAATATTTTTTCCATCTTTCTGGACTTACCTCTTTTTAGTCTGCCTCACAATGTATGGAGTCACTCAAGCCCTTTTAGATACTGTTTCCTCCAGTTCCTATGGTCTCTCAGTTTCCCCCTCAAACCCTGCACATGGGAAAATGCCTACTTAATTCATCCAAAAGATTCATGGTTGTTGAATAAAATATAGGACACCCAATCTAAATTTGAATTTCATCTAAACATCAAGTAATTTATTATATAAGTACTAGAGGCCTGGTGCACGAAATTCGTGCATGGGTGGGGTGTCCCTCAGCCCAGCCTGCACCCTCTCCAATCTGGGACCCCTCAAGGGCAGTCGGACATCCCTCTCACAATCCAGGACTACTGGCTCCCAACCGATTGTGCCTGCCAGCCTGATCACCCCCTAACCACTCCCTTGCCAGCCTGATCGACACCTAACTGCTCCCCTGCTGGCCCGATTGCCCCTAACTGTCCTCCCCTGCAGGCCTGGTCACCCCCAACTGCCCTCCTCTGCTGGTCTGGTCACCCCTAACTACCCTCCCTTGCCAGCCTGGCCACCCCCAACTACCCTCCCTTGCAGGCCTGGTCCCTCCCAACTGTCCTCCCCTGCTGGCCTGATCACCCACAACTGCCATCCCCTGCTGGCCATCTTGTGGTGGCCATCTTGTGTTCACATGGGGGTGGCCATCTTGTGTGTTGGAGTGATGGTCAATTTGCATATTACCTCTTTCTCATATAGGATGTTCTAAATATTGCCTGGGGCATACTTATCATAAAAATATTTGTTCTTTATCTGAGATTTAGATTTAAATGGGCATTCTGTATTTTTGTTTTCTGAATCTAGCAACACTCCTCAGATTGTACTAGTAACTAAGCCTGCCCTTAGATCCAAATCCTGTTCTTTTTGAAACGGAATTTTTAGACTGGAACCTGGATTCTTGGTCTGCTGGAGTTGAAGAATGAATCCATGGACAGAAGATGGTATAGCAAAGGTGGAGATTTATTAAAGAACAAGTACAGACTCCCAAGTAGGGAGGGGGAAAGAGTCCCACTGGGTTCCCTTTTTCCTATGGCTTATAAAGGCTGCAGATCCTGGTGCCTTGATATCCCCTCTGATTGGTCACTATTTCCTTAGACTGGTTACTATAGTAACTCCTGTGACATATGAGGTTCTCGCCCCCTCCTTCCTTATTGTTTTCCTATTCCCTTTGGGCTTTCTTCTTCTCCTTCTGGATGAAGGGCTTCCTTCCCTTTATTTTGTAAATATAGACCTTCTGCTGTTCCCAGCTCCTCATTCTATGGAAATGTACTTGTTGCAGCTTTTCAGCTTCCCTATTCTATGGAAATATACCTTCTGTTGCTCTGCAGCCCTGTGCTTCTTCCATGGTCCCCTTAATTTCTAAAATTTCTAAAATTTCCTAAAACCTGTCTTTTTCACCCCTAAAAATTCCTGTTTCATAACTATAGGATATTATTGACATAATTGTTTATCCAATTTTCTCTTCTATTAGATATAGGGACAAGAGCCATATTGTTATCACTGTCTTATCTGCAGCCATTACTAGAGGCAGCATAGTACCTAGAGCATTGAAACAAGTATTGAGTAATGAATGAATAGATGGATGGATGAATGAATAAATACTAGTAGAATAGGACTCCTATCAAATTCCTCTTTAATAAGAACTTTTCCTGACATCCTTCAGAGTGCAAGTATTTGAAAATTATCTCTGTGCATTGGTAACACTTTTTCCTTTTTATGTCATAGCTCTTATCACACATGTTCTATGTATAACACAACTATTTATTTACATGTCTATATAGCTTCCTACCTGGTAAGTGTCAGCAGTCAGGTGTTGTGTCTTCATTATCTCGTGGTTGTACTTCCTACCTTCCAGTTTGACTTGTTAATCACTGGGTGCATACTTAACAACAACTGTGACTAAAGAAGGGACATGCAGTACACTCTTCGGAGAGAAAGCGTTTAACTAAGTATAATATGTAGTTATTGACAAGGAAGGTGCTTTTCAGTAAAATGGTGGCTGCCAGATCACATGTTGGTTAATGTGCTCAAATTTGAATAAAATATGTTAAGAAAGATATAAACTGAAGATTATCCAGACAAAAGTGCCCAGGACAATCACAAGCTATTATGTACCAAGTAGTGTGCTATCTGATTTAAATGCATACTTTTAATTAAGGTTCACAATTGCCTTATGAAGTATGCCCTAGTCCAGTGGTCAGCAAACAGCGGCTCGCGAGCCATGGTTTGCCGACCACTGCCCTAGTCTATCCATGGCATATTCAAGGTGTGAAAATTAGCCTTAGGGATGTCCCCCACTTCCAATATGTAGTAAATAGAGGAAAACATCTGTTTCCTGCTAAGTAAACCCGTGCTGTTTAAAAGATCCTACATCATATAATATGAGAAATAATAGAAGAAAAGCAGCTTCTTTAGCATGAAGAGGGAAAATATGATAAATGTTGTCAGTATTTGGAGGATCAGACATTTTGTATGTTTCTAGAGAGCAGAGTTAATACCAAGGTGTAAGCATGGCTAGATAAGAGGGTGAATTTTCTAACAGCTACAGTACTGAGTGTAAATAATTTATTTAGAATTTAATTAATTGGATGTGTAATGTAATTGGTTTGAGAGTCTTCTACAAAGAGTGCTAACTATATTCTAGAAGATTTAGGAAGTGATATATTAAAGGTGAGTTACATAGGGGATTCAGCAGGTAATTTACCTTAAATTACATTGTACAGACTTTAAGATTTTAAAAAATTGGACACCTAGTACTTTAAAGATGTTGGATTTAATGGTTTTACAGGAAAAGAGGTCCCCTTGGCTGAAACTTCAGTGAGTTTTGTAAATGCCTATAGAACTGATAGTAGCAGGGGAAAGATGACATGTTACAGCTATAAACGTTTGTAATCTCTGAGGTAAGGACTTAAGTACCTGAATTGGACATTTTGTTTCCCTGTTGATAGTAACCATCTAAAAGGATCCTTTATCAATGCAAAGTAAGCATTCTATTGTTCTTTGGGGACATTTTGAAGTAACTGTTTTACTTTAATGAAGAGATGTTAGAATGAGATGGGGAAGTGGACCATTTAGAGTTCTATGTATTTGTGTATTGTTGAGACAGAACTGTCTCCAAAGGCTTTCCTGCTTATGAGGGAGAATGCTTCTTTCTCCATGTGGATTTACATTGTTCTTTTCTTTGTAGAGTTGCTTGTGGTGTTTGTTTGTCTTTGAAGGTTCATGGACAGGATATATGAAGTATTGTTCTGGAAGGGTGAAGGAAGGAATTGGACCAGATTGAGGTCAGGCAACCTATACTCTGCCAAGAATGAACTGTACATAGGTCAATAACCAATATGTTGTAGGGTGCAATAATTTGGGATATTATGTACTGATGTGTTTGTGCTTTTGGAGCCACTAGATAGAGTGTGTGTACATGTCCTGATTTCCTTGAGTGGACTTAATTTCTCAGTGCCTATGATCCTATGAGGGGGCTAACTCTTTGGTCCCAGTTAATGAGAACCTGAACCTGATTCTGATTATTAATGCCTTTATAAGGCATTCTCATTGGTTGGATTAAGCTAGTCCCTTTCACAAAGGGACAGGATGGAAACTGTGCTGTAAATATCCAAGTATAATGGCACCTTCTCTAGGACTGACTAGATCCTTTGAGCTCTGAGAATAGTCATGTATACTGTAACTTGTAAATTACTGTGTTATAATTCGCTCATATAAATTAGTGCAAGATTAAAAAATTATCAAAAGTTACAAACTCTTGTGTTAGAAGAATTGAGAAAGGTCAGTGCAATGCATAGGATATAATGAATAAAGTGCAGGCAATCACAACTCTTCCTTATAAGCCTCTCCCTTCATCACCCTAGGACTGTGGTCGGCAAACTGCGGCTTGTGAGCCACATGCGGCTCTTTGGCCCCTTGAGTGTGGCTCTTTCACAAAATACCACAGCCTGGGCGAGTCTATTTTGAAGAAGTGGCGTTAGAAGAAGTTTAAGTTTAAAAAACATGGCTCTCAAAAGAAATTTCAATCGTTGTACTGTTGATATTTGGCTCTGCTGACTAATGAGTTTGCCGACCACTGCCCTTGGACAGTGTGTCAGCAATAGATTACACTAGGATGGTGGGTAGTTTGAGAACTGCCACAGGTCGTTCTGAGAGATAAGAGCACAGAGAATAGCAGTGAGTATCCAAAAGAAGCCAAAGTCAAGGCACAGACTAATGCAGAAAAGCCCCTGAGATGCCACCATGTCTGGTGACTCGTTAGGGAATACCAGGGAACCGTGGTGGCCATGAAAATGCTATCACGAAAAGTATTCCATTCAGATAGTCAGCTTTAGAGGGTATAGTTGACTGGCAGCCCAGCTGCTGCCCATCTGGGTCCACCACTGAGTTTGTGCCAAAGCCATGGTTCTTCCAAGATTTGGTCAGGCGTTGTCTAAGCACAGTAGAGGGTCCCTAGTCCTGGGGTGCATGGCTGCTCTAATGAAGGATTATCAAGGTTAACGTAGGTCAAACAAGACAAAGACCAGGATTAAGTCCAATATGAAGAAAAGAAAGAGAATGGAGTATTATTTCCTGTGATCCTTGATTCATCTTCCTTTGGGCTGTTTCTTCCTATCATTAAAATAAAAAAAAAAGTTAAGGAATTACCATTGGTATCAGAGACTTCACATTAGATGAATACATTATGAATATTAGTCATTCAAGTTTTTGAATACTTGCTGATAGAAAACAATGGAAAAAATGAAGTAATTAAATGTACTCCCTTAGAAATAGCAAAGGTATAATTTCTATGTCTAAAGTACCCTATACAAAAGTAGTGGTGTTTAACTAGATCTTGCTTTTTAAATAGTTCCCCCCCCCCCCCAGTAGTAGAGTGGATTTAATGCAATCTGTTAACAATTTTCTCCAAGTTCACTTTCCCACCAGGAGCCATGTATTTGAATGCTAGGTAGTTGGAATCCAGTAGTTGGTGTTTAATTTTCAAAGTGTTGCTAATTGACTCCTACAAAGATTTAGCTCAGGCAGTGGGAAAATCAGATGAAAAAGTAGTCACGTAAGCACTGAAAGGAAAGGAAAATGTCAACTTTACTGATTTTAATTTATTTATAAAACTAACCAACAAACAAGAACCAACGGCTAACTCTTCCCGTGTTTATTTTCACTGTGTTTCACATTACAATTGGTGTTTGTTTCCTCTAATGTAAAAATGGAATAGCACTGATGCCTAATTTATAGGGTTATAGTAAAGAAAAAAAATTGAGGTATTATAATCCACACACCTAACAGATGCCTGGCATATTGTGGTGGTTCAGTGGTTGCTCTTAACTTATTGGGGGTTAAACAACATGAGTATCATTAATAAACATTAGTTGAAGAAGAAAATGAACAAGGTTGATACCTGGGGAAAAACATAAAGTTTGTACAAAATGAAAAGGCATAGAAGATAAGAAGTCTTTAAAAAATTACAAATATAGGACAACGGCACATATAATCAAATAAATCATTAGAAGATCTTTAAGAAGAATTCATGTTTTGTGAAAAAGAAAAAAAGGACAGCTTCTTAAATATATGTGGATTGATAAGACAGGAAGGGAAGATTATAAGACCCTTGAGAGAGATTGAAATGAATTCAATGACAGAAGAGACAAATGCAGCAAGAAAAATGAATGACTTATTGGTTTTAGTGCTCATAAGGGAAAGCTTGAAGTTGTACTAGAAAGTGAAAAGTTTCCCAGAGGGAGATGGCAAACTCCTAAAATCAAAGAATTGGAAAATCATTTACATAGGTAACATCTCATTATAATGAAACCTACTGTACCTTTAAATTGTTTTATGGGGGAAAATTTTTGTTGAAATGATTTCAGGTGTGAAAGCCTCTAAAATTGACAGATTTGGGCATAATAGTCAGTGGATATCTGCACATGCAAAAATACAGAGAATAATGCTTTATGCTCACAGAGGTGCATTATTTATAATAGAGATGTATTGGGACTTCTGTAAAAATAGAAAAAGAGAAGAATGTTTAAATACATCATAAAATTTATATGATGAAACATTTACTTAAATAATGCTTATAAAAGTAATTGATGTCAGTAAATACATGTGATATAATATTAAATAAAATAAAATGACATAATAATTAAAATTGTGAAAGATTAAATAACCAAAGAAAAAAAGACTGAATAGATTTATAACAAAATGTTAAAAAGAATTGTCTGTGTATTGAGGCTACAGATTTTTTATGTTTAAAAATATATACTGTATATTTTTATAAACATATTGTATATTTTAATATACATTATATTTTTATAATTTTACTTTTTTATATTTTACAAATATAACTTTTCTGGGTTTTCTAAAATTAGTACTGTATGTACTTTTAATATCAAATATATGTAAATATGGAATTTTATTTATAAAATCTGTATTTTGTAAATAAGTACATGTATGAAGTTTTAAAAGTCAAGCAGTTCTATTAAGGTTTATCATTAACAACTATATCCCCTGTTCTACATTTTTTCTCTTTCAAGACGTACACTTTCACAACTTATAACTGTTTCTTCTATTTACATCTATATTTCTAAATAAGTGACATTTATTTTTAAGTGATTATTTATTGACATTAATGTGGGAAACAGATTTGATTTTATCAAACCTCTGCCCTCAACATCCATGCAGGTATTTTCTTTCTCTATTCTTCCAATACATTTATCTCATATATATATGATAATATGTGCTGATATGTGAGAATATACATGAGGATAATATGTGCTGATATGTGAGAATATACATGAGGACAATATCATAGTCATGTAATATATATAAATATATATTTTTGTTTATATATAATGTAGTCATATGGTATAATATGCTTATTTTATTCTCTTCCTTGTACATTTTTTCACTGCAGTTTAATAATTGCTTCTTTTTATTGACATTTTCATAGGAATCTATTCCAAAACTGTCAGAGATGTAAATTTCTTCTCAATAGCCTATCTAATAAAAGGGTAAAATGCAAATTGACCATCACTCCAACACACAAGATGGTTGCCCCCATGTGGACACAAAGATGGCTGCCACAAGATGGCCAGCAGGGGAGGGCAGTTGTGGGCAATCAGGCCAGCAGAGGAGGGCAGTGGAGGCGATCGGGCCAGCAGGGGAGCAGTTAGGTGTCGATCAGGCTGGCAGGCAGAAGTGTTTAGGGGCAATCAGGCAGGCAGGCAGGTGAGTGATTGGGACCCAGCAGTCCTGGATTGTGAGAGGGCAGTCAGAAATCCCTGAAGGGGTCCCAGATTGGAGAGGTGCATGCTGGGCTGAGAGATACATACCCCACCCCCATAAATGAATTTCGTGCACCGGGCCTCTAGTCTACATATAAAAAAGGCTAAGTGTCCTCTCAGAAGTTCGACCAGGAGACCGGGAGTTCGATTGCTCACTATGATGTGCGCTGACCACCAGGGGCGGTTCAGAATGAAGGAACGCCCCAGTCTGCATCTGGCAGCCAGGGAAGGAAGGCCCCAGCCAGAAGCCAGAAGGCCCAATCAGCCCTGATTGCCAGCCAGGCCTAGGGACCCTACCCGTGCATGAATTTCGTGCACTGGGCCTCTAGTATTCAAATAAAATCAAGTAATATCTTAGTTCAAGATCCCTAAAACAGAACCTGAGAAACAGAATTGGATGCATTTAACTTACTGGGTAAGCATACTCAGGAGAAGAGGAGTGAGAGAAAACCTGGTCTGAGATAGGAAATAAGCAAGGATGTAATCTTTCAACTGGGGTTTAGCTTTTGTCCCATCCTAAGAGGGAGAGCCAGGGCAACATTAGCTCTGAGGAGACAGTTACTGGCCTTGTGGGGCAGGGATGTGGAGTTTATAACCATCAGAGAATAGTGGCTACTCCTTGGCCAGGACATTTTCCCAGGTGAAGGGATGGATGAATGCCCTAAGCATCCATTAGTTGGAGGATGAGTTCACTGGCCCCATATAGTGGATTGGGACATGGTACAACATCCAATATATGTGCACTCTCACTTTCTCCTTTCTCCCTCCCTCCTTCCCTCTCTTTTCTCTCTGTATTGGGGACACTTGTTGCTGAGTATCCAAATATAAGGATCTGTAGATTTTTCTCTTGGGAGGACCAGGTTCTTTACAGAGTACTCTAGTCTCTTGCCTGAGTATCTATTCCTTATTTTCAGCATTCTTGGGGCCAACGAGGGGGGGTAGTCTAATTGGTCATATTCTGTAGCACATAGGCAGTCATGTATGTATTATGTTTGTTCTACTCTTCTGCAACAGTGCTTATGACCTTGAGCCCAGTCCTCTGTCAGGTGATAAAGAGGCATTAAAGGGGTAGAAACTCTGGGAGTCAAATTGCTTCTTAGATAGACCTTGAACAAATTTGTAGTCCTACCCTACAAAAGGAACTGGTTTCACCTACCTGAACCATTCCAGGGTTTTGTGGCACAAATGTTTTGTCATTTTCTACCTTCCTGCTGAATGCTGGCTTTGCTTTTCACATTCGCTGGTCTGCATAGTACGTTGTAATGTGTCTTTCTGCTTCCAAGCTATAAAATTCCTTTGATATCAAATCTGCTGCCATTCCTTTCCAGTTTTCTTTATCTTTGGGGGTTTAATCCTTCTCTCCCCCATTATTCTCATTCTTTTCAATTCTAGGAGATAAATACATATTCATTCACTATGTTAAACTAAAGGACACTTGTTTTTAACAAAATACATTCTAATGTTCTTTATTTTCAGCTATGTTGACAGAAATTTAAAAACCAATTAGTATCTATGTTTCAGTTGTATTATGGACATCCTCTGATTATCTTTGTTAGGCAAAGTGGAAACAAAATGCAGTAAAATAAAAGTGGTAACATATCTTCCTTTAGCAAAGAGAGTCCATGAACATGAATAAACACTAGACTTTATAGGGACAATACCTAGCACCTGTAGGATTGGGTTGCTTGTATTTGTGTGTAGAAGGTACATTGATCCTGTGTGAAATCCTGGTTAATATTGTGTCTCACAACTAATGTTCTTCGTGTGGGTCCAGGATGAGACTTCGGATTCTCAAAATTCTTAGCATATAAGATTCTGTAATATGCAAGTGGAGACTGCACTTCTCAGGGTCTCCAGTCCACATGTAAGTCAGCTTTCAGTCTTTTGTTCCCAGAATGAAGTTTCCTGGACTCTATCTTCACCGTAATATATGGCCATAATAAAAGGAAAACCTGCCTTTCTGGGGAATAACTCAGCCAAGGAAATCCATTTTTATGAGGAAGCCGATTTTCTCTTGGGAGAAACTTTGATTGGGTTAGAATCTATAAACAGTTCCTGCTGGGGTGTTGATAAGGGAATATCACAATGGTTTGGTATTATTATCATTTGACACTATATGAATAAAAGTTGTTGCTACTTTGCTCAAGTAATAATTAAAATATTGATTTATAGGGTACTTTACATTTCTTACAATGTTATCTCTTCAATGGCTACTTTTATTCTTATTATAGTACTGAAAACCATGAACACATGGGACTATTCATATGTAACAGATAAACTAACTGTTGAATGAATTGCGAAATGTACCACAGCTATTTAAGCAGCAGAGCAAAGTGCAGAATTGGTGTTCTGTGATCCGAGTCCTGTATTCTTTCAGCTTCACAGCTCTGGCTCTTTTATTTGCTCTGCACTAACAGACACCTTAAGTGCTTTGTTCTAAGATTGTCTTACAAGTTTAAAAAATATTTTTATTATTTGTAACTACTGTAAAGATCTTTCAAGTTGTATCATCTCCTTGACAGAATCGCCTCTGTCATTCATTGAAGCTATACTTCCAGTTGTAATTGTTACCAACTAGACTCCTGTTTGCTATTCATGTTTCCACAGAGTCTAATCGTTGGCTTATATTTGAGGTTTGTGCATATACCTCTGTGATGTTCATTCTTAGTTTTGTACTGTTTCTCCTCCTGCCATCAAATTATGTCTGTCCCTTAATACCTTGCTATCTCCAAAGCTCTCTGGGTTGACAGAACTTAGTACAAGTGGTTCCAAGGGAAACAGAAAAGCCCTTGTTCACATGGTACAGTCTGGGTAGTGGTTGGAGGGACCAGGACAAATGAATCTTATTACTTGAGCATATGAACTATACTTCCTTAGTGCAGGGGTTATCTGCCTTAGAAATAAGGTTCACGGGTGTTCTTATAAGTTACACTCAGTCATGCGTTACAACAATATGGTCTCTAAGAGCCGTGGGGAATCAGCAGCATGGCTCCAAAGTTGCTGTTGAATAGGTTTTGGGGTGGTTAACTGCATATTTCAGAAATAGATTTTCCAAGTACCAACAGCATAAAAAATATGTTGTATGTAGTTCCAAATACAGCTGTCTTCCACATAATGACATTTTGGTCAACAAGAGATAGCATATTGAGTGGTCCCATAGGATTATAGTGGAGCTGAAAAATTCCCATCACCTAGTGATGTCATAGCGGTCTTCATGTCATAGCACAATGCATTACTCAGTTGTTTGGGGTGATGCTGGTGTAAAGAAACCTACTGTGCTGCCGTAAAGAAACCTACTGTGCTGCCAGTGGTATATAAGCATAGCACATACAACCACAGTAATAAGGTGTAGCATCTAGGTTTGTGTAAGTGCACTCCATGATGTTCAAATAACAAGGAAATCACCTAATGACTCATTTATCAGAATGTATACCTATCATCAAGTGGTACATGACTATAGTTAATTGTACAATTTCCAGCAATATAAAGAAATAACATAATTCTGAAATAATATTTCCTTTGAGGTGCTGAAAGTAGTTTTTTTAAGTGAAGGAGAGAATGGAGTCATCTGTGAATGTAGTATTTTCAATGTTGAGAAGAACAATTGCAAAATGACCTCAAAGAACTAATGTTGTATCCCACTAAAATGATGTTTTCCAGAGTGGAGAGGTCCAGCTGCTTGATTCTTAGTGAGTGTATCCTAATTTTATCTAAATCTTACCAGACAATCTGTCCATGTGCCAAGAGCTCCAGTTGAAGCCAGGGTAGAATTTGACAAGGTCAGGGATTTTAGTCATTCAATTGCCAGTAGTTGGCAAAATGTTCCAGGATACCTGATATTGAGGAGTGAGTAAATTCATTGACAAGTGATGATGCTATGAAGATGTGTGGTTTTTTTTTTGTTTTGTTTTGTTTTTACCAAAATGGTTTCTTTGGGGAGAGTAAAGCATGTAGAATCAGAATGGGACAAAGTCAGCAATGAACTAGAAGCATGGAGAAGGTAGACACACAGGGACCCAGAAGTGGTAGAAGATCAGGTAGAAATAGATTTCTCACTGGAGATGAGGATGAATTGAATAGAGAGAATCGTTCACGTGAAATGAGAGATCAGGTTGGGTAAAAGTAGTGATGTTACATGACAGGATGGTGGCTGCCCTGAAGGATTTGTGTAAGTGGAGATGAGGTGAAATAAGATGTCTTTATAAACCAGAGGGCTCTTTACCTTGGCATCCTAGGGCCATACTGTGCCCAAAGAGGAATTCCTCTTGAGCCAATGGGGATTTTCAAGGACCTCCACAATTGGGGCTTCTGGTTGAAAGATAATAAATGAGGGAAAACAAGCTATGTGCTTGGGAGTGGTGGTGGTTCCTGGTATATCTGACACAGTTTGGGTGATTGCCCCCTTGTTTTTATCTAGGTTGATGAAGTGGGAATCATAAAACTAAATCATAAAAATAAAACAATGTATTTCTAGTGTTTATATTATGGATAGTCAATGTCAACCTTGAGGTTGGTGTTTATTATGAACTAATGTAAACTGAAAGCATTTAAAGATTTTTATGTTTTACTTTTTAAAAATCTTATATTTCCCTTGTGCTAAGTAAAATAGATGTTTCATAAATACTTGTTTTTATTAAAGGATTAAAACTTTTATTTCCTTGAGGGGATAAACATTTTAATGAGCTAATTTTGAGTGGAAAAGATACATACATTTCACTTCTTTGTTTTATTGTTTTTGTTGGTTTAAAGTGAACATCTAAAATTACCTCCAGCTAATTGTAGACATTGTCCCATTATTTTATATTGCCTTAGTAAGAGTGAGTAGTTATTTTTATAAGAAACCTCTTGGTTTCTTGCTTTTCTCAGGTATAAAATGAAAAGATTTGAGGACATGATAGCTAAACCATTTTCCATTATATGTACATTGAGTTCATGCTACTCCTAATACAAATATAACTTTTTCATTCCATAAATATTTCTCTCTCAGAATGAATTGTCTTATATTGATATTCTAGAGGCCCGATGCATGAAATCTGTGCATGGCGGGGGGTTCCCTCAGCCTGGCCTTCGCCCTCTTGCAGTCCAGGAGCCATCAGGGAATGTCTGACTGATAGCTTATGCCCGATCCCCGCAGGGAGCAGGCCTAAGCCAGCAGTTGGACATCCTTAGCACTACTGCAGAGGCGGGATAGGCTCCCGCCACAGCCGCTGCACTGGCCAGCCGTAAACCCACCTTCTGGCTGAGCAGCGCTCCCCCTGTGGGAGCGCATTGACCATCAGGGGGCAGCTCCTGCATTGAGCACCTGCCCCCTGGTGGTCAGTGCATGTCATAGTGACCGGTCATTCTGCCATTCAGTCAATTTGCATATTAGCCTTTTATTGTATAGGATTCTTTGTCCCTACACATTAGCTTGAAGATTCTGTGATATGCACATTATGGTGACTATGCTTTGTTTTTTCTCTGATGCACTAATTTCCCAAATATCTATCCTTCTCTTTGTTTCTTTTCTATTTAGCACTTAGGTCCCTCATGATCAGGTTAAAGTGAATTTCTTCATCTGTCAGTGGCTTAGTTAGGTCTCAGGACAGATGTGCCATTTTTACAATTTCTTTCCCCCCCTGTTCCATTTGTACTATTTACTCCTTTAATACAAGGGCTGAAATGATATCTCTGCATTTTCTGTATATTTTTATAGAGGCTTGGCTCATTATGCCTGATGGGCTTCTAAAATCACTTCCTAACTCCTATAGGATTACTTATGTCTGTGTCTTGGAAATGTGGAGACTTATTTACCTAAGTGATGTGATTCTTTTCTTTGTGTTTTTGCTTTTCTCCTCCCAACACACAAGGCAACTTGTCTGTGCTACAATAATTCTGATTCTCATTTTTTATCATTTGCTGGATTCTGGAGAAAGAAGTCTTGGGAACTTGAGAAGTAGTGACTTGTTTCTTTGTTTCTTGACATTTTTCCCTTCTTTTGCATTCATTTGCATAGACCCTGTTGGAGTGAATTTATGTGCAAGTTTGCTCTGTGAACACTGTTTAACAAAACCAGATATCTATTCTCTGAGAGTACACAGAAATATGCTAGGGCTGCTTTAAAATGGCTGGTGATGAGAAAACAGGCAATAATTGTGCACTAACCAGGTGGTCTTCCTGTAAACTTAATGAACTTAGAGAAATACTACTTGAAAGATGGCCTTTTGATTTGTGTAGGTTCTGTTATAATACCTATAAAGAACAAAAGGGAGAATGGAATTTCTGTTTCTGAGAATTCTATATTCACATGTATCATTAACATAATATATTTGTCGCCCAGCTGGAGTGGTTCACTTGGTTGAACATTGTCTCATGCACCAAAAGATTGCCAGTTTCATTCCTGGTCAGAGCATGTACATGTGTTGTGGGTTTGATCCCTAGACGGGGAGCATACAGAGGGCAACCAATCGATGTTTCTCTCTTACATAGATGTTTCTCTCTCTTTCCCTTCCTCTCTCTAAACATGTCCTTGGGTGAGGGTTAAAAATATATATATATATATATATATATATATATATATATATATATATATCAACCTAGGAGGCTAGCACCTATTCTTATAAACAATGTGTTAGCTTGATTTTGTAATTTTTAAATATTTAGATTCATGGTATATGGAGTCTCATTTGTATTTTTGCCCTGAATTCTACTAATATTATAGTGGAGGCATGACAATGTGAATATCTACAAAATATTCAGCAATAACTAACTGACTTAGTCTTTCTGTCACATTTCAAATTCTTTTGGGATACAAATTAATTTTGCTAGTTTGAGTGAGGGGGTTATGCTTGAGTGTTTCACAGGTGTATCATGATCAAGTTGTTTAAAGTTAAATCCTTTACCTTCTACTCCTCAATATGCTACTTTTATATTTTATTCATTCAGCACATTTTTTATTGATAACTCATTCTGAGCAAAGCACTTTGCTAGTCACTGGGGCAAAACGATGAGCAAACCATATACAGTCCTTGTTCTGATGGAGTAGAGGAGACAGGTTTCATGTCCAGATGGGGAGCACCACATCTACGTTGTTATCAACCCCTAGATCCTAAATTTATGGATGATTTGGCATCTTTAACCTTACCTATAGCCAACCAGTTGTCAAGTCTGGTTGATATTACCTCTTGTTTTTCTATTTTATCACTTTTACTTATTGCTACTACCACCGCCTTAATTTTACCTTAATTTTATTCTCTCACTAAGACTCCTACTTGTGCTTTTATCTCATTTTCCTGTCTTTAGTATTGTTTTTCTCAAATACATATCTAACACAAAAATTTGTCACTTTACTTACGTTACTATAATTCACCAATTCTTTCAAGGTGGCTCCTATCTCCTTATCTGTTCTCACCCATCTCCTCCCATTACACATACCAACTCCTTATGGGATAAAGTTTAATTTACCATGGAAAAAAGCCCTTCCATGAACAGTTTCCCCACTTACCTTCTTCCCATATCCGTCCCTACTCTCTTCATCAGAATATTTTATACATCTACATTTTTTAAACTAAAAAAAATAGCAGCTCTATGAATAAAACTGCAGCTTATTTTTCATCTTCAGAAGAAAAATAAGAGGCATTTTCTTTAAATATCCAATTAGTTTATCTACCACCATTTATTCATATACACATCTTGAGATAGTTTTGGCAGAAAATCATGTTAACTATGCATGTTTAACAAAAGTAAAGATTTTCAAAGACCCTGTATGATTATTATCTGTGACATCTTTCAAGACATGGGCCCAGAGCATAGTACTGATGGACAGCTAGAATCTTTCTCTATTTGGGGAGATCCAAAAACTATATTAATCTAGGATTGTTAATCCTGGCCTTCTACCACCTTATATAAAACATTGGACAAAAAAACCTCTTTATTCTTACCTATATTTGACATCTTTAATCTTACCTATAGCCAATCAGCTTATCAGTTGTCAAAAATAAAATAATAAAGCACACATTAAAAAGAAGTTACAGCTTTTGATCCCAAACTTGGTATTTACAAGAGGGGCTTTTCAATCAGTAATTTAAAATGAACTTTAGCCCTAACCGGTTTGGCTCAGTAGATAGAGCATTGACCTGCGGACTGAAGGGTCCCAGGTTTGATTCCAGTCAAGGGCATGTACCTTGGTTGCGGGCACATCCCCAGTAGGGGGTGTGCAGGAGTCAGCTGATCAATGTTTCTCTCTCATTGATGTTTCTAACTCTATCACTCTCCCTTCCTCTCTGTAAAAAATCAATATATTTTTTAAAAATTTAAAAAAATAAAATGAACTTTATCCAGAACTGTTTAATGAGCATATAAACTGACAAGTGCTTTATGAGAAAGATAGAAAAATTATTTATATATTTAAATATCTTTTTCTATTCATAAACTTTTAATATTTCACATTAAAGCTTTTTGGGTGACAAAATGTACTCAGTATTCAATTAAACTTTTATAGTTCAATCATATATACCCATTTTTATTTCTTCATAAAGTAGCCAGATAATTAATGTGACTGTTTAAAATGTTTAAATAAAAATTAACTTAGTAAATACTGAAACTAAATTTACCTGAAATGAGCATGGAAATGTCACCACAAGTTCAGGTATACTTGCCCTAAAAATAAGTTGGGACATGTATTACTGAAGGAAACATTCTCTGTACCAGTCTTAGAGAATACAATATATGTATTTTCTTAGTAGATACCTTCACGTTAGTGTCTCCTGGGTATTTAAGACTGACCATGTTCCGAGCCAATTTCATTATCTCGCCCCTAAAAACCTATAATTATACCTGCTTCCTTAGCTAAATTAGTGGCACAGTAACTGTCTTTCCAGAACATAATCTATCATATCAATTAGTCCTTCTTTCCTCTTACCTACTTCTAATAAGTCATCAAATGACACAGACTTTACCTTCCAAACAGCTTTTAAATTCATCCTTTTCCTTTAGTATTATTGCTTTCTCTCCAAACCCCCTGCCCTCATCTCTCACTCAGATAATTCCAGTAGCCTGCCAAGTGTTTCCATTGTCGTGATTTCTTCTTATGTCAATGCAATAGACATTTATGACAGTTCACTTTCTAAAATGCAACTTTGACCTGTTAGTACCTGGCTTTTAGCCTCTCAATGAACTCTTCTTTTCCACAGGATCAAATCAAGTTCCCTCGTGACATGACCATTGCGTTTGCTACCAGTTGCATTCCTTTTACTCTGGTTCATGTTTTGCATCCTAGCAACATTATACCATGCTAAGTTCCTCTCTTTACAACACACACTTACACTTACCTTGGAATGCTGCTTCTCCATAATTGGTTGTTGAATTAATATACACTATTTAAAATCCAATGTGAATACTACAGATAAACTAAAATAAAATGACTAGAGAGTTGTCCCTCCTAAGACATTGTTTTTCCCTGAAAAGGCTCATTTTATTCCACCAAGATAGAATTATTCACCTTGTTTTTGCTACCTTTCTAATTTACAAATGCTTATATTTCATTTAACAGGATACCTTAAAAATATTTATATATTTATTTCCCTTAAGAGCATGCTAGCTACAAAAAGGAAACATGCATTTCATTCTAGTAGCTTGCAGTTGGTTCCATATGCTGGTAACCAACTCCTGAGTTCTCTTCTGAACATAATTCAGAAGCCTACCTTATAATACCTGTCTCCAATACTTGGCTCATCTAGCTCCCCATCATTCAATGAGGTCTACCTTTAGGCCATTTGAAGCAATAGATGTGAGTGGTAAGATAATATTTTTCAAATGTAACTTTCAATATAAAACATGATTATAAAGAAAATTAGAAATATTTATGTATGTTTCAATGTCTTCTTGAAAATATGTTGTTGACATTGGATGATCACAGGTATAATTGCAGAAGCAGAATTAAGCATACACCAGTTGGTTGTGATAGTTAGGAATTTTACTTTCATAGCAATTAGTACTATGAATATAATTTTATTAACTTTCGATTGAATTATTAGTCCTAAAATTTGTCCATATAACAGAAAATACAAATGGACTCCCATTGGTGTAACTTATAGCAATATTTAAAGAGTGGATTATATAAGACTGGAACCAGGTCATGAAATATCTATATATATAAAAGCCTAAGCAACAGGCTGACCAGCTAGTCAGTAGCTATGATGTGCACTGATCACCAGAGGGCAGATACTCAATGCAGTAGTGGAAATCACAGGCATGGAAACAGGAAACAGACTGATGAATCTCAGAGGGAAGTGGGGAAAGGAGAGGGTGGGAAGAGATTAACCAAAGATCTTATATGCATATTAGAGACCTGGTGCACTGATTCATGTACTGGTGGGGTCCCTTGACCTAGCC
Source organism: Plecotus auritus (assembly GCF_963455305.1). Lineage (NCBI taxonomy): Eukaryota > Metazoa > Chordata > Mammalia > Chiroptera > Vespertilionidae > Plecotus > Plecotus auritus. Next base: position 74,056,119 of record NC_137773.1, read on the forward strand.
TGCAACCTCTTGCAATCCGGGACCCCTCTGGGGATGTTGGAGAGCTAGTTTTGGCCTAATCCCTGCAGGTCAGGCCGAGGGACCCCACCAGTGTATGAATACATGCACTGGGCCTCTAGTGTAGATATAATACCAGAGTTAAGGTATTTTACATGTTCAACTTGTAGCCTCTTAATCTTCTCAATGTAATCAGAGTAGGAACTTTCCTAAGCTTGATTATATTACCTAATTATTCATATTCTGGATGACATTGATTTCTATGGGTACACACAGGGATGTATCCAACACTGCTCATTTGTTTTGTGAGTGTGTCATGTTTTGCTTAGGTTTTCACAAAAATATAGTAAGATTCTTTGAATCTTTCTAGGACAAACATTCACAAACGAATAAATATTGTGGGTTTTTTGCACTCAGCTCTGACACAACAATTTTTAAAAATTTTTTATTGATTTTTAGAGAGGAGGGGGGTGGGAGAAAGAGAAACATTGATGTGAGAGTGAAACATTAATCATCTCCAAGCAGGGATGTAACTCACAACCGAGGCATGTGCCCTGACTGGGAATTGAACCAGCAACCTTTTGGTGCATGGAACAATGCCCAACCTACTAAACCACACCAGCCAGTTCTGGCACTATAATTTTTATTTGAAGATTGTAATTCAACAATTATTCAACAAGTTGTATCAGTTTCTTTAGCTTGGTTCTACTCTCTCATATAGGCATTCTAGTTTGGCAAGGATTTTTCTTAAAATTTGGCTTAAAGTCCAAAACATAATATTGTACTAAAGAGACGAATGACCAACATCTCCTTTTTGATGGTGGTGTTGGGCATTGCATTTACACCAATGCTTATAAAATAACATTAACATTTATGGCCAATATATGATGCATTTGACTTACTAATCTTAAAAGTAACAAATGTTTAGGTATTATTTTGGGGTATTCTTTTAAGATGCTTTTCTCTAATGCTATAATTTTTTATTTTGATGTAGTATAAGATTTAAAATTATTATTTAAAAATTTCTTTGTTATATTACACCCATTATTTCATCTACCCAGACTTGTTTTAATTCATGCATTTGTTTTGTTGATTATTGAAATATAACAGTTGGAGAAGGGAATGATGAGGTAGGCAGACTCTTGGTTAAGGCAGCAGATGGTATAGATTAATCTTACTGAAACTGTAGTCTTTTTCTCTTGGATAGTTTTATCTGTCCAGATAAAGAGAAAAGGGCTGGAGAGACCAGTATTAGAGCAGCTGGGCTCTATTCTTTGGTCCCTCTATGGTTTAACCCCCAAGCCAACCTTACCTTTCACATTACTCAGTGTAGGTTTTCTAAATGGGCTGAAACTATAAGAACATATTTGGTTTCTCTAAATGCACATAAAACATTGTATGCCTGTAATTCTCCTGGTGACTGTCAGAGAACATCTGGGATGTGACCTCAGTGACCTTGAATCAGAGTCCAGTGGGCTCCTTTTCTTACATTTTCTTTGCCAGCGCCCCAGGTCTCCACTTTTGGACAGAATGAGGGATGAGCAAGTGGTCCATCCTTCCACAGGATATTAGTCTCATTTGGGGCTCTACCAGGGAAGGATCTGCTTCTAAGGATATGCATGTGGCTCTTGGCAGCATTCGATCCTCACATGCTTCAGATCCAAGGACCTCATTTAGCTGACTGTATTGTCCATCTAATTCTATTGCTCCTTGTGAATCTATGACAGCTACCTCCTTTTATGTGACATGGTATGGCTTTGAGAAACTCCATGAGGCTATTTCTGACCAATTGCTACTTTTGAGCAGCTATTAAGAGCAGAAGAAACTGCTCGGTATCTTGCTGCTTCCTAGGCTTTCCTTGGAAAGTAGACACAATTTTTCCTCTGTATTAGGATTTGCCCCATTCCCTCTCTTGCCCTATGGAGCACATCCAGTGTTTCTGTCATCTTCATTTCCTTGAGTGTGTTGGGCCCTGGAGGAGGGCCTGCCTCCTCCAGGGTCCACACTGTGCAGTCATGCCTTTCTTCTTTCCCTTCTCTTTTCCGTTCACTGTCCTTCTAGGCCAAGGTAACTCTTTCTTGTATCTGGAAGTTGGGGTTTTGAAAAGAAAGTTATACTCCTTGTCATACTATAAACCTGTCATTCGTACTCCTAGCTGTCTTTATCCTCTTGAGACCTAGGCTTTTGAATTTCAAAAGTCAAAAATGTGACATTTTTGTTTTATCTTCTTTCTGATGTTTCCATACTTTCATGAGTGAACAACAAAAGGAATGCCCTAGAGCCTGCCCAAATAGAAAAAAAGCAAAACACCACCCCACAATGACTTATCTATCAAAATATTATTCTGCTGTAGCTATGTAATGAATATATTAAAAAAGATACAAAGTTCTTATTTATTTTATCCTCAACAATAGCTGAAATAATCATTTCAGCAACCATTAAACCAAATAATTATGTATAATTTTGAAAAATTCAGATGGAGTATACCAATTCTACTACAACATAAATATGTTGCTGTTATTGAGTTCTTAAAGTTCTATTTATGATTGTCTTGCCTAGAGAGAATGACAAGACATATGCCAAATATATTTTCAAACTGCAATCACTTGATAATATAACAAATATGTCTCACATCACTTTTTAGATACTAAAAAGTATGATATATTTTAAAATTAGTGACTCTGAGATAATACATCCTTAATAGGTTGGGAATTCTGTTCTGTCACCAGATTTTCTTGCCCTAGTAAAATGTGAATACACATCAACTTCATGAATCACTTCCTACTTAATGCCAGTTTCTACCATCAACAATTAGGGGGCATAGTAAACCCACCATACCCGTGAAAGTTCCCCAAGTGGCAGACTTCTGTGAGCTTTCCTGCTGCTCTTGATATTTTTCCCTCAAAATTGTCCATTGCTATGGATGCCTCATTATACCACTGCCTTGCAAATAAAACTGCTCAGGGGAGTTAAATAACATTCCCTCCCTCCAGTCATTGCTATGGTGGATAAGGCAAAGCATATTATAAGTACCAGAACATTCTAGTCCAGCCGTGGGCAAACTACGGCCTGCGGGCCAGATCCAGCCCGTTTGGCTGTTCTATCCGGCCCGCGGAGCCGAAAGAGCGGAGGGTTCTTTTGCTCTCCCCTCCGCTCCTTTACTTTGAATTTATATTAGTTCACACAAACACTCCATCCATGCTTTTGTTCCGGCCCTCCGATCCAGTTTAAGAACCCATTGTGGCCCTCGAGTCAAAAAGTTTGCCCACCCCTGGTAGTTATTCAGATCTAGGCTGGAATGTGCAATAGGAGGGGTAATGGTTTTTTTCTTTGTTTCTCACTCTAGCATGTTATAAGTCAAGGGGTCAGTTCTTTGCATTCATACACATCCAGTCATTTATCCATGCACATAACCAATACCAACAAAACTGATCACAAAGAATTTTTGGTGAGAATAGTTTTTGTTAGGGCTAGCCCTTCACCATGTGAATCTCCAAAAGCCCAGGAACTCTCCATCTTAAGACCTAACACATTTTCCTTCAAGATTTATCACTTTCTTAAAGTGATTGATATTTTCTTGGGGTAAAATAAAGAACATAACAGCCATATAAGTGCTGCTATGGTTTGTCTTAGTGAAAAAGATCAAGTAGTTGAACCAATAAGAATTAGGCTTAGTTCTAATGAATTGGTGTAAAGGTGTCAGTGAGAAGTAAACCGTAGCTCTAAAGTCAAAATTAAGATAGGAGTGCTGATGAGAAAGGGGTCTTACTTTGGTATCAGGATATGTGAAAAGTAAGCGCTGTCATATGATGGAACTGTGGATTGTATAAAGTATGAGACAAGATCCATCACATGCCTTACCCATGATCAAGTAACTGATGAATGGGCCCCATCATAGTCAAGCTGTGATGTGAGAAGAGTCCATAGCTATTCCAGTCACCAGCCATTTCTACTCCTGAAGAAAGCTTTGCGATGAGAGTAATACTTCCATTTTCAATACTGTATACAACTAGTAGTCTCTGTTCTTTCCAATATTTGACATAACTCTCAGTTTGAGCAATCAATATGTGGAAAAGGGAGGCTTGTGATAAAATATTTATATTTGCCCTTAAATTTCTCAAGCTAATTTGTTAGAGGTCAAGAATAATCTAATATTAATAGCTCTTTGTGAAGCCATAGTGGGTCTTACTGATCATGGTTTCCTTTTCTGTGGACAAAATAAACTTTCGTTAGTTTTAGCTCTTCTTATCTTTACGGTATAAATTAAAATATCATGAAAATTGTTTTTTATCTCAGGGATTTAGACCTTACTCTTCAAAAATAAGATGAAAATGAATTATTCCTTTAATATTTAGTAACTTTATTTTAATATAATACATGTTGATTTATGCTTAAGATTAAACATAAGACAACCTGAAGAATTTTAAAAGGAAGAATAAGCAACACTTTCCAGAGTTTTGCCTTATTTCATTTTGAAGATAATTATCACTTTCATCTTAAAGTATTCTACAGCAATAATTCCATCACATTACTTTTCAGAGTTTGACCTTGTTTGTCATGATGGAAGCACATAGCATTATCAAAAACTTTTTAAAACTTTGTGTATTTTTTGTCAACAATATTTAAAAAGAATACAATACTCATGACAACAGTATGTTCTATTAAATCACTATATTTAATTTATAATAAATTATGCCGCAGTTCCTTAATAACTGATGTCTACAGGTATATTTTATGCAAATATTAGGCAGATATAATGAAAATCAATAAATATTTTTATGTCCTATAAATTGAAAATCAGCATAAGATATATAGAGATACATACTTTAGATTATTAACTTACAATGCACTAATGATACTTAATTTCAGGTTTCATACTATATTATAGTCTGTACTATTATTTTAAATATGTAGTATAGCATTTCTTCTACTAACAAAAGAGTAGGGTAATAAGAATATTGTAATATACTTTCTAATTCTGCAAATTTTATTTTATACAACTACAGGCCCAGTGCACGAAATTCGTGCACGGGGGGCGGGGGGTGTCCCTCAGCCCAGCCTGCAATCTGGGACCCCTCGAGGGATGTCCGACTGCCCATTTAGGCCTGATCCTGGTAGGATCGAGTCTAAATGGGCAGTCGGACATCCCTCTCACAATCCAGGACTGCTGGCTTCCAACTGCTCGCCTGCTTGCCTTCCTGATTGCTCCTAATTGCTTCTGCCTGCCAGCCTGATCACCCCCTAACCACTCCCCTGCCAGCCTGATTGATGCCTAACTGCTCCCCTGCCAGCCTGTTTGCCCCTAACTGCTCTCCCCTGCAGGCCTGGGTCCCCCCCAGCTGCCCTTCCCTGCAGGCCGGTCGCCCCCAACTTCCCTCCTCTGCCAGCCTGGTCACCCCTAACTGCCCTCCTCTGCAGGCCTGGTCCCTCCCAACTGCCCTCCCCTGCTGGCCATCTTGTGGTGGCCATCTTGTGTCCACATGGGGGCATCCATCTTTGACCACATGGGGGCAGCCATCTTGTGTGTTGGAGTGATGGTCAATTTGCATATTCTTTTATTAGAGAGGATAGAGGCCTGGTGCATGGGTGGGGGCCAGTTGGTTTTCCCTGAAGGGTGTCCCGGATCAGGGTGGGGGTTCCCTTGGGGCATGGGGTGGCCTGGGCGAGGAGCCTGTGGTGGTTTGCAGGCCGGCCATGCCCCCCGGTGACCAAGTGGAGGCCCTGGTATCTGGGATTTATTATCTTCTACAATTGAAACTTTGTAGCCTGGAGCGGAGGCCAAGGTAGGCCAGGGCTGCAGAAGCTTGGCTTCCTCCATCGCTGGGGGCAACCCTAGCCTCCTGCTCTCTCCAGCTCTGTGGCTGCTGCCATTTTTCTTGGGATTTATTTATCTTCTATAATTGAAACTTTGTAGCATTGAGTGGAGGCCTGGGCCAGCAAGGGCAGGTGGAAAGCCTGGCTTCCTCCATTGCCAGGGAAACCCAAGCCTCCCTCCTGCTCTCTCTGTGGCTGCAGCCATCTTGGTTGGGTTTATTTGCATATTCGCTCCTGATTGGTTGGTGGGTGTGGCTTGTAGGCATGGCTTATGGGTACGGTCAATTTGCATATTACTCTTTTATTAGGATAAGGAAACAAGAAAACATAATAACATAATAGATGTTAAGCACTGTTTCAGACAACAAAGATATAACTTATTTGTCTGGATCCCCTGCATTCTTTGCTAAGTGAATGATTCGAAAGATATAAAGTTATTGTTGTCTACTTTATCCTCAATCAAGTTTAGAATGATCATTTCTACAATCATTCAATATAACCTTATCAACATGATCTTGCATATAATAATTTTTATTCTGAATGAAATCAGACTTCTTACTGTGATTCAGTAAATATATATAAAACCACGTTAAAACACATTCTCATTCTATATAGACCATTAAATCCCATTGAATTTCTTAATAATTTTTAGAATCACAATGATCTTTTGATAGTATCAAAACATTCTCTCACTTTGTAGTGTTCTTAATAAAATGCATAATAAGTTTCTACATTAGGTTCTATGCAACATTAAATGATCAGTAGCTGTATGGTGACGAGATTAATGCCATGGCTCCATAAACCTCACATGGGAAACATGGTGACTGCATGCTTTACATATGCTGCACTGGTAAGGAAACACATTTCTAATCTAGATTTCTTTTATTTAAAAAAATGCTAGAAAATACATTATTGGCAAAATTTTAAATATATATATACATTTTAGTTGGATACAGACCAATATTCAGTAATATGAAGGCACATCAGTTTTATTTTATTTATTTAAATTTTTTTATTGATTAAGGTGTTACATATGTGTCCTTATTCCCCCATTAGGCACATCAGTTTTAATTGTCTATCAACTACAACAATGTTCTTGTAGGAAATATCATAATAAAAAGAGAACACAGTCCACAAAGAAAGCTGTTCTACCTTACTCAAAATATTAAAATATTTTTATTAAAAACATTTCTTATAATGGTAACTAAACCTTTAACCACATTCTTGAAAAATAGTTTAAGATCATCTATGAAGTAAAAAGTGAAACATAAGTTTCCTTTCCTATCTTCATGTTAGATATTGCCCAGTTATACAGACTACATGGAAAGATTGGGGTGAATCCCTAACAGAGAAAACTCAATGATAGGTAGCCCCCTTTTACCTTGATTTTTGTTATAAGAAGATATTTAAGAAATTACATTCTAAAACCACAAACTAATTAAAAAGTAAAGACAAGCCCTCTGCATCTTTTCAGAGCAAGGAACTGTTTTCAAGTCAGGCACTTCATAAAGTCCTTTTTGTTTTTATGATGTCAAATAGGTGCATCCCCACCTTCCACTTTTTCAAGATGTTCATAAACTTTTGCTGACACACATTTTTTAGTTGTCATTCCCCGCCTCTGGCTCCCAAATACCTAGACTGTAAAATTTGATTCTGGTCTGTCAACCAGTAAGTGGATATAATTATTTCTCAAGTAGTGAAGGTGAAGTGTGACAGTCATTTCATATCCGTGGCCTTTTCCAAGCTCTAGGTTTCTTTCTCTTTCTCTGCTTCTATGGACCATCTCAAGAGAGAAGGAAGCCAGGGCTTACAGAGCTGGGGTTTTTCTGATGGGCTACCTTTTCCATCAAACTATGCTTTTAAAATTAGAATTGATAACAGGCAAAAGCTAAAACACAATTTATAGCTTCCCAGCCTCTTCAAACTTAATTGTGATATGTCATTGTTCCCCAGGAGACTGCTAATCTTGTGTAAAACAAACAAACAAAAAAACAGTAAAAACAAACAAACACCAGAAAACAGCCCTTTAGTTTGGTTCACAGGATAATTATTGGAGAGAAATTCTACAAATTGTACAAAGCATTATATTACTGCTCTAGTGTGGCCTTAACCTCAATAATATTGTTGGTTAATCATGGCAGGGGTCCTAGTTACATTAGTCAGAGGATGTTAATCATGCAATTAAAATGCTAAATATTTCTTGTCTTTAAAAGTTTTATTTTAGAAATAATATTACAAATTTTTGTTTTCTTTAAACATATACTTTACCTTATTAGGCTAGTATTTCTCAAAGTGGGTAATTAGATATTAGAATTACTTGAACTGGTGTTAAAAATGCACAGCCCTGGGTTCAAACTTCTGAATCAAAGCTGGGAGGTCAAGGGAAGCACCTCCATTTTTACAAGATCTGTGCTCCCATCCCTCAATGTGACACTGACATATACTAAAGTTTGCAAACTATTGACTTACACACAACTCAGAAATCAAATTTTAATGGCTTTAGTAAAAACCATGCCTGATCAATTTATTTTCCTTTTATAAAAAAGGATAAGCTTTGTTAATGGGAATAAAATGGTTTCAATTTTTATTTTAACTAAGCTTTTAGAAAAATCTATCCTAGAAATGTAAAGAATATAAAGAATGGATCTTTCTACTTTGTAGGAATCTTGCTGATCATGCCAATAAAAATAGCCTTGTTTGTTTTTGTATTCCCATTGAAAAGATGGAAAGACACAGTGCTTAAAGTGTATCTGTATGAGGTGAGGAAAAGTAGGTTTACAGTTGTATACAATAATGAATAAATAATACCTTAATAAATTCTTTCAGATACTCACAACTGTAAACCTACTTTTGCCCATCCCTGTATATTGATGTCCAATAGATGCTTATAGAATATCTCCATATTAATATGGTGATTAATATAATGTCATTGTATTGAATTATGAAATTCTATAATTATACTTGTCTCTCCCCAATTATTATTTGAATTTAATAGAACTTCCTTATTTTCATCTTTTGGAGTTATCTATTTTTCATTACATGTGTTTTCCTACATTTGAGTAAAGACAGTATAGATGCATATAGGTAACTTTTCTATAATAATAACAGTTATCACTTGTTTTGATAAAATTTCTAGGCATTGTACTTAGAAGTTTATATAAAACTAGAGGCCCGGGGCATGACATTCATGCACTTGGGGCGGGGGTCCCTCAGCCAGGCCTGTGTCCAGGAGCCCTTGCGGGATTTCTGACTGATGGCTTAGTCCTGCTCCTTAAGCAATCGGACATCCTTAGCGCTGCTGTGGCCACTGCGCTCGCCAGCAGTCAGCCTGGCTTCTGGCTGAGTGGCGCTCCCCCTGTGGGAGAGCACTGAGCTCCTACATTCAGTGTCTGCACCCTGGTGGTCGGTGTGCATCATAGCGAACAGTCATTCTGCCTTTCTGTTGATTTGGATATTATCCTTTTATTATATAGGATGCTTAATTATCAGAATAATAGATATCCTGATTTTACCAGTGTGGCCATTGAGATGCAAATTCCCTAAGGATCTTCCAAGAATTCTTAGGTAGCTGGAGAGAAAGTAGTGGTTTGAAAATAAGTTTGGCTGAACACACAAAGGCTGTACTCTTAGCAGTCATGCAACCCTGCTTCTATTGGTTTTCATGATGAAACAGGCTTAAAATAAGATGACTAAGTGATTAGGTATCACCTCCATTTCCTCATGCCCCTTTTGACAATTCTGATATCATTTCATTCATTCCTTATTCATTCATGTGCCTATTCATACAACTAATGTCTTTGTGGAATCCACATTCTAGAGGAAAAGAGAGAAAAAATAAGGAAGAAGTAAATATGTCCTAAGTCAAGAGGTGGTACATGCTACAAAGAAAAATAGAGTGTAATGAAATAAAAAGTGATAGTAGGAGGTGTTATTTTTATATTGATTGGTTAGGGGAGCCTTTTTAGTAATGAGACCAATGAGGGAAAAGCACTCTAGGCAGAGGGAACAGTCAATGCAAACACCTGAGGACAGAGTGTGCTCATGTGTTTCAGAAACCACAGGGAGGCTAGCTTGGCTGGAGTAGAAGAGGGAGTGGAGGCCAGAAGTGGAGGCCAATGAAACAGTAGAGGGATCAGGACTTTCAGTTCTTTGTAGGCCAAAGCATGGACGAAGGCTTTTCTTTTTTGTGAGATGGGAAGCTGGAAGAGTCTTTTAAACAGAAGAGTGGAATACAGACAGTCTTATTTTTTAGAAAGATCTTTCTGAGTTGTGTGGAGAATAGATTGAGTTTAGTGTACTGGAAGTAGGTACTTCCTGCTAATGTAATAGACCAAGTGAGACCTGATGGTGGTTTGACTAGTATAACAGAATTTCAAATGGTTAAAAGTGGAATGTTTCTGAATATATTTTGAAGGTTCATCTGACAGGACTGGATGTAAAATATAAAAGAAAAGAGACAAATTAAGCAAAACATAAAATTTTTTGGCATGTGTAACCAAATAAATAGCATTTCTTGAGATGTGTACTTGTGAGGTATGGAGTTGGGTGAGCTTTTTTGTTTGGGAATATGGGAGACTCAGAATTCTATTTTCGTCGTATTAAGTTTGGAGTCCTCATCACCTAGATCAGAGGTATGCAAACTACGTCCATGAGCCAAATCTGCCTTCCTAATTGTCTTTGTAGGGCCCACAAACTAAGGATGGTTTCCACATCATTAAAGGTTGAGAAATAACTAAATACTATTTTGTGATAAGTCAAATTTATATGAAATTGAAGTTTCAGTATGCATTAATAAAGTTTTATTGTAACATAGCCACACTCACTGTCTATTTTGTTCATGGCTGCTGCTGTGCTCCAAGAGCAGACTGGAGTAGCTGCACACAGACCATTTGCAAAGCTGAAAACCTTTATTGTATGGACTTTTACAGAAAAAAGTTGCTGCCCTAACCTTGATGGTCTACCACAATATTATGCTAGCTTGAAATGTTGGGAAGTTAGGCAGGAGCTTCTGCATCAGCCTCAATAAAAAAATGGCTTGATTTTTGCTCATCTATAATAATCTATAATAATAAAAGCATAATATGCTAATTAGACTGGACAGCCAAATGACCTTCTGGACATTCTTCTGGATGACCTTCTGGAATGATCAGTGGGCAGGGCGTGGGGCCAGCAAGCCTGCACCACCAGGCCAGCCATGGTGGTCCTGGCGTGCCCCTCCGCCCCCCCCACCACCGCCTTCTGCAGAGGCCACTGGAGAGGCGGCACTGGGACTGGGTCCATGCAGCCGCGGGTCCCGGTGCTGCCCCTTCCTCAGAGGCGCAGGAAAGGGCGAGGTACGGGCTGGTCCTGGGCCCAGCACAACCCCTTCTGCACTTCCGCAGAGGCAGGGGGACAGGGGTGGCACGGTCCCAGAGCCTCCTCAGAGGCAGGACAGGGCATGACAGCAGCGTCTCAACCTCCCCTGGCCAGCTCAGCCCCAGATTGCCCCCCCCCCCCCCCGCCACCAGTGGGCGGGGCCAGCGCTAAGGAGCAGCAAGCCCAGGTTCTGGTTGAGTGGCACATTGCCCCCCAGCACCCCTCCCCCACACCCCTGTCCCACTCAGCTTAGGGCTGGTGAGCGCACCTCCAAGGCAGGCAGGCGGTAAAGAGCGAGGGGTCCTGGACTGCGAGATGGATGTCTGAGTGCCATCTTAGGCCCAATCCCTGGGGGGTCCTGGACTGCAAGAGGGCACAGGCCAGGCTGAGGGACCCCACCCCCACCCCCATGCATGAATTTCGTGCACCAGACCTCTAGTTTCTTTATAATCTTAGTCATAAAAAATCAACATGTGTACGAGTTTTAATGGAAACATCAGTGCTGTTACCAACAGTAGATCACTTTTGGTGAGAAGAAACTTCTGTCAGGCCAAGAAAGGAGATGGTGTTTCATATAGGGATCTTTTTAATTCCACAAAATGTATGTATCATGTAGGGTTTGATTTATTTTATCTAAGGAATCTCTGTCTTGGCCTGGAAGGACCAGTGTTTCACATAGTGTCAAACAAAACTAACGTGCTGTCAAAATAATCTCTGAAATTAAGTAGGATCATCAGAGTAGATTATAGGAAGGATTTTCTATCATTTTGGGATATGCTAAGCAAAAAGAAGAAATGTAATACTTTATTTTTATTGAATTACAGATTCATCTCCCTCTAACTCCTAACTAGAGTAAAGGAATTGAACTGGATTGCTTTTAGAAACTGATGCAGTGGTACTGGTGTTATTATTAAGAAAACAAACAAACAAAAAAGGACTTCTATTGGCCCCAAACTAAATAAAGTTGATAATTTGGAAGACTGTGAGACGATCTTTCTCTTCTGAGAGCTGAGCTGAATTAGTACGTGAGCCTGTGAGAATGATAGTGTTCAAGGACATGGGTACATGCTGCAGTGCCTAATTCCCCCTGAATTTCAGATTTTTTTTGGTTCACTAGTTTGAGATATATAGAATTGCTTTATATATACATATGAAAAACTGTAAAATATATTCAATATGTGAAAAGACCCTTGCTTTACAACCTTTTCTATCTCGTGGAGCTTTTCTTCCTTTCTATAAAAAGACATATGGGAGGAGAAATGATCAAATCCCCGGCAGGAAGGTAATACCTGCTGAGCTGCTCTGACTGAGGCGAGGCTGCCACAAAGCCCCCTAAGTGTGTGAGATACAGTCTTCATAAAAATGAGTCAGGGCTTGCTCTGTGACAGGTAGAATCTTCCATTTCGTAAGTTATTTTTAACTTAAAAAATAAAAATTTCTGTGAATTCTATGCTATTGAACCTGCTTCTTAGCACTTAATCATGTAAGGTTTTTTGAAAGCATGATTTTCCTTTTGAATATTTGATGATATGCAGTAGGAGAGGAAAAATACGCAAGCATGCATCACCAAATCTTTTGATTCCACTTTCACCTTGGGAGTATTACATGAGATTGGACAAAATTAAATGTAGATATGCACACCAGTGGTTATAAGCCATAAAATACAAGGAAAGGGCCTTCAATTCTCAAAGATTTAGCATCCAGGGACATTTTGTCCTCCTCATTTACATATGCCGTGTGACTCACATCATTATTATTACGAGTCTTATTAGAAGTGTCTGCATTTATCTATTATTCATTTAGCCACCGTATGGACAGGAAACTTTGTCAGTTATCATACAGACTAATATTTTCATCTTTATTTTGATTTTTTTGGCTTTTAATTTTGATACAAGCAAAACATTACTGTATTAACATTTTATTGTTGATAATCCCACCAGTAACATCTGACAATTAAGGGAAGTTATGTTAGAAGACCCTGGAGTTCTGTTAACTAAATAGAATGCCACATAAAAATGCAGAAAATTTTTGAGCCTGTCTGCACAGGTGATGGGATTGTTAATTTTACAGGTCACTTTCCAGAGCATGAATAGTATGTAATTGACCTGTTTCACAGAAATAGATTATGTGAGTTGAAAAAAACCCCACCAAATCAACTCTAATAAATTCATATGATCTCCTGCTACATGAGCTACCTGAGCTAGTTTTCTGTATTTTCATAGCTCTTCAGGAACTTTTGATCAATTATTTATATGACCTGTAATGAAAATTTCAAAATGCAGCAAAGATTCCAAGTTAGCCTTAATTTTCAAGATGCTCTGGGTGTATTTATTTATTAACGTGTGAGGAGATGTTTAAAAGCCAGGATGGCAAATGGTACAATCTTTTATAATGAAACTAGGGGCCCAGTGCACAAATTTGTGCACCTTAAAGGGAACTGTGGGCCGTGAGGCTGCGGTGGGCACAGGGGCAGGTCTTGGCCCATCCTCGTGCCTCTGTCCGGCCCCTTCTGCCATGGATCCCCGGACCCCCTAGCTGCTGGCAGCCCTGCTCCTGCTGACATTGCTCCCATGCTCTAATGGTGTTGTCCCCGCTTGCACCCACTGATGGCGCGGAGCAATTGGGGCCAGTGCCAGCAGTTGGTGTGAGCAGGGCTGGCACCATCAGTGGGTGCAAGTGGTGGCTGCTGCCCCAATCGCTACTCAGGAGCAGGGGAAGGTGGAGAAGCCTTGAGGGGCAATTGGGGCTGGCAGCTGCCACTTGCACCTGTTGACAGCACTGAGAGATTGGGACAGCGCTGCGTGCTGGCAGTGGGTGTAAGCAGCAGCTCTGGCACCGGCAGTGGGTGCGAGTGGGGCCATCACCAACAGCAGGTGAAAGAGGCAGCTTGCCAGCCTTGATTGCTCCTCAGGAGCAGGGGGAGATGGAGAAGTCCTGAGGGACAAGCAGGGCTGGTACTGGCAGCAGGTACGCATGCCGGGCAGGACCGTGACGCGCAGGAGCAAAGAATTTTCAGTAACTACCAGAGGCTTGCCCGGATGACAGCGACTGGTGCCCCACCTTGGTCTGGCATCCCTGCTTACCTGCTCCACCATCCTGCCACAGCCAATGCCCGCCATGTTCCGCGTGCGACCCCTGGTGGTCAGCACACATCGTAGTGACTGCTTGTTCGGTTGTCCAGGTGTTTAGTCTATTTGCATATTAGGGTTTTATATATATACTAGAGGCCCGGTGCACAAAATTCATGCATGGGGGGGGGGGCGGTGGTGTCCCTCAGCCCAGCCTGCACCCTCTCCAATCTGGGACCCCTCAAGGGATGTCCGACTGCCCGTTTAAGCCCGATCCTGGTGGGATCGGGCCTAAACGGGCAGTCGGACATCCCTCTCACAATCCAGGGCTGCTGGCTTCCAACTGCTCGCCTACCTGCCTTCCTGATTGCCCCTAACCACTCCCCTGCCAGCCTGATTGATGCCTAACTGATCCCCTGCCAGCCTGTTTGCCCCTAACTGCCCTCCCCTGCAGGCCTGGGTCCCCCCCAACTGCCCTCCCCTGCAAGCCTGGTCACCCCTAACTGTCCTCCCCTGCAGTCCTGGTCCTCCCCAACTGCTCTCCCCTGCAGGCCTGGGTTACTCCCAACTGCCTTTCCCTGCAGGCCTGGTTGCCCCCAACTTCCCTCCTCTGCTGGCTTGGTCACCCCTAACTGCCCTCCCCTGCTGGCCTGATCGCCCACAACTGCCCTCCCTTGCAGGCCTGGTCCCTCCCAACTGCCCTCCCTGCTGGCCATCTTGTGGTGGCCATCTTGTGTCCACATGGGGGCAGGATCTTTGACCACATGGGGGCAGCCATCTTGTGTGTTGGAGTGATGGTCAATCTGCATATTACTCTTTTATTAAATAGGATAGAGGCCTGGTGAATGGATGGGGGCCAGCTGGTTTGCCCTGAAGGGTGTCCTGAATCAGGGTGGGGGTTCCCTTGGGGTGTGGGGCGGCCTGGGCGAGGGGCCTGTGGTGGTTTGCAGGCCGGCCATGCCCCCCAGTGACCCAAGCAGAGGCCCTGGGATCTGAAATTTATTTATCTTCTACAATTGAAACTTTGTAGCCTGGAGCAGAGCCAAGCCTTCTTCTTGCTCTGTGGTGACAGCCATTTCTGTTGGGATTCATGTATCTTCTATAATTGAAACTTTGTAGCCTTAAGCAAAGGCCTGGGCAGGCCAGGGTTCGCGGAAAGCTTGGCTTCCTCCATTGCCTGGGGCAACCCTAGCCTCCTGCTCTTTCCAGCTCCGTGGCTGCCGCCATTTCTGTTTGGGTTTATGTATCTTCTATCACTGAAACTTTGTAGCCTTGAGTGGAAGCCTATGCCGGCAAGGGCAGGTGGAAAGCTTGGCTTCCTCCATTGCCGGGGAAACCCAAGCCTTCCTCCTGCTCTCTGTGGCCGTAGCCATCTTGGTTGGGTTTATTTGCATATTCCCTCCTAATTGGCTGGTGGGCGTGGCTGGTGGGCGTGGCTGGTGGGTGTAGCAGAGTGATGGTTAATTTGCATGTTACTCTTTTATTAGATAGGATACTAGTGGCCTGGTGCACGAAATTCATGCACATTAAAAGGGAATTAATTAGAGGATTTATTTTAATATTGCTATTTTGTTTCCATCTCACCATCGCAGTCTTTCCCAGTCTCTGTCTATCTTTGTTTTTCTGAGTAGTCCTCCAGGCCTCCCTGCCTCCCTCTCTCCCTCTTCCTCTTTCACAGCTGGGAAGGGGGCGGGGCCAGTGGGGGCAACTCCACCCTCTGCCTGCCCTGGGGCCACATTCTGAGAAAGGCTCCTAGAGCAAGCTGGGAGGGAGGAAAAGAAAGGGAGAAAAGGCTGTGAGCTAGTGGGCACTATGTGTGTCTGGGTGTGTGTGGTTATAAATGAGTGTGAGTGCTGGCCTGCCTCCCCCGGCCCGGCCCCACTGCCACAAGTCCCCACCCACTGGAGCCTGCTGTGCGCACAGCCTGGGTATTAGGTTGAGCCTTCGGTCCTTGTGGATGTTATGGACCCTGGCTCTTTATATATAAATATGTAGATTGTTTAAATAGTTGAAGCAAAATTCCCTGCTGTATAAATGCTAAGCTGCTATTCATCTAGGTATAGCTATTTGTATCTGATACCTATTTGCTTCTGCAGACTTAGGTAGACTGCTGGCCAGGAGCTTCTTTAGAAAAATCATGTGTTTTGTACACAATTGTAGTTTAGATAAAACAGGTTCACAGGGGACTGACGGGGTTATAGTGGTCCAGCAGGCAAGAAAACCCAGTGTTCAGGGGCTGAGAGCAGCAAAGGGAGGAGTTCAATGTAATAAACTGGGTTTCACAGTATAATTTAATCATTTAGGAGAATGGTGTTTCTGGGTTTGGTGTAGTGACCGCCACTTTCTCCATCAATATTGTAGTATTCTAGGCAGTATAGATTGGCTTGGGACCATGACAGTATGGATGTGTGGTCCAAGAAAATTTGAATAATTTTAAGACAAATATTAAAGTGTTCTACTTTAGAACTCAAGCTACCCCACTGTGGCATCACCCCTTAATTTAGCAAAACAGAGAGAGAATTTTCTCCCCTCTTGGTTGAGCTGTCTTGTCATTTGTGTTTGCAAACCTCTGAGGTTGGGTGACTGTCAGAATCTGGCCTCGTGGAGATCAGTGGTCTGAACCCACACTGGGTAGGAGAATCCAGGGTGTGGTGGGGGCAGGTGAGACTCCTCTGAAATCTCCAGGGTGGTTTGGGAATGAGGAAAACTTTGTATCCAGCTTGAGCAAATGGAGGCACACAGCCAATAATTCAGGTATTTTGTTTGTTGTAATCTAATTTCATACCTTAACACTGGGAATCTTGTGGGATTTTGTTTGGTGGCAAATCTAGTATTGCAAGAATTTATGATGAATTCACTAAGTTTAGGCCATAGAGGCTTGGGCACACATTTAGTTGTTGTTTTCATAAATATGAAGTAATATCTTTCAAAAATGATCCATCTGTGCAATTGTTTAATCTTTAAAATTTAGTAGGAAAACTTCTGACAGCAGCCATATTAGAAAAATTTCTTCTTTTATTAGTAACTGAGTTCAAAAGTTAACTTTCTTCATATTTCAGAAAATATGGAGGGGCTTGAAAGATTATTCTTACTATTTAATTTCATAATGTTCTCTAAGACTCATTCACAACGTCTCAGTTTTAAAAAGCTGGGACATGTGTCAGATGAATTATTCCACATTTGAAAAAGCAAATGAAAGATGAGGAAGGGTTGCTGCAAACTATGTAAATGGCTTAAAGAAAATCTATAAAGATATACAAGCCGGAGTCCTGAGATAATTTCAGCTGTGAAAGTTGTTCATTGACTTATGTTCAACAATTTCCGAGTCAGTGTTACAAAGATCAAACTTTTTCTTGAGCCTCCTAGGTTATTCCAAAATATCTTTAATTAATGTCACAATCTTTATTAACAAGAATAGAGCTAGTCAAATCTATGTCCTTTTATCTAAAAAATGACAAACTGCAGTTATAAAGCACAGTTTTAGATTTCTATTTTATTATATAGCAAGCTTTAATCATTTTAATTCTATACATATGCATATATACACATATACATTTAAAATATATTTTATTGAAATGAGTGTATTTTTTTTTCTGAAATTTATTGAAAAGTATCTAGTTGATAATAAACATTAAATATAAAACAAAGATTGCATCCAACAAAAATGAAAACAGCCACTTCAGAAAAATAACTTCATTATATGTAGGGATTTGATAAGAAAATGCTAAATGGAGCAAGATTCAGTGATCAAAAATACCAATAATCATCTCTTTAAAATATTCTGTAAAATACACCTTTTTAATTAATCATAATTTAATCATTTAGGAGAATGGTGTTTCTGGGTTTGGTGTCATGACCGCCACTTTCTCCATCAATATTGTAGTATTCTAGGCAGTATAGATTGGCTTGGGACCATGATAGTATGGATGTCTGGCCCAAGAAAATTTGAATAATTTTAAGACAAATATTAAAGTGTTATACTTTAGAACTCAAGCTACCCCACTGTGGCATCACCCCTTAAATTAGCAAAACAGGAGAGAGAATTTTCTCCTCACTTGGTTGAGCTGTTTTGCCACTTGTGTTTGCAAACCTCCGAGGTTGGGTGACTGTCAGAATCTGGCCTCGTGAAGATCAGTGGTCTGAACTGGATCAGAGAAATGAATATCATTGTAGATAACGTATTTGGTGCATTAAAACTTTTATCTGTAACACAGATTTTAATTTAGCAATGAGAGGCATCAGAGACATTTAGTTCAAAACCAGGTGAGAAAATAAGTGGAAGAACTGTGTAGAATCTGGGATGTGTTGGGATTTCATTATTATCTTTCAGTTTTGAAAATCAAGTTTGTGGAAGAACCTAATACATCAGGGCTCAGTTCAGTTAATGATGTGCCAGTGTAGTTACTCCCCATGATGTAAGAGTTTCAGTGTCACCCTCAAATCTGGTCCATTGTAGGTATGTTTAGAGGATCAGAAATACTCCTGACTTAGCAACCTCAACGATCTTGCTGCATCCAAATAATGAAATTTGATTACTCTAATGGACCTACCTTTGATTTGCATTTCACCCTGGGTATAGGTATTTGCTTTAATTATCCTGTGTTTTACTTCATGTGCAAAAACATTTGACAGCACTAGGAAATCATCTGCTTTTATTAAGTATCCCCGTTGAACCCAAATAAATGATTGTGGTTTACTCTAGCCCTTAGGTAATGTTATGATAATAACCGTAAAAGCAAACACTGACTGAGCACTTACCCTGTGCCTGATATATGTGATAGGAGCCTGGAAAGTACTAATGTATTATATCCTCAGGAAACCAAGGGACAGAATAATTATACAGGACTTGGCCAACATCACATGGCTAGTTAAGATATGGAGCAGGCATTGTACCAAGCAGTGGAGCTCCAAAGTCTGTGCTCTTAATCCCTCCACTCTAGGGTCTCCCATATGTGTATGCATCCACCCAGTGCCTGTAGGCATGTGGTGTACATATAGAAACAGTTTCTAGCCCTAGCCAGGTGCTTAGTTCATTGGAGCATCATCCTGCTACACCAAGGTTTCAGTTTTGATCCCTGGTCAGGGTGCATCCAAGAATCAAACAATGAATATACAAATAAGTGAAACAACAAATCAATGTTTCTCTCTCTCTTTCTCCCCTGCCTTCCCCCTTCCCATTTTCTCTCCCTCTCTAAAATCAACAAATCAGAATTAAAAAAAAAACAGTTGTCTATTTTATATATATTAATATTTCGTGCATTATTTGTTGTTACTTAAAAAAAATTACCACAGGGGAGGTATGTATTCTGCACATAACCTATAGCTATTAATAATAAGCATATATTCCTCATCTTCCCCTTTTATTGTCTTTCTCTTTTCAAGTCAGTTTTAGATAAGGGACCATGTCTAATATTTACTGTGTCCCCTTAGCATGTAGCCCAGTTCTGTGAACACCTTGCAGATGAACTTATCGATGCCTTGGTGACTGGACCCTAAATCTGTAGAGAGATCATCCTGCCTGTGTAACTCCTGGTGCCCAACACATAACGAACAGCCTCTGAACACCCCTGCTTTCCTTTCCTCTGGTCCTTGGTCTTAGAGACATTTCAAGTAATTCTGCCGTGTACTTTATTTCTCAGCATGTTTCCTACCACTCAGCACCAGGCCACGTGTTCACTTTCTTGTTTACAGCTCTCATATTCACGGTCAGATCTGATGTTAGATAGCAAGCCACTGATCCTTGGTTCTGATATCAGCAATATTTTAGAAATGATTGGCATTGGCCCATTGGGTTTGTTTTTGGCTATTTTTCAGGAGGGTCCTCCCCCTATTTGCTGTCACCATTTTTACCCTCCTCTGCCTTGACCACATGCCAGGCCACCCAAGATACTCATTGCTTCCACCATTTGCCAGTGACTAGTCCCTGGTTTTTGTTACTGCATGGTCTAGGGTGCTCTCATTATTTTATGTCTCATCAAGATGTTACCTCAGCTTACACATCCCCTCTCAGGCTTTTCACTCTTGGATTTGGTTACATACCTTTAACTCCTAAGATGTATCCTTTCAATCCTTTTGTTCTTATATTTTCTTTTGTTTTATTCTTTCTTGACCTTTCCTTTCTCTTAAGCACACCTCTACTCCACATCTCTCACTTGCTTGCCTCCCTATTTATAGGTATGACTAACACATAGATTCTGGTGGAAATGAAAATAATAAAAGATAAGTGATTGAATAAATGTATGACATAACTGTATAACAAGCATATTTTAAAACTTAGTTCTAAGTAGTTAGCAAAAAGAACAAATCAACTGAGCAAAAATCTCTAGAAATAACCAAGTGTCTATAACTTCTGAGAGGAAAAATTCAGTTTCACATTCTGTTTTTAATTTTTGGTAAGGAAGTGAATTAGCATCCCCAACTTTCAAATTTTCTGTGATCAAATGTAGCCTAGGCATTGTATTTATAACAATCCATGAATACTCAGGATAAACTGTGTGACTTAAAAATTGGCAAATATTATTGCTATGTCCCAATATCGCTAAATGAATGCTATGGGGAAGATGAGGGGTTAACTACAGAAGATGAAATTTAGAGACGAACAGTTACTCCACAGTGAAAACATATAGTCACACTATACTTTAGTGTTTTGGAATGGGGGAGTAGTTTGAGGAAGATTAAAATGATGTCCACAAGACTTTTGTAAACAGCAACATAAAACAAAGATTAAAAAATAAGCTTTTTCTGTACCCCATGCCACCTGTATTCTGTCACGAAACAGGCACAATGTATATGCGATGGTATGTGGCCAGTGGAGTTGAATGCTAGGCCATAGTTATGGCCATTCTGAGTGCTATTTCAATGGACATAAATTTGAAAAATACTTAATAGGTATCATGTACTCCAGATATTCTAGTCACTGCAGTGGAAGCTAGACACAGAGTAGAGTTCAATGGTTAGGGGTATGGGCATTGAGATAATAATATCAAGCTTTAAGTCCTCTGTCATTTATTTAAGCTCTGTGATCTTGACAATTTGCTTCACTCTCTGAGCCTCCTGCAGAAAATGAAAATAATGTCGGTCTCTTCTTTGAACATTCCCTTTAGTCTCTCACTCTGACTGGAACCCAACTTTGCTCTGAGCACACATCTCCTTCCTGGAGCCCTCTCAAGCAGAGGGTCTTTCCTTGAGCATAATCCACAGATTTCAATACCTACAGGAAGGGATGTGTCCTCTGAGGTCATTACAGCCACTTTAAGATCATTCTCCCATCTTTCTCCCTAAGGCTCTCCAAGCTTGAATTTTGTGCCCAAACACTAGAGCACCCAGCACCTTGCTTATTGTAGTCATCCAGGTTACTTTCCTTCATGCCTTGAAGTTGCTACTCCTGGGTCATTGTCCCTCCTTCTTATTGTCACCACACATATTAACACTGGTGATTTTAATAACCAGATAGATGATCCTCCTAATTCCCTTGCTTTGCTTTCCTCATAAATCTTGCTTCCTATCTGGCCTTATTCACTCACCTTTGTAGTCATACCATGGCCTGCACTACCTTATGTAGTAGCCATTAAGTGGACATCTGTAATACTTTCAACAATAACAATTTAAAAAACACATTAAAATATTATTAATGAAGTCCTTCCATTGTCTTGCCACATTTCAAGTTATCAATAGGCACATGTGGCTAGTTGGCTACCATATTTGATAGCTTTATTTTGAAATTAACACACATGCAGAAATGAACATAAAATATAGTGTAAAACCTACTATTCAATAGAAATCACTAATTGAACTACTGATACCTGGATCAGAAATAGAACATTTCACTACTGCATAATGTATCCCTACACCTGTATATCCCTTCACAATCTAAACCCCATTCCTCTTTCCTAAATATTACCACTAATCCAATGGTATGGTAATCACTCATTTTATTTTCATTATTTCACCATGCCAATTGACATTGCTGAAGACTGAGGTTTAGTTTTGCCAATTTGTGAATTATATAAACAGAATAACATATACAGTAAATGTGCTTTAACGACTGGTTTTCTTAACATTATGTTTAACGAGATTTATCCATGTCACTGGATGTAACTATAATGTACTCATATTTGTTCATTTATCTCTTTAACTTACTCCAATTAGTCTTTTTCCATGCCATTCACCTAAACTGTTCTTGTCCAAGTTGCCTATGGCCTTCATCAAACTTGGACCATTTCACTTTTCAGTTTAAAGTGCTAGACCCTCTAAAGTTCTGTCCTCCTACTCCTTCCCTCCACTTTCAGTTTATTAATGTTTATAGCTCATAGACAGGTCCTTAGGTAAAATGTATCCACAGCAACTAAGAGAATATATATGCAGATTACTAAGTTTTGGGGAACCATGGAATAAATATGTATGTATGTGTACACACATAAGAGTAGTGTACATTACTGACTATAGATATTCTGAGCTATGTGAGTCTTCTGTCTAACCACTGGATAGCCATATCAGTAAAATTAAAGGCTTGGTTCTTGTCTTTAAAATGGATTCTGGGGAAAAAGGGGTATAAAAAAGGATATGTCTGTCCTTTACAAAAGTTAATGAGAAGAGAAAGGCAATCTCTGGTCATCGGCTCTGCAAAATTTCAGTTTAGATACAAAAGGATTAAAAAGACTTCAGGAATGAAGGTATTTTTAAACATGCTCACAATTTCAGAACTTTTTATATCTTTCATTGTAGTAGAAAATTGATCACCTGGGAGAGGCATTAAATGAAATAAAATAATTTCTTTTATTGCTAGGAAAGATGTACTTCTTTAATTTCCTCGAATGTAAGACTATCTTTGAAGTCTTATGCACTATAGCATATTTTTTGAATTATCTAAAAAGGATCCTGTTCTTATTCTCAATTTAGTTATTAGTCTGGAAATTGCCACCATTCTGGGGTCTCTGTGACATTTCTGCATTATAGCCAAACCCAAGAGCCAATTTACTTATTAGTGGCAAGTGACTGAAGAGACCATAAAGTCAGATAGTTTTATATTAGTTTTGGGATTGGTGCCCAGAATTACCACTTACATACAAGAACTACATTCAGAGTCTTGCAGCTACACTTACTTCTAAAAATTAGGTAAAATCACCATTTTCCTTGAATTACCTAGATAATTTTTTTTTTAAATTACATTGAGTACATCAATTATCCTGATAACTGTTTACAATTTTTCATTTTGTGAGATGAGTTGGGAAGAACCTTTTCTTAAGGCAATTTTGCCATGTGTAATTATGTACTCCCGAGAGTATGTAATTCATAAAAATACTGGGTTTCCTCTCTTCTCTGACCTCGTTTGTTAATATGAGTGTGCTTCCAAATCCTATAAATGTGAAAAGAGAAGATTCCACATTACTGGGGTATGTGAAAAGGACCTGGAATGGCTACACTAGGGTTGCATGCAATGTATTGCACTATCCTGCATTCTCACTTCACTGCAGCATGCAGTACCCGCTGGAGAATATAATGTCCCATTCCATTAATATATTGGAGTGTGTTTTGCAGCCATTGGGCATCCAAAAAAGCTGGAGAGATATGGTATGTTTCCTATTGCCCATTTCAAGTGACTCTATTTTTATGAGCTCAAATGTGACTTGTAGGAATGATGGTCCAGTATCTGTGACAGGGAGGTCAAGGGAATTATTGAGTGATGCAGCCAATGCATAGGAGGGCAAACTTTGAACATCTTGTCAGTCTAAGAAACACTGATGAAAAGCTAGTGTTGTTTTTTTTTTGTTTTTTTTTTAGACTAAGCTAATAAATAGTGCAAGCACAAGAAAAAGGTCATATAGTTAATTAGGGTGATTGAAACCTGACTGAATGTAATTGGTTGAAAACTTAAGAGCTACTCTGCCTTCACATATCCCCTTTGTGTGCCAGTAATGATGATAACTCTGTGGAATTTGTCCTCAGAAACATGTTCACTATGTATGTGAAGGGTGTCTGAGCAGATAAAATAATCAATTTTATAGTTTTTCCATAACTTTACACTGGGGTCTTTTCTTCCTAGGGGTTTAGTAGGGCTGAGGGTAAAAAATTTGAAGTCAAGTAAGAGAAGAGCAAATGGTTATGTTCCTGAAATCTACACTCTGCTGCTTCATTAGAGAATCCCAATTTTATTCACAGTGGTAATGGTCCCATCTCAACCATTCTTGCATCTAGATTTAATCAACATGAGGTGTTATAGAAGAATTCTAGGCATACTCTTAAAGTGAGATTTTCAGAATGGGTGTCCTTTATAAACTCCTATCCTTCCCTTTCTTATTGGTATGATACTTGGAGCTCCAGTAGCTAGTGTGAAAATGTGCTTCAATGTAAGAATGAAAATCATGTGCAGTGAGAATGGAGGAGGAATGTGGAAAAAACCCAATAGTATCAATTGAGTAGCTGTTTTTTAAAAAAATATTTTTAATTGATTTCAGAGAGGAAGGAAGAGGGAGAAACATAGTGATGAGAGAGAATCATTGATCAGCTGTCTCCTGCATGCCCCCTACTAGGGATTGAGCTTGCAACCCAGGCATGTACCCTGACTGGGAATCGAACTATGACCTCCTGGTTCATAGGTTGATCTCAACCACTGAGCAACACTGGCTGGGCTCACCTCTTTTTCTATATGTGAGGGAATAAACAAAAGCCACTGATTCTGTTGGGTTTCCTTGTTCTAGCAGCCAAATCTAATCCTACATTATATATGTTGAAGTAGAGAAAGGCTTAATGATAAATGCAGGGAAAAACTTTTGGTTAGAGGAGGAGATATCACATTTATATGATGTATTTATATGGCAATTTTGGCACTTACTTCTACATTAACAAAGGAATTCACATAGTCTTAATTTCATAGGTTTCTTCAGTGATAATTCTAAAAAATGTATTCTTATTCAAGATTGTCAAGATATTTTTGCTCTAGGCTAGTGTGAGTGCATGTATCTGGTCATTGGGAAAGGGTGCGAGGACAAAGAGCTATTCTTATTCTTCTAGAGATGTGTTATTTTGTCAAACTCCGGTTTTTGGAAATACTTTATTGTAAAATTAAACACCTGCAATAACTTTTCCAAGGTTAATTAAGAAACTACAGCTAAATGTGAAACATTTAGATACTATCTTTGCTCTTAAGTATGTTCATGAATTATGATATCCTCTCTTATTTGAATTGGGTGTGTTTTTTTAATTAATTTTTTTTTTTGTTAATCCTCAGTTGAGGATATTTTCCACTGACTTTTAGAAAGAGTGGAAGGGAGAGGAAGAGACAGAGAGAAACATCAATGTGAAAGAGATACATGGATTGGTTGCCACCTGCATGTGCCCTGACCCGGGTCAGGGATCAAGACTGCAAATGAGGTACATGCCCATGACTGGAATCAAACCTGCAACCCTCCAGTCTGCAGGCTGGTGCTCTAACCACTGAGTAAAACCAGCTAGGGCTGAAATAGATTTTGAATAAAAAATAAAATTGCATTTTAGACTTTTTATTTATTGATTTATTTATTCTTCACTTTTCTTAAGTTTGTGTATGTTGAAGTTTGTGTATGTTGAGGTTGGTATTAATTATTTATAATTGCATTTGTCGTGCATGCTGCTTCATCTTTTGCTCACATGGGTGAGCAAAAGTAAGTTAATAACATAATGCAATAATAAATACATAATACAAGGATAGACTGTTTCCTGTATTCAAAACTATAAACCTACTTTTGCCTACCACTGCTTAATCATTCCAAGATATTTTGGAGGTGACTATTATGTATTTAAAAATGTAACCTATCAAATAATTTGGAGAATAGTAAAACGTAGAGGAAGTCTGAAGGAATCTACCATCAGAAATAGGCTACCCTCTAAAACAGTATTATCTTTGACTTTTTGATATGGAAGATACCTTAGAGAGAAATTATTGCAATTTTACTGATCCAGAAACTGAGGCCATGGAAGTTAAGTGTATTCCCAGTATTACTCAGTTATTGTTAGAGCTATTGACCAGAGCACAGGTTTTCTGCATACATAAAGGTGAATCTAACAGCATAGTTGGAGCCAGTAGTCATGATTATGTTCTTGTATTTAAAATTTTTATTCCCTTGAGAAAATTACACATTACTTAGCCTCAGTAATATCAATATACTAATGAGATAGATGTAAATAAAACATGAAACACGTTAAACAGTGTTTGTTACTCATGTCTTGTTCTGTTTCCATTATATGATTCTGAGTGTTAGTTGCTGGATATTTTCTGAGGTGAAATTAGATGACAGTGTTGGGAGAGAAAATTTGACAGACTTTTTGTCATATTATAAATTGCTCTCTAAAAATGAACAAACCCTTGTATTTCCTTTTTATTTTTATTTTATTCATTTTTAAAATTAAATTATTGGGGTAACATTGTTTAATAAGGTTATATGTTTCAAGTGTACATGTATACAATGGAAAACTACTCAGCCATAGAAAAGATTAAATACTGTCATTTGCACCAAAATGGATGGATCTTGAGAATAGCATTCTAAGTGAAATAAGTCAGAAAAAGTCAAGAACCATATGATTTAACTCATGTGGGTTATAAGACAAACTTTTAAATTGTTTTATAATTTTTTGATGATTCAATTTGGGCTAATTTTATTTTAAAAATTATTTTTATTTTTGAAAGTATTACAGAGGTCCCTCTCTTGCTCCTCATTGACCTCACCCACCCCACAACCACCCCCCTAGGCCTTCAATTCACTATAGTTTGTGTCTATGGGTTATGCATATAGGCTCTTTAGTTAATCTCTTACCCTCCTTATCCTCCCTTCCCCTTGAGATTCATCGGTCTTCCATGCTTTCACACCTCTGGATCTATTTTGCTTGTCAGTTTATTTTGCTCATTAGATTCTACATATAAGTGAGATCATGTGATATTTGTCTTTCTCTGACTAAATAAACAAAATGGGACATGATTAATCTAATTAATGATTAATCTAATTAATACTATTATGTATTGAATATTCTTTAGAACCATTTAGTATTTAACTGTACTACTCATATCTAGGGTCTTTTTACTATCTATATATATAAAAGCCTAATATGCTAAGTGTCCGACTGTTCAGTTGACTGCTCAACCAGTCCCTATGACACACACTGACCACCAGGGGGAAGATGCTCTGACCGGTAGGTTAGCTTGCTGCTGGGGTCTGGCCAATCGGGACTGGGTGAGACAGGCTGGATACGCCCTGGAGCCAACCTCCTATAGTCCCTCCCTGGCCTCTAAAATATTTCTTCTAATTAATTTTCTTTCAATGTGCATGAATTCGTGCACCGGGCCTCTAGTTTTGAAATAAGAAGGCTCTGTCTGAGACATATTTGGATCCTAAGAAAGGACACAAGTTACTTAAGCTATAGGACATAAGGACAAAGGCTATATTTAATTTCTTTGCCTTAGATCAATTGATGCAGAAAAAGCATTTGACAAAATCCAACACCTTTTCTTTATAAAAACCCTCAGCAAAATGGGAATAGAGGGATCATACCTTAACATAATAAAAGCCTTATATGACAAATCTACAGCCAACATCATACTCAACGGGCAAAAACTAAAACCATCTCACCTAAGAACAGGAACAAGACAGGGATACCTACTTTCACCACTCCTGTTCAACATAGTACTAGAAGTGCTAGCCATAGCGATCAGACAAGAAGAAATAAAAGGTATCCAAATTGGAAAAGAAGATGTAAAACTGTCATTATTCGCAGATGACATGATACTGTACCTAGAAAACCCTAAAGACTCCATCAAAAAATTATTAGACTTAATAAATGAATTCAGCAATGTAGCAGGATACAAAATTAATGCCTTAGAAATTTAGTTTCTGAGTTCTTAACATTTTCAAAGTCCACTAAGCATCTTAAGGATAATAACTAACTTCATGTCATTATACTTCCTCCTTAAAGCCAAAAGCTCTCAAGAAGTAATTTTGAGCCCTAATGATGAGTCTGTGCTACATGCTAACAATATGTAGATGAGAGAAGGAGCATTTGATCTCACTGAGCTCAGAGCTTATTCAGGTAACTAACTAATTAGGCACATGTTAAGTCTTCTAATGCTTATTCAGGTAACTAACTAATTAGGCACATGTTAAGTCTTCTAATGGGAGCACACAGGAAGGCCCCTCACAGAATAACCATGTTCAGGACAGGCTTTCTGGAGGAAGTGGGTTTAAATATGCACAGACATTCCAACACTGGAGGAGGAGAAAGGTGCTTTCTCAGGCAGAGGGGCAGCATCCACAAGACCAACAGGTAGTACACTTGATGTTGAGGAAGGAGGCTTAAAACTGCTCAGAAGGGTTCAAGTGCAGTATAACACAGGGGAAGGACAGGCACAGGGAAAACTAGAGTGGAAACTAAACCTTGCCCCTTTCCCTAATCCTTTTTTCTTTTTGAGATACCTGAAAGCAAAAAATTTCTCTTAAGGGCTTTCAAAAGCCCTTCTGTGAATTTACAGAATTATTTTTAAATTATTTATTATAAATGAATTATTGGGTAGTATTTTGTAAGATAATATCTTAGAACCTGGAGAGGGAATTTGCCATCTCCACAATTCTGCTGGCCACATATTTAGAAAGATTTAGTTTTGAAGGTATATTCTTATGAAAGGCATACAATAGACCTTTTAAGCCTAATTACTTAATGATAAATAGCAAATATAATATGTATTTTTTTCTCAGTTCACTGCTCCTATTACAAATGGACAATCCCTTGCTATATTTCAGGTGCCTTTCGTAAAAAGTATTAAGTGATTTCTGTCAGTTTATGTAGCTATTATATAATATTTAAATTTGTTCTTATTCATTAAGAATGCTGAGTACTTTCAAATTTGTTGTCTTACACAGTGTTCATGCATAATCACAATCCCTGTGGACAAAATACTTTTATCCATTCTAATTTAGAATTTCTGAGCCTCTGCATCCCCGGAATGATAGACAAAGATAGAAAATGTTTCCCTTCGGAATTAACACATGGTGGGGGCCATAGCAGCAATTCTACTTACTAATTTTTTTCGGTATTAAATTCCCTCTGCCGTTTCTATCACAGCAGTTTGTTTTTTCCGTTCCTTCTGAACATACAGAACATTCTTTTAAAATGTGCAGTTCACTCTCTATCCATCACCCCAGTCTTCACATAGTGAATGACATTCATGATTGACCTCAAAGTAACAGCAAAGAACAATGAATGATTTATAAACTGTTGATGGTTTATAGTTATTCTTGCTCCAGATATTAATATTCCCCTAGGAATGTATGTTAACTGAAACCTTTTCAAATAAAGTAGTAAACCTAGACAGTTTTAAATATATCTTTTATTATCTATGATTTTGAATTCATCACAATTCCTTGAAAAATTCTGATTCTGGTAAATACGTATTTTTTTTTTTGATTGATTAAGGTATTACATATGTGTCCTTATCCCCCCATTTCCCACCCCCCGCTCATGCCCTCATCCCCTGGTGTCTGTGTCCATTGGTTATGCTTATATGCATGCATACAAGTCCTTTGATTGATCTCTCCCCCTTACTCCCACCCTCCCCTACCTTCCCTCTGAGGCTTGAGCATCTGATCAATGCTTTTCAGTCTCTGGGTCTGTTTTTGTTCATCAGTTTATGTTGTTCATTATAAACCACAAATAAGTGAGATCATGTGATATTTATCTTTCTCTGACTGACTTATTTCACTTAGCATAATGCTCTCTAGCTCCATCCATGCTGTTGCAAATGGTAGGGAATTCTTCCTTTTTACAGCAGCGTAGTATTCCATTGTGTAGATGCACCACAGTTTTCTAATACGCTCATCTGCTGATGGGCACTTAGGCTATTTCCAAATCTTAGCTATGGTAAATTGTGCCACTATGAACATAGGGGTGCAGATATCCTTTCTGACTGGTGTTTCTAGTTTCTTGGGATATATTCCTAGAAGTGGGATCACTGGGTCAAATGTAAATATGTATTTTGATACCAATTCCCTGGCATGATATGTGTGCTTAGAATTATATGTCAATGGCAAATCACTTATTCATCCTAAGAATTCTTGAAAAATTATGTGGAATATTTATAATCACTGTGTTTGGGTCATTTCCTGAATACTAATGAAAGAGTGGGGTTAATTGCCCTCCACAGTTTCTTTAAGATGATTCCAAAGAAGTGGTCTGAAAATTATTCCTTAATACATTTTTCAGAAGGTTGATATTTTTGGAATGAAGCAGTGTGTTTTAGAAGTACAGGAGCTTTTATTTTTATTGAGCACCGAAAGTAGTAATTTTAAGGAAATCTTGCCTTTTAAGAAGGAATCTATGATTTGATTTAGTTTTTCTCTAGCTCATTCTCTTTCATGTGTTGTTTCTACAGAAGAAAAGGCAAGATTGTGTTGCGTTGTGTACTGGAGCCACTAGGCTGCTTTATTCTACACACACTTCTACATATGCTATCACATTTAAAGGTTTAATTTGAACAACTGCACTGCCTGTTGGAATCACTTTTTATTTCATAATTATGGAAATGAAAATAGTACTCATGTGAGTTTTGAAACCAAAAAATGTGGGTGTTTTGTTTGAGTCTGATTTCTTGTCTCGTGAAAATTGAAGAATAAAGTCATGGGGGAAAAAACAATTAATGAAACCAAAATGTATTAGAAGAAGCCAGTCTCTGATTCTGAGAGTGTCTGACTTAAAAGAAGCAGACTACTATAAACTATAAAATAATTGTTCTTACAGATCCATGGATTCCTAGCCAAAACTTTTTAAAATAAGGAAATTACAGGCTGTGTCTCTTCATTCTAATACTAGTGGCTTGTTGCACAAAATTTGTGCACATTAAAAGGGGATTAGAAGAAATATTTTAATATTGCTATTTGCCCTTTATAATAGAAGTGTCAGAGATGAAAGAAAATAAGAAAATGTATATGAAAACCTTCCTGTTGTCAGAGTCTGGGGCGCACCACATGACCCAGAGTCAAGTCCCCGCCCACCCACATGTGCCTCAAAATTGCGTGAGACCCAGACCCGGCTGCCCCCCACCCACCCGCATTAGGCTAGATACAGACCCAGACAAGCCCCGCCGGGCAGGGGGCATAGCCTCAGGTACCCTGGCCCGGCACCAGGACGGGGGGCATGGCCTGAGGTCCCCCATCAAGCCCCACTGGCAGGGGGGCGCAGCCTCAGGTCCCCCATCAAGCCCTGCAGGGCAGGGGGCATGACCTGAGTTCCCCCAACCCAGCACTGAGGGTGCACCTTGAGGTCCCCTGTCAAGCCCAGCCAGGCAGAGGGGCACAGCCTCAGGTCCCCTGGCCCGGTGCTGGGGCAGGATGCACAGCCTGAGGTCCCCAGTCAAGCCCTGCTGGGCAGGGGGTGCGGTCTGAGGTCCCCCAGCCTGGTGCCAGGGTGGGGGGTGTGGCCTGAAGTCCCCTGTCAAGCCCCACCTGGTGGGAGGTGTGGCCTGAGGTCCCCTGGCCTGGCTCTGGGGCAGGGGGAGCAGCCTGAGGTCCCTAACCCAGCACCAGGATGGGAAGTGCACCTTGAGGTCTCCCATCAAGCCCTGCGAGGCAGGGTGCATGGCCTGAGGTCCCCTGTCAAGCCCTGCTGGGTGGGGGGTGTGGCCTGAGGTCCCCTGTCAAGCCCCAGGGGGTGGGGGAGGGCGAAGCCTCAGGTCCCTGCTGATTGCTCATTAAGGCTCCTTATGGGAACTTGGCCTCAGCTGTGGGTGCAGCCATCTTTGTGATGGAGTGATGGTCAATTAGTATATTCCCTCTTTATTAGATAGGATTCTCCCCATTAATATCAAGTAACAAAAGGTGACAAAGTAGTCTTTGTTTCATTCTCATTTCCGTAGTGTATAGGTATTGTTCTTATTTCAGTGTTTTCTTTTTAAAGCAGCACAGATCTTGGTCTCTGAACAAAGTTGA
Organism: Plecotus auritus; assembly: GCF_963455305.1. Lineage (NCBI taxonomy): Eukaryota > Metazoa > Chordata > Mammalia > Chiroptera > Vespertilionidae > Plecotus > Plecotus auritus. The sequence continues at coordinate 74,088,295 of NC_137773.1, forward strand.
GAAATCAGCAGCAGAATTAGGGGAGGAGGTCAAGGCATTACAAGTCAATGGATTATAAAAGCTATAATTCTAAATACCTTACTGAGTTTACATATACATATATTTCACAGCTGAAGTGTATTTTGTTTGATATCTTTCCTATCCCAAGGTAGTTGCACTTACTTTTCCCCCCATCTTTTCACCTTTTATAAATAACAGCAATTATTGCTGCTACTGCTAATTCACATTATTCTCTCTCTCTCTCTCACACCCCATAACCATAGATTCACACAATTGCGGCCCACGTGATCCAACACTGTACATGGCACATTCAATACAATATAGTCCAACAAGTTATGGTAACTAATATTCATTTAAACTTTATCAACATCCTAACATACTTTTCAAAGAGCAGGCCACTTATTGTCTAGATCTGTTTTACACATCTTTATTGTCTAGATCTGTTTCAACAAATACTCAGAAAATGAGCAGGCAAAGAAGACTCTGTGTTTAGTTAGGTGGATGAGAGACCAAGTTTCTACAATTTGTCCCCATCCCACAGTATCCCATTCAGTCCACATTCAAATCCACTCTTTAAAAATTTAGAAAGAAAAAAAAATGGCAACAATACATGTAAACAGTGTCTTTGTGGAAAAATGTCCCTTGTTTTTAAAATCACTGATTGCGTTTGGATTATATTTTCTCCTTGATTCCCCGGACCTCTGACTGCTAAGATCACTTTATGAAGAGCCTTTGCTCTTGTTAATCTGTTACATTCTCTGCTTCTGGGAAATCTAGATTTATCATTAATGGGAAGCAGGAAAACTGGGCAAGGTAAGAGCACTTCACTAAATTAGTGGAAATCATTCCTTTATAAAAATTGGTGAGGTCATTGAATGTTAACAATGGCCCCTCTGAATGTATAGTGTAATTATACCATTAACACACCCCATCTCATTTTCATGAGATCAGTGAGTGTCCTTATAGGATTGATATAAAATGACATTAAGTAAAAATAGGTGTTTACTAGGCATCAGAACATACTCCAGTTGAGAAACATTTAAATGAGACTTTGAAAAACATGAAAGGTTCTTGCTTTAAAAAGTGAGAAATGTTTGTTTAGTTGCGATTTGTCAAATTAATTTTTTTTCCAAATGAGACTTTGAACTTCCCAACATTCTCAAGACATAAAAAAGCAAAGCAACATTTACTACCCTTTTTATATGCTGTACTGGTTTGAAATTAATAACAGCAATTGTTTTATGCAGTCTTCCATATAAATTATCTCAATATACTTCACTGCATAAAATATTTTGAAGAAAATAATTCCTCCATAAAATAGCAAACTACAGAATACATCTCTGTGGTGAGAATATAATCACAGAAATTCGAGAAGTCAATAAATTTCTTTCATTGAATTGGAAAAATAAAAGGAAGAAAAACTAAAATTGGCAGTTTTTGTGAAGTCCAAGTATTGATGTAAGATAGTAAGGTAACTTAAAATCCTATCTAATAAAAGAGTAATATGCAAATTAACCCTCACTCCGCTATACCCACAAGCCACGCCCACCAGCCAATCAGAGCAAATATGCAAATAAACCCAACCAAGATGGCTACGGCCACAGAGAGCAGGAGGGAGGCTTGGGTTTCCCCGGCAATGGAGGAAGCCAAGCTTTCCACCTGCCCTTGCTGGCCTAGGCCTCCACTCAAGGCTACAAAGTTTCAATGATAGAAGATACATGAATCCCAACAGAAATGGCAGCAGCCACAGAGCTGGAAAGAGCAGGAGGCTAGGGTTGCCCCCAGTGATGGAGGAAGCCAAGCTTTCTGCACACCCTGGCCGGCCCAGGCCTCCACTTAAGGCTACAAAGTTTCAATTATAGGAGATACATAAATCCCCCCAAAAAAGGCTGCCTCCACAGAGCAAGCAGAAGGCTTGGCTCCGCTCCAGGCTACAAAGTTTCAATTGTAGAAGATAAATAAACCCCAGATACCAGGGCTTTCACTTGGGTCTCCAGGGGGCGTGGCCAGCCTGCAAACCACCACAGGCCCCTTGCCCAGGCCACCCCACACCCCAAGGGAACCCCCACCCTGATCCGGGACACCCTTCAGGGCAAACCAGCTGGCCCCCACCCGTGCACCAGGCCTCTATCCTATCTAATAAAAGAGTAATATGCAGATTGACCGTCACTCCAACACACAAGATGGCTGCCCCCATGTGGTCAAAGATCCTGCCTCCATGTGGACACAAGATGGCCACCACAAGATGGCCAGCAGGGGAGGGCAGTTGGGAGGGACCAGGCCTTAAAGGGAGGGCAGTTGTGGGCAATCAGGCCAGCAGGGGAGGGCAGTTGGGAGGGACCAGGCCTTAAAGGGAGGCAGTTGGGGGCGATCAAGCCTGCAGGGGAGGACAGTTAGGGGTGACCAGGCCTGCAGGGGAGGGCAGTTAGGGGTGACCAGGCTGGCAGGGGAGCAGTTAGGCATCAATCAGGCTGGCAGGGGAGTGGTTAGGTGGTGATCAGGCTGGCAGGCAGAAGCGGTTAGGGCAGCCGTGGGCAAACTACGGCCCGCGGGCCGGATCCGGCTCGTTCTGCTGTTCTATCCGGCCCGTGGAGCCCAAAGAGCGGAGGGTTCTCTTGCTCTCTCTCCCCTCCTCTCCTTCACCAGCAGCAGTGTTAACATGGCAACGTTGGGAAACACGGCCGCAGCTCCTTCTTCTGAGTGGGCGGATTTATATCCACCCATTCAGTAGAAGGAACAACCTCTCAATCTTCCAGAGGCTCCTTGTAAGCCCGCGGACGCGTCCCCCGACATCACCCTGGGAATGCGTAGACACGTTATCGTGGTGATGTAGGGAGACACGCCCCTGGAGAGCACAGTATCAGAGCATTAGCTAAAAAGGAGACCAACAACACTGTTCCCACTGAAGTTGATGTTTTAAAGACCAAAAACCTTTCAACCCAGTCTACATTGCCATCTACATCTACGTCCCAGGCATAATTTGGAAGTTGCACTAAAGAAAATGTTTAATTTACTGTTTACACATTTTGTTCTTTTCTATTTGTTTTAGTTTTAAATTATTTTATTATATTTAAGTTTAATTTGAAAGGCTTTTGTACCTTTCCTTTGTTAGGCAATTTTATTTTGCCTTTGCCATCTTCAATATAAGGTATGTTATTGTGCTATGATTCCTCCATTTTTTGAAGTTTCAAATTATAATAATTAGTGTTTACATTCTTCTTGTTAAAATGTTTGAAATGAATAAAACTATTGAAATAAAAAAAAAAAGACTGTACCCTTTTATGTAATGATGTTTACTTTGAATTTATATTAGTTCACACAAACACTCCATCCATGCTTTTGTTCCAGCCCTCCGGTCCAGTTTAAGAACCCATTGTGGCCCTCGAGTCAAAAAGTTTGCCCACCCCTGGGTTAGGGGCAATCAGGAAGGTATGCAGGCGAGCAGTTGGGAGCCAGCAGTCCTGGATTGTGAGGCCCAGTGGGATTGGGCCTAAACGGGCAGTTGGACATCCCTTGAGGGGTCTCAGATTGGAGAGGGTGCAGGCTGGGCTGAGGGACACACACATCCCCGTGCACGAATTTTGTGTACTGGGCCTCTAGTAATAATAAGAAAAATTAAATATGCTATTTTTTCATCTTAACTTCTACCTAAAATGAGAACAATTGTTATTAATCCTCAGAGAAAAATCTCTAAGTTTATTTTGGGGAAATGAGTGTCTACTCATATTCACTTTTAAACTGTTAGGCAGTTCTATCGCCAGGCATAAACCTATTCCTGCATTCTGCATGTCACATATAATGCCTTGTCTTCACAATTTGCTTTGCTATTCTTTTTCTCCTACAATATCTTCCTCATCTCGGCCTAGTTTAAATATACTCATCCATCAAGATTCATGTTCAGTTACATTTATATAATTTAATCCTATCTCTAATTAGGATTAACATATCTTTTTAAAAAATATAATTTTATTGATTTCTAGAGAGAGGAAGGGAGGAGGAAGAAACATTTTGTTGCCTTTGCTTTTGATGTCATTAAAAAAATGATTGAGTAAACTGTCCATGTTTTCTACTAAGATTTATGGATTTATATATTAAATTCAAAATATTTAATTATGAGTTAGTTTTTTAGTATATAAGTAAGGTAGGGATCCAGTTTCATTGTTTTATATTTGGCCATCCAGTTTTCCAAACACCGTTTATTGAAGAGACTGTCCTTTCTCCAATACATATTTTTGGCTCCTTTGTCATTAATTCATTGAGCATATACATGTAGGTTTATTTCTGAGATCTCTATTGAGTGGTGAGAGTGGGTATCCTGTCTTTTTCCTGATCTTAGCCGAAAAGTGTTCAGTTTTGCACCACTGAGTGTGATGTTAGCTGTGGACTTATCATATATGGCCTTTATATTGATGTATGTTCCTTCTATATCTTATTAAATATATTTTTATAAAAAATCATGAATAGATGTTGAATTATGTCAAATGCCATTTATTTTATTAATGGGGTGCATCACTTTGATTTATATATGTTGACTTATTCTTGCATTCTTGGAATAAATCCCACGTGATCATGGTGTATGATCTTTAAAATCTAACTTTAAATTGCTCAACTTTTATTACTTGTTCAAGCTCTATACTAACAATCTGCTTATTTTTTTATAACTTTATGATTCAATTGGTATGTCATATGTCTCTGGACATTTACCCATTTCTTTCTGTGTGTCCAGTTTGTTGGTGTAAAATTGTTCGTAGTAGTTGCATGACTTTTTGTATTTCTGTGGTATCAGTTAATTTCTCATTCATTTCTGATTTTACTCATTTGAATCTACTCACTTTTTCTTGATGAGTCTAGCTAAAGGTTTGTCTGTTGTGTTAGTCATTTCAAAACACCAGCTCTTAGTTTTATTAATCTTTATTTTCTTTTTAATCTCTATTTCATTATTTCTAAACTGATCTATATTTCCTCCCTTCTACTAACTTTGGCTTCATTTGTTTTTCTTTTACTAGTTCCTTGAGATATAAAGTTAGGTCTTTTTATTTTAGCTTTTTGTCTTTTTTTTTTTTAATGTTTCTATCTCCTTCTCCCTGAAGTCCATAAAAACATCAATGAGAGAGAAGCACGGATCCCCTGCCTCCTACACACCCCCGACTGGGGATCAGGCCTGCAATCTGGGCATGTATCCGGACCAGGAATCAGCCTCCTGCTGCATGGGATAATGCTCAACCAACTGAACCACATTGGCTGGGCCTTTTTGTCTCCATAGAGGCATTTACTGTTATGAACTTCCCTCTTAGATCTGCTTTTGCTATATTCCATCTTTCAGCATGTTGTGCTTTTATGTGTCTCAAGCTAGTTTTATATTTTGTTTTTTCAGTAGCATTTTGTTAATCTCCACATATTTGAAAATTCTCTGTTTTTCCTCTTCTAAGAATCTTCTCTGGGTTTAATAGATGCATCACATACCATGGTGTGGATTTGTCGTACTTCATCGGACCATTTGCTCTAGGTAAAATATTCACTTTCTTGTCATTTTTTGATGATTATAATGATTGCATTAACATTCTAGTTAATATTTTATAATAACCCTTTTTAAGGGATAAATCCCTAGGAATATGTGAAGGATATCTATCTATCATCTAATTATTTATATTATTTTTATTGGATTTATTGAAGTTTCATTGGTTAATAAAATTATAGGTTTAAGGTATACAATTTTGTAATACATCATCTGTATATTGCATTGTGTGTTCAACATCTCAAGTCATCTCCTTCCATCATTTATCTACCCTTTACCCTCTTCTGCTTCCCCATACAAAGAAGAAATCTTGCCAGAGTGCTTTTCAAGGAGGCTTTGACACTTTTTATTTTGATCAACAGAATAGGCACATATCCTCTCCCCATTTCTTTATTAGCAATGAGTGATAGTTTTGTTGTTGTTGCCATCCTGATGGGTATTTTTTTAAGTACCATACTTTGCTCCTACAAAAGAGTGGATCCAAAGGTAATATCTGGAAGGAAGAGTTTAGCACACAGCAAATCGGTAGCACTGGATAGTTTACTTCTCTTGAAAGTAAATACATAGAGGTAATATAACCTGTGCAGGTATTTCATCCATTTTATACCAACCTCAGCTATTGTTCTTTAGTCTCATATTTTGTCTTTGATTCCATGTTATTCCCCTCCTCTTCTCTCCTCTCTTTCCCTGTTTCTGCTTTATACGTTGTTACTCCCATTGTTCTGTTTTCTGTGTCATTAAAAGGAATTTGTCATATAGTTATCTTCACATAAGGCAGTTACAATGAGTTTCATTGTGGAAATTTTTGGAAAAAATGGTAACCTATGGAAAACACTATTATTTTGACTAACAATAAAAAATTCCACCCCCTTACTCATGTAATTGAATTAATTATTTCCTTAGCCAAGCTAACCTCCCTCGCCTCCAGGAGTCTCCATTTCATATCTTCCTAATGAAGTGTAGGCAGAAATGTATAAGAAAGATTCAGGAAATATTCTGACTTCCCTGATAAAAGAGGCAGACAATTCTGATGCATTGATCTTCATCTGAATATGGACAGGTGTAATCATGACCTAAGGAGACCATTTGTAACTATGAGGGCAAAGGCTAAAATAATCTTAGATACCAGATATCATGGAACTACTAAACCAAAGATGTCAAATGTTCACATAGAGATATTTTGTTATAGAAAAAACAAAGCAAACCACCTTCTATTTGTTTGAAATACTTGGGAATTCTGGTTTGCTGCTAAAGACATTCCCAACTGATATACAATCTACTTTCCACTAATAAGGACCTGTTAATGAATTATGATATAGTCATATAATGAAATACAATTAATGTAATAGAAGGTAAAGCTATAGATATGGACAAAAATGCCCATCACGAAGTTAATTCAGTGCAGAATATTAAGTAAATTCAGACTTTACATGAGTTGTGGATTTCAAAAAAAGCTTTTATATTGTAGCAACTTGCTTGAAGAATTCAGAATAAATTGGTAACTGTAGTTACTTCTTGAGGGCTGGAATATAAGGGCCCAGACAGAGAGAGGAAAATCATTTTATTGTGTTATATATTTTTCTCTTTTATAGTGCATATAATAAAAGAGTAAATAATGAAAAAACAAAGTGGCCTATAAAAATATTCAATGTTTTATTTTCTGGGACACATTAATATAAATTTTTTTATTTAAATCCAGAATTTTTTTCTAGCCTATTTTTATGTTCTACTCAATTTTGCAACAGAAGTTATAGTAAAAGCAATGAGGTAGGAGTCAGAAAAAAATTTTCCACATCTCTGTTCAAATTTTCTCTTTTAATTAAAATACTTTATTTTTTAAAAATGATAATCAACCTTCAAACTTTAGCTACTTGTATTTTTTTCTTAAGCACTCTTCAGTTACTTAGGGTAATATCTCATACATGGACTAGCTTGGTTGTGGAAAACACATCCTTGGCAATAAATTTTATGAGTTGAATTAAAACAGTGTATATAGGAGCAGTTTAAATGTTGAAAAATGCTCATTTATAATACACAGACTATTCCCTGTTTAGGTTTTCCTGTGGTTAGCCCTATAACATAATTTTATCAAACAGATTATCACCAGAGGAGCAAAAAAGCCTATGTTCCATTCCATTGAAATTTATTTTTCATGTACTCATTTAATATAAAATGTTTTTTTTAAATAAGTACAATTACACTTTTACTGAGTCTTAAACTATACACATTCAAGACCTCTGTTTTGCCAGGTTTCGCTCCACTTCCACAGTCTTATTCCACCATCATTTCCTGTAGAAGGAGGAACTGTGCCCTTCATAACAGTGGTTTGTTAACACTTGATTATATACATTCCAGTTTTCCTTAGTAGTGAAAAAGAACTGCTGCTTTCCTGATTGTTTCTAATAATTCACGAATCTCATAAATGTGAATGTTAAGTCTGTGCCACTTTCATAGTTTGGCCTTATTTTTAAAGCATATGTTAAAACACATGCTCAATAATTTCGTAGAAAATTACACATTTTAATTGATTGATACTGGAAAAAGGAAGAGACATTATAAATCACTTACTGTGCATCCATTAGGAAGACTGGTGGCTATTTTCCAGATCAGATCAAATATTGATAATATCACCTAAAATATGGCCTCTGTAATAAACTAAGGACTTTATAAATCAATGGCTTAGGCATATTCTATAGATTTTATTGCTCAATAGAAAAATGATTTGTATAAATATTTGAATTTAATTTATTGTTTTATATTTGTACTGTCATGAAAAACAAATTGATTTTCTGTAAACAATTATACACTATTGAAACAATAATCCTTGAAGTAGTCTAAATAGTAAAGTCTGATAACATTTTTTAAAACAATGGTATTTTAATCTTCCATATTGATTTGAGGGCAATTGTAACTTATTGTAAATTTGATATTTTAATTGACATGAAATTATAGAATAAAGTTATAATATTGTTCAAATGCTATGTGTATGGTGTTGTGCTGTAAATTGGATGGCTATAAAATTAAGTTGATCTACACAAATTGTTTAGTATTTAAAAGTCCATCAAATAGAGAATACTAATATTTAGTAAACTCTTCCTAATACTTAGATTAATATATTCAATATGTGTACATAGATATTTAATACATAAAAATACAATCAGGATGACAAAAATGAAATAAAACTTGGAAAAATTATCAATGAGATATGCAGGTCAATAGTCCTATACTTTGCTAACATTGAAACATTTATTTTAAGTTTCCTAGTACCAAAGCGGTGCAAAAAACACAAACAATTAATCATGCTAATCTTATTGTTGATAATATAAAATTAATAGGAGAATTAAAAGTCTTATCGCACTTAGTTACAGAAAAGTTTTTTTGTGAAAAAAACCATATGACACGGAACACTCAAATAATACAATGGTCCATGTCTTCTAAACAAATACCCCTATGACATGTACTATATCAGGATCTTTTAAGTTATGTATTATGTTATTAAATAAAATCTGAGGTTGTAAGAGTTAAGCACAGTTCAATATAAAAAAACAATCCTGCTAAGTATCAATACTATATTATCTATTTAAATTAACAATTAAAAATATCTTGTGACTATGCATGTCACAGTGTTGACTTCTGTTGATTTCATAAATTGTTAAATAAATTATGTATATTTATATACCTATATCAAAACTTTCATTGGCTGTGAACATAATCAAACAAGATTTGTATCTACATAGATTTTTCTACTTTTGAATATACTATGAAACAATCAGCACAGTAAGTGTGGTTATCATTCATCATCAGACATAGTTACAACTGTTTTTTTTCTTGTATAAGAATTTATTTACTCTCTTAGCTAACTCTCTTAGCTACTTTCTCATATACAATGCAGTATTATTTACTAAAGTCACCACACTATACATTATATCTAGAGTTTTATACCTTTTGATCTCCTTTACCAATTTTGCCACCCTCCCAGCCCCCACGTCTGGCAACTACTAATCTGTTTTTGACATCTATGTATGAATTTTTTTATAATGCCACATATAAGTGAGATCATGTGGTATTTGTTTTTTTCTGTCTAATCTGTTACACTTAGCATAATACTCTCAAGGTCCATTCATGTTGACAAATGGCAAGATTTCCTTCCTTTTATGGCTGAGTAGTCTTCTATTGTCTTAACTATTGTAAATAATGCTACAATGAACATGGGTACATAGAGTGTAGGGAAAAAGTAGGTTTACAGTTTTTTTGTAAATCAGGAAAGTAATACAATCCTATCTAATAAAAGAGTAATATGCAAATTGACCATCATTCCAACACACAAGGTGGCTGCCCCCATGGGGACACAAGATGGCCACCACAAGATGGCCAGCAGGGGAAGGCAGTTGGGAGGGACCAGGCCTGCAGGGAAGGGCAGTTGGGGGTGATCAAGCCTGCAGGGGAGAGCAGTTAGGGGTGACCAAGCCTGCAGGGGAGGGCAGTTAGGGGTGACCAGGCCTGCAGGGGAGGGCAGTTAGGGGTGACCAGGCCTGCAGGGGAGGGCAGTTAGGGGAAAACAGGCTGGCAGGCAGAAGCAGTTGGGGGCAATCAGGAAGGCAGGCAGGCGAGCAGTTGGGAGCTAGCAGTCCTGGATTGTGAGAGGGATGTCCGACTGCCCGTTTAGGCCCGATCCTACTGGGTCAGTAGACATACCTCAAGGGGTCCAGATTAGAGAGGGTGCAGGCTGGGCTGAGGGATACCTCCCCCCCCCCCATGCATGAATTTTGTGCACCAGGCCTCTAGTAATTAATAGAAATACAATAATAAACTGTTTCACATACAACTGTAAACCTACTTTTGCCTCACCTTGTATGTCTTGGCAGATTAATTTATTTTCTTTGGACATATACCCAGAAGTAGAATTTCTGGATCATAGGGTAGTTCCAGTTTTAATATTTTGAGGAACCACCATGATGATTAACATAGTGGCTGCACTAATTTACATTTCTACCAAACAAACAGTACACACTGGTATCTATTTTTTTCTTGTCTTTTCTTAACCATTATGACAAATGTGAGTCGATATCTCATTGTGGTTTTGACTTGTGTGTCCCTTATGATTAGTCATGTTGAACATCTTTCATGTGATAGATGGCCACCATCATTTTTTGGAAAATTATCTGTTTAGATCCTTGCACTTGAGTTGTATGAGTTCTTTATATATTTTGGATTATAACCCCTTATCTGATACATGATTTGCAAACATCTTTGCCCATTCAGTAGATTGCCTTTCCCCTTTGTTTTTGGTGTCCTTTGCGGTGCAGAAGCTTTTAGTTTGAAGTACTTGCATCTGCTTATTCATGCGGCTGTCCAGTTTTCCCAACCCCGTTTATTGAAGAGACTGCCATTTTCCCATTTTATATTCTGGCCTCTTTTTTTTCATATTAATTGAGCACGCATCGGTTTGTTTCTCAACCCTCTATTCTGTTCCCTGAAGCTGTGAGTCTGTATGCAGTACAATACTGTTTTGATTACTATAGCTGTGTAATATAGTTTGAAATCAGGTAGCAGGATGCCTCCAGCTTTGTTCTTTTTCAAGGTTGCTTTGGCTAGTTGGGACCTTTTGTAGTTCCATATAAATTCTACTTCTGTCAAAAATACCAATGGAATTTTGATAGGGATTACATTGAATCTATAGATGGCTTTGTGTAGTAGGGACATTGTAAGAATATTAATTCTTCCAATTCATGAACAAGGGTTATCTTTTCAGTTATTTGATTTCTTTCATCAGTATTTTGTAATTATCTTTCACCACCTTGATTAAATTTATTCCTAGATATTTTGTTATTTTGGATGTTCTTGGCTTCTCCTATCAGTGTTTCTATTTCTTTTGTATTATCTCCTTTTCCATTTATAATTTTTTTAGTCTTTTTTTTTAAAGTATCTTAAGGTATAAAGCTAGGTCATTTAATGGAGATCTATCTTGCTTTTTAATGTAGGTGTTTATTGTTATTAACTTCCCTTTTTGAATTATTTTTGCTGCATGTCCTAAGTTTTGGTATATTGTCTTTTTATTTCCCAGCAATTTATTTTTAAGTTTTGCACAATATCTATGTATTCATGAATGTTCTAGTTTCATACCATTGTGATCAGAAAAAAAAAACTGGCATATTTTCAAACTTGATTTTGCTAAAACTTTTCTTGTTGATTAACAAAAGGTCTATCCTTGAAAATGGCATATGTGCACTTGAGAAGAATGTGTATTGTGCTGCTTTCAAATAAAATGTTCTGTATATGTAAGTTCCATTTGGTCTATAGTATTACCCAAATCCACTGTTATTTATTCTCTATCTTGATGATTTATTTATTATTTAGAGTGGGGTACAACTATTATTGTATTGCTGTTTCTGTTTCCTTTTGGCTCTATTACTATTTGCCTTGCATATTTAGGTGCTCAGATGTTGGGAGTCATAAATATTTCAAATTGTTCTATTTTCTTGAAGGAATGACCCTAGTATAATTATATAACCTTCTGTCTCTTTTACTATATTTAGTTTAAAGTCTATTTTCTCTGATATGTTTAAAATATCTTTCCAGCTCTAATCGGTTTGGCTCAGTGGATAGAGAGTCGGCCTGCAGACTCAAGGGTCCCAGGTTCGATTCCGGTCAAGGGCATGTACCTTGGTTGTGGGCACATACAGTAGGGAGTGTGCAGGAGGCAGCTGATTGATGTTTCTAACTCTCTATCCTTCTCCCTTCCTCTCTGTAAAAAATGAATAAAATATAAATAATAAATAAAATATCTTTCCATTCCTCACTCTTGGTCTACATGTGTCTTTAAGGCTAAAATGAGTCTCTTGTAGAGGGCATGTTGTTTAATCTATTTTTCAATTCATTGAACCATTCTGTGTTTTCTGATTGGACAATTTAATCAGTTTACATTTAAAGTAATTATTGATCAGTAAGAATGTACTATTGTCATTATGTTCATGTTTTGGGTCTCTTTTTTAAATGCATTGTTTGTTTCGTATCCTGTGGTCATTCTGTTTTGTTTTTAGTATCTCTTGGTAATAGTATGTTTCTTTTCCATCATTTTGGTATAACTAATAGAATATTACACTTACGGTTATTTTTTACATCTTTTAAACTAGAGTTGTAATTGAATTATGCACCCATACCACCATATTTACAGAATCTACCGCCAGGCAGAAAGAATATCTGCATCCCTATGTTCATAGCAGCACAATTTATAATAACTAAGATCTGGAAATAGCCCCAGTGTCCATCAGTAGATGAGTGGATAAAAAAGCTGTGGTATATTTTTACCATGGCATACTATGCAGCATAAAAAAGAAAGATCCTTACCCTTTGAGACAGCATGGAGGGACCTGGAGAGTATTATGCTAAGTGAAATAAGCCAGTCAGAAAAAGACAAGTATCACATGATCTCACTCAAAGGTGGAATCTGATGAACAAAATAAACTGATGAACAGAATAGATCCAGAGACATAGAAGCATGGAACAGATTGAGGAATCTCAGAGGGAAGTCCTGGGTGGGAAGAGATCAACCAAAGAACTTGTATGCATGTGTGCACAACCCATGGACATAGACAATAGGGTGGTGAAGGCCTGGGTGTGGAGTTGGGTTAGAAGAGGCCAATGGCAGAAAAAAAGGGGACATATGTAATACTTTCAACAATAAAGATTAAAAATATAATGATAAAATAAAATAATGGCATGTGCTAAGTTCTAGTTAGTGGATTGCCTCGGAGGAACATATTGTGGGGAAAATGCAGAAATTCAGAGAAATTGTGCTTTATAGAACATATGAAGATTTGATACATAAGTGCAATTAATGTGAATGTCTGGCTAAAAGTTTAAAGTTATAGATGTTAGAGTCAAACATATGTGTGGGTTTAAACATATAGCTCCATTTGGAGACTCATGATCAAGGGTGAATTTATTCTTTAATATTTATCTTCCTCATCTGAAAAAATATTTAGTCTTAGAGAATGACTATAAATAATAAGTGAGATAATATACTTGGAATATAAAGGAATGCTTTCTTCTTTCAACAAATGATTATTGAACACCATCTGCAAATACTCTTTCTAACTCTAAGGATACAGAGGAGCAAAACAGTCACAATTTTTGCTTATTAAAATGCATTCTTACTAAAAGTTTACCATAGACACCAGGATAAGATAATTTTGCAAATAAGTGCAATATAACCTTTAAGAAATAGATAATTCCAATATGATATAATATATTCTAGACCATAGAAGGGAAGGGGAGAGACAGTGAGAGAGACACTGATTAATTGCCTCCTGCACGCACCCTGACCAGGGCCAGGTATGGAGCCTGCAACCAAGGTATGTACCTTTGACCTAAATCTAACCCAGGGCCCTTCAGTCCATGGGCCGATGCTCTATTCACTGAGCCAAACCAGCTAGGTTTAGCAGCTTAATTCTTGAAGTGAGTATAATAAAATAATTAGACACAAATTTATAAAATAGATACTGTTTTAAGTTCTGGCTTTATTTTATTTTATTTTTTTTTTTTACCAAAATTTATCTAAATTTCTAAAGTAGTCTTTACCATCTGATATAAATTTGGGTTAGAACTGCAAATAATATTTTGTGCCTAAATGTATAAAATATCCATTTAGAATATGTTTTTCAGCAACAAACATTTGAAATGTTTTCTGTTATTTTGTTAATAATTTTTTTACTTTTATAAGGATCATAATTTATAAGTATAGGAAACTTTTCTATCCTTTTATAGGTGTTTTAACTCATTTAATAATCCAAACAACTATGAATGTAAAATACAGGGATTACCTTGGTTTTAAAGATACATAGAGATATTAAATTATTCATTTAGGGCCACACATAAAAAGTGTCAAATCCAAGTTTCAGAAACAGGCAATCTGCCTCTATTCACTTAATTTTTTAACCTCTTAAATTTGTTTTGGAAATATTTGAACAAAACAGCACATTAATAACATACACAAAACTGTCTTTAAGTACAACCTGAAACTTCATTTCAAAAAGCTGTATCTTTCTTTTAGATAAATACTGAGCTTGAGATTTAATGTAGCTCTTACTGGAGAAGATATCACTTGTATTAATTTTATGTAAATCCTAAGATCAATCAACTAATTATAGCAATGTTATCATCTCTATAAACTCAAGAAGTAGGTCTTTATTTCTTTGGAAGATGCAACCTCCAAGTATTTTCCTTTTAGAAGTTTCCTCAGCATTGCAAGCTATTATTTTGGCATTTTAATCATGAAATGTCAGTAAAATGATTCCTGAATTTGGTATGCTTTCATTTATCCGTTATAAAATGCTTTGCCACAAGATTGAGATTTATTGACTCTGGAGAATACTATGGAGAATACTATAAAATATCTACATTTAAGAAATACTTCTTGTATACATTGACAGATGTTATTATGTGGGCGAAACCAGTTTCTCTATGTATATGTTGTAAACATTTTAAATTAAAATGTGATTTAAGAGCTACATGTGAGTATATGGCCCACACAAATGTATATGACAAATACAGATGAAAAATATCTGAGTAAAATATTTTCAACTACTACCACAATAAGAATTTGAGCAAGCAGATATTGATGAAATAAAATATTACAGAAAACCGAAGATCAACTTGATTCTTATTTTTCTTAACATGCGGTTTCATCAAATTCTCTTAATGCTAGGGAAGAATTTGAAAATAAGCATATGTATGCTTTGGAACACATTTAAAAATAATTCTTAGAAGCAATTAAAAGCAAGACATCTATCCCAGAATGAAAAGGGCAGAATGATATGTTGGAGAATAACAGTCTCATAGTGAAATATCTGAGCAGATTTTTTAGCTGTATGTCATTTTAGGAAAACAGGAAGCATGTTTTAATGTGATATTAGTAATTTGGATGCAGGAGGTATATTCTTTGTGTAGTGTATGAAGTTAAAAGTATTTGATTTTATGAGTGTCAAACTAATTTTAATGTCTGACACTTCTGAGTTGCTAAGATTAATTGCTGCATTTGGGAAATTCACAGTTTATTACAAGTGCAGAGACATTTTTCTAAAGCTGAGAGACAGAATCATTTTAAATACTATAAAACTAAATCTAGACAAACTTATTTTTTTAAATTTCTAACTTTCAAATTCTAGAAGTCAGAAATTACATCGTTATTATTTTTTTTTTTTTGGAGTTACAGATAATGTAGGGTAATACTTTTGGACCAGAAGAAATTGTGCGGTTTATTAAACAAAAATTAAGTAAAGCAACAGAAGTTTAGATGATTTAGTCATAGATTAAAAGACAGCAGTATGATACTTCACAAATTATATTTTGAGAACTGCAGTTTTTGTTAAAAAAGACAGCCTCTATAAACTGCAATATTAGTTGCTCTGATAAATTTTAACTACAAGAATAAAACAGAGCACAAAAGAAGGGGGGGGTATCAATGATTTAGCTTTGGTATTCTGTTGGCAATGATCAACAGCTGATTCAGGTTATTTCTGCCTTGTCCAAGTGAGTCAAGGCTTAAAATATATATCTGATTATGCAAATTAGACACAGTCCCATCTTTAGGTTATTTTACCTGCCCCAGTTCATAAAGCAAAACATACTATTGACATTATGTGAAGTACCATGATGATATTCATTGGGTGAGTTATGTGACAATAGACCAGCCGTGGGCAAACTACGGCCCGCAGGCCGGATCCGGCCCGTTCGGCTGTTCTATCTGGCCCGCGGAGCCGAAAGAGCGGAGGGTTCTCTTGCTCTCCCCTCCGCTCCTTTACTTTGAATTTATATTAGTTCACACAAACACTCCATCCATGCTTTTGTTCTGGCCCTCCGGTCCAGTTTAAGAACCCATTGTGGCCCTCGAGTCAAAAAGTTTGCCCACCCCTGCAATAGACTATAGTTAATGGATGGACTACTGTCCCTTTTATTCTGTTAACAGGTTTATTTACATCTTCATATTTAATTTTCACAAGGCAAAGTTTTTCCACTTTAAGCCTATACTTTAAGCCAATACTTATGAAAGAGTAGAGCCTTACCTAATTAATAGGCCCTGGATTTGCACATGGACCTATTTGATTCCAATAACCTGCTTTTAACTTTTAAATCATACCACTTGTCAATGGTGATATTTAGGAAAAGCATATCCAGACATGGATGGAATAGCTTGTAGCTTGAGCATTATAATTAGGGCCTATCATTTGATTTCTTTGTGGTACAGAAAAGGATTTCTAACCATCAAATTTTAAAAATAGAGTATCTAAATATTTTTCTAAAGAAGACATATGATGGCCAACAGGTATATGAAATATGCATACCATCCCTAATCATCAGGGAAATTCAAACCAAAATCACAATGATATATCATACCTATTAGAATGGTTCTTATAAGAAATAACAAGCAGTGAAAATGTGGAGAAATGAGAACCTTTGTGCATTATTGGTAGAAATGTAAATTGGTGCAGTCACTAAGGAAAATGGTATGGAGGAGCCTTAAAAATCAACTATCAAACTACCATATGATCCAGCTATTGTTTCTGGATATTTATCTGAAGAAAACAAAAATACTAACTCAAAAGATGTACACACCCCTTGTTCATTGTAGCATTATTTACAGTAGCCAAGGTATGAAAACAACCTAAGTGTCCATCGATAAATAAATTATAAAGAAAATGTGATTGGGAAGAAACCAAGATGGCGGCATAGGTAAATACCTAAACTGCTGCCTGGCACAATTTCAAAACTACAACTAAAAGACAAAACGGACATCATCCAGAACCACAGGAAGGCTGGCTGAGTGGAAATTCTACAACTAGAAGGAAAGAGAAAAGCACACTGAGACTCAGAGGAGCTGCAGGAGGCAGAGGTACTGAGGCACGCACGCGCAGAGAAGACTGGCAACTGAGTGCATGGCTGACTTTCTTAAGCGGGAGGGAGACAAAAGCTCCTGACTGCACTGAACTCCAGTTCCGGGCAATACTCTGGGGACCCAGGCTCATTCGGGGAGAAACTGGACTGTCTGGCAGTGGGCAGAACTTGAGGGCGGCTTTCTCTCAGAGGTGCCTGCAGCGATTACGGCGGGACACTGTGACACAGGGGCCTATTAGGGCAGGGCTGACGGGAAACCAATGCTGTCTACTCCGCCCCATCCAAACTGAGCACAAAGGCTTTTGCAAGTCTTGTCTCATAAGGGTGTCTCCAGCACAGAATTTCTCCCAGTGTAGACACAGCTGATCCTCACAGCCAATTGGCCTGGAGGTCAATTCCTTCCAGTAATACCAACAACAATCAAGGCTTAACTACAACAAGACTGTGCACACAGCCCACAAAGGGGTGCACCAAGAGTGTCCACCTCAGGTAACTGGGGAGGCTGAGCCACTGGGCCCTATAGGACACCTAGCACACAAAGCCACTCTATCAACTCAGGGAAGCAGCCAAAATGCAGAGACAAAGAAACAGATCACAAATGAAAAAAATGGAGGAAAGCAAACAACTGGATATACACTTCAATACCACGGTTATAAGGTTTTTCAAGAATTTTCTAGAAAAGGCCGATAAATTTAGCGAGACCCTCGAGGATATGAAAAAGGACCAACTAGAAATTAAACATACACTGACTGAAATAAAAAATATTATACAGAGACCTAACAGCAGACTAGAGGATCGCAAGAATCAAGTCAAAGATTTGAAATACAAAGAAGAAAAAAACACTCAACCAGAAAAGCAAAAAGGAAAAAGAATCCAAAAATATGAAGATAGTGTAAGGAGCCTCTGAGACAACCTCAAGCGTACCAACATCAGAATGATGGGGGTGCCAGAAGAAGAGAGAGAGCAAGATACTGAAAACCTATTTGAAGAAATAATGACTGAAAACTTGCCCCATCTGGTGGAAGAAATAGACTTACAAGTCCAGGAAGTGCACAGAACCCCAAACAAAAGGAATCCAAAGAGGACCACACCAAAACACATCATAATTAAAATGCCAAGAGCAAAAGACAAAGAGAATATTAAAAGCAGCAAGAGAAAAAGTTACCTACAAGGGAGCACCCATACGACTGTCAGCTGATTTCTCAACAGAAACTATGCAGGCCAGATGGGAGTGGCAAGAAATATTCAAAGTGATGAATAGCAAGAACCTACAACCAAGATTACTCTCCCCAGCAAAGCTATCATTCAGAATTGAAAGGCAGATAAAGAGCTTCACAGATAAGAAAAAGCTAAAGGAGTTCATCACCACCAAACCAGTATTATATGAAATGCTGAAAGGTATTCTTTAAGAAGAGGAAGAAGAAGAAAAAGGTAAAGATAAAAATTATGAACAACAAATACATATCTATTAACAAGTGAATAAAAAAATCTGATGAACAGAATAAACTGGTGAATATAATAGAATCAGGGGCATAGAAAGGGAGTGGACTGACAATTCTCGGGGGGAAAGGGGTGTGGGGGGTGCAGGAAGAGACTGGACAAAAATCGTACACCTATGGATGAGGATGGGGGGGTAAGGGCAGAGTGTTGGGTGGGAACTGGGTGGAGGGGAGCTATGGGGGAAAAAAGAGGAACAATTGTAATAATCTGAACAATAAAGATTTATTAAATTGAAAATAAAAGAAAATGTGATTTATATATACACTAGAGGCCCAGTGCATGAAAAATGTGCACGGGGGGGTGGGGGGTAGGGGGGTGGTTCCTCAGCCCGACCTGCACCATCTCCAATATAGGAGCCCTCAGGGGATGTCCTACTGATGGCTTAGGCCCACTCATGCTTCTCTGCTGACTGCAGGGCCCACTTGGCTGCTCCCAGGTCGCTGAGGGCTACAGCCAAGCAGGCCCTGCTATGCGCTGTCTGCAGGGCCTGCTCGGCTGCTCCCGGGATGCCGCAGCAACAGCCAAACAGGCCCTGCTCTCAGCGGTTGCCCCCCGGGACTGGAGGACTCCAGCGGGGCTGAGAGGACTGGGTGCTGCCATCTTGTGGCTATGGGTGCCGCCATCTTTGTGTCACAGTAATTTGCATATTACTCTTTTATTAGATAGGATTGTAATATTATTCAGCCAAAAAAGAATGAAATCTTGCCATTTGCAACAACATATATGGAACTTGAGGGCATTATGCTAAGTGAAATAAGTCGGACAGAGACACAAATACTATATAATACCAAGCTCATAGACACACACACAACAGATTAGGGGCTAGGAGTGGGCAAAATTGGTGAACGGAATCAAAAGGTACAAACTTTCAGCTATAAATAAACTAGAGACCCATTGCACGATATTCGTGCAAGAATAGGCCCCTGGCTTCACTCCCAGCTGCCCGGGAGCCAGCACATCCCCACTCCCGGGCTGCCCGGAGCCGGCATGTCCTCACTTCTGTCTGGAGCACCACTCTAGTAGCTTTCTCCGCCGCCCCCCTTCCCCTCATAGCAGGCTTCACACTGCTCTGCGCCTGCATATGCAAATTAACCTCTATCTTTGTTGGGTTAATTTGCATACTCATTTTGATTGGCTGTGGGCATAGCAGAGTGATAGTTAATTTGTATGTTTCTCTTTTATTAGGTAAGATAGGTCATGGGGATGTAATGTACAGCAGGGTGACTATAGTTAATGATACTGGATTGCATATTTTTTAAATGTACTCTGCAACTTTCAAAGTTCTCATTATAAGAAAAGGAAAATTCTGTAACTATGTATTGTGACAGATGCTAACTAGACTTAGTTTGGTGATGATTTCTCAATATATAAAAATGTTGAATCATTATGTTTGTATACCAGTTATACCTCAATACAAAAAAATAATTTGAAACAATCTCTTACCATAATCTTAAGAATTTACATGAAAGATAGAAAATGGGATTTATAATAGATTACAAGGAAGAAGAAAATGTATATACTATTGGGTTAAATAGTGTGTCTCCCGTCCCCCCCAATTCATCTCACTACAGAATCTCAAAATGTGATCTTATTTATAAATAGGGTCTTTGCATTTGTAACAAGTTGATCTCAAGATGAAATAATCCTGGGCCCTAATTTCAATGACTGGTGGTGCCTTTATATTAGTAAGTGATGGGAGAGGTAGATCTGGACAGAAAGTGGAGTTTTGCTGCCATAAGCCAAGGTATGCCAGGAGGCACTAGCAGGCAAGGACAGGTTATTTCCTAGAACTTTTAGAGGGAGCATGACCCTGCTGAGAGCTTGATTCTAGACTTCTGACTTCCAGAACTGTCTGAGAATAAATCTTTGCTGTTTTGAGCCACTCAGTTTGTTGTGATTGGTTATAATAGCCCTAGGAAATTAATACATCATATAAATTATTTTAGTAAATACAATTAGGGGACTGTTCTAGTATAACAGGTAAAAATAAAATAATAAAAAGTACTATTTTTGATGAAACCATAAAAATAGAGGATATTTTTAATGACGTTATGAATAAAGTTGTGCCCTCACATACATACATATATGGCTACCAAACAGTCACACACAATGCTTTTTTTTGGAAGTTAACATCAATTTAACACGCTCAGCAAGTATTATATTGATGCATAGTAATTGTTAAGATGTTTCTTAGGTAACTCAGTCTTACTTTTAAATGGAAGTAAGAAACAGATTGGCGAGGGGGTGAGAGGGAGGAGATGATATACAATACTAGAGACCCAAGGCACGAAATTTGTGCAAGAGTAAGCTTTCCTTCCCCGGCTGCCAGCATCGGCTTCCCTTGCAGCCTGGGCTTTGTCTGGAAGGATGTCTGGTCTAATTAGCATATTACACTTTTATTATTATAGATAACTAACACAATTAAATTTGTCTATTCTAGATATGTTTCCAAAAGTATATATGTAAATATATGTGTATGTGTAAATATACCCTATATAATAAAAGCCTAATATGCTAAGTGTCCAGTAGTCCAGTCGACCGTTCAACCAGTCAAAGCATAATATGCTAATGATATGCTAAGGCCACACAACTGCTCACTATGATGTGCACTGTCCACCAGACGCAGACAGTCGACTAGTTGACCGTTCACATTGACCACCAGGGTGGCAGATGCTCCGATCGGTAGATTAGCTTGCTGCTGGGGTCCTGCTGATCCAGACTGAGTGAGATGGGCCGGACCTGCCCTGGAGCCCTCCTGCAGTCCCTCCCTGGCTGGCCAACCTCCCACATCTCTCCCCGTCCCCGATTGTGCACCAGTGGGGTCCCTCGGCTTGGCCTGTACTCTCTCACAACCTGGGACCCCCTCAGGGGATGTTGGAGAGCCAGTTTCAGCCTGATGTTGCAGGCAAAGCCGAGGGACCCCACTGGTGCACGAATTCATGCACCGGGCCTCTAGTGTGTATATAAATGATAAAATAACCAACTGGTACAAATTGATTTATTGTATAGGCTACTACTTTTTTAATCAATATCCTTGATGATTTTTGGTCAGCTTCTTTTATCAGTATTAAATGAGATGGGTTAAAGGCTTCCTTTGTCAATGTGGATATTTTGAAGATGTGGTATGAGATATATACACAGAGTTAGACTTATGATATCTTTCTGCAAATGTGACTGCTTTTTTCTTTTCTATGTCTCAATTATTACTGTGTTATGGCATTTTTGGCTGATGTGAAGATGGTTATATTACTTGCTTTTGGTTATTTTTAAAAATGTTTTCCCCATACTTTGTTGAATTCTGTTTTCTTCTACCAAAGAGGTGTCTCATATAAGCTTAATTTAGTTGTTTTGATTGGCAGACATTTGGTCCATTCAAAATTATCCATGAGATATTTGTTCTACATCAAGAGGTTCTTGATATTTAGTCTTTTAATATTTGATCCTGTTGCAAATTTCCATGGAGATATTTGGTCCATAAATGATAAAAATCCTGCTCTTCTATAGGATTCAAACCCCAACCCTTCTGTCTATACCCAGGTGCCATTATCAGCTAAGCTACCAAGGAAGAAGGGTTATTGACATTACAGCCACAATACAGGTATCGGACCAAGAACATACGATAGTATTTTTTTATGTATTCAACCTATAAATCCAAAGTAGGAAGAATCCTGGGATATTTACTTAATCATAGATGATTTGGACAGAACCAAGTATCAAGGACCTTTTGGTGTGGATCAAATATCCTGTAAGGGTTGCTTTATGTATTATTTAATACAGTCTGTTGTTTCTCTTATTATGTGTTCATTTGAACATTTAACAGTAATAACTTTCTTGTGCTCTTTGCATTATTGTTGTAATAATGCACTTTAAGAAATAGTTAAAATTCTTTAAGATATTGTTTCATTCAGTGAATATGTAGTTGGTATGTATATTATATTTATATTCATAACTATTTTAACTTCATTCTTGCAATTTTGAACTACTGTCTGATATTTTTCTTCCTGAAGAACTACCACTTGTATATCCTTTACTGTCAAAATATTTGGAAAATAATGCTTTCACTTTCTGTATTTATACAAAGCATGTTTACTTTTTTATGTTTGTGTTTGTAAGATATTTTCACTGGGTGTAAAAATCTAGGTTGAAACATATTCTTTTAGCAATTTAATGTCATTCTGTTATAGTCAGCTTGATAATTACTGAGAAATCCTTTGAAGGTAATGTATTTTCCCCTGGCTGCTTTTATATATTTTTAAAAATGTTCAACAATTACAAATAATATAGGTGTACTAAATAATGTCCAGTTGGAAAAAATGACAGCTCCAAAAACTAAACACTTAGGTTGGCACTGGTTTCATTTAGGCTGTCTGGAAAAATATATTTTAAAAAGATAACTAATAGTGTAAAAAGTATAGTAATACATACAAATTTTCTTTTGCAAAATGGTATAAGAGTTTGAAGAAGAAGAAACAGAGAATATTAAAACCTGGAAGGATATAAAAACCGTATGTACA
Source organism: Plecotus auritus (assembly GCF_963455305.1). Taxonomy (NCBI): domain Eukaryota; kingdom Metazoa; phylum Chordata; class Mammalia; order Chiroptera; family Vespertilionidae; genus Plecotus; species Plecotus auritus. The sequence goes on from NC_137773.1 coordinate 74,111,716, forward strand.
TAGGGAAAGTTGGTAGAGATATTTTTCACTTTCTGCTGCCTTATTTTTAACAGAAACATTGATCTCAGTGCAATGAAAACCTCTACTTTCTTCTCTAGCAACATGCTTTTTAATTAGCTAAATCTCAATTATAGTTGGTTTTCCCCCAGTGTTTAAAATTGACAAGTTTGAGGCATATTTTTTTATATATATTTTATTGATTTTTTACAGAGAGGAAAGGAGAGGGATAGAGAGTTAGAAACATCGATGAGAGAGAAACATCGATCAGCCGCCTCCTGCACACCTCCCACCGGGGATGTGCCCGCAACCAAGCTACGTGCCCTTGACCGGAATCGAACCCGGGACCTTTCAGTCCGCAGGCCGACGCTCTATCCACTGAGCCAAACGCTCTATCGGCTTGAGGCATATTTTTAAAGTAGAATATCTAAGACATCATGATGCATAAGCTGCAGGGTGGGAGGGTGTCAAAGAAAGAGAAGAATCAAAGATTATACTAATGTTTTCTGACTTGGCCAACTAGATGGATGGTGCTGCTATTTACTAAGCTTAAGGAAATAAGGGTAAGATAAACACATTTGAAGTGGGAAATAATGAATACATTTTAGATATGCTAATTTGTCTGGGTGTGTTACATACAAATGTCATTTTGGATATGAATCTGTAATCCAAATGGATGTCCTTTCCTTGAAAAATAAATGAAGTCATCTGCATATGCTTAGTATTTTAAATACCTGAATTACTTGAGTATACTCAAGGCAGGTTAAGAGAAAGGAGCAAAGACCCTCAACACTAAAGCACTTCCTAATTTAGAGGTCGGAAAAATAAGTCCAGCTCTCCAATTAGTAGGAAAGCAGAGTCACAAGGACTAAGAGAACAAAGTATTTCAACAAGGTAAGATGCAACTTTGAAGATAAAAAAAAAAAATGTGTAAGATCATTTTACAAATTGGAGCACTGGGGACCATAAAAACTTTCATGAGAGGAGTTCCAAGAAAATTATAGGACAGAAAGCATGTGCTGGATTCAAGAATAAAAATGTTATCATAGATACAGACAACAGAATAGTGGTTACCAGAGGAGAAAGGGGGTTAAATATATGGTAATGGAAGGAAACTAGACTTCCAGTGGTGAGCACACTGGATTATACAGATGTTATGTCACACACCTAAAAATTATATAATATTAACCAATGTTAGCCTTATAAATTTAATTAAAATGAATAAACATATGCTAAACTAGAAACTTTGGAAATTATAGTTTTGAAAATACAGAAAAATGGAATATAGAACAATATATGTGTCAAGGATTATATATATATATGTATATATATATGTATATATATGTGTGTGTATATATATATATATGTGTGTGTGTGTGTGTATATATATATATATATATATATATATATATATATATATATATACCAGTAGCATACCTCTTTGTAAACTAATATTCTACTCCAGAGAGCAAGAGACACTGACAGTTTAGGAATGAAAAATGTGTAATTCATGGTATTAAACTCTTTCTGTCCACAGCACAGTTAGAGGAACTTATATTTGATAAGTACATCAACCCGCCCATTGTAATTCATTGTAACTAACTGGAAAAAGAAGACAGGTAGAGTTGTACATTTGGTGATTCAAAATAACAGAATTAGAATGTGAAGACTTCTGAAATAAAGACAATGGAGAATTTTCACATGACTGTGAAACAGGGAGTTTGAAATTCATGAATTTTTGAAAGAAATTGAATATCTTAAGAATGTTAGGGGAGAAAAATGGCGGCGGAATAGACAGACATGTTCCGAGCCTTGTCCCGGAGCAGAAAGAACAGCTGAGGGTCGCACTAGGAGTGTTTGTTGGCAAGTTGGGGGACAGCTGAACTCCAGAAGAAGGTGGGAGACTGCTAGACGGGGTTCCCCTGACCTGGCAGCTCCCACTGCGGCTGGGTCCCCTCCCGGAGCTGCGGGCTTGGACGCGGAGTCGCCGCCATCTGGAACCGGAAAGTGGAGCTTATCAGAAGCCTGAGAATCCACAACTGCGGCAGCCAAGGAACAGCTGCGAGCCCCAGAACAACGCTCCCCAATTGGCGCAAACACACGGGTTCAGAGGAGCTCTACACTCCACCACGGAAAGGTCAGATTTCGCCTAGGATAAGGTGAGGTCTCTGGTCCCAGCGCGAGAGAGGAATGCGCATTTTGCGGGAGCTGGAGGACCAGGGAAGTCTGTGCCTAGAAAAATCGGTGGCTGCTGGTGCTGGCGTGATCTGTGAATGTGGAAGGGGGTCCTCTGAGCTGCTAACAGAAGGGCTCTCTAAAAAGCAACCCATTTTGATCTGAAGTGCAGGGACACCCTAAGAATTTCAGGGGTGTGCTAGACTTACGCGCAGCCACGGAGTGCGCACACTTGGGCTTTTTCCTCTTGAAATTCTTGCTTCTGATTACTAAGCCCAATTCATAGGTTCACCCAGTTGGGGACACCCTGGGAGACTGCAGGGGAAAGTTGTTTTTCTGGAACCTGGGGATCGGAGCGGGGAGTGACCATCGGAGAGCCAGCTCTGAGGCAGCCCACTCCCACAAACCGGTAGTGAGTGCCACAGGGAAAGAAGGCTCTAACACTGCCTAGAGAGGCCATAGATAAACCCGGAAGTCAATCCAGAAACACTGCCACCCAGGGGCTGAATCACAAATTGACTCTTGTGTAATCAAAAATAAAGGAATACGAATTAAGACACACCGCCTGCTTAAAATCAGGACTGGTTTACATCACTGAAGAGCAGTGGAACGCAGGGAACTGCAATACTGTCCGGACTGAGAAACAGGCATGCCAAACAGAACAACAGAGGAAGTGAATGACCTTCACTACTCCACATTTTATTTTTATTTTTTATATTTTTATTTTCATTCTTTGCATCTTTTACTCAAGAAACTAATTTTTTTCCTCACTTGATTTTACCTTTTTAATTATTACATTTTTTATTTTCAATCCGTATTATTACTACTGCTATTTTATCTTTTTTTTTTTTAAGTGTCATTTTATTTTCTCTTCATTTTGTTTTGGGATTAATGTTCTACATTCTATTTTTATCTTTCCTTTAGCATCATTTTACTCTATCTCAAATCTACCTTTATACTATCACTCTCTTCCTCACTTTTCCCTTTTCAGTGTCCTGTTTATCTTACCCCTTTCCTGCTTTAGATTTTCCCTATTCTTTCTGTTTACCCCCTTTTAAAATTTCACCCTACTTATATATCTAATCTCCAATCCCCTGCTCCAAGTCCATACACACCTCTCTCTTCGCTGTCTTAACTATCCAAAAAATTGTTTTTCTCTCTGTCCTTTTGTTGTTGTTCGTTTGAATGTAGATTATAACGAATTTTTATGCTTTTTTGTGAGATTGTTTTGCTTATTCTTCTTTTGTTTATTTTTTTGTTTGTTTAGTGCTTCTGTTTTCCCTTGCCTCACTCAATATTAGTTGGTGTTGTAGTTTGTATTAATCCCCAGGTACTTGTTGCAGGCATTTGCTGGGATAAGTGATTGTTCTATTGGAGTTTTATCCCCAATATATATAGTCTGTTTCCCTTTCTCTCTTAGTCTCTTTCTTGTCTCTCTTACTTTTTTTTCTTCTTTTTTTTCCCTTTTCCCAATTTCATTTTGACACCCCCCCTTTTTTTTTCTTCTTCTTCTTTCTTTCTTTTTCCTCTTCTTCTTTCTCTACTATCCCCTAATTTGCCTTTCTCTGGTGGTCACCTTTATTGGAGGTTATTAATATCGTGAATACATTTCTGTTCAGTGCCTTGTGTGTTGTACCTGGTAGTGCTGTATTTTGTGCCTTTAAATCGACGCAGGAGAGAGAGAACTACATAACCAGACACCCAGAGAAGAGAGACCATGGGGAGACAAAGACACAGCCCGCATATGAAAGAAAAGCAGGCATCACCAGAAAAGGAAGTAAACGAAATGGAAGCAAGCAACCTTCCAGAAAAAGAATTCAGAGAAATGGTCATAAGGTGGCTGAAAAGAATGGAAGACAAATTTGACAATATGAGCAAGAACCAAGAGGAAATGAAGAAGAACCAAGAAGAAATGAAAAATGACATCGCTGCTGTAAAGAACTCAATAGAAAGCATCAAGAGTAGACTAGAAGAAGCAGAGGACCGCATCAGTGAGCTAGAAGACAAGATGGGGAAAAATACCCAAGTAGAGCAACTTCTAGAAAAAAAAATTAAAAGGCAGGAGGAGAGCCTAAGGGAACTTTGGGACAACACGAAACAAAACAACATCCGCATAATAGGGGTTCCAGAAGGAAAGGAAGCTGAGCAAGGAATAGAAAACCTATTTGAAGAAATAATGACAGAAAATTTCCCTGATATAGAGAAGAAAAAACCCACACAAATCCAAGAAGCTCACAGAGTCCCAAGCAAAATGAACCCCAAAAGACCGACACCAAGGCACATTATAATTAAATTGGCAAACACCAACGACAAACTAAGAATCTTAAAAGCGGCCAGAGAGAGACAGAAAGTTACATACAAAGGAACCCCCATCAGACTAGCAACTGATTTCTCAACAGAAACTCATCAGGCCAGAAGGGAATGGAATGAAATATACAAAGTCATGCAAAGGAAGGGTCTGAATCCAAGAATACTGTACCCAGCAAGGCTGTCAATCAAAATTGAAGGTGAAATCAGGAGCTTCACAGACAAAAAAGGACTAAGGGAATTTATTACCACCAAACCAGCAATGCAAGAAATGCTAAAGGGTCTGCTGTAAAAAAAAAAAAAAAAAAGAAATAGGAAGCGAAGAAGGAACACAGGTGTAAAGAATAGGAATGGCGACAAATAAGTACCTATCAATAATAACTTTAAATGTAAACGGATTAAATGCCCCAATCAAAAGACATAGGGTAATGGATTGGATAAGAAAACATGACCCATATATCTGCTGTCTACAAGAAACCCACTTCAGAAAAAAAGACACACACAGACAGAGGGTGAAGGGATGGAAAAAGGTTTTCCAGGCAAATGGAACTGGAAAAAAAGCTGGGGTAGCAATACTTATATCTGACAAATTAGATCTCAAACTGAAGGACATAACAAGAGATAAGGAAGGCCACTTCATAATACTAAAGGGAGCAATCCAACAAGAAGAAATAACTCTGGTAAACATATACACACCCAATACAGGAGCACCCAAATACATAAAAAAAACTCCTGGAGGATATCAAGGGAGAGATTGACAGCAATACAATCATAGTAGGAGACTTTAATACCCCACTATCACCATTGGACAAATCCTCTAAACAAAAAATCAGCAAAGAAACATCAATCCTAAATGACTCACTAGACCAGATGGAATTAATTGACATCTTCAGAACATTTCACCCCAAAGCCACAGAATATACATTCTTCTCAAGTGCACATGGGTCATTTTCAAAGATAGACCATATGTTGGGACATAGGCAAAGTCTCTTCAAATTCAAGAAGATAGAAATCATATCAAGCATCTTCTCAGACCACAGTGGCATAAAACTGGAAATCAACTACAATAAAAACAACCCAAAGAAATCAAACACATGGAGACTAAACAGCATGCTATTAAACCATGACTGGGTTACCAGAGAGATCAAAGAAGAAATAAAAAACATCATGACAACAAATGACAATGAAAACACTACAATCCAAAATCTATGGGACACAGCGAAAGCAGTCTTGAGAGGGAAGTTCATAGCTCTACAAGCCTACTGCAAAAAAACAAGAAACAGGGGTAATAAATTACCTAACCCAACAACTCAAAGAGTTAGAAAAAGAGCAACAAGAAAAGCCCAGTGTAAGCAGAAGGAAGGAAATAATAAAGATCAGAGCACAGATAAACGACATAGAGACCAAAGAAACAATACAAAAGATCAACAAAACCAAGAGCTGGTTCTTTGAAAGGATAAACAAGATTGATGAACCTCTAGCCAGGCTCACCAAGAAGCAAAGAGAGAGGACCCAAATAAACAAAATCAGAAATGAAAGAGGTGAAATAACAACAGATCCCGCCGAAATACAAAGGATTGTTAAAAAATACTACAAACAACTCTATTCCAACAAACTGGACAACCTGGAGGAAATGGACATATTCCTAGAAAAATATAACCTTCCAAAACTCAATCAGGAAGAATCTAAACAGCTCAATATGCCAGTAACTATGGAAGAAATTGAAGCAGTCATCAAAGAGCTTCCGGCAAACAAAAGCCCGGGGCCAGACGGCTTCACAGGAGAGTTTTACCAAACATTCAAGGAAGAACTAAAACCTATCCTCCTCAGACTATTCCAAAAAATTCAAGAGGAAGGAACACTTCCAAGCTCCTTCCATGAAGCCAGCATCACCCTAATACCAAAACCAGATAAAGACAACACAATGAAAGAGAATTACAGGCCAATATCCCTCATGAATGTAGATGCCAAAATCCTCAACAAAATTCTAGCAAATCGGATCCAGCAGTACATCAGAAAGATCATACACCATGACCAAGTAGGGTTTATCCCAGGAATGCAAGGATGGTTCAATATCCAAAAATCAATAAATGTGATACATCACATAAACAAATTGAAAGATAAAAATCACATAGTCATATCACTTGATGCAGAAAAAGCATTTGACAAAATCCAACACCCTTTCTTGATAAAAACTCTCAACAAGGTGGGAATAGAAGGATCATACCTCAACATAATAAAAGCTATATATGATAAACCCACAGCTAACATCATACTCAATGGGCAAAAACTAAAACCATTTCCCCTAAGAACAGTAACAAGACAGGGATGCCCACTCTCACCACTCCTGTTTGACATAGTACTGGAAGTATTAGCCATTGCAATCAGACAAGAAGAAGAAATAAAAGGCATCCAAATTGGAAAAGAAGAAGTAAAGCTGTCCTTATTTGCAGATGACATGATATTGTACATAAAAAACCCGAAAGACTCCATCAAAAAACTAACAGACTTAATAAATGAATTCGGCAATGTAGCAGGATACAAAATTAACGCCAAGAAATCTATGGCATTTCTATACACCAACAGTGAACTTACAGAAAGAGAGACTGAAAAATCAATCCCATTTTCCATCGCACCAAAAAAATTAAGATACTTAGGAATAAACCTAACCAAGGAGGTAAAAGACCTATATGCGGAAAACTACAGGACACTGAAAAAAGAGATAGAGGAAGATGTAAACAGATGGAAGAACATACCATGTTCATGGATTGGTAGAATCAACATCATCAAAATGTCCATACTACCCAAAGCAATCTATAGATTCAATGCACTCCCCATTAAAATACCAACAGCATATTTCACAGACCTAGAAAGAACTCTCCAAAAATTCATCTGGAATAAAAAAAAGACCCCGAATAGCCACAGCAATCTTGAGAAAGAAGAATAAAGTAGGAGGGATCTCAATACCAGATTTCAAGCTGTATTACAAAGCCACTCTCCTCAAAACAGCCTGGTACTGGCACAAGAACAGACATATAGATCAATGGAATAGAATAGAGAATCCAGATATCGACCCAAACCAATATGCGCAATTAATATTTGACAAAGGAGGCATGAGCATACAATGGAGTCAAGACAGTCTCTTCAATAAATGGTGTTGGGAAAATTGGACAGATACATGCAAAAAAATGAAACTAGATCTCCAACTTACACCATACACAAAAATAAACTCAAAATGGATACAGGACTTAAATATAAGACGGGAAACCATAAAAATACTAGAGGAATCCACAGGCAGGAAAATCTCAGACATATGCCAAAAGAACTTTTTCAGTGATACTGCCCCTAGGGCAATGGAAGCCAAAGAGAAAATAAACAAATGGGACTACATCAAAATAAAAAGCTTTTGCACAGCAAAAGAAACCATCAACAAAACAACAAGAAACCCCACTGTATGGGAGAACATATTTGCAAATTGTATCATTGATAAAGGTTTAATTTCCAACATCTACAGGCAGCTTATACAACTTAATAAAAGGAAGATAAATGATCCAATAAAAAAATGGGCAACGGACCTAAATAGAATCTTTTCGAAAGAAGACAGAAGGAAGGCCAAGAGACACATGAAAACATGCTCAAAGTCACTTATTATCCGAGAGATGCAAATCAAAACGACAATGCGATACCATCTCACACCTGTCTGAATGGCTATCATCAACAAATCAACAAACGACAAGTGTTGGCGAGGATGCGGAGAAAAAGGAACCCTCGTGCACTGCTGGTGGGAATGCAGACTGGTGCAGCCACTGTGGAGAACAGTATGGAGTTTCCTCAAAAAACTGAAAATGGAACTCCCATTTGACCCAGTAATCCCACTCCTAGGAATATATCCTAAGAAACCAGAAACACCAATCAGAAAGGATATATGCACCCCTATGTTCATAGCAGCACAATTTACAATAGCTAAGATTTGGAAACAGCCTAGGTGCCCGTCAGCAGATGACTGGATCAGAAAACTATGGTACATCTACACAATGGAATACTATGCTGCCATAAAAAAGAAGGAATTACTACCATTTGTAGACACCTGGATGGAATTAGAGAACATTATGCTAAGTGAAATAAGCCAGTCAATGAAAGAAAAATACCACATGATCTCGCTCATTTAGGGATAATGAAAAACATTATAAACTGATGAACCAAAAGATAGATACAGAGGCAGTAAAGCATCAAACAGAGTGTCTAATTACAGCGGTAAGGTTAGGGAGAGGTGGGGGAAATAAGAGATCAACTGAAGGACTTGTATGCATGCATATAAGAGTAACCAACGGATGCAAAACATTGGGGGGTGAGGGCAGGTATGGGAGTGGGGTGGGGGGGGCAATGGTAAGATATGTACACATATAATACCTTAATAAAAATTTGAAAAAAAAAGAATGTTAAATGATTAATAAAATTAACACTGTTGTAAATATGACATAGATTATATTTGAAGTTTTTATAGGTAAAAATTGGTTTTGGAAGTAATGTGATTTCATGAGATCCATGTTCTCTGAGAACAGGGTAATTGGACGTGATGGAATTAAAGGTCACTAGAGATTAGAAATTGAGGATCTTAGAGGCAGGTGGACTTGATTGGAAAATCACATCTAAGTTGAAGTCACCAAGAACAGAAGAGTTAGTTATGAGTAGGTGCTAAACTTTCCAATATTATACGGGAAGAGACCAGATAGTTTATGGATGAAAAAAATGAGACAGTGGAAAAGCAAAATGTTGTGAATTTAACTGAATGAAGAGATTTTATAAGTGGAAGAAGATAAGGGGTTTGGAGACAGCATTCGGTTGTGAGAGCACTAACCCCATCTTATGAATCTGATGTGCATGTCATGAGGTTAAATCAATAGATTCTAATTTTAAAAAAGATTACTTTTTTTTTTTTCAATAAAGGTAGTGGGAATATTCTGCAAGAGGATGAACATAGAGTGTTTTTGTTTTGGTCAAAACAAACAAAAAAACACACAAAACATCCCTGGAGCATAGTGGTATAAATTCAGAAGGAAAGAAAGAGGTGTAGGAATGAAATGAGATATTTATAATAACATGTAAGAAATAACACATACTACCTAGGAAACACAGACTTCTGGAATTGAGAGGAAGAGGTGAACATTATTAATATTAATATAGTGAATATTTATGGTGTAACTGATGGCCAATTATCAAGAAACAGTAAACAAAATGGAGGAATCTTTGCTCTGATGGAGCTGACGTTCTAGTGAGTATTGACAGAATATAATTGTATAGGTCAGTGGTCGGCAAACTCATTAGTCAACAGAGCCAAATATCAACAGTACAATGATTGAAATGTCTTTTGAGAGCCAAATTTTTTAAACTTAAACTTCTTCTTATGCCACTTCTTCAAAATAGACTCGCCCAGGCCGTAGTATTTTGTGGAAGAGTCACACTCAAGGGGCCAAAGAACCGCATGTGGCTTGCAAGCCGCAGTTTGCCGACCACGGGTATAGGATATACTAGAAGCCTGGTGCACGAAAAAATTTGTGCACTGGGGGGGGGTCCCTCAGCCTGGCCTGCACCCTCTCACAGTCCAGAACCCATTGGGGGATGTCCACCTGCCGACTTAGGCCCATTCCCGGGGGATTGGGCCTAAGCCGTCAGCCCGGCTTGTGGCTGAATGGAACTCTCCCTGTGGGCGTGCTCTGACCACCAGGGGCCAGCTCCTGCATTGAGCTGTGTCGTAGTGACCAGTCATTCCTGGTCGTTTCCCCTTTAGGGTCAATTTGCTTATTACCCTTTTATTATATAGGATAGTGACAGTGCTCTGGACAAAAATAAAGCAAGAGGAGGGATATGGAGTATTAACATAGTGGTGGAATGTTATTTTACATACTGTATTCAGGAAAAACTGTTAAAGGGGTAACTATTCTGATAAAGAGTACATTAGGTGCTGGGTTTGTGTTACGAGATCAAGTGGACAGCAGTTAGGAGCTAGAATGTAAAGGACTTAGGAGCTGCTATTAAGTCTCTGGCTTTTACTTGGAGTGAGTGAAAAACTACAGACTTTTGAACAGAAGGGGAATTTTGTCTAAAAGGCATTTTAGTGATGGTATCCTGACTGTGTGTGTGTGTGTGTGTGTGTGTTTTGAGAACTGACTATATTTGGATAAAGAGAAGAATCAGGAAGATCATTTGAAATTTTATTGCATTAATCCATACAAAAGTGGATGATGACTTTGACCAGAATGATAGAATAGTTAGTGAGAAAAGGTTTCTTGATGTTGAGTCTGTTTTCAAAATACATGACTTGGTGCTATATTGCAAGTGAGACAGAGGAGAAAGAAAATAATCAAGAAGATCTTGATTATGTGAGCATGTTCTTCTGTTAAAGCGGTAGGATGGAAAAGGCAAAGGAGAGCAGGTTTGTTGGTTGGAAATAGGAGTTCGGTTTAGACATCCTAGTGGAACTGTCCAGTAGGCTGTTGAGTAAATATAATACATATAAACTGGAGTTATAATTTGAAAATAAATAGCATATAGTGGTATTTATATCCATGGGACTAATGGAAATCATGGAGATAGCTTATATAGTTACAGAGAAGGATTTAAAGAATAATGCCTGGGAGATTCCATATTTCAGTGATTAGAAAATGAGGAGGAACCAGGAAAGTGGTTAACAAGGAATGGCTGAAGGTGAAAGAGAAGTGGTGCAAAAAATGTTAGCTCTTCCTTCCCATCATTTCTTTCATTACTTTCCTTGTCCTTGATATTCCTAACTCATTCTGTTTAAAAGTACACTATAAACAGTTACTGGTATTCTGGTAATCACTGTCTCATTCAATATGGTTTGGGCTTTCCACCTCTCTTTAAGCATTTCTCTAGTATATATTAGTAAGGATCAAAAATTCAGCCCTTAGCAATTATTTATTCAGTTTTTGGCGTGTTCTTTCAAAGTAATTATTGTAGTTGCAATAAATGTGATTAATTTTGCATGTAGTAGAAACTTGGAATTGGAGAATAATCTTTGAAGGATAAATTTAACATGGCAATGGTGCATGCTTTTTAAATGATTTAAATAGAAAATAGTTTGCATCTATGAAGGAGAATTGTTCTAACCAAGTATTTTTAGAAGAGAAAAATAAAAATATACAACCTACCAAAAATATAAAATGGTTGACTGAGCACATAATTTTGAATTGCTATTGAAAATTTCCAACGTTCTCTTAAACTGGGAAATACTGTATTTGAAATAGTAGAGAAACTCATTCCTATAATTTTGCATCTTTACCTATGTATTTTTTGTTTTCTTTTCCTGGGGGCCAATTTAACAGAGATTGAAAATAATTTTGAAGAAAATAATTCTGATTTGCTCATTATTTTCTCAAATTCATGAGGGAACAACTGACAAACTTTGCTCTCTGACACACTTTGCTATCGCAGAGTTAAATACATATTAATGAAGCTCTGTAATGGTAATGAAAGTCTAGAAATGTGGTTATTAGAAATAATAATGTCCCAGGAGAATTAAGAAGCCTTTGGCTATGTTTTGAGAGTTAGAATATGTCAAGGCTATAATGTTGCCTGGCTACTGAAATGATAATCCACTCTTATTCTAAAATACTTCTGCTTAGAGGAATGTGAACTATATTTAAATTTCTGCTCAAATTTTATTTTAAAAAAGAATGTCAGCATGTTTCTCTAACCCTAGAGGCTAATAATTTATTAAATAAACAATTTAAATTTAGAGATGAGTTTTCTTGTTTTTTAATATTTATTAAGTACTTTTATATACTTCATAAATTGATTATATTTATGTATGCATAAATAATATGGATTTATATATCATAAATATATATAAAATGTAACTTTGTTGAGGTACATATTTATAGTTTTCATTTGTACTACTGCCTGGATATATGTGTATGCTATAAACATGCTAGGTTTGTAAACAGAAGATCTTATAAAGTTCTACTTCCATCCTGGCTTTTTGAATTGTGTAAATCACTTTATTCTTGGAGATTTTATTTTGTGATCTTTAAATTAGAATTAGTATTAGAAATAGTCTCCTGCATATTTAGAATGGCAGTTATAAGAATGAAATTTGATATTTTACAGCACTATTAAAATTATAGATGTAATTAATGTACATATATTAAAATACGTTAAGATATTAAATTAATTCAGAGTGAAGGTCCAGAATATATTATCAGAATCATAATTTCTGAGTAACTTCATGAACACAAAATTTAAAAACTATTGAATATTGATCATTTACCATGTGTCAACACTATAAAGGTATTGAGGATTCAGTGGGAAAATTTTTCTGGTATCATTAAATGTACATTCTTGTGACATAGGACAGATGATGAGCAATATACAGGATATTGGAAGACAAAAGAATGTGTAAAGAAAACATTTGTAGAAGAGAAGGGAGGTGATGTGCCTTGAGGGTTACAGTTTCAAGTAAGATGCTCAGCATCACTGGGAAGATAATATTTGAATAATGTCTTAAACTTAGTTTTCTTCATCATCAGTACATAGGGAGAAATAACAGTCCAGAAAAAGAAAACCTCGATAAAAATGTTCGTGATCATAGGAGAAGCCTCAAGAACATTTGAAAATATTTAGAATTTATCAAAAATAAAAATATGTAATATTTTTGAGATGCAGCTAAAGGACTTCTTGAAGGTAAAAGTATAACATTGAATGTTTTTATACAAAAAGAAGAAATGTTTCAAATCACTAATCTAAGCTTCTATTAAAATCACTACAGGAGAAATGGCAAATTAAACCCCAAACAAGCAGAATTAAAAATAATTTTATAAAAAAATCAATGAAAGTCAAACCTGTTTTTTGAGATAAATAAAATTGAAAAGTCTCCAACCAGATAAAGAAAAAAATAAGATGCAAATTAACAATATCAGAAGTGACTTAGGGAATATCATGACTGACCCTATAGACATTGAGATAAAAATACCAAAAAAACCTCTGTACTCTGAAATTTGTCAAATTACATGAAGAAATTCCTTGAAAAAGATAAAATTTCAAATTCATCCAAGAAGAAATAGATAACCTGAATAATATATCTATTAAAGATTTCTGTCAAAGAAAATTGATGTCTATTTCAATGCTGAAATCTACCAAATATTAAAAAAATGTGTATACCAATTTAGTCTCATTCAGAGAATAAAAAAGAACACTTTAAGTAGCGAGTTAGATGCAAAATAAAACTAAAATGATATATCACTCTACAGGTATTATAATGGCTGACATACAAAATAAATGGGCAAAAAACACAACTGACAAATGCTGATAAAGATCTAGATGAACTGGAGCTTTCATAACTTGCTGGTGCAAAATTAAAATATCATAGCTTCTTTGGAAAAGAGTTTTTAATATTTTATAAAAAATATATATTTACCATATAATCCAGCTATCTCACAAATACTAGTAGTTATTTCCTCAGAAGAAATAAAAATATGTTCATAATGTGTATTCCAGAAGAAGAGAAAGAGAAGGGAACAGAGAGCCTATTTAAAAAAAAAAAGAGAGAACTTCTCAAACCTAAAGAAGGTACTAGACATACAAGTACAAGAAGCTAATATTATACCTAATTATCTCAATGCAAAAAAACGTTCTCTAAGGTACATTATTTTTAAAATGTTAAAATCAATGACAAAGTATTACCAGGCCAGTCAGGGGGGAAAAAAAAAGACAGTAACCTACAAAGGAAGCTCATCAAAGTGTCTTGATATTTCTTAGCAGAAACTCTATAGGCCAGGAGACAATAGAATGATATTCAAATTGCTGAAATAAAACTTCCAGCCAAGATTAATCTATCCAGAAAAAATATCCTTAAAGGCAAAAGGCTTTCCTCAAACAAATAAAACCAAAGGGAATTCATCATCAAAAGTCACACATTAACAAGAAATGTTGAAATAAGACAGAAATACACAAAACTTTGAGTAAGGTGACAAACCAACAGAAGTTTTATATATAATAAAATATTGAGCCATAAGTAAGAAATCCTATTACTCTTGACAACATGGATAGACTTAGAAGGCATTGTTAAGTGACATGAGTCAGAAGACAAATACTGTATGATCCTATGTAATAAAAGCCTAATATGCTAACTGTCTGGTCGTCCAGTCATCCATTCAACCAATCAAAGTGTAATATGCTAATGATATGCTAAGGCCACTCAACTGCTCACTATGACGTGCACTGACCACGAGGGGGCAGACAGTTGACCAGTTGCTATGATGTACACTGACCACCAGGGGGCAGATGCTCCAACTGGTAGGTTAGCTTGCTGATGAGGTCCAGCCAATGGGGACTGAGCGAGTTGGGCTAGACATGCCCTGGAGCCCTCCCACAGTCCCTCCCCAGCTGGCCAATCTCGTGCATCCCTTCCCAGCTCCAATTGTGCACTGATGGGGTCCCTCAGCCTGGCGTGTGCTCTCTCACAATCCGGGACCCCTTGGGGGATGTCAGAGAGCTGGTTTTGGCCTGATCCCACAGGCCAGACCAAGGAACCCCACTGGTGCACAAATTCATGTACCAGGCCGCTAGTCCTATATAATAAAAGCCTAATATGTAAATCGACCAAACAGCAGAACCACCAGTGGAATGACCGGTAGCTATGATGCACACTGACCACCAGGGGGAAGATGCTCAATGCAGGAGCTGCTCCCAGTCCGCAGGTCCCAGGCCAGCCAAGGCGGGTGCCCCCAGATCGCCCTGCAGAGGAAGGCGACCTGTGGCGAGCCAGCGAGCGGGCAGTGCCAGGCTGGCCAAGGCAGGTCCCAGTAGGGGCCCATCGGTCACCCCACAGATTGGCCCTGATCACCAGCCAGGCCTAGGACCCTACCCATGCGTGAATTTCGTGCACCAGGCCACTAGTCTCCTATAAGTGTGGAATCTTAAAAATATTAATAGAGCCCTGCTGATATGGCTCAGTGGTTGGGTGTCTACCTATGAACTAGGAGGTCACGGTTCAATTTCCAGTGAGGGCAAATGCCTAGATTGTGAGCTCCATCCCCAGTAGGGGATGTGTAGGAGACAGCTGATGGATGTTTCTATCTCTCTGTCCCTCTCCCTTCCACTCTGAAATCAATAAAAATATATTTTTAAAGAATATTAATAGAAAAAAAAAAAGAGATCAGATGTGCTTACCTAAGACAGAAGATGGAGCGAAGAACAATTGAAGGAAAGTGGTCAAAGGTACAAACTTTATTACAATATAAATAAGCACTAGGGATGTAATGTACAACATGATGACTGTAATTAACATTGTTGTATGATATATAGTAACCCCCCTAATCCACGGGGGATACATTCCAAGACCGCCAGAGGATGCCTGAAACTGTGGATAGTACCAAACCCTATGTATATACTGTTTTGTCCTACACATACATACATACCTATGATCAAGTTTAATGTATAAATTTGACACAATGGGAGATTAACAACAAATAATAAAATAAAGCAACTAAAGCAATATACTGTTAAAAATTATGTGAATGTAGTCTCAGAAAACTTGCTCAAATTTCTTTTACCTTCCTCACAATTTCACAAGTAGACTGCTATTATCATAGATATTAGTAACTTCTGGATGCAATGTTTATTCTTTACTTAATAAGTTGAGAACTTTCACCTTTTCACTTAAAGGAAGCACTTCACAGCTTCTCTTTGGCATATTCAAATTGCCAGGATCACTACCATTGTGTTTTGGTGCCATTATTAAGTAAAATAAGGGTTACTTGAGCATAAGCACTGTGGTATCTTGACAGTGAATCTGGTAAACAAGACAGCTATGAAGTCACTACCAGGCAGATAGTGTATACTGGATAAAGGGGATGATTCACGTCCCAGGGATGGAGGCGGGTGGTGTGAGGTTTTATCACTACTTATTATTTTCAGGTTGTGGGTTCACCACAAGTAACTGAAACTACAGAAAGCAAATCAATGGAAAAATGGGGACTACTGTATAGGTAAGTTATTAAGAGAGTAAATGCTCAGAGTTATCACAGGAGAACCTTTTTTTTCTTCTTATGGATCTAACTGAAATAATGGATGTTATCTGAACCTATTGTGGTAATCATTTCACAATACAGCTGACCTCAGACAACATGGGCTTGAACTGCACAGGTCTCCTTTACACAGATTTCTTTTAAAAATATGTATAAAGCCAGTCTCCGAAATCCTAGGTTTTGCATCTAAAGTTTTATCCAACCATGAATCAACCACCTTTATGTTGTTCAAACCCCTATTATATAAGGGACTAGAGCATACACAGATTTTGATATCTGCAGGTGGTCCTAGAACCAATCCTCTACAGATACCAAGGAACAACTGAAGTTAGAGAGTCAACATTTATATGCATATATTTTTTTACTATGCAGCCGGTCTGTGTCCTTAATTTTTTTAAAAGTCTCAACCTATACATACATGTAAATCAAAACATCCTAACGTACAACTTAAACTTGTACAATAATATATATATATATATATATATATATATATATATATATAATCAATTATTTCTCAATAAAACTGGGAAAAGTGGTCAAAAAATGACTTACCAAGTTTCCTTTTCAAAATGCCTAATCTTCACTTGAATAGGTACTTTGTAACAGACTATAGGCCCAGTGCACGGAAGTAGCGCACAGGTGTGGTCCCTAGGCCTGGCCATCAATCAAAGCACGGCCATCTGGTGTGAAAGTACAGGCCCCAGCTAACCTCTGGACCCTGGGTAGCACCTGGGCCCCCGAGCGACCCCTCCACATGAGTCATGGTGCCCAAGTCCCCACGCGGAGATGTGGTGAGTGTGGCCAGATGCTGCAAGCCAGGGGTCATCATGGGTCTCTGGGTCACCCAGCAGCACCACATAGAAGCCGGGTGGGCAGCGTGCTCTCTCCCGGCCGGCTTCGTAGACCAGCACCTGCGCGAACCCACAGGGAGCCCAACCAGCCCCTGTGGTCCTGGCAGCTGCAGCAGCCTAGCTCCTTGCAGGCACGGGTACCTGATTGCCAGGGCTTCTCCTGCGTGTGAGCCCTAGCATCCTTGGAGGAGGGTAGCAGGAGGAGTGAGAGTGAACTCAGCGGATACCCCATATTCTCACCACACCTCCATCCTCGTCACCCCCGCCCCCAGGTAGCCAGTGGGAGGTCGCATCACCGACGCCCGCCATGTTCCGCACTGCCCCCTGGTGGTTAGTGCAACGTCATAGTGAGCGGCTGAACTTTCCCTCGAATGACCACCTGAGGAGGCAATTTGCATATTAGGCTTTTATTATATAGGATACATCAAAACTACAATTTATGTCATTTTATTTGTCACTTGGCAAGGAGCTGCAGATGGCCTCCAGGATCTGAGAGCTGTCACCATCAAGAAAATGATACCTTCCACCTACAACCACAAAGAAATGAGTTCTACTCATAACCTGGAAGATATTGGAAGCCTGTCTTTTCTCATTTGAGCTCTAATGTGACTCGGCCTCGACTGATTCCTGAACTGCAGCCCAGTAAAACTGTGTCAACACTTATGACCTATGGAGGCTGTAAGATAATACGTGTGAGTTGGTTTAAGACACTAAATTTGTGGTAATTTGTTATGCATGAATAGAAAATACAATCTTTGTTCTCAATTTCTTCAAATATAAAATGGAGGATATAATCATATTTAGCTCACACTCGTGTTTTAAAATTAATTACATATTCATTTGTATATTATATATTTTAAAATTGTTATTTTATTTTTTTCGTATCTGAATTTGATTTTTCAGTCCCTCATTTCTTTGGGTGTTAGGAATATAAATTCAGTCGATTCTTCTCTGGGATACTGATTTTGCATCTAATTTCTGGCAGAGGTAGTTAGAGAACTGCAAACACATTGGACTTGCAGGTGGTTATCTGAGTTATGAGCAAGGCATCCGACATGCACGTTCCCAGTGAATAAAATTGGTGTTTTGCAAAAGCATTTTTAAAGAACAGATTTGGAAATTAACTTTCATTCTGAACAAATCCATGTAACCTGGTGCTTTTTTTTGCAATCCTCACCAATAATGTTACTTCATCTGTTTCTGCTGGATAACTTCAGTTCTAAATGATATCTATGCAGTTTTGAACTGTACTTTTATAGATATATTTTTTAAAAATTTATCCCTGAAGGCAATGTTTTTCAATTTCTCAGGAAAAAACATCAAATTGTTTACCTGAAAGTTCACAGTGTTTTGTTAGAAAATTGCACAAAGTGCTGATCCTTTATTCTACTACTGGATAAAGCTTCTTAATAATCAATGCACTAGAGACCGCTGAACCAATAAAATCCCTTTGTCAGATATACACACTTCTTTTGCCTCTGCTTCTTTAAAAAATGTAACTCTCATTCTTTAAGTTACTCCAGTACATACTGATTCATACTATACATTCTCATTGATGTCTTGTTGAATTTTTAATTTAGAAAGTGATTCCTAATTAAGTGTATGCCATACTCATAGTTAACAGTTATTTTTGATTTACTTTTATAAACTCAGCATGCAATTCAACAATTAAAAATGAAAAATACATTTTCATTTAAAATGTGTGAAATACATGTAAACATTATATGTAATTACTCTTTTTGAAATTATTAGTGGATAGACTATAGAAAACCATCTATGCTCTTTGGACCAATACTGAAGAAAGGTACTCACATGGAAGAATGTAAAACATTCACCTATACTTCTTGGTTCCTGAAACATGTTTTATATATGTGGCAGGGTAATATATTGACACAATCTGTCTCTTCATATAGATGAAGAGAAAGAATGAAAAAAATATTTCTAATACTTCCTTTCCTCAGCACCCATTAAAAACATTCCAATCAAGCCTTGGTTTCCTGAGGTCTAGGCTTTTAACAATATATACATATATTTTTTATTGATTTCAGAGAAGAAGGGAGAGGGAGAGAGAGGAAGAGGGAGAGAGAGATAGAAACATCAATGATGGGAGAGAATCATTAATCTGCTGCCTGCTGCACACCCCACACTGGGGATTGAGCCACAACCCTGGTATGTGCCCTGACTGGGAATTGAAACGTGACCCCCTGGTTCATAGGTCGATGCTCAACCACTGAGCCACACCAGCTGGACTAGGCTTATTGCCAGAGGAATTATGTCTTTGGATTTCTAGAGGCTATTTAAGGAAAATTTTCATCCAGCTGCTGAGTAGCTTAGAAGAGTTCTGATCGTCCTGTCATACAAAAGCTGCTGTCAAATTTAAATCTGTGCCCTAAAAGATGCCAAGGTTTGGCAGAGAACAAAGGACAAGGCCAAAAGCAGCAATGACAGTAATGGCCATCACCATGTCCCAAGGCTTCTTCCCATTTCCAGGGGTAATATACCTCTCCTGGAATCCTGTCCTAGCCAACATAAATGGACAAGGAGCCTCAAGATTGATTTATGCCAGATGTGTTTTGTAGCCATGGTGAGAAGGTAGATGCTCACATTAGATTTAATTCCATTGAGAAATATTAAAACATTTATATTTCTTGCCTATGAGTTCAATGAAACAAATCCCTATCTGCCTATATGGCATATACCTGAATATGAAAGAAAAAATAGAGGAGTAATAAGGGTTGAAAGAAAGCAGCTAGAAAATTTAAATTAAAAAAGAGGGGCCTCTTGGCTGGTGATATAGGAGCTATTTGTAAAAAGATTAGAAGTCAGTTTTTAATATGAAAAAGTAGTATTGATTCTCTAAAAATTTTTAAATGTCATACCAAGATTACACATCCTAGAAAAGAATTATCCTAAAGATTTTGCCAGAATCAGCTACAACAAATTTTCAGGATTACATAATGTATCTGTTGATGTTCAGGCGTCCTCAAACTAGGGCCTGCGGGCCACATGCGGCCCGCCGAGGACATTTATCCGGCCCACCGGTGCCGGTGCCTGTCCTGCTTAGCAGCCGACTCGTCCCGGGCCCACAGTGCGCATAGGAATTTGTTCATAGTTTTTTTTTTTTTTTTTAAACTATAGTCCAGCCCTCCAACGGTCTGAGAGAGAGTGAACTGGCCCCCTGTTTAAAAAGTTTGAGGACCCCTGATAGATAAATCTTTATTCCTCAACAGGCAAAAGAATATTTATTTTAGAAGGCAGGTGAATGGTTTACTGTGAAGCTGTGTTAGGTTTCTTGTGTAGGTGCCTTAGTGATTATAATGATGACTGGGGACATACTTAATTCAGGAGATATTCAAAGATCATCTACACTCTATATATAGGCAGAAAGATAATTTTTAAAATTGTGTGGTTACTTTCTACTTAAAATATACATTGCATTTTTGGCCAATGCAACTTAAATTGTAATCTTGTTAGCTCATAGTAAAATGTTAACTATATTCTGTTACTTACATATTCCTGGCCTTAAGTAAAATATATGAACTAAAAAATTAAAACAAAAGGTGAATTAATATTTGAAAAACATTATTTTTATAATTTGGACAGGTCTATCTTTTTCTTCCTGAGGATGTCATCCTTCAGATGTCTTTCTTTGATTCAGAAACTGATATAATGCTAATAATGTTAATTATCTAGAAAACTGTGCAAAAATGTTGGGAGTAGGGAAATGCAAACCATCAAGCAAACAAATGAAATAATGCAATATTTTAACTTTAAATTTCAAAGTATAATAAAACAAGTACAAAAAATTCTGATACAGGATTGTTATCTCACTATGTTTTGTGGGAAAACTTCCCCATTTTGTCTACCCTTACAGTTTGAGGATAACCAATTTCTCAGGATTCTTTGGAATCTTAATTCTTTTGGAAGCAAATAAACAAGAGAAATTGTAACGTTTGTGTTAAAAATATTAAACTGACCAGATTTAAATTTTATAAAGCTAAATCAGGACTTAAAAATCATTAAAGCATTCACAAAGATATATGGGACTTCCTTTTCCTCATGAAGGCAGCTCAGGTTATTGTAATCAATTAATCAACTCTAAATTGAAACACACCAGTAAAAATGAATAAAACATAAAAACAACATGTCAAAGGGACAAGAAATAAACACCTTGACATAGTTGAGTGAAGTCACAAAACTCAAAGAGAAAAATATAAAAGCAGACAAAATAATCTTCAAATGACTGACATCTGACAACCAGAAGAAAATATCTTCAATCTGCTGAAAAAAATATTTATCTCCTTAGAATTCTGTAACTAGTAACATATCTGTCAAGTTTGGAGGAAAAATGACATTGAGGTAAATAAAAACTAAGAGTTCACTGACAGGAGACCCAGCCACACTAGCAGAAATTCTACAGGATGTATATTAGGTAGCAGTAAATGATTCCAGTGGAAAGTGTGTGTTATATCAAGTAATGAAGAGCAAAATACTGAAACAACAAAACCAAACTAAACAAAGATATGGTACATACAAAATCGTGTATGCAAAGAACAATGATAGTGATTCTTGGTGACTTACACTCATTCTTTCTCTTCCTACAAAGATGAGAAAATGACAGTAGCACGTTAAATCATAGCTAAAGATTGTAAATTATATGGTGGAAAAACATTGCTCAGGAGTGGCTCTCTATTTTTCTTGTCATTATTTTTCAGGTTCTCTTTGATGGACATGTAAATAAATAACTGTATAATAGTTATAAATTATAAAAGTGATTTAAGTATAAAGATTGTTTTCACCATTAAAAGAGTTGAATACAGTCCTAGAATTTAATGGGTGACTCTACTAAAGTGTTGTTCATCATCATATTTTAAACATTTAGTGTAGTGCTGATGATATGCATAAAAATATGTTGTAAATGAGCAACGTCAAGTAATCAACATGCATAACTTCAGACTCTTCCTTGCTATGCTCTCGGGGTACTAGATGAAGTTCACTAAAGAGCTCAGCTAGTACACATTTAATAAATGGCAGATAGTATTCACTTTAAAAAAACATTATAACCAAATTCCATTTATTGATTTATATACTACTTATTTAGTTTAAATTTAAGTATAATTAGTGTTTTAAAAACAAGCTTCTTCTAGCATATTTAAACATGTATGTCATGAAAGGGTGAGGAACAAAGGAACACATGGGTCCCAAGGAAGCTATTTTTTCTTTGCTACTTCAGTAAAAATTACTCATTTCTAAAAGAGTGAGCACTTTTCTTAATCTTTAAAAACAGGATATGATTAACAGACATTTCATGATTGAATTAGAAATATTAACATCAGCAACATGTTCCAAATATCCATCACCAAATGAAATTTACTAATATCACTTCATTACTCTTTGTGAATTGTGACTGAACAGTAATGCTTGCTTGCATATACAATTTTTATGTCTCATGATAAAAATATTTATAAAAATAGCCTGTATATATTCTTTCTCCTCCCTATCATATTTAACTGATATATATTAAACTCCCAGAATCTTATAAAAGGATTTTTAAATTTTTGTTTTGGTTTTAAACATATTATAATAATTTGTAAATGCCACAGTTTGGTGAAAAGATGTATGGCAGAGAGAAGAAATAATTTTGAGCTGATAGGACAGTGTAAATAAAGGCAAAAGGCAAGAGGAAATGACATTAGAGAGGGCATAATCTGTAGGGGAAGAAGTGTGAGTTGTGTATATATGCTAATAAGGTCAGTCACATACTGTGACTTAAATATCAGGTTGAATATGATGTGATAAGAAACAGAATTAGCATTGAATTGATAGGAGCAGATATAAAATAAAATGAGTCTGGCAGATTTAAGTTAATGAAGTAAGAAAAAGACTAGTTTGCAGCCTACTGAGACAATCCAAGATTGAGGGCTACTGCAGGCTAAGGAAGTAAATAAAATAAATTTTAATAATAATGATAGTGATAAGGGCTAGCTAGCTAGCTTAATTAGGCAGACAGGAAGGGGGAGTCCAGGAAGGATGGTGGCATTTCTGGCCTGAGCAATTAAAACAGCTACAAACCAAGGACAGAGGTAACTCTAGCCTCAGCAGCTAGAGCCCTAAGAGAGATCAGAAGCAACTCCAACCAGCAAGATGAGGGGGAGAGGGAAAGAGGGGCACCACGTGGGCTTTGAACTTTGAAACTAATACTATGTAGCAGAATGACCAATGAGGGAAGCACAGGGGTCCTAAATTAAGGAAGGGTCCAATTAGAAAAGGTCCGGTTCAGACTGCACCCTTTATAAACCAGAGACAAAGGGACACAAGAGAGATTACAGATTTAGATTTTTTTTTTAATTTAGATTTTTTCCCAAGAGAGAGCAGGCTTTTCCCATTTGGGGGGCCCTCCCCAGGGGGTCCCCTTTGGGGACACCCCTGTCCATATAGAGTTTGTATATGCTTCTAATAAAAGTCTACATTTTTATTAAAGGAATATGTTAGTCCATGAGTTTATTCTTCAGACTTCGCAGGGCAAGGACCTACAGAAGGAAAGTTTGCACCCCGAACTCCATGTTTTAGTAGTAACGAGAATAAAAAAATGACATGAGAGCCAAAAGTTACTGCATGATTAGTATATGCAGACTTTTTTTTTTTTAAAGAAAACTGCTAAGTGACTATTTCAAATGGGAAGTAAATCGAGAACATAAACATATAGCTATATGTTCTCCAAAAAGGAGAAGGGAAAAATTAAGGTAGTAATATAATAATAGAAGTGAAGGACTTAAGACAAGATTCATTCACTCAACAGGTACTATTCATCCAGTCAACAGGCACTGATTTTTCTACTATGCACAAAGAATATACTCTATGGTGGGGATAAAAGTGTAAGAATAATAAACACAGTTACTGTCTTTTTAAAATGTAAATGTGGTTGGTGAAATGAGCATTAATTAACCCACACAGAGATGTAAAATTACAACCACAATTAGGCTACAAAGAAAAGATTCATGATGCTGGGAAGCACATTATATGGCAGATTTGATCTTGTCAGAAAGATTGAGAATGACTTTCAAGATTTGAATTCTGAGTTCACTTGGATAGAATTACAGTAGAAAAAAGCACAAGGCTATGATCAAACCTTGAGGAATGCCCACATTTGGATTTAATAGTAAAATGTTTTATACAAACAACCAGGTAGAGTTGTTTTGAGACTGAGGAAAGAACAAAGGAAAGTTGGTATAAAATCAGGCACTGGCCACATGAAAATTATATTTAAATGAAAATATATTAAATTTTGGCCTTAATTACTTTTATTAAATATGGCATTCCACTAAGCACCAAGAAGATAGATGAACTAGCTCACTATATAGTTTACCTTTTCTAGTTTTGTTATGCAATAAAATTTTTCCGGACATAAAATTTAACATCTTCCAACTATCATATCTAGACTTTTAGGTTAGATACAAATGACCCAATGAGATTATTCCTGCAATAATATCTGTTATAACACAATACATACTCTTCCTACTAAGCATTTTATATAAATTACTGCAATCTTAATGTTAAATGTTACTTCAATACTTGTTTGGACTCCAACATAGAATTATATTACTTACTTTATTAGCTCATTTACCACCTACTATGCTATACTATTAGAAACATCTTTGGACCTGAGATGTTTGAGGTTACTTCTGGTAGTAATTTAAGCACCCCTTTGGCTTGCCATTTACTGACTATTTCCATAACTGTTACATATCTGTGGTCTTTATTAAAAATTAAGCTAATTAAATCAGCACTGATTAAGACCACTGTTTGATTGTAATAAGAAATTGAGTAGTACTGAAGTCATATTACCATGTAATTTGTAAATTCTATTTTATAAAAATATAGTCAAACCCTCACCTTTCAGAGGAATTATGTATATTGATGTAGATGTTTTAAAACATATGGCCTTTCCTTTTTTATAATATATTTACAACACATAAGCAATCAGACTCTTTTAGTCTCATTGTATATTATGTAGGCTTTATAAATTTTAGATACAAAATTATTATTCATTATGTCTATTATGAGCAGCAGTGAGAACTGATTCACATCTTCCACATTCACCAAATTTATATTGCATATATACATATATTCACATGTTTGGATGATGTTATATAGATAAGATGAAATATATTTAAACAAGTTATTTTGTAATGTTGGCTTCTGACTTCTATATAAAGAAAATTCATGCTTTCTTCTTGAAATGTATTTGAAAAGTTAGCAGATGAATTATGCCTATATGAATTTCATCTCATATTTAAATGTGTGGGAAGAAAATCAAGATACTTTTATCACTTGGACCTATTTGATATTTTAATAATTCAAAAACATTATTTTATTAAACATGTGGGAATGTATCATTAGTACAAATTACATAAATATGTCATCAGCATTGTAATATTCCATATGGGCCTTTGAGTTTAATATTTTAGCTTTATATTTGATTTGACTAATATTTTGATGCATATTTTTGTGATCATTAAATGATGCAAGCTCATTGAAATTTAAAGAAAATTTGCCAAGTAACTAAAAATTTAAGCAATTGCCTGCCTTCTGATTATTCAGGGAAAGGTATTGTCAATTTTTTTTGTATAATTTTATGAAATTCTTCTCTCTGTGCCAGTTTTAGGTTGCCAAACAAAATTGTTTTGTTTTCCCTGCTTCAATCCATGACTCCATCAGTGCTCTCACTAACCAATACCACCTTGATTTAAAAGTATGACCTTTTAGTAATTTTCAGGTTAAAGCATTTTTCTGTCTTTGTTTTGTATCATTTATAACTTCAATTCATATCAGATTTAATATTAATTTCTTCCTTCTTTCTCCAGCACTGGACAGGATATGATGAACTATTAATTTCACTCATTTTTTTTTCTTTTCTGGATCCTTTCCTTTCTATTTTGTTACAGGGAAAAGATCTTTCTCCTAATAAAACAAAACAACAAAGTAAAAAGACAGGTAAAAACAGATAAAATATTGAAGTAAACATACCACAGACAAATAATTCTTAAAATTGAGATAAAAGAACAGAAAATTTGTATGGAAAATAGAAGAGAAAGATATACATATAGCCGTTGAGCATATTAAGAGAAAAATTAAGGGGGAAAATTTTTTCAAAACATTATTGATACTTATGCTTTTGTAGGAGTATCTTGCATCTGCAAATAAACAGGGATTACCTATAGATTTTATGTAATCTTAAGAGAATATTCTGTCTGTTTTATTCTCTATAAGTGTAACAAAGAGGTTAAATGTATTGTTTAATGGTAACTTTGTTGATATGTACTGTACCTTCCCACACTCTGAACAGAAATAAACAAATACATATGGTCTGAAGATGTGAGAAAGTAAACTATGTGGACTTCTGGGAGAAGATCATTCTATGCTTAGGGACAGCCAGTATAAAGCATACGAGGCAGGAGGCCAGTAGCAAATTGGGCAAAGATGACAAAAGTAGAAATATTAATTATTTTATAATAATTATTCTAAACTATACATTATTTTTCAGACTGAACAAAAAATGATTTAAAACTATGGTAAAGTATCTCTAGAGTCAGGCTGACACTATGGAAACTTATTACCTATATTGAACAATTGAAAACTATACAGAAATAAGATTGAAAGTCTTTTTCACACCTTGATTCCTAGTTTCCTCCATCAAGGTAAGCACTGTTAATAAATTGAAGTCAGTTCATTTTATGAATTTACTAGAGGCCTGGTGCACGAAATTTATGCATGGGGTGGTGGTGGTGGGGGGTGTCCCTCAGCCCAGCCTGCACCCTCTCCAATCTGGGATCCCTAGAGGTATGTCCGATTGCTGGCTCCCAACTGGTCACCTGCCTGCCTTCCTGATTGCCCCTAACCGCTTCTGCCTGCCAGTGTGATCACCCCCTAACCACTCACTCCCCTGCCAGCCTGATTGATGCCTAACTGCTCCCCTGCCAGCCTGATTGCCCCTAACTGCCCTCCCCTGCAGGCCTGGTCCCCCACAACTGCTCTCCCCTGCAGGCCTGGGTCCTCCCCAACTGCCCTCCCCTGCTGGCTTGATCGCCCCCAACTATTCTCCCTTGCAGGCCTGGTCCCTCCCAACTGCCCTCCCCTGTTGGCCTGATCCCTTCCAACTGCCCTCCCCTGCTGGCCATCTTGTGGCAGCCATCTTGTGTCCACATGGGGGCAGCCATCTTGTGTGTTGGAGTGATGGTCAATTTGCATATTACTCTTTTATTAGATAGGATAGAGGCCTGGTGAATGGGTGGGGGCCAGCTGGTTTGCCCTGAAGGGTATCCTGGATCAGGGTGGGGGTTCCCTTGTGGCGTGGGGTGGCCTGGGTGAGTGGCCTGTGGTGGTTTGCAGGCCGGCCGCGCCCCCAGGCAACCCAAGCAGAGGCCCTGGTATCTGGGATTTATTTATCTTCTATAATTGAAACTTTGTAGCCTTCAGCAGAGGCCAGGGCAGACCAGGAACTTGGCTTCCTCCATTGCCGGGGAAACCCAAGCCTTCTGTTTGCTCTGTGGCCACAACCATTTTTGTTGGGATTTATTTATCTTCTATAATTGAAACTTTGTAGCCTTGAGTGGAGGCCTGGGCCGGCCAGGGTGTACAGGAAGCTTGACTTCCTCCATCGCCAGGGAAACCCAAGCCTCCTCTTTGCTCCGTGGCTGCAGCCATTTTTGTTGGGATTTATTTATCTTCTATAATTGAAACTTTGTAGCCTTGAGCGGCCAGGAAGTTTGGCTTCCTCCATTGCCGGGGAAACCCAAGCCTTCTGCTTGCTCTGTGGCCGCAGCCATCTTGATTGGGTTAATTTGCATACTCGCTCCTGATTGGCTGGTGGGCATGGCTTGTGGGTGTAATGAAGGTATGGTCAATTTGCATATTACTCTTTTATTAGATAGGATATACATATCTATGTCCATATATAGATTGAAAAAAAAGGGATCCAACTAATTTTATTCTCTGATTTCACTTTTCACCTAAATATCATAGGCATGTTCCCATTTCACTATATGGAGACCTGCCTCATGCATTTTAATGCTAGCATAGTATTCCATAAAAAGGGAATATTCCACAATTTACTTAACCAAACCTCTCCTCTGACTTCCACTTTGTATAGATTTTTTTAAAATTATAAACATTTTGGCAATGAATATTATCATAAAAAGATTTAGGGCATTTATAAGAATATTTCTTTTATATAAAATTAAAGAACTACAAATGCTTATCTTATATCCTTGAGTCTTTGCTCATATCTTTCCTTTAATATAGCATATGAAATGCTTTTCAGCCTCCATGAATTCTAGGAGAAATTTTATCCATTTATCAAAGGGTAGGAAGAAAAAAATGTTATTGCTGATTCTGAACTGATAGTCATCACTTCTTTTCTGGGATGCCATAAAAATTCACACTTTAAAAAAATTCAATCCTTTGTTTTATAAACATGGCAGAAGTTTTCAGTAAATATAGATCCAATGGTAATAAATCTAAGTTTTACAAAAAGGGCTAATGAATAGAATAATTGGGACAAGAAAGATTTGTCTATTTCACACAGATTTCCTTTTTGGCTTTCATCTTTTCACTAGCTGACCAGAAATATATGTGCATGCTGTGAAAGAAACAACCAATATACATAACAAATAGGAAAATAATAAGGTATATATGTACACATTCATCTTGAAAATGGATTAAAATTGATTAACACTATTGGCAAAATATTTTTGTTGTTTATTTAAGAAAACAAAAGTCTTATATATGATATAAGTTACTGAGATTAATCAGCAGGAATTTGCTGCAGGTAGTCATAGCTCTTTCTGAAATGTCTTTTAGGCATCGATATTAGTTAGACTTAATAGGAATCTGGTTGCTGGGAAGAATTTATAAAAATTGTTGATCTCCTGTTGTTTTAGTAAGAATCATATTATCTGTCTTCTCTCAGGTGAAAAAAACCTAGGACTATTCTGCTTATATGGTGCATTTTCTGAGGTTCCGAAACATAGGTGCACTAATGCTTATTCTGCCACATTGAAACTACAGATGCCATTACATTATTCTATGTTTTTGCCTGAAAACGTTTCTATTAAAAAGTCACATGCCTTTTTAAAACTGTTATTTGTAAAATGTTATGGAGTGACCTTACTATATATGATGTATGTGTGTACTCATTTATTTCATGTATTTTTACTGAACACCATTTATATTATAGTGCTCAAAGGCCAGGAATAGTGTGGTAAACAGGAAGGAAATATCCCCACCATCAATGGGTGCACACACCAGTAGACAGTCAGCCACTAAGCAAACAGATAAATTTAAATGAGGTGGTCATAAGTATACAAATACAAAATAGAGAAAGGCAACAAGATATGAAGTCATGCAGAGGATGTGAAGGGAAGGAATCTTTTAGATACAGCAGTCAGAAAGAGATCAGTATTGGGGGGGGGTGTGAGTTTGAGCAGAGGCCTAAATAAATTAAGAGGTGTAGCCCCTGGGAGAATGTTCTGAAGAGACAAAATGGCACAGTGACCCTTCAGTGGCCGGTGTGCTAATCTGGGTGACCAAAGCAGAGGACAATAGACAGGGTACGAAATATCGGTAAGGCTGTAAGGTGGAAAAAATGCGACTTCTTTTCTGGGGATAATTTAGATGGTTTTGAGCTGGAAAGATGACAATCTCATTAGCATCTTTAAAAGATCACTCTGCCTATGATGTAGAGGACCAACAGGACAGTCCAAGTGGAAGCAGGAAACTGTTAGGAGCAGGCGTCCTCAAACTACGGCCCGCGGGCCACATACGGCCCTCCAAGGACATTTATCCGGCCTGCCAGGTGCTGCTGCCTGTCCTGCTTAGCAGCCGACTCGTCCTGGGCCCGCAGTGCGCATAGGAATTTGTTCATAGTTTTTTTTTTAAACTATAGTCCGGCCCTCCAATGGTCTGAGGGACAGTGAACTGGCCCCCCGTTTAAAAAGTTTGAAGACCCCTGGTTAGGAGGCTCTGCAGTATTTTGGCTAAGATGCTGGTGGCTTAAGCTACAGGAGCAGCAATACAGGCAGTCTCATATGAGATATATGTTGAAGGGGACAACTCGCCTTGCTGATATATTGGATATAGAATACAAGGACTAGAGAACTGATGGGATGGTAAGTAGATTTTGGCCTGAGCAACTGGTTGAATTATTCATTTGAATGGGCAGGATTGGGGAGAACAGGTTCAGGGTTAGGGAGAGAACCAGAGGTGTGTTTCAGACATGCTCAATTTGAGATGCTTATCAGGTAAACATATAAAAGTATCAGATAGGTATATGGATATTAGAGTATAGTGATCCTGGGAGAAAACACAGTGGTACGTAATATTTAATGTACATGTCTTGAATGACACAGGCTAGATAAGATCATATTGAGAGTATAAGTATAGAACAGAGAAGTGATTAAATGATTTTGAGAATTCTATGTACACGGCATTTAAATGTAGAGTATTACTATTAAAATTATGTAAAATGTGTATGAAAAAAAGTGGAATAAAGCAGAAAAGATATTGACTTTAAACATTTGGACTGTACAGAGATTTGGATATTTTCCAAATTTCATTATGATTTGGTTAAGTTTATACATTTAAATGTAAGGGATGGGCAAAAGTAGTTGTAAGTGAAACAGAGTTTATTCTTATATTATTATTAATTATTGTATTTTATATTAATTATTATATTATTTCCTATGGGAACAACTGCAACCCTACTTTTCCCACCCCATATGTTGAGAATTCATAGAATGTGGTTAAGTCTATACTTTCAAAGAGATGTTGAGTGTTTGAGCACTCTGATAATGCTGCCTCCCCTCAGCATTCATTTTGAGAGATGAAGTGGCCTGCAGGGGCTTTGAACTGACCCTAGCCCCACCCAGGGGCACATGCCCAATGTAAGGGGCCACAGAGTCACAGTATATGTAAGTTCCTGAAATGAATTCCTTAATGGCCCTGTGACAGACAGCCTCCCCCACCTCGCAGGCCTTCCCCCTGTGTGCCCTAGATAAGACCCCCATGAAGCTTACCACAACTCTTCCTCTTCTGGGTTTGAATTGGCCAATCTGACCTTAGCCAGGAACCTCAATTCTCCACTTGTGGACCTGGGCATGTGCCCCAGATCCTACTGCGGGTCTCTGCCTGCACCCTTCCCTGACTCCTCAGATGGCCCCTCAGGTTCTGGTGTGTACCTTTCCAGGACCTATGAACAATAAACTTCTCAATTTCAATTTCCTGTTTTTTGTTGAACCAAGGCTCCCCATTCATCTAACACCCCACAGCTCTGCCTAACAAATGTTTTGGTTTAACAGTCACAATATTTGGTGTTAAGAACAGGAAAAGGATGGACTGAATAATGCTTGCAATCAATGGTGGGTAGGAAAATGCCTTTTAGCTGAAAATGGCTTACTGGCTGACGCTCCCAGGAAGGTAATTCTATCTGGGAGCAGTCCACCACCCACAGGTATTTGGTTGCACTGCTTTGCACTACTGCCTATGGCTTATGCAGGATGCTGCCCTGCTTCCCATCCCAATGTGCAAACTTGGAACAAAGCAATCAAAGTCCTCTGAATCTCAGAGTGTTGGTCATCAGAGCTGATCTGATATGACACAGATATATTTTTCCACCTATTAACTCCCCAAGATGGGGTCAATTCCCCCAGTGAGTCTTACACTTCAGGCATGTTTCCTGAAGACTCTAAGCATGGACCTTGCTTGCTCACCATTAAGAGAATTAGCTAAGATTTCTACAGGGGCTCTCTACATTAATTAATGGCCTTGGTTAACATCCAGGACACTAGAGTGGCAACCCCCACCCAAGTGTTGGCTACTGGATAAAGTTTCTGGGCAGTGCCTTTAGGAGGAGAAGAGGAAGACTGCCCTTCCTTGACCACTGTGCTTGAGGGTGGCACAGAAACTCTGAGTCCTAACCAGTGCAATTGGGGCACCTTCCCTCAAGAAGTCACAGCCTCTTCCAAAGACAAGTCTGCCAAGAAACCAGAAACACCAATCAAAGGATATGTGCACCCTTATGTTCATAGCAGCACAATTTACAATAGCTAAGATTTGGAAACAGCCTAAGTGCCCATCAGCAGATGAGTGGATTAGAAAACTGTGGTACATCTACACAATGGAATACTATGCTGCTGTAAAAAGGAAGGGACTCTTACTGTTTGCAACAGCATGGATGGACCTGGAGAGCATTACGCTAAGCGAAATAAGTCAGAGAAAGATAAATATCATATGATCTCACTCATTTGTGGAATATAACGAACAACATAAACTGATGAACTAAAATAGATCCATAGACACAGAAGCATCAAACAGACCATCCAACCTCAGAGTGAAGGCCGGGTGGTGGTGGTGGGGGTGGTTTTAGAGATCAACCAAAGGACTTTATGCATGCATATATAATACTTTAAACAATAAAGAATTTTGAAAAACAAACAAACAAAAAAAAAAACAGACAAGTCTGCGAGCTGTGTTGCTGCATACCTCATTCCCCAATTGGATGGGATATCGTGGGTCCCACTCTGGCTCTTGGTGGCACAAGATCTAATGCCCTGATATAAACAGCCTGAGCACCTGGTGCCTGTGCTTCCAAAAGTGCCAGGGCAAGTTGGCAGCCCCCCTCCCCTCCAATGTAAAAAGCCCATAATGAAGCATCCATCTTATATAAAAACTGCTGTTTGAAATTTTAACCCTGCTATTTTGGCTTCTGTAAATGCTTGCTTGCTTAAATAATAAGGAAAATAAGACTACTCCCATTCCAGAGAGGCCTTGGACTATGCTCCAGACAAAGTTGTCAGTGCTGACACCAGGCCAGGCCTTGAGATATGGTCTCACGGCCCCTTCCCAGCACGTAGGCCTTCTTTCCCAGAAGGCCCGGAAGTCTCATTTCAAATTTGGGAGATAAAAGAGCTAGGAAAAGTATAAATAGAAAAGGTTTCCTCCATGTAGGGGGGCCCAGAATTTGAAAGGCACATTTTTATCTGGCCCTGCCCTTAATAAAATGTAACTCCCTTTCTCTAAGCATGGCTTGGTTTTTTTTCCGGTCTTCTGTAACAATAGAAGTGGCCTGGGTGCTGTTCAGTGCCTGGATGTACCCTGGTTTACATTCTCTGGGTCTAGGGGCCAGCTCTAATGAGCCTACCACCATTATGCTAGTGGAGGTGACCCCAATTCCCTCTGGAGAGGGAAGTGTCTGACAATGAGTTGGGCCCTGGAATATCCTCTGCAGATATTTCCAGTGACAATTTAAAAGGTTTTTCCAGTGTAAGGTAAACTCAGCGAGAGATAGAGAATTAAAAACTGAAACTCAAAACTACCTGCTTCAAGATTCAAAATATTTCAAAAGACTTTGTACAGCAGGAAGGAGAAAAGGGGGGCTGGCTGGTTGTTTTAAGTGTCTAATATTGACTCTGAGCAGAAATGAGGCAACTAGCCAGTTTTCCAAGGACCTCAGAATGCATACTATTTAAAAGACACCCAGAGCCCGAGGGCCAAACTCATGAGAGGTATGGGTGAACCCTGACCCTATCCATGAAGGGTCACTTCAGGACTAAGTCAACATGAATTAAAGCAAA
Source organism: Plecotus auritus (assembly GCF_963455305.1). NCBI lineage: Eukaryota > Metazoa > Chordata > Mammalia > Chiroptera > Vespertilionidae > Plecotus > Plecotus auritus. The sequence goes on from NC_137773.1 coordinate 74,145,718, forward strand.
GGCTGCTGCCTCCAACAATAACAATGCTATAATCAAGGCTTCTAGTGATGAAGAAGAGTCCTAACATAAAGGCACACGTCCTAAAAATAAACAGGGAGTTTATCTCACTCCTGCTTACTTGAATTTTTATGGTTTGAGCCCACTTTTCTATCACAATTAATAATGCAAAGGATCAAAGTCAATGAAAGGCACTCAATGAAGCCCAACTCCTCCATTAAGATCGATATGGTCCAGGAAGTCCATCCCTTCTATGAACGTAGATGACCAGATGTCATCTCTAATCCCCAGATGACCCAGATGTCATCCCTAATCCCCAACAGGCCCCAAATTCAGAGAATATTTCTTAAGGGAACAGTCCTCACCAATTACAGGGTCTCACTCCTTCACTTTGTGGGGACCTCCTATACTATTCAGGAGGTCTTGGAGGGAATAAACATTGTAGCCTGCCATGAGGGGACTCTTACCCAGAATCCCAGATTTTACAATACTAAGAATCTCATGACCTCACAGACAGGCTTTGGGTGCCAGGTCCCACAACCCACCTCACAGAGCACCCTTCCGAAATCCTAGTCCTGGAGCCTCCAAACCAACCCCATCAGAAGTCAATGCCCTGGATGGTTCTAAATAGCTCAGTGCCTTATATTGGTAGCTCTGCCAATTGGAGGTCCCCAATTAGCATATATCTGGACATCCCTGGTGCAAATTCTTCTCTTTAAAACATGCAATCACCTCAGTACAAAGCCCAATCTCAATGGCTCAGAGGCCTTCAGAGAGTCCTGAGGCTCCCTCTGCCCTAAACAACTTTCCTGACCTTGGACTTGGCAGCCCCCCAGAGTATTACCCTAGAGACTCAGTGTCTGGACAGAGCTTGTCCTACCTTCCAGGGACAATCATCTATTGAAGACTCTGGTGGTCCACTGGGACAATGGCAATAACAAGACATTTTTGGTTTTATTACACACAGGAGCCCAAATCATAGTAATTCCAGATAAGACTTCTAAATTTCCCCCAAGGGAACCTCCTACAGCCTGCAAGCCATAGCAGGAAAAAATGTAAAGGGAATACACATTAAACTGCATGACACCATTATTTCTAAAACAGTTGCCAGTGGTGATAACCCCTTGGTGCTCTGTTTTCCTATTACAGACACGACTGCCCTTGCTCAGTGACACATCTGGTATAATTAACCTATATTCTTGGCCTTTTTCATGGGAGATGCCTAGTGAGAACCTGTCCAACTGCCTTCTTCAATGAAAACAGTAAATACACCACATTATCAGCTGAACCAAGGTACAGAGTGTGTTCAGCTCATCATGAAAGATGCTTAATGCCTAAGGATACCAGAGTCATTAGGCCCACCACCTCACCCTATAATAGCCCTATCTGGCCAGTGTTAAAACAGATCACCAGTCAATGGAGATTAACAATTGACAACCTAAACTGAAATGTAGTCTCCAACTATTAGGGCTCTCATTCCCAATATTAGAGAGATGACAGATGGCATCCAAAAACCTGAAGACCCTTACCTTGCTATTCTAGATGTATCCAACAACTTTTACTCAATCCTGATAACTAAAGTCTCAACCCCAGTTTGCTTTCATATTCCAGGACACCTAGTATGGCTTTAACTCAGCTGATCATGCTTATCTAAAGAGCCCCGCCATTGCATATATCTTACCCAGACAAGATTTAAATTCACTCAAACTGCTGCCTTGGCCATTCTATAGATGACATTCTACAATTCTATAGCTGCCATCTGGGAAGACCTAGTAACAGAACATTTGCAGAAGAGAGGATGAGCCATTGCTCCACATAAGATCCAAGAACCAGCCCCTTCTTTCAAGTTTATTGTCATAGTGTGGTCAGCTGAGGGCTGCAAAATTGATCTCACTTTAAAACATCAACTTCTCACAATCAAGCTTCCCACTGCACTATGGCAGGCACAGCACATATTAGGTCTCTTTACTTTTGGAGGCAGAAAATTCCATAGTTATAGATTCTACTTAGACCTATTTATGCTGTTGCAGACAAATTGGCTTTTTTCCATTGGGAGAACCTCAACAAACTGTCTTTCAGCCACCTTAACAAGCTATACAGCAGTCCCTTCAGGCTCCATCTTCCCGTTAGAATCACTGGTGACACTTGATTTTATGTGTGGAATCTCTGGACTAAGCATGACTCTAGCCGGCTGCATTAAGTTCTGGACCAAACATTTGCCCCAGATAGCAGCCTGCTACATGCTACTTGAGCACCAAATTTTGGTAGTCTACTGGGCTCTTTTAGAGATGAGAGCATTAATGGAGTCACAGCCCATACAGTTTAACAGACAAGTTCCATCCTGTCTTGGTTCAAGCCAGCAGATACTCAGCACAGCCACTTAGGCCCCACTGTTAAAATGGAAATTGTACCTACAAGAAAGGGCTAAGTCTGATGTCAAGGGCCTTTTCAAATCATAGAAGGATGTGGCTTCCCTCATGCCCAGCTCCTTACCCACCTTGCCCATTTCCATTTCAGTACAGCTGGTGGCATCATCACCACTGACCACTTTACAGTTAGGGGGCCCCTTGGGACCAACTCTCTGATACAGGAAGTGAGTCAGTGGTCTTCACCAGTGATAACACCAACATTGTTCACAGGGAAGCCTGCCAGAAGGCTGTGGTAGATCATCTTTCTAGTGGCATATCTCTAGTCAGGAGGGGCTCTTCAGATTCTGTCCAGTTGGCAAATCTGGTAGCAGGGCACCTACATTAGGCAATCAAAATGAGACTCCCATGGGCACATATTTTTACTGACCACTGGGCAATAATGAATGGCTTACAATCTGGTGTGGATGGATACTTGCAAAGGATAATTTCATGATTCAGGGAAGCTATTCTAAATGGGAAAGAAGCTATTCCAAATGGGAAATGAAGCTACTCCATTTGGAAAGAGCCAACTCACACATTCTAATTATGGTCACTTGTGTCTCTATGCACACACACCAATGTATACCAGAAGCATGTTATAATAACATTGAGGACGCCTTATCCAAATTATACACCTATCCCAAGGCCTCACATAAGCCATTTACCAGAGTATAAGACATAGGCCTGGATACAATTATTCCTCCAGACATGCCATAACCTCTAGCAGAGTGGACCATATTACATCAGGTCATAGGGGAATGATAGCACTCACTGACTGAGCATACAGTGTGGCATCCCCCTTAGCTCTAAATAAAGTGTAATAGATAATTGCCCCTTTTGCTCCCAAACAAAACTCTGGAAGGTGCCATGGTGGGGACATGTGCAGAGGCAACAGACCCTATTCCAGATGCCAAGTTGACTGTACGATGCTGCTGCCACCCTCTGCTGGAGCTAGTAGGTTGCAACCACTATCATTGATGCCTTCACTGGGCTCCTGTAGGCTGTTCCCTCCAGAGTGCTACTTCCTGTAATGTAATCTCCTTCTTAACCAGGTATGTGCCCATCCCCTTTGTCCCACTAGACATTATAGATCCAGATCCAAGTACTCATCTCACTTCTCAAATACTTCAGAAAATGGAATCTTGTGGAATTTCCACCTAGCTTACCAGCCCCAAATGGCTGAACTTATAGACAAAATGACCCCAAAGACATGCTTTCAAGTTTCTAAGCAAAAGGTGGCCTCCCCAATGGACAGAAATTTTACCTGTGGTTCTAAAACTGCTTAACTCCCAGCCCTCTTACACCAACACCAACTTACCATCTTTTCCAAAGACTCTTCTGCTAGTGCTTACAGGGAATCTATGACATCAGAGAGAATGTCATTCACAGCCACTCAACAGATGGATTTTTACCACCTTTTAAAAAAATTTTCAATTACAGTTGACATTCAATATTATTTCATGTTAGTTTTGGGTGTTCAACATAGTGGTTAGATATTTGGGTTTTTAGCATTTTAATTTTTTGATGCACCTGACTGAGGGTAGATCATGCAATGTGAGCCCAAGATGACAAAACCCTACCAAATTGCTTAGAGGTCATTATTATATACATTTTATTGGCCCAGACGATTGCCAAGCACCAGTCACAAAGCTAAGGCCACTGGCTTTGCATCACTACTCAGGTTATAAAGGCTGGTTAATTAAATGAAATTTATCAAAAATTTTGTAAGAGATTGAAATGACAGCTCTAGGACCTAGTAATGAACTATGTAGATCTCAGAGAGAGGCCTCCAAATAGAGGATGCCAATCACATTTGGAGATAAGTTTCACAAAACAATTCTGTAATCTGGTGGTCCTGTCAGTGGACAAGCCCCAAGCTCCTACCCTATCTCAGAAGAGGTAATGACCTCTTGCTCCAAAGCAACCACAATCTGTCTTTGGTTAGTCTCTACATTGCCAGCTTGGAAGGAGGCCCCTGCAACATAGCCCCATACAACTCATCTCCTTTGTTGTGGCTATTGCTCTTAACGTGTATAGCCTGAATAATTGGGTTGCTGGTAAATCCCTGTCCCAGAAGACATAGTGGGATAAATTCAGCTAGGTGCACAACTGATGGCTGAGTTCCAGGTACTGCAGGCCCTGTTAGAAGACTGAATTCAGCCAGCATGTCACCAGACACGGCAGCTGACCTAAAGCTTACCTCCATTTAGGTTAAATAGTACCTATGAAGTGATGCTGAAGTGGCTGCTCCTTCTTCATACCATGTCTCAATTATATCTCAGGCAGAATGGCCCTCCCAGTGTATCAAATCAGACCCATCTGGCTGACAGGTTTGTGGTCTATTGATCCTACCATAGTTTTAATGGGGTGATCTCTGGTTTGTAAACTGTGAAATATAAAATGTCCCTACAATTAGCCCATCAATGTGCCCAGAATCCATATGCATTGTGGGTGGAATCCGTACAGAGTTGGCCATGGGCATCATGCATTCCTTTGCAAGGTGCACCCCTGATGATCCAACTTTGCTCTCTGTGATCTGCTGAGCTACCAGTACCACAGTTGTAATTCCATCCTAAGCCAGGCTTCTAGCATATGTATCCAGAATTTAAGACCAGCCAGACTCTCCTACTCCACCTGGATAAGCCACCCTTTACTGGCCTGGCCTTCACCACCTCCAAATACACCAACAACTCAGACAATATTGCTTCAGCCCAAGAGCTTGCCATTGAAGATGACAGCACCTCAGATGGTGTTGCCACAACCCAAGAGAACCATGAGGGAGACAACACACTTTAACCTTGCTGGACATTGGGATTTCCACTTCCCGTGCCTCTGCTCCAATAGGGAAATGACTGTCAACTTCCAGGTTGAGTTGAAAAAAATCCCTCCAGTTGATTGACTCTGAGGTCCATATACAGTACCATTTTTCTGAAATAGCTAACCTACTTGTCTCACAGAACTTACCTTCATCAAAATGCTTGCAAAACCAGTAGTTATCTGCTGACTGTCAGGAAATAATAGATATCATTTACCTTTATATCAAGCCAGACAATGTATTCTAAACCACATTGGTCTTAATAAGGTACTTCCTTGCAAACCTCTTGATTGACCTACTTAGACCACCAAGGTTAGGACCTCTTGCCATGGTGTTTGCTGCTCAATGTACCGTCACCACCAACACCTCCTTCATACATCAAATTGTTATCTCTACTTCTTTATATCTTATCCACAAGCCCCTCCTCATTGTAAACCATGACCCTGCCCCACATCAGGGTTTTTTTTTGTTTGTTTGTTTTTGTTTTTTGTTAGTTTAATGTATTTTAATGGAAAACTACAGGAACAGCACCAAATACAGATACCATTAAAAACATGTACTTGCATGAAGGACAACAGAAGAGTATGGTGAATAGAATCTACTGTATGATAATGCTACAAATAGCATATAGTTGCCATCAGTAAGAAACTTACTCATTTAAAAAATTTTAAATGCTGGCCTTGACCAGAAAATTGTAATAGATTAATAATTGTTATAAAGTTGAACTGCTAAAACTTGTTCACTGAAATAGGTTGAATGGCATTCATGCTTTCAGTTCCCACATTAATATTAAAAATTCACACACACATGAAAATGGGAGAAACCACCAATACTGATTTCTGGTCCCTATTTTTTTTACTTGTGATCATATAATTAGGTATCTTTTAATGTTCAGAACTACTAACAGCAGGAAGAAGAGAATTTTTTTTTTTTCCGAGAATGAAATGTTTTCCATCACAGTGGACAGATTCAACAAGACAAATACATCCATGCAAACCTGTGAGATAGTAGCCCAGGCCTTGCAAGTAAAACAGTGTGGGATCTGTCACCACACAGGGCCAGACCTACAGTCCCATGTCACCATCTATCCCCTGGCTCTCTATCGTAATCAACCCTTTGCACTAATTCCATATAAAGTACCATGAGCCTCATTTAAACTAATCTCATCTAGGGCACCCTGTGGATAAGCATAAGAATAATTAACCTTCCACAGTGCTGCTTTCTAAAGGCTACCAACAGTTCTCAAATACATAGTCTGGACTTCACCCGGTATAATCACTGCCCTCTAATGGTATACATAATGCCTCATTCGTATTCTATTGTGGACCTGACTCAAGGGGTCAGGAGCAAGTCCACTTTAACCTGCCTCACCCATACACTATGCACAGAGATAATCCTTATTATTGCAGCACTGTTACTTTTAATATTCTAGCCACCCTTCCCACTCCTGGCACCTCTATGCTGTAGAAGTCCTATTTGCATAACAAAGGGGCCATTTTGATCCCTATTCTGTTGGGACTGGCTGTCTCTAGGCGCCAATAGCACCAATTCCTATGCCTGCTAGTCCTCTAGGCAGGGGTCCTCAAACTTTTTAAACAGGGGGCCAGTTCACTCTCCCTCAGACCGTTGGGAGGGCCGGACTATAGTTTAAAAAAAAACAACTATGAACAAATTCCTGTGCGCACTGCGGGCCCGGGACGAGTCAGCTGCTAAGCAGGACGGGCAGCGGCACCCGGCGGGCCAAATAAATGTCCTTGGCGGGCTGCATGTGGCCCGCGGGCCGTAGTTTGAGGACGCCTGCCTAGAGGACTAGCAGGCATAGGAATTGGTGCTATTGGCGCCTAGCCCAATTAGATCAAATATTAAAGCCACCCAGCAATGACCAGCCACTCTGACCAACCACATGCAGACACTACACCAGACACTGCGTCTGATGCAGCAACAGCATGGCCACTAGCACAAATGGACATAGAACTGACTGGTTACATTTCATATTGGTTGAACAGGATGGAATCTGTTCAATAGAGCACACATCTTGCTGCATGTATATTAACAACTAAAGACAGGCACAGCCCATCCTCCAGAAGATGTCTCCAAGTACACAGATCACATGTACTATAAGTAAACATTTCCCACAAATTCAGCACTCCCTGAAGTCCCTAATTTGTTCTCATGGCTCTAGCCACCCACATGGGGGCACTGGCTGAGAATCAGATTCCAAACAGTAGCTAGACTAGTTGTCATTATTTCTAACACTTCATTATTATTGCCTTGGTTAAATGTGCTTTACAATGGCTTCAGAATCAATACCTATGTCCTGTAACATATTTGCTACATAAATGATTGTTATTCCTGATGCCAAGGCATAGCAGGATGGATTGTTGAGAGTTCAGCTGAGCTACTCCATAATATTGCTTATTGGCATGCATCCTGCGTGGCCAAGTGGCCTGCAGAGGCCCTGAACTGACACTAGCTCCTCCCATAAGCATATGCCCTAGATAACAGCCTAAAGAGTCAAAAGTAAATGTAAATTTCTGATGTGACTCCCCCAATGGCCCTTGTGATTTTAAAGTCTCATTCACCTCCCAGGGTCCTTCCTTTGTTCACCCCATAAATATGACACCCCATAAAGCTTACCAAAACTCTGTTCTTTTGGTTTGAATTGATCAATTCACTCTTAGCCTGGGAACCCCAAGCATACCACCCACTGAGCACACTAAATGCATGTGCCCCTGTCCTGCTATGTACTCTACCTATACCCTGCCCTGACCTCCCCATAGCTCCTCAAGTTGTGCTGTGTACTTCCCCCAGGATCTTCGAGTAATAAACTATATTTCACTTTCTTTTTGTTAAACAGCTGCTCACCGTCTGACACCCAGGACTCTACTTAAAAGTATTAATTTAACAACCTCACAAATAATAACATATAAACATATAAAAATGTATATGTAGATAACTTTTGATACTTTTATACTCGCAATATTTTTCTAGTTTTTTATTTGTTAGAAAGGAGTGTGCATTATAGAGAAAATGGATAATTCAACCCTGAGTTTCTCAAATTGTCCTACTTGTAGTTATTTGTATTATCCAGTTAAGTATTTTTTAAACTTTCCTGAAAACCAAAAAAGGCAAACTTGATGTTTCATATTTTAAATAGGGTCATTCATAGGTTTAGTAACAACCATTCCATTGACTTATAAATCACATTGGCTGAATTTTTCTGCCAAAAAAATCTTTGAACTACTTTTCCAAGATTCCCCCTTTTTTCTACTTTTCAGAATTAGAGTTCACCAGAGGAAGAAATTGTGAGTGTGAGATTTGAAGGGGAAATGCAATCATTATTCCAGAAGATCTTGGTGACCAGATACACTAAACGGAAGTTGTAGAGTTGCTCAGTATGTTTCACCTCATCCTGTTCTCTGTGCACTCAGCCTTCTTCCTAATTGTTGGCCCTGATGTTCAACAGAAGCCCCATCTTCTCCATGAGATGCCTGTATAGGGACCCACAGGTCTAGGACCTCCAGAGAGGCCCAAGGTCCCACTGACCTCCCCACGAGCTTCCATTTTCTGTTCCACAACTTTGCTACTTAACACACATGGCTTTGATATGTTTGCCTGCTTCAGAGAACTGGTTTAGTGTCCCTTCTATGACTTTCCATCTCTCTCTCAAACAGTCACTCCTCTATCTCCTCTCACAATTATTCCTTAAAATAAATACCTAATCCATAACTCCCATGGTGCTCTGCATTACTTCCTGAATCCTGACTGATAAAGAAACCATTCTTCACTCTGTTGCTTAGTCTTTTACTATTTACTACTCAATTTTCTCCTTTGGTTCATAGTTATGTAGCTTTAAGCAATTACTAAAATTTCACACTGTGATAAGAAAGAAAATGAGAAAATCTACTGATATATAATTTTATAATTGGGTAATTTTTTTAATTAGTATTTTTCATGGCAATTAAATAAGTTTAAACATAAGTAATTGGATCATTAAATAATAAATCAGAACTTATTAATATTGACATCACTTATAAAAAAGTAAAATTATTTTAGGAATATAGTTTAGATAAATAAGATCTATTAATCATATCATATATATCATCACTTATATGTTGGGTGCATGTGTCAGTGTGAAATCATGTTTATTTGAAAATCTAGTCGGTTGCAAATTTGGTTAAATCAAGATTTTCAGTTGCTACCTCTTAGGATCTAATATAGTTAAGACATGTTTTCTGGAAACAGTAATACAAGCTCATAATTTAAAATTATTTAGTAACTTAAAGGCAATGCTATTCTCAAGAGCATAAATATTTTATAATATTAAAAGCACTAAGGACATATTGCTATTTATTCTAAACATTTTTTGATATTAATAAAATTACCATTCACTATAAATTATTTCTAATAATGACTGAGTTTACACTGTAAACTGAAATTAACACAAAAATGGATGGGTTTAACTACATTGTGAAAAGAACTTCCAGTAATGATTTATTTCTATGTAGTAAAATATTACATTTGTTAATAAAATTTTACCTCAAATTTTCCTATCAATAATTCAAACCTATTTTTCTTTATTTTTTTCTAATATCATTAACAAAAGTAAGAAATTATCATTGCAAATTTACATTACAAAAATGTCAGTTATGGAGAATAATGTCAGCAGGATGGCAGAATAGGAAGTCCTAGCCTTTGTTCCCACACAATAACACCAATTTAACCATGATATACAGAACAAAATACCTTTTAAAATACATAATCAAGGAAGAAGTTGCAATATACCAGATGAGCACAGGACTGGAAAATCATCAAAATGTGTAAGAAGATCAATTTCACTTTACCCACCACAGCCTCTACTCCAAGTTGGCACAGTTCATGTTGAGAGGGATTGATTGCCTCAGCCTGTAACTTCTCCCTGGGGATAGGTAGGGAGGAGTGGAGAGTGGATCATTTATCCATTGTCCCTGGCCTTTTGGTACACTGACCCAGGGACTAGTTTCTTTTTCACTTTACATGGAACACTGATAGAATTAACATAGTTTAGTTGGGGCAGCTAGAAGCAAAGGAAAAGGGTTAGGTGTTATGCCTTTGAGACTCTCCCAGAATTATCAACTGAGTCAACTGGTGAACGTCTTTCTCACCAAACCAGTTTACAAAGACTGACAGAGGTGAATGTTTCTTCAAATGCACAGACATTAATGTAAAGGTACAAGGAACATGACGAATCATGAAAACATGACTCTCTGAGTTACAAGAGAACACGGATAAATAAATGAAATTAAGAAAAGAATAAGAACAAAACAGTAAAGATAATAGATAATAGAAACTATAAAAAGAACCAACAGAAATTCTGGAATAAAGAACACAACAATTAAACTAAAAAATGCAAGATGGCTTTAATACAGACTTGATGAAGCAGAAGAATGATTCAGCTAAACATGAAAACAGATAATTCGAAATTAACCAGTAGGAAAAACCTAAAAGAATACACAAGAGTGAAGAAAGTCTTAGGGGCATAAAGGACACCATCAAATTAACGTTATATATATACTAGTGTCCTGGTGCACAGACTCGTGCACATTGAAAGGAAATTGATTAGAAGAAATATTTTAATATCACTATTTGCATATTGCTAATGAAAAAAAAAATAGGATTCTACCGAGTCTCCTATCTACCTACTCTAGGACTTCTGTGAGGATCAAATGAGATAAGGCACAGGAAAATGCTTCAAAAATATTTGGTTAAACTGTAAAATGTTTGCACCTGGCTATAAAGCAAGTCAGGTTCCTGGGCTGAAGAAACTCTAAGGAGGATAGTCACTAGGAAGATGAAGCCGGGTGTTGTTACATGATATCATTACGGAGTGCCCACAGCAAACATTTCCAGGCTGGACTGGGCTGTGAGCCACATTTGTGCCACAGGGTCTTGGCAGCATTGGCTGCTGCGATTTGGTGGGGTGTCACTCCAGGTTGGTGGTGGGGCCTGTGTCCCACTTGGGGGAAGCAGAGATCTGGTTTGTCAGAACCAGGTCTGTGGTGCTGTTTATTTTTAAACTAGAGGCCCGGAGCACGAAATTCATTCTAGGGGGGCGGGGGGGCGGGAGGGTGTCCCTCAGCCCAGCCTGCACCCTCTCCAATCTGGGACCCCTCAAGGGATGTCCGACTGCCTGTTTAGGCCTACTTGGATCGGGCCTAAACAGGCAGTCGGACATCCCTCTCACAATCCAGGACTGCTGGCTCCCAACTGCTCACCTTCCTGCCTTCCTGATTGCCCCTAACCACTTCTGCCTGCCACCCTGATCACCTCCTAACCACTCCCCTGCCAGCCTGATTGATGCCTAACTGCTCCCCTGACAGCCTGTTTGCCCCTAATTGCCCTCCCCTTCAGGCCTGGTTACCCCTAACTGCCCTCCCCTGTAGGCCTGGGTCCCCCCCAACTACCCTTCCCTGCAGGCCCAGTCGCCCCCAACTTCCCTCCTCTGCCAGCCTGGTCACCCCTAACTGCCCTCCCTTGCAGGCTTGATCGCCCCCAACTGCCCTCCCTTGCAGGCCTGGTCTCTCCCAACTGCCTTCCCCTGCTGGCCATCTTGTGGCAGCCATCTTGTGTCCACATAGGGAGAGTCATCTTTGACCACATGGGGGCAGCCATCTTGTGTTGGAGTGATGGTCAATTTGCATATTATTCTTTTATTAGATAGGAATAGACAGGATAGAGTCCTGGTGCACGGGTGGGGGCCGGCTGGTTTGCCCTGAAGGAAGTCCCGGATCAGGGTGGCGGTTCCCTTGGGGCATGGGGCGGCCTGGGTGAAGGGCCTGTGGTGGTTTGCAGGCTGGCCATGCCCCCCGGCGACCCAAGCGGAGACCCTGGTATCTGGGATTTATTTATCTTCTATAATTAAAACTTTGTAGCCTTGAGCAGAGGCCAAGGCAGGCCAGGGCAAGCAGAAAGCTTGGCTTCCTCCATCGCCATGGGCAACTCAAACCGCCTGCTCTCTCCAGCCCTGTGGCTGTCGCCATTTTTGTTGGGATTTATTTATCTTCTATAATTGAAACTTTGTAGCCTTGAGCGGAGGCCAAGGCAGGCCAGGGTGTGCAGAAAGCTTGGCTTCCTCCATCGCCTGGGGCAACTCAAGCCTTCTGCTCTCTCCATGGCTGCAGCCGTCTTGATTGGGTTAATTTGCATACTCGCTCCTGATTGGCTGGTGAGCATGGCTTGTGGGTGTAGCGGAGGTATGGTCAATTTGCATATTGTTCTTTTATTAGATAGGATGTCCAGTGTGTGTCATGGCAGCTTCTGCATTGAGCGTCTGCCCCCTGGTGGTCAGTGCACATCATAGCTACCAGTCAGACAGACGGATACTTAGCCTTTTATATATAAAGATATATTCTTATATATTTCCACATATATAAATTGTGGGAATATGAGAGAAGAAATGTGTAGAAATAATAAAGAATTAATAGTGGAAAACTTCCCCAAAATAGGGAGGGAAATGGACATCCAGATTTACAAAGCTCAAAGGATCCCTAATAGCATATGCCTAAGAGGTCTACACTGAAACACATTATAATCCAACTTTCAAAAGTCAAAAGAGAGAATATTGAAAGCAGCAAGCGGAAAGCCACTCATTGTGTATAATTGAACTCCCATAAGGCTATTAGTTAGTTCCTTAATAGGAACTTTGTAGGCCAGCAGGGAATAAGGTAAAATATTCTAAGTGCTAAAAGAAAAATAATGCCAGTCAAGAAAACTGTATCCAGCAAAGCTTCAGCTTTGAAAGATATATAAAAACTTTCCCATATAAAAGCTAAGGTAGTTCATCATCACTAGACCTGCTGTACAAGAAATTATAAAGGAGTTCAAGATGAAATAAAAGGATGACAGACAACAGCACAAAATCACATGGAAGTATAAAACTCACTGGAAAAGTTAAATATAGAGACAAATGCAGAATACTGTTATTATACTTTAATGGTGCATTATAAATCACTTTTAATTCTAGTATAAAATTTAAAAGACAAAGATATTAAGAATATATGTACAAAATGTGTCAATGAATACACATTATATAAAGTCATAAATTGTGACAGCAATAACAATGTGATGGGAAGGGAGATGTATAGAATTTTTGCATGTGATTGAAATTAAGTTGCTACTAGCTTAAAACTGACTGTTGTAACTATAAGATGTTTTATTTAAGGTCATGGTATTCACAAAGAAAATACCTATAGAAGATACACACACGCACACACAGGAGTCAAAGCATATTAATAAAGAGAAATCACGTAAGGACAAATGAAGAAGATGAAAATTGGAAAGGAGAAACAAAATAAATAAAAGTCACACAGAAAACAAAAGGATGTCAATAGTAAGTTATCTATTATAATTATTTTAAAATTAAGTACAGAGCATTTAAATGGATATAAAAACAAGATCAAACTATATGCTACCTATGAGAGACTCACTTTTTACTTCACATTATGTGTGTCCTGAACTCAAAAGATAGAAAAAGCTCTTCCAAGCAAATGGTAACAAAGATAGCAGTGGTGGCTATATTTTTATCAGACACAGTATACGTAAAGTCAAAACTGTCACAAAATACAAAGAAGGTAATTAAATATTAAAAAAATAATTAGGAAGATATAACAATTATATTAATTAATGCCAACCAAGAAAACTATATCCTGCAAAACTTCAGGTATGAAATATATATAAAAACTTTCCCAAATAAAAGCTAAGTTACTTCATCCTCACTAGATCTATTGTATAAAAAATTCTAAGGGAGTTCAAGTTGATATATACTATATACTAGAGGGCCCGTGCACAAATTCGTGCACCAGTGAGGTCCCTCGGCTTGGCCTGTGGGATCAGGCTGAAACTGGCTCTCCGACATCTCCCAAGGGGTCCCAGATTGTGAGAGGGTGTAGCCAGGCTGAGGGACCCCACTGGTGCATGATCGGGGCTGGGGAGGGATGTGGGAGGTTGGCCGGCTGGGCAGGGACCCCAGGAGGGCTCCAGGGCATGTCTGGCCCATCTTGCTCAGTCCCAATTGGCTGGACCCCAGCAGCAAGCTAACCTACCGGTCAGAGCATCTGCCCCCTGGTGGTCAGTGCACGTCACAGTGTCTGGTCGACCTGTCAGCTCTCTGCTCCGGTGGTCAGTTTACATCATAGTGACTGGTTGACTGGTCAACTGTCTGCCCCGTGGTGGTCAGTGCATGTCATAGTGAGTGGTTGAGCAGCCTTAGCATATTATTAGCATATCATGCTTTGGTTGGTTGAATGACTGACTGGTAAACCAGACACTTAGCATATTAGACTTTTATTATAAAGGATATGCACTTAATATCAGAGCATCAAAATAAAGTAAACAGTGACTAATCTGCAGGGAGAAATAGACAAAATACTAGTAATGGACTTCAATTCCCCACTTTCTGTAAAGGATAGATTATCCATTCAGAAAATCAGTAAGAAAATAGTGGAGCTGAACCACACTGTAAACCAAATGGACTTTAGCAGACATTATTTGAACATTCCAACAACAGCAGCAGAATATATATTCTCCTCAAGTGCATGTGGAATATGTTCTAGTATTAGTATCAATATATATTAATAAATAAAATGTTATATATACCTTCTGATGAATTGCAATGTTTATTGTAAAAGACTTATAAGCAGCCAATCTTGAGAAATATCAGTTCTACATTCACAGAGAGCCAATAAATTTTTTTTCTACCATTTTACTTTCCAATTGTCACTTAAACATTTCCAAAGGGAGAGGAAAATGCATTAAGGGCTATTCGTAAGTTTTCCTTCAGAGAGTAGTGAACTCCTTACTCTTATTTAGTTACCACTAAATAATTAGAGCTATTCCAAAAGAGGTGTCTCAGTCAGTTTGGGCTGCCAAGATCAGGGCAAATATACTATAAATAGGTATATAGGATAAAATACCATAGATTGAGTGGCTTAAGTAATAGACATCCATTTTCTTAGAATTCTGGAAACTGAAACTGAAATTCAAAATCAGAATGCCAGCTTGGTCAGTTTCTGGTAAGAGCTTTATTCCTAGCTTCTGTCTAGATGGCCATCTTCCAGCTATGTCCTTACATGGCAAAGAGAAAGAGTGAGTTCTCTGGTATCACTTCTTCGAAGGGCACTAATCCAATTATGAGGGTCCCAGCCTCAGGATCTTATCTAAACCTAATTATCTTACAAAGTCTTCATCTCCAAATACCATCATCACATTGGGGATTAGAACTTCCCCATATGAATTTGGGGACACAGTTCAATACAATGTAAATATCATTGTTAAAACCAAACATGATGAGTTACATCCCTAGTTCAACAACGCACAGAATTATCTAGTATCTTAAACCTCACCTATCCATATCCTATCTAATAAGAGTAATATGCAAATTGACCATCACTCCAACACACAATATGGCTGTCCCCATGTGGTCAAAGATGGCTGTCCCCATGTGGATGCAAGATGGCCGCCACAAGATGGCCAGCAGGGGAAGGCAGTTGGGAGGGACCAGGCCTGCAAGGGAGGGCAGTTGTGGGCGATCAGGCCAGCAGGGGAGGGCAGTTGGGAGGGACCAGGCTGGCAGAGGAGGGAAGTTGGGGGTGACCGGGCCTGCAGGGAAGGGCAGTTAGGGGTGACCAGACCTGCAGGGGAGGGCAGTTAGGGGTGACCAGGCCTGAAGGGGAGTGCAGTTAGGGGTGACCAGGCCTGAAGGGGAGGGCAGTTAGGGGCAAACAGGCTGGCAGGGGAGCAGTTAGGCATCAATCAGGCTGGCAGGGGAGTGGTTAGGGGGTGATCATGCTGGCAGGCAGAAGCGGTTAGGGGCAATCAGGAAGGCAAGCAGGCGAGTAGTTGTGAGCCAGCAGTCCTGGATTGTGAGGGGGATGTCCAACTGCCCGTTTAAGCCCGATCTAAACGGGCAGTCGGACATCCCTTGAGGGGTCCCAGATTGGAGAGGGTGCAGGCTGGGCTGAGGGACACACACCCCCGTGCACAAATTCCATGCACTGAGCCTCTAGTTTTAAATAAAAGCAGTATCTTAAATCTGGTGTGAAATATAGGTTCCCAAAGATTTATTGAACACAATTGTATACTGAATGGATAAATTCTGCTTATATCAAATAGCGTACATCACTCAAATTTTAATTTATACATTTGAGAGCATATATAATCTCAAAATTGCAAATACCTTATAACATGGAATCAATTTAAATATCTATTCAAAAATACTGTTTAAATTTTATTAGAATATTCCCTTTGATGTGCAAAGAAAATTCAGCTTCAGAACGTAGTTATCAATATCCTTATTTTTTTTTCTTAGCTGAGGCAGTTGGAGAACATTATTAATAGCTTAAGGTTAGTCTGGTGAGTTTTCAAAACACCTATCGGGTAAATTAATGAGCACTGCTTGCAAATTAATTCGATATCTTACTGTCTGAAGAGAAAGAGACAACTGGTGTTTCTCATTAGAACAATTCTTCTAGCTTTTCTAGTGGAAATAAGTTTGCTTTCTGACTTTAGATACTGCCTGTTTTCTTGAGCTCTGCATTATTACTTCTTAAAATTGTAGTCAACAGATTTTTTGGTGCTACTCTGAATTATTATAAAGAATCCTATAATTTGCAATGAACCTGAGTAACTTTAACTAAATCCTTTGTCTTCACAGTATAAAATGACCCTTTCTGTTATTCTTGACCTTATACACTCAAACTTAATGATAAAGAGATGGTCTTTGTCTGTAAGCACACTACATAGGTGCAAATTTCGATGTCTCTACTAGATCGGATATGCAGCAAGTTGCTAACCTCTGAGTTTCTTTATCCATAAAACAGGGGTAATAATTTAACCCATTATACAGATCTGTTGGAAAGATTAAATGATTTGATATTTCAAAAGTGCTTAGCCTAGAACTGAGGCCACAGTAAAAAATGTTATTTCTTTAATAAATAACTGATATTCTGCCTCAACCCATGTTCTTTCATTCTATATTGAGTCTGCCTGGTACCTCAAATATTTGAGAACTGCTATTCACTTGGGACAGATGAAAACTATTAAATACTATTACAAAACAAACTGAAACAAAAATATATAAAAAACAAATTTGTAAAACTCAAAAATAAGATGACAGAACTAAAAAAAATTATAAATCAGAATAATACTAGAATTTGAAGTTAAGGATTACAAGAGTGAATAGAAATCATTTATAATGCTCTAAGAGCAATCTGTGATAAGGAGAAAATATTTTTAATCTGAAGAAAGTGATAAAAGGAATTATAAAAAAGGGACTAATATTTGAAATAATAAAAAAGAAGAGCCATCATATAGGTAATAGTAGTCTTAAAAAATAAAAAGGCTAAAAGAACAAACCATGAACTATAATTCAAGAAAATTTATAGGAATACAGAAATAAACTATGCACTCTAAGAGCATGTTATGTGTTTGAGAGTATTAATCCAGAATAACCAACATCAAAACTCACTCTAGTACCATGCATTACTAAGCTTTAAAAATATAATCACTTTTTAGGCATGTAGGAAAATGAGACAACATGCCTTATAAGAAAGAAAATTGAATTCTCAGACTTTTGGAGAGTATCACCTTGTGCCAGGAAAACTACTCAGGAAAATATGTGAACCAAGAATTTTATATTAAGCAAAACTCTCCCAGTATGAAGGGCACCGAAAAATTGTTATCAGCATACAGGAACTCAGGAAGACATTTTCCATGAATCTCTCCTGAGAAATCTCCTGGAGAATGAGTGTCATGCACAGCCCAAAACTAGAATGACATCAACTGAAAGACTAATAGTGAATATCTAACATATAGGTACTAGAGGCCCGGTGCACGAAATTTGTGCACAGGTCTCCAATCTGGGACCCCTCAAGGGATGTCCGACTGCCCGTTAAGATCAGGCTTAAACGGGCAGTTGGACATCCCTCTCACAATCCAGGACTGCTGGCTCCCAACTGCTCGCCTGCCTGCCTTCCTGATTGCCCCTAACTGCTTCTGCCTGCCAGCCTGATCACCCCCTAACCACTCCCCTGCCAGCCTGATTGATGCCTAACTGCTCCCCTGTCAGCCTGTTTGCCCCTAACTGCCTTCCCCTACAGGCCTGGCACCCCTAACTGCCCTCCCCTGCAGGCCTGGTATCCCCCAACTGCTCTCCCCTGCAGGCCTGGATCCCCTCTAACTGCCCTTCCCTGCAGGCCCGGTCACCCCCAACTTCCCTCCTCTGCCAGCCTGGTCACCCCTAACTGCCCTCCCCTGCAGGCTTGATTGCCCCCAACTGCCCTCCCTTGCAGGCCTGGTCCCTCCCAACTGCCCTCCCCTGCTGGACATCTTGTGGTGGCCATCTTGTGTCCACATGGGGGCAGTCATCTTTGACCACATGGGGGCAGCCATCTTGTGTGTTGGAGTGATGGTCAATCTGCATATTACTTTTATTAGATAGGATAGAGGCCTGGTGCACGGGTGGGGGCCAGCTGGTTTGCCCTGAAGGGTGTCCCGGATCAGGGTGGGGGTTCCCTTGGGGCATGGGGTGGCCTGGGCGAGGGGCCTGTGGTGGTTTGCAGGCTTGCCATGCCCCCCAGCAACTCTGGAATTTATTTATCTTCTACAATTGAAACTTTGTAGCCTGGAGTAGAGCCAAGCCTTCTGCTCGCTCCCTGGTGGCAGCCATTTCTGTTGGGATTTATTTATCTTCTATAATTGAAACTTTGTAGCGGAGGCCAAGGCAGGCCAGGGCTTCAGAAGCTTGGCTTCCTCCATCGCCAGGGGCAACCCTAGCCTCCTGCTCTCTCCAGCTCTGTGGCTGCTGCCATTTCTGTTGGGATTTATTTATCTTCTATAATTGAAACTTTGTAGCGGAGGCCAAGGCAGGCCAGGGCTTCAGAAGCTTGGCTTCCTCCATCGCCAGGGGCAACCCTAGCCTCCTGCTCTCTCCAGCTCTGTGGCTGCTGCCATTTCTGTTGGGATTTATTTATCTTCTATAATTGAAACTTTGTAGCGGAGGCCAAGGCAGGCCAGGGCTTCAGAAGCTTGGCTTCCTCCATCGCCAGGGGCAACCCTAGCCTCCTGCTCTCTCTAGCTCTGTGGAGAATCATGTTGAATTGCATGCTCATTAGGCAATCAACACATACACAGGAAGATTTACAGGTCAGATAGCCTCAGTTCTTCATAAATTGACACTTAAAATATATGACTTTAATGGGCAAGATTGCATGTTGTCTAATAATGCACACTTGTATGATAAAATAATAAATGAATACATACAAGGGAGTTAAAAAATTAGGATGATTACATCTGCAAGAAATAAGGAAGCATGACTAGTATAGGGCACATGAAGTCTCTTGGATGTCTAACAGAACATTCTTGACCCTAGTGGTGATTGTAGTGTTTGTCCTAATAATTAATTAAGATTATATATATAGGCACATACATACACATGAATATATATATATACACATATATATGTATACACACACACATACACACACACACACACACATATATATATATATATACACATATATATACTGTATATATATGTATATATATATGTTATGACTAAAGACATTAAAAGTAAAATATTTCTTAAATTGGGCATGTGGAAAATACCCATTGAACAGGTGATAAAGAAAAAAGAATTTGGTTGGAGAGGGCAATGGGGGAAAAAGGGACATATGTAATATTTGACAATAAAGATTAAAAATAAAGGAAAAGAAGAGAAAATAAATTTTATAAAACATGATTTCAGAGTAACTTTTCTAATTACAAATTTTTATATTCTTTGTATAACTATGTCATAGGAAACCCTTACACTTAGTTAAATTAAAATAGGATCTATTTTTTAAATACACATTTGTTTAAAGCAAGTAGAGTGGATTGAAGTTTGCCAACACTAGAAGTAAAATTCCATTTCATTTAACTTCCTAATACAAAATAAGACTTCTGAGTCATTACCATCATTGGTAGTGCATGGCAGAATTTTTATTGACTTTAAGATTAAAAAATGATGCACATGGTCACAAAAGCAAGCCAAGTACTTTGTCTACTAGGACAACTTCTAAGGATGATATAGTATATTTAGGTTTAAATTCTGGACTCTGATATTGGTATGATCCCATAATATAACTATTAGAAAATAATATTGTAGTGAGAGGCATTATGAACCCTCGTGTGAATGTTATTGCAAATAGTGAAGCTAAATAGAGGTACTGTATTAAAATGTTGATCCTGAAATGTATCACTACCATATCACAGTATGCAATTAATGAACTACAAGTAAACATCTATAAAGAAAATTTTATTTTTTAAAAAAAATATCTTTATTTACTTCAGAGAGGAAGGGAGAGGGAGAGAGAGACAGAAACATTAATGATGAGAGAAAATCATTGATTGGCTGCCTCCTGCACACCCCATATTGGGGATCTAGCCTGCAACCTGGGCATGTGCCCTGACTGGGAATTAAACTATGACCTCCTGGTTCATAGGTCAACACACAACCACGGAGCCATGCTGGCCAGGAGGGAAAGTTTTCATACTGAGTAAAATATTTAAACAAAAAGTTAAATTAAATAGCAGTTTCATATTACTTATCAAAGACAATAATGTGAAATTAACATGTCATTAGAAGTCTCATGGCGATGACTACCAAAACAATTTGCACTCTGCCCACCATGGTGGTTGTATTTCTGGAGGTGACTACATTTCTAGCTCCTTCTGCAGAATAAACTGGGTGTGGCAAAGTTGAATCTGCTCTATCTGCTTTAAACAAATATGTATTTACTAATTTCATTAATAAAACAAAATGTTTTAAATTGTGGTTCAATTTCTGGTTAGCACTTTTTAAAAAGTGGGTTTGAGCCCTAACTGGTTTGGCTCAGTGGATAAAGCGTCGGCCTGCGGACTGGGGGGGTCCCAGGTTCGATTCCGGTCAAGGGCATATCCCCAGTGGGGGGTGTGCAGGAGGCAGCTGATCGATGTTTCTCTCTCATCGATGTTTCTAACTCTCTATTCCTCTCCCTTCCTCTCTGTAAAAAAATCAATAAAATATATTTAAAAAAAAATAAAAAGTGGGTTTGACATGTCCATTCATTCTTTTTTGTTCTGCTAAAGAGAATTTTAAGGCCCTATGGGGATGGCAGACAGAGCCATTAAAATGGAAAAGAGTAGGGTTTCTAAGTCATAAAGTGCACCAAGCTGCCCCCTAACTCTAAATCCATGTGGGACCTAAATGAAAAGAGAAATAAAATTACATTTTATCAAAACTACTGAAACTTAAGGGGGGCATTAATAAGGGCACCTGTGTTCCCCTTACTAACACAATGTCTGACAGATCTCAGTCAATATCTGCTTATTATATTTGCATAAAACCTTAACATTTCTAAAAAAGCATATTCTCATTTATTGCATGAAGCTGAAAAAATAGCACTTTCTTTGTAAAATAGTGAATGTAGAGATATTCACAAAGCATTATTATAGTTCTTGGTATGTAATGGCTCTCAGTAAATGACAATATTATTAGCATTAGTGTATAAAGCAAGCCAACATTCCCATAACTTCTATTTCTTAATTTTCTGTCAATCTATTTATTGCACAAAAGTTTATAAAATTTTACAGGCAGGATTATAATTTTTTAATAAAAGTCATTGGATTTAGTCATGTCTGATTCACCTACTTTAAGAAACAGCAAAGTCACAGACATTACTTTTTTTATCCTAACACAATTGCTTCATATATAGACATAAAAAGCAATTAAAAGGGTATGTTAGAAAGATTATCATAATATTCATCCACCTAACATAACTTGAATAAATGTTAGGTTAAATTCCTCCACAATACTATTAACATGTGCCAAAACTCAAATGACTTCTGTCATTATGTATCCCAAACCTCTTAATTTACATGTGATTATTCTTAAAAAAGTTTTCTATTGTTACATTATTTTATGAACTACCTCCCATTTTCTCTATTCAGCTTGAAAAAAGATAAAATGAAAATTATGAGCACAGCATTTTCATCTCTGAATAAAACAATTTTGACCTTGTTTGACATAGAAATATTTGCATTGTAAATCTATAATGGTTTTATAGTACAGTTCTCCCTAGACATTGCTAATTTTCAGCATACTTTATCACCAATATGTATATGTGAAAATCAAGAATTAAACCAACAAGGCATACACTCTTGCATTTCTATTTTTTCCCCTCAGAGAAACATTAACCACCTTACTTCAAGGGTAATTCTCCTTCACTTACCAAAAGAGTTCATTTTAGAAAAGATTTCCAGCCTTATAATTCCATTCTTCATCTATAAATGTGATGAGTTGTATTAGGGTATGAATTGGGGATATAGAGGTAAGAAGGAAGAGAGTCCATGATATTATTAGACATTTAAAACTTCCATATGACTCGGGAGTAATGAAATA
This sequence comes from Plecotus auritus, assembly GCF_963455305.1. Lineage (NCBI taxonomy): Eukaryota > Metazoa > Chordata > Mammalia > Chiroptera > Vespertilionidae > Plecotus > Plecotus auritus. The sequence continues at coordinate 74,168,390 of NC_137773.1, forward strand.
TTTTATAGCTCTCATGAAGATTCTTTTATGAAAAATGTTGGAAAGGAAAATATTAAAAGCTTTCGGAAAATGTTAGTATGACTCAAAATACACATCGAAGAAAAACTTTCATTTAGTGGTAAAAGATCTGGGACATTAAAAATAGATATTATTTACATTTATGTTTTGTATTCAATCCCAAAACCTTTTAAATGATTGATATTAACTCAGGTTTAAGAAGTTTTGAAGTTGAGTGAGCTCTGATGCTCTCAATCAATTGTTCAATAAAATGTTGACATGGAATTAGGAAGAAAAGAAGAGAATTAGGAAGAAAAGAAGAGTCAATTGCCCTATCACTAGAACTTGTTAGAAATATACTAAAACTTAAAGGCCAGCATTTAGGGATTAAAATGTAATGTCAGAGCCTACTATTTATTTTCAAAAACAAAGCAAATTATATATTTAAAAAAAAAACGGGAATGGATTTACTGCTGAAAAAAACCTGCTGTCTTTTATGGAGGGCATAGAAGACACACTCTTCACTGGTGAGGGTAGATGGGATTTTCTGGAAAGCTCAAGGATGGTTATCCCCAAAAGGGTGAGATGGATGATTACAGTTGCTCCATGTTATGGAGCTCCCTAATTTCACTTGGGATATTTGTAATTGAAATTATATAGGCCAGAAGATAGTGCTTAGAATTCAGAGGCAACAAGGCCAGAGAACACATTATGTTGCCTTGACCTTCAGAGATCTCTGAAAATAGCGAAGAGGGCATGATTCTAAGATAAAGATAGTAAGCTAGTGTTGATTGACTCGAAACACTAATGGAGATGTGCAAAGGGCTCACATCAAACTACAAAAGAAAACCTAAGTTCAGAGTAAGGTCATCAAGATGGTGACATAGAATGTTCCTGACTTCAGTTCCCCTCACAAGAAGACCAAATAGCAACTATTCATAGGAAATACACCATTGTGAAATCCTAAAACAAGGGGATGAGGATGAAGCAGCCCCCTGGACCACAGACACCAAGAAGGACTGCATTGTAAGGGTAAGAGGAATACTCTGACTGCATCCCCTCTCTTCCAGGATGGCACAGTGCCACAACAGGAATGCCCTCTGGACCTATGGTTTCCTCGGTGCAGGGGAGGGGAGATCAAGGTGGAAATCCAGCTTCCCCAGCATTGTGGGTCACTTCCCAGGAGGACCACTCAGATCTCACCACATGGGGCTTAACTACTGGAGATCAGAACTATGACAGAGAATGGGGCCAAGGATTACAGCAACCAGTGCTGTAATTTAGTCCTGGCAGATTGAATACCTACTCCCAGTGGTGCCCAAGTAGACACCTCAACCAGTAGATCTGTAGAGGAAGAGCCAGGATGTTAGCCCCATCTTGCCAGGTGAATTGTTGATAGTTCTACCTGATTTGAGCCCCCAAACAACAAGCTTTGCTGGCCTTGGTGTCTGTTCTATTACTTTTCCCAGGTAAGGAAGCTAATTCATTGACCTGCTTATAGCTGTGTGCTACCCCCAAGCCTCTCCTGACCAAGAGAACAGGCCTGAGAAGCTGTATAGCTTACAGAACTTAACTAGAGAGCCCAAACCAATAGCCCCATTCATCCAGGGAAATGAGTGCAGCCTCAACTAGGCAAAGAAGCTAATTCATAGCCCTGCACACTACTAAATATAGACTTCACGCCCTTCTGACCAGTAAACCTAATCAGAGCACCCAGAAAGCTGCATACACCATCTGACAACCCTACATACAGTGAATGGTATATGAGCAAAGATCCAGCCAGTGACTCTACCTGTGGATACCTAAGCCAGTGGCCCCATCTAGCCAGGGAGCTTGGAATGCAGTTCTGTCAGATTCAAATTCCCAACAGGCCAATATCGCTGATGAATATAAATGTAAAAATGATCAATACTGACAAGTTGAGTTCAGCAGCATTTAAAAAGACCATATACCCTAATCAAGTAGGATTAACCCAGGGATAGAAGAATGTTTCAACATATGCAAATTAGTACATGTGACACATCACATTAATAGAATAAAAGGTACAACTCATATAATAATCTTAATAGATGCAGAAAAAGCATTTGGGAAAATTCCATATCCATTCATGATAAAAACTCAACAAATTAGGTATAGAAAGAACATACCTCAACACAGTAAAGGCTACACGTGACAGGCCCACAGCTAACATCATACACAATAGTGAAAGGCTGAAACCTTTTCTTCTAAGATCAGGAATAATGCAAGAGAGCCCACTCTCATTTCTCCCATTTAAGATAGTAGTGGAAGTTCTAGCCAGATCGATCAGGCAAAATAAATAAATAAATAAATAAATAAATAAATAAATAAATAAATAAATAAATAAATAAAATATAAAATAAAATTGGAAGAAGCAAGTAAAAATGTCTCTATTTGCAGAGGAGATGATTTTATATAGAGAACTAGAGGCATGGCACATGAAATTTGTGAGCGGGTATGGTCCCTAGGCCTGGCCTGTGATCAGAGCCATATTCCCTGGCTGTCCACAGCCAGCCCCAGTCCCTTGCTGCCACCCATCCCCGGTTCTCCATTAGCCATCGGGTGATCAGAGCCAGCTGGCCAGGGAAAGGAACAAAGAGGTGGTCAGTGCGCCTCATAGTGACTGGTCGAGCAGTCGTTCTGGTTTTTCCGCCATTAGGGTCAATTTGCATATTACCCTTTTATTATATAGGATTTCCTAAAGAGCCTGCCAAAAAACTGTTAGATATAATCAACATATTCAGTAAAGCTGCAGGATACAAAATTACATACAAATATCAGTAACGTTTCTATACACTAATGCCAAATTATCAAAAAAAGTAAGTTAAATAATCCCATTTACAATAGCATCAAAAACAATAAAATACTTAAGAATAAAGTTAGCCAATAGGTAAATATGTAGACTAAACTATTAGACATCAATAAAAGATATTGAAGAAGACATATCAATGGACAGATATCCCATATTCATGGACTGAAAGAATTAACATAGTCAAGATGCATGCCATTCAAGCCATCTATAAATTCAATATAATACCTATAAGGATTTAAATCGCATTCTTTACAGAAATAGAAAAAATACCAAAATTTGTAATGAACCTCAAAAGACCCCAGACAGACAAGGCAATTCTCAATAAGAACAAACCAGGCATCACACTTCCTGATATAAGACAATATTACAAAGCTATAGCAATTAAAAGAATATTGGTACTGCCAATAATACAGACACATAGACAAATGAAACAGAATTGAGAATCCAGACATAAACCCATGCATTAACGGTTGACTAATATTGACAAATGAGCCAAGGATATCCAATGAAGAAAAGATAGTCGCTTCAATACATGGTGCTGGGATATTTGGATATTCCCATGAAAAGTAAAACTAAATTCCTGTCTGACAGCATACACACACACACACACACACACACACACACACACACACAATTTGAAATAGATTCAAGACAAATATAAGTTCTGAAACCATCAAACTCCCAGAAAAAAATACATATACAACTCAATAGTAAAAAAAAAAAAATCAAATTAAAAAATGTGCAAATAAATGAGATCAACTGAAGGACTTATATGCATGCATATAAGAGTAACCAACGGATGCAAAACATTGGGGGGTGAGGGCATGTATGGGAGTTGGGGGGGCAATGGTAAGATATGTACACATATAATACCTTAATTAAAAAAATGTGCAAATAACCTGAACATTTTTTCCAAAGATATTCAAATGGTAAATGAGTATATTAAAAGGTTCCCAACATCAAATATTATTAGGGAAATGCAAATTAAAAACACAATGAAACATTACCTATCTATTAGCATAATTATCATTAAAAACAAAAAATAAATGCTGGTAAGGATATAGAGAAAAGGAAACCAACTGTTTAGTACTGTTTGTGAAAATGTAAATAGGTTCAGCCACTGTAGAAAACAGTATGGAGGTTTCTCAAAGAATTAAAACTAGAACTACTATATGATCTACTATTATAATTTTGGGTATGTATCTGAAGGAAATGAAATTATTGTCCAAAAGAGATAAATGCATCCACATATTTATTTCAGCATCCTTTACAATAGGCAATACATGGAAATAATCTAAATGTTCATGGGTGGATGAATAAAAGATATTGTGAACACACACACACTATTTAGCCATAAAAGAAGAAAATTCTGTCATTTGCTACATAATAATACGATGGATATTGAGGGCATTGTGTTAAGTGAAATAAGTTAAATAGAGAAAGACAACTACTGTATGATCTCACATTTATGTGAAATATTAAAAACTCAGAAATTGAAATAAAATTTGTGATTTTAGAGGAAGGGGGTAGGTAGGTGGGGAATTGGGTAAAAGTGGTCAAATGTGCAACTTCTAGTTATAAACTAAATAAGTTCTGGGAATGTAATGTACAACATGATGAGTATAGTTAACAATGTTGTATATTTCAAAATTTCTAATACACAGATCTTAAATATATTCATCATAAGAGATTATAACTCTGTGAGTTGATAAATATAAACTAATCTTATTGTGCTAAACATTAGTCATATATATAATTATTATGTTGTATACTAGTAACTTATAGTATATTATATTTCTAATGTCAAGGTAAGAAACATTAAACCTGTGAAGAATTTTTGTGAGTTTGAGCCAAACTAGCAATAATTGCCAGAAAGCAAAATTTCAATGCATTGAGATAATGCTCCAGAGAATGGCAGTTTAGCACCCTATTTTATACATTACAATAAAAAGAATAGAAGCAAGTGGTTTGCATGAAATCCATTTGTGACAGATTAGGGGAATGGGAGAAAGAAAAGCAAAAGGAAACCTCTGGGATTGGATAAAAAGTAAAATGATAGACCTAGGTGGCTATAAGATAGCTAATAGTCAATAATTAACACAATTTAATAATAGCAATGAGAGGATTTGTGGTCTCCACCTTGGTGTATTGGTTGTGCCCTGAGGGGTCTCGAAAAAGGGAAGTTACCCTGACATTCCAAAGGAATGTTATCATAGATGCAAAAGACAATAGACAGGCTTAGTTAAGGTAAAGATTGACTTTGGTTAGGGAAGATTTTAGCCTACGACTTGACTACGCACCATAAACTGCTTTTAGTTAAAAAAAGTTTTAATTTCAGACCATCCTTAATGGTTACTTTAGGTCTGAGTTTGCAAGGCTGCCATGTGGGCCTTCCCTAAGCTTGTCAGGTTAGCAGGTGCCCCTTTTTTGTGCACACTCAAAACTGGGGGGGGGGGGGGGGGGGGTGGAATCAAGTCCCTCTCTTAGTTTTTGAAATTAAGTTAATGGTAAAATGAGACCCTCATCAGAAGGAGACTTGACTTTGGGTGGTGAACACACAATACAATGTACAGATGATGAATTATATAATTGTATACTTGAAACCTATATAGTTTTATTAACCAATGTCACCCCAATAAATTCAATAAAAATAACAAAATTAGACCCTTGTATAGTTCCAATTGAGTAGGCAAAATATCATCCACTTAAAATTTCTGTGTTTCTTTTTGAGCTGAAAGACATTAGAACATCATTGGATAATGAAATGAATGTGAGAGATGGAAAATTAACAAATCAAAAATGTGAGGCTATAATTTTAGGAAGTAATTCCTGATAAGATGACAGGGGCATTGCAAGTAAAAACAATGTCATATTTGAGGCAAGAGGAATTAGTGGTTAAGAACTACTGAAGCCTGCAATAAGAGAAGAGAAGAATCTGTTAGGGGCAGAGATAGAATATTGGAAACTAATTATAAGAAACTAGGGGCCCAGTGCACGAAATTCATGCATGGGGGGGGTGTCCCTCAGCCCAGCCTGCACCCTCTCCAATCTGGAAACCCTCAAGGGATGTCCGACTACCTGTTTAGGCCTGATCCAGGTAGGATCGGGCCTAAATGGGCAGTCGGACATCCCTCTCACAATCCAGGACTGCTGGCTCCCAACTGCTTGCCTGCTTGCATTCCTGATTGCCCCTAACCGCTTCTGCCTGCCAGCCTGATCACCCCCTAACCCAGCTGTGAGCAAACTACGGCCCGCGGGCTGGATCCAGCCCGTTCGGCTGTTCTATCCGGCCCACGGAGCCCAAAGAGCAGAGGGTTCTCTTGCTCTCCCCTCCGCTCCTTTACTTTGAATTTATATTAGTTCACACAAACACTCCATCCACGCTTTTGTTCCGGCCCTCCGGTCCAGTTTAAGAACCCATTGTGGCCCTCGAGTCAAAAAGTTTGCCCACCCCTGCCCTAACCACTCCCCTGACAGTCTGATTGATGCCTAACTGCTCCCCTGCCAGCCTGATTACCCCTAACTGCCCTCCCCTGCAGGCCTGGTCCCCCACAACTGCTCTCCCCTGCAGGCCTGGGTCCCCCCAAACTTCCCTTCCTTGCAGGCCCGGTTGCCCCCAACTTCCCTCCTCTGCCGGCCTGGTCACCCCTAACTGCTCTCCCCTGCAGGCTTGATCGCCCCCAACTGCCCTCCCTTGCAGGCCTGGTCCCTCCCAACTGCCCTCCCTTGCAGACCTGGTCCCTCCTAACTGCCTTCCCCTGCTGGCCATCTTGTTGCAGCCATCTTGTGTCCACATGGGGGAAGCCATCTTGTGTGTTGGAGTGATGGTCAATTTGCATATTATTCTTTTATTATATAGGATTAGATAGGATAGAGGCCTGGTGCAGGGGTGGGGGCCAGCTGGTTTGCCCTGAAGGGTGTTCCAGATCAGGGTGGGGGTTCCCTTGGGGCATGGGGTGGCCTGGGCGAGGGTCCTGTGATGGTTTGCAGGCTGGCCACGCCCCCCGGCGACCCAAGTGCAGGCCCTGGTATCTGGGGTTTATTTATCTTCTATAATTGAAACTTTGTAGCCTTGAACAGAGCCAAGCCTCCTGCTCACTCCGTGGCTGCAGCCATTTTTGTTGGGATTTATTTATCTTCTATAATTGAAATTTTGTAGTGGAGGCCAAGGCAGGCCAGGGCTGCGGGAGCTTGACTTCCTCCATCACTGGGGGCAACTCAAGCCTCCTGCTCTCTCCAGCTCTGTGGCTGCTGCCATTTTTGTTGGGATTTATTTATCTTATATAATTGAAAATTTGTAGCCTTGAGTGTAGGCCTGGGCTGGCCAGGGCGGCAGGGAAGCTTGGCTTCCTCCATCACCGGGGGCAACTCAAGCATCCGGCTCTCTCCAGCTCTGTGGCTGCCGCCATTTTTGTTGGGATTTATTTATCTTCTATAATTGAAACTTTGTAGCCTTGAGTGTAGGCCTAGGTCGGCCAGGGCGGCAGGGAAGCTTGGCTTCCCCATTGCTGGGGAAACCCAAGCCTCCTGCTTGCTGCAGCTCCATGGCTGCAGCCATCTTGGTTGGGTTAATTTGCATACTTGCTCCTGATTGGCTGGTGGGCATGGCTTGTGGGTATAGAGGAGGTATGGTCAATTTGCATATTTCTTTTATTAGATAGGATATTAACCATGCTCTGTTTACCATGATGGTTCTGTTCTGATTAAAACGCACATTTTCACTTGGCTGGGAGTTGTACCCCCTGGGACACGGGAGCTAATGTTGGAATGCAGTCCATTCTCCTGTCCTGAGAAATGCCTATCGTTATGAAAAGATTTATTAGTACAACCTCATGGTGGAGACAATCTAGTTCTGGAGGCTCCTTCTCTTTACAACCCCTATTACCTGTAATGTGGTCCCTGGGTGCCAGGGGCGCCTGCCCTCTGTGACACCCCCTACCCCAGAATGCATGACTTATAACCTGTAATGATTATCTTATGCCCACTTTCCCATACCTGTAATTCCTACTTTCCCATGTAATCTTTGTCCTTTTACCCCACCATAAGCAGGTGGATTATGGTGGGGTGCAGAGCAGATTTTTGTGGATGACTTGCTGTTCTCCCACAATGTCCGCATCTTTGGAATAAACGTTCATATAGATTCAACCTGTCTCTGATTAATTGGCTGAAGTAGTGACAGGCAGCCAGGACCTTTTGGTTGTCTGGTTACAATTCTACAAATAAGGCAAAGCCTAATTGCTAAAAAAAAAAAAAAAAAAAAAAAAAAAAAAAAAAAAAAACCCAAAAAAGTAAGGCCCAAAATGTCATCACTTGTGCTAAAGGCCATGATACCAAATGCAGAATTAACACCTGGCCTAATTGCTGTTTTACCCTTTCCTAGAAAATAATTTTTTAAAAATTTATCTTTATTATTGAAAGTATTATAGATATCCCCTTATTTACACCATTGACCCTCCACCCTTCTTTTTCCTGTCCCTAACCCCCAGGCCTTCACCACACTATTGTCTGTGTTATTAGTTATACATATATGCATATAAATTCTTTGGTTAACTCTCCCTCCCACCCCCACCCCCACTTCTTCCTTCCCTCTGAGATTCCTCAATCTTAATCAACCAGTCTGGAATTTTCTTATCAATACCAGGAAGGTGATCTGCCACAGGCGCCCTCTCCACCTCTTCATTCCTCCCCCAAATAGGATACCCTTGTCTAAAAATAAATGTTTTCTTCTCTTATTAATAGCTCCCTTGCCCCACGTCATTCCTACTAAAAACCTTCCATTTAGTATTACCCCTCAGAGCACCTTTCTAGTTATTAGACAGAATGCTGACTGATTCATGAATTGCTTAATAAAGTCTATTAACTCTTCAAATTTGCTTATTTAATTTTTGTTTTTTAACATTATCCAGTTGAGTTTTATTCATATGCAGTGACTTTCACACAATGGCATAATATAGGTTGTTGGGTTCTTTTTGTATCCTAAATTCAGGGTTATTATTAGTATTAACTGTGAAATTCAGAATTCTCTGGAAGTAAATGAGGGAGCTAAGTACATGTACTGAAAGCAGCATTGTTTTATAAAGAAAATAAAACCTTTTCTATCTGTGCTTTTCTGGAAGTGCTGGAAATGAATAATTCAGGGCAGAATTTAATTTATCTGAAAGCCATCATTCTCTGACAGCATTCTAGACAAGTGGACTGTAAGCATGGTTGTGTCAATTAAAAGCTCAACTAAGATAAAACGTGGCAGTTTCCAGAAAGAACATACTGAGCTTGAACTAGGAAATAAGGAAAATAGAGAAGAATGTTGAGAGCTCTAGAGCCATAGGTCAACCTTTAGAATCAAGAACTGAATCATTATTTTTAGCAATATAATAAAAATAATTGAATCAAAATATATTTGCAATGTTAGTATAAGTCTTAGAAAGACATGGTAGGCTGTGATTGACACATCCTTTAAAGTATATAAATAATAATTGTTTCCACAACTTAATTGTTTCATTACCTAGTCTTCAAAGGTTATTAACAATAACTAAGGAGTAGATTTCATTCATCTAGTATTGATTAAATTTAAGTTGTGTTCCTATAAATAAAATTCTGTTTTAAAATTTTAATACAAAAATTCTGTCCCAGAATATATAAAGAACTCAGGTCAATAATGTGAATAATCAATCAAAAATCTAAATAAATCTAACAAGCCAATAACACTAATAACATAGATTTGGGTTATGCCATTTAAAAAGAGACAAGGGATTTGAATAGACATTTTACCCATGTATAAGTGGCTAATGTACATGAAAAGATGCTCTGCATCTATAGGTTTTAGGGAAATGCAAGTTAAAACCACAATGAGATGAATTACACACCCATCAGAATAATTATAATAATAATAACCATTATCATCATCATAAAAACATATTCAATATCATGTGTTGAATACAGAGAAACTGAAACCCTCATGCATTACTGATAGAAATGTAAAATGATATACATAGTCACCTTGGAAATAAATTTGGCAGTTTCTTAAGAAGAATAAACTTAGCATAAAACCCAGTAATTCCATTTCAGGTTATGTCTCAAATGAAATAAAAACATTTTTACATAAAAACCTTTATGCAAGTATCAAAAACTTTAAAAAATCCAAATGCCCATCAGTTTGTAAACAGATAAACAAAATGTGTTTTAAAATGGAATACTATTTAGCATAGAAAAGAACAAGTTATTATACATGATGCTACAACATAGATGAACCTCAAGCGCATTTCTCTAATGAAAGGAAGCCAGGCACGAATGACATTACATTACATGATTGCACTTAAATGATATTACACAATTATTTTCAAAACAAGGGCGGGGGGTAGGGAGAACAAATCCCAACACATTCTGTGAAGCCAGTATCACCCTGATACCAAAATCAGAAAAAGGATACCATTAAGTGAAGAAAACCACAGACTAATACACCTTATAAGTTTAGATGGAAAGGTCCTCCATGAAATACTAGCAAGTAAATCCATCACCATAAAATAAGGATTAAAGATTACTGTCAAGTGTCATATATCCCAGGAATGCAAAATTAATTTTCAGTTGTGAAATCAGTGTAATATACCATATTAATGGAATGGTGGAGAATATACAATCATCTCTAAAGATGTAGAAAAACCATTTGACAAAATACAAAACACTAAACACTTTATTTCTAACAACACTCAACAATCTAGAAACAGGAGGAAATTTCTTCAACATGAAATAGTGCATCTATGAAAAAAACAATCTATAGCATACTTCATAGTGAAAAATAGAATCTTACCTCTTAAGATCAAGAATAGTAAAAGGATGTCCACTCTTGTTACTTCTATTTAGAATTGTACTGGAGGTTCTACAAAAAAATTAGGCAAAAAAAAAAAAAAAAAAAAAAAAGATATAGACATCATCCAGATTGATATTATTTTGTTTAAAGGAAATCCTCAGGAATATACTAAAAAAGGTACTAGAACTAATTAAAAGGTTAAGTAATATAACATGTAATATCTCTATGCAATTATCAAATATTTTCTATGCACTTACAATGAACATTCTGGAAATATAATTAAGAGAATAATTCCATATATAACAGCATTAAACAAATAAAATACTTAAGTATAAAATTTAACAAAAGAAATTCAAAACTTGTAGACTGAAAACTCCAAAATATTGTTTAAAAAATTTTTATCCACTTCCACCCACCCTTGCCCACAATCACCACACTATTGTCTGTGTTCATGAGTTCTTTCTCTTATTTTTTCATTTTGCTCAATTCCTCCATCCTCCATCACCACCACCCCCAAAATAAAGAAAAAAAACATTCTTTATTGTTTTGAAAAAAATTAAATGAAAAACTGTAGTTATTGATGTCTTTAAAAAAAAAAAAAAAAAGACACGCCATATTCATGGATCAGATCACTTTTAAACTTCCTGGTTACTATATCATTGGGTTGTGTATTTTTTATCCACTCTGACTAAATTTAGTGACCAGGGAAATAACCACAAAATTGGGTTTTAAGACCCATTGGGCCCACTGTAAAATAGATTTGAGACAATATTATTCACCATCTTTCTCATAAAACCTCACTCCAGTTGTGAGTTCATGATGCCAATACAGGCTCCTAGTGTTAGCATCATCTCCATCCTCAATCCCAGAGTCTTAAACAGGTCTGAGTATTTTCTTTGTCCAATAAGCTGTACTTAGATAACACCTAGAGTTCATTCTGGAGAGGGTGGGGGAGAATATTTGTACTACCTGTGGTAGAATTGGAGGGAACTTCCTCAAAGAACTACTCTTCCTTTCAATCTATGTGCTCTCTGTTTGAGAATTTTTTTCTATTCTAGAAACTGAGTTAAAAAAAAAAAAAAAAGGGCACTTTTTTCTTTAGAATGCTAAAATCAGCCTTCTGCTCCTGAGTAGTTAACATTTTTTGGTTACACAAGTCAACCAATCTTTTGTCTATTTATCTCCTTCCTAATAATACCATCATCTCAGCAGATCTCTCTGGATCCACCTACCCTGGTGGCCACTCTTGTCTTGCTGTATATTATTATCATACATGCACTGCACCTTGTTTTTGACTGTTACAATGGATCCATATGGCTTCTATTGTTCTGGAAACTTATCTGTTCTGGAAACTTATCTGTTCAATTGATACTAGGCATCCCAGTTTCTTGGCAGTAGCACAACCTGATATGCACCCTAGCCACCGCCCTTGTTTTGTGGTGTCACATAATACATCATTTCTAAAACCACCCTTAGCTTCCTGACTGCTTTTTTAAGACTCTGTCAAGTAAGTTCTAGCATGCCCACTTCATTTACACAGGCTTTAGCAATTCCAAACTTTAAGTAGTCATTACAGCCATGTATTTGGATAGACAATAGATATAATTTAACAGGATATAAATCCTAAGTAATTGACAGCTGGGCCCTGCTAATAAACCATCCTTATACACTATATCTCTGTATAGACTCTCAGCTGTGTTTGCATGTTATTGCTGGTATTACCCACGTCCTTTTATCCTTTTATTTCACAAACTGTTCCCTTGGGTCAGGGTCTATATTTACCTTCTTGAGCTAAGTCTACTTTTTTATTGATGGCACAAAAGGAAGTGGACAGATTTTTGGGAGAGATGACAGTCAAGGGAGAACCAGACCCTCCAGTAGCTCAAAACATTCAAGGAAATATGAATGTTCAAGGTTATTAAACGCATTCACCTAAATATTTCTATGCTGTCTCTCACTGAGCCACTCTTCTCTTACAGGCCTTGAGGTTAGCATAGGAGACTCTACATTCAATTTCCTTTCCTGGTCTAACCCCATTTACAGTTAAATCCTGAGCTTGATTTTCTGAACAGCTAGACCTCTAGATACAGGCAATAATTATTTCTTTAAATATTTCCTTGGAGACTTGGCTTTTACTTCATGCTCCGATTTAAGAGTTGGATGCCTTATGTTAAGGCATTTAACAAAAGCCAGCTATCTTCATAATCTTTCCAATTTCAATTATAAAAATACTTCAATTTCTAGAACAAGTGAAAAGGCCAGTGCTTTTATTTTAAATTGTATTTCATCTCAAACCATTTCAGATGATTATTTTATAATGTGATCCTGCAGCATTTTGAGGTTCTCAGCATTCCTGCAACTAACCATAGTGTTTTTGTTACTTTTGGTGAGGTTAGTGATCAATTTCAATCATACCATATTGGTTTTCTGCCTTCTAGAGTCATTCTAGTGCCAAATATTTTAAAATGCATTCTCAGAAAAGCAGAGCTGAAGACAAGAATTTGGATGCAGTGAGTTTTCTATGAAGTGGAGGTGAGAGACTGGGGAATAAGAGAGGAGAGAGGGTAGAAGAACAACACTATCAGGGAGTACTTTGAGTTACTGCAATGGGCAACCAGGACTCAATTGCACCGAGACCTTTTAAGGAGCATAACAAATGTCACCAAGTTTTGTCCATCGAAGGTATAGAAGAATGAAATACATATCCGCCTACTCTTGTCTCCTCATAGTGGCTAGTTTTCCTCTGAATTGTCGATATCTCAGTTGTATTTGCACTGAGTGGACTCCAGGGGTTTAGAGAAGCCCCTAAACAGAAAGTGGATATATGTGCTGTACAGGCTTGTGATGAGGTCCAGAAAGCAGGACCTGAAGCTAGTGAGTGCCCACTGCAATTCTGGCTAATTTAAGAAGGCTGGGGCAAGTGAAGCAGGATACTAAAGTCCCACCACTGTAGTCCTATAATTAATACAAATAGAAAACTACCGAGTGGGTAAAGAATGAATTAAGGATCTGTATTTTCTCAGCACTGATCAACCAATCAAAGTACAATATGCAAAGGCTACTCAACCGCCATCTTTCCTGCAGTGACCTAAGGGAATTCAGAGATACATTTTTAGACTTATTTTAAATAATAATATAAATCTAGATATTAAATGTATAGGTATATGATATATAAATGATGCATATACTAACTATCCTATCTAATGAAAGGGCAATATGCAAATTAACCATCATTCCGTCATAAAGATGGCAGCACCCAGTCCCCTCAGCCTTGCTGCTGGAGTGTCTGGGTCTGTTGGCCCAGCCAGGGGACAGGATAAAGCCTTTGGGGTTTGCGGGGACCAAGCAGCGAGGCTGCATCCACCCCCAGACACGGCAGACAGAGCCCAGACAGCAGGTCTTGGGGGCTTCCTTAGTGTGTTGGTATTGGGGAAGCCCCCAGGCTTGGCAGACAGAGCACACTGCAGGGCACGGGGGCTTTGTTCGCATGGTGGCAGCAGGCAGAGAGTAGACAGCAGGGCATGGGGGCTTCATTCACACTGTGGTGGCTAAGCCTCCAGGCCCGGCAGACAGAGAGCGGACGGCAGGGCATGGGGGCTTCATCTCCATGGCTGCAGCAAAGCCCCCAGGCCCCGTAGAGAGCAGAGAACCACGGGAGTGGGCCTAAGCCATCAGTAGGACATCCTCTGAGAGCTCCTGGATTGGAAAGGGTGCAGGTTGGGCTGGGGGACCCCTGTGCATGAATTTCGTGCACCGGGCCTCTAGTATATTATATCTGTTATCTATTGTACATAATATATATAACATTTTAATATTACATGTAATAAACAGATCTATCATCCTATATAATAAAAACCTAATATGTTAAGTGTCTGGTCGACCACTTGGCTGATCAACCAATCAAAGTATAACATGCTATGGCTACTCAACTGCTCGCTATAATGTGCACTGACCACCATGGGGCAGATGCTCCTACCAGTAGGTTAGCTTGCTGCTGGGGTCCAGCTGATTGGGACTGAGCGAGATGGGCTGGGCATGCCCTAGAGCCCTCCCATGGTCCTTTCCTGGCTGGTCAATCTCCTGGGTCCCTCTCTAGCCCTGATCATGAATTGGTGGGATCCCTTGGCCTGCCTGCACCCTCTCGCAATCCAGAACCCCTCAGGGGATGTCGGGTAGCCAGTTTTGGCCCAACCCCACAGGCCAGGCCAAGGGACCCCACTGGTGCACGAATCCATACACCAGGCCTCTAGTCTATCCTATATAGTAAAGAGGTAGTATGCAAATTCACCCTCACACCCTCACATCACAAGATAGCCGCCCCCACATCGTCACAAGATGGCTGCCCCCATGTCACAAGATGGCTGTCCCCACGTCATCAAAAGATGGCTGGCAGGGGAGGGCAGTTGGGGGTGACCAGGCCTGCAGGATAGGGCAGTTGGAGGGGACCAGGTCTTCAGGGGAAGGCAGTTGGGGGGGGACCAGGCCTGCAGGGGAGGGCAGTTGGGAGCAATCGAGCTAGCAGGGGAGGGCAGTTAGGTGTCAATCAGGCTGGCAGGGGAGTGGTTAGGGGGCGATCAGGCTGCCAGGCAGAAGTGGTTAGGGGCAATCAGGCAGGAAGGCAGGAAGGCAGGCAGGCAGGCAGGCAGGCAGGCAGGCAGGCAAGTGGTTAAGAGCCAGCAGTCCTGGATTGTGAGAGGGATGTTCAACTGCCGGTTTAGGCCCGATCTCTAAACCAGCAGTCAGACATCCCCCGAGGGGTCCCAGATTGGAAAGGGTGCAGGCTGGGCTGACGGACTAATATATATATATATATATATATATATATATATATATATATATATACCTCTTATACTGAAAAATGAAAAATACCATTTCTTTGAAATACATTTTAAAACATTATATCATGCAAAACGCACAGCATACATAACTAAAATTTTCCTAGAGGCTTTGAAAATCCTGAGAAATGTAATGAGTAGACAATAAACTTCCAAAAGGTCAATGAAATTCAAGAAAAAGTTTCTTTAAAGGTAACATAGATAAAAGACAGCATTTCCCCTCTTTTATATGGGTAGGATAAACCTGGAATATGAACAATACTGACATATTTCTAAGTCTACTGAAAGGCCATTTCACCAGGCAAAGTAGTCAACAAGGTTTATATTGCTTGCAAAGGGCAAATCTACATGAGCTCTTGCAAGGCAGGTGAGCAAGAAGAAATTGACAGCTATTGCTATGTCTCCAGATTTTATTTTGAAATATACTTTCTTCAAAGGATTATTACTTAGTCTTTCATTTAACAACATGTATTTACTCGAAGTATGTTTCAATAAATGTTCTTTGTATTTATTTACAAATCCAAAATTGGTGGTTGTTTTTTTCATTCAAAATAGCTTTGTTCTTTTCAATGATTGCCATTTGTACATCTGCCAGTCTTTACTTCATATTTCAAAAAGTAAATGTATGATGTTCATTTACACTGTATCAGAAACAGGTATATAATGCTCAAAATCACTCTTATTTGTAGAGAAAGAAATTTAAAATTTTGTCAGATAGGCTTCAAAACAAATCATCTGTGAATCAAAAAAAAAAATGAATAGATCCTTATTTTTTTAAAAAAAGGATGTGTTTGCAGAGAAATGAAATATTCTAAAGTTTTAATTCTAGGAAAGTAGTCAAGTCTTAGCTCACAGGACTGTTTACAAACCTAACTGTTAGATAATATAGAGTTGTTATGTATATATACATATATTTTCAAATCCAAGTAGGTTTTTCTAGCTTACTATTAACCATGAAATTGTGTTCACCCTCATTAGTAATCAGGAGATAAAAATCAAATCCACAATGTGATTCCACTATAACCTAAAACAGCAGCTAAAATTTTAAATAGTGCAAGTTCTAAGTGTTGCCAAAAATGTATAAAAACTGAACTCTTATCTAATGCTTGTGAGAGTAAAAATTAGTACACATTCAAATATGCATGTATCAGGTAACACATTCTAGAAACATGCTTCTAAATCACATACATGCTTCAGAATTTCTATTTTAATAATGTTCTTAGAAGTAGTTTTCAAGAGTGACAAATGGGCTATACAAGTTTTCACCAGTAGTTGAAGGAATATATAAATATTGGTATATTCCACAATTGAGTAATTCATAGTATTTAAAATGAACTACTACTATAGCTATCACATGAACAACTCTCACAGATAAAATAGTAAGTAAAAGATGCCAGATACCAAAGAATGCATATCAAAACTTCCATTCATATAAAGTTTAGAAACATTTTTGGTCATTTTTGGCTCTGACATCCTGCTTGCAATCATTATTTTGGTGTATAGATTATCATACCTTCCTAATGAGGTCTTTTTCTAGATGACTAAAGTTCTAGATGACTCAGTGAAGTTTCACCAAAATGTCCACTTACATATGATTTTGAATGTGCAAACATCACAGAGTTGTAGAAAAAGAAGTGAGGTTTATTAAAGGAACTCCATTTAAGTTATCTATAGTCTTCTTAATGTATCTATATCCACATTGTCCTATGCACAGAATTTAACCTCCCTTAAGTTTATTAGTGCATTAACAAACCCTTAAAAATAAAATTTTAACTTTCATGTGCTATATAAACCTGGGTTTTCCATGATGCATCTAAAGTTGCCTTTTCTAAATCAGAGGCTAAATGCTGATATTTTAAAGACCTTTTCAAACCCCTCCATAGATTTGTTCTCAGAGGTATTAGGATCATAACTTTGGTTCAAGTTGATGTTTGACACACTAGAGCAGTGGTCGGCAAACTCATTAGTCAACAGAGCGGCAAACCGCGGCTCGCGAGCCGCAGTTTGCCGACCACTGCACTAGAGAATTTCCTTAGTTCCCACAATATCTTATTTTTGCATGAGCCTGAACCTTTATAATATCCACCTCTTTAGGAAATAAGAGTGTCTAAAAGTTTCTTGTGCAATTTTTATAGGGATTCCAGAAGAGAGAAATACCTTTTGTTTCCAAAGTCAAATACTATCCAAAAGCATACCTGCTATTTGCATATACATTTATTTTCTGCTCTGTCACTAGTTGATAAGTAAAAGCAGTTACGTTCTGACACTTGAGATGATTTAATTTCTGGTGACTCGACTTCATGGCAACCATCAGAAACTCATTGCTTACAACCACTTCACCTTTTGTTTTTTTAAATTTTTTATTGATTAAGGTATCACATATTTGTCCTCATCCCCCCATTCCCATCCCAAACCCCTCCCCACACATGCCCCCACCCCCCTGTTGTCAGTGACCACTGGTTAGGCTTATATGCATGCATACAAGTCCTTTGGTTGATCTCTCCCCCTTACCCCCACCCTACCCTACCTTCCCTCTGAGGTTTGACAGTCTGATCGAAGCTTCCCTGTCTCCGGGTCTGTTTTTGTTCATCAGTTTATGTTGTTCATTATTTCCCCTAGATGAGTGAGATCATGTGATACCAGAAATACACTTATAAGAACCGAAAATGAGACAAGTAATAATGGTTATGCTGAGAGGCAAATGAATCAGTCTGTAGTGAGTTTCTTTCTGGGCCAACAGTTCTTTTGAGTCCCAATTTCATTGTCAAACAGATCCTTATGTGTACATGTCAGCAATGATATTTCAGTTCTGGATGGTGGACAAATGGTGGTAATGCAGGTCCGACCCTCTCTGGTTTGGTCCTGGGCAACCTGCTGCGACGCACAGCTGCTGAGTGGCTTTCCTTGTCTTAGGGTAGTGGTCAGCAAAGAGCCGCAGTCTGCCGCTCTGTTGACTAATGAGTTTGCTGACCACTGACCTAAGCATTTAAAAGGGAAACACTGTGGCTCGGTAGTTGAACTTCGACCTATGAACTAGGACAGTGGTCGGCAAACTCATTAGTCAACAGAGCGGCAAACCGCGACTTGCGAGCCGCATGTGGCTCGCGAGCTGCAGTTTGCCGACCACTGTCTTAGGGTAATACCCTTTCTGAAGAACTTCTTGAGGTCGTGATAGGTACTACTGAGAAGTAAGAGACTGAAGTTTTGTTGATGGTCTTGGAGCCACGAACAATTTGATAGCATTGTCTATTGTTTTTTTTTTTTTAATACTGAGAGGGACAGGACAAAGCCTTTGGATATAAGGCTTCACTACAGCATCGAGGTTTTCTTTGCTTCTGGCTTCAAGGGATATTGGGAAAAAATCTGGATAATAGCCTGGTAGGATCTATCTCAATTTCAATAGGTTCTTTTCCAATATTATTTTACGTTAGTAAAATGTTTAACCCACAGAGTGTCCAATACATTGTAAACATCTTTATTTAGGGTCCTCATTAAATATAATGGAGAAAGGAAACATGTAACAGACAAAACTTGATTATGAAGAGAGAAGTTCTATGAAACCTCAAAAAAACAGTCTACTTGACGTGCATTTAATTTTACAACTTCCATTTGAAAAGATGTGGACATCCTTGGGAGTCCCTGCTTTTGTATTAGTCTTCTGTTGCTGCTGTAAATAACCCACTGTCTTAAAACATCTCAAATTTCTATGGGTTAGAAGGTTAACAGAGGTCTCACAAGGCTGAAAATCAAGATAGACAATTAGCAGGGGGTTCTAGTGGAGAATGTTTCCTTACCTTGTCCAGACGCTACCCACATTCCTTGACAGTAGGCTCTCTTCCTCCAACCACTTCAGATCTCTGGGGCCCTTCTTCCATAGCTGTGTCTCCATCTGAATCCTCCCTCCCTCTCTCTCTCTCTCTTTTAAGGACCCTTGTGAATACATTGGACCCACCTGGATAACCCAGGACACTCTACTTTAAGGTCAGCTGATTCACTCACTCAGTTCCCTCTGCAAACTTAATCACCATTTGCCTTGTAATCTAAGATAGTCCTAAATTAAGATATGGACATCCTTGGGGGGAAGCATTGCTCTGCCTACCGTACCCTATTACATTTACTGGGGTGATATTACAGAATAGAAAGGAATGTTTTTAGTGAAGGGCCAAAGGATTGTAGTTCATGTCTGGGAGCTAGGGAAACTCCATGGGTTATTTGAATATTTACCACCTGTGTTGTAGGTTTACTCTGAGGAAGAGGCTGAGCAAGAGTTGGCAGGGTTTAATTAACATAGAAAGTTAGCACCTGTATCTACCAGGTGCTGTGATTCTCCTTATGACAAACACCACTTCCATACAACAAATGCAAGGTGAAAGCACACAGCAAACAAAAAGGGATGGAAATAAATGGCCTGATTCCACCAAGAATACACAGCAAACGGGAACCGATAACGAAATCCAGAAACCAGACTGTGACTAAATAGCTGAGGAACTCCATGCAAGGAGAGCAGAGTTCAGACTCCCTGCTGATTTATCACTTTGGCATTAACTCAACAATATGAGCCTCGAGGCACAAAGGGCCTCCCTGGGTACCACACCTGGTTGTGCACCTGTGAGCCTCTGGGAACACTGTGACAAATAAGCACAGACCATCTGAGTAAAACCAAATAAATCTAATTCAGAGTTTGCTATACAAAGCAATAGTCAGACCAAAAGGGGCACACAGGCAAGGCAGGAGAATGAAAGAGCCTTATCGTGAGGAAAAGGAAGTCATCAGCTGTGCGTTAATACAAGAGGAGCATGGGATGTGATTGGATTGGGGAGCATAGTTGCATTTTTGGCTTTTTTTTTTTTTGTTCCTAGTTGGTAAGTGGGGAAAATTCTAGGGAGGCTAGCGGTCATTTATTAAGTCTTAACTGTTCTTGAAATATAGAGACAGTGGCATAACCTAATACTTAAGATGTCACAAAATTATGGTCCCTGTCCATGACACGTTTACCTTTGGAATATAACAAACAGTCCCATTACATGGAGATGTTAAAGAGAATCAACATCCATTCATCTTTCACATCTAATGATGGCACTTCGTTTGGCAATTCCTCCAGAAATGAGGGCTCGCTGGGGTCAGAGCAGCCCCAGGGCCTTCCACTTGGCCCGTCCGACCTGCTTTCCATCATCGTGATATCTCTGATTACCATAGAAATCAGAAAACTCATTTGTATTACCAAATCTCTTTCAGTCCTTTTAAGCCAACAGAGGATCGCTACCATGAAGCACCTCAAAGATTTTAACATTTTCCCTTACCACCATACTTTAAAAACACCTTCATATAAATTAGCCTATGGTAAAATTCCTTTCATTATAGATCATTTTGTTCAAAGTCTCAGAACCTATAGATGACATTAATTAAAACTTACTTTTCTTTATTTCAAACTGCCAGTTATGTTTACTTTGCCACTTGGTTGTCTCACCCTATAGCAGTGATTTTCAACCTTTTTCCATCGCATGGCACATGTAAACAAATTACTAAAATTCTGTGGCACACCAAAAATATATATATTTTTTGCCAATCTGACAAATAAAAAGGTATACTTCTGATTTATTCACACTGGATGGCTATCATTGTGTTGGCTGTTGCCATTTTTTTTTTTTTTTTACAATCTAAGGGAAAAGAGGTCAGTGCCCCGACGACATAGTCAGGTGTTACAAATTTCATGTGTTACAAATTCTTGCAACACACCAGTGTGCCCTAGCACACCAGTTGAAAATAGCTGCCCTATAGCAATGAGGTCATGACACTTGTAAAAATAAAATCTCGGATCTTGAACTGAATTTTACTAGTAGGAGAAACTTTAAATTTACCACTTTATTTTCATGCTTTTTTTTTTTTTTTTTTAATGGGCCACAACAAAGCAGGTCTGATAGCGAGTTGTCAGTCCACTCAGCAGTATAAGTTTGCACATAGTCAAACCATAGAAGAGAAACATTGTATTGAATTTTGACATTAAATATTCCCAGAAGGACAGTGCACATATTCCTGTCCAAAGAAGGATTACTTATGAGTGTTTCAATTTCTATTGTAATCTTTGATGCAGCTCAAATCAACAGAAGGATAGCTTTAGAAGTGAAAGATGGTTACACGAAAATTGTATGATATTCACTCAACCTCAAATTGACAGTAACAGATTGTTACTAGGATATACACAGTTCACTACAAAGAATTATGTGTCCTTTCTGTCCTTGGCTGTGAAGTTAAACTATCTGCACAGGAGTCAACTTTTTGTTAGTTTTTGGAACATCATTTAAAAACATAGTTTAGTCTATAATACAAGAACTGGTATATTGTTCTTGCCTTTTACTAAATTTTCCCATTTTTAAAATAAACAAAAATTCATAAATGTTTAAAATTCAAATGGTTGCAGTTTTTCTATTTTTTTTTGTTTAAATTTATTTATTGGGGTGACATTGGTTTGCAGTGAATTGTGCACCCACCTATTTTTCTATCACTGAAGAAAACTTGTATTTACAGTAGCAGTTCACTGCATTACACTACAGAGTAGAACAGGGGAAAATTGCATATAATATTCTAATCTCAACTTTGCCACATCTTATAATCAAATTTATTAACTTTCTTTTAGTATACTCACTCTTTGCACACAGCCACAACAATATACATTTACAGTTTAGTAGATAAAAAAGCATAAAAGCACTGTTTGTACATAAAACATTTACAAATACACTGAGTCCTCTTTATAATATAAAAATATTGAATTGAATGTATTGTAATTCAAGTGCTGAACAGACTGTTCATATGTATCTTACTTAGGTTTATATTTATTTTTAATCTAAAAAGGGTTAATTTAAATGAATACTCACACTTGTATTTTTTTAAATTGTGAATTTTGTCATTTTACATACATGAATTACAGTTAAATATATTAAATATGAATCTAATTAAGTGTACCCACTGGCTTTACTTTTCTTGAGATTAAACTGAATATTAGAGATTTTATGTAAGTTGTAAAAAGTCCCAAATTGTTTATAATTTTCCCCATTAACTACCATATTTTAAATGAAATCTGTCGAATAACAAAAGCTAATATTAATACTATTCCCTGAATTTTAACTCATTTTTTGTCACATTTTAATTTATAAAATTTGGCAAATGATATTACCTTTAATGTACACATTTCTATATCTTGAGCAGTAGTGGACCTCAGTTTGTAATTCTGCTTTAGAATAGTTGATTAAAATGCCACATCTATAATTAAATGCCCTTCTTGAACATTTTTTCCAGAAAAAAATATAGTATTATATAATTACTATCAATCATTCTATATGTATTTATGTGTGCACACATGCATGCATATGTATATGCATATGCATATGCAAATGTATGTGTATATGTATATTTAATAAAAGCAGAATGTTTTTACTTCCAAATCACTAAAGACTAGATAAGTATATTTTTTTCAAAGAAGTATATACTAATATCAAATGCATTTTTATATCTTTACGGATATCTAAAGAAATTCTAGTTTCATATTATCTGTAAAATTTTAATATAGTTTATTATAATTGTAGTTTGATGGGTTACTAGAGAAAGTCTCATCAGCATGCAGAAATGTTATGTCGCAGTGGTTTGGAGAAAGTCAGAAACCAGAAAAAAAGAACACACTCATAGGTGATGAAAAGAAACTCTATATTTGCATCATATGTCAACACCACCTATTGTTTGAAAAGCAAAGTTCACATTCTGAAATGTCAAGAAGTGGAATAAGTCAAGGATGGAAAACAGAAGAAAAAGACAGGGTTACTAGCTTGAGAGAACTAGAGCAAATGTGATGAAAGAGCAAATGCTGATAACGCTGTCAGAAAGAGCAAAGCACAGAAGTTTGAGATGATTGTGTCAAAGACGTGACCTTGGCAATTTTAAAAGGAGATAATATAAAGGGGTGTACCTAGAAATGTCTCAAGAGGTCTCAGCGGGCAAGGCAGGGGAAAGAGTCATCAACACAGCCCATATAATGAAGTCCCAAGAGATGAAGAAATTGAAAGAGAAATGGCAGAACTAGACAGTGCATAAAAATTCTAAAGGAAATAGAAGAAACTTATAAAAGCAATATTTCTGCTTCACTCTAATACCAAAACATTTCTACTAAAAACACTTTTTAAGATAAGATCACAAAGTATATCTTTGGTGGTTTTTAGAATAGAGGCCACTATTGAGGAATACAAAAATTATTAATTTGGACAATTTCTATTAATCTGTAGCCAGAGTTCCTCACCTTTCTGCCACAGCTGATTTTTTTTTTTTCAGGATAAATTGGTAAAACAGGTCTATGAATTAAAAATAAATTTAGGCTTTATTATTATACTAGAGGCCCAGTGCATAAATTTGTGCACCATTGGGGTCCCTCGGCCTGGCCTGCAGGATCAGGCCAAAACCGGCTCTCCAACATCCCCCGAGGGGTCCCAGATTGTGAGAGGGTGCAGGCCAGGCTGAGGGACCCCACTGGTTCAGGATCGGGGCTAGGGAGGCACGTGGGAGGTTGGCCAGTTGGGGAGGACTGTGGGAGGGCTCAAGGGCATGTGGGGCCCATCTCGCTAAGTCCCAATTGGCCGGACCCCAGCAGCAAGCTAACCTACTGGTCAGAGCATCTGCCCCTGGTGGTCAGTGCATGTCATAGCAAGCAGTTGAGCGGCCTTAGCATATCATTAGCATATTACACTTTGATTGGTTAAACGGACTACCAGATGACCGGACACTTAGCATACTAGGCTTTTATTATATAGGATTATTACATTTAAAAGGTGATCTCTTTGTTATAGTCAGAATTTTAGTTGTGGGGGAATTTAGAAAGTTTTTCCTAAAAGGACAAACTCTCCAGGGATCAATTGTGCTTTTATAATCTTTCCATCTAATTCTGGTGTTTTACTTTGTCCTCCCAAAAATGGCTCTTTCCTTTTATTAAGGCTGATCATAGTTCATCTGCTGACATTTCCCCTTTT
The DNA here is from genome assembly GCF_963455305.1 of Plecotus auritus. Taxonomy (NCBI): domain Eukaryota; kingdom Metazoa; phylum Chordata; class Mammalia; order Chiroptera; family Vespertilionidae; genus Plecotus; species Plecotus auritus. The sequence continues at coordinate 74,192,864 of NC_137773.1, forward strand.
CTATCCAGGGACCCAGGGCAGAAAACTATTTCTAGTCCTTATAGATTATTTTACATAGTTTCTTAAATAGTTTTTATACAATTTGTGTTAGGAAATATAAGACTCAAACTCTATCACTGCAATTCAATATAAGTCCCTCTATAATATTGCTAACCTATATATATAAAGGTTTTACTTAGCAATACCACTAGGGAGGTACTCTTTTTTTTTTTAAAGCATTAGCTACCATCTCTGGGCAGTTCTAATTCTAGGAATAGCCCTCCTTTATCTTTTCTTCAACTATTTGTGAAGCCTCCATCATTGGCTGAAAGCAGTAAAAGGCATTAAACATACTGGTGTGAACAAATCAGACACAGTTCTTGCCTTCGCAATATTTAAAATTTAGAGGAAGAGGGAGGCATTATATAAAACATTTAGAAAAATAACTGTAACCCGGATGTCAACTGGTGTCCCCATGTTCCATGAGATACACTGAGCTTGAATCCCATTCCATGACCTAGGGTGGTCCACCACTTCCCCCTAAATCTTTGCACATGGCTGGAACTTTGAGACAGTGATTGTCCCCGGAACTAAACATCTGCTTTTTTGCCTACTCTGTTCTAAAGTAAGGAATGCACATAGGACAGACAACATTTCCCTGGACTCCCACCTATACGAAGACAAAAACCACAAGTTCCAGTGTACTAGTAATTGAGAAAACTTCTAAAGAATTTTATCAAGGCAAAGGAGAGGTTTACATTGCACTTTAGAAAATTGCCTCAAATGAAAGATTTCATTTAGCTATTTATCTGATGACTTTTTTACTTGCTTCAAGTTTCAGAGAAGTGTGGTAGAGCTGCTGAGATCTTACTAAAGCCAATGTCATTCAGCAACCTTTGTTCTGTGTGTTTGTAGGTGGGGGTAATGATATAGATGCAAAAGGGGATTTATTTGATGTATAAATTTGAATAATAATGGAACAAAATAAAAATGAATCTCATATTAAAAAGTTGTTAAGTTTACAAATTTATCCTTGAATTTCTGTTAATATTTACTTTTTTTCATCTGTGATAGGCTATTAGCAACATAAAATGTTTGTGTTCTTGTGTTTTGAAATTTATCTAAAGGTCATGGCCAATCCATGAAAACTTTTAACTAACATTTTGTTTGGGGATATTTGGTATTCACAGGTAATATGTACTCATACCTCTAGCCCAGGTTATTGTTAGTTTGTAGCTAGGAATTTCATGGAAATCACTTTTGTTTTGTATTGTTTTTACTTCATCAGCATCCAAGGTCAAGACACCCTCTGTCTAACTGGAATAGTAGCTTCTGTTTTTGCTTTGCCGGTGTCAGCCATCACATGTTCTCCTAAGGGCTTAATCACAAGGAACAACAGCCTGTAATTATTGGAATCCAGAGTCTGGAGTCTTGGATTTACGTAGGGATTTCCTCCCCCACCCCCTAGTCTTACAGTCTGCTCAGGCCACATTATTGTATCTTGGGTCCTACTCAGGAAGTTATTAATAACTCTTAGGTACCAGATAATGGTAGTCACTTCCAAAGAGAAGACATCTTCACCTCTATCTGACCTTGGTGGATTTCTGCATTTTTGCTTTATCTAGCCTCTGTATAATTGCTTTGATTTTGCTGTTATCTCAGCCATGCTCTAAAAGCTAATTTTAAAAGAAAAATATTATTAATTCATATCAATGTGTTTTATGCTAGGTCGTTCTCAAGATAATGGCTCACCATTCCTCAAGAAATGGTCTTTCAAATCTTTTTGGCTTCTCTGTTATTGATCTTTCTCATTGGCCCTTCACACTACAGGTTTCAGGCTTCCATAATCATCTGTGAGTCTTACCCCTAACCTATTCCTTACTTTCCTTAAATTTGGTAGAATTGTATGCCAGTTATATTTAAAGATCAATTCAATCCAGGCCCTTAAAATCACCCATGAAATTCCCATGGCTTAGGTCTCTCCCTACACCCCAGCAAGCCTAACCTAACTAAACCAAACCAAATCAAAAATATTCTATAAGCTAATACTGAAACCACCTGTTAAAATAATAAAAATTAACCTTCTATATTCATATATAATATATGATTATAAATCATGGTAAGTTCTGTGAAGAAAAATAATCCTATCTAATAAAGAGGGAATATGCTAATTAACCATCACTCCATCACAAAGATGGCTGCACCCACAGCTGAGGCCAAGTTCCCATAAGGAGCCTTAACAAGCAATCAGCAGGGTCCTGAGGCTACACCCTCCCCCGCCCCTGTGGGGCTTGACTGGGGACCTCAGGCTGGCAGGGCTTGACAGGGGACCTCAGCCCACCTTCCACACCCAGCAGGGCTTGACAGGGGACCTCAAGGTGCGCTTTCTGTCCTGGTGCTGGGCTAGGGGACCTCAGGCTGCTCCCCCTGCCCCAGTGCCAGGCCAGGGGACCTCAGGCCACACCCCCACCAGGTGGGGCTTGACAGGGGACTTCAGGCCACACCCACCACCAGGTGGGACTTGACAGGGGACCTCAGCCCACCTTCCACACCCAGCAGGGCTTGACAGGGGACCTCAAGGTGCACTTCCTGTCCTGGTGCTGGGCTAGGGGACCTCAGGCTGCTCCCCCCACCCCAGCGCCAGGCCGGGGGACCTCAGGTCGTGCCCCCCACCTGGTGGGACTTGACAGGGGACTTCAGGCCGCGCTCCCCGCCCCAGCACTGAGCCAGGGGACCTGAGGCTGCACCCCCCTGCCGATGGAGCTTGACAGGGGACCTGAGTCTGCGCCCACCCCCCCCCCACCTGGTGGGGCTTGATGGGGGACCTCAGGCCACGCCCCCCCATCCTGGCGCCAGGCCAGGGGACCTGAGGCTATGATCCCTGGCCTGCGGGGCTTGACAAGGGTGGGACTAGCCAGGCCTGGCTCTATCCCAATGAGGGGTGGGGGGGCGGGCGGCCGGGTCTGGGTCTCATGCGATTTTGAGGCGCATGTGGGTGGACGGGGACTTGACTCTGGGTCCCGTGGTGTGCCCCAGACTCTGACAGGAGGAAGGTTTTCATATACATTTTACTAATTTTCTTTCATCTCTGACACTTCTATTATAGAGAAAGGGCAAATAGCAATATTAAATTATTTCCTCTAATTAATCCCCTTTTAATATGCATGAATTTTGTGCACCAGGCCACTAGTGGATACTATAATAAAAAATAACATATGCATTATTTGTTTTGGTGTGTCATGGAAAATCTCTTTGAACTAGTAACTTATTCTGAGTCTCTGGACAGAAAAAAAGAGGACTTATAGAATTCCTCTTTTACATATTAGAAATTAAAGTATTTGAAATTATTTTCTCATATAACTTTATTTTTCATCTCCCTATAAGGCCTTCAACTTTTTCTTAACCATCATTTTCAATTTTGCTATACAATCTTCATCATCCTAATGATTCTGAGCTAGAAATACATCAACTTGAGTCTCTTTATGTGACATATCCAGATTAACAAGAAACTCCTTCGCAGAGGGAAGGTGGGGTGGAGCAGGGGAGAGATTAACCAAAGAACTTAAGCATATATATATGTAATCCATGGACACAGACTATAGTGTGGTGAAAGTCTAGAAGGGTGCAGGGGAGTGGAGGCAGGTCAATGAGGGGAGAAAAGGGCACATCTATAATACTTTCAACAATAAAGATAATTTTTTAAAGAAACTCCTGAATTTGGTTATTACAAAGTACAGTAGAATTATTACTTCTCTTGATCTATACACTCTGTTTTTAATAGACATAGCCCACAGATTTATTTTACTTTAAAGTTGATCTATATTGAGTTTGATCATTCACGAGTTAGTTTTCTCTCAATTTATTTTGCAAAGCTAGAAACTGTAAATTATCATTAATTTCTATCAGTACAATTGATTAAATGTAATACATATGAATTATTCCTCTCAGAATTGTTACATATGAGAATTAAAAAACATATTTTGATGTTTGTAAAAGAACTGCCAATAAACTGATATAAACCTGAAAAGCAATATACTTTGTAAAAATTTTACAGTTTAAATGATCAATTATCTATTCTCTTCTTTTTTATTTTCCAGTCACCATATTAACTTGTGTACAAAGATAAAGGACTCCAAAATTAAGAGAATTTTTATAGCCCCACAGCAAAATATAATCTACTATACTTTTATCTTATTTATACTTATTGCTCTATTCTGTTCTTGGATTCAAGGATACAATATAGTAATTTGTAAAAACTCTTGGTAAAATCCATATACATATTGTGCCTCATGGGTTTCCAGGTCTTGGTGTAAAAAATCTACCCAATAATTATGTATGATTAATATGGAATGACCTTCTTTATAAAATTCATGTTGGACCCTAATGATCACTCTTTAATTATTAACATTTCTCAACCATTAAAAACAAAGTGTGCTCACAAGCAGAGAGATTACAAAAAGTACATTGGGAATATTCCTGGATTAGCCACTATTCCAGATTTAGTATATTCAAAAGTTATCTTTAAAAATAACCAATTAGCATAATATTCTCAAGATTCATCCATGTCTTCACAAATGGCAATGTCATATTTTATACATGACTGAGTAGTCCATACTACTATTTAAAGCTTAGTATCATATGGGGTTATTTATTCTGTTTGAAATATGTTTTTATTTTTTTTTATTTTTTTTTTCGATTTACATTATTTCTTTTTTTTTTTTTTTTTTTTTCAAATTTTTATTAAGGTATTATATGTGTACATATCTTACCATTGCCCTCCACCCCCACCCCACTCCCATACATGCCCTCACCCCCCAATGTTTTGCATCCGTTGGTTACTCTTATATACATGCATATAAGTCCTTCAGTTGATCTCTTATTTCCCCCACCTCTCCCTAACCTTACCACTGTAATTTGACAGTTTGTTTGATGCTTTACTGCCTCTGTAACTATCTTTTTGTTCATCAGTTTATAATGTTTTTCATTATCCCCAAATGAGTGGGATCATGTGGTATTTTTCTTTCATTGACTGGCTTATTTCACTTAGCATAATGTTCTCTAATTCCATCCAAGTGCCTACAAATGGTAGTAATTCCTTCTTTTTTACGGCAGCATAGTATTCCATTGTGTAGATGTACCATAGTTTTCTGATCCAGTCATCTGCTGATGGGCACCTAGGCTGTTTCCAAATCTTAGCTATTGTAAATTGTGCTGCTATGAACATAGGGGTGCATATATCCTTTCTGATTGTTGTTTCTGGTTTCTTAGGATATATTCCTAGGAGTGGGATTACTGGGTCAAATGGGAGTTCCATTTTCAGTTTTTTGAGGAAACTCCATACTGTTCTCCACAGTGGCTGCACCAGTCTGCATTCCCACCAGCAGTGCACGAGGGTTCCTTTTTCTCCGCATCCTCGCCAACACTTGTCGTTTGTTGATTTGTTGATGATAGCCATTCTGACAGGTGTGAGATGGTATCGCATTGTTGTTTTGATTTGCATCTCTCGGATAATTAGTGACTTTGAGCATGTTTTCATGTGTCTCTTGGCCTTCCTTCTGTCTTCTTTCGAAAAGCTTCTATTTAGGTCCGTTGCCCATTTTTTTATTGGATCATTTATCTTCCTTTTATTAAGTTGTATAAGCTGCCTGTAGATGTTGGAAGTTAAACCTTTATCAGTGATACCATTTGCAAATATGTTCTCCCATACAGTGGGGTTTCTTGTTGTTTTGTTGATGGTTTCTTTTGCTGTGCAAAAGCTTTTTATTTTGATGTAGTCCCATTTGTTTATTTTCTGTTTGGCTTCCATTGCCCTAGGGGCAGTATCACTGAAAAAGTTCTTTTGGCAAATGTCTGAGATTTTGCTGCCTGTGGATTCCTCTAGTATTTTTATGGTTTCCCGTCTTATATTTAAGTCCTGTACCCATTTTGAGTTTATTTTTGTGTATGGTGTAAGTTGGTGATCTAGTTTCATTTTTTTGCATGTATCTGTCCAATTTTCCCAACACCATTTATTAAAGAGACTGTCTTGACTCCATTGTATGCTCATGCCTCCTTTGTCAAATATTAAGTGCGCATATTGGTTTGGGTCGATATCTGGATTCTCTATTCTGTTCCATTGATCTATATGTCTGTTCTTGTGCCAGTACCAGGCTGTTTTGATGACAGTGGCTTTGTAATACAGCTTGAAATCTGGTATTGAGATCCCTCCTACTTTATTCTTCTTTCTCAGGATTGCTGTGGCTATTCGGGGTCTTTTTTTATTCCAGATGAATTTTTGGAGAGTTCTTTCTAGGTCTGTGAAATACCCCGTTGGTATTTTAATGGGGAGTGCATTGAATCTATAGATTGCTTTGGGTAGTATGGACATTTTAATGATGTTGATTCTACCAATCCATGAACATGGTATGTTCTTCCATCTGTTTACATCTTCCTCTATCTCTTTTTTCAGTGTCCTGTAGTTTTCCGCATATAGGTCTTTTACCTCCTTGGTTAGGTTTATTCCTAAGTATCTTAATTTTTTTGGTGCGATGGAAAATGGGATTGCTTTTTTAGTCTCTCTTTCTGTAAGTTCATTGTTGGTGTATAGAAATGCCATAGATTTCTTGGTGTTAATTTTGTATCCTGCTACATTGCCGAATTCATTTATTAAGTCTGTTAGTTTTTTGATGGAGTCTTTCGGGTTTTTTATGTACAATATCATGTCATCTGCAAATAAGGACAGCTTTACTTCTTCTTTTCCAATTTGGATGCCTTTTATTTCTTCTTCTTGTCTAATTGCAGTGGCTAATACTTCCAGTACTATGTCAAACAGGAGTGGTGAGAGTGGGCATCCCTGTCTTGTTCCTGTTCTTAGGGGAAATGGTTTTAGTTTTTGCCCATTGAGTATGATGTTAGCTGTGGGTTTATCATATATAGCTTTTATGATGTTGAGGTATGATCCTTCTATTCCCACCTTGTTGAGAGTTTTTATCAAGAAAGGGTGTTGGATTTTGTCAAATGCTTTTTCTGCATCAATTGATATGACTATGTGATTTTTATCTCTCAATTTGTTTATGTGATGTATCACATTTATTGATTTGCGGATATTGAACCATCCTTGCATTCCTGGGATAAACCCTACTTGGTCATGGTGTATGATCTTTCTGATGTACTGCTGGATCCTATTTGCTAGAATTTTGTTGAGGATTTTGGCATCTACATTCATGAGGGATATTGGCCTGTAATTCTCTTTCATTGTGTTGTCTTTATCTGGTTTTGGTATTAGGGTGATGCTGGCTTCATAGAAGGAGCTTGGAAGTGTTCCTTCCTCTTGAATTTTTTGGAATAGTCTGAGGAGGATAGGTTTTAGTTCTTCCTTGAATGTTTGGTAGAACTCTCCTGTGAAGCCATCTGGCCCCGGGCTTTTGTTTGCCGGAAGCTCTTTGATGACTGCTTCAATTTCTGCCATAGTTACTGGCATGTTGAGCTGTTTAGATTCTTCCTGATTGAGTTTTGGAAGGTTATATTTTTCTAGGAATATGTCCATTTCCTCCAGGTTGTCCAGTTTGTTGGAATAGAGTTGTTCGTAGTATTTTTTAACAATCCTTTGTATTTCGGCGGGATCTGTTGTTATTTCACCTCTTTCATTTCTGATCTTGTTTATTTGGGTCCTCTCCCTTTGCTTCTTGGTGAGCCTGGCTAGAGGTTCATCAATCTTGTTTATCCTTTCAAAGAACCAGCTCTTGGTTTTGTTGATCTTTTGTATTGTTTCTTTGGTCTCTATGTCGTTTATCTGTGCTCTGATCTTTATTATTTCCTTCCTTCTGCTTACACTGGGCTTTTCTTGTTGCTCTTTTTCTAACTCTTTGAGTTGTTGGGTTAGGTAATTTATTACCCCTGTTTCTTGTTTTTTGCAGTAGGCTTGTAGAGCTATGAACTTCCCTCTCAAGACTGCTTTCGCTGTGTCCCATAGATTTTGGATTGTAGTGTTTTCATTGTCATTTGTTGTCATGATGTTTTTTATTTCTTCTTTGATCTCTCTGGTAACCCAGTCATGGTTTAATAGCATGCTGTTTAGTCTCCATGTGTTTGATTTCTTTGGGTTGTTTTTATTGTAGTTGATTTCCAGTTTTATGCCACTGTGGTCTGAGAAGATGCTTGATATGATTTCTATCTTCTTGAATTTGAAGAGACTTTGCCTATGTCCCAACATATGGTCTATCTTTGAAAATGACCCATGTGCGCTTGAGAAGAATGTATATTCTGTGGCTTTGGGGTGAAATGTTCTGAAGATGTCAATTAATTCCATCTGGTCTAGTGAGTCATTTAGGATTGATGTTTCTTTGCTGATGTTTTGTTTAGAGGATTTGTCCAATGGTGATAGTGGGGTATTAAAGTCTCCTACTATGATTGTATTGCTGTCAATGTCTCCCTTGATATCCTCCAGGAGTTTTTTTATGTATTTGGGTGCTCCTATTGGGTGCATATATGTTTACCAGAGTTATTTCTTCTTGTTGGATTGCTCCCTTTAGTATTATGAAATGGCCTTCTTTATCTCTTGTTATGTCCTTCAGTTTGAGATCTAATTTGTCAGAAATAAGTATTGCTACCCCAGCTTTTTTTTCAGTTCCATTTGCCTGGAAAACCTTTTTCCATCCCTTCACCCTCAGTCTGTGTGCGTCTTTTTTTCTGAGGTGGGTTTCTTGTAGACAGCAGATATATGGGTCGTGTTTTCTTATCCAATCTGTTACCCTATGTCTTTTGATTGGGGCATTTAATCCATTTACATTTAAAGTTATTATTTATAGGTACTTATTTGTCGCCATTCCTATTCTTTACCCCTGTGTTACTTCTTCGCTTCCTGTTTCTTTCTTTCTTTCTTTCTTTTTTTTTTTTTTTTTTTTTTTACAGTAGACCCTTTAGCATTTCTTGCATTGCTGGTTTGGTGGTAATAAATTCCCTTAGTCCTTTTTTGTCTGTGAAGCTCCTGATTTCACCTTCAATTTTGATTGACAGCCTTGCTGGGTACAGTATTCTTGGATTCAGACCCTTCCTTTGCATGACTTTGTATATTTCATTCCATTCCCTTCTGGCCTGATGAGTTTCTGTTGAGAAATCAGTTGCTAGTCTGATGGGGGTTCCTTTGTATGTAACTTTCTGTCTCTCTCTTGCTGCTTTTAAGATTCTTACTTTGTCGTTGGTGTTTGCCAATTTAATTATAATGTGCCTTGGCGTCGGTCTTTTGGGGTTCATTTTGCTTGGGACTCTGTGAGCTTCTTGGATTTGTGTGGGTTTTTTCTTCCCTATATCTGGGAAATTTTCTGTCATTATTTCTTCAAAGAGGTTTTCTATTCCTTGCTCAGCTTCCTTTCCTTCTGGAACCCCTATTATGCGGATGTTGTTTTGTTTCGTGTTGTCCCAAAGTTCCCTTAGACTCTCCTCCTGCCTTTTAATTTTTTTTTTCTAGAAGTTGCTTTTCTTGGGTATTTTTTTCCATCTTGTCTTCTAGCTCACTGATGCGGTCCTCTGCTTCTTCTAGTCTACTCTTGATGCTTTCTATTGAGTTCTTTACAGCAGCGATGTCATTTTTCATTTCTTCTTGGTTCTTCTTCATTTCCTCTTGGTTCTTGCTCATATTGTCGAATTTGTCTTCCATCCTTTTCAGCCACCTTATGACCATTTCTCTGAATTCTTTTTCTGGAAGGTTGCTTGCCTCCATTTCGTTTACTTCCTTTTCTGGTGATGCCTGCTTTTCTTTCATATGCGGGCTGCTTCTTTGTCTCCCCATGGTCTCTCTTCTCTGGGTGTCTGGTTATGTAGTTCTCTCTCTCCTGGGTTGATTTAAAGGCACAAAATACAGCACTACCAGGTACAACTCACAAGGCACTGAACAGGAATGTATTCACGATATTAATAACCTCCAATAAAGGTGACCACCAGAGAAAGGCAAATTAGGTGATAGGAGAGAAAGAAGAAGAGGAAAAAAGAAAGAAAGAAAGAAAAAAAGAAAAAAGGAGTGTGAAAATGAAATTGGGAAAAGGGAAAGTAAAGAGAAAAAAAAAAGTAAGAGACAAGAAATTGACTAAGAGAGAAAGGGGAACAGACTATATATATATTGGGGATAAAACTCCAATAGAACAATCACTAATCCCAGCAAATGCCAGCAACAAGTGCCTGGGGATTAGTACAAACTACAACACCAACTAATATGGAGTGAGGCAAGGTTAAGCTGAAGCACAAAACAAACAAAAGAATAAACAAAAGAAGAATAAGCAAAACAATCTCACAAAAAAAGCATAAAAATTGGATATAATCTACATTCAAGCAAACAACAACAAAAGGACAGAGATAAGGACAAGTTTATGGATAACTCAGACAGCGAAGGGAGAGGTGTATGTGGACTTGGAGCAGGGGATTGGAGATTAGATATGTAAGTAGGGTGAAATTTTAACAAGGGGTAAACAGAAAGAATAGGGAAAATCTAAAGCAGTAAAAGGGTAAGACAAACAGGACACTGAAAAGGGGGAGGTTAGGAAGAGAGTGATGGCCTAAAGGTAGAGTTGAGATAGAGTAAAACGATGCTAAAGGAAAGATAAAAAATAGAATGTAGAACCCTAATCCCAAAATAAAATGAAGAGAAAATAAAATGACACTTTAAAAAAAAAAAAAAAAAAAAAAGATAAAATAGCAGTAGTAATAATACGGATTGAAAATAAAAATGTAATCATTAAAAAGGCAAAATCAAGTGATGAAAAAAGAAAAAAAAGATTCTTGATTAAAAGATGCAAAAAATGAAAATTAAAAAAAAATAAAAAAATAAAAAAAATAAAAGGTAAAAATAAAATGTGGAGTAGTGAAGGTCATTCACTTCCTCTGTTTTTCTGTTTGGCACGCCTGTTTCTCAGTCCAGACAGTATTGCAGTTCTCTGCGATCCACTGCTCTTCGGTGTTGTAAGCCAGTCCTGATTTTAAGCAGGCGGTGTGTCTTAATTTCTCGTATTCCTTTATTTTTGATTACACAAGAGTCAATTTGTGATTCAGCCCCTGGGTGGCAGTGTTTCTGGATTGACTTCCGGGTCTATCTATGGCCTCTCTAGGGAGTGTTAGAGCCTTCTTTCCCTGTGGCACTCGGGCCTGTGGGAGTGGTCTGCCTCAGAGCTGGCTCTCTGATGGTCACTCCCCGCTCCGATCCCCAGGTTCCAGAAAAACAACCTTCCCCTGCAGTCTCCCAGGGTGTCCCCAACTGGGTGATCCTATGTATTGGGCTTAGTAATCAGAAGCAAGGATTTGAAGAGGAAAAAGCCCAAGTGTGCGAACTCCGGGACTGCGAGTGAGCCCAGGCACCCAGGGAGCGCACGGGCTGCGCGTAAGTCTGGACTGCCTGAAATTCTTAGGGTGTCCCTGCACTTCAGATCAAAATGGGTTGCTTTTTAGAGTGCCCTTCTCTTAGCAGCTCTGAGGACCCCTTTCCACAGTCACAGATCACGCCAGCCCCTACAGCCACGGATTTTTCTAGGCACAGACTTCCCTGGTCCTCCAGCTCCCGCAAAACGCGCGTTCCTCTCTCCCGCCGGGACCAGAGACCTCACCTTATCCCAGGCGAAATCTGACCTTTCCGTGGTGGAGTGTAGAGCTTCTCTGAACCCGTGTGCTTGCGCCAGTTGGGGAGCGTTGTTCTGGGGCTCGCAGCTGTTCCTGGGGTGCCGCAGTTGTGGATTCTCAGGCTTCAGATAAGCTCCACTTTCCGGATCAAGATGGCGCAGACTCCGCGTCCAAGCCCGCAGCTCCGGGAGGGGACCCAGCCGCAGTTCTTGCTGCCAGGTCAGGGGAACCCCGTTCAGCAGTCCCCCACCTCCTTCTGGAATTCAGCTGTCTCCCAACCAGCCAACAAACACTCCTTGCGCGACCCTCAGCTGTTCTTTCTTTCTGCTCCGGGACAAGGCTCGGAACACGTCTGTCTATTCCGCCGCCATTATTCTCCTCCTCTCCTGAAATATGTTTTTAAATAACAACATCCACAAGGATAGAAGTAAAATATGAAACTAAGTATTAATGTCTGATAATATTACTCTTATTAAAATTTGCCCTTAGCATCACATCTGAGATAACTAAATGCATTATTACTGAAAGATGCATTATAACCACTTTATAAGTAAAAGTTCTAGCTGATATTAATAGAATGGATATTCACTGCCACTTTGAGTTTATCTTTTTGGGGTGATGTTTGGAAGAGAGGCCAAGGAAATATTCAGAATTTTCCTTTTGTTTTCCATTTGAAAATGCTTCTTTTTTAATATGTTACAGATCATAACAGGTTTATATAGGTGGATATTATCTTCTTCATAGTACAATGAATGAATCATAAGGTTTCAAAGCAATGCAAATTTATCTAGATTTCATACATGAATCACAATACTAGTGCATCACGTTTTCTTGTGTCTACTGAAAATATAGTGTTCTTTTTGCATTACTTTATTCCTAGAAAAACTGAAATAATTGCCAGAATTACAGCCAATTTCAGTTGTATTCTTTTTGCCTGCTGGCTAACATATCATGTAGTTATCAAGTCATTTTTAAATAATGGAAAATTTGTTTCTTTCCAGTTTAAAAATAACTCTGCACCATAAATTCACATTCCAGCTTCACAATTCATCATTTAGATGACTTGAAGAAGATTTAGAGATGGCAAAAAAATAGTAACAAAATTAACAACTACATTTTACATGCTCACAGCTTTTAGTAAAATACATTTTTCACAAATGTGATGGAAGGAATAAGCATTTTAAGCCTTGACATATTAAATGAATTTAAGTAACAATTTTACTATAATCAAAAATATGAGATCTGTATATTTAAATACATTATTTGAATCACATAAATTGATTGTTATACTATTTTAATGAAAATAGTAAGAATTAGCATAAGATAGAAACTAAGCTTAAGATATAGTGCCACTGAGTCACTAATTTTTATTTAATGTGCTTTGTATAAGACCAAACCGATGTGTCAAATATGATAAACTCTATGTATGATCTAAAGTAATTAATAATTTTAAATATGTTGTTCTTAGTCTCATGACTCTAAGTGATAACAATGACTTGGATGTAATGGCATCATTGCATAGATAAGTGTATTAGAAGTTTTGCATAACATAGGTAATTCCACATTGGTTGCATTCATTTTATTAATTATGGCATACTATTTTCATTGAAATTTTGTCTTCTTATCTTAAATTTCAAGATAAACAAAATTAAATATTGGTTATATACTGTGCTATGACTATGCTGAAATCAAACATTTGAAAAATTGAAAAGCGAATAAAGTATGCAAATGTAAATAAAATAAACTATCCTGTTTCCATGATCCACCTTTTAAAAGAAAGATCTAATAAAATATTAACTGGTATCTAACTAGGTGCCTCCAAGATTAGATCTATGCAACCTTGGTTATTTTTTCCCCCTGAAAACATGCATAGGGTGCATTTGTATAGCAAAGGTACCTTGACGTCTTTTAGTTGTTTGGTGAAAATCACATATGGAAAGGACTATACCAGTGGTCGGCAAACTCATTAGTCAACAGAGCGGCAAACCGTGGCTCGCGAGCCGCATATGGCTCGCGAGCCGCAGTTTGCCGACCACTGGACTATACAAAGAACCTAACTGCTTTTCTTTGAAACAGATGTTCAACTAATCCATGTATACTTAAAAATTAGATAATGCGTAACTAAAAACTATAACTCCAGATAGCAATCAAATCCATTGAATTTTACAGGTATAGTATTCTAAAACACAATTTCTTCATCTATATCTGAGCTATGTTTCATATGCTTGACACACTGACAATATTTGTATAAAGTTGAAAAATGAAGCATTAGAATAAATGGAAGTGATTTCTATAGAGCAAAATAGTGACTTATTACAGGTATTTTTAGAGGGGAACAAAGGCAAATGGTGCTGGTTGAAATAGTAATTTGTTTCAACTTTGAAGTAATTTTATAGAATTCTAACAAAGACAATTTAAATTTAACTCAAAATAGAATTAAGTCAGGATGATGGGAGCTAGCAAAGAACAGAGAATCAGTTTTCCTCACTAAGTAGCCATTCTTTTGTGCAAAAACGATTATTGAATTCCTACTAGTACAGGGCAGCATGAATTCAAAGTGGAGATCCTCTTCTCCAGAGGAGATACAAAAGAATAAAGTAACTGTATCACCAAATTAAAATTACAACAATAGACAACATAACGTATTCATTCATATATTCAACAAATAGTTAGGCTCCAGTCAATGCTAAAAATACTTGGGAGCTATCAATAAAGAACAAAATTATATCTACCCTCTAGCAGTTCACTTTTTACCTGAGGGAGAGAGATGATAAGCAACGAGCACACTTAATGTGTGATTTTATAGTACTTTAGAAAATGATAAGTGCTATGGACGAAATACTGAAGACTGAAAGGAACTGGAGTTCTGGGAAAGGGGTAGAAATGAATACAATATTAATTAGGGTAGTCAGTCTGGCCTCCTTAAGACATTATAATTTAAGCAAAGATTTGGAGGAGATGAAGAAATTAGATGAGCAAATACCTGGGGGTAAGGGGAATAAGCAAAGGGCTCAAGGTGGGCGAGTACTTACTGTGCCGCGCCAGCACAGCCAAGGGTTCAGCGAGCCTGAGGGAGGGCGGGCGAAGGATGAAGAAAAGACAAAGAGAATAAGCTGGGTCTAGGTGGATCTTCTGTGCATGACTGACCACAGAACAGATCCAGACGGCAAGCTGAGCCTTTATTTTATAGTCAGAGGTAAACAAGGTAGTGGTCACCATAGTTACAATGTTCTTGTGAGTTTCACTTGTTTTGGCAGCACTTGCTGCACCTCCCACAGCCCATTAGCTACCCAGGAAGGATCTAGGGAGTGTCATAAGGTCAAGCTTAATTATGCTAAGAGGGTTGTGCCCTCTAAGCAGGGACTTGTTTGCGGCTTTGCCAGCAGGTCAGTCCGGGGCTTAACCCTATAACCGCTCCCTACACTTACCATGTTCAAAAAAGAAAAAAAAAAGTGTGATAGATAACTAAAGCGAGGTAAACAAGGGGAGGTTTTCTTTGTTGGAATATCAACTTGTTGAAAGATTTTAAACTATGAATGTAGTTTCTTTAATAGATATAGAACTATTTCAGTGCGCTAACTATTCCTGAGTGAGCTTTATTAGTTTGTGCCTCTCAAAGAATTTGTCAATTTTATCTACATCTACAAATTTAGGGACATAAAGTTGTTCATTATAATAGCATAAGGTTATTCTTTAAACTATTTTTTAGGATCTATTGTATGCTCACTAGAGTTTGTCACCTTACCGCTCCCCCCCACAAAAAAAAACAACCTTAAGGCTTTTCTTAGAGGAGAAGAAACCTGAGGGCTGCATAGCCTTTCATTTATACTGGCCATCCACTTCTTCCAGGCTTATAACATAAAGAGCTCTCCCTGATCTCTCACCTGCCTCAGTCTTCCTCATGAGTATCCAGTGAGGACCACAGAGAAGAGCCAGCAACTAGATGTGAACTCCCCCAAGGTCTGTGGTTCCCAAGGCCCTATACTGTCACACAGGCAGCACTGGGCCTTTCGCAGTTCACTGACATTTACCCAAATTTGCTTTACCTATCACTTTTCTATCACTGCCACATGACAAAGCCAGAGCTTATGTCTTTCATCTCCTAAGAGGCACCTGTTTACAGTTCTTTGTTTAGATTTCAGGCTAATTTGTGCACCTGTGACAAACTCTGTGCTAGGTTCAGAACAAGTTTTGACTTTGTTATTATCCAGTCTTTTCTCTTTGTCAGAATGCGAACAAAGCTCTTTCTAGCTTTCTGCATCCTAGTCTGAGGCTGGTAGCCCCTCTGCTCCGTGTTCCTTTTAATTTTTTATTTATATATTTTTTTCACTCAGCCTCCCATCTCCCCTCCATTTGGCAACCACCAGCGTGTTCTCTATATCTAGGGATCTGTTTCTGTTTTATTTATTCTTTGTGTGTATGTGTGTGTGTTTTATTTATGGATTCCCTATATAAGTGAAAACATGGTATTTGTCTTTCTCTGTCAGACTTATTTCACTTACTATAATACCCTCTAGGGTCCCTCCATGTTGTAAATGGCAAGATATCATTCTTTTTTATTACTGAGTAATATTCCATTGTATATATGTACCACAACTTTATCCATTCATCTATCAATGGACACTTAGGTTGCTTCTGTAGTTTGGCTATTGTAAATAATGGTTCAATGAACATAAGGGTGCATATAACTTCTCGAATTAGTGATTTTGTTTTCATTGGCTGAAGGAACACCCAGAAGTAGAATTCTTGGGTCATATAGTAGCCCCGTTTTTCATTTTTGAGTAATGTCCACACTGTTTACCTTAGTGACTGCACTGATTTACAATCCCCCCAATCCAGTGAATGAGGATTCCCTTTTCTCCACATCAGCGCTAGTACAATTTATTTGTTATTGTTGTTTATCATAGCCATTCTCTCTTAATATTCCATTTAATTGGAGGTTAGCATGGCATTAAACACACAGTTAGTTACTCATGATGATCAAATACAGAAACATCAAGTCTTCTGGTATTTTAAGCACTAAATGAAGCACACTCATAGTCCTAAAATGGCACTCCTGATAAGATGAGCCTTCATTCAGTCTCAATCCTGCCTTTGGTATGACTGAAAAAAAAGGTCTACAAACCCCTTCTTATTCATAATGAGGCCCCAAGCCACCCTGACATTCATCATGTCAGCAGAGCCACTGCCTAAGAGACCACTGCTAACTAGAAGGATATAATTAGATCTGATTTTCCTCCTCCATCTTGGAAACTATTAGTTCTAATCTATCTTCATTTACATCAGTAATTATAAGATGTATGGGCCACCATAAAGCTTATTACTCAACCTCTGTACCCAAATTCCCATAAATCTTTGTAAATCCCTAATTGGATCCAATCTCCCAACTTTCCTTAATCACCCCACATTCCTTCATGGGAATTAACAGTCTACCATCAGCAAAATGACCCACTTCCCTGAAACTCTTCTCCTAATTTAAACTGAAGTGATTCTTTTATCCTGCAGATATATGCCCTTCCTGCAGGAATGCCAAGTTTAAGGCTGCTTTTTCTTCCCTTTTCCTTTCCACTACCATGGCTGGATGCCAGTCAGGTTTCCTCCTAGATCCTCATTGCCACCACCATTTCCCAGCACCTTAAAACATAGGCAAAAAATATCACCATCTGCTATGTCTTCTTATTGTGCTTATATAGTGGCACTCACTTATAACTTTTTATATTAGCTTCTAGTTCCTTTTTCTTTTCAACTATGATGGCTATCAAAACCCCTGGTGATTTTAATATTCACATAGAGCCTCTATGTTAGGCATTTATACATCTGTTATAAATACAGTAGTATTCAAAATGTGCATGCATGTATGTAGAGCATGTAAAGAAATCTTTTTCTTTGATGATTAAATATCTTTGAATGTTGACAAAGTCAGTCCTCATTCCATTTATATAAAAGGTAGCAGCTCTGACTCCTTTGTACTATCAGGCAGCATGTCTACTAACGTCAAGTCACCATTCTAAAGAATTAGGGAATCATCAGAGAGCTGTGTTTACTCAGTTTCTTATATCTCTTGCATTATTGTTTGAAGAATCCATATTTAAATAAAGGAAAATCAACTTTGGATCCAGTCATCCTTCTTACCTGTCTCAGAACCTGATGTAGTTTACCATCTCATTTATTCGACTTCATCCTGTCCAATGAGCTTGTTCTACACCTCTCCTCTATGACCACTCTGCAGTCATAACCATATCTGGCTATTACCAATAGCTGCACCACCTCAAAAATCAAAATTTCAAGTAGTTCCTTTTACCAGGTCCTGCTATCTTTTCAGCACAGTTTTCTAGAACTCATATTCCCACATTTTGCAACCCATTTGGGAACTCTAATGAAACCTTTGTGTTCTAACAGATTCCTTTGATAGTCACTATCCCTTTCTACCTGGCTTAAAGTTCATAAATTAAAATCATGATCTTGAACACATTTTCATCCCCCACACATTCTATCTAGAGAGTTTATGTGTCAAAACCCCACCTTCTTTATTCAGTCTCTGCCTTCTCTGTTTCTGAAACTGAAAACATACATAATGCTTTTCTTACTTTAAATTCATCACCACAACTTCATTTGTGCCCTCAGTTCTATCCTAGAATACTGGTGTATGTTTTTAGAGATCATTCACTCACCCAGTCTCATAGAAAGTTATTTTAAATTTCTCACTTCCCTATTAATATTCAACACATTTTCCCTTCCTCACCCTAAGCTGGTCTTTGCCTCTAAGAAAACATAAAAATAACAAGATAATTTCATCATTGTACCTATAACAACTTACCTGCATTTAGATACATGCACTCTGTCTGGCTGCTTTTTAAAAAATAGATGCACATCCCTTATTCCAATATAAAGCTAACACTCCATATGCCATGCTCTCCTTTTATGAAAGGGCTTAATTCCACATTATCTTTTTCCAGTTTCATCAATTTCCCACCTCTGAATGGATATATTGGCTCATCAGTGTATAGATATGCTGTGGGACTATGCATTCTTATAAAAAAGACACCCATATTACTTACAGCTCACATCCCTTCTCTGCTCTTTATAACAGTGAAATACCTCATAAGACTTGTTTATACTTGTTGTCTTAAATTCCTCACTTTCTATTTTCTGTTGTCACCACTTAACCAAGTTTTCATCCTAATCACAAAAGCAGATTAGAGATCTAATCTGAAATGTAATTCTCAATTCTCACTTCACCTCTCACTAGTATGTGCAGTATATATTTCTTTTCTCTGTCTGCATTCAATTTATCCCTTGGTGAAATCATCCAGGCCATGGTGTTAAATATCATCTGTGTGCTGTTGAATCTCAATTTATATCTTTTTACCTGGCCTCCTTCCTAAAGTCCAGGCTGATTTATCCAACTGCCTGCTCTGTTAATAGTATTCAAATATTTAAGAGGCATCTGAATCTCAGTATGTCCAAAGAAGAACTTTTAATTTCTAATCCACTCCAATATTTTTCTTCCACATTATTCCATGTATCAAGCAATGGCAATTTAATCATTTACTTACTCAGGTCAAAATCTCTGAGTCATCTTTGACGATTCTCTTTCAACATACATTTAATTTACCAGCAACTTCTGCCATCTCCTTTTAAAATACATTTACAATATGATGACAGCTCAATACTTATATGATCTTCCCTGCTTCACTGTGTTGTAAAAATATACTTGGTCCTTCTTTTTCTTGCACAGAGATGTCAGCATCATGTCTGGTGACCAAGGAAATGTGGTGAGGTTGAGAGGTGCGTGGGAGGCTCTGAAGGCATTGGCAGGTAGCCAGAGTAAGAAAGTGGGATGGGATGCAGCTAGAGCTGGTGGACATGGCTATCATTCTGGCATGGTTGAGATACTGATTATATTAAACAAATAAAATAAACTGATTGTGCAAATAAGTAAACATGTTGAGATGACAGATTTCTCACTGTGAAGAAGGAATTAATAAACCTAGAAATATGTATACATCTATAAATACACACGAATACAGACACAGACTCATAAATACACACAGATAATTATAGTAATGGTCATGTTTCACACACACACACACACACACACACACACACACACACACACACACACCACACTAGAGCTCTTTGGAGAAATGGATGATTCCATAACTATGGCAAGAATATTTAGCATATTCTTGTTCCAAAAGCAATGAATGCTCAAAGAATCATGGAAAGTATCAAAAAGATATAGAAACCAGTTAGAAGTGAGTCCTAATGACAAAATTTGGACAATTTGAGCATTAAGAAATACATTACATGAAATAGGAATTCATAAGTCTATATGATAATGAATAGATGAATTATAGAGTATAAATGAAAAATAAGGAAAAACTTTTCCTTGCAGTAAACTACCAACTAAAAAGTAGAAGGAATATGGGTACAGAAAATCATCAATGGTAAACATCCATGTGGTGGTTGGTTCAAGTGGAAGCTATCAATGAATGCTAATGTGGATGTTTGATGAGAGTCAGAGTACTTACATTGTCTCTGAATAACTTCTCACGTTCTGCTGAGTATCATGGAGACATTTTGCAGACACCAGCATAATGCATGGTCAGAGTCCGATCATACCAAAACATTGGGTGGACACAGGTTGAAGGCCAAATCTTTTTAAACTGTGAAAATCGGAGGGATGTGAAAGAAGTGAGAAACCAGACTGAAAAGAGCCTGAATAGACATGATAATTGAGTGTGGCACATACTCTTGGACAGGACCCTAGACAAGAAAAGTAAAAGCAACATTGTTGGGAGAAATGGTGAGATTTAAATATAGTTTGTTGACTGGGTGGTAGTGATGTATCAGCATCGATTTCCAGCTTTGGAGGGTTGTATGGTGAATATCCAGGCCAACATCCTTGTCCTTGGCTGATTCACACTAGAGTATCTAGGGGGAATGCAACATCAAATCTGCAGTTTTCTTACAAATGTTTTCTAAAAAGGAGTGTCTGAAGGAAAAAATGTAGTAGAATAGTGACAGTGATAAAATAAATTATTAATTTAAAAATTTTAAATGTTAACTTCAAGAAAAGTACAAGATAGAGCAAAACACTCAGATTAATTTTACCTATCAATTATCTTGCAAATACTGAATACATATAATACAAATATTTCATACACAATCTAAAAGTATAATTCTTAAATCCCAAATAATAAAAATATTTAAGCAATGATATCATCAGCCTATTAACATTAAAAATTATCATGAAAAGCTACCCTAAGATTAAAGAAGTATGAGTACAGAGATCAAAGACAGCAAAATCATGCACAACCATTTTTTCAAAAGCATATGATATTCAAGTAAATGCACATAATTTGGCTTTCCTAAACGATTTATCAACTCTACTTACTAATAGTCAAATAAAAATGAACTTCTGTGGTAATAATGAGAATGCAAGTGGATGCCTCAGAAATTCAGGTGTTTGAATTGAACTGCTAAATGTCTGAGACATCTGGCTAAGACTCCGTGGAAACTGTCAATTCCCTTTCCAGCTGGAACCACAGTGAAATGTGTAATAACTATAACACTTTCAGCAAGAGACAGACATGTCCCAGTGAACATTGGTTATCCAACTAGAAATGCCCAGAGAGTTTAGTCAGTACTATTCTAAAAATACTAGGAAACTGACAGAAGCCCCTATTTTTTTCTTTTATTAAAATGGAAGACTTTTCTATAGGTTACAAAATTCAGTTTTCTTTCTATACTAGTGGCCCAGTGCACAAATTCGTGTATGTGTAGGGTCCCTCAGCCTGGTCAGTGATCAGGGCTGATCGGGGCCATCTTGCCCAGTCCTGATCGGGGCCAGATGGCTGGCAGGGGGAAGTGACCGCAGGACGTTGACGCAGTGGGAGGTTGGCTGTGGGAGTGCACTGCCCACCAGGGGGCAGCTCCTGCGTTGGTCAGTGCGCATCATAGCGACCTGTCAACCAGTTGTTCAGTCGTTCGGTCACTTAGGCTTTTATATATATAGATAATGGAGAAGTTCCTGAAAATCATGGCTTTTTACCTTCTACCAAATATTCCTTCCCTTCTTTTTAATGCACATATATTTTTATTATTTCATAATTTTATTTGCCATAACTGAGTCCCTTTAGTAAATTATGACCCATAATATGCAAGCCATTGAGTATTTTCTCTTTAAAGATGAATCTAGCTGAATGAATATCATAAGGAATATATTGGCAAATGGTGGAAGTTATAGACTGATGAGAAGGCATTCCCAGTTGTTTGCAAATTAAATTATAAAAATATTTTTATTGTACTGATGCATATAGATAAGCCTTTCATAATGTCATAAAATCAGATAATGATTTAAACAAACTACTAGTAAATGTTCAATCTCCTCACCTGTAAATGTAGATGATAATAATGCACATATTTTATAGTGTTGTGAGGTTTAATGACTTAACACACAGATAATAAGTACTGTGTTAGTTACTATTAATAATATTATTCTACATGCTGTTGGCCTAGAGTTAAAATACACTTTCTCTCTTTTTGGGGAATCCACATGAGATTTATACAGAGTGAGTAATCTATAAATTCATATAAAAATGTATTTAATTACTGCTCAACTCTAAGATTCACTAGGTAAATAAGACTTATTATTAGATAAATAAGACTTAGCCCTCTAAAATCCCTAAAAAAGAGAGAGTACTGGTAGAAGAGGAAAAAAAGAAGTCTAAGAAATGAACAAAATAAAGGCATGTACTAGGGGGTAGGGGAGGCAGGGAGGAGATCAATGGGGGGAAAAAAGGGAGACATATGTACTACTATTTGTAATACTTCAAACAATAAAAAAAGAAAAAGAAATGAACAAAAAAGAGAAAGGTATATTTATAAATGGTTATTAGTGAGGAGGAGACTCTAGAATAAAATAAAGCTATTGAAATGATAAATGCATCAACTGAATAATGTAACTTAGAGAAATAGAAAGAAATTGAGCATTCATTTTAAATAATTTTAATAACACCTAGCTTCTGTTTTGAGTATTTTTCTTGTCTTGACATAGTTGAGCTTTGGTAACTTTGATCAGCATGTCTATTATATCTTTACCCAAGTTACTGATCAAGCTGTTCAATAAAGAAGAGAGAAAAACCATGTAATGAGAGTGTGCTCTTTAAGCAACCTTTGTTTATTATAGTAACTCAGTGATCAAAATGTACCAGCCGTAAATTTATTTAATTCTCAAATATCTCCTTGCTCATCTTGGTCACTCAACAATAATTCACTAATATGTTAATACTAGAGGCCTGGTGCACGAAATTTGTGCACGGGGGGGGGGGGGGTGGTGTGTCCCTCAGCCCATCCTGCACCCTCTCCAATCTGGGACCCCTTGAAGGATGTCCAACTGCCTGTTTAGGCCCGATCCCACTGGGCCCGATCCCAGTGGGATTGGGCCTAAATGGGCAGTCGGACATCCCTTTCACAATCCAGGACTGCTGGCTCCCAACTGCTCACCTGTCTGCCTTCCTGATTGCCACTAACTGATTCTGCCTGCAAGCCTGATCACCCCCTAACCACTCCCCTGCCAGCCTGATTGATGCCTAACTGCACCCCTGCCAGCCCGATTGCCCTAACTGCCCTCCCCTGCCAGCCTGGTCACCCTTAACTGCCCTCCCCTGCTGGCCTGGTCCCCCCCCCCAACTGCCCTCCCCTGCAGTCTTGATCGCCCCCAACTGCCCTCACTTGCAGGCCTGGTCCCTCCCAACTGCCCTCCCCTCCTGGCCATCTTGTGGTGGCCATCTTTTGTCCACATGGGGGCAGCCATCTTGTGTGTTGGAGTGACGGTCAATTTGCATATTACTCTTTTATTAGATAGGATCTCTCTGGAGTTGCTCATTGGCCATAAGTTGTATATCAAGGAAACTTAGGGGAACACATGATTCAGAATATTCAGTAGAGGATATTAGAGATGGCTCCCTCGTTAATCCTAAGAATGGTTACTGCTATGTTCATGAAAAAGCCTTCATTGGGTGTTTACTATACTCTCTTATAAGGGCTGCTGTGCATTACAATCAAGGATAAGGCCATTGGCCTGGAATGATCTATCATGATATCTCACTAGATATTAAGTATATATCACAATAATTATCTATTGTTTTCAAGGGAGGCAATTCTCTAATTGACTCTCTTCACTCATTCAATAAATAGATGTGAAGAAAGCAATGGAAAAGTATATCTATTAATCTACTTTGGTTCTGTGAATGCAAACATCTCTGAGAAGTATTATGCTCTATAGGTTTTTGTTTTTATTTATTTATTTATTTATTTTGCTGGTGAACAAAGGTAGTTTATTCACTCATTCATTAACACTGCTAAATCTAGAATTTAGAATTTTATAAAGGTATACAAACACTTTCCAAAGAATTTTGAACAAAGGATAAACAGGCTGGTGGTATCCTCAAACAGATCAACATTTATAGATCTAAATATTGTCTCAAACATTTTAGTTGAGAGTATCCTAAGTATTCAAAGTCTTGATTATTTCAGTTGATCAGCTCCAAAACCAAATCTCCTTTCCTCAGTTTTAATACATAACTGAATAAGGTATGTACTCATGTTCCTATTTAACAGATAGCCAAAAAGAATCAGAAAGATTAAAGGACTTTGCCAAGGTTCATAGCTTTCAGGTGGCAAGTTTGGTATTCAGATCTTAGTTTTTATGAATTAGAAGCTATATTAGTGTACACTGTGCTATTTCCCAAGTTTTAATTGCAGAATTAGGGAAGTGCTAAAGGTTATTGAATTTTGTAATAGAAGCTGCAAGATGGACATTTGTCACTTTTTTTTTTAATCCAACTCAGATCTCTGCCCAGATCTTCCCAAAGTCCTTCCATAATTTCTGTCTTCTTGGCTTCAGAGACCTTTTGCTTCTTAAGGCCTGCAACTGCAACTTTTCTTCAAAGGCCTATCTTCAGGCTATTAGATTGTGTCCATATTTATAGAAAACCAGTAGTACTTGGGAATTCACATCCCTTTAGGGTGCACTCTTAGCCAATGGACGATGAGTTGGAAGAGTAGAAAATTTTAGCTCACTTCTCTTAAAGTGGTATAATCTATGGTAACTTTCACTCTGGATTGTCCTCTCATACCTTATTATCTGAGTAATAGAAGAATCTCTGGACTCCCTCAACCCCTTCACTCAAGCCAAGGCACAAGATCATCTAGTAAGTTCTCAGGTCTTGTGTAATATAATAGATCTGTTCTATTATGTTCACTTCTGTGTGCCATGTAATTAATTTCTCAACATTCTGTCAAGCCAATGCTGATGCTGATATCTCCATGGTATTTTTTGTATGCCATTGTTTAAATTTTTACTTATTGATTGATTTGAGAGAGAGAGAGAGAGAGAGAGAGAGAAACATTAATTTGTTGTTCCACTTATTTATGCATTCATTGGTTGCTTCTTGTATGTGCCCTGACTGGAGGTTGAACCTGCAACCTTGGTGTATTGGGATGACAATCTAATTGAGCCACCCAGCCAGGACATGTATTCCATTGTTATTTTCCAAGTTCCAGGAGACCTTTCCAGGGTATGAATTCTGAATCTTGTGTATTTGCTTAGTTAACAAAATCTCCTTTATCCGGCCTCATATTCTACTTAGGATCCACTGTCCTAACACTCTACATATCCAATTCTAGGTGTGCTTTCTTTGTTTCCACACCTCTTTTGGTAGACAATCCTCCTTCTTCTCTCTTAGCATGTATCATTACTCAATCAGGCATGCTGTGACTTTAATGTAGTGAGGGGTGGTGGAGGATAAATTAGATAAGCTGGAGTTGAAAGTAGGTGATACTTTAACGAATGGGGCTCCCTGGTAGTGACAAGTATCATAGAATTCAGAATAGTAGAAACTGCATGCCAGCACTTAGTCATTAGAAGCCAGGTAGATGTCCTTACCTAAATCAGTAGCAAGACCAGAACAGGAACTATGGTATCCTGAACCACGGGGAAGTTAGACAATGGCTAAAAGAATGTGCAATATTCCTAGTGATGAGTTAGGTGAACAGTTGATAATTATAATTGCTGAACACATATAATACCAAAAAAATACCAAGAGTGGACAAGCAGAAGATGTAGTGAGTTGCCTCTTACTCAGTTTCCAGACTTGCAATAGTACCCAGGACCAGAATCCAGTAAATAAAAGAGGGAGAGCACCTCAGCAAGTGAATTCTATAGCAGTTTCTCTAGTCCTTTCCAAAGATGGTTTCTGCCATTTTCTCATACCTTTCAAGGATTATTGGATATAGAGTCAGAGATGATACTGATCCCTGGGAGCCCAAAGTAAACATTGAGGTTAATGAGGCAGGTAATACATGCAGTCCTGGTGTAAGTCTGTTTCATGGTGGGTCTAATAGGTTCACAAACACACCAGCTGATTGTTTATTTAGTTTCATAATGCTGGACATATTTAGAAGCTGGAAGAACTCTAATATTGGTTCTTTGAAATATGGAATCAGAATTAATATAGTAGGAAAAGGCAGGTGAGAAACCTTTACCAAGAATAATAAATATTTTTTAGCCAAAACCGGTTTGGCTCAGTGGATAGAGCGTCAGCCTGCGGACTGAAAGGTCCCAGGTTCGATTCCGGTCAAGGGCATGTAGCTTGGTTGCGGGCACATCCCCAGTGGGAGGTGTGCAGGAGGCAGCTGGTCGATGTTTCTCTCTCATCGATGTTTCTGACTATCTATCACTCTTCCTTCCTCTCTGTAAAAAATCAATAAAAAATATATTTAAAAAAAATAAGTATTTTTTAAAATAACTAATTTTAAGTAGAACTGGTTCACTTTTAAAGATTTCAAGTGCTCAGGGGTTTGTGGGTTTCATTAGTTCCCCAATGAACTGAACAATATAGATTATGAATAAAACAAATGGATCATGGTGGGTGTCCATGAACTACCACTAATTTATCATGGTAGTCTCAATAGTAGCTACTGTGCTGGATGTAATAATTTTACTAGAACCTTTAAACAATTTTACTAGAACTCTTGTGGTTTTTTTACATGGCTATTAATCTGGAAAATATTGATCATGAGGGAAGAAAAGAAGGAATTCACATTCATCTGAAAAACAGAACACATTCAATGTTATGCTCCAGGGCTTTACATTATGTTATATTGTGCTAGTCTTGCCCTCTGTCACGATATACCATAATCTGAATAGAAAGTGATGTGCTTGACATTCTGGAGAATAAAACATTGAGACACCTATTGATGAGATCATGTTAATTGGACCTAATGAGCATATAGAGGCAGGTGTTCTGTATACCCTGGCTAGACAATGTGCTCCAGATCAATGAGTATGTAAACATGCTACTAGTCTTACCGTATCTGACAACACCCAGAAACCTCAAGCCTGATGGAGCATTGGCAAAGTTTCAGATATGGCACAACTTGGACAGGTGTCATCATTCAATATGTGTTGTATTCCTTAAACTTTTGGCCATAATATGGTAGAATATATAGGTCCAATAACCAAAGGGAAAAGTAGAAGTAGTCACCTTAACCATCATATTCAGAGACCCACCTCATGCTTTCTGATACCACAGCTTTATATTTCTTGGGTCTAGTTGTATGTGTGATAAGTGAAAGAAATCTCTTTATATTTGACTAGATTCAATTATAATTTGGAGCTTATACAATATTTATGTCATGGTTCCCAGACTGGGGCACTCCCATCATGAAAACAGTATAAGTTTTGCTATGACTGTCACCTCATTTGAGCTCCTTATTTCTGTAGAGCAAAAAGCATAGTAAGGAGTCACTGTACTTATTAGGGCTAATATTCATGAGAAAGCATTATGTGAGCAGGGAAGGGCATGTCTGAAATGCAAGGGATACAGTGAAGTGGGCATGGTTCTCCCAGTTTTCCCTACGAAGAGACAAATATTACAACAATGACCCCATCAGACATGATAACTATGGTGAATGACTGGTTTACCTTTCCTCCTCCCAGACAATTCACCTAATCCAGCAGAAGCACTGCTTGAGGAAGAGGATGATCTAGAACAGGGGTGGGCAAACTTTTTGACTCGAGGGCCACAATGGGTTCTTAAACTGGACCGGAGGGCCGGAACAAAAGCATGGATGGAGTGTTTGTATGAACTAATATAAATTCAAAGTAAAGGAGCAGAGGGGAGAGCAAGAGAACCGGATAGAACAGCTGGATCCGGCCCGCGGGCCGTAGTTTGCCCACGGCTGATCTAGAATGTTTTGCAGAACAGAAAGATAGTCAATGTCAATTACAGTCTTAGGACAAGCTGCAAAAGCCTAGACAGCAGCTAATCTCACTGTCCCTCTTCTTGAATACTGGTATGTTTTTAGCCAAAATAGTCACCAATGATAACTTGAAGAGTCCATCAAGGTTTAGAGTAAACTTAATATAAGAAGTGAGTGGGGGGAGGGAATAATGGCGGCGGAATAGACAGACATGTTCCGAGCCTTGTCCCGGAGCAGAAAGAAAGAACAGCTGAGGGTCGCACAAGGAGTGTTTGTTGGCTGGTTGGGAGACAGCTGAATTCCAGAAGGAGGTGGGGGACTGCTGAACGGGGTTTCCCTGACCTGGCAGCACCAACTGTGGCTGGGTCCCCTCCCGGAGCTGCGGGGTTGGACGCGGAGTCTGCGCCATCTTGATCCGGAAAGTGGAGCTTATCTGAAGCCTGAGAATCCACAACGGCGGCACCCCAGGAACAGCTGCGAGCCCCAGAACAACGCTCCCCAACTGGCGCAAGCACACGGGTTCAGAGGAGCTCTACACTCCACCACGGAAAGGTCAGATTTCGCCTGGGATAAGGAGAGAGAGAACTACATAACCAGACACCCAGAGAAGAGAGACCATGGGGAGACAAAGAAGCAGTCCGCATATGAAAGAAAAGCAGGCATCACCAGAAAAGGAAGTAAACGAAATGGAAGCAAGCAACCTTCCAGAAAAAGAATTCAGAGAAATGGTCATAAGGTGGCTGAAAAGAATGGAAGACAAATTCGACAATATGAGCAAGAACCAAGAGGAAATGAAGAAGGACCAAGAAGAAATGAAAAATGACATCGCTGCTGTAAAGAACTCAATAGAAAGCATCAAGAGTAGACTAGAAGAAGCAGAGGACCGCATCAGTGAGCTAGAAGACAAGATGAAAAAAAATACCCAAGAAAAGCAACTTCTAGAAAAAAAAATTAAAAGGCAGGAGGAGAGTCTAAGGGAACTTTGGGACAACACGAAACAAAACAACATCCGCATAATAGGGGTTCCAGAAGGAAAGGAAGCTGAGCAAGGAATAGAAAACCTCTTTGAAGAAATAATGACAGAAAATTTCCCAGATATAGGGAAGAAAAAACACACGCAAATCCAAGAAGCTCACAGAGTCCCAAGCAAAATGAACCCCAAAAGACCGACACCAAGGCACATTATAATTAAATTGGCAAACACCAACGACAAAGTAAGAATCTTAAAAGCAGCAAGAGAGAGACAGAAAGTTACATACAAAGGAACCCCCATCAGACTAGCAACTGATTTCTCAACAGAAACTCATCAGGCCAGAAGGGAATGGAATGAAATATACAAAGTCATGCAAAGGAAGGGTCTGAATCCAAGAATACTGTACCCAGCAAGGCTGTCAATCAAAATTGAAGGTGAAATCAGGAGCTTCACAGACAAAAAAGGACTAAGGGAATTTATTACCACCAAACCAGCAATGCAAGAAATGCTAAAGGGTCTGCTGTAAAAAAAAAAAAAAATAGAAAGAAAGAAAGAAACAGGTAGCGAAGAAGTAACACAGGGGTAAAGAATAGGAATGGCGACAAATAAGTACCTATCAATAATAACTTTAAATGTAAATGGATTAAATGCCCCAATCAAAAGACATAGGGTAACGGATTGGATAAGAAAACACGACCCATATATCTGCTGTCTACAAGAAACCCACCTCACAAAAAAAGACGCACACAGACTGAGGGTGAAGGGATGGAAAAAGGTTTTCCAGGCAAATGGAACTGAAAAAAAAGCTGGGGTAGCAATACTTATTTCTGACAAATTAGATCTCAAACTGAAGGACATAACAAGAGATAAGGAAGGCCATTTCATAATACTAAAGGGAGCAATCTAACAAGAAGAAATAACTCTGGTAAACATATATGCACCCAATACAGGAGCACCCAAATACATAAAAAAACTCCTGGAGGATATCAAGGGAGAGATTGACAGCAATACAATCATAGTAGGGGACTTTAATACCCCACTATCACCATTGGACAAATCCTCTAAACAAAACATCAGCAAAGAAACATCAATCCTAAATGACTCACTAGACCAGATGGAATTAATTGACATCTTCAGAACATTTCACCCCAAAGCCACAGAATATACATTCTTCTCAAGCGCACATGGGTCATTTTCAAAGATAGACCATATGTTGGGACATAGGCAAAGTCTCTTCAAATTCAAGAAGATAGAAATCATATCAAGCATCTTCTCAGACCACAGTGGCATAAAACTGGAAATCAACTACAATAAAAACAACCCAAAGAAATCAAACACATGGAGACTAAACAGCATGCTATTAAACCATGACTGGGTTACCAGAGAGATCAAAGAAGAAATAAAAAACATCATGACAACAAATGACAATGAAAACACTACAATCCAAAATCTATGGGACACAGCGAAAGCAGTCCTGAGAGGGAAGTTCATAGCTCTACAAGCCTACTGCAAAAAACAAGAAACAGGGGTAATAAATTACCTAACCCAACAACTCAAAGAGTTAGAAAAAGAGCAACAAGAAAAGCCCAGTGTAAGCAGAAGGAAGGAAATAATAAAGATCAGAGCACAGATAAATGACATAGAGACCAAAGAAACAATACAAAAGATCAACAAAACCAAGAGCTGGTTCTTTGAAAGGATAAACAAGATTGATGAACCTCTAGCCAGGCTCACCAAGAAGCAAAGAGAGAGGACCCAAATAAACAAGATCAGAAATGAAAGAGGTGAAATAACAACAGATCCCGCCGAAATACAAAGGATTGTTAAAAAATACTACGAACAACTCTATTCCAACAAACTGGACAACCTGGAGGAAATGGACATATTCCTAGAAAAATATAACCTTCCAAAACTCAATCAGGAAGAATCTAAACAGCTCAACATGCCAGTAACTATGGAAGAAATTGAAGCAGTCATCAAAGAGCTGCCAGCAAACAAAAGCCCGGGGCCAGACGGCTTCACAGGAGAGTTCTACCAAACATTCAAGGAAGAACTAAAACCTATCCTCCTCAGACTATTCCAAAAAATTCAAGAGGAAGGAACACTTCCAAGCTCCTTCTATGAAGCCAGCATCACCCTAATTCCAAAACCAGATAAAGACAACACAATGAAGGAGAATTACAGGCCAATATCCCTCATGAATGTAGATGCCAAAATCCTCAATAAAATTCTAGCAAATAGGATCCAGCAGTACATCAGAAAGATCATACACCATGACCAAGTAGGATTTATCCCAGGAATGCAAGGATGGTTCAATATCCGCAAATCAATAAATGTGATACATCACATAAACAAATTGAGAGATAAAAATCACATAGTCATATCAATTGATGCAGAAAAAGCATTTGACAAAATCCAACACCCTTTCTTGATAAAAACTCTCAACAAGGTGGGAATAGAAGGATCATACCTCAACATCATAAAAGCTATATATGATAAACCCACAGCTAACATCATACTCAATGGGCAAAAACTAAAACCATTTCCCCTAAGAACAGGAACAAGACAGGGATGCCCACTCTCACCACTCCTGTTTGACATAGTACTGGAAGTATTAGCCACTGCAATTAGACAAGAAGAAGAAATAAAAGGCATCCAAATTGGAAAAGAAGAAGTAAAGCTGTCCTTATTTGCAGATGACATGATATTGTACATAAAAAACCCGAAAGACTCCATCAAAAAACTAACAGACTTAATAAATGAATTCGGCAATGTAGCAGGATACAAAATTAACACCAAGAAATCTATGGCATTTCTATACACCAACAATGAACTTACAGAAAGAGAGACTAAAAAAGCAATCCCATTTTCCATCGCACCAAAAAAATTAAGATACTTAGGAATAAACCTATCCAAGGAGGTAAAAGACCTATATGCGGAAAACTACAGGACACTGAAAAAAGAGATAGAGGAAGATGTAAACAGATGGAAGAACATACCATGTTCATGGATTGGTAGAATCAACATCATTAAAATGTCCATACTACCTAAAGCAATCTATAGATTCAATGCACTCCCCATTAAAATACCAACGGCGTATTTCACAGACCTAGAAAGAACTCTCCAAAAATTCATCTGGAATAAAAAAAGACCCCGAATAGCCACAGCAATCCTGAGAAAGAAGAATAAAGTAGGAGGGATCTCAATACCAGATTTCAAGCTGTATTACAAAGCCACTGTCCTCAAAACAGCCTGGTACTGGCACAAGAACAGACATATAGATCAATGGAACAGAATAGAGAATCCAGATATCGACCCAAACCAATATGCGCATTTAATATTTGACAAAGGAGGCATGAGCATACAATGGAGTCAAGACAGTCTCTTTAATAAATGGTGTTGGGAAAATTGGACAGATACATGCAAAAAAATGAAACTAGATCACCAACTTACACCATACACAAAAATAAACTCAAAATGGGTACAGGACTTAAATATAAGACGGGAAACCATAAAAATACTAGAGGAATCCACAGGCAGCAAAATCTCAGACATATGCCAAAAGAACTTTTTCAGTGATACTGCCCCTAGGGCAATGGAAGCCAAACAGAAAATAAACAAATGGGACTACATCAAAATAAAAAGCTTTTGCACAGCAAAAGAAACCATCAACAAAACAACAAGAAACCCCACTGTATGGGAGAACATATTTGCAAATGGTATCACTGATAAAGGTTTAATTTCCAACATCTACAGGCAGCTTATACAACTTAATAAAAGGAAGATAAATGATCCAATAAAAAAATGGGCAACGGACCTAAATAGAATCTTTTCGAAAGAAGACAGAAGGAAGGCCAAGAGACACATGAAAACATGCTCAAAGTCACTAATTATCCGAGAGATGCAAATCAAAACAACAATGCGATACCATCTCACACCTGTCAGAATGGCTATCATCAACAAATCAACAAACGACAAGTGTTGGCGAGGATGCGGAGAAAAAGGAACCCTCGTGCACTGCTGGTGGGAATGCAGACTGGTGCAGCCACTGTGGAGAACAGTATGGAGTTTCCTCAAAAAACTGAAAATGGAACTCCCATTTGACCCAGTAATCCCACTCCTAGGAATATATCCTAAGAAACCAGAAACACCAATCAGAAAGGATATATGCACCCCTATGTTCATAGCAGCACAATTTACAATAGCTAAGATTTGGAAACAGCCTAGGTGCCCATCAGCAGATGACTGGATCAGAAAACTATGGTACATCTACACAATGGAATACTATGCTGCCGTAAAAAAGAAGGAATTACTACCATTTGTAGGCACTTGGATGGAATTAGAGAACATTATGCTAAGTGAAATAAGCCAGTCAATGAAAGAAAAATACCACATGATCCCACTCATTTGGGGATAATGAAAAACATTATAAACTGATGAACCAAAAGATAGTTACAGAGGCAGTAAAGCATCAAACAGACTGTCAAATTACAGGGGTAAGGTTAGGGAGAGGTGGGGGAAATAAGAGATCAACTGAAGGACTTATATGCATGTATATAAGAGTAACCAATGGATGCAAAACATTGGGGGGTGAGGGCATGTATGGGAGTGGGGTGGGGGTGGGGGGCAATGGTAAGATATGTACACATATAATACCTTAATAAAAATTTGAAAAGAAAAAAAAAAAAAAAAAAAGAAGTGAGTGGGTATGAGATACATCAATTTCATAGATCTTTGCAAAGAGCCAACTCGGGTGTCATTGGTTATTTCTATTGTTTTTCTGATTCACTTTTCTATTTCATTGATTCCTTCCTTCTGTTTGTTTTTGGTTTAGTTTGCTCTTCTCTTTCAAGTTTCTTAAAGTGGAAGTTTAAGTTATGCTTTGACATTTTTAATGAGTTTCAATGATTTCTTTATTTTTACCTCAGATACTTTTTAAAATTTAAATCAAGGTTACCTGACAATTTAAAAGCATTTGCATAGCTATATATTAAAATCCTAATTTTATTCTGGTATTTCTTTCTATATACTGATGTTTAACTAATGTTAATTTTTATTGATTCTAGAGGATGAGATATAGGATGATACTTTACATTATTCTATAGTTTACTTAATTGCTAGAATACTTCATAAAGTATATGTACCATTTTAACAAAAATTTAAATAAAAATTAAGATAAAATAGAAATATAATTAATGATAGGCCTAATGAATTCTTCAACTCACCTAATCAAAATGATTTAGACTTAATAATAGTCTATAGCTCTTGATTACTTACTGAAAAAAAGTACTTTATTTTCATTATGTAAAAAATTAATATTTCTAAAAATTACCCTTACAAGTAATGATTTATTATATCTGGCTCCAAGTTATG
The DNA here is from genome assembly GCF_963455305.1 of Plecotus auritus. Taxonomy (NCBI): domain Eukaryota; kingdom Metazoa; phylum Chordata; class Mammalia; order Chiroptera; family Vespertilionidae; genus Plecotus; species Plecotus auritus. The sequence goes on from NC_137773.1 coordinate 74,227,041, forward strand.
ATTATTTAGAAAGTATATTCAACCTGCTTCAAAAAGTTTTTGAGGCAGCTTCATATTAATAACAATAAAATTTTAATTAAAAAATTAGAATAGAGATCACATAAAAAAGGTGAGTAGCTATAATATGGTATTTTGAATGAACTAAGTAAAAATTAACATTGGCCTGGCCAGTGTGGCTCAGCTGGTTGGAGCATCACACCATACACAAGAAGGTAGCAGGTTTGATTTCAGTCAGGACACATGCCTAGGTAGGAAGTTCAGTCCCTAGTTGGGGAGTTGGGGAGAGTGAGAGAGGCAACAGATGGATGTTTCTCTCTTGCATCGATGTTTCTTTGTTTCTTTCTCTTTCCATCTCTCTCCATTCCTCTCTTTAAAAATCAATAAACATACCCTCAGGTGAGGATTTAAAAACATTTAACACTGATTGCTTTGGAATATTAAAATGTCATATTCTGATATACAAATATGTCAAATAATCTGAAGGTAAAAATTTCCTGGGAACAAAGATGGAAAAAAAAGTGTCACATGTTTCAACATAAAGGATGAATTAAACATAGGAAATCCACTGGAAAATGTACTCTACATTTTTTTTTACATAAAGCAAATAATTTTATACAGATGCTTCTATATATAGCATCTCTAAATGCTGAAGCCATAACACTGAGTCAAAAGGCTGACATATCCCATTGAAATATCAAAATATAGGTTTACTAGTATATTCCACTCTAGAAATAATATGAATGAGTATTAATAAGAATGACAGTTAAATAGTTCATTGATTAGGAAAACATACTAAAAACTTTAATATGCTTTTATGTCCCTTCTTTTTCTGAGGAGCTAAGCCTAAGTAACTTGACAAACAAGGCAACTTCTTTAGGAATTTTGTCATCACCTGAAAGAAAATAATTCTATGGACAAGACATTACATAATGATTCATCAAAGCATCATCCCAAACTTTAAGGTACTATAGATACTAAAATAATAAGGTAAATCCCTCAGAAACAGCACCGAAGTGTCCCTTGTCATTTTGTTGTATGCATTGCTAGTGATAGGTAACTCTTTGTAATTGACTAGATTTAATTATAATTTCAAGATTATACAAAATTTTAAAAATATATAGTTCTAAGTTTGTTTCAGGATGTTTCCTTGACTTTCATAATGTGAGAGACAATGAAGAGTCAATAAGTGATCCCCAAATCTTCCTCTCAAAGGTTATCTGTCTTAAGTCACCATTAGATCCCTAAGAATCCACAGTCATGAAAAGGTAAGGTATTGGTAAGGTGTTACAGATTTATTCTATATATTCTCTTTGGCTGATGAAATCTAATAATATTTGCTTCACATTCCAATTCTATATATACCAATATACTAAAACCTATGGAAAATTTTTATTTGGACATCTTACAGACATTATTAAATCATATAAATTCATGCCTAAACCAAGTAAGCTGAAATCAATCTCAGCTGGGCTAAAATCAAGAATGAAATTTTTATATATTAAATTGTCTTTATTCTACATGTAAATTCTTTTTATATTTTGAAGTTTTTTATTTTGCCTTATTTTTCTACCCTTTATCATGAATTTTTTCCAGATAATTAACCTAAGTATACTTTCAATTTCAAAAAGAAAAGCAAATTTCAAACTACTATACTCTACTAAAAAATGTAGGTTATTTTTAAAAAATTGGGCATATGCAAAGAAAGAAGAAACAATCACTCATCACTCATTTCTAATTTTTTCTGTTTTTATGAATGCATTGCTGCTTTGTCCCAGACTCTGCACTATGCTAGGACCCAGAAATAGAAGAGTCTCAGACCCTAAGATATCAACAAAAACAACTCCAAGGTTCAGAGAAAGCTTAAAGGATATGAAAAAATATTTTCTTTGTCTGGGATGATCTTGTATTTAAAAAATATATGCATTTAGTTCTACATGAGTTTGAAAGGGTAGAAAATAAAGCTAAAGTGCTAGTTAGGGGGCAATTCATGGCTTATAGTAAGTGAAAGTTTCAAATAATTGGCTTTGATAGACAATTATTTTAATAGTTGCAGAGAGACTAAAAACATTCTTCTATATGTCAAATGAAAATATGATTAATAGAACTTGTGGTAGAACAAATCATTAAGAAAACTGATCATTAATTAACCAGCATCAAGCAAATTTGTTTTTGGAGAATTGGCTTTCTTACAATTCAATGGTGTAAAACCAGCACAGATATTTTTAGTTAAATTCAACTTCAAAAGAAGCACAAAAAATCTTTGTTAATTGTGAGCTTTCTTCTATACTGAAATAAAGAGAACCAGGTACCAAAAACCAAAATGTCAAATCAAGTAAGTAATTTAGGTTGTGTTTTTTACCAACTCATCTGAATAATGCAGTTCTCTGCAAAATGAAATACTACATGAGATATTTTGAGATAATTTTTGACAAGCAATGGTACCAAGCTTTTTTTTTCCAACATAATTGTGTCTTTTCTCATCTAAATGTCACACCACCCAGAATCTCAGCAAGACATGTGTGAAATATTTTACACTATACACAGTTCTTAAGAAGAATGAAATATTTCTTCCTTGTCCACGCACCTATTCTAAAATAGACTGACCCTATTTATGGGTATTAATCCTATATAATAAAAGCCTTATATGCAAATTGTCCCCTTGACCGGGATTTCGACCCGGAGTTTGACCACTCGCTATGTCATGTGGTGACCACCAGGAGGGTGGCGCAGCACATGGCAGGTGTCTGAGGCGTGGTGCTGGCAGCGGGTGGCAGTGGAGGCACTGCTGGCCCTAATGGGCCCTGACGAGAGCGGGACTGCGGTGGGATGGTGGAGCAGATGAGTGGGTGGTGCCAGGCCAAGGCAGGTGTGAGCAGGCCCAATTGCCCTGCCAATCGCCCTGCAGATGGTGACCAGTGGCAGTGGCGGGGGGAGACGGGGCCGCTGCCTGGTTCCCAGGCGCTGAGGGAGCTGGGCAGGGCCTGATGACTCAGGTGGAGGGGGTTGCGCCGAGGCCCAGGGGGCCCAGGTGCTGCTCAGGGCCCAGAGGTCAGCTGGGACCTGCCCTTCCATTATAGACGCTTACGCTTAGATTGCTGGTCAGGCCTAGGGACTGCACCCATGCATGAATTTCGTGCACCAGGCCTCTAGTATAATATAATTTTGAACAATTGTGACAAAATTATAGTCATGTCTTATTTGTCTCTTTTGCCTAAAAGCAAATTTCTAATTTTACCAAACCAAAATCAGACTATCATCATGGTAGTTCTGCTATCTCATTTAACCAGTACTGGAATCCAGCATACAATGGATGTGTGTATGTGTGTTTCCGTGTGTGTGTGTGTGTGTGTGTGTGTGTGTGTATGTGTGTGACAGAGAGAGAGAGAGAGAGAGAGAGAGAGATATCAAGACCTGAAATTCTCCAGGTATATTTAAATCTTTCACCTCCATCCCATCCAGTGTTGATGTAGATCAGGGGTCCTCAGACTTTTTAAACAGGGGGCCAGTTCACTGTCCCTCAGACGGTTGGAGGGCCAGACTATAGTTTAAAAAAAAACTACGAACAAATTCCTATGTGCACTGTGGGCCTGGGAGGAGTCGGCTGCTAAGCAGGACAGGCAGCGGCACCCAGCGTGCCGGATAAATGTCCTCGGCGGGCTGCGAGCCATAGTTTGAGGATGCCTGAATTGTAGATAATGAAAAATTCATGTGCCCAGACCATGCTGTATTTGTTCTCTACTGGATACTCTGCCTGAGTTAATTAACTCAAAGTATATGCACTAGTATGTATATATAAATATATACTTAAATATATATATTTTTTATATTGCATAATTTCAGACCTTCACTAACAGAAACTGAGATTTCAATACAGCATAAGACATAGATCCTTCCAAACAGGAATGTTAGAAACAGCTAATTATAATGCAGCAATGAGGAACATGAAAAAAGGAATCCAAAAACCTGAAACATAGCCTGCCATGATTAGGCCACATTCTGCCACTATATCTGGAAGATGAACTATCCATTTTATCTAACTTTTTCATTAAAATGTTTCAATGTTGACATTATTGCAGACTTCACCCATTCTCCCCCCCACCTCTTTGCCCACCTACACCAACCCCCACCTCCTCCTCTTTTGGCCTTCACCACACTATTGTCTGTTTATGGGATGTGCATATATGTTCTTTAGCTAATTCCTTCAATTTCTTTGATCTAACTTTGATACTAATTTCTTAAGTGCAATGCTCAATTAGTGTCATTAGATTTATATATCTATAATAACATCCAAGTTTATTTTAAACTAATGATTTTATAAAGTCAACAAAAATGATTCATGGAAAATTACACAAATTACAATGGGAATTATATATAGTTAACTTAATTAAAGTAGGTATTCAGAAAGCTATACATTTACTATATTTCTTCACTAAGGGTCACTAGAGGTTGCTAAGAATGATATTTCTATACTGTCTTGCTCCTTTATATTAAAATGATGCTAGAAGTATAGGCCAAATAAAGCTAAAGTTTCAGAGAATAGTGTAGCTAATTAAATCACTAAGGCAACATGAAAAGTTTAATCTGCATTTCCTGAAGGATACACAGGGAATGGAGCATCATAAACCAAGAGATTTGAAGTAATTAAAAAGAAAGAATGATTTTCACATTCAGCTCAATGTTTATAAGCTATCTTTTGGAGGAGAGAAATCAAGCCACGATATAACAAGACAATCCAAATGTAACTGCTAACGCAGGACCTCATAAAAACTGACCAAATGACTTTCTTTCCTCCTAACTCCTTCCCATGAATCAAGCACTACTTCTATTTCAGAAAAATGTGTCACTAATTGAGAAATAAATTTGTTCTATTTTTTTTTTACAGAATTTCTATGGAATACAAAGCATGTGAAAACGTTTATAGAGAAAACTAAGGCAAATACAACATGAAAATGCTTTTCAAAAGCAGAGAAAAATACCTTACTGAATACACATAATTAAAAAATACCCAGGTTAAACACAACTATTAGCATGTTTTCAACTAATTTAAAATTTCACTTGGGTATGGTATAGCTTTTGAAATCCATAGGCATTTTATATGTAGAAAGAGATGAAATTAATTTAGACACCCAGAACAATATTAAGCAAATAGCCTACCAGTGCTTCCTGTGGAATAGTGAAGAAGGAGGTCATTTCTGTACTCCAGAACTTCTGGAGGTTTCTCAAGGTGTTTATATGATTTCCTTTTGTGTGTGTGTGTGTGTGTGTGTGTGTGTGTGTGTGTGTGGTTTTCATTAATTCTATCAGTCTTTTTATATTTATTTATTATTTATTTATTTTTATTGAATTTATTGGGGTGACATTGGGTAATCCTATCTAATAAAAGAGTAATATGCAAATTAACCATCACTCTGTAACAAAATGGCGGCACCCATAGACACAAGATGGCAGCGCCCAGTCCTCTCAGGCCCGCTGGAGTCCCCCAGTCCCAGGGAGGGCTGCCAATGAGAGCTGGCAGCGTGAGAGGTGGCCACGCCCCCCCACCTCCCCCCAGGCCCGATCTGCTCCCAGCTGTGGCCCCGGCCATTGGCCTGCAAGGCGGCCGCACCCCCCAACCCCTGGCGCAACCCGCTCCCAGTCCTGGCCGGGGCCATCGGCCTGCGAGCTGGCCACACCCCCCCCTCCCCTTGGCAAGATCCGCTCCCAGTCGCGGCCCGGGCAGTCGGCCTAGGAGGCGGCCGCGCCCCACCCCCTCCCGCCACCCCAGCAATCAGCTCCCAGCCGCAGCCGGGGGTGTAGGTCTGGGAGGCAGCCAGTCGTGCCCCCCAGAGTGATCCCCTCCCAGCAGCAGCCTGGGGTGTCAGCCTCCAAAGGGCCTGCGCCCCCATGGAGTGATCCCCCCGACACACACCTATAGCCTTGGAACTTCCCTTGCCCCCAGCGGAGTGATTGGACATGGGGGGAGGGGGTATCTGGGTGATGCTGCCCATTAAACCTCTCCCATTGGGTATTATCTTCTGACCAGGTTAGGGAGGTAAATGGATTTTGTTTAAAATCTTTAGAAACTGCAAAGGAAATGTCTGAGGTAGGGTTTCACATCAGAAGTAACTTACAACTAATTTCTGAAGTCAAACGGGGACATTGCAGTTACATTACTGGAGAGTACCCCGAGGTCCGGGGGTTGGCTCTGAAAGAGCGGTGGCTGGTGCTCCCCACTCTGGTTCCTCAGCATCTCGGGCAGGGCTTGAGCCCACCCAGGAAGGCCTTTTCCCCTACAGTTTTCACCAAGGCAGGGAGGTTTTACAGACATGAATAAGAAGTGCCCACGCACACGTCCTGAAGAGGCCAGGGCCGGCAGAAATGACAAACCGGGAAAAGAGCAAAACCAGAAACACCACCGATCCCAACATAGATCATCTTTTTCTTCAGATGACGGTGTGCTTCCCTCTTCTTCGTCTTCTGGAAGCAAGATGGATTTAAGTACTGACAATTCTACCAATGGAAAAGTTAAGAGAAAGAGAGGACAGAAAAGGAATAAAAGGAGAAAAGAAAGAAAGGACAAAAGATGAGACATCAAGAAAAAGAAACAGAAGGAAGAAATGAACAAACAACCACATGATATCACCTTTCCAAGGTCTCATGAAATTCCTGTTTAAGGAGTTTAATTTATGGCACTTTTAGTTTGGGTTTACTTTTTACGGGTTTGTCAAGACCACATCAGGTACACTGTCCAATATGTTAAATAAAAAACCCTATCTAATAAAGAGAGAATATGCAGGGGAGGGCATTTGGGGGTGACCGGGCCGGCAGAGGAACAGCTAGGCGTCAATCTGGCTGGCAGGGGAGTGGTTAGGGGGTGATCAGGCTGGCAGGCAGAAGTGGTTAGGGGCAATCAAGCAGGCAGGTGAGCAGTTGGGAGCCAGCAGTCCCGGATTGTGAAAGGGATGTCCGACTGCCTGTTTAGGGGATTGGGCCTAAACAGGCAGAGGGACATCCCCCAAGGGGTCCCAGATTGGAGAGGGTGCTGGTTGGGCTGAGGGACACCTCCACCCCAGTGCATGAATTTCGTGCACTGGGCCTCTAGTAATATTATATAGGTTTCAGGTGAGTACTCCTATAATACATCATCTACATATTGTATTGTGTGTTCAACACTCAAAGTCTCCTTTCAGCACCATTTATCCCTATTTACCCTCTTCCTGCTGCCAGCCCCCTTTCCCTCTGGTAATCAACTATCCTATTGTCTGTGTCTATGAGATTTTTCTTTTCTTCTTTTTTTTTTTTTTTGCTTAATCCCTTCTCCTTTTTCACCCAGCTCCCCAAACCTCTCCCCTCTGACATCTGTAAGTATTTTCTCTATCTACCAGTCTGTTTCTATTTTGTTTGTTAGTTTATTTTGTTGATTAGATTCCTCATATGAGTAACATCATGGTACTTACCTTTTAAACAAGTGCTGCTGCATTTCCCCCAGTGTACCATTGTTTTACTGCCCTTTCCTTGTAGTACTGAAATTTAGTTGGAAGAAGAAAACATTTATTTTTCATCTGTTTGGATGAGTAGTATTTAAATAAAGCTAGTGCTTAAAATATAAATAAAATAATTTAGATAATACATGTATTAAAATTATACCTGATATTATTGGACACTCTAATGGCTTTCAACTAAAATAAATGTGATGTCCCAGAAAATAAGAACATGTATGATAGCAGCAACACGGATGGACAAATTGTTACAAGGAGTTGGTTAAATATATGTTAAAATAAATTGATAAAAATTTATGATAAATCAAGAAAAAGATTCTCTGATGTAACACGAATTTATCTTAGCTTATATGGAAACCCTGCTCACTTTCTTGAAATCTCTGCCTACCTTGTCACAAAACTATGGTCAAGAATCCTTTAAAAAATAAATGAAAGAAAATCAAAACAAACTTTGAAATTGACCCTCCACTGCTCAGGTACTGCATTTTTCAGGCTCAGATCACCATCCATCCTCTCTATGCATCTTCCCCAGGTACTGGAAACTACAACTCAAAGAAGGAAGATGTCAGAAAGTTCTTGCCTATGTTATCCCAATGCATCAGAGTTGATACATTTCACACACCACAATTGTAGGGTGAGTGTGGAAATGGGAATGCTATTCAGGTGCTATAAAATATCTCCTTTTATGAAAAAGAGGAGAATGATAGATACTATTAATTTTTGTCTTTGATACTCAAGGAAGTAGAAGTTTGAGAAGGTGTATAAGATTTACAATACTTGCATTTATATAGAACACGTGCACTAAGGGGTCATTACCAGTAAGGGGAAAACATACTTTGCAATGCATTATGGATCTTATACTCCATCACCATCAATAATATACCTGAAACACAAACTTTGAATGCAAATGCACAAATTCTCACAAAGATCTTGAGATTAATTCATGTATTTGTGGTACATTTGGGGAGCTTAACTTTTTACTTGCTATTTGAAGCATGGACCTTGACAAAACTAAACATGGTCGCATAGATCTCTAGTAGCACCAAGTTTATAATAACTCCATAACTCTAAATAAAATTTAACTCTGAAACGAGCATCATCAATTCTGCTCCTTAGAATTTCCATAGATTAAGCTCAAAGAAATATTTACTCATGATCAAAGTTTATTAACACACAAGGAAATAAGATACTATGAAAGTCAGTATGAACAGCTAACATTATATTTCAAACACAAAGGATTTTATAAATTGGAGTTATATGATACACTAGAGGCCCGGTGCACAAAATTCATGCATGGGAGAGGGGTCCCTCAGCCTCGCCTGCACCCTTGGGGGATGTCCGACTGCCTCTCGCAATCTGGGACCGCTGGCTCATAATTGCTTGCCTGCCTGCCTGCTTGCCTGATTGCCCCTAACTGCTTCTGCCTCGCCCTGCACCCAGAACACAGGATTCCCTCCTCTGGCTGGTCGCAGGCACCTGGAACCTGGGCTTCCCTCCCTCTGGCTGGCCATAGGCACCAGGACCCGGGCTGGCTTCACCTGGGCCATAGCTGCAGGTGCCCGGGACCGTGGGGTGGCCAGCTTGTCCCTCTCCTGGGCCGTAGGCACAGCTGCTGGTGCCCGGGACTGGGGGGCAGGTGGCTTGTCCCTCTCCAGGGCTGCAGCCCCAGCCGCTGGCACCTGGGACCGCGGGGCAGGTGGCTTGTTCCTCTCCCAGGCCACAGCCTGGCTGGTCCCCATTCCTCTCTCATGAGCTCATTTGTGCCTGGCTGGTACCCATTGCTCTCTCATGAGCTCATTTGTGCCTGGCTGGTCCCCATTCCTCTCTCATGAGCTCATTTGTGCCTGGCTGGTCCCCATTACTCTCTCCCCATTGTTGAGTGTCTGAGCAGTTCCGGAGCGAGGGCATGAGGGCAGGAGGGTGCGAGGGCATGAGGGTGTAATGACCATCTTCATATTAGCTCTTTATTTTATAGGATAATATAGAGTAACAAGTCTGAACTATGAAAAAAATGATTGCTATCACAAAAATGAGCAAGTATCATGAAAATGAGCAAATTTCATGAAATTATTTTTCAAAAGGACAACAAAAATTTTTAATGAAAAATACTTATTCTTGAAACTGTTATGAGTATTTCTCAATGGCAAGTTAGAGAATCATGAGCACATTGGTAAACTAGAAATTATGTCTGAAGACAATAATCAACATGAAAGGAGATGCATTAGAATGAACAAAATAGATCCAGAGACATAGAAGCATAGAACAGACTGTCAAATTTCAGAGGAAGGCGGGGGAGGTTAGGTGGGAGGGAAGAGATCAACCAAGGAACTTGTATGCATGTATGCATAATCCATGGACACAGACAGTAAGGTGGTGAGGGTCTGGGGTGGGGTTGGGGGCAGGCCAGAGAGGTAAATGGGGGAAAGGGGGGACATATGTAATATTTTCAATAATAAAGATTTTAAAAAAGAAAAGAGAGAGATCCAAAAAGTTAGACATTTGAAAGAAAGATAAAACATATGATAGCTAAAATAAAAAGTTCTTACATTTCTCTAGGTTTTAGGAATATAATATTATACTAGTATGTCAACTATAAATAAAAATTAAATATATTTTAAAAAGAATAAGAATTTAAAAATAAACAGTTTCAACTCATTTTTATAAATGCTAATATAACCCTGACATCAAAACTCCGCTGAGGAACATAGGTGTGAAAATGCTCTCCTAAATTCTGCAATATGTACCAAAAAAGATACATGATATAAAATCTGGAAAATGTTTTGAGCTCTTTGAAGACAGTTCCCATGTTATAATCATATTAGATGAGGCTTACACTTTTAAGTATTGCCTAATTTAATAATAAACTATAAAAAGCCAAAAAAGAAAATAGGGAGCATTGGTAATTATTAAATGCTAAAATGTTCAAAATTATATTGTTTATCTTATTTAAAACTTCCCATTATTAAAAGAAAGTATATTAAGTAGAAATGTAATCTTTAGGGGAGGGAATAATGGCGGCGGAATAGACAGACGTGTTCCGAGCCTTGTCCCGGAGCAGAAAGAAAGAACAGCTGAGGGACGCACAAGGAGTGTTTGTTGGCTGGTTGGGAGACAGCTGAATTCCAGAAGGAGGTGGGGGACTGCTGAACGGGGTTCCCCTGACCTGGCAGCACCAACTGCGGCTGGGTCCCCTCCCGGAGCTGCGGGCTTGGACGCGGAGTCTGCGCCATCTTGATCCGGAAAGTGGAGCTTATCTGAAGCCTGAGAATCCACAACGGCAGCACCCCAGGAACAGCTGCGAGCCCCAGAACAACGCTCCCCAACTGGCGCAAGCACACGGGTTCAGAGGAGCTCTACACTCCACCACGGAAAGGTCAGATTTCGCCTGGGATAAGGTGAGGTCTCTGGTCCCGGCGGGAGAGAGGAACGCGCGTTTTGCGGGAGCTGGAGGACCAGGGAAGTCTGTGCCTAGAAAAGTCCGTGGCTGTAGGGGCTGGCGTGATCTGTGATTGTGGAAAGGGGTCCTCAGAGCTGCTAAGAGAAGGGCACTCTAAAAAGCAACCCATTTTGATCTGAAGTGCAGGGACACCCTAAGAATTTCAGGCAGTCCAGACTTACGCGCAGCCCGTGCGCTCCCTTTGTGCCTGGGTTTACTCGCAGTCCTGGAGTTCGCACACTTGGGCTTTTTCCTCTTCAAATCCTTGCTTCTGATTACTAAGCCCAATACATAGGATCACCCAGTTGGGGACACCCTGGGAGACTGCAGGGGAAAGTTGTTTTTCTGGAACCTGGGGATCGGAGCGGGAAGTGACCAACAGAGAGTCAGCTCTGAGGCAGACCAAGCCCACAGGCCTGTGGCAGTGCCACAGGGAAAGAAGGCTCTAACACTCCCTAGAGAGGCCATAGATAGACCCGGAAGTCAATCCAGAAACACTGCCACCCAGGGGCTGAATCACAAATTGACTCTTGCGTAATCAAAAATAAAGGAATACGAGAAATTAAGACACACCGCCTGCTTAAAATCAGGACTGGCTTACAACACCGAAGAGCAGTGGATCGCAGGGAACTGCAATACTGTCTGGACTGAGAAACAGGCGTGCCAAACAGAAAAACAGAGGAAGTGAATGACCTTCACTACTTCACATTTTATTTTTACCTTTTATTTTTTTATTTTTTTATTTTTTTTTATTTTCATTTTTTGCATCTTTTAATCAAGAAACTTTTTTTTCTTTTTTCATCACTTGATTTTACCTTTTTAATGATTACATTTTTATTTTCAATCCGTATTATTACTACTGCTATTTTATCTTCTTTTTTTTTTAAAGTGTCATTTTATTTTCTCTTCATTTTATTTTGGGATTAGGGTTCTACATTCTATTTTTTATCTTTCCTTTAGCATCGTTTTACTTTATCTCAACTCTACCTTTAGGCCATCACTCTCTTCCCAACCTCCCCCTTTTCAGTGTCCTGTTTGTCTTACCCTTTTACTGCTTTAGATTTTCCCTATTCTTTCTGTTTACCCCTTGTTAAAATTTCACCCTACTTACATATCTAATCTCTAATCCCCTGCTCCAAGTCCACATACACCTCTCTCTTCGCTGTCTGAGCTATCCATAAACTTGTCCTTCTCTCTGTCCTTTTGTTGTTGTTTGCTTGAATGTAGATTATATCCAATTTTTATGCTGTTTTTGTGAGATTGTTTTGCTTATTCTTCTTTTGTTTATTTTTTTGTTTGTTTTGTGCTTCAGCTTTCCCTTGCCTCAATCCATATTAGTTGGTGTTGTAGTTTGTATTAATCCCCAGGCACTTGTTGCTGGCATTTGCTGGGATTAGTGATTGTTCTATTGGAGTTTTATCCCCAATATATATAGTCTGTTCCCCTTTCTCTCTTAGTCACTTTCTTGTCTCTCTTACTTTTTTTTTCTCTTTACTTTCCCTTTTCCCAATTTCATTTTCACACTCCTTTTTTCTTTTTTTCTTTCTTTCTTTCTTTTTTCCTCTTCTTCTTTCTCTCCTATCACCTAATTTGCCTTTCTCCGGTGGTCACCTTTATTGGAGGTTATTAATATCGTGAATACATTCCTGTTCAGTGCCTTGTGAGTTGTACCTGGTAGTGCTGTATTTTGTGCCTTTAAATCAACCCAGGAGAGAGAGAACTACATAACCAGACACCCAGAGAAGAGAGACCATGGGGAGACAAAGAAGCAGCCCACATATGAAAGAAAAGCAGGCATCACCAGAAAAGGAAGTAAACGAAATGGAGGCAAGCAACCTTCCAGAAAAAGAATTCAGAGAAATGGTCATAAGGTGGCTGAAAAGAATGGAAGACAAATTCGACAATATGAGCAAGAACCAAGAGGAAATGAAGAAGAACCAAGAAGAAATGAAAAATGACATCGCTGCTGTAAAGAACTCAATAGAAAGCATCAAGAGTAGACTAGAAGAAGCAGAGGACCGCATCAGTGAGCTAGAAGACAAGATGGAAAAAAATACCCAAGAAAAGCAACTTCTAGAAAAAAAAATTAAAAGGCAGGAGGAGAGTCTAAGGGAACTTTGGGACAACACGAAACAAAACAACATCCGCATAATAGGGGTTCCAGAAGGAAAGGAAGCTGAGCAAGGAATAGAAAACCTCTTTGAAGAAATAATGACAGAAAATTTCCCAGATATAGAGAAGAAAAAACACACACAAATCCAAGAAGCTCACAGAGTCCCAAGCAAAATGAACCCCAAAAGACCGACGCCAAGGCACATTATAATTAAATTGGCAAACACCAACGACAAAGTAAGAATCTTAAAAGCAGCAAGAGAGAGACAGAAAGTTACATACAAAGGAACCCCCATCAGACTAGCAACTGATTTCTCAACAGAAACTCATCAGGCCAGAAGGGAATGGAATGAAATATACAAAGTCATGCAAAGGAAGGGTCTGAATCCAAGAATACTGTACCCAGCAAGGCTGTCAATCAAAATTGAAGGTGAAATCAGGAGCTTCACAGACAAAAAAGGACTAAGGGAATTTATTACCACCAAACCAGCAATGCAAGAAATCCTAAAGGGTCTACTGTAAAAAAAAAAGAAAGAAAGAAAGAAACAGGAAGCGAAGAAGTAACACAGGGGTAAAGAATAGGAATGGCGACAAATAAGTACCTATCAATAATAACTTTAAATGTAAATGGATTAAATGCCCCAATCAAAAGACATAGGGTAACAGATTGGATAAGAAAACACGACCCATATATCTGCTGTCTACAAGAAACCCACCTCAGAAAAAAAGATGCACACAGACTGAGGGTGAAGGGATGGAAAAAGGTTTTCCAGGCAAATGGAACTGAAAAAAAAGCTGGGGTAGCAATACTTATTTCTGACAAATTAGATCTCAAACTGAAGGACATAACAAGAGATAAGGAAGGCCATTTCATAATACTAAAGGGAGCAATCCAACAAGAAGAAATAACTCTGGTAAACATATATGCACCCAATACAGGAGCACCCAAATACATAAAAAAACTCCTGGAGGATATCAAGGGAGACATTGACAGCAATACAATCATAGTAGGAGACTTTAATACCCCACTATCACCATTGGACAAATCCTCTAAACAAAACATCAGCAAAGAAACATCAATCCTAAATGACTCACTAGACCAGATGGAATTAATTGACATCTTCAGAACATTTCACCCCAAAGCCACAGAATATACATTCTTCTCAAGCGCACATGGGTCATTTTCAAAGATAGACCATATGTTGGGACATAGGCAAAGTCTCTTCAAATTCAAGAAGATAGAAATCATATCAAGCATCTTCTCAGACCACAGTGGCATAAAACTGGAAATCAACTACAATAAAAACAACCCAAAGAAATCAAACACATGGAGACTAAACAGCATGCTATTAAACCATGACTGGGTTACCAGAGAGATCAAAGAAGAAATAAAAAACATCATGACAACAAATGACAATGAAAACACTACAATCCAAAATCTATGGGACACAGCGAAAGCAGTCTTGAGAGGGAAGTTCATAGCTCTACAAGCCTACTGCAAAAAACAAGAAACAGGGGTAATAAATTACCTAACCCAACAACTCAAAGAGTTAGAAAAAGAGCAACAAGAAAAGCCCAGTGTAAGCAGAAGGAAGGAAATAATAAAGATCAGAGCACAGATAAACGACATAGAGACCAAAGAAACAATACAAAAGATCAACAAAACCAAGAGCTGGTTCTTTGAAAGGATAAACAAGATTGATGAACCTCTAGCCAGGCTCACCAAGAAGCAAAGGGAGAGGACCCAAATAAACAAGATCAGAAATGAAAGAGGTGAAATAACAACAGATCCCGCCGAAATACAAAGGATTGTTAAAAAATACTACGAACAACTCTATTCCAACAAACTGGACAACCTGGAGGAAATGGACATATTCCTAGAAAAATATAACCTTCCAAAACTCAATCAGGAAGAATCTAAACAGCTCAACATGCCAGTAACTATGGAAGAAATTGAAGCAGTCATCAAAGAGCTTCCGGCAAACAAAAGCCCGGGGCCAGACGGCTTCACAGGAGAGTTCTACCAAACATTCAAGGAAGATCTAAAACCTATCCTCCTCAGACTATTCCAAAAAATTCAAGAGGAAGGAACACTTCCCAGCTCCTTCTATGAAGCCAGCATCACCCTAATACAAAAACCAGATAAAGACAACACAATGAAGGAGAATTACAGGCCAATATCCCTCAATAATGTAGATGCCAAAATCCTCAATAAAATTCTAGCAAATAGGATCCAGCAGTACATCAGAAAGATCATACACCATGACCAAGTAGGATTTATCCCAGGAATGCAAGGATGGTTCAATATCCGCAAATCAATAAATGTGATACATCACATAAACAAATTGAGAGATAAAAATCACATAGTCATATCAATTGATGCAGAAAAAGCATTTGACAAAATCCAACACCCTTTCTTGATAAAAACTCTCAACAAGGTGGGAATAGAAGGATCATACCTCAACATCATAAAAGCTATATATGATAAACCCACAGCTAACATCATACTCAATGGGCAAAAACTAAAACCATTTCCCCTAAGAACAGGAACAAGACAGGGATGCCCACTCTCACCACTCCTGTTTGACATAGTACTGGAAGTATTAGCCACTGCAATTAGACAAGAAGAAGAAATAAAAGGCATCCAAATTGGAAAAGAAGAAGTAAAGCTGTCCTTATTTGCAGATGACATGATATTGTACATAAAAAACCCGAAAGACTCCATCAAAAAACTAACAGACTTAATAAATGAATTCGGCAATGTAGCAGGATACAAAATTAACACCAAGAAATCTATGGCATTTCTATACACCAACAATGAACTTACAGAAAGAGAGACTAAAAAAGCAATCCCATTTTCCATCGCACCAAAAAAATTAAGATACTTAGGAATAAACCTAACCAAGGAGGTAAAAGACCTATATGCGGAAAACTACAGGACACTGAAAAAAGAGATAGAGGAAGATGTAAACAGATGGAAGAACATACCATGTTCATGGATTGGTAGAATCAACATCATTAAAATGTCCATACTACCCAAAGCAATCTATAGATTCAATGCACTCCCCATTAAAATACCAACGGCGTATTTCACAGACCTAGAAAGAATTCTCCAAAAATTCATCTGGAATAAAAAAAGACCCCGAATAGCCACAGCAATCCTGAGAAAGAAGAATAAAGTAGGAGGGATCTCAATACCAGATTTCAAGCTGTATTACAAAGCCACTGTCATCAAAACAGCCTGGTACTGGCACAAGAACAGACATATAGATCAATGGAACAGAATAGAGAATCCAGATATCGACCCAAACCAATATGCGCATTTAATATTTGACAAAGGAGGCATGAGCATACAATGGAGTCAAGACAGTCTCTTTAATAAATGGTGTTGGGAAAATTGGACAGATACATGCAAAAAAATGAAACTAGATCACCAACTTACACCATACACAAAAATAAACTCAAAATGGGTACAGGACTTAAATATAAGAAGGGAAACCATAAAAATACTAGAGGAATCCACAGGCAGCAAAATCTCAGACATATGCCAAAAGAACTTTTTCAGTGATACTGCCCCTAGGGTAATGGAAGCCAAACAGAAAATAAACAAATGGGACTACATCAAAATAAAAAGCTTTTGCACAGCAAAAGAAACCATCAACAAAACAACAAGAAACCCCACTGTATGGGAGAACATATTTGCAAATGGTATCACTGATAAAGGTTTAATTTCCAACATCTACAGGCAGCTTATACAACTTAATAAAAGGAAGATAAATGATCCAATAAAAAAATGGGCAACGGACCTAAATAGAAGCTTTTCGAAAGAAGACAGAAGGAAGGCCAAGAGACACATGAAAACATGCTCAAAGTCACTAATTATCCGAGAGATGCAAATCAAAACAACAATGCGATACCATCTCACACCTGTCAGAATGGCTATCATCAACAAATCAACAAACGACAAGTGTTGGCGAGGATGCGGAGAAAAAGGAACCCTCGTGCACTGCTGGTGGGAATGCAGACTGGTGCAGCCACTGTGGAGAACAGTATGGAGTTTCCTCAAAAAACTGAAAATGGAACTCCCATTTGACCCAGTAATCCCACTCCTAGGAATATATCCTAAGAAACCAGAAACACCAATCAGAAAGGATATATGCACCCCTATGTTCATAGCAGCACAATTTACAATAGCTAAGATTTGGAAACAGCCTAAATGCCCATCAGCAGATGACTGGATCAGAAAACTATGGTACATCTACACAATGGAATACTATGCTGCCGTAAAAAAGAAGGAATTACTACCATTTGTAGGCACTTGGATGGAATTAGAGAACATTATGCTAAGTGAAATAAGCCAGTCAATGAAAGAAAAATACCACATGATCCCACTCATTTGGGGATAATGAAAAACATTATAAACTGATGAACAAAAAGATAGTTACAGAGGCAGTAAAGCATCAAACAGACTTTCAAATTACAGTGGTAAGGTTAGGGAGAGGTGGGGGAAATAAGAGATCAACTGAAGGACTTATATGCATGTATATAAGAGTAACCAACGGATGCAAAACATTGGGGGGTGAGGGCATATATGGGAGTGGGGTGGGGGTCGGGGGCAATGATAAGATATGTACACATATAATACCTTAATAAAAATTTGAAAAAAAAAAAAAAAAAAAAGAAGAAAGGGAACTAGTAGAGCAAAGGTTGTACATATTTTTAAATCTTATGTACTAATTTGCAACAAACCATGCTTATTTGAAAGAAAAAAAAAAAAAAAAAAAAAAAAAAAAAAAGAAATGTAATCTTTAGCTTTGATCAATATATCCAGAAATATGTATTTGAGAATGTTGCTTTAGACATTTCCTGCAATACTGAAATGCTCACAAACATGCACTGACCATTCCTCTGGCTGCCCTTGCAGCTGCATGTTGAACATGGTTGGTGTGGCTCAGACAGAGTTTCTGACTGCTGCCGTTTCAAGGATCACAGCATCAGGAGGAAGCATCAGCCAGACATCAGTCTTAGGTGAGGAAGAAGGTATGTAAGATTTAAAAAAAATCTTGCATAAGCTCTTCTCTAAGTCTGTTACCAGAAATAATTTTCCTATAGAATAGGAAAGGCAATAAAGGACTTCTATAGATTTAATAGGTTCAGGTCTTTATATCACACTGTTTTAAATGCAACAACAATAAAAATTTAATGCAAAAACTACATCAGCAAAGGTCAAAAACTAAGAAAACCTAGAAGAAATCAGGGTATGTGATAAAAACGACATGCCATTATAGTAATTTAAACTACAGTTACTTTTCTCAGACATAATAATCATATATAATTTTTAGGAAGACATTTGTTATATCAAGTAGGTACACACATTTAAACATGATACATTTTCTCTCATTTAACTTAAACTTGAAATATAATGCCTTTTTCTGCCTATCCAAGATAAAATTATTTGCACAGAATATTTTTAAAACTTATATCAAAGTTATTGAATTTCTGGGAAATGTTCAAATAAAGTGTTTGAAATAGAAATCTAAGGTGTCCCAACATAGATTGTTTATCGTTCACTTAATATCTTATTTCTAGCTAGTAGAAGCACTGTTTCTTACATACAGATAGTGGTGAAGATAATAAGTTACCAAAAAAGGGAGAGAGGAAGAGAGAGCAAAAGAGGAGGGGAGAGAGAGTCATGTGTGACTATATATCAGTGAGACAGATGCAGATTCTAAAAGTAATTATCATCTTGTTACTCTCATTCTAGTTTTTGGGATACTAGTTCTAAATGAGCACTGTATTTTCTAAAAATTTATTTTATTGTTGATAGTTTTACAGATGTTCTCCATTTCCCCCCCTTTGCCTCCCTCCACCCATCTTTCACCCACCCCAGGCCTTCCCTGTCTATTGTCTGTGTCTATGGGCTATGCATGTATGCTTATAAATTTTTTGGTTAATCTCTTCCCGCCTCCCTCCGCCCCCCTGCCCCGCTTCTGAGATCTGTCAGTCTGTTTCAGGCTTCCATGTCTGTGGTCTTATCTTATTAGTCAATTTATTTTGTTCCTTAGATTCCACATATATGTGAGGTCATGTGATATTTATCTTTCTCTGACTGGCTTATTTATTTATAATTTAATTTAATATTTTAAGAATCCTCATCCAAGGATATTTTTTTCCATTGATTTCAGAGAGAGTGGAATAAAGAGGGAAACACAGAGATAAATATAAATGTGAGAGAAACACATTGATTGGTTGCCTCCTGCACACTCCACTACCAGGGTCTGGGCAAAGGAGGAGCATGCAACCAAGGTACGTGCCCTTGACCAGAATCTAACCAGGGAACCTTCTGTCTGCAGGCCTACACTCTTACTCACTGAGCCAAACCAGCTAGGGCTGGCTTATTTCAATTAACATAATACTCTCCAGGTCCATCCATGCTGTCTCAAATAGTATGGTATCCCTTTTTTACAGCTGCAGAGTATTCCATTGTATAAGTGCATCACAGCATTTTTATCCACTCACCTAGTGATGGGCACATGGGCTGTTTCCAGATCTCAGCTATTGTGAATAGTGCTGCCATGAAATGAGCACTGTATTTTCTTAGTACCCCCCAATAACACAGAAATATCTAAAATATGGTTTTCTTTTAATGCATTATTTTGGGGGTAAAGATATTTATATCTCTACCTCATCTATCTATACTTACCTTTATTATGGAAAATTTCAAACATAAAAATATGTAATGTAGGAATAATAGTAAAATGAACTCCCATATATTTATCACATAGATTCAGCAACTGTTAACAATTTTGTCCCCACCCATTCTCTTCATCATCAATGGATTATTTCGATACAAATGTCATATATTAAAACACTATTCATATAAATATTTCAGCACAAATATATAAAACATAAGGACTCTTTCATAACCACAATATTATCATCACACCTAAGATTTGACCAAAAAAAATCTAGACACTGTACATATCTAATTGTCTCATTACTGTTAATTTGTTCAAATCAAATTAAAAGAACATCCACACATGCATTTTTTTATATGCTTTTTGGGTCTCTGAATATTAAAGTAAACATTTTTTGTTTGTTCTCCTTGCAATTTATTTTCAATAGAAACCAGTTCTTTTGTCTTTTGTCTATTTATAGAGTGCTTCACAATTTGCATTGTGTTTATGTATTCCTGTGCTCGCATTTAACATATTTCTCTGGTCTCTGTATTTCCTGTAATCTGACTGTTAATTTTTAAGTTTTGACCTATTTTTGTTCAATTTTTATTAGGTAAGAGTAGTTTATAAGATAATAGAATGAGTATGAGTACATCTATCAGAAAAAATGTATTATCTCTTTTCTCATTCTTTCCTTCCTTTCCTCCCTTCCTCCCTCTTGCTTTTTTCCTATCTATCTTCTATCTATCTATCTATCTATCTATCTATCTATCTATCTATCTATCAATCATCTCTATCTCTCTCTTTTTCCAATGATGTTAGCAGGGAATGATTGTATTAAGCCAGGCTTTGGTGAAATGAGATCAATAATAATGTGTTTACAGGAAAGGCAGATTGAAACTTGGTTTTTCTCCTTTATTTTTTCACTTTTAAAATAATGATTACTTTTCATCAATATTCTCTTATATTAGGAAGTAAACTGTGTTTTAAATTATACATTTGTAACCCAGCCAGCAAGGCTCAGTGGTCAACCTATGAACCATGAAGTCTTGGTTCGATTCTAGGTCATGGCACATGCCCGGGTTGCGGGCTCCATCCCTAGTGGGGTGGTGGTGCAGGAGGCAGCCGATCAATGATTCTCTCTCATCATTTATGTTTCTATCTCTCTCTCCCTCTTCCTTCCTCTCTGAAATCAATAAAAATATATTAAAAATTAAATTATAAATTGGTTGGTAGTAGTACTGCTGTTTTATTTTTTTCAACGTACAGATTTTAATAAATTTGATGTGCTGAAATCTATGAAAATGATTACTCTTTCTGTGACTCAAATTATTTTATGTTTGGCCATTGTTCCAAGTTAACTTTAGACAGCTTTTGCCGTAAGATCACTCCAGTGATCTTACTAGTATATAGACTGTTTCCTAGCTTTGTGGTATAGTAAGGAGTTTCTCCATGTAGATGTGTTTACTTTAGGATGCTTTTATATTTAGTGGTTTATAAATTCTAATTGAGTCCTAATCAGAATTTCAGATGGTTAATTTTAATAACGCACAGAGTCCAGACTGCTCCATCACAATAAAATATAGAAATATGTTTGCACTCACCTGTAAATCTGGACCTGAAATGGTTCCTCCTAATTTCAGCTGATGCTCTCAAACTGCCTTGCTGACCTTTTTCATTATCAAATTTTGGCAACTTTGTCATTCTTCAGGCTTCCAGGTCTTATCCCACCATTTACCTTCCCTTTATCTGTCCGCACACTTTCTGAAAGCAGAGTACTGCTGCTGTTGGTAGTCTGTCATGTTCTCGGTTTTATGATGAGTACTTGTCACTTGTTCTGTGTCAAATGTTTTCTGGGTTTAGTTGCTTAGTCAGATTTTCTGGGTGAGTTTGGAAATATTCACAACTACAGAGCTCCCGACCTCTTATCGTATATCTGTTGGAGATACTAATTTAGATAAAGTCACTAATTTAAATAAAGTCACTAATTTTCATCCTTCCAGATTTCACCAATGTGCCAAATACTATCCTTTATTCAATATTCTCAATGTATATTCAGAAAAAAATATTAGTGCAATCAATTTGGGTTGTGATATAAGTGAAAAAAATAGTTTGTAAATGTTCTTGCTTAGTGGTTTATAGGGGATGTATAGTTATCATTGTGCTGAACCAAGCACACGAGTATAAGGGGAATAGAGTACTAGTTGGCATCAGTCATTTGGAAAATAGTTTTGAATGCCTATAAGGGGCAAGACATGTTCAAGTCATACTTATTTACTAGGCTAAGTGGAAAAAGGAAGAAAGTAGTGAAGAGGATATAAAGTACAGTCCCTACCATTCCACTGAATAAAGAAGATACAGATGAACACAGTATCTTGAAAAAAGGGGACTTGAATCAGAGTTGATTTTACAAATTTGAATGTTATGTTGTTGAAATGTTATGAGATCTGGAAAAAAAGCAATAACTATCACAAATTCAATATACACCAAGCATTGTGTTATATGTTCTTATGTATATTACATTGGTTAATCTTTTTAAAAAATATTTTATTGATTTAGAGAGGAAGGGAGAGGGAGAGAGAGATAGAAACATTAATGATGAGAGAGAATCATTGATCAGCTGCCTTCTACTGGGGATCGAGCCCGTAACCTGGGCATGTGCCTTTGAACAGAATCAAACTTGGGACCCCTCAGTCCGCAGGCTGATGCTCTATCCACTGAGCCAAACCAGTTAGGGCACATTGGTTAATCTTGACAACAATTCTATCAGGCAAGTAATATCATACCCATTTAGGGTGAGGAGATTGAGGCTGAGAAAGGTTACATAGCTCACCCCAGGTACCACAATCTGTAAGCGGCAGAGTGCTTTCCAAACACCAAGCCCTAAACAATATGACAATGTCTACTTAATCAATAAAACCTAGACACCAAAAACAGATCAATAAATAAACCTCCGAAGACACAGAGAGCAAAACTATTCAACAAATGAAATGAATCATAAACTAGAAATAACAGTAAGCAAAAATTTAACTTAAAAAACACAATCCTATCTAATAAAGAGGGAATATGCTAATTGGCCATCACTCTGTCACAAAGATGGCTGCACCCACAGCTGAGGCCAAGTTCCCATAAGGAGTCTTAACGAGCAATCAGCAGGGACCTGAGGCTACGCCCTCCCTTGCCCCCATGGGGCTTGACAGGGGACCTCAGGCTGCACCCCCTGCCCTGGTGCCAGGCCAGGGGACCTGAGGCCATGGCCCCTGCCCATCAGGGCTTGACGGGAGACCTCAAGGTGTGCTTCCCATCCTGGTGCTGGGCTAGGGGACCTCAGGCTGCTCTCCCCGCCCCAGCACCAGGTCAGGGGACCTCAGGCCACACCCCCCACAAGGTGGGGCTTGACAGGGGACTTCAGGCCATGCCCCCCCCCCCCCCAGCACTGGGCCAGGGGACCTGAGGCTGTGCCCTCCTGCCTGGCTGGGCTTGACAGGGGACCTCAGGCCATGCCCCCAACCAGCAGGGCTTGTAGGGGGACCTCAAGGTGCATCCCCAGTGCTGGGTCAGGGGAACTCAGGCCACGCCCCTGCTCAGCGGGGCTTGATGGGAGACCTGAGGCTGCACCCCCCTGCCGGTGGGGCTTGACCGGGGACCTGAGGCTGTGCCCTGCTCCAGGTGCAGGGCCGGGGAAACTAAGGCTGTGCCGCCCTGCTGGCGGGGCGTGATGGTGGACCTCAGGCCATGCCCCCCACCTGGCAGGGCTTGACAGAGGACCTCAAGGCACACCCCCCGCCCCGGTCTGGGCTGGGGGATGTCAGGCCATGCCCCCCGTCCTGGCACCAGGCCAGGGGACCTGAGGCTACACCCCCTGCCTGGCAGGGCTTGACAAGGATGGGACTGGCAGGGTCTGGATCTAGCCCAATGGGGGGCACCAGCCGGGTCTGGGTCTCATGCGATTTTGAGGTGCATGTGGGTAGGTGGGGACTTGACTCTGGGTCCCCTGGTGAGCCCCAGACTCTGACAGGAGGAAGGTTTTCATATACATTTTACTAATTTTCTTTCATCTCTGACACTTCTATTATAGAGACAGGGCAAATAGCAATATTAAATTGTTTCCTTTAATTAATCCCCTTTTAATGTGCACAAATTTTGTGCACTGGGTCACTAGTAAAGTATAAACAACTAACTGATTCTGGGTTGTGGCTTAAAAGCAAGTTACTATACAAGAAAGCAGCTGGGCCCCTGATAGGAAAAGGCATGTCAAATCCTCTTGGGGGAAGGCACTGATAGAAAGTGATTTAAGAAATTGAGATAATAAAATTAATTTCCCTTTGACCCAACTTTACCACCTCTGACTATAGAAATTATTTTTAATAATTTTAAATCCCCTTAAGCTGAGAGAAATTATTAATTAATTGATTATACCAAATGTATTCTGTAAGTTTTCATTTATCTTTCTTGAGATATAAAATGTGTTTTTAAAAGAAATTTTCTACAACATTTATCTGCTCCTAAATTCATTCCTTTACATGCAAGTATTTTAGGCTAGCTCCAGTTAATGGCCTATTAGCAGGAAATTTCACTTCCTGTACTTATTTTAAAAGATATCCTATCTATTTTGTCTAAGTCTTTGTGAGTACTGACTAAAATAATTAGTTTCTGTTCAAAAATGATTTTGTAATATTCCATCAGGTCTTATCTGTTATATTGCTTTTAGTGCTTACCTCTAATACCTGATAGCTTGTTGTAAAATCATTTACTTGCTCCCCATTTTTAAAGAAGAATGAGGAATTCAAATTCTAATTATAACATTACAAATGGAAGCTTGATACGGAGATAAACGAACTATCTCAAAGACTGAAACCATTTCTTGGCAATCACAAAAGTGAATTATTTGACCTACAAATGTCTTTTCTTTTCTGATTTTTAAACTAGCTTATTTGAATCTTTTGAAGGAGTCTATTCTATTTTCTCTATGCTTTCTGTAACCTTTAAGTATAAGCTGACATTTACTTTAGTTTTACTTCTAAAAGTTTACCCAACAGTAGGTTATTTTGAATTCAACTCAATCAACATTTTTTCTACAAGAGCAATGCAGTAAATGGGAGTGGAGTCCATGCAGGTCTCTCAACACCTGCTTTGGCCCATGGGAATGGAACGGGCAAAGATAAATTGCTTATTTAAAAGCACAATATGGCCCTAGCCGGTTTGCTCAGTGGATAGAGAGTCAGCCTGCAGACTGAAAGGTCCTGGGTTGGATTCTGGTCAAGGGCACATGCCCGGTTTGCAGGCTTGATCCCCAGTAGGGGGCATGCAGGAAGCAGCCGATCAATGATTCTCTCTCATTATTGGTGTTTCTATCTCTCTCTCCCTCTCACTTCCTCTCTGAAATCAATATATATATATATATATATATATATATATATATATATATATATTTATTTATTTATTTATTTATTTTATTTTTTTTTTTTACCAAAAACACAATATGGCCCTGGCCAGTTTCGCTCAGTAGTTAGAGAGTCGGCTTGTAAACTAAAGGGTCACAGGCCCATCCCTGGCCCTGGTCAGGTGAACACTCCTGACGCAACCAATCAATGTGTCTCTCTCACATCCCTGTTTCTGTCTCTCTGTCTCTTCCCTTGCCTTCCACTCTCTCTAAAAATCAATGGAAAAATATCCTCGGGTGTGGTTTAACAAAACAAGAACAACAAACAAAAAAACCCCACACAATATGTGCATGGCATTGTGCTTGGTGCTCAAAGAATCTCATTATCCCTCAGAAAAGCCCTGTTAATAACAATAATTATTTTCTATGAATATCACTCTCAATGTAATAGATAAGTTGTCACACTTTAAGTAAGATGCAGAGTCTCCTTACACGTTTTTCTGACTCAAAAATCTGTGGTTTTGACTTTATCTCTCTTTTATGGTGTTATTTCTCTGGGAATTTACTTTGAATGCACAACCTAGAAGATAAAAAGGCCATCATTTCTGCATGTCTCCATGTGGCTGTTTCTCTGAGACAGAGTTGCAAATGGATGTACCCTGGAGAGAAGCAGGAGGAGGACTTCTCATGGTCTTTGTCGATGTATCTGCATGACAAAGTGCTTCTCACCGGCGTGGTAGTGCTGGCAGAGGGAGAGAGACACATAGCTGTTTCTGGTAGTGAGTGGAGCTACCATACTTTGTAATTTACGTATTTCCAACTCACATTAACTTGGGAAAGTATTTCCTCACTTTAGAAAACATACATGGAGGCTCCGGTAATATAATGCTGTGGTGGCTTTGTACTGTCTGAACTTGGCTAAGCTGGAACTACTGTTCCCAGCATGCCCTTCCCTAGGTGGTTCTCAGTGAGGTTTGGCCACCGAAGAAAGGAGTGAGAGATATGGGAAGTGATATGAAGCAACAGCTGCTACCCTGTGGAATCGATGGAGACTGTCAGGTGCCGTGCAGCTCACACATGTTTTTGCTGCTCTGCTGGCTCACTTTGTAGCTACGGGGCCGTGCCCATAGCAAAGCTAGCTTCTGGAGCCAGGTGTCTTCCTTCAGCTTTGCCAAGTCCTTATCTGCTCCCGAAATTGTGAAAGGTCTAATGTCACTAATAAACGTATTATTCACCGTCACTCAGAGTGCTTTTACCTTCTGATTGAATGCTAAATAATATACTTGTTAGATTCCATATAGCTGACACATGGCTAAAATTCACACTTCAGTCTAGCTGTATAACACATGCTCTCTTCCATCACCAGAGTACTTACTGTTGGAGAACAAAGAAAGTGACTTTCCCTGCCCATTAATAATAACATGACTGTGGCTCCTTTCCCAGGCTGAGTCCCTCCTTATACTCTTTTATATACAGACTGAAAGTCCAATGCACGAAAATTCATGAAAGATAGGCCTTCCTTCCTCCGGCTGCCGACAATGGCTTCCCTCTGGCACCAGGCACCCAGGCTGGCTTCCCTCCGGCCCCGGCTTCGTCAGGAGGACATCTGGAAGACATCCAGTCTAATTAGCATATTACCCTTTTATTATTACAGACTAGGGGCCCAGTGCATGAAATTCGTGCATAGGGGTGGGTCCCTCAGCCCGACCTGCACCCTCTGCAATCCGGGAGCCCTAAGGAGATGTCCTACTGACAGCTTAGACCAACTCACCATGGACACCTGGGACCCAGGCTGACTACCCCCATGTCTAAGCCGCAGTCTGGTCTCCCTCTGCAGGAGGGGACCGGGCTGATCAGGGGAAGGCGCTGCCCCCATCATCCCACTGATGCTGCCACTGCTGGCCACCGCAGCTGCCAAGGTGTTTTCATCAACACAGACTCCAGTCCCTTCACCACAAAAAAATGACAATGTTCTTTAGGCATTTTCAAGATGTCTCTTTCATAGAATATGACAGTTCTTTATTTCCTTATTTTTTTTTTTAATCCTCACTTGAGGATATTTTTCCATTGATTTTTAGAGAGCATGGAAGAGAGAGGGAAAGACAGAAACATCAATGTGAGAGGGACACTTCGATTGGTTGCCTCGTGAATGAGCCCTGACCTGGGCCCTGGCCAGTGAGAAGCCTGCAACCTAGGTACATGCCCTTGACCAGAATCAAACCCAGACCCTGCGGTTGGCAGGCCAAGGCTCTATCCACTGAGCAAAACTGGCTAGGGAAGTATATGACATTTCTTAGCCCCTCCAGCAGCAGACCTTCGTTTTTTCCTCCAGGAGTGAGGTGGAAAAACCCTATATCATCTTCTTGGATTCTCATTATGCAAGTTACCAAGAATACTGTGAGTGGTGTACCAGGAGCTTAGACAGTGAGTGGTCAGAAAAGGTGTTTCCTCTGCAGAGGTGGGACTGCCGGCATGCCCTGGCAAGCAGGCAAGCCTGCCCTGCTCCCTACTCTCTGTGGGCGGGTCTGCCTGATTGATGTGGCTGTGCCCTGGAGAGCAGGCAGGCCTGCCCTGCTCCCCACTCCCTGCAGGCCCTGCTCCACCCTGCTGCACGCACAGCCTCCCCCTGAGCCGGTCCTGACTGTTACGGCATCCCAGCTAATTTGCATATTACTTCTTTTTATATATATATATATAATATATATATAGATGATTAAAAGGGAGTGTATTATTACTACCAAAGTCTGTGTTGTACCAGCATTTCAAGCAGCTCTCTATTAGATATTACTCATTAGAAAAGTTTTAAAAAATGTCCTGGGCCTGAGAACTCTTTGTTATTTTTCACGCATCATTCTAAAGCTTTTTCATATAAAACTATATACTCAACACAATGTTCATCTTTCCTAGATGCACGTTTTGCAGCTATAATCTCTCTGCATCTAGGTGATTTTGATCTCTCAAATGGTTAAGAAACTTCTTTACTGGGCAGTTAATTTAATTTATGTTCTGAGTGACCAATTTGTGTGTTATTACCTGCCATAATACCCCCATTGTACATAATGTATATTTGACTTAACAGCTATAATCTCACCAAAATGCTGTTTCTCAGTCAATTGTTTTTATAGTTTCAGATTTCCAGAGGGAATCTTCCTGGAACTTGGAAGCAAATAATTATCTAAGAGTATTATGCCTGCTATAAAAATTCTCAGCTTTTATTGATAGCATTTTCATATTTATAGATCTCTATATTTTATCTAAAATCCTTGGTTTATCCAGATGAAATGCTAACAATTGAATCTGCCACTCCCCAAGCTCCAATATCAAGCAAAGAATATTAATCCTTTGGTGATAGAATAATTTATAATTTCTCTTTGCAATTGTTTCATAAGCATTATCAACTTTAGAGAGCCAAGATTATTTTGCCATAGGCAAAAAAATAATTTCCTTTCAGTTCTTAAAGGCAATTAAGCTGAAGTGTACATTGCCTGCCATAGTTAACAAAGTGATTTGATCCAGATTCTAGATGTGAACTAAGAATAATTTCTTATATTATAAAGATCTCCAGCCCTAGCTGGTTTGACTCAGTGGATAGAGTGTCAGCCTGTGGACTGAAGGGTCCCAGGTTCGATTCTGGTCAAGGGCACATGTCTGGATTGCAGGCTCAATCCCTGGTAGGGGGCATGCAGGAGGCAGCCAATCAATGATTCTCTCTCATCATTGATGTTTCTACCTCTTTCTACCTTTTCCTTCCTCTCTGAAAGCAATAAAAAAATATAAATAAATAAATAAATAAATAAATATCCAGTTCATGATTTTGCTAAGATCATTGACTAATTCCCATGTGTTAAACTTATTAGCAATCTTATTTACTTTATTTCATAGCTTTATACGAATCAGTTCAGGCCTATAACATTTTCTCTTAGTTGAATGAACTAATACATAAGGGTTGATGTTTCTAGTTAATATATAAAATTACTCCTATGATCCCCAATTTACACTGTATCCACCCATTATAACTAGTAAAAAATAAAGATCACCTGGCCTGGCTGGTGTGTCCCAGTGGTTGAGTATCGACCCATGAAGCAAGAGGTCACTGTTTGATTCTGGTCAGGGCACATGCCTGGGTTGCAGGCTCAATCCCTGGTAGGGGGCATGCAGTAGGCAGCCAATCAATGTTTCTCTCTCCTCCATGTTTCCATCTCTCTATCCTTCTCCCTTCCTCTCTAAAATCAATAAATACATTTAAAATTATGAAAAAAATAAGAAAAGATAAGTAGCACTGAATTTTTAAGGCTAGATATTTATAAATGAATTAGTTTATAAGTATTAGTTGGGAGAAAAGAGCAGGAAAAGTGATAGTGAATGATCAGAAAGAGAATGAAAGATATTATGCACCTATTCTAAGACACAAACTCTGAAAAATGATAGGTGTGGATTGCTATACAAGGATTTCAGGCCATAACAATAAATAATTTAAGTCTGAACCTTTGAAACCTGAGAAGGGTAATCAATAAAAAAGAATTCCTTAAGGTCTGAGTACAGAAAATAAAGTTTTTATTCTATTTGGAATGACTGCATTCTTACTCATAACCTAATGCATTTATCTTTGTCTTATGCATATATGTATCATATTCATCAAGTGCAGATATAAATCTGAAACACAACAGCCATAAAGATGCTATGTAGTGATTGAATTTAACTTCACGTCCCACACAGCAGTTCACTGACAATTTTTTAAGTCTTTGAGTGTTATGTTCCTGCCTCTTTTAAAATAATTGTTCATAGGCAGTTCACTGTCGTATTTAGTAATCTAGAATGTGACAAATATTCTGGGGTAACAGCTATAAGACAAGTAAAAACTATAAACAAATAAAAACATTCTTCAGTAGCCTACTGAAGAATAAAAGTTAAAGCTTTTATTTTGATGTGTTTTATCTACACACTAGTAATACAAACATTAAGTATACAAAGTTACTTACGGTAATATAATATGTGACATGACAATTACACAAATGGTACCTCCCAGCCTATTTTAAAATAAGCCTAAGTAGAACTCAATAGAGAACCCCAAAATAAACCCATGCACATATGTTCAATTAATTTATAACAAAGAAGCCAAAAATACACAATGGGGAAAGGACAACCTCTTCAATAAATGGGGTTGAGAAAATGCCAGAGAATGAAACTAACCTCTATCTTACCCCAGATACAGAGATCAACTCAAAATGGATTAAAGACTTGAACATAAGACCTGAAACCATAAATCCTCTAAAAGAAAACATATTGGTAAGCTCCTTGATATCAGTCTTGACAATGATTTTTTTTTTTTTTTGGATTTGACACCAAAAGCAAAGGGAACAAAAACAAAAATAAATAAGAATACATCAAACTAAAAAGCTTTGTGCACAGCAAATGAAACCATCAACAAAATGGAAAGACAACTTACAGAATGGGAGAAAAGTTTTGCATATCATATATCTGATAAAGGGTTAACATTTAAAATATATAAATAGCTTGGCTAGTGTGGCTCAGTGATTGAGCATGGACCCATGAACCAGGAGGTCACAGTTGGATTCTGGGTCTGGCACATGCCCGGGTTTCAGGCTTGATCCACAGTAGGGGCATGCAGGAGGCAGCTGATCAATGATTCTCATCATTAATGTTTCTATCTCTCTCTCCCTCTATTTTCCTCTCTTTGAAATCAATAAAATATATACACCAAGGAATTTATATGTATGCATAACCCATGGACACAAACAATAGGGTAGTGAAGGCTTGGAGTGGGGGGTGGAGGTTGGCTAGAGAGGTTAAAGTGGGGGAAAGGGGGACACATGTAAAACTTTCAACAATAAAGATTTAGTTAAAAAATAAAATAAAATATATAAATAAGTCATACAACTCAATAGAAATAAACCAAGCAATATGATTGAAAAAGAAGCAGAGGATCTAAATAGATTTTTTTCCTCCAAAGAAGTAATAATAGAAGCATGTACATAAAAAGGTGCTCAGCATCACTAATCATCAAGGAAATGCGAATCAAAACCACAATGAGATATCACCTCACACTATTATAAAACAAACAAACACAAGAAATAAGTGTTGATGAGGATGTGAAACAAAGAGAACCCTTGTGCACAGTTGGTGGGAATGTAAGTCGGCGTAGACATTCTGGAGAAGAGTATAGATACTTCTCAAAAAGTGAAAAATATAACTAACATATGACCCAGCAATTCCACTTCTGGGTATTTATCCCGAGGAAACAAAAGTCACTATTTCATAAAGATAAATACACTGCCATGTTAATGGTAGCATTATTTGCAAGTTATGGAAACAACCTGAGTGCCCATGGACAGATGAATGGATACAGAAGATGTGTGTGTATATATAATTATAAAATCGAATATTATTAAGCCCTAACAAAAAAGAAAATCCTGCATTTGTGAAATGTATGAACCTTGAAGTGAAATAAATCAAGCAGAGAAATACAAATATTGTAAATTTCATTTATATGTGAAATCTTACCCCAAAAAATGAACTCATAGATACAGAGAACATATGGAAGGTTGCCAGAGGCACAGTGTCAGGGAGAGAGGGTAAAATAAGTAAAGGTGGTTAAAAGGTACTAAGTTCCAGTTACAAGAGAAATAATTCCTGGGGATTTAATGTACAGTGTGGTGAAAAAAAATGAAAGAAACATGCGTATATATTTTGGGATGTTTGATATCACAAAAAGCATGATGGTTACCTTTATTGAATGAATGTGCTGCTAATTATTTTTCATTCTCTCATTAATAGATTTGTGAGCTGTGTCAAGTTTTGAATGGATAATTCACCAAATGAGATATATGGATGACAAATAAGCACATAAAAATATCCTTGACATCTTTAGTTATTAGGGAAATGTAAATCAAATATACAATGATACCATTACACACCTGTTAGAATAAATAAAATTATATGACCACACTAAATATTTGCATGGATGTGGAGCAACTAAAACTTGGATACACTGCTGATAGGAACTGAAAACTAATCAATGAATTTGGAAAAGAGGTTGAGAGTTTCTTTAAAAAGTTAAATAGACATCAACTATATGATTCAGCCAATCCATTTGGAGATAGATAAATGAAAGCAGATGTTCATACAATAACTAACATAAGTGTTCATAACAGCTTTATTTGTAACAGTCAAAACCTGGAAACTTCCCAAATGCCAGTATGTTTAAGTAAACGATGATGTACTCAGGCAATGCAATACTATGCAGCAATAAAAAGTGATGAGCTACTAATACATTTAACAATATCAATGAAACTCAAAATAATTGTGCTAACATTAACTGGAATAATAAAAAAAAAAAAACATGCGTGACTCAGTTTTTATAAAACATTAGGAACTTCCAAGTGATGTACAGTAACTATAAAGCATACTAATGGTTGTTGGGGTCTGAGGAGTAGAGAATAGAAGAAGAGTTGAATGACAAAAAGCATGAGCAAACTTTGGGGGAATGGATGCACTCATTATCTTGAATTTGGTGATGATTTCACATTTGTGTGTCTGTGCCAAAACATCAAATTGTATACATTACATATACTATATGCAGTATGTTGTATACATTATATATGTTCACTGTGTGTAGATTACCTTTAAAACTTATGGGAGTAAAAAAAATACTTTATATCACTTATACCAATAATGTGGAAGAATTCCAGTTATGGCACATCTTCTCGAATACTCGATATTGCTAGACTTTTACATTTTAGGTGTTCTTATTCTAGTTTCAATTTAACATTCTGCAAAATAATGATATTAAGTACGTTTGAGCATTTTTGCTTGCATCAGTAAAGAAGACCACATACTATGAAAAACCATGAGGCTTCTTAATACAAGAGTGTTAGCATTGCCCAGGCTGGTGTGGCTCAGTTGGTTGGGCATCACGCTGTGCACTAAAAGGTCGAAGATTGGATTACAGGTTGAAGCACATGCCTGGTTGCAGGCTCGATCTCCAGTAGGGGGCATGCAGGAGGCAGCCAGATTGTTCTCTCTTCACATCCATGTTTCTCTCTCTGCTGCTCCCTTCCTCTCTCTCTAAAATCAATAAAAACACATTTTTAAAAAAGCGTTGGTTCATTATATGATTCAGAGTTGAGTCTGTATTATGTTCAAGAAAATAGAGTTTGCTCTGGCTTAGGTATTATAAAGCAGGGACAATGTAGTGATTTAGTCCCCTGGACCAAGTCAGGAGGCGGGAAGAATGAAAATCAGCTAAATTTCTAATTGGTAAAATTTCAGTGGGTACTCATGGCAGCATGGAGAGGACAGTCCTTGTTCACTTTTGTGTTTTGCACTGTTTTATTGTTTCTATCTGTGGTTGGGCGTGATTGTGAAGGAACTTGGTTTTTTGTCTCACTCCAGGGCTGTCACAGAGTGGCACTGTCTGCTATTGGTGTTACATGAAATTGTTAATGTTCAGCAGAACTCTGAGTCTAACTGATAGTGCTGAGACACCCAGCAACTGACAGTTGTCTAACCGTCATGGCTGATTTTCTCTGATTTTGTATTCTGTCCTTTTTAAATTGGACTGTTTGCCTATCACACACAGTCTTCAGATATTCTGCACAGGAAATGTGAGTCCGTGTTTCTTCTATCTCTCTAAACTCCATCTCTATCTTTATCTCTAGCTCTAATCTCTCTAAACTTCTTTTCCTTAGCATGTTTTACCTGTTTACTTCATGTATATTTAAAAAAAAAAACACATATTTATTGTTGAAAGTATTAGCGATGTCCCTTTTGGGGGGTGTGTGTTCGGGTGGAGGGTGCCAATGGGGAATAATAAGGGACATCTGTACTTCATGTATCTTTTGATGAACAGAAACTCTTAATTCTCTTTAAATATGTTTTTATTGATTTCAGAGAGAAAAAGAGAGGGAGAGAGAGATAGAAATATTATTGATGAGAGAAAATCATCGATTAGCTGCCTCCTGCATGCCCCCCCCTCACTGGGCATAGACCCCCCCCACAACCACAGAATGTTCCCTGACCTGAATCAAACTATGACCTCCCAGTTCAAAGGTTGACACAACCACTGAGCCATACCGGTCAGGTGTAAACTCTTAGTTTTAATGAAACCCAATGAACAATTATTTTTTTTCTTTTACTTGTAATGGTTTGGGTGTCTTTTAGAAGTTTTTCCTACTCCAAGTTCATTAAGATAATATCCTATATTTTATTCCATAAATGTTGTTTTATTTTCTCATTTAGAGCTATAATTCATATGCTATGAATTTGAACTGTTTTTGAGATAGCAGTTAAAGTCTATTTTTTTTTCATGTTTTAAAACCTTTAATGGGTATCAACCTCATTCAATGGCAATGACGTGGGTGATGATGAACAAGATATCATTTATACTCAAGCTAGATATAATATCATTATTACAAAGTGCATATAAGTGAAATATTGGTACATTTCAATGAGACCACTTTGGGTGAAAAGTCACAAAACACTGTATTTACCAAAACCAATTTTAATGGGCTTAAATAAAAATGAAATAGGTTTACACCAGTAACTGCTATTTTTTGTTCTTGGCATTTTTAGAAATGAGTTTTAATATCATCTTATAAGAAAGCTTGGAAAGTACACTTGGAAAGCAACTCTCAGAAAATGATGTCTTTTTTTCTGGCAATATATATGAAAGATGTATTTTTATTTTATTTTTATTTATTCTAATATATTTTTATTGATTTCAGAGAGAGGAATGGAGAAGGAAAGAAAGATAGAAACATCAATGATGAGAGAGAATCATGGATTGGCTGCCTCCTGCATGCCCCCCACTGGGAATCGAGCCCACAACCCAGGTATGTGCCCTGACCAGGAATTGAACCTTGACCTCCTGGTTCATAGGTCGACACTCAACCACTGAGCCATGCTGGCCGGGCTGCAAGATGTATTTTTAATAATGCGAGAGATAATACAAATGATGAAAACTCAGTTCTTAGGAAAGCATATTTATGAGAAAATTACCACAATCATCAAATAATAAATCAATTATGTAAACTTTAGTCATGCACTAGATGATTTTCAGAGCCACTTGTCTATGGAATGAGTATAATTGGCTATTATCATTTCAAAATGTTCTTTTATACACATTAAAGCTGAATTAATTATTACTATATTGGAATTACTTTCAATAATTTATATCACTCCATACCAGCAAAAAATCCTTTCTGCTATCATTTTCAAGCATACTTTTTAATAAGAATAAAGTTTCAGACAGTACATTTGTATTGCAAAAGTTTTACTTGCTAATTAAAACTTCAATGTTACATTTTATATAAAGCTCTGATATTACCTTGACAACATGAAACATTCTGTATACTGGTAGCAAAATAATAAAGGGGGGGGGGGCGCAAAAAAACAGCTGCAATTGGAATGCCTCAAAATAAAATAGCAAGCCCTGACTTAAACCGTGTGATTTTCTTATATAGTATAAGGATTTGTATTTTATTATTGGGCTTTACGTTAGACAGAAATGTTTAAATAACCTATGGCTTTCAT
This sequence comes from Plecotus auritus, assembly GCF_963455305.1. Classification (NCBI taxonomy): domain Eukaryota; kingdom Metazoa; phylum Chordata; class Mammalia; order Chiroptera; family Vespertilionidae; genus Plecotus; species Plecotus auritus. The sequence continues at coordinate 74,262,678 of NC_137773.1, forward strand.
TGCAAAGCAAATTCCCCCTGTCTGGAAACAAAGCACTTAGAAAGAATTTATTATGAGTAAGTTGAGCAATATTCCTTGTAGTTCATTCTACTTGTTATTACACTTTCTTTAAAAATGCCAAAGAAGCGATTTAAATTTATTATTGCCCATTAAACCTGTAAAAGCTCCTGTTAATTGGATGTCAACCTTTTTTATTCAGTTACATGTCAACTGACATTAAGGGCCCTATGATTTAAAGGTAACCTAAAGAATATGAAGAATATTTGCTGTATTTACTAGGTTATAGAGAAATAAAATATGGGTCTTTCTCCTATAAAACCACAGACATTCAGCGTGTAATAACAGGAGCAATCACTTTTTAAAAGATAGCGTAAAGACATATTTCTTTATTTAATTGAAAGTTAGGAGTCTAAAACATGGAGATATGCAAAAGGAGCAACGGGCAGTCCTTAGGTATGTATTAGTAAAGAACATAACATAAAATCATATGTCAGCACTAGAGTTTTGTCAATGTTGGGTTAAAATAACAGCAATCACAAATCCTAACACACACATCCAATATCTAAACATGTTTAAGTTAAAAAAAAAAGGTTTGTTTTCAATGTGTCAAAAAGTAATATTGTCCTCCATAATGACACATTAATACTATGCTTTGTATTTTGACAGAGTTTTACAGTTTTGCAATTGTTTGATGGGAACAGGTGCCATGTAATTATATTGACAGTCATGGGAAAAGTAGATCAGAAAACTACTCCATCTTGTCTACTCCTACTCTGGAAACATGAAGAATTTAATTCCTTGGCAATTATTTTGAGTGATCTAAGCAGTTCATATACATGCTTAGATTCAGTACAGGCTAAAAATTCAGTGACATCTGGCTAATGCTATATAGTTGTTAAGCAGTCAGAAATTAGACATTAAGGAGAGAAAAGGTTATCCTTAACTGGAAAGTGATTTTCTACTAAAAGACATTTAAATTTACATATCTCTTCTTTAAAATCTTTATTTATACATAAATGAAGAAAATGAAACAAATCGTAAGTATTTAGCTTGATAAGTTTTTATAAATTGAGCAAACTTTTGTAACCACCATTGGGATTCAAAAACAATATTTAGCAAAACTCCAGGGTCCTTTGGGCACGTCCTTCCAACACTAGCCCTCCACAGTCAAATGTAATCCCTAGCCTGACTTCCAACACCACATTTTAGTTTGAGTGTTCATGAAATTTATAAAAACAAAATATTACCAGATAATAGCATAGATACTGAATCATTTAGTTGTTGTCTGTTCATTACAATTTTTATACTACTAGAGGCTTGGTGCATGAAATTCGTGCACTGGGGGGGGGTGTCCCTCAGCCCAGCCTGCACCCTCTCCAATCTGGGACCCACAGGGATTGGGCCTCAACCGGCTGTCGGACATCCCTCTCACAATCCGGGACCACTGGCTCCCAACTTCTCACCTGCCTGCCAGCCTGATCACCCCCTAACCACTGCCCTGCCAGCTTGATTGATGCCTAACTGCTCCCCTGCCAGTCTGTTTGCCCCTAACTGCCCTCCCCTGCAGGCCTGCCCCCCCACAATTGTCCTCCCCTGCCAGTCTGGTCACCCCTAACTGCCCTCCCCTGCAGGCCTGGTTCCCCCCAACTGCCCTCCCCTGCTGGCCCAGTCACCCCTAACTGCCCTCCACTGCAGGCCTGGTCACCCCTAACTGCCCACCCTTGCTGGCCTGATCACCCACAACTACCCTCCCCTGCTGGCCATCTTGTGGTGGCCATCTTTGACCACATGGGGGCAGCCATCTTGTGTGAGGGTGTGAGGGTCAATTTGTATATTACCTCTTTATTATATAGGATTCCAATATGTGAATATACTAGTACAATAACTTATTTTTATGTATCTATTTTGTAATTGACGGGCATTTTGGTAATTTTAAGTTCAGAGCTATTGAAAATAATACCCCTAGAATAGTCTTGCCCATGTCTTTTTGGGAAGCTGTGGATACACTTGTTTTGAAAACATGGGTTGAAAAGGATTCTTAGGTCATCGCGTGGGTATATGTTCAGTATAAGTATATCCATCAAATGGCTTTCCCCAGTGGCTATATCTAATTATAGCATATGTCAAATTAGAAAATGTAACCCAAAATGCTTTGCAGAATTCCATTTCATATGAAACATGAATTATTTTACCTCCATTAATAACATACTTAATTTTAAATAAGATATTTAAAAAAAAACAGAAAATGCAGTTCAAATAGTCAAGTAATTGGTTAAAACTACCATCATTTGCTTAGAAACTTGAAAAGCCATGTTAGTCCTACTTAGCTACACTATATATGCATAATAGTCAAATTTCTCACACTTAATATATTATGTATATGTCATATTTATAATAGTGAATTAGATGTAATCAATTCTTTCTCTGTCAAATGGTCAACAAAAAAGTCAGTGCCTCAAACTAATTATGAAACAACATAAAATTAAACAACATAATTCAACTTGAGTAATGAATAGAGCATGCATAATATTTTTAAATTTCCTTCATCTTTGTTTTTTGGGTTGCTTATTAATTCTCATCAATTTGAAATTTTTACTTTTGAATCTCAGAGAGTTACCATCAAAAATTCTCACTTCCCCAATTCAGATAACTTGAATTAATAAATTATTTTATTTTATTTTTAATTTTGTATGATCCTATAAGTATTATCTTGTTTGAACAGTTTAAGATATCCTGTCCTGTCCACTTATTGAAAGATATAAAGATTTGATGTTATATAACAAAGTGAGATTTCTCAGATTCATCATAAAAGACTATGTTCTCATAAAGGCATTATTAAACAAACAAATGCAAATTATCCAAACATCTTGAATTAAATTCATAAAGGTATCAGTTAAGTGAAACATTTGTAGAAAAATAAATATTCTATGTTCATTGATATGTTCATTAATATTTGACATCAATTTTAAACCTCTTTTATTGGGAAACTCAAAATTACATATTCTAGATTCCTCCTTATAGCTAGGGTTCTAGAAAGTATGTTAGGCCAAATAGGTGAATGCTTTGGAGTTTTGAACCTGCTTTTTCCTGCTGCACTTTTGGCTATCAAGTAACATTATGAGACTAGAGCCTGATGCACGAAATTCATGCTCTCCGGGGGTCCCTCAAGCCCAGCCTGTGCCCTCTCACAGTTCAGGAGCCCTCAGAGGCTGTTGGACATCCTTAGCACTGCTGCGGAGGTGGGAGAGGCTCCCAGCACCACCCGCTGTGCTTGCCAGCCATAAGCCTGGCTTCTGGCTGAGTGGTGCACCTCCTGTGGTCAGTGTGTGTCATAGCAACCAGTCTTTCAGCCGTTCAGTTGATTTGCACATTAGCCTTTTATTATACTGGTACTAGAGGCCCGGTGCATGAAATTCGTGCACGGGGGTGTGTGTCCCTCGGCCCAGCCTGCACCCTCTCCAATCTGGGACCCCTCAAAGGATGTCTGACTGCCCGTTTAGGCCCGATCCCAGTGGGATCGGGCCTAAACGGGCAGTCAGACATCCCTCTCACAATCCAGGACTGCTGGCTCCCAACTGCTCGCCTGCCTGCCTTCCTGATTGCCCCTAACCACTTCTGCCTGCCAGCCTGATCAGCCCCTAACCACTCCCCTGCCAGCCTGTTTTCCCCTAACTGCCCTCCACTGCAGGCCTGGTCACCCCTAACTGCCCTCCCCTGCAGGCCTGATCCCTCCCAACTGCCCTCCCCTGCTGACCATCTTGTGGTGGCCATCTTGTGTCCACATGGGGGCAGGATCTTTGACCACATGGGGGCAGCCATCATGTGTGTTGGAGTGACGGTCAATCTGCATATTACTCTTTTATTAGATAGGATAGAGGCCTGGTGCACGGGTGGGGGCCAGCTGGTTTGCCCTGAAGGGTGTCCCGGATCAGGGTGGGGCTTTCCTTGGGGCATGGGGCAGCCTGGGCGAGGGGCCTGTGGTGGTTTGCAGGCCGGCCACACCCCCTGGTGACCCAAGTGGAGGCCTTGGTATCTGGGGTTTCTTTATCTTCTACAATTGAAGCTTTGTAGCCTGGAGCGGAGCCAAGCCTTCTGCTTGCTTCTTGGCAGCAGCCTTTTCTATTGGGATTTATGTATCTTCTATAATTGAAACTTTGTAGCCTTAAGTGGAGGCCTGGGCCGGCCCGGGTGTGCGGAAAGCTTGGCTTCCTCCATCGCCAGGGGCAACCCTGGCCTCCTGCTCTTTCCAGCTCCTTTGGGTTTATGTATCTTCTATCATTGAAACTTTGTAGCCTTGAGTGGAGGCCTAGGCCGGCAAGGGCAGGCGGAAAGCTTGGCTTCCTCCATCGCCAGGGGCAACCCTAGCCTCTTGCTCTCTCCAGCTCCGTGGCTGCTGCCATATCTGTTTGGTTTTATGTATCTTCTATCATTGAAATTTTGTAGCCTTGAGGCCTAGGCTGGCAAGGGCAGGTGGAAAGCTTGGCTTCCTCCATCGCCGGAGAAACTCAAGCCTCCCTCCTGTTCTCTGTGGCCGTAGCCATCTTGGTTGGGTTTATTTGCATATTCACTCCTGATTGGCTTGTGGGCGTGGCTTTGTGGGTGTAGCGGAGTGATGGTTAATTTGCTTATTACTCTTTTATTAGATAGGATAGTATTGTTTAGAAGCAGTTGCAGCTGCTAGAGTCAGTTTTGCTGTGCCTTTCATCTTCTGTCACACACCCACAGGAACTGTGTCTAAGGACACAGTGGCAGTGGCAGTAGAGGCGGCTCCCTACCTCTGCAGAATAGTGTTTTTGTGTGTCCTTTTAATTAGCCATACTGGCAACCTTTACTTGATTTTCACTCCCAGCATTTCTAACTATTTTCTAAGTACTTATTCCCCTGCATTAATTACATTGGTATTTAACATGCCTAGAATGTTTCCTGTTTCTTGGCCTAAAACCTTGCCAGTTGGACTATATGGAATCATAAAAATATTAAAATTGCATAGCCCCAGAAAGTTCAAAATGAAAATAGAGTTGAATGAGCTTTGAATCCACAAAAGAACACCACACCATTTGCATTTCTCAGTACTTTTCTGAAAGAAATCATATACAAGATTTTATTTATGAGATATGTAATACACTGAGTGGCCAGATTATTATGATCTCTGAACGCATAATAATCTGGCCACTCAGTGTGTGTGTGTGTGTGTGTGTGTGTGTGTGTATAGGAGGCCCAGTGCATGAATTCGTGCATGGGTGGGGTCCGGCCAGCCTGGCCAGGGGGAGGGGACATGGGCCGTTGGCCTGCCTGCCATGATGGCTGCCCCCGTGTGGTCAAACTCCTGGTCGAGGGGGACAATTTGCATATTAGCCTTTTATTATATAGGATATACAATGAGTGGCCAGATTATTATGCATTTAGAGATCATAATAATCTGGCCACTCAGTGCATATGCTGACAGCGACAAAGCTGGAAAGAATCTGACATCTTATAAGGATAAACATTTTTGTGGAATGAATTAAACCTGAATTATCCTATGTGAAGTTTGCCATGGTCTTCTAGGTAGAAATAAGAAGAATTACACTTAATTTACTTTGTGTTCTGTTATCTTTCCATAGTAATTTTACAAAACTTATTTTAATAATCCCTAAAAGAAATGAGAGGCAAGGTGTGTTTTCAATTATTTATAGTATTGATAGGCACCAGTTTAAAAAGATACTATGCCACTAATTTAAAAATCTGTCTAAGCCCTACTTTTATTTTAGGGTAGACTAGATTATTCTAGATATTATATTTTTGATGCACCTGTAATTTTTTGTTGGTAATATGCCCTAAAAATATAATGAAAAGGGAGCATATATTTAAAAAGTGATTTAGGGTTAGTAAGAAATACTTTTTAAGAGCATATTTTATTATTTAACTATAATATAATACTATCTCTCTAGTATTAGACATCTAATATGTTGCCTTTATATTCCGTATAAATAGGAACAGGCAATGACTTGGTAGAAATAACTGACCAAAATCTGACAGGGGTGTACAAATTACTGTCGGATATTAAATTATATGCATTAATCCTTCAAAAAAAATAAAAACAGGTAATTGGTTCTGTTATATCTGAAATCATATCAAATAGTAATGTGTCAGTATTTTCCCACTTCCCTTTACTTTTCAAAAATTGGAGCTATATTCAAAACATTCTCTCTGCTTACATAAATAAATAATAAGTTTTTACATACAGAATTGTTAGTGCTTGTGACTTTAAGAAATATATTTTTAATATATCATTTATTTCAGATTAAGGCATAAGTCATATTCAATAATGCAGCATGTGAGACAGCAGAATTTCATTGGTACCTTTAAAAAGGTGTGTGTATGTGTGTGTATTTTTAATTTATGAAAATTCAGAACACACTTAAAAATTAAAACCTACTTCATTTAACACCACTATGGTCATGAAGCAAAATTGTGACAGTCATTGCCAAAATATTATGCTTTTATTACTGCCTGACAAACTATGTTCTGAGCATATTCATTTTTAATGGCTATATATCTAAATCTATAATAATAAAAGCATAATATCCTAATTAGACCAGACATCCTTCTGGATGTCCTTCCACATGAAGCCGGGGCTGCAAGAAAAGCCTGGGTCCTGGGTGCCTGGTGGCGGCTGCAGGGAAGCCCAGGTCCCTGGTGCCAGAGGGAAGCCGGTGCCGGCAGCCTTGGGAAGGAAGGCCTACTCTTGCATGGATTTCATGCAAGTCAGGCCTCTCTAGTCTTATAATAAGAAGAAATAGTTCACTTAGGAAAACAATTATTCTAGTTCTGAGTAAGATTTAGTAGACATATTCCACTGTGTCTGTCCTATTGAAGTCATTGTGAAATTTGTACAGAATGCATGGAGCAGCTGTTGGAGGATTAAAAAGTAAAAATGTAGTAGCAGGTGAACTGGAGAAGCAGACTACAATGTGAAGCACCAACAAACTGGCAGTGAAGTTATCATTTATCTCCTTTCCTGTATTCTTAGCCTGAAGGCAGCACACCCTGGGACCTGGGCATGCTCTCTGAACACACAGAAGGAGATCCAAGAGCAGCCTCTATTTCCAGTGTGAGGAGCAAAATGAGGGCCTCTAATGCTCACGAAGTGGAGAAACCCACCAGTGTGTGTGTGTGTGCGTGCGTGTGTGTGTGTGTGTGTGTGTGTGTGTGTGTGTTTAATTGCATCTTAGTCCCTAAGCAATCTGATGGCAGGAGCCACAGAAGACGAACTCTGAGGTTAGGGACTCTTTCTCTCTGAATCATAAAATGCCATTGCTTTCCCCCTGTCTTTCTTATTTCTGTTTGTCCCAGAAGAGAACATAGTCACAGAAATTATCAACAAAATGAGGTAACTAAACTCTAGCTTTCTGGCTAAAGACAGAAAAGAAGTCCCTAAGTAACAGCAGAATGTACAAGGGAGAGGGGAGAACTCAGGAAAACAACCTTACAAAGAATTTATTGAATTATAGGGCTTCCCTCCAAGTGTGTATCTAATCCTGATTAGTATATCAAATATGTGGAGAATTAATCTAACAGGTAGACCATTGCCCAGGCCCCATACTGGCCACTGGCTGGTAGACATATTGAACAGATCCAAATAGCAATGCAAAGTTTCTGATGCTCAATGCACATTAGGACCACAGTCCACAGAAAGCAAGGTAGGTAAGCTCTTGTGGCCTGAACCAATTGTCTGCCAAAACAAATATATCAATGTTCTTCATAAGATTTAAATATCAAGATATAATATTCAAAATGTCCAGGATACACTCCTAAAAAATTTGGCATAATGAAATTGAGGAAAATATCATATCATATACAAATGACAATCAACAAATGTTAATCCCAAGATAACACAGATAATGGAATTATCTGAAAAAAAAAGATTTTAAAACAGCTCTTGTACAAAAGAAATCATTAAAACTTTGAAACAGATAGAATATAGAAGGGTTATGCAAAATAATAGAGGATATAAAGAAGAACCAATGGAAATTTTAGAAATGAAAAAGACAATAACAAAAATATAATCCTCACTAGACAGTCTAATAGTAGAATGTAGGTGACAGAGAAAAACGTCAGTAAATTTGAAGATAACCGGGAGAAATGACCCAGTTTTAACAAAAAACAAAAATGTAAAAAAAAAAATAAAACTTTTAAGGGCATGTGAAACAATAACAAAGGTCTAACAGTTGTGTAATCAAAGCCCTAGGAGAGGAGATAGGATGTGGAAAATATTTGAAGAAATAATAGCTGAAACTTCCCGACACCTAGACTTATCAAAATCAAATGGTTGGAACACAATCAAACCATTGAAAAAGTAAGATAAAAATCCCAGCCCTACGTGTTTACCCTGGAGAAATAATATTTATGTTCACACACACACACACACACACACACACACACACACACACACACAGTAACTTTATTTATCATCATCAGGAATTGGAAACAACTCAAATGCACTTTGACTACTTAATAAAGATACAACTATGTCTCACCGTGAAGTATTACTCTGCATTACAAAAGAATAAACTTGTGATGAATGCAACAATTGAGGTGCATTTCAAAGGCATTATGCTGTGTAAAATAAGCCAGTCAAATGGTTAGAGCATATGATCCCATTTATATGACCATCTAAAAAATAAAAAAATAAATCTATAGTGATGGAATGTTTACCAGGGTTTTGTAGTGGGGTAGGGTATGACTATAAAAAAGTAGCCTGTAGAAGCTAGTGAAATTATCATAAGTGTTGGATGGTTACATAAACCTATTCAAGTAACTTTATCTCACCAAAAAAAGTCAAATTTACTGTATAATAATTTTTAAATAATAAAACAAAAACCTTAAGAACCACAAACCAATTAAAAATTTCATGAAAGTTAATGGGGTATTAAATAGATTTTATAATAGACGTGACTTTTAAATGTTTTACTTTAATTATTCTATAAGATATTTCACAGGCATTCAAGACTGTATTTAACTAGCTAAGAATGTTCTAGAAGTCAAAAAATTTTAGAAAAGCCACAAAGTTAAAATATCTGGAGAGTATTTCTTTTCAAAATCAGGGAGTAAGCACTACATTATTTAATTAATAATATTTCTAATGACCATGTTATGTTGGATTTTTTGTAGGGAAAGTTAGATACTCTGATTATAAAAGACTAGTTAATTGCCAAACCGATAATACAATGACTATAGCACTATAGCACTAGTTATTAACTAAGTTCCTACTGTCTTAACCCAGGATTGCATTATTGCATTGAGCAGGCAAAAGTGTTTCCTTGATTCATGTATAGTTGCAAACAAAAGTGACATTCTGGAAGATCAGTGCTTGGTCTTCTGGTATATTACCGTGTTTTCCCGAAAATAAGACATCCTCCGAAAATAAGACCTACTTACAGGTTTCCTTCTGAGTGAAATATAAGGCATCCCCCGAAAAGAAGGCCGCCAGGCTCTGTCTCAGAATGAAAATTAATTTACCGTAAACTGGTCGCTAGGGCCGCCCCGAATGGCGTCTAGCAACCAGTGACGTTACGCGGAGTACTGAAGTCACTTCTGTGTGGAGGCGGAGCGGAGGTCGGAGTGAGCGGTGAGCGCGGGGCAGGAGAGAGGAGGAGACTTTCACAGATGCGTGTAGAAGAACAGGAGGATTAGAGCGGACGGGACGTGGCAAAGGTGGTGAGTGCTGGTCTTTCTCCGGTGACACTACCTGATGCTTGCGGCCGCCTTCATGATGACTCAAGGTTCTCAGTCAGTGGCAGACCCTGCTCCAGCCCAGATCTAGGCCCCAGCAAGCCCAGTGACAGTCTCTAGGCAGGCCCCAGGGGGTAAATGTCTGATAAAGGGGTAAGGGGGATGTCTGGTGAAGGTGTTCAGTGGCACAGGGGTGGGGGGAGGGGGATCACTTAAAATGACACAGGAGGATCAGAGGGGGCAATCAAAATGACATAGGAGGATCAGAGGGGACAATCATAATGACACAGGAGGATCAGAGGGGACAATCAAAATGACACAGGAGGATCAAAAGGGGTTACTAAAATGGTAATCCCCCCTCTGATTCTCCTGTGCCATTTTGATTCCCCCCTCTGATCCCCCCTGTGTCATTTTGAGTGATCCCCCTCCCCCCACCTTGATACCCCAATTCCTTTTTTTTTTACCCCTAGAAATGAGCACAAAAAGAAAAAGCTACTCCGTGGAGTACAAGAAAGGAATCATGCAAGACTCTTGGGGCCAAAATCTTACTGCTTTCTGCAAAGAGAAGATGTTGAGTATCCGATTGGTTCGAAAATGGCGAGCAGAGTATGGTAACCTCATTGAACAAGTGGACAAGGGAAATGCTAAAAAGTGCAAGTGTGGATCGGGTCGGCAACCATTATTTTCCGAGCTGGAAGACCTGATCTGTGAATGGGTTGTTGACAGGAGAGCAAAGGCTTTGGTTGTGAATAGGGCTCAGATTCAAGAATTTGCCCTTGCAATGGCACCACAGTTTGACATAGCCCCCAAAGACTTCAAAGCATCACAACACTGACTGGATAATTTCCTTCAGCGAAGTGAACTGTCTTTAAGAAGATCTACAACATTGTTTAGGTTGGAAGATACTCAAGTTATTAAGCGAGCACTTGCATTCAAGTCCTTTATTGATGATGCTGACTTCTCTAAATACAATCTTTCCAACATGATTGCTATGGATGAAACTGCAGTGTTTATGGGCCAATCATCTCAAACAACAATTGAACAGCGGGGTGCCTCCTTGGCGTACATTCCCTCCACTGCTTATGAAAGTGCACGTGTTTCCTATATTTTGGCAATTCGTCTGGATGGCACTAAAATCCCACCTTTAATCATTTCTAAGGGCAAGAAGGAAAAGATTGAAGGTGTTTTGGGCGTTTTTATTCCTGAAACTGATAAAGCCTGGGCCACACAAGCAGTTATAAGGAAGTGGGTCGATTTAATGCTGCCGCTTGTTATGCAAGGGAGCCAAAGAGGTCTGCTAGTCTGGGATGCAGCCAGCACTCACAGTGCTAAAGACATGAAGACATTTCTTCACAAAAGAAAAATAGATCAGATAATGATTCCCGCAGGAATGACGGCCTATCTCCAGACTCTTGATATTGCAATAAACAAGCCATTCAAAGACAATTTGCGCATGGAAATTAATGACTACACTGAAAATAGAATGGAGAGAAATCAGCATGGAAACTTTCTGAAACCTAAACTGCAAGAAGTTGTGACTTGAGTGAAGAATTCATGGGAGAAAATCACTGACAGTTGCATTGCAAATGCACTGTGAGCAGGCTACCTTGACAAGAAGTACTCATTTAAAGACAGTGCTATTGCTAAACATGAGAGATTTGGTCCACTGATTTGGAAAGAAATGGAGTCACAAGAAATTCACCAGGAAATTCAGGAATTGGAGTGTTATGATGATGTTCCAGAAGATGATGACATGATTGTCATTGAATAAATGAGTAAATTCTTTTTTTTTTTAAATATATTTTATTGATTTTTTACAGAGAGGAAGGAAGAGTGATAGAGAGCTAGAAACATCAATGAGATAGAAACATCGATCAGCTGCCTCTTGCACACCTCCTACTGGGGATGTGCCTGCAACCAAGTTACGTGCCCTTGACCGGAATCGAACCTGGGACCTTTCAGTCCGCAGGCTGATGCTCTATCCACTGAGCCAAACCAGTTTTGGCTAAATGAGTAAATTCTTGATACTGTAGGATTCACAGTTTGTCTGGTTTGTGTTGACAACTACCGTACTACCGTACCGTATACAGGTAATAAATTTCCTTTATTTTCATTTAACAATAAATGTGTACCGTATTATTCTTCATGGAAAAATAAGACATCCCCTGAAAATAAGACCTAGGGTGTCTTTGGGGGCAAAAATTAATATGAGACACTGTCTTATTTTTGGGGAAACACGGGTAGTATATTAATTTTTTTGTGCTCCCTTTCTCATACACACATACACATACACATACACATACACAGCACCCATATGCATACTCAAATATTGTCAAGTGAAACAACACAAGAAAAAAATGGGTATACTTCTCTATGTCGAATTAATTGTAAAAGATCCTCTTTGTCCTTAATTTGAAATGCTTACATTGAAACAGAAACTATATGAAAATTCAAAATTTGTTGGATTTTCAAAAACATTGTAAAGGAATGCAATAATTAGTTATCAGTTTGGAAACATCTATAGTTCGCCTTTAATAACATGACCACAAACTAGTATTTGCTTAAGGTAATTTGCTTCTTAACATTAATCTCTAATTAGAACCATTTCATTTTCTCCAGGTTAAGCTTCTATAGCCTTTATTTAATGTTCTTGCTTTGGGTTAAGTTTTAATAACAGGACAATGATAGGTGTGTCCTGAAGGCAAATGTATTGTATTCTTTTTTCGTGGAAAGTCATAAAGAAGAAGAGATGATAATGGGACCAAAAGATAGCATAAAGGAAAGTGACAAAATCCCATTCTTTAAATGAGTCTAGTACAGAAACCAACAGGACTTTATAAAATAGAAAAAACGCACAAACAAATAATCAAACCAATAATAACTGCCTTTGCTAGGCAAGGGAACAGGGGTGGAGAGAGAGAGCGAGAGCGAGAGCGAGAGCGAGAGCTAGAGCAAGAGAGAGAGAGAGAGAGAGAGAGAGAGAGAGAGAGAGAAAGAGAGAGAGAGAGAGAGATGAATACATAAATGTGGTATGTGCTACAGAGGTCTGGACAAGTGCAAATAGAAGGAAGCTGCCACTCAGCTGGAAGAGGTAGTAGCATTTACTCACAGAGAGTGCATTGGAGTTCCCAGGTAGACAACTGGGTGCTTAGCCTGGAAGAAGATAAGGTAAAACAAGGATCTAAATTAGAAAGATCTGTGCTTTATGGAACTTGGTCTGTAACATGTGTTTATGTATTAGGGTGCTATGCATATATGTATTTGTTTATTGATAGCTTATTACATTGGAAAAAGACATATGGCTGCTTTATCCCAAATTTTAGAAAGTTCTTGGCCCAACTTTATCATCTTTAGAATAAACTGATTCAATTTAAATATTCCATGCTGCAGAAACCTCAACTTGGTGCATTATTTAAATGCATGTTTACATTAGATATTGGCGATAATACAAAGAAATGAGAGTCTCTGTTTTCAAAAAGGTATATATGTCACACAATGTATTATTTTTGTTTTTCATACTCATCCATTCAGGAGTGTGCAGTGCAATTTTCCAGAAATTACGTAAAATGCCAAAGCAGGTCTGAGAATACTGCAGGCTGCTATTATTCCAGACATTAAAGAGATTTGCAAAGTTTCATAAAATATACATAACTAATGTTAATATAAAATAGGCTTAATTATTCTTATTTTTAAAAATTATTAAATGAATAATTAGTAAATTTTTTAGTATTAATATCTAATATGGCAAATATAATTAGGTAGAAGCTACATTAAATTATATTTGAGTTCTTCATTGATTTTTAAGACTATAAAAAATTTCTCTAAAGTTTCAAAACCACTCGTCTAGGGCAGTTACAAACATTCTAGAGATTACTATAATTTCTGAAAGTAAAGTTTCAACTTGTATTTTAAAAAACATCAGAACTTTCCTTAAAAAATGTGCTTACGAGCTGGCATTTTAATTTTTTAAAATTAAATATATTAAATCATGCCTATTATTCCATTTAAAAAGGAAATGTATTTTCAGGCAAAAATGAAGATGACCATCCTATAATCATGAATACAGTCTGGCAACCACATTCTCTTAGCACTTAAAGTTTATCAATCAATCTTTTGTCCTCTAACAGAAATCATTAATCCACTACTTTTCCAAACAAGTGATAAAGTGTATCTGTATTTTCCCTAGTAGTATCTCTCTCATAGTCAAAGGCTAAGAAAATGTGAAGTTTGAATAATAAAGTATAGCCCTAGCTGGTTTTGCTCAGTGGATAGAGCATCAGCCTGCGGACCAAAGGGTCCCGGGTTCAATTCCAGTCAGGGGCATGTACCTTGGTTGCGGCTCCTCCCCGGCCTGGGTCCTGGTTGGAGCTCCTGCAGGAGTCAACCAATCAGTGTGTTTCTCTCACATCGATATTTCACTCTCTTTTCCTCTGGCATCTACTCTTCCTAAAAAATCAATGGAAAAATAGCCTTGGGTGAGGATTAACTAACTAACTAACTAACTAACTGACTAAATAAATAAGTTTAATCAACAAACATGTTTGTTAAAATGCTTCTATGACTCAAATGATCTTGTAATTTCTCTGTAGGTTTAAATCAGCTGTTTATGTTTGTATGTTAATGGTCAGTTAAAACTAAAAACATTGAGAAATTCTGAGGTTTTATATTATTGTTTTCTGTTGTTGCTGTTACTTTAAATGAAGGCCTTAAATGATTCAGGTGTCACTGAAGATAAATCAGAGATGTTGTTGGAATTAAAGCATTCTAAATCTTCCCAGTAAAAACATATTATATAAGACAGAGGCAGAAATATTAATTGATAAATAAATAATTTTGCTTTCATAGCAAGTTTGAGGAACCACTGAGTGTGAAAGGAGATTCCTTCACCTTATAGAGATTATTTCCTTTCCTATTTTTACTACACCTTGAACCTTTAGCTTGCTTTCAAAATGTAAAAGCTAACTGTTACTAGAATTACCTCCTGTCCTCCTAGCTATAATTTAATCTTATTAAATATGTATAAAGTTTTAAAGTACAGGATTGGAAGGAGAAGGGATGCTGTCTACTAGCATATGCAATCTAACTGCCCAATGAAAAGCTGCAATGTGTGGTCCAAGAAAGTTTATTTTTCACAGCTGGAGACAGAATAGTAGTACATAGCAGGTTATATTTTTCAGAATTCTTCCAAATAGGTATCTATAAAAGTTTGTTTGAAATAACTAGCCAGAAAGGAGATGTCCACATACTTAAGTGGTTTAAGGAGAATTTTCTTTGAGGAAATAAAAAATGAAAAACTTTTGTTTTATTAGGGGACAATTCCTTTAAAAATGTGTCTTGCAAATTTATTGGCAAAACTTGAAATAGCAATTGATAGTGAATTTTAATCATAAACAAATGTATAATATTTTAATATTTAGGTAAACTAAGGTGTATGCTTGTGTTCTTTTCCTGGTAAGTGTTTTAATTGAATAAATTTCATATGGCTTATGTCAAATAAAAGAAAAAAAATACAATGAGGTAGATTTATGTCCAAGGGACTAACCATTGTAATTTCATTGTAATTCTTTCCTAATAACAGGATATGCAATAGTCCATGCTTAAGATGAACAGAGATATAATAGCCATTTTTAAATGTAATTGAATTATATGTATTTTCTAATATAGTTTCCTGGTCTGGCTGTTCTTCCTGCAATAAAAGTGAAATTAATCATGCCTCATGAGGACAGCAAGTCTAGCAAGGTCAAACCAAGGACAGATTAGACAGAACATAGCATTGGTTTCCAATTCTGGGAACACAATTCTAAAAGCAATATTTTAATTTTTGAGAATTTTTATGAAATGAAAATAAATTTGTAGATTTAAAATAGCAGAACATGTAGTAGGGGTTAGGGGGCAATGTATCCCAGTATCCAACAAAACAACAACAAGCAATCAACAAACAGAAACCACTCCTAGGCTACACAGGGGTCCCAGAAAGATGTAGAGGATACACAACTAGATAGACGAGTTCTGAGTCTTTCAGAAGTTGTGAGGTGCCTCAGAGATGGGAGCATTATAAAAGGAACCTAGAAGAGATTTGGAAGTAGGTGTTTCCCCCACTTCCTCTCTGGAACTCCAGTAGGAGACTCCATGTAAAGTTCCTGACTTGAATGTTGGACAGCAGTCCTGGAGTCAACTCAGTGGCATGACATCTTCAGGTAGTGAGAGAAACAAAAAGCCCCTCCCGCCTCCCAGTGCTAAATTGACCAAGACCAAGATTTTTCCACATGTGTCTTTGAGTTCAAGATATTATTCATAGAGTCCATACATTGAAGAGATCTGGGTGTAAAGTAAGGGACTGTTATAACCAGAGGCTATGGCAGAGAACAACAAAAGCAGTGGATGCCAGCACATTCAGAAAGTTCTGTGTCATCAACTCCATTTTCAGTGTGTGGACTTGAGAGTGGAGAGAAAAACAGTAGTACATCTCTATACTACTTAGAAGAGAGAAAAATCTAGGCAAGAGAAAAATGCAAACCTGAATTAACTCTAAAGACACAAAATTTTAAATTGGACGATTCATAGTTATCTTGCTTTTAACCTCTCAATATTAGTTGAATGGAAGCCAGAGAAAGTTAATGATTTTGTTACAAGAAGAAATAAAACAAGCTGTAAGAAAAGACAGGGAGAGAAAGATAAGAAAAGGACAGAAAGAAAGGGAGGAGGAGGGAGAGTGAGAGAAAATGTCTATATAGTAAGTCTAGGGCTTACATTTTAAACCTTTTTTTCTAATATTTAATTTAAAAATTTTCTTTCTATAGACATATACCCAAGATTTTCACAAACTAATTGTCAATCAGCTTTATACTAAATGTAATTCTTCCATGAAAAAATAGGGAAATATATAAAAATATCAATGCTATATAGAAAAATGGCTATCATTTTGGTATAATCATTGTGTTGGTCTATAAGATTTTCTTAAATTATTATATAATAATATTTAGGTTTTGGTGGCTTTTTATTTATTAAATAAGATTGAAAGTATTTAAAAGCTGATATTTAATATAGCTGTGATATTATAACTATCAAAATATAAGTATTTGACGGACTCTGACATAGCAAATATAAATAATTAGTGCTATAGAATTATACAATGCTTTATAATATTATTATTAAGAAGCACTTATTATGAATCTTACTTTGGGCTTTACTATATTCATCACAACAATTATCATTTGGAACATTTCCCATTAGATCTATTTGTATAAAACCTTGACTTAAAAATTAAGTATGGTTTGAAATGTTTGTATCCTTTTGTGTTTTCATAGGTTTAAGTTAGCTTTCTGAAATGTACATGAAATTGTATGAGATTAATTCTATAATAGGCGTTCATATACTACAGAACATTTTCAATTCAATACTAATATTATTACAGATAATTTCTTACAGCCTGATGATTGTATTATAATATTGCATCAGCATTTTACAGCCTTTTTTTCTCTTTTCTAATGAGTACATGCCAATTTTTGTACTCCATGAATAACAAAAAAATAAATATATAAAGTCAGAGGCACTATTTAACTGAATAATATATAACTGTAAGGTTCCTTTAAAATAAAAAGACTATTGAAGTGACCTGGTCACTTCAAGATATTCATTATCTTAAAAGGAGAAGGGAAAAAACAAAAAAAGGAAAACTTGTAATTTAGACTCTAAGAGTGACATCTAGAAATATTATTATAGTTGATGGGCCATGCTCTTGACCTTAGAGCTAGTGTGAATAAAAAGAGAGAGAGGATTTATGAATTTCTGACTAAAAGTGGAAAAGGCAATGATGACTTTAAAAAGAGAGAGAGACAAAGAGAAGTGCACCTTTTAGTGTTTTAACCTTAAGATATCAGGCGATAAACAACTATGTTACAGTTTTTAGAAAGCTAATTCATCAAGAAAATCCCCCAGAGGGCCAATTGTCCAGAACTTCATTTAACTGGCAGCTTTCCCAACAGGGTCCTATTGACAACCACAATCCCCCAATTACTGTTTCAATTAAAAATAAAATCTTGGAGAGGAAAAATACTGTAATTCCTTATTGGAGTTAAAATAATTATTGAGCATATTTTTATGCATGTGAAGTAATTTTGGGATGTCAAAAGATAATATTTCTATTTTATGGTCACTATTCAAAAACTCAGCCCCCAAAATTAAGATGCTTTATCTCCCTAAAGTCATTTCCTTAAGAGCTTTGAATTACCTGTTCAGTCAAAACATAGGTTTTAAGTGAGGGACTTTTTGGCAAGCTTTAATTTCATCTTTATTGATGGACATGGGGATATTGACTGAAAATTCCAAGTTTTAAATAGATGTATGGGAAAGAAATCCATATCACTGACTAATCATAGTGTTCATTCCCATTTTATGACTGTAAAGTAGATGCCTGTTCCTGTCATTTCTGTCAGCTTCTGCTTTTTAGCTTCTGTTCTGGGAAATCATTATTTCTACTATATTATTAGAGTTTGAAACCTGTGAAAATCTCAAGAAATGTTCTGGCTAGGGACAAAACAAAACTGCACTCTCCTAAATTATTAAATTTCAAAGTAAAATGTACATATATGAAAAAAATATTGTGTATTACAAATTTAACTCAATTAAATACAATCCTTAAATTTTCACTTGAGCCTGCATGTTCCATAGAGCTGAAAGTAAGAGTTAAATGATAATTAATTCACTAACCCTCCAGCACAACAGGACCACACACAGACCCCAGTCTTGGCATTCAAAATCAAGCTGTGATTAAGCTGCAACCTGACTAGAAATAATGATTTCTCTTTGGGGGATCAAGTGTTTTTTCACAATCATTGAGTAAATTTCTTTCCTATTATCTAGAGATAATATGTAGAGTAAAACAGAAAACAGTGGAATGTGTCTGGAAAAAAGATACTCTGCCTAGGTATGTTCATTCATGCCTCTGATTCTCAAGTGGATCCCTAATGCTAATAAGCAATCATATTACTACATCTCTTCTATCCATTCTCTGATTATTTTGTATGATGATTTCACTTAGAATCCTGAACATTTCACTTGAGCCTGCATGTTCCATAGAGCTGAAAGTAAGAGTTAAATATTATTATATTCTTCTCAAACCTTCCTCCAATATCCTTGCAACTGACAACCTCACTTCCTAAGTTACTAAGAAAATTGAAACGATCAGTGGAGATAATTTGTAAGTTTCTACCAGCACATCCATTTATTTACCTACCTACACCCACATAGTTTTACCTTTTCTTGAATTTTTTTAAAGGCAGACTGCCTATATTTCTATTAAAGACAAATATTACTTGTATACCAGCTTCTGTGTCTTTCTACTTATTCAGGGAACTTTGAAATGCCTTTTTGTCCCTTCTGCATTTTCAATTTTTCTAATTTTAGAGGGAAAATGACTTTTTTCCCTTAAAACAAATAACAAGACATTTTCTTGACTTCACTTTACCCTCTAGTTCTTTTCAAGAAAAAAAAGGGGGGCACATCTGTAATACTTTCAATAATAAAGATAAATTTAAATACCAAAAAAAGAAAAAGAAAAGAAATTTTAGTCCAAACCTGAAAAAAAAAAAGAAAAAACAACAACAACAAACAACTTCTTGAAATATTTGCATATACTTGCTATCTCTAATTTCCCTCTAACTCCTCTCTCTTGGAACTACTCCTATCATACATTTTCTCTGTCATTCCACCCAAATGCACTTACCTAGAACAACAATAATATTCATGTTATGTTACTAAATCCATTATTCAGTTATTAGCTTTATCATTTCTTGACACTCTGCAACCTTTGTCACAGCTTATCACTAACTTCTCATTGAACACTTTCTTGAATTGGTTTTCAGTACCTGTACTTGCCATCTTTTCATCTTACTGTTACAGTAGATAGTCTGAGCACAGGGGAGTCTGTCCTTTTGGCCAACATGATTGCACCAAAAGCTAGAAAGATGAATGGACAGGGCCCCAGCTCATCAAAAGCTAGCAAGATAACTGGATAGAAAAAAAAGTCTTCCCCTCCCTATCCCTATAAGTCCCCAGGCTTGATCAAGAAGGGGCGATGATCTCTGAGTTGGGACTCTACCATTCTCCCAGGTCTCCCAGCACCTGAATAAAACCTCTTTTCTTCTGCACCAGCACCTGCCTCATGAGTTTGGCATTTGTTATTTCAAGCAACCAAACCTGCTGTTGGCTTATTTTGTTGTTGTTGTTTATTTTTTTTTTTGGGGGGGGGGCGGTGGGAGGGGGTGTTATACTACCTTAATGGTCTCAGTTTCTTTGATAATTTCTCTTTACCCAAGCAAGTGACTTCCTAATGTAGAGTGTCCCATGACCTTCTTTCTGTGTTGACACTCATTCTAAGTAATCTCATGTAATCTCAGGATTTTCCATGCCATCCATAAACTGATGAATCTCAAATGTATGCCTGCCTGGATATTTCCCATAAACTCTGGATTGTATATCTAAATCTCTATTTAATATATCCACCTGAGTCTTAATCAATACCTTACACTTAGAATGTATAAAATTAAGTTTCTATTACTTACTCCTCTGCTCCTTAACAGCTTTTTCTGCTTCTTTTCTCAACTGTTTACTGAGCAGCCAGATCATTCTGCTAAAATTTGAATCAGATCATGTCACACCTCAGCTCCATATCTTCCAAGGATTTCTCTTTCACTTAAAGTAAAGCTCAGGTTTTTACAGTTGCATCCAAGGCCTGATATACTGATTTTGTCATTTCCCTCTGACTTCGTCTCCCACTGTTTTTTACCTTACCCTCCCTGCTTTAGCCACACATGACACCTGGCTCTTCACGGAACACACCACACACATTTCTATCTCAGAGCCTTTATATTTGCAGTTCCTTTGTCTGAAATGTTCTTTCCCTAGACATCTACCTGGTTCCTTACTTATGGACATTTGAGTCTTTGCTCACCTCCTTAGTCAGGGATTATCTAACATTCTATTTAAAATTGCAATGAAAGTATATCCTGTTACTTTTCCTAACTTTATTTTTCTCCATGGAATTTTCACCATTTAAAATAATATATATATATTTAATTTATTGCCTATCTCTGTCCTTCAGAATGTTGCTTCTATGAGGGCATGTGTTTTTGTCTGTATTTTTTCTGCTGTTTCAACTAAACCTAAAACATCACTGGGGATATATCTGGAGCACAACAAAATGGTGTTATAAGGTTTAAGGAGTAAAGGGAATAAAAATGTTTCCAAATATTTGTGCCAAATATTAGGGTTTCAACTTTAACAAAGAGAAAGATAAATTGCACCATTGGTCTTATAAAGTCAAAGTCATTATAGAAAATGATTATTCCATGGGCATATTTTATGATAGGTATTAATTAAATATAAGTTGAATAC
Source organism: Plecotus auritus (assembly GCF_963455305.1). Taxonomy (NCBI): domain Eukaryota; kingdom Metazoa; phylum Chordata; class Mammalia; order Chiroptera; family Vespertilionidae; genus Plecotus; species Plecotus auritus. Next base: position 74,283,786 of record NC_137773.1, read on the forward strand.
AAGTAGTAAAAACACCTACAATAAAAGGTTAAGAACATTGGCTTTGGAATTAGGAAAAATTGCATTCAGAACCAGTCAATAAATAGTTTTGTTTTTGCTTTATATTGGGGAAATTGTCTCTTTTATCCAAGTTTCTATTATTTTTCTCAGAATTGAGGATTAAAATAGAAATTTCCTTTGAAGGGCAGATTAAATGAGAAAATGTATATAAAGCTTTTAATATACATCCAGCTCTCAATAAGAATAACATATAAAAATTCTGATTTTATGTTTGCTTTAAAAATTTATGTTAATTTATGTGTGGTTTTTGTGTGTTTCACTATTAAAAATGTTTAGGTGAATATAGTTGCAATGTTCTGGGGGCTCAGAAAAACATTCTGTGGATTTTATGATGTGGATCATACTTATACACAATATTTTTATAGGTGTGTACATAATTTTATATACAAGATCTTTAGACCCATATTTGTTATTTTTTACTTTATTTCTATTCATTGTTTCATATACATAGACTATCTATGTACTTTATCAGATATAAACATATAGAATTCCTGATGCCTTTAACAATTACATTTTTAAAACTGGTGATAAAACCATGCACATTACAAAAATATATAAGGAAAATTCCAATTTATCCGACCTCTGAAATAATGTTCTAAAAACCACAACTATAATATGGGATGGTAAAATTGAATTTCTATTCTATCTGTTCACACATTTATAGGACCTATAGCTCTTCTCTCTCGCCCTCCTCCACTTTTTTTTTTAACGATTTAAGCCAGTAAGAATAAATGAACAGTTTCCAAAGAAAAAATTATACTCTCTTAATTTAAAAACATATTTTTCCCATTAAAATCTGTTACATTTTAAATTAATTAACTTATGTTACAAAGGCACCTTTCAGATTTAAATATAAACATTGAGTACTGGTAACCTCCAAAGTTAAATGAGGAACTCCAAGTCAATTTTCTTACTGCACATCTTTTTGATATGGGAAGTTGCCCCTAAAAACTCCTGGTGTATACTATATTCCAGCTCTCATAAAATTGTATCATCATATGTGAACTACAAAATAATAAGTTAATGAAATTTTTCACCATCAAAAGCCCGTTTGCAGAAAAATACCATCAGAGGTGACAGCCTCATTCAATTCATCCAGAGGCTTATGTCATTGTTCATCCTTAAAGGTCTTTTCATAATAGTATACCGTGTGGTGGGTCATTATTAAGGGTGAACAGACTTCTACAGCAGTGTTTTTCTGAAAGGTCATACAAGGGTGAGATAGGACCTCTGCTGCTCCCTTGCTTCAGTTTTCTGCTAGACATTATCCTTAGGGAACTTACCACACCACCTCACAGTCCCCCTCTCCTCTTTATCACCTTCACAATTCTGTCATTAGCAAAATGATGTGATAAGGGAAAAAACCCACAAGTAACACTTCACAACTAAGGAAGAAATAAAATATAATCCATTGTTAGGCATACTAACAGAAGTAATTTTTAAGTGATCTTGTCAGGTTATTTTTAAAGGCCTGTGTGGTAGGAAGTTAGTTTGCTAATAGTCACTAGAGGCCTGATGCACGGATTTGTGCACTGGTGGGGTCCCTCAACCTGGCCTGTGCCCTCTTGCAATCTGGGACCCCTTGGGGGATGTTGGACTGCCGCTCCTGCCTACCGCTCCTGCTCATCCAGGCCCTGCTGTGCCTGCCGCGGGCTTGTGCCCAGTCAGTCGCCAGCTGTAGCTGAGCATCTGCTCCTTGGTGGTCAGTGTGTGTCATAGCAACCGGTTGACCAGTCATTCGGTTGTTCAGTCATTCATTCGGTCGGTCGTTCGGTCGCTTAGGCTTTTATATATATATATGTAGATTTATAGTCAATGTTAAATAACATATACAGGCAGGCTTCAGTTATATTTCAGGTTGGTTCCAGACCTTTGCAAAGAAGTATCACAGTAAAGCAAATTTTAATCTTTTTGCTGGTGGAGGGTCTTGCCTTCAATTTGTAAAAAACACAACTGTCGAGCACAAGAAAGTGAAGTGCAATAAAATGAGGTATGCCTGTAATAAATTTTCCAAGCCTTTTCTTGACATTTATGATGATAATGGGGGGCAAAGATACTGTGATAAATAGATAAAAGAAGAGCATAAATATGAAAAGTTACTACTCAGACATTAATGCAATAAAATGCAATGATGACAATCTTATAATTCCATTTATATTTTGAATTTGAACTATAAATACTTTTATCAAATTATAGTATACCCTGACTAAATTTCTATACAGTATAAGTGGGACTATTAAAAGTAAATAGAATAGCTATTTTTATGTCTCTAAATTTTAAGTAAATGTTCTTTTTTGGATTCAGACTCTTGTGGAGTTTTTTCTTAAATACAACTACTCAAAATAATACTGTATTTTTCCCTTGCATTTGAAATATCAGCTTTCTGTCTTACATGAAGTCTTTTCTAAGGGTAAAAGTTTAATGATAAAATTGATGATAACCAAAACCCTAGGTAAGCAAAATCTCTAGAACTCTGGCTTTACAGAGTCAGTGAAATTTTCTTCTACAACCATCATAAGGGATCATTTAAAGATTTTTATTAAAACACATCTTACCTGTGCTGCAAAATTGTAACTAGTTATACTTTCTGAGGTATTTTTAAAGCTTCATAATGATCTCTAATAATTCTCAAAACAGTACTGAGAAGTGGATAGCTGAGGCAATGTTATAATGGCCTATAAAGTTCTTTTTTTCTGTATCTACAAATGGATTTCTGTTTTTGTCTTTTGTGATGATTTAGATAGGGAATACAAGTGCCTATTCAGAGATGGGACCTAGCTGGAATAACCTGTGAAGAGGACAGTGAAATGTAACACTATTAAAAACAGTGGATCAGACACACTGTCATTGCCCAGGGTGAGGATTAACCACACTATTTGGGAAAAAAAGTTCCACATTAATGTATAAAATATTAAAAAAACAAAGCAGTATGACATTGTTAGCTAATATTAAGGTGCAAGTCGCCAACTAAATAAAATATTGTCTTTAGCTTTAATTTTCAGTAAAATACATTGTAATGATGTATGTCATGTGCCTTTGTAAAATAAGAACATTACATGTAACACAATGAGACAACAACCATGCTGATGGTAAATATATTTTTATAACTCAGGTTTCTCTCAGCTATTGGCTACTCAGTATTGTAATTTACTGCTCAAAGGTGATTGCCCACCTCTCTTATAACAATTGCTGATCTGTTTCCTGCCCCTGTAATTTTGCTCTCCCAGAAATACATATAAATGAAATCATTCTTGTGTTGCCTTCTGAATCTTGCTTACTTAAATTAGCATAATGTATCCACAAATTATCCATCTTACTAAGTGTATCAATACTTCAGTCCTTTGTACTGATGAATAGTATTTCATTATAGTTCATCCACCCACCCATTGAAGGACATTGGGGTTTTCCAGCTTGAGGCAAACATGAATAAAGTCACCTCTATATTACTTCTGAAAAAAAATTTTGATATTCAACACAAGGAAAACACTTTTAAATAATTAAATGATACTTATTACCTCATTATTAGCATTAGGAGGGACTCCACTAACAATTTTAGTTATGGGTTTACAATCATAATAATGATTGTTGAAAGTCACTTTATAATTCATTACTATTCTGTGGTATAATCAAAATTCTAAGGAAATATTGAGACTTAAGTTCTTTAAAAATTAATTTATATTCTTTCTATCTCAAATACATTAAAATTTTAAAAGTAAAATAGTGATAACATAGACATATAAAAACCCTATAAAAAAGCAACAGAGGATATGTAATGACAGCAACAGAAACACAACAAATTCACTTTCAAATCAGTAAATCTTTCAAGATTATTTTAATGCTAAGTTTATAATTATGAATTTCTAACCATGAACTAATGTGTATATTATAGAAAAGGTCCATGGAAATATAATAATTTTATTTTAGAAGTAGATAATAATAGGAAAGCTATATCTTGATATTTAATTCACACTTATATCCAATATGTAAATTACTTAAATTCTCAATTTAAGGGTCTGTGTTCCATGCATAGCAGTGAAAATTCATATTGAAAAAAGGAGTGTAAAACCAATGTCAGTTTTCAGGTTTACTATGATATAACTAAAATTTATACTTAATTTTTTTTATAGATTTCTTATTTTAAAAGTGTTATTTTAATCAAAATAGTCCACAACAATATAATAAACAACATAAACTGATGAACAAAAGTTGAACCAGAGTCACAGAAGCATTGAAGAGACTGTCCAACCTATGAGGGAAGGTGGGGGGTGAGGGGGTAATAGATCAACTGAAGAACTTGTATGCATGCATATGAGCATAACCAATGGACACAGATGGGGAAGAGGGGACTGTTGAGGGCATTTGCTGGGATGTGGGGGTGGCTGGGAGAGGTCAATGGAGGGAAAAGGAGACTTATGAAGTACTTTAAACAATAAAGAATTTAAAAAAGCATATGTAGCAGAAAATAGTAAATATATATATATATATATATATATATATATATATATATATATATACACACACACACACACACACACACCAGAGGCCTGGTGCACGAAAATCGTGCACAGGGGGGGGCTTGTCCCTCAGCCCAGCCTGCACCCTCTCCAATCTGGGACCCCTCGAGGAATGTCTGACTGCCCGTTTAGGCCCGATCCCACAACGGGCAGTCGGACATCCCTCTCACAATCCAGGACTGCTGGCTTCCAATTGCTCGCCTGCTTGCCTTTCTGATTGCCCCTAACTGCTTCTGCCTGCCAGCCTGATCACCCCCTAACCACTCCCCTGCCAGCCTGTTTGCCCCTAACTGCCTTCCCCTGCAGGCCTGGTCACCCTTAACTGCCCTCCCCTGCAGGCCTGGTCCCCCCCAACTGCCCTTCCCTGCAGACCCAGTCACCCCCAACTTCCCTCCTCTGCCGGCCAGGTCACCCCTCACTGCCCTCCCCTGCAGGCCTGGTCCCTTGCAGCTGCCCTCCCCTGCTCGCCTTATCGCCCACAACTGCCCTCCCTTGCAGGCCTGATTCCTCCAAACTGCCCTCCCCTGCTGGCCATCTTGTGGTGGCCATCTTTTGTCCACATGGGGGCAGGATCTTTGACCACATGGGGCCAGCCATATTGTGTGTTGGAGTGATGGTCAATCTGCATATTACTCTTTTATTAGATAGGATAGAGGCCTGGTGCACGGGTGGGGGCCAGCTGGTTTGCCCTTAGGGTGTCCTGGATCAGGGTGGGGGTTCCCTTGGGGTGTGGGGCAGCCTGGGCGAGGGGCCTGTGATGGTTTGCAGGCCGGCCACGCCCCCTGGTGACCCAAGCGGAGGCCCTGGGATCTGAGACTTATTTATCTTCTACAATTGAAACTTTGTAGACTGGAGTGGAGCCAAGCCTTCTGCTAGCTCCATGGTGGCAACCATTTCTGTTAGGATTTATGTATCTTCTATAATTGAAACTTTGTAGCCTTAAGCGGAGGCCAAAGCAGGCCAGGGCTATAGAAGCTTGGCTTCCTCCATCACTGTGGGCAACCCTAGCCTCCTGCTCTCTCCAGCTCTCTGGCTGCCGCCATTTCTGTTGGTATTTATCTTCTATAATTGAAACTTTGTAGCATTGAGTGGAGGCCTGGGCCGATAAGGGCAGGCAGAAAGCTTGGCTTCCTCCATTGCCAGGGAAACCCATGCCTCCTTCCTGCTCTCTGTGGCTGCAGCCATCTTGGTTGGGTTTATTTGCATATTCCCTCCTGATTGGCCTGTGGGCATGGCTGGTGGGCATGGCTGGTGGGTGTAGCGGAGGTATGGTCAATTTGCATATTACTCTTTTATTAGATAGGGTATATATATATATGAATATATTCCACATCTGCCTGATGAACACCTCACATACTACAGAAGAATTTAGCATGCAGAAAATGAAATTTGAAGATACAAGGGAGGTAATGATTCATATATAATTTATGAACAATTGGCTTTTTAGAAATCACAATTACTTTAATCTAAATATCACTCATATATCAACCACAGAAATAAAGTAAATCAATTTTTTTATTTGTGCCGCAACACATGGGGAAAAAGGAAAAAATAAACAATTGGGACCACATCAAATTAAAAAATTTCTGCACAGCAAAAGAAACCATCAATGAAATGAAAAGAGAACCCACTGTATGGGAAAACATATTTGCGAATGATACATCTGATAAGGGATCAATTTCCAAAACATGCAAAGAACCTAAATAATTCAACACCAGGAAGACAAACAGTCCAATAAAAAATAAATGGGCAATGGATCTGAACAGACACTTCTCCAAAGAGGACATACAGATGGCTAAAAAATATATTTCATTAATCATCAGAGAAATGCATATTAAAACCAAGTTATCACCTCACACTTGCCAGGATGGCTACCATCAATAAATCAACATATCCCCAAAGCTGGCAAAGATGTGGAGAAAAGAGAACCCTAATGCACTGTTTGTGGGATTGCAGACTGGTGTAGTCACTTGGAAAACTAAATGGAGTTTCCTCAAAAAATTAAAACTGGAACTGCCTTTAGACCCAGTGATCTTACTTCTCCTAATATATCCTAAGAATCCTGAAACACCAATTCAAGAGAATATATGCACTCCTATGTTCAGAGCAGTGTTATTTACCACTAGAGGCCCAGTGACGAATTGGTGCACAGGAGGAGGGGGGAGGTACCACAGGAGGTTGGCTGCCAGCCCCAAGGAGGGAGCTGGCCCTTGGCCCCCTGGGAAAGGGGCCGCATTCACCACCACCCAGCCCCAGTTCCCCGTCCCATCCCAGGCCAAAAGGCCCTGGCGGGGTCAGGAGAGAGGCGATGGTAGCTGGGCTGGGTGCAGAAGGAATGGACGCTAGATGCCGATGCCTCCTTCGGCGCCCTGCCACTGCGCAGTTCCCCGCCTCCTCCCTCCTCCTTCACTCGCTACCATGTTGCCACTGCGGCAGGCTGGCAGCCCCCAGGGAAGGGAGAGCATGGGAGCAAGACAAACCCTTGTGTTGAGGGCTGACTTTCAATAGATCACAGTGAGGAAGCTACTCTGCTACATACAAAATCCCAATCCAGAAGCAGGTCTCTATGAATGGTTTAGCACCAGGGACTGATGGGGGCCGGCTGGCTGGGGGGGGGGGGGGGGGAGGGGCCATGGGAGGTTGGCTGTGGGAGTGCACTGACCACCAGGGGGAAGCTCCTGTGTTGAGCATCTGCCCTCTGGTGGTCAGTGTATATCATAGCAACTGGTCGACCAGTTGTTCTGGTCATTCGGTTGTAAAGGTCACTTAGGCTTTTATATATATGTAGACTAGAGGCCTGGTGCACAAAAATTCGTGCACTCAGGGGTGGTCCCTCAGTCCAGCCTGCACCCTCTCACAATCCGGGATCCCTCGGGTAGGGTCCCTAGGCCTGGCCTGAGATCAGGGCCTATCGGGGCTTTCCTTCCCCTGGCTGCAGGCAGCTGGCCCCATCCTGCCACTGCCACTGCTTGCCATCTGTGCAGCGCTGCTCCCCATCCCCTGCCACTGGTGACCTCCCTCTACAGGCAACAGGCGTGGGGTGCGATGGCTTGGCTGGCCTGGACCTCCCTCTACGGGGCAATTGCTGGCCGGCCACACACCTGCCACAGAGTAGCTGCTGGTGGCCTGGGCCTTCCTCTTTCTTTGCTGGGGGGGTGGGGCCAGCCCTGTGAGGGGCTGTCTGTCTACCTGATTGCCCCTAACTGCTCGCCTGCCTACCTGATCACCCCTAACTGCTTGCTGAGGGGTGGGGCCAGCCCTGCAAGGGGCCATCTGTCTATCTGATTGCCCCTACCGACTGGCCTGCCTACCTGATCACCCCTAACCGCTGGTCTGCCTGCCTGATCACCCCTAACTACTCTGTCTGATTGCCCCTAACTGCTTGCTTGGGGGCAGGGCCAGCCTGGCGAGGGGCCATGGTGGATCTGGTCTCTGGTTGTTCTGGTCGTTACACTTATGGTGGCTGGCCTTTTATTATATAGGATAGCCAAGATCTGGAAACAGCCCAAGAACCCATCAGTAGATGATAGATAACAAAGCTGTGGTACATTTGCACAATGGAATACTACACAGCCAAAAAAAGAGAAGGAACTCTTACACTTTGCCATAGCATGAGGGACCTGGAGAGTATTATGCTAAGTGAAATAAGCCAGTTGGTAAAAGATAAATACTATATGATCTCACTTATATGTGGAATCTAATGAACAAAATAAACTGATGAACAGAATAGAAAGAGAGACATGGATTCATGGAACAGACTGATAGCTGTCAAAGGGGAGGGGGTGTAAACCTGATAAAGAAGATAAAGGGATTAACCAAATTGCATATATGCATGACCCACAGATACAGACTACACTGTGGTCATGGCCAGAGGGAAGGAGGGGCACGGGTGGACTAAGGGAGATGGGCAAAGGGCAGAGGGGTGTGGACATCTGTAATATGTAAATAAAAATTAAGTAAAAAAAAAAAAGAAAATTAATACAATTTTAAAAACTGAATTAGAAAATTTACTATTGATAGAAAATAATGACTATCACATAGTTTAATAATTTCTATTAAACATTCTTCCCCAATGCAATAATTATCTGTTTTTTTTTTTATCTTTTTATGTATTTACTTAAATTTTTTGGAGTGACATTGTAACACAAGATTGTATAGGTTTCAACTGTTTATTTCTATCATACATGATCTGTATATTTCATTGTGTCCCCACTACCCCAAGTCAAATCATCTTCCATCACCATATATTTGGCCCTCCTTATCCTTCACTACCTCCTCACCCCCTTCCTTCTATACCACCATGCAGTTGTCTGTGCCTATGAATTTCAGCTTTGTATTCCACGTATGAGTGAAATCATACGGTTCTTGGCTTTTTCTGACTGCCTTATTTCACTTAGCATAATATTCTCAAGGTCCATCCATGTAATCACAAAAGTATTTCATCTTTTCTTATAGCTGAGTAGTATTCGATTGTGTATATGTACCAAATCTTCTTTATTCAATCCTGTATCAATTTGCTTGTCTCTGTGTTTATAGGACTCACTTTAATAAATTTGTTACCATACCTGAGCTATGATTTCCTGAGGAGTTGCAAAGTAGTTAGAAGTAGCCTATGAAAATACACACAAATTCCTATATGGATAGAATATAATTTTTTAAAAATATTGACTATATAACATGCAGAGGGATTTGAAGAAATGCTGAAGTCCCTGTAGCTTTTCTTGTTGATTACATTTTATTTAATCAACAGATACTGTACAATTAATTGCTACTAAATCAATTAAAAATTGTAGCTATCATTTAAAAGATGTCTTATATTCACAATTGTTGAAAGCCAATATTTTAGAATTTTAAAAATCCATTAAATGTTATAAATTATTACAGGGGTGGAAAATTAAAATAACACTTATTTCAATTAATTTATATTTGGCACTGGTTTTCAAAGTATTAAATCCTGGCAGATAAAGAAAAAAAAGAAAATATTCAAACTATTAAAAATATATAATGTAACTTTCTATCTAAAAAAAATAGGCCTGTACTTATTTACCTATTTTGATTGAGAAACATATTAGCATGAACATTTTCAATTATCAGGATACTTTCTTCTGCATTAAGCACTATATAAGCTTCCTAATAGGAAGTTTCTTTGATTCCCCATATAATAATCTGGTTATGAGACTGCTCAATTTCTACATTTTCCATAAGACATAAACATGTCATGCTCACTATTTCTACTAAGCATGAATATCATATTTAGAATTGCTTCTTGGTCTGCTAAAGAGAAGCATAATGACCTGAAAGAATTCACACCACTCCCCAAACCTTAGCCCATTTTCAGTGGTCATTTACTGGCCTATAGAACCTCTGCTTCCCTCTCTATATCAATTCCAATATTAGGAAATCAAAGCATAAGCATTACACACTGCATCTCATCCTGCACAGCAGAGATGCAGCTCTTAGGTATAGGTGTTGGGCTTGAAAGGACTGTCTCTGTTTGCTGTGCTTATCTGTTCTTGCCAGGCCTTCAGTGAAGATCGCTTTAGGTTGTGCTCTCTTTATTTATTTGTGTTGGGAGGTCCAGGATGGATTTGATAGATTAATGAAAGTTTGATTTTTTCCCTTTTATTCTTTTTTTTTAATTTCTTTATTGAGTAAGGTATTACATATGTGTCCTTATTTCCCCATTACCCCCCACCTCCCATTCATGCCCCCACCCCCCTGTTGTCTGTGTCAATTGATTAGGCTTATATGCATGCATATAAGTCCTTTGGTTGATCTCTCTCCCTTACCCCCACTGTCTCCTACCTTCCCTGAGGTTTGATGTTCTGATTGATGTTTCTCTGTCTCTGGATCTATTTTTGTTCATCAATTTATGTTGTTCATTATATTCCACAAATGAGTGAGATCATGTGATACTTATCTTTCTCTGCCTGGCTTATTTCACTTAGCACAATGCTCTCCAGCTCCATCCATGTTGTTGCAAATGGTAAGAACTCCTTTTTACTGCAGCGTAGTATTCCATTGTGTAGATGTACCACAGTTTTTTAATCCACTTGTCTGCTGATGGGCACTTAGGCTGTTTCCAAATCTTAGCTATGGTGAATTGTGCTGCTATGAATATAGGGGTGCATATATCCTTTCTGATTCGTGTTTCTAGTTTCTTGGGATATATTCCTAGAAGTGGGATCACTGGGTCAAATAGGAGTTCCATTTTTAGTTTTTTGAGGAAATTCCATACTGTTCTCCACAGTGGCTGTACCAGTCTGCATTCCCACCAGCAGTGCATGAGAGTTCCTTTTTCTCCTCATCCTCGCCAGCACTTGTCATTTGTTGACTTGTTGATAATAGCCTTTCTGACAGGTGTGAGATGGTACCATATTGTTTTGATTTGCATCTCTCAGATGATTAGTGACTTTGAGCTGGTTTTCATATGTCTCTTGGCCTTCCTTCTGTCTTCTTTTGAAAAGTGTCTATTTAGATCAGTTACCCATTTTTTGATTGGGTTGTTTATCTTCTTTTTGTTAAGCTTCATGAGTTCCCTGTAAATGTTGGAGATTAAACCCTTATCGTTGATATCATTGGCAAATATGTTCTCCCATGCAGTGGGCTTTCTTGTTGTTTTATTGATGGTTTCCTTTGCTGTGCAAAAGCTTTTTATTTTGATGTAGTCCCATTTATTTATTTTCTCTTTAGTTTCCATGGCCCTAGGAGCAGTATCAGTGAAGAAATTGCTTTGGCATATGTCAGAGATTTTTCTGCCTATGGATTCCTCTAGTATTTTTATGGTTTCCCATCGTATGTTTAAGTCCTTTATCCATTTTGAGTTTATTTTTGTGTATGGTGTAAGTTGGTGGTCTAGTTTCATTTTTTTGCATGTATCTGTCCAATTTTCCCAATACCATTTATTGAAGAGACTGTGTTGACTCCATTGTATGTTCATGCCTCCTTTGTCAAATATTAATTGAGCATAGTGACTTGGGTTGATTTCTGGGTTCTCTATTCTATTCCATTTATCTATATGTCTGTTCTTGTGCCAATACCAGGCAGTTTTGAGAACAGTGGCCTTGTAATACAGCTTGATATCTGGTATTGAGATCCCACCTACTTTGTTCTTCTTTCTCAGGATTGCTGTAGCTATTCGGAGTCTTGTTTTATTCCAGATGAATTTTTGGAAAGTTCGTTCTAGGTCTGTGAAGTATGCCATTGGTATTTTAATGGGAAGTGCATTGAATTTATAGATTGCTTTGGGTAGTATGAACATTTTGATGATGTTGATTCTACCAATCCATGAACATGGTATGTTCTTCTATCTGTTTATGTCTTCCTCTATCTCTTTTTTCAGTGTCGTGTGTAAGTTAGTATGAGATATATTTCATACTAAAAGTTTGCACAGCACTGAGCAATATAAAATTTTTTTTTTCTTTTAAAGAGATTTTACTTCAAGATGAGAAAACTTAAGTCCTAGATTTATCTGATGTTCTTTATTATGGCACAGGAATGACTGCAGGTGTCAATAGAATACTCTAACTCCCCATCTACTGCCCTCCTCAAAGTCTCAATCACTTCGATCAAAAAGCTTGGGTTTCCTTTTTGTAAAAAGACTAGAGGCCTAGTGCCCAAAATTCATGCACAGGTGGAGTCCCTAGGCCTGGCCGGCAATCAGGGTTGATCAGGGCCAAACCAATCAGGGCTGGGCCTGAGAGGAGTTGATGATCACCGAGCTGAGCATGGAAGGAAAGAATGATGGACGCTCATGCTGCCTTGGTCGACGCCCCACCACGATGTGGTTCCCCACCTCTGCTCCTCCTCCTTCCCTCGCCACCATGCCACCACTGCAGCAGGTGGGTGGTGAGCCGATCAGGGCTTGCCAGCTGGGGGAAGGGACTGGGCATAGGAGGTTGGCCGCCAGCCCCAAGGAGGGAGCCAGCCCTCAGTCCCCCTGGGAAAGGGGCTGCATCCACCACCCCCCACCACCAGTTCCCTGCCCTAACCCCAGGGGCTGGCCCCAATTGGCCTGCTGGCATGGGGAGGGACTGTGGGAAGTTGGCCAGCCAGGGGAGGTTGGTTGTGGGAGTGCACTGACCACCAGGAGGCAGCTCCTTCATTGAGCATCTGTCCCCTGTTGGTCAGTGCACATCATAGTGACTGGTCATTCTGGTCATTCCAGTCATTCCAGTCGCTTAGGCTTTTATATATATATATATATATATATATATATATATATATATATATATATATATATACTAGAGGCCCAGTGCACAAAATTCGTGCACGGGGGGGGCAGGATGTCCCTAAGCCTGACCTGCACCCTCTCCAATCCGGGAGCCCTCAGGAGATGTCCTACTGATGGCTTAGGCCCACTTCCCATGGTTCTCTGCTCTCTGAGGGGCCTGCCTGCTCTACACCGTGGTGACTGCCAAGCAGGCCATGCTGGGAGCTGCCTCCTTCCTGCTGTCTGTCTCCACAGAAGCGATGAGGTTAATTTGCAAACTCACTCCTGATTGGCTGGTGGGTGTCATAAAGTGACGGTCAATTAATATATTTCTCTTTTATTAGTGTAGAATAGAAGCCCAATGCACAAAATTCATGCAAGAGTAGGCCTTACTTCCCCCATCTGCCATCACTGGTTTCCCTCTGGGACTCATTACCCGAGCTTCCCTCCAGCTGCCAGCAGGCACCTGGGACCTAGGCTTCCCTCACAGTCCTGGCTTCGTCTGGAAGGATGTCTGGTCTAATTAGCATATTATGCTTTTATTATTATAGATAGATATTAAAATCCCATAGTGTTCTATAGGTCAAACATAATAATAGAGTAAAACCTAAGGAAAGGCAGGATATATTCACACTATAGTAATAAACCAATTGAAACTATCTGAAAGTATAAAGAAGAATTATGAAACTTAAGGCCTATAAATTTAATACTTAAAATCAAGATAAGGGACAAAAAATGAAGCAGAATTAAATATTAAAGAGATTCTTTATAGCCCATTTGATGCAATCATATTAGCTTCACATTGTTTTCTGGTTTACATAAATCTATGTAATACTATCAACCATATATATATATATATATATATATATATATATATATATATATGTGTGTGTGTGTGTGTGTGTGTGTGTGTGTGTGTGTGTGTGTATATATACTAGATGCCAGATGTATGAAGATTTGTGCAGAATGGGCCTTCCTTACCCTGGCTGCTGGCACAGCCTTTGCTCTGGCCTGGAGCCACCTTTCCTCCTTCCCACGCTGCCCAGAGGCCTGGAGTGGCTGGGGTGGTGCGAAACACCTGTGTCCTTGCCATGGCAACAACGCAAGAGTCCCACCCCCAGCCACTGAATGCCTGTGTATGCAAATTAAGCCGCAATCTTTGTTGGGTTAATTTGCATACTCACTCCTGATTGGCTGGTGGGTGTTGCGAAGGTATGGTCAATTTGCATCTTTTTCTTTTACTAGTGTGTGTGTATATATATATACACACATATATATACACAGTTTGTGTATCTATATTATAAAAGGCCAGTGGCGATAATACCATAATGCTGTAATGACCAAATGACCAGTCACCAGGAGGTGCATTGATGGGTCTCGTGGTGCAGTGGGTCTGGGATCTCGAGCGATTTTGCCCACTGGGCCTCTAGTGTGTGTGTGTGTGTGTGTGTGTGTGTGTGTGTGTGTGTGTGTGTATATACTGAGTGACAAGATTATTATGATCTCTGAATGCATAATAATCTGGCCACTCAGCATATATATATATATTAGAGGCCCGGTGCATGAATTCATGCATGGGTGGGGTCCAGCCAGCCTGGCTAGGGGGACAGGATATGGGCAATTGTCTGGCTTGCCTGCTGGTCGAACTCCTGGTCGAGGGGACAATTTGCATATTAGCCTTTTATTATATAGGATATACACTGAGTGGCCAGATTATTATGTGCTCAGAGATCATAATAATCTGGCCACTCAGTGTGTGTGTGTGTATATATATATATATATATATATATATATATATACACACATATATATATATGTATATATATATAGATATAGATATAGATATATCTATATATCTATATCTATATATGTATCTATATCTATATATATCTATATCTATATATCTATATCTATCTATATATCTATATATCTATATACACTAGAGGCCTGGTGCACAAAATTTGTGTACGAGGGGACGTGTCCCTCAGCCCAGCCTGCATCCTCTCCAATCTGGGACCCCTTGAGGGATGTTCGACTGCCCATTTAGGCCCGATCCCTAAACAGGCAGTTGTACATCCCTCTCACAATCCAGGACTGCTGGCTCACAACCGCTCACCTGCCTGTCTGCCTGATTGCCCCCAACCACTTCTGCCTGCCAGCCTGATCACTTCCTAACCACTCCCCTGCCAGCCTGATCGATGCCTAAATGCTCTCTTGCCAGCCTGATTGCCCCCAACTGCCCTCCCCTGCAGGCCTCGTCTCTCCCAACTGCCCTCCCCTGCCAGCCTGGTCACCCCCAACTGCCCTCCTCTGCAGGCCTTGTCCCTCCCAACTGCTCTCCCCTGCCAGCCTGGTTGCCCCTAAATGCCTGCCCCTGCTGACCTGATCGCCCACAACTGCCCTCCCCTGCTGGCCATCTTGTGGCGACCATCTTGTATCCACATGGGGTGGCCATCTTGTGTGTTGGAGTGATGGTCAATTTGCATATTACCTCTTTATTATATAGGAAGTATATATATTGTATTACAAATGTCTCCCATCTTCCCTCTTGCTTTATCCCCTTCTCCCAGTCCCTACCCACCCAACCAAGTCTCACATCCTTATTTAATCATATTTAACAGTTCCAAATAAACTAAATATTGTAAAAAATAAATAAAGTGTTATGTGTTTTAAACATATGGCCCTGCCTTACATTGTCTTCCTTCATACACACTGAAAAGAGCAAACATCAAATATATCAAAATGAATGTAAGGGCAGGGAGAAGAGATAAGCCCAAAGGAATAACAATTATCATTTATTCATTTTTTAATAAAATGCACTGTTCCCATGTGAAATATAGAAATCTTTTGCTGTTATTAAAGCCTCCAGATTTCATCTTTATCAGATGTGATCCACTTGACAACCTGACAAACACTCGGAAAAGTGGAAATCATCATTGCATATATAAAGGTTAACCTGGAGAACTTGGGGAGATTGTTAGAAGTGAGGAAACACACTCTATAAAAGAAAAAGACAGTGTATAAATTCAACAGATTAAAATACTTTAATAATAAACCTAAAATTTAGAAGACAGGCACTATGGAACCCTCATGGTATATAAATTTTATTGTTCAATCCTTTTTTTCAGGGACAAATTTAATACTTATTATCTAGTAGCACCACATACATATTTGAAATAGAGGTTTTAAAATCCAGGTGTTATTAATATAAGTGAAAAAAAGCCAAAGTACCTATTTTAATAAACAGACTTGAATAGGAATCCAACTTCACAAAGGTAAAATAAGTATAGATTTACCTTATATGTTTTGATAATTGGCATGTACATATTGTACACTTTTCCTCTTATCTTTCTTTTTTAAAAAAATTTTATTGAATTATTGGAGTGACAATGTTTAATAAAATTAAAGGTTTCAAGTGTACAATTCTATAATACATCATCTGTACATGGTATTGTGTGTTCACCATCCAAACTCAATTCTCCTTCCAACGCCATTTATCCCACCTTTACCTTCTTTTAAATCTCCCCAAACCCCTTTCCCTCTTGTAAGTACCATACTCTTGTCTGTCTCTATGAGTTTAGATTTTTGCTTAATCTCTTCACCTTTTTCACCCAGCCCCCAAACACCTTTCCCCTCTGACAGCAGTCTGTTTTCTGAATTGAATAGTCTGTTTCTATTTTGTTCCTTTACTTATTTCTTCACTACATTTCACATATAAGTGAAATAATATGGTTTTTGTATTTCTCTGACTGGCTCATTTCAATTATCATAAGTCTCTCCAGGTCAATCAATGCTGTTGCAAAAGATAAGATTCCCTTCCTTTTTATGACCCAGTAGTATTCCATTGTGTAAATATACCACAGCTTTTTTATCCACTCATCTAGTGATGGACACTTGGGTTGTTTCTACTAGTAGATCTTGGCTATTGTAAATAACATTGCAATGAGCACAGGGGTGCATATATTTTTTGAAGTAGTGTTTTGGAATTCTTAGGATATATTCCCCAAAATGGGATTACTGGATCAAATGGGAGTTTCATTTTTAAATCTCGAGGAAGTTCCATACTGTTTTCCACAGTGGCTGCACCAGTCTGCATTCCCACCAATAGTGCACTAAGGTTTCCTTTTCTCCACATCATTGCCAGCACTTGTTGCATGTTGATTTATTGATTCTGACAGGCTTGAGGTGATAACTCATTGTGGTTTTAATTTGCATTTCTCTGATGATTAGTGAAGTTGAGCATCTTTTCATATATCTATTGCCCATCTATATGTCATCTTTGGAGAAGTATCTATTGGGCAAAGTATCTTGCCCAATTTTTAAATTGAATTATTTGTGTTTCTTTTGTTGAGTTTTTTTGGGTTCTTTATAAATTTTGGATATTAACCACCTATGAGATGTATCATTGGTGAATACGTTCTCCCATTCTGTGGGTTATCTTTTCATTTTGTTGATTGTTTCCTTCACTGTGAAAAAACATTTTTGTTTGATGTAGTTCCATTTGTTCATTTTTCCTTTTGTTTCCCTTTCCAGAGAAGATATATCAGAAAAAAATATTGCTAAGAGAAATGTCTGAGATTTAATGCTTATGTTTTCTTATAGGATTTTTATGGTTTTGAGTCTTACATTTAAGTATAGTCCATTTTGAGGTGTTTTTTTTTTTTTTTTTGTGTGTGTGTGTGTGTGTGTGTGTGTATGGTGTAATAAGGTGGTTTAGTTTCATTTTTTTTGCTGTGTGTTCAATTTCCCCCAAACCGCTTGTTGAATAGACTGTTGTTATGCTATTGTATGTTTTTGTCTCCTTTGTCAAATATTATTTGACTATAAAGGCATGGGTTTATTTCTAGATACCTATTCTGTTTCATTAAGCTACATGCCTGTTTTCATGCCAGTACTAGACTGTTTTGATTACTATGACCTTGTAATAAAATTTGATATCAGGTAGAATGATTCTTTCAATTTTTTCCTTCTTTCTCAAAATTCATATTGCCTTTTATGGTCTCTTGTGGTTACATATACATTTTTGACTATTTGTTCCAGTTCTGTGAAATATACCATTGGTATCTTGGTAGGAAGTGCATTGAATCAATAGATTGCTTTGGGTGATATGAACATTTTAATGTTAATTTTTTCTATCCATGAACACAATATATGCTTCCACTTATTTGTATCTTCTACAATTTCTTTCTTCAGAGACTTTTAATTTATCGAGTACAGGCCTTTTACATCCTTAGTTATATTTATTTCTAGGTATTTTTGATGCAATTATTAATGGGATTGTTTTCTTAGTTTTCCTTTGTGAAAGTACATTATTGTTGTATAAAAACGTAACTGTTTACTAGATATTTATTTTGTATCCTGCTAACTGTACTGAATTTATCACTTCTAGTAGTTTTTTGGTGTCATCCAAAAATAGTGACAGTTTAATTTCTTCCTTTCCAATTTGAATAATCAAATGCAGAGACTCAGTTTTTTTTATGTTAAGTTATTCCAATTAGTTTTGCAAACTGCAAGATAAAATATCCATCATAACCACTACTGGGTGCTATTAAATACTAATCTTCCTAAATCTAGTATTCCTGCTACAAAATCTTCACATTTTGATTGTGCAATTTAACTAATATAATTAAAAAGTTCACAGCGATTAGGAAACTGCAAATTACAAAATTAAAATGATAGAGATATCTTCAAGGTGAGATATGTCCATCAATATGATACCTAATTTCTAAAATTTTCCATGTTATGTTATTCATGCTGTAAAAACCAAAAACAAACTGGTTCACAGAAAAATATTTGGTTCTAGTAGAAAAGGCATGTAACTTCTATAAAGATAAAGTTTTAAGATTCTGGGGAAAACTCATGCAGCAAAAAGTATCACTGAAAAGCTTTATGAGTAATACTCTTTCCAGCCATTTTAATTAAAATTATAAATCTCACAGTTTCATGTTTTCTTGGTGCCTCAAAATCTGCTTACTAAGTCAGGCTGTATTTCTTGGTTCTTTACAATTTACACTATAGCTGTAATAATGTAATCAAAACATTTTTAGATTGCCTAAATTTTAGTCAGACCAAATTTGTTTTTATAAATGACACTACTAAGATATATATATATATATATATATATATATATATATATATATATATATGACACTACTAAGATATATATATATATATATATCTTAGTAGTGTCATTTATATATATATATATATATATATATATATATATATATATATATATATAACAGCTCATTACAATTATATTCAAAGACAGTACCTGATTTTATACTTTTGATGTGAATTACATTGTGAAGTAGGAAATAATTACTGCTGGAAAATTGTCAATTGAGTATGTTTAGCTATGCAAGTTTCTTTTATTGTTTAAAGATATATAGACTATTTATAAAACCAAATTTAAACCTGGATGAAAAGGCTTATAATGCTATGTGCTTTGTTAGCTATAGCAATTACATCAATAATGGTTCCTTGAAATTACAATTTATAAGAAAATACGAGTTGTACTAACTTAGTGCTTTGAGTATCTTAACATTTCCAAATGTGCATTACCTCTTTCCATTTAATTATGTTTTATATGGTTCTTCTTTGGCTCATTCTTTCACATAGATTTTAGGTGACAAGAAACAAATATGTGCACCTTTTTTAAAAGAAGAATTTTGTAATATGCCTATTTAAAATTTTGCAGAAATTAACAAGTATTTCAAACACCAGGTCAGATGGTCAAATTTAAGGCTTTTTTCTCCACTATTCTTAGTTCTAATTTCACTGAAGAAAAAAATAAACAAAATAAAGAAATATTGACGATTTTCTCAAAGAAAAAAAGGACACACTACACTTCAATAACTATAAAGCTTTCCTGACCACTAGTATGCAGTTTGCATGATTAAAAGGCATGCTAAGCAAAATAAGTCAAACATAAAAGGTTAATAAGCATATGGGCTATAAAACTGAAAGCAACAAATGAACAAACAACAAAACAAACACTCATAATGTTTGGTTACCAGAGGGAAGGGGGTGGAGATCAGTAAAAGGTAAAGGTTCAAATATGTGATGATGGGAGATGATTTGACTTTTGATGGTAGGCACACAATGCAATGTACAGTTCATGTATCACAGAAATGTACACTTAAAACCTATATAGTCTTTTTTTTTAAAATATATTTTATTGATTTTTTACAGAGAGGAAGGAAGAAGGATAGACAGTCAGAAACATCGATGAGAGAGAAACATCGATCAGCTGCCTCTTGCACACCTCCTACTGGGGATGTGCCCGCAACCAAGTTACATGCCCTTGACCGGAATCGAACCCGGGACCTTTCAGTCCGCAGGCCGACGCTCTATCCACTGAGCCAAACCGGTTTTGGCAAAACCTATATAGTCTTATTAACTAATGTCACCCCAATAAATTTAATTAAAAAGAAGTTAAAAGAGGCATGTGCTTGCAGAATAAACAATTTGCTATATGATGTTGGCAATTATAAAACCTTAAAAAGTTTACACATACCCTGGCCTGTTTGGCTTAGTGGATAGAGCATCGGCCTGTGGATTGAAGGTTCCCAGGTTCGATTCTGGTCAGAGGTACATGCCTGGGTTGTGGGCTCGATTCCCAGTGGAGGGCGTGCAGGGGGCAGCTGATCGATGATTCTCTCTCATCATTGATGTTTCTATCTCTCTCTCCCTCTTCCTTCCTCTCTGAAATCGGTAAAAATATATTAAATATATTTAATATATTAAAAAAAAAAGCTTACTCACAATCTCAGATGACTTCCTCTTTATTGGAACATCACATACACATGCATGTATGTACATGCACACGTGTGCGTGTGTGCCGTGCGCGCGCGCACACACACACATACCACCCTATAACTGACCCAATTAAAGATAATCATCACAGAGGAATCAATACTTCACCTGGACTCAAAATTTTTTTTTCAAAAAGAGAAAGGAATAAAGAAAGAAAATGCAAAAGTTAAATAAAGAACATGTCATAAACTGCTTTTGATCCAATTATCCAACTTCTGGAAATATATCCTAAGAATAATGAAACACCAATCAAAAAGAATATATGCACTTCTATGTTCATAGCAATATTATTTACAACTAGAGGCCCTATGCACGAAAATTCGTGCAAGAGTAGGCCTTCCTTTCCCTGGCTGCCGGCAACAGCTTCCCTCCGGCACCCGGTACATGGACTGCTTCCTTACTCTGGCCACCCACAGGCACCCGGGAACAGGTTGGTTTCCCTCCAGCCCTGGCTTCGTCAGGAAGGACGTCTGGAAGACATCCATCTAATTAGCATATTACCCTTTTATTATTATAGATAACCAAGATTTGGAAACAGTCCAAGTGCCCATCAGTAGATGACTGCATAAAAATGTTGTGGCACATTTACACAATGGAATATTATGCAGCTGTAAAAAGGGACTCTTACCATTTGTGACAGCATGGATGGACCTAGAGAATACTATGCTAAGCGAAATAAGCCAGTCAGAGAAAGACAAATACAATATGATCTCATTTATATGTGGAATCTAATGAACACAATAAACTGAACAAAATGGAACCAATATTATGGATACATGGAACAGACTGGTGGATGCCAGAGGTGAGGGGGATGGGAGTGGCTGAATAAAGCAGGTGAAGGGATTAGCTAAAGAACATATATGCATAGCCCATGGACATGGACAATAGTGTGGTGATGGCCAGGGAGTGGGGGCTTAGTGGAGGTGGACAAAGGAGGGTAATGGGAGGCACCTGCAATAGTGTCAACATTAAACATTTTAATTAAAAAAGAACATATCATAAAAGTAAATAATCAATAAAATGCTTAAGTATTTCAGAAAAATATAGCTCATTTCAGTATAAAATAAAATTGCAGACATTCTGACTTCTCTGTTAACACTAAAAAATAAAAAAATCCTATATAATAAAAACCTAATATGCTAAGTGTCTGGTCATCCAGTTGTCTGTTCAACCAATCAAAGTGTAATATGTTAATGATATGCTAAAGCTGCTCAACCGCTTGCTATGATGTGCACTGACCACCAGGGGGGAAGATGCTCTGATCAGTAGGTTAGCTTGCTGCTGGGGCCTTGTTGATTGGGACTAAGTGAGACAGGCCAGATACACCCTGGTGCCCTCCTGTGGTCCCTCCCCAGCTGGCCAACCTCCCTTGTCCCTCCCCATCCTTGATCGTGCACCAGTGGGGTTCCTTAGCCTGACCTGCACCCTCTCAGAATCCAGGACCCCTTGGGGGATGTCGGAGAGCCTGTTTTGGCCCGATCCCGCAGGCCAGGCTGAGGGACTCCACTGGTGCACAAATTCGAGCACTGGGCCTCTAGTAAGTAAATAAATGAAGTACAAGGTTCAAGGAAGAAACTATGATGTAGCAAGTAGAAATAAAAATGGAGTTGGTTTCACTCAAAATAGATTAAATAAACACTAAATATTTGCAGAGAAGAAAATCCACCTTAGAATAATGAAATATTAATAAGCATGACTAAAAATAGGGGCATTGTAGGCAAACTTTAAAATCTCCAGGAAACAAAATGGCAAAAAATCTATTGTAAAAAAAATGATTTGTTAGAAGATAAATTTCTTCTTCAGAAGAAGATAGAAAATGTAGTACAATATTACATACATTGTATGCTAGACTTCTTAAACAAGAGGTCTAAACACATGAAACAGCAGGCAAATAAATGATGGTAAGATAACTACAGGTAAATTTTCTAAAATAAAGAAAAATATTAAACCTGTTGATAAAAACCATGTAATGTTTTCTAGGATAAAAATTGATAAAATATTATTAACTTCAAAGCTATGCCTAAAGAATGTTCTCTGAACATCCAAATAAAAAATATCAAAAAATTTATGAAGGTTGGATCCAAATGTCTTCACAGTGACATAAAACAACAAAATGCCTTGAGCTATGTCTACAGAGGTGTGTTAAAAATAAAATGATTTTCCAAGATGTCCTTTGAAATGAAGGTTATAGACTACATTCTCAAACACATGAGAAGCCAGAAAATTCAGAGCATAAAACTATTTGCTATTGAAATGCAGACAACTATGATTTCAATGAAATTATAGAACCTAGAAATGTAAAAGTTAAACTAATGATGAGCATTGAATTCCTTTAATTATAGGACTAAGGATCACTGACAGAGGAAATATAAAGTAACAGAATATAATATTTAAAATTTGACATGTAAAAATTTGTAATTTAACTAAAAAAGAGATATGGATAAAATGAGGTAAAAATATATAGAGTTGTGTTTTTGCTTATTTTCTCATCTAATAAATCAATGGAATTAGAATCAGTGGAATTAGAAACTGAAATAAAAACATGTAGTTAGTAAGAAACTTAACCGTAAACCATTTCACATATCCAGCTCCACCAGATGTGCATGTGTACTCACAAATGCACGCCTAGACACACACACACACACACAAGCTTGTACATATATACTGATTTTCAGTAGATACATCTTTGTGTTAGGAAAACATGAAATTTACCAATAACTTCAATAACTTAATCCTACGTGTTTTTTTTTACATTAAATACAAATAAAATTATTATTTTTTAAATGAGCACATAAGGAAGTAAACACACTTTAAAATTATTTCCATCAAAAAATAAATGTTTGGAATAAAATTAGATGTGATTATTATTGAGAGGTAACCTTATTTTTAAGTTTACTTCAAACCAAACTATAAAGTTCTAACAATAATTTTTCTCTTGTCTCACACACCAGCACATAAACAACTAAATTCCTGTCTCATGGAAACACCCTATCAAAGGGCCATCTGGTAATCTTGTCATTGTCATTGTTTGTTCTCACTTTTCTAATTTGTTGGCATGTAATAAAAAATTAAATTAGAAAAATACTAACATAGAAATAATAATTTAGACAAAAAAGCCCCTAATAGTATATTGAGATAAGCTGATGATTACTTAGAATATATATTCAATAGCTCAAATTTGTGTTTGTATTTTGTAAAGACAGCATAAATCTATATTTTAGTTTGCTAAGCCCCTACCTGAAGATGTCCATGTCCTAGTCTCCAGAACCTGTGAATGTGTTACATGGTGAAAGGGATTTTGCAGTTGAGATTCAGTTAAGGGTGTTGAAATGAGATCATTTTAGAGTATCTGGTGTGCCCAGTGTAATCACAAGAAATAAACACCAACTATGGAAATAAAATATTTTTTATTTGACCTTAAGTTAATAATTTAAGAATGATGGGAAATGACAAAATGAGAAGTTCAAAAATTTTCAGTGTTTTTTTTTGTTTGTTTTTTGTTTTTTTTTTCATTGACAATAGGGATAATGGTCACCTCACTTGGACAAAGAAGCAGCAGTAAGACATAAATGCTAACTGAATAACATACTCTTTTTAAGGAATATATTTTCACACGTACATTCTAGTTCTAGAGCTTAAATATTCAGTTAACTTATAACATACTAGAGGCCTGGTGCACGAATTCATGCATGGGTGGGGTCCCTCAGCCTTGCTAGCTATCGGGGTCGATCGTGGCCGTCTGGCCCAGTCCCGATCAGGGCCATGGGGACAGACCGGCCGGGGGGGGGGACCTCAGGAGGTTGGCTGGCCATCGGAGGTTGGCTGTGGGAGTGCACTGACCACCAGAGGGCAGCTCCTGTGTTGAGCATCTGCCCCCTGGTGGTCAGTGCACGTCATAGCTACCGGCCAGTCATCCAGTCATCTGGTCCTAATGCTTAGGCTTTTATATATATAGATAGTTAGGCCAGGGCATGTACCTGGGTTGCAGGTTTGATCCCTAGTCCATGTGCAGGAGACAACCAATCAGTGTGTCTCTCTCACACAGATGTTTTTCTCTCTCTCACTTTTCTCTCCTTTCCTTCCACTCTTTCTAAAAAAACAAGAACGAAAAATCAATGGGAAAATATCCTCAAGTGAGGATTAACAATATCTGTATCTATATCCATATCCATATCTATATCTATATCTATCTATATCTATATCTATATCTATATCTACATCTATATCATCTATAGATTTTATTTTGGTTTTGATTTTTATAAATTACTTATTTAAATATTGATTTTGTTTTGCTTTATAATTATGTAAACAATTATTAGTTTGTGTGAAATAAAAAATTTAGACTCAAATATTCCTTACATATTTATAACCACATTTTCAAGTATTAATTTTATCCATTGCATTACTTTTTCTTTGAATGCTATGTTCCTATTACTTTTATTTTTTTTCTATATTGGTCTTTGCAGTCTCTTTTTATAAAATATTTTATATGTTAAAAATAATACTTCTCTGCCTGGCCGGCATGGCTCAGTGGTTGAGCATCAACCTATGAACCAAAAGGTCACAGTTCAATTCCCTGTCAGGGCACATGCCTGGGTTGTGAGCTTAAAAAGAGTATGTTATTCAGGGAGCTTGCAGGAGGCAGCCGATCAATGATTCTCTCTCATCATTGATGTTCTGTCTCTCTCTCGCTCTCCCTTCCTCTCTGAAATAAATAAAAATATATTTTTAAAAAAGAACTAAAAATATTGTGGCTTTTGTGGGGTTCTCTTTCTTCTTTTTTTTCATTTTCTATTCTTTACTTTTCCTCTCCTCCTCCCACCACCACTTTTTCTTTTCTTTTCTTTTCTTTTCTTTTCTTTTCTTTTCTTTTCTTTTCTTTTCTTTTTTCTTTTTAGTTCTGTGAAACTCATCACTCTTCCTTTATCTTTTCAGGATATGGAGTTATAGGAAAGTTTCCCACACTCCCAGTATATAGAAGTATTCACAAATGTTTTCTTCTGGAACTATACAAAGTCATTTCATTCTATAATGTCCAATAAACTTGCATTTTTGTGCTTGGAAGATGTTTGGTGTAATTAATTCGCCACCAGTGACTGTTTATTTGCCTTCATGATCTGAACCATAACCAAGCTTCTCTATTGGTCTACACAACTAACGGGTGTGGAATTTAGTACCAAGTGTTGCCAAAACAAAATTTGGAGAGGAGTACACGCTGCCACTATGGCTTTCTCATTCTGAGCCTATTGTGCAGTACTGGGGCTGCTGAGGATACAGGCTGGTGGAAATTAATATAAGAGACAATATCTGAGCACTTTGTGTCCATATACCTCTTCCTCCAAACTGCATGTCTCTAACTCCTAATCTGTGCCAAGAGTAACCATTTACCACTAACCAAGAGTCTGTGTATATCCTTATCTCATATCACATCTCCCTCTACACAACATAGATGCCCAAGAGTACTACTTAAAATTCAATCTATCTGGAGGATTTCTCCCCTCATTGTTTTCCTTTGCAGTTACCCTTAATATAACTTTAATGTAGCTCATCTTTTTCAACCCCACCATCATATCAAGTTGAAGGTTCTAGAAGCCTGGTCCAAGTTTTATTCTTCCTTTGTCAGCTGGTTTCTGGACCACCTAGTTTCATAAATTAATTGTGCCCTTTGGGCATGCTTTGCATTACCCCAAATGTAACTTCATAGTGTGATGGGTTGAGGCTTTACCTATCTGACCTTAAGACTTGATGTATCTGATAGTTCTGAGCTTATGAGAACAGGTACAATCACCTAAGCATGAGATGTCCATTGCGCTCACTCAGTCTCTAGCAGAGCCAAGTAGGAAAGCACAAGCTCCTTCTCAAATGGTTAAGGAGTCTCCGCTGCAGAAGGAATGCCATGCTCCAGAGCTCTGTGGATATACAATTTGGATCTCTTATTTGGACTTGCCCTGGACTTCACACAGAATCCTTATTCATCTCAAGACATCTCTATAGTGCCACAGAATCCACTGGGTCTTGTGGCCAACATAGCAAAATAGTGAAACCTATTCCTGGAGTCTTTTTCTCTGAGCCTGTTTCAAAAATGACAGGCTCATGGACTATCTATTTAACAGGTTAGAACTGTCCTCCTAAATGTGGTATATACTGCATAAATCCAGAAAGGCCCATATAACATTGTGTTTTTCTTACAGGTAGGAGGTACAAAGCAAAATAACTTGACCTTAATTTTAGAGTGCATGGGTATTATGGTATGGAGCAGATCATTAAATCACTACAACAATAACCAGTGTGGCAGTGCCTAATGATCACAGTTTATCTCTCCGCTCTTGGCAGCAACTTATTTGTGTTGCTGTGCTCATCAAATTCAACTCACATGATATTATGAAAATAGAGAACCACAACGATGGTTTGCTGGATGCCAAAATGAAGAAGGTCTCCAAATCTAGAGAGGATGGAGTTAATCTAGGATAGCAAATTTTGTGTATATTTTCCCAGGTGAATTTGAACTATGACTTTTATGCTCTTTCTTTGGGGGGATTAAAAAAGAACACATTTTTGAGATCAATAAAAGCTTACCAAAAGTTACAGTATGTATTGATCTCCTCTAGTAATGACACTGCATCCAGCAAAGAACTGCAATGGGTTTTCCATGTACTTAATTTTATGGGTAGTTTCTGTCATCAAACATGATCCATTTGTTTTCTTTTCAAAAACCATATAAGTGAATTAAATGGAGGCTATAATAGAGTCCAATACCACTAAATCCTTTGTGTCTTTGAGGGAAACTTTAACCTTTGGTATCCACTCAGGAAGTCATTTTGCTTCTGACATTTTTTTTTTTTGGGTGGGGGGGTTAGGGCCTCTCACATGTCCTTTCCTTCCACTACAAACCATATCACAAAGATTAGAGAATTAGAGTGAGGTGGCACTAGCTGCTAAGTATATTTATCCAAATTATGTACTTAAGTCCTGATAAGAAAAAAGAAGAAGAAACTAAGTAAGTTAATTGCTTATTGGGATAAGGGCCTCATAAGTATGAGGAAAAAATCCCATTCATCTTGAAGTATGTGTATGTGCATGTGGTAAAGTTGGGAGTGAGATTAATGGGTAAAAATGCCAGAAAATGTGGTAGTTTGCATTTTGCTCACCAAACATTTCCATTTCTCTCCTCTTCCATAACATTGCAACTATGCACCTTCTTAGCTCATTAGATGGAGCCATATCATTAGATTTGGCCAATGAGCTTGAAGTGTTAAATGACC
Organism: Plecotus auritus; assembly: GCF_963455305.1. Lineage (NCBI taxonomy): Eukaryota > Metazoa > Chordata > Mammalia > Chiroptera > Vespertilionidae > Plecotus > Plecotus auritus. The sequence goes on from NC_137773.1 coordinate 74,311,652, forward strand.
TTTCGCACTTCCAGGCTAGACAATCCAATATCCTTTTTGTTATCTTTCTTTTTTTTTTTTAATATATTTTATTGATATTTCACAGAGAGAAAGAGAGAGGGATAGAGAGCTAGAAACATCGATGAGAGAGAGACATCGATCAGCCACCTCCTGCACCCCCCTACTGGGGATGTGCCCGCAGCCCAGGTACATGCCCTTGACCGGAATCAAACCTGGGACCCTTGAGTCTGCAGGCCGACGCTCTATCCACTGAGCCAAACCGGTTTCGGCTATCTTTTTTTTTTTTTAATATTCTTTTGTTTTGTTTTGTTTTGTTTTTTTTCAGAGAAGAAGGGAGCAAAAGAGAGAGAGATAGAAATATCAATGGTGAGAGACAATCATTGATCAGCCGCCTCCTGCACGCCACACACTGGGACTGAGCCTTAAGCCAGGCATGTTCCCTGACCTGGAATTGAACCATGACTTCCTGGTTCATAGGTCAACATTCAACCACTTGAGCCATACCAGCTTGGCTGTCCTCTTTCTTTCTTCAACTGGTAAAATTTGAAATGTCCACCCTGAAACCTAACTAACTACAATAAGTCCTGTTGTAGGTGATGGATAAAATTTATAAGGAAGAAATAGGTGTTTATTGATTTAAACCACAAAAATTTAGGAATTGCTTGCTTTGAGAACATAAACTAGAGTATATTGACCAATATAGAATGTGCATGTGACTATACATGTTGAGAAAACTGTTGAGGATAAGGTTCCATGGGGTCAGGTTTGGGACATCAGTTCTATCTCAGGCAAGCACAGGACAGGGTTGTCTGGAAAAGGAGGCAAAGCCAAAGGCTGTAAGAGAGAGCTGTGTCCAAGCACTGTGAAAGCATAAATGAATGCCTAGTAGCCTGGGACCAAGATGAGCATTCCTGTAAATGCTCTCTTTAGATAATGCTATCTTAGAATAAGGACAGGGCAAGTGAGAAAGTAGATTAAAGGGCCAGCAAGAATGGACATAATACATTTGGATTATTGAGCTAGTCTAATGTATTTGATATCACTTATTTGCTTATGAATAATCTAGACCTAATTTTTATTCACAAATTCAATGGATATTCTTATAGTGACACACAAAATGAAAAGAACATGTGTTTGAAGTAGGTTTTGGATATCATAAAGTGATAGAATCAAGGTTAATCTACTAGATTGTATTCATCAAACATTTTAATAGTGTTAAAATGAAAATTATTTTCCCCATCTTTTTTGTTGCTAAACAACTCTCATTTGAAGCCATTTTTTGCTATTTATTTCTTTGCTATAGGCTTCATCCCTCTATTGAATGTAGAATTATGTGACACATATACTGTACCTCTAGCATTCTTACTATGGAAAATAGGAGCTACTGACAAATGATAGAAATTGACAGGAAAGGCCTATGTGATTTCCTGTCAATGTTATCTTAAATGTTGTGCTAACATAAATTGAAAAGTGGTTATTTAAAATTCTTCATCAATGTCAAAAATAAAGAATAAAATTAATCATTATACTACTATATTTATTTTATATAACTACTCTGATGTACCACTTCAGAACAATTGCAATAAAATATACTCTTTCTTTTTAAAATATATTCTTACTTTTTTTTTTTTCGTGTATCTGGCAAGGTTATTTTGAAAGCAAAAGACACACAATCCCCTGAGAGAATGTTGGATTTTGCCATCAGTCATAGTACATCAATCTATCTGTCTGAAATAAATTTCATATAAGAGATAATAGTGGCTTCCATGAAATTGTTAAGGAAATCCATTCTAATATATATTTTAGTCTTTAAATTTTGATGACTTAGTAAGCTACTGCTTTATGAAATTAAATTGTCACAGGAAATTTTCCATTTTCTAGAAAGCATGATATCAGGATGACAATTAAATTTGTAGTCTTTTATTTGATATAATGCCAAGCTATTTATATTGCAAAGATATAGATAAAACCCTCTGTGAATGAGTTTAATGATTCTGAACATTTCCCATCTTGCATTCATCAGGTTTTCAATATTCTTTTTCCCTCTTGCACATTTTCTGATCATCAGTTTTCTATCATGAGTAAATGAATAACAATTCTCAAAATCAGTAAGGCCATTTTAGCTGATGAAAGTGAAAATGGATCTCTTGTCTTGCGAAAGTTAAGTGAGTATTTCATTGAGATAAAATACTAATCTTTTCTGAGTTTTATATTCCTATTCTATGCTACATATTTGAGAAATATATTTCTATAGACATCAGCCATCGGTTAATTGTATTATAAAGTTTTGAAAATATATACAAGCTGGATAATAACTACTTCAGGTCAATATTTGGCCTATACAAGGATGCCACATAATTTAGTTAGCCATAGTTAGGTTCCTACTTATATAGAGAAAAGTATTATAATTACTTATACATAAAAGAAAGTACATAGATAATGCTGGCTTTAGGGGAATTAAGGCACATGTGTGCCATTTGGGTACAGTTATGGGCTGAATTGTGTCTCCTCCAACATTATTATGTTGAAGTCTTAGCTCCCAGTATCTCACCAATATGACTATATTTGGAGACTAAGTTTTAAAGAGTTAATTAAGTGAAAATAAGATCTTTAGGGTGGACCCTAATTCAACAATGCTTGTACCCTTAGAGGAAAATGAAATTAGCACAGATCTTGGGCTCTGCCTTTTTTAGGGTCTGTGGGTGAGATGTCTCTGGTTTTGTTGGTTCACTGTTTATTGGAAAATTTGAAACGTAAGAGCAGAAATTAGGGAGCAGGAAGAGAAAAGTGAAGTCACTCAAGCAGTCAGTTATCTAGATTACCCAAGACTTTCTGGTGGGAAAGTCATGGATGGGAGAGCCTGGTTCCTTATTTAGTTGTTTTATAGTTTGAACAGATATGATACAAATGCCAGGGACAAAAGTTATGTTTCTTCTATTATTTTAATTTGAATTATTTTTTCACAGCAATGAGAGCCTATTCTTTTAATATATCTTCCTTTAATTAGTCATCCATTGGAGTATTGAATAATTAAATTCTTCAGTGTATAAACAGCAAATAATGCTTTTATCCTTAAAATATTGCAATCTCAAAAATGTGGTACTTGACATCAGTATCTGATGTTGAAAAATATATATTTCTTTGGATCATCAGCCATGGAGAATATGTGTGATTAAGATTTATTTTTAACAAATCTAATGGATAGTTTATATGATTACATAAATATGTATAACTTTTACTCCATAAATAAGGGAGAATTATCATTCATGTAAAATATAAAGCTTTTCCTTTCTTCTGCAATACTCTCTCTTAACTTGTCATGGTATTTATTTTTTACTTGTAATTTAGTGTCATTCTAAGTAAAAATAAAAATTAAAATGTCAAATTATTATCATGAATTTTAGTATTAATCTTTATATTGTGCAATTTTCCATTACATGCCTACCCTTAACTCACTTTGAGGCACAAAGAACTGTCAAACATCATGGGCTCACTAAAATTCTGTGCTCATGGAGCATCATGAGTTCTACATGTAAATGGGGAGAGTGGAATGACTAAGGACACACACATTGAGTTTCTTTCCTTTGTTAATGTAAATGCTCCATTGCCTCACTGGATTCGACTGATAAAGCACAAGTTCAACAATAAAATGATTAAGAATTTCAAGACAGCAATAGCATTTAATCAAAGATAGACTCCTTCTGAGAGGCTCTGTAACACAGCCATTTACTTATTGAAGCCCACATCACAGAGAGAGCCTCTCCCCTCAGGCAGGGCACAGTCCTCTTCTACGTGTTTACTAAGTAAGGCCCACCCAAGATCATCACCTTTATGATGAACTCAATGTTAACTGATTTCAGACCTTAATTACATCGGCAAAATCCCTACATTTTCCTCATATTCTGTAAGCAAAAAACAAATCATGCATCCAGCCCACACTCAAGGGGAGAAGATTATCCAGGGTGTGAACACCAGGGCATAACAATAATGGTGGCCAACCAAAGGTCTGTCCACCACACCTATGAAGCAGGCCTACCTCTGACTATAACTCTATTCTCCATAGGCAACTGGCTCTGGATCCCACTCTCATTTTTCCCCTGTATTGAGAATAGGATTAAAAAGGAGTACTAACTTTTAATTGACCTTAAGAGGAAAAGAAATACTGAAAAACACATGTAAAATGTACTTAGGGCCTCTTTTATTTCATATTTGGACTTTATATACCTAATTTGTGTTAAGTAGGAAATACCCCCATTAAGCCATTATGAACATATAATTCATTAGAATTTTGTGGTTGCAAACTCTAAAAAAGTTTATTATATGCAATCATCATTTTTGTAGTAAAAATAATTTAAAAATAGATATTTCTCCATTTTATAACTGTACTATACTTTTACTGGAAATTGCTGTGAGACATTTCTATTGTATATTCTAAGTGCAAGTATATAAAAGTTTATGTTTAAATCATATTTGTGGTTAAAGGAAATTCAGTCTACAATCACACTAATGTTGATTTATTTTACTGCTCATAGAGAAATGGATATTTTTTTAAATCATATACTTGATTTTGAACTACTGTGACTCAATGAAGTTTATTGTTTATATACTTTATGAACACGTTTCAGCATAAACTCATGATGATATTTAGAGTAGATGATAATAGTTGAGTAATTTTTAGCTCATTCTCATTTGTCTCATTCTTTAGCTTCAACTAAGTCAGAAGGCTCTTTTTATAAGAGTCATGTAAAATATTCTGTAAAAAATAATCACAAATATTTTTAAGCGCATTAAAATAGAAAAGCAAATTCAAACAAAACATGATAGTTGAAAAACACAAATGCAGATACAATTTTTATAGAAAGTAAGATTGTCAAAAGCTATCAAAGTGGGTGAAATATAAATCTAGCACATGAACATTATCTACTAGCTTCCAACTTACTATCCAATTATAAATCTGTCATTCACCATATGTCAGACTCCATGTATGGACATTTGTCTCTATGATGAGTCACTGCAGGGAGCTCGCAGTATCACCGTTACTTTATTTAATGAGGACCCTGTCCAGGTGTGCCTCCTCCTGTCAAGTTGTGTCCATATCATTCATTATTGTCAGCCTAGAGTCAAATCAATGGAGGCTGCAAGTTACGCAGCTATTTCTTTAGAATAGAATATATAACAAATGCTAAATTCTAGTAATGTATATAGAGAGACAAATCTTCCTCCAGGCTGTCTCCAGTAGATATTTTGCATATATTTAATACTGTCACTGAAAATTTACTTTTATCCAAAACATAATATCCCAGATTGTACCTAAACTACTAGGATATGTATATACATAAAATGATTAAATAATTTACAATATGACTCCTGCCCTAATTAAAAAGGTGTTTCTTCTCCATCTGACATCTCTTTACAGTTATAGCTCTAAAACCCCCCATAATGCAAGCCCATGATAGATTTCAGACTCATCTCTAGTTCTCATACATAACAAATATTCTAATAAATAAAGAAAAGCCATTTCTTTGTAATCCCTGTTATTGGGCTAAAACCTTGCAATTTTTTGATATAAAAATTCTTATTGTCTCTGGAACATATTTGCGGAACTCTTCCTAAATTGTAGACTAAAATAATTTAAGGGAAAAGAGAGCCTAAGAGTAAATTACTCTCTAAGCCACAAAGTTCTAAAAGTAACCAATCAGATTAAAGGAACACATATACCCCAATAATTCATGGTCTCTAACAGAATATTGATTACAAAGCATATAAAATCAATGTCTTATAAGCAAAATAATGTATTTACTACGTCATTTTCTCAATTGTTTTAGATTTTATGAAATCTCATGCCAAAACAATGCTCTGCCCTTGTCCTCCAAGAATTAAAGCTGAATCATTTGTGGAACATAATGAACAACATAAACTGATGAATAAAAACAGTTCCAGAGACAGAGAAACATCGATCAGACCATCAAACCTCAGGGAAGGTAGGGGAGGGTGGGGGTAAGGAGGAGAGATCAACCAAAGAACTTGTATGCATGCATATGGGCCTAACCAATGGACACAGACAACAGGGGGGTGAAGGCATGAGTTGGGGGGGATGGTGGGGTAATGGGGGAAGAAGGACGCATATGCAACACCTTAATCAATAAAGAAATTAAAAAAAAATAAAGAATATGGGTCAATGTGTACTATAAATTGACTGAAAACAGGGAATGAAATTGTCTTTTGAAAGAGTGTGAAATTCAGGCACATCATCTGAAATACCATAGCCTGAATTTTTTGTGTTTATTCATATACTCTGCTCAGAAATCAGAATAGTATGATTATGTATAAAAGGGGAATTCAACCTTCTAAAATTTCTTTTGGAAAGTGAGAGCCAGTGGGTGGACTTTTATAAAATTAGAAATCTTGAAGCTACTGAACTTAGAAAATAAACCTACTAAAGAATAAAAATGACTACTTTATAAGACAATGTTTATAAAATGCTGACTAATATGGAAACAATTTGCTCTGTAAAACTTTTACAGTATAAATAAAAAGAACAAAAATTGTAACTTAGATGTGTGACACGATGCCTGTTAATATTTAGAAGCACATTACCTATTAGGTATGAACTCTTACTGAATCCTTTCTTAGAAGATTGATCGTATTATCATACCAAAACTTGGTGGATTAACTTCACCTATTTTTTTATATTGTTCACATCTGTGGGTGGATTGGGCACTGGACAGTTTTGTAGATCTGTGCCAGGCTTGCTTGATCTCAGCTTGCCTCCTTCATGAATCTGTAGTCACAGGGCAGTTTGGCTGAGGGCGGGCCCCTCCAGGATAGCCTCACATGTCCCCTGGTTGGCTAGCTGTCTGCTGGGACAATGGGTGTCTCAGAGCCAATGGTCACCCCCCAAGTAGCGAGCCTGGGCTTTTTCTCAGAGTGGCCTGGCAGCAATCCAAGGGAATGAGCTGAAGCCTGCAAGGCCCCATGAGACATATGCCTCTTCCACTGGAGGCTGTTCGTCAACAGAAGCAAGAAAGACAGCCTGGGTTCAAAGAGCGGCAAAAGCACACGCGTTCCATTTCTTGATAGGAAAACCCCAAATTTCCCATTGCAAATATGAGTGATTACAGGGAAGGGACTTATTTCAACCATTTTTAAGCAATCTACCATCTTGCGCTATTTAATATTTATGTTGCTTTCTACATTTTGCAAAATTTATTGAAGTCAGCAGGCTATAGTTTATAGTCTACTCTGAAATTTTAAAACTGTCCATCTGACTTATATAATGCAGGAAAAGTGATACGGGTTACAAAATTAATATTTCCTGGCATTGTGTGGATTTATTTTAAATCAGAGTTTAACTTTTAACACATGAGTAAGAAAACACAAACACTAACCAGCATTTGAGAGTGACTGTAATAGTCTTCTATACACAAAGGGTACCTGCATCATCTCGCATCTGGAAGTTCACCTACAGCAGATAAAACTAAACATTTGTAAAAATATAATGATTTCATAAAGAACTAGGCTATATTACACATATATAAACTAGCAACCTGTAATTTTTTAAATTGATTTCAGAGAGATAAAGGGAGAGAGGTAGAAACATCAATAATGAGAATCATTCATCAGCTGCCTCCTGCACATCTCTCACTGGGGATTGAGCCTGCAACCCAGGCATGTGCCCTGACCGAGAATCAAATAAAGATCTCCTGGTTCAAGGGTCAATGCTCAATCACTAAGCAACACTGGCTGGATGAGACCTGTAAATTTAAAAAAGGGTTTTAGGGACATAGAAATTTATACCTTCATATAATGTTATATTATTTTCTAACCAAATATAGATGAAATTAAGCTTTACCATGATGAAAAATGTATATATTCTATAAGTTATTCTCATGACCAGGAATGGACTATTGAACAGTGAGTATGTGCTTGATAGTGAGGAAGAAGCTCTTATTCATTTCTTAGGGATTTTTCTTTATCAGGAAACACAAAGCAATTGAATTATAGGCAATTAAATGGACATATACTACATATTTTATGTATTAAAATGCTACTAAAAATAGCAACAGCTTTGTATTAGGCACTGTAACATTTCATATGGACTTCACAATACCACAATAAGGATAGAGAATATTTTTATCCACATTTATACAAAAGTAAATCAAGCCTCAAAGAAGTGCATTTTTTTTCTAAGTTCACATCCTATCTAGTAAAAGAGTAATATGTAAATTAACCATCACTTCACGACAAAGATGGCGGTGCCCACAGTGGCCAGGGCGGGACGCTGGTGGTGTCACGCTGGCGGCAGTGCCTTGGCAACTCAAGCCCAGCATCCGTGCCCTGGCTGCACGTAGGGAGGGATGGGGAGGGGCCTCAGGCTGGAAGCAGAAGCCGAGAGTGCAGGGAGCAACAGGAATGCTGGGAATCATGGTTCTGGTGGCGGACGCATTGCTTGATCTCCTAGACACTCGAGCAAAGTGAGCCTGGAGCAAGTTACTGTTGTGGATGGGGGATGGAGGGAAAGCAAAGGTGAGAGACATAAGTCAGAGTGTCAAGGAAAAATTAAAAGGAAGATATCCTACAACTTCTAGGAAATCTCCACCAGTGGAGTAAAGAAAAAAAAAAAGTTCTATTATTCTGTAGCACCAAACCAGACTGGGCTGGGGTCTCACACAATTCACTCATATGATTGCAAAGATAGACAGAAACTTCACTCTTTCATGTACCCAGGCAGAAACAATGCACGACATGCACGTTTTCACGGAAAAGGACTTAACAGCACCGTTTGCTATACACCCTTTGGTAAGTCACCTTTTTGGTGGCCATCTGTGTTAGGTAATTGCCATAATCAAGAGTAAAAATTAAAATTTTTCTATTGCTATGAAAAGCAGGTCCTTACAACTTGGAGCAAGGCAACTATCTATAATAATAAAAGTGTAATATGAGGGGCAATCAGGCAGGCGAGCAGTTAGGGGTGATTAGGCAGGCAGGCAGAGTGGTTAGGGGTGATCAGGCAGGCAGGCAGAGGCGATTAGGGGAGATGAGGCAGGCACACGAGCGGTTAGGGGCAATGAGGCAGGCAGTCAAAGTGGTTAGGGGCAATCAAGCAGGCCGCAGGCAAGCGTTAGGAGCCAGAGGTCTTGGATTGTTAGAGGGTGCAAACAGGGCTGAAGGACTGCCCTCCCCCGACCCCCCGCACGAATTTCATGCACCAGGCCTCTAATCGTTAATAATTGGTAATACCAGGATTGAAACTTTAGCAATCTGACCCTGAAGCTCTATTCTTAACTGTTATATCACTGCTTTGAATACTGCAGAATAATACTGGGGTACACTAATTAGTTTTTTTATATATTGGTCTAGGTTTGCCTATGCAGTATTCAAATTTGGCTAAAATAAAATGACTTAAAAAATACCTAGTGTGTACACAATTAATGTCTGCATTGACAGTGGACACATACATAAATACATTCTGAGGCAACTGGAATTCATATTCACATCCTTTTACTTCTTCTACTCTCTTTTCTATTTTAAAATACCTTCTGTCTATATATTGCATTTGGCATACATTTTTTCTGACCTACCTTCTACTGTATTGACTCATTGTGTCTATTTATTATACACATCCACTGAATTTTAAATATTTTCTCTTTTAAATTTATAATACGAATGTTTCTTTTTCAAATTGTTGTCATTATATATATATATATATATATATATATATATATATATATATATATATATATATTAGAGGCCTGGTGCATGAAATTCATGCACTGAGTGGGAGGGCAGGGTCCCTCAGCCCAGCCTGCACCCTCCACAATCCGGGACCCCTCGGGGATATCCGACTGCTGGATTGGGACTAAACCGGCAGTCAGACATCCCTTTGCAATCTGGGACAACTGGCTCCTAACTGCTTGCCTGCCTGCCTGTCTGATTGCCCCTAACCACTCTGCCTGCCTGCCTCATCATACCTAACCACTCGCCTGCCTGCCTGATTGCCCCTAACCACTCTGCCTGCCTACCTCATCGCCCCTAACCACTTGCCTGCCTGTCTGATCGCCCCTAACCACTGCTGCCTGCCTGATGCTCCTAACTGCTTGCCTGCCTGCCTGATTGCCCCTAACCACCTCTGCCTGCCTACCTCATTGCCCCTAACCACTTGTCTGCCTGTCTGATCGCCCCTAACCACTGCTACCTGCCTGATGCCCCTAACTGCTTGCCTGCCTGCCTGATTGCCCCTAACCACCTCTGCCTCAGCCCCCGCCACCACAGCTTCATCAGGAAAGACATCTGGAATGATGTCTGGAAGGTTGTTCGGCTGTCCGGTCTAATTAGCTTATTACACTTTTATTATTATAGATATATCTTTAATTTCATATTTTATGTTTCTAAACATAGCCTGGTGGTTTCATTTCATATCTGTTAAGCCTAATACCTCATACATGTACAGTTCTCTTCTTGTGTATGTTGTTTCTGCTGGTTCTTAATCATAGAGCATAGTTTTTTTTGTGTGTGTATATGTGATAATCTTTGAATCCGTGATGGACATTACATCTCAAAAATTATTTGAAGTAATTATTTGAGATATAAAATAAAGATACATTTCTCTAGATGAGTGTGCACTTGTTTCTACAAAGTTCCTAGAGACACTACTAATCCAGTGACTTATTATATTAAATTTAAACTTAATATCAGAAATTCACCCAGAGCTTTCATATTGTGTGGGTTTTTCTGTTATTCACTCTTGCATCAAGGGTTTACCCCTTAGCAGTCTAGTCTTGTTGTGGAGAGGGTTTCCTGACAGGCTCGCCACTTGCACAAGCCCTAGGATACTTCAATTCCACTTGTCCTCTGAGGCCATCAAACTATTATTTTTCCTTAATCTGCATCCACAGAATGGAATACTATGCTTTGGTAAAAAAGAAGAAATTCTTACCATTTGCAACAGCATGGATGGAACTGGAGAGCATTATGCTAAGCGAAATAAGTCAGTCAGAGAAAAATAAATATCACATGATCTCACTCATTTGCGGAAGACAATGAACAAATAAATTGATGAACAAAAACAGATTCAGAGACAGAGAGGCATCATTCAGACCATCAAACCTCAGAGGGAAGGTAGGGGAAGGTGGGGGTAAGAGGGAGAGATCAACCAAAGGACTTGTATGCATGCATATAAGGCTAAGCAATGGGCACAGACACCAGGGGGTGAGGGCATGAGTGGGGGGTGGGTGGGCAATAAGGGGATAAGGACACATATGTAATACCTTAATCAATAAAGAAAGAAAAAAAAAAGATAGAAAAAAAGCCTTTGGAGCAAAATGTGGTATTTGTTCTTGTTTCTAGTATTCCTTAACTTTTCACCTTAACTTCGTAAATCTTTACTGTCTTACCATTATTGTCATATTTTTTAAGATTTTCACAATTAGTTAACCAAGGATTTATCATGGTTTGTTTTTTAGTAATTTTAGTTGGTAAATAATTTTAATTACCTAATCTGCCATTTCAGTAATTGGAAATTTCTGACTCATATACTGACCAAGAGACATATTGAAAGGAGAAAAGAATTAGACGCCTGATCTGTGTGAAAGGGGAGAATGGGACTAGTGCCAGAGAGGAAAAGAGAGAGTGAAGGAGACTGGAGACTCCAATGACAGATGTAGACAACTTCATACTTTTAATAATTAACTTCATCTATGCTTTGGAATGAATTCTCCTTGGATTTAAATATTTATAGAATTACTGTCTTGTTTTAAAAATGTGAATGTTAAATGGTACTCTACAGTTACATGATGAATTAATTATACTTAAACTAATTGAATGTCTTATTTAGAAGGATATTCATGGTTAGTTGAGATAATAAGTATTCTATTTGTCTGTTAACAACCAAATCTTTTTATTTGTAATATTCATGGATTTAAATTGGGCACATTTCAGATCTTGTTTTCTGTTTAGGTCTAAGAGCAATGAAAGTACATCTGTTTAGAAATACAGAGCAGGATGACCAAATTTTTATGACACATCCAGTGGCCTTTTAATAAATTACTTAATACTTGTTTTAACTTATGGATTTTTATATTCCTATAAGCTATTAATAAAAAAGAAATATTATAGAGAGTTGAACTAACATTAAATACAAGGATGTGAAATATATTTAAAGAACATTCTCCTTTTATGACCTCTGGTAGAGGTTAAGAAGACTAAGAAAGTATGATTGTCTTTCTGCTCTCAATAAATGGGACATAAAAAGTTCTGATTGATCAAATAATATTTTAAATATAAGAACAATAACCTCAGCGAAGTAGCAGCATTAACCTGTGTGAGCAGCACAGTTCTGACATGAACAGAACCAAACAAAAGCCAGGCAAGTGCCCTGCCTCAACACAGAACTAAGTGGAAGGGTGGCTTTTTGATGCCATCAACATTTAGCTTCAGAACTATTTTACGACTCCAGAAAAACTTGACTACTAGTAAACTCACACATGATTGATTTATTATGGGTATTTAATTATATTATTATTAGACTAAAGGCCCGGTGCATGGATTTGTGCAACAGTGGGGTCCCTCAGTCTGGCCTGAGCCCTCTCGCAATCTGGGACCCCTTGGGGGATGTCGAACTGCTGCAGGCCAGACAGGATCGGGCCGAAACCAGCAGTCCAACATCCCTCAAGGGATGTAGTAGTGCGAGAAGCAGCAGGTGGCCAAGGAGGAGCCCGAGCCTGGGCCTGGCCTGGCACGGCACAGCTCCTGCTCATCCTGGCCCTGCTGCCCCTGCTGCCCCCGCCTCTTGGTAGCGTTGCCATGGAGGTGGGAGAGGCTCGCGCAGTGGCAGCTGCTCTTGTCAACTGTGAGTCCCGCATCTGTCACCTGTCGGTCAACTGAGTGGCGCTCCTGCTGTGGGAGCACATTGACCACCAGGGGGCAGCTCCTGCATTGAGCGTCTGCCCCTGGTGGCCAGTGCATGTCATAGCAACCGGTTGACAGGTTGTTCGGTCACTTGGGCTTTTATATATATATAGATAGGTTTTAAAAACAGGATAAATATACCCTTGGCTAGATATACAGTGAGCACTGTGAGAGCACCTGGCACCACACTTGCTGATACCGTGTACCCTTTGCGCTGCAAGAGAAAACAGTGGCATGGGCTCCGAAAAGAAGTTTGGGGTATGAGCTTAGAGACATTTCCTATACTAAACCCTCTAGTCTTTCCCTCCCGTGATCTTGTTTCATTGCTATGGAAGAATAATGCACATCGGCTTTATACTGTATAGAAAAGCAGCTCAGGTTTGGGTTCAGGTTGTAGATTTTTCAAAAGCACAAAGAAGTAAGGTTAGAATTCTCAGAGCAAGGATCCAGCATAGACATGCCAGGAAAGACTCCTTGGTCCTGCTGGGAAGCATATGTGGACTCAATATCATGCAGTGGTAAAGAATGCCAAATCAGGGTTGGAATGCTGGCCTTGCATTCATAAGCTATTTGATCATGGGCAGGTAGTGAACCTGGCCTTAATTCCATCAACAGAATAATAAAAATAATACCCACTTCATAATTTATCTGTTGTTATTGCTTGTTGCTTTCTTTAGAATAATGCCTAGTGTATACAGCAAGTGCTTCAGTAAATGTGACGTATACACAAGGATACACGAGAGGCAACCCTAAGTACAAAATGATTGTCCTAACACCAAAGTCTGGAAGCCATGGAAAATGCAATTTCTGTTAGCCCACTTTTCCTTACTTAAGATATATTCTGCTATATTTTTATTAAAATTATGAAGCTGGGCTATATTGCTAAACTAAAATTTAATCGGAATGTGTTCCCTTAATGGTTTTTTATTCCAAAATTGGTGATATATATGAAGAACTATAATTAAAATAATTCAGGTTACAATTACACTGCAATGAAAGAAACAAAAGCTTCTTGAACACACATTAATTGGAGCAATAAGAAATAATTGTATTTAGGTAGAGTTTCTTTTTACTACTTCCAAAGTCATTCTCTAGTAATATAACCACAAAAACTGTTTCCTGAAATGGCTTAATTCAGAGATGTCTGAAACACTGATTGATTGTTCTGTATAAGAAATAATAGATTCCATTTTTGTACCACCTCTTTAAAATAAGTTTCTTTTGTTTCCGTTAAGAGAGAAAATTTTAATGGGTCAAAATATTCTTTGAAGTGCCTGGAAATGCCTGCAGTGTATTTATTGAAAGCTGATGAACTGATTTAATTACATATATCTCATTTTTAGCTGAAGAACCAATTCCCAGAGTCCTAAATTCTCAAAGCTGGATAGGAACATTTTCTCCTTTAGCCCTCCTTCTAACCAAGCCCTTTGCCCTGTAATTTTTTTAGCAACTTTCAGTTGTGGGCAGGATGGCATTCTCTCCCCCTTGATGCTGGGCTCAGCCAAGTGTCTTGTTTGTTTTGGTCAATGAGTGCAATCAGATAAAATGCAAACAGAAGCTTAAAATAGGTGGGTGAAGTAGGGCTCACAGTTTGGGGACTCTGCTGTCTCCACAAAGCCTTATCAGTCTGGGGAGGAGGAGAGAAAGGGGGAACTAAGCTGAGTCTTCCCGGTTCTCCAACCAGAAGACAGCTTAGGTCAGTCTACAATCACTGACCCCCAGCCTGTGAATCACAGTTGCCTATCCAGCCCTCAGCAAGCCCTAGAATTGTAAGTGTAGTGTATGCCACAAATTTTATGATGGTTTGTTTTTCACAATTACTGTAGTAACATCTGATACATTATAGCCAAATACCCACCTATTTTCATTAGGCAGGTATGGCCATCTGAAATAATTTTATAACATGAATTATCCAAATTAACCTAGGGAATGTTAGCAGACCCACAAGCTTGTTAAGTCATGGAGAAAATAATACAAAATTCTGCAAAGATTTGTGTTTTCATAAAGGTTACTTCATTGACTGATTCTACTAAGTACTGCAAGGTATGATATTCAAGGCTCAAGCAACAGAATTGGGATACATAATGGCTTTTAACTTATATATTCTGTCATAACATACCTATACAATATCAATACATAATGGCTTTTAACTTATATATTCTGTTATAACATACCTGATATTATTTCTGTATTTTTATTGATTTCATAGAGGAAGGAAGAGAGAGATAGAAACATCAATGATGAGAGAGAATCATTGATGGCTGCCTCCTGCACAACCCCTACTGGGGATGGAGCCCACAACCCGGGCATCTGTCCTGACCTGGAATCAAACCGTGACCTTCTAGTTAGTTCACAGGTCAATGCTCACCACTGAGCCACACTAGCCAGGCTTATTTCTGTACTTTGAAATTAGACACAAAGACATTCTTGCATTCAAATTTCACATATCAAGTATGTGTAAAAATCAAAAGGTTATTATAGCCAGAACTAATAAAGCACTTCAATGTGCAGGGGCAATTTTCCTCTCTACATATGGGTCATGTGCCTTCACCTAGTGCTTTACCAAGGACACACAGACATTTCTCCATAGTATGTTAAACTTAAAACACAGCTTTTTATTACTATTTATGCAGAGCACATCATGCATGTAGAAGAGAAGGCTACTTGTCAAGTGTGATTTAGGAACCTGACAATGCCCGAGACTGGGCCTGAATATCTCTCACTGTCTTCTTGTAAAGCTTGAAATTATACCTGTCAGAGTCACTCCTATGGGTAAAATCACTGTTCTTTAAAAATTCCTTAACAATATTTCTATGAGAAATAATATGAGCTGTTTAGCCCCTGCATATTAACAAGCATCTCTTCTATCACTTTGGGTGCTCAGTGGATGAATGACCTCCCCAAAGGTGCCTACATGCACACCCGGAACCTGGGAATAAGGTAGGGTACAGGACAGAGCTGAATTACGGCAGCATATGTAAGTTTCTAATCAGCTGACCTCAACAGAGAGATGATCGTATTTACTTAGCTGTGCCCAATATAATTACAAAGCAGAAGAGTCAGGATCAGAGCAAAGCAATGTAAGAGACTCAAGTAGTCATTGCTGGCTTTGAAGATCAAATCCAACAGGCCTCTAGCAGATGGAAATGGCAAGAATGTGGTCTCCCTGAGGACCTGCAGAAAGAACCGTGGCTCTGTCAACACCTTCATTTTAGCCAGTAAGACCCATTTTGGAATTCCGACCTCCAGAAATGCAAGATTATAAATGTGTGTTGCTTCAAGCCACTAAGGTTGTGGTAATTATTTAGCAGCAGTATGAAACTAATATACATGGGGAAAGGAAAGGGAAATAAAAACTGAGGGAATGGTTCACAGTTTATGTAACAGTTGGCAGAGGTGTGTGAGAGGGTATATGACTTCGGCAGAAATCTGAGGAAAGGTCTGAACTGTTGTTGCCTGGCTCAAGACCAAACACAGAAAGGACTTAACATGGCTTTGGGTGGCTATTTCATGAAGTATTTTTAGGAAGATGAACAAAGAAAGAAGCAAAGGCTGTTCTGAAAGGGTAAGAAGTATGACTGAATGAGTTGAAAATATAAAAGAACAATTATACTTAGTAGGCAGCATTGTGGGAAAAGAAACAAATCACACTTATGCACACACAAAAAGACAAACACATACACACGCCAGGTTTCTAAATATACTGATTACACTAGCTGTGCATTTATTTTTTTAAGGCTATAATATACTTGTATAATCCAAGAAGTCTAGCAGTGTTTACATTTTGTATTATTATGAGATAATTAATCTACAAAATAACTCTAAAAGTGGATATTATTATGCTTCTGATCTTTTAGATTATGATATTAAGATCAGGAAGGTAGAAGAATTCTTCCAAGGTCTCACAATAGTTAACTGGGAAAGCCAGGCTTCAAGTCCAGGTTTGAGGACAGCTCTGGTTTATACAAGGGAGTCTAATTATGGAAACTATGGAGCTCCCACGTGTCCATAGATAGAAATTGGTAGGCCTGGGATATTAAACAAAAACTCTCCAGACTATTTATTCAATCTTAATAAATACAATTTATCACTGTCCACTAGGAATTGTAAATATATGAAGATAGACACATAGTAATAAGTTATGTCCATAGCAGAGATTAAATAGCACAGGAGAATAACTATATTATTGAAACTTGGTAGATGAAAATTTTCTCAGATAGCTATTTAATGACAGACATTATGAACTCTTCTTCTTTTCCCAAAATATGGTAAAATAAGCAAATGAATGCCTTAATTTACATGACATCATTGACTATTCTGATAGCAAATGTTTACACTGTGCTTAGAAGTGCAGAACAAATATTTGATAATGGTCCTAAATCCATTTAACCATTGATCGGGTTCACTTTTTTGTCCCTAGCTCCATTACTCTGTTTCAAAGGTCATTCACTGAATAACCTCATGCCAAAAATACCCCACAGAAACTCAGCTCTGGTCTCCCTCAGTCAAAGGTAGGTAAACCATTCACAGAGAACCTGGCTTGTTTCCTCCTTGACACCTAAAGACATTGGGGAGTGCATCCTTGTTTCCACTTGGCAAACTGGGATTACCATGAAATTTGTCAGAAATATTATGTGCATTATGTTTTTCTCTTCTTTTCCAATGCTCATGAAAGAGGAACATGGACAAAATGAAAAGTGTCCAATGAAAAGACAGAACAATTATTAAAGTGGGATGATTTATGAACAAAAATTAAAGGAAATGAATCTAGTCCAGCACAAGAAAGGCTGAGAGAAGAGTAATTGTTTTCAAGTATGCAGTAAATAGTTATTATGTAAATACTAATCAGCTAACATCAATAGACATACTGGCAGATCTTTAGTGGTTCCTTGTTTTAGTATCCTATATAATAAAAGCCTAATATGCCAAGTGTCCAGTTGGACATTCAACCAATCAAAGTGTAATATGCTAATGATATGCTAAGGCTGCTCAACCACTTGCTATGACGTGCACTGTCCACCAGGGGGCAGACACTCCAACCGGTAGGTTAGCTTGCTGCTGGGGTCTGGCCAATCGGGAATGCGTGAGATGGGCCAGACACGCCCTGGAGCTCTCCCGCGGTCCCTCCCCTGCTGGCCAACCTCCTGCGTCCCTCACCAGCCCCGATCATGCACTGGTGGGGTCCCTCAGCCTGGCCTGCACCCTCTCACAATCTGGGACCCCTCGGGGGATATTGGAGAGCTGGTTTCGGCCTGATCCGCAGGCCAGTTCAAGGGACCCCACTGGTGCACGAATTCATGCACCGGGCCTCTAGTAAAAATATATTAGTACTACAGAAGGAAATTTACCTTCACTACTCCCCCCCACCCCCCATTTTAGCATGCTTATAAACAGAGAACAAGGTAATGACGCTTTGAGGCACTGAGGGAAGGGATTGGCAGGGTGCTCAGGCAGAAGAAAGGCCTGAGGATATCAACTGTATCAGGTAGAATAGCTTTGGCTGCACCTCAATATAACGGCATAAGTAATGACAATACTTTCTTACATAACCAGAATGCAGGGTAGCTACAAAGCTGTTGGATTCTGTAGAACAGAAATATCATCAAGGCCCCATTTCCCTCCTATCTCTCTGTTCTGCTGTTCTCTGCATGTAGCTTAGCTTCTTTAAAGATTGTCAATGGCTGCTGTATTCCCAGGCATCACATTCAGATGTTTCTTAAGCAGCAGAAAGGGGGACTACTTCTTTGGTGTTTTTTATTCTTAAGACCTTCAAAAACGTGCACCTACTTATCGGTCAGAATTACATTGCATGCCCACATCTAAGTCAATCAATGGCAAGAAAAAAGCAAGTACTATTATTGATTTATACTTACCCTGAGTCACCTTCTATGCAAGTTGTGCAGTAGAGGATAGATTCCCCAAGTTTTTACTTGTCTGTTAGAAAGCAGAGATAGTTATAACCTTAAAAACATGAACATTGTCTAAGTAGTTACGTATAAACAGAAAATATGGATAAATTGGTGGCTGTAAGATACACCTTTCTTCTTGTTGGACATATCTTTTAATAAAATTTAGAGATCTTTTATTTTTTAAAAAATATATTTTTTAATTGATTTCAGAGGAAGGAAGAGGGAGTTAGAAACATCAATGATGAGAGATAATTATTGACAGGCTTCCTCCTACACACCCCACATTGGGGATGGAGCCTGAAATTCTGGCCTATGACCTGATCAGAATCAAACAATGATCTCCTGGTTCATAGGTTGACGTTCAACCACTGAGCAACACCGGCTGGGCGAGATTTCTTAAATTCAATTCTTATTAGGTGACAGGCAATGCTCTAGTTATTACACCTGCTTTAAGTCACTTAATACTCACCATTACCATGTACCATTATTATCTGTTTCACAAGCAGATACTTGAAACATGGAGAAGTTAAGTTGATTGAAGCCACACATTAATCAATACCAGAACCAGGATTTGAGCCCAAGTTTTTTGGTTCCGAAGCCAAAGACTTTTAAAGACTCACTTTGTTATATATCAAGTAGCATATAGGTATATTTATTTACTAGTCATATTTTGTGTAGGATTTCAATTAAATAGTTGAGAAGAGGAAGATCCTTTGGTTTTCAAAGTTTGAAGTAAGGCTTATTTTGGACTAATATTTTTGTTTCCGAAGGTTAAAAAACATGTAGAAAATGTAAGAAATGTTTGTTAGAGGACATTAAAGACTGAACAAGATAGTGAAGAATTGCTGATCTAGGATCTAGACAACATCCTAGAGAGGAATTTTGGCATTTATGAACTTTATTCCCTTTAGGGTATAATCTGACCCCAGAGTTGGTAGCTCTGAGGATGAGAAACCTAGAAGCCCATTTGAAAGCCTCACTGGACACCAGGGATAAGGATGGGTGTCCAGGGCCTAGCGGGACATGTATGGCTCCAGTGGCACCAGAAAGACTGCACCCTGAGAGTTAAGTAAAACAAGAAATCACACAAAAATTCTCAGGGAATTCATTTTAGTTGTAATCTCCAACTCCTGAAATTGGATGAAGAAGATCCTAGAGTGCTAATGTTGCAAGGTACCTGGCGCAAGCAAAGGCAAAATTCTGGAATAAGATGCCATTCTACTTAGATATAAAATCAAATTGTTTCTATACTAATTTTTAAAATACAATGGTGAGAAAACTACAAAAAATAAGCAGGCAAATAAGGAGTAAGCTGACATAAAATAGAAGGAGCAGAAACCACAGATAATGGAAACAAATACACAGGAGAGCAGATAGTCACTGATATTAGGAACACAGTAGATAGGATCAAGGCAGATTAGTATGAATTTATCCATTTTCCATAGCTGCATAACAAATTACCACCAATTTGTGGCTTTAAAATAGCACCCAATTATGTTCTTATAGCTCTTAGTTCAGAAGTCTGGGTATAGCATGACTCAAAAGGGTCTTCTGCTTAGTCTCCAAAGACCAAAATCAAGGTGTGGCTGGGTTGTGGTCCTTCCTGGAAGTGTTGGGATGAATTCACTTCCATACTCATTCAGACTGTTGGTCCAAATTCCATTCCTTGTGACTGTAGGACTGAGGACCCCGTTTCCTTGCTAGTTGTCAGACAGGTGCTGCCCTAAAATGCTAAAGGACTCTGTCTGGCCCATGTGGATCCGTACAATTCAGAGCTAGCAAGAGCAGGTCAAATCTTTTCCATATTTCAAATCACTCAACTTCCTCTTTAGTAGCATCTATCTTCTGCCTAACCTTTCCTGTCTCCTTCAGGGAAAGTTTTCTGCTTTTAAGGGCTCATGTGATTCAATTGGGCCAACCAGATAATGCTGGATAATCTCTTTATGTTAAGGTCCGTAACTTCCTTCCCATCTTCAAAGTCCCATTTGCTGGGTAATAATGTAAAGCATTCACAGGTGCTAGGGATAAAGGCATGGACATTTCAGAAAACATCCATCCTATTACAACAACTGAAGGGAGAATTATTTTCAGTAGAAAATATGAACATGAAATTTTAGAAAGACAAGAGGATGAAAATATGAATCAGGGTTACATGGCATACAGTAGAGAGTATAACAAACATTTCATTAGGTTCCTACAAGAAAAGGAAAGGGAAGCAATCTCTGAGAACATGGTGTTTGAGAATTTTCCACACCAGGAAAAGCCATCAAGACTACGCTTAACCCAAAGCAAAGGAAAGCGAAGGAAAACCATGTGTAGGCACCATGCAGTAAGACTGAAAACAGAGATATTTCTAAAAGGAGGAAAAGGAATAAGAGATTTATATTTAGGGACAACAATAATAAAGACTGTTGATTTCTCAGCATAAAAAAATAACTGAAGTGAGTAAAACAACTGCCAATCTGATTTCCAAACAGCAAAAATCTTCAAAAATGAAGATGTATATCTCTTTTAAAAAAGGCTAAATAACTAAAGCCTGATACTTGATATGAAGTTGATTTGCAGTATAATTCTTTTACACTAGGCCAAATCCATTTATTAAAAAAGAAGAAAGACTAAGGAAATTACAAAAAGATAAGAGAATAAGTGAATAAGAGAAAATTAATATGAAATAAACTTAACAAAGCCTAAAGTTGATTCTTGAAAGGATTAAGTAAATTAAATACATTATTGATAAAACTGAACAACAGAAACAAAGAAATGCACAAACAATAAACTTGAGCAATAAAAGTCAGGAGATCAATATAGTTTCTACAGATATTTAAAATATAAAACAAGGATATTATGAACAACTTTAAGCCAGTAAATTTGAAAGGGTAGAGGCTACACTCCAAGGCCTAGTAAAAAACTTACCCTATCAAAATTCAAAGACAAAAAGAGAAAAAATGCATATCATATACTTGTATAAAATATTAAATTTTAGTTATAAGCCATTTCTCAAAGATAACTTCAAGCCTTCAAACTCATGTGGCTTCACCAAAAAATTCTATCACACATTTAAGAAAAACATATTGCTTATTTTATACTTATTTCCAGAAAATAGAGAAAGGGAAACACTTTTTAATCCATTTTATAAGGCAAGAAAAACTTCAATATAAAAATTTCTTAAGGATATGAAAATAAGGTAATACTCAGACAAATTTCTCTGTAGACCTAGATTCAAAAATCCTAAAGAAAATATCAAATGCTGAAAAGATAAAAGTTTTATTTAGGGAAATCAGTTACATTTCTAAAACTGATAACAAACAGAAATAAAAACAAATATACCTCTTATAAGTGGGATAAATTAATATGGAAATATAGTATATGCCATAATCATTGCCTGAAATAGTTAATATTTAAAGATGTCAATTGTTCCTGAACTGTTTTCTGCAGGAATAACAATTCCACTGACAGTACTAAAAGGTTTTTTTGTTTATTTTGAGTGACTATTGCCATGCTGATCTTGATATGATTATGGAAATACAAAGGGTGAAGAGTAGCCAAAATATTCAGAAAAAAAAATATGAAGGAGGATTGGCTATAAATGATATTGAGATTTATTTTAAAACTCCAGTAATTTATAAGTGTGTATTGGCCCAGAGAATGACAAGGAGAGGTAGTAAAATAAATCACAGGAATAGACAAATGGACATGTAAACATAATGCAGCATTGTACAATAGTTAGGAAAGACAAATCTTCACAAATTTTTAAATGCTATATTGACAAATTAGATACTTCTTACCCTTTACCCCCAAAGATAAAAGAAGAGGAAAAACATAAACTTGAACCCAACTTTACATTCTAAAAATAATCAATTTTAGGTGGCTTTAGATCTAATATAAAAGCAATACAAATCACTTAAAATATAATGTAGGAGAATATCTTTATGATATAGATTCAAAAATATTTTTTAAAGACAGATACAAAGTTACCAACCAGAAACAAAAGTGTGATTAATTATACTATATTAAAATATGAATTTATATTTATTTTTTAAGTAAATTGTTGAGTGTACACTTCTATATGGCATTTTATTTATATACATTTCTGTATTGCCATCTATCACAATATACAGGAACACAAAAATAGATGAAAATGAATTTAAGTCACAGTAGAGGTTTGTTTTACAACTGTGGAATGCTATATCAAACACCTTTAAAACTCACAAAGTTACTTTCTAGTGAGTATTGGTTCTCCATCCTTGAAGTAATTACATATAGAAAATGCACTCCTTTTTTTTATCTGATCCATTTTAGGATTATTTAAATCAAGTTGATTGAACCTTCCCATATGTTCTAGATTAAAGGAATATTTTTCTTTAACAGATGTCAAAACCTCTCCAATTAGACATTTATTATTTAACTTTTGTTTTGACTCCATTTCCTCAGCAATTATATAGCCTAATACTCATATTTTTATTCCACTGATAGGAACAGGTCATTTTATCTACAACTTACTGATTTTACACCATCACTATGTGATTTTAATAAATCCTGTCAGAACTTTCTGTCCCTCATTTTGAAAATGTCCCTCTATGAAGGAGTAGGTGCCAGCATTGATTTGTCTGTTATTCTGGAAGGATTTTCCCCTCTACTGTATTCCTTATGCTTATAGCAATTGTTGCTACCCAGCTAAAATGGCAGTAGCTTTTACATGAACAACTTATTTGGCATTCAAGTTATATTAATGTAAAGTAAATATATGGTGGCAAAGTTATAGATATAGGGGACTCAGTAAAGAATCACAGTGTTGGCATGAAGTTGTCTGAATGGTACACATGGTCTGCTAAGGGAACGATATGGGGGGCCAGTGACCCTTCTTACCATTTGAAGATACACTCTTAGTTAGGGAACATCCATAAGAGACTTTTAGTGGAAAGCCTAGAAGAAGAAGCACACCTACACATAGAAAATTTAATGAGCTTGAGTTGGTGTTCGCCACCATAAACCAGTGAACAGGCACTTGTGAACAAGACCAGGCTCTTGTAAAAAAGACCCTATAGAAACAGTGGTTTGGGGGTTGTTGACACCTACAGTTAATAGTATTTGGGGATAATGAAAAGTCTGAAAACACATACTTGAGTGAAACTTGACATTAGTGAAATTTCACCCTCAATTACTTTAGAATAATAAAAAGACCAAAATAGAATGTTATTGACTTAAATGTAAGTCCCATACTATTATATTAGGGCTTGCATAACAGGATACTAGTATATTCATGTGCACTTAATGGTGGGGACACATTCTGAGAAATATATTGCTAGGTGACTTCCTCTTTGTGCAAACATCATTGAGTGTACTGACACAAATCAGGATGGTATAGCCTACTACCATCTTCATTAGGTTCCAGACTTTTATGCAACTGGCAGCACAGTAGGTGTGTTTACACCAGCAGCACCACACATAAATAATGAGTTGCCCTACAATGTTATGATGGTTATGACATCACTAGGCCATATGACTCTTTCAACTCCATTATAATCTTACTAGCGACCCGGTGCATGAAATTTGTGCATGGGGGGGGGGGGGTGTTTCCTCAGCCCAGCCGGCACCCTCTCCAATCGGGAACCCCTTGGGGGATATCTAACTGCCAGTTTAGGCCCGATTGTGGGATCGGGCCTAAACCGGCAGTTGGACATCCCTCTCGCAATCTGGGACCGCTGGCTCCTAACCACTCACCTGCCTGCCTTCCTGATCTCCCTTAACTGCCTCTGCCTGCCTGCCTGATTGCCCGTAACCCCTCTGCCTGCCTGGCTGATTGCCCCTAACCTCTCTGTCTCCCTGCCTGATCGCCCCAACTGCAGCTGCCTGCCTGCCTGATAGCCCCTAACTGCCCTCCCTTGCTGGTTTGATTTTGTCCCCAACTGCTCTCCCCTGCTGGCCTGATCTTGCCCCCAAATGCCCTCCCATGCTGGACTGGTTGCCCCCAACTGCCCTCTCCTGCCGGCCCAATCTTGCCCCCAATGGCCCTTCCCTGCCAGCCTGATCTCACCCCCAACTGCCCTGCCCTGCCGGCCTGATCTCGCCCCCAACGGCCCTCCCCTTCCAGCCTGATCTCACCCCTAACTGCTCTCCCCTTCCAACCTGATTACCCCTAACTGCCCTCCCCTGCCAGCCTGATCTCACCCCCGATGGCCCTCCCCTGCCAGCCTGATCTCACCCCCAACTGCCCTCTCTGCCTCGGCCTCCACCACCATGGCTTTTGTCCGGAAGGAAGTCGGATGTCTGGAAGATGGCCAGTCGATCTGGTCTAATTAGCATGTTACCTTTTTATTAGTATAGATAAATTATTTAGGCTAGGATAGGATTGTTTAAATGGGGTGGGGGAGCCTTTTTCAGCAGGAGGAGATGCTCTTGGCAGACAAAAATATATAATTCCTATATCTGGACTGATAGCCAGCCATAT
Source organism: Plecotus auritus (assembly GCF_963455305.1). Taxonomy (NCBI): domain Eukaryota; kingdom Metazoa; phylum Chordata; class Mammalia; order Chiroptera; family Vespertilionidae; genus Plecotus; species Plecotus auritus. The sequence goes on from NC_137773.1 coordinate 74,336,915, forward strand.
GCATTATACTGCCAAACTGGTCATTAAAAAATTGAACCGCTTTCTTACACCTTACACCCAAAAGCTGTTGCCCTTAAAACCACTCCTCAGCCCCCACCTTAGGTTCTGCCTTCACAGTTCACCCAGAGTAGGTTCTGATTGGTCAGTTTCTATGCCAGTCAGCGTCAAAAGCTCCGCCTCCTAGGCAGCCATTGGCTCCTCACAGTTCACCCAGATTTGGTTCTGACTGGTTGGTTTCTATGCCAGTCAGCATCTCTGGGCCTATCTCCAGGCCTGATCAGAGAGGCAGGGCTGATCAGCAGCCCCCACAGAGGCCAAGACAGAAAGAGAGAGGCAAGGGCTGATCATCAGCTACCATGGATGCTACAGATCAGACCCTGCCGTGGATGCTACAGATCAGACCCTGCTTCTCTCTCCAGGCCTCTCTCCGGGTTTGATCCACAGCCCCCTTGGCAGTCAGTGCTGTGTCACCATGCCCGCAGCAGCAGCAGTCAGTGCTGGGTTGCTGCAGGACTGACTTCTGGTCAGTCAAGGCTTTGGTCGTTACGGACTCTGGGTTTTTATATATTAGGAGATGGGACCACTGTCATATATGTGGTCAGTTTTTGACCAAAATATCCTATCTGCCCATGACTATGCAATAGACTGGGTGACTTAACCAAAAGAAATTTATTTTCTCACAGTTTTGGAGGCTGGAAGTCCATGAACATGAACTGTTAGGGTTAGTTTCTAGTGAGAACTCTCTCCTTCATTTAAAGACAGCTACCCTCTCTCTGTCTCCTCACATAGCTTCTCTGTGCCTGTATGAAGAGACAAATCTCTCGTTTCTTATTCTCCTTTTAGCAGGCCACCAGCTCTATTGGACTAGGGCTCTACCTTTATGACTTCATGTAACCTTAAATATCTCCTTAAAGGTCCTATCTCTAAATGCACTGTCACACTGAAGTTTAGGATTTCAACATATAAATTTTGGAGTGACAAAATACAGTCCATAACACTTAGAAAAAAGAATAACAAGAATTATTTATCCCCTAAAATCTGATATGCATTTGAATATGATGCATATGCTAATATATTTCAATTTTTATTAATATAAAAAGTTTTCAAGTTTTTTTTTTGTATATGCTTACTAAAAAAAAGTTCAATGAAAATATTTCCCAAGCAGTAATGTCTGCAGATAAAAAAAAGGACCATTTGTCATCAACTGGCTATTAACAGAAGGTTGTCACAGGGTTTCCAACCACAAACTGGACTCAGAGAAATATTAGAAGCAATGCATGAGTTTTTCTTTCCCGAATTGAATGACAGTTTTATTATGTGACTCAGCTGCAGTCAATATGCTTTGGTTCACCACATATCACTGGATTTATTGTCTCTTTTTTTTGGCTTTTTAATCTATGGATATGACAACTACTGATCATATTTTCAGTGTAATCAAACCTGGCATTTTACTGAAGGCCAAGTAGTTTAAAAATATTGTGCTTTAATGTCAAATTTTAAAGCTTATATTAAATATGAGCAAATTAAAACACTGTTTCAAAGCTGTATGGAAAGCTGTTCTATGGGGAAGATGAGTAAAAATTACAATTCTTGATAAATTATGATCACATAGATTTTAAAACTTTTATTTATTTTATAAAATGTTAAGAAATTCCTAACATATCAAAGATATAACTAGATAAATATTTTGAGTTGTTTATAATTTCACTTTTATATAAAACATTAATAACCAAGTTCCTTGGAAGACTTTGGCACAATAAACAATTTTTCTATGGCCACTTTTTATGCTTATCTTTTTATATTTTAATTAATAATTTTCTTATATCAGTTCTTGGAAATAGGATTAGTCTAAAGACTATTTTGGAGACTTATTACTGATAAATATTATCAAGATTTTCTTTAGAATTATACTAGTTTTAAAACCTGTCAGTATTATATGAGAGTATATTTTCAACACCAAAAAGTATACAGGGATTTAACTATTTTGGTTGACAGTAGATAAAAATCATTCATTGAAATTCGTAGTCTTCTCTTTTATGGATAGAAATTTTAATGATGCTTTGATTTTTTCTTTTTCTCTTGAAATGAAATATCACTTATATATCATCTAGCTTTATATTCCACTAGAGTCCTGGTGCATGAAGTTCATGCACGGGGGTGGTGTGTCCCTCAGCCCAGCCTGCACCCTCTCCAATCTGGGACCCCTCAAGGGATGTCCGACTGCCCGTTTAGGTTCGATCCCCCAGGGATCAGGCCTAAATGGGCAGTAGGACATCCCTCTCACAATCCAGGACTGCTGGCTCCCAACTGCTCACCTGCCTACCTGCCTGATTGCCCCTAACCACTTCTGCCTGCCAGCCTGATTACCCCTAACAAGTCCCCTGACAGCCTGATCAATGCCTAACTGCTGCCCTGCTGGCCTGTTTGCCCCTAACTGCCCTCCCCTGCCAGCCTGATTGCCCTTAACTTCCCTCCCCTGCAGGCCTGCTCGCCCCTAACTGTTCTCCCCTACAGGCCTGGTTGCCCCCAACTGTCCTCCCCTGCAGGTCTGGTTGACCCCGAATGCCCTCCCTTGAAGGCCTGGTCCCTCCCAACTGCCCTCCCCTGCTGGCCTGATCACCCACAACTGCCCTCCCCTGCTGGCCATCTTGTGTCCACATGGGGGTGGCCATCTTTGACCATATGGGGGTAGCCATCTTGTGTGTTGGACTAATGGTCAATTTGCATATTACCTCTTTATTATATAGGATGTGTTGGTCATACTCTTATTTTGTACTATAAGCCACTTATTGTTCTACAAAACATTTCACTATATGGTAGGACAAATTTCTATTATTTTTTCAATATGGCTGCTTCACCATCTCCCCCTTAAAAATTGCTTTATAGAAGCATGGAACAGACTCTGGAATTTCAGAGGGAAGGAAGGAGTGGGTGGGAGGGAAGAGATCAACCAAAGAACTTATATGCATATATGCATAACCCATTGACACAGACAGCAGGGTGGTAAAGGCCTGGGGCAGGTTAGAAGGGGTCAATGGGGAAACATATTTAATACTTTCAACAATAAAGATTTTTTTAATTTGCTTTATAAATATTGAATCCTACTTAAAGTGCTTTTGAAATTACATTAAATTTATTTATTTGGGGAATATAGACATAATATTGAATCTTCTCACAATTTGATATATGTCTCAAACATTTTATTTATTAAAGATACAGGCATAACTTGGAGATATTGTGGGTTTGGTCCCAGATCACTGCAATAAAGCAATTGGTAATTTTTTTGCTGGTGGAGGCTCTTGCCTTTAGTTTGTAAATAACACAACATATGTAAAGCACAATAAAGTGAAGCACAATAAACAGATGCTCCTGTGCACTGCAGGAGAAATTAGAATAAGTCCAATCTGTTGAGGTCCTTTGGGAAGGAGATAATGACTTTTGGGCAGTGGTTTGAAGTACAAAAGTACTCATTCTGACAAACAGGAGTAAAGAACACGATAAATTTAAAGTCATAGAAGTTGTTAATGCATTTCAAGGCCCATTTTGAGCTAGGTAACATCATTTTTTTTGTGTAGGACCATGGCAATAGTTTAAGATTATTAAAGGATTATTCTCCCTATGGCGAGGCTTCAGATAGACTTGACAACTGAGGTATGAATCCCAACATACCTTAAAATATCAAGAAAATTCAGCTGCAAATTGAAAACACAGATAGTCTAATGTTTAACCTGTAAGGAAAAATTCTCAAATATCTGAATGTAAGCCCATGTTTTAGGTTATAAACCATTGATGTTATGTGATTAAAGGAAGTGAATTAAATTTATATAACTAAAGAAGACAGCCTGATAGAAAAATGAGCAAAAACTTGAACAGGCAGCTTTCAGATATCCAAATTGCCTTTAATTGCTTAAAAATGTGTTTAACTTCAAGTCATTAGGGAAATATAAATAAGTTAAAATGAAAAAAAGAGGTTTCAAATTTTGGTAATCGTGGAATAGGTTGTTAGATGAAACTTCCCTCAGACAAAAAGCATAAAGCCTGAAAAAATATCTATTTGAAGGCACTGTGGTGTCACCAAAAAGAGGGAGAAACTGGAGAGGAGTCTACCCATGAAAAACACAAATTTCACTAACATCACTTATGGGTTTGTAGCTTTTTATCTGAGAACATTCTATGCTGCTTACATCTGCAGCAACAAAGAAAGCCAGAGACTTACTGACTTGAGGTGTTAGTTAGCAATGGGCTGGGATAGCAGCCCCATTTCAGTGGAATAAACTTGTAATCAAGAGACTTGTAGACCAAAGGGATACTCACACTTGCAGGGAGCACAAAATTACAGTATGTATGCCACAGCTTGCTGGGCAGCTTCTAATACAGCCTGTTGGTTAGGGCCCACTGAAAGGATGTTAATTTGCAAGTTAACCAATATAAAAGGTCAAGCTGAATGCCTAAGTGAGGCACATATGGCCTCCAATTCCCAAAAAGTTCAACTAAGTGTTGGGTCTCTGTTTTGGTGGGGATGATCCAAGAGACAGCAGTGCTTCTGGGCTGCTAGAGAGATCTCACTTTGGGATTCCATCCGCAGAACCCCTGAAACTTTATTTGGTGGGCAGATCCCTGCATTTTTTCAGGGTTTACCAGCCATTCCTGCTGCTAGATGGATGATAACATCACCTCAGGGCCTTCTGACTGAAGTTCTGAGTTGCCAATCATCAGGACATCATCCATATATTGAAAACCCTGGACACCAGAAGTGTCCTAAATCCTGACTCACCTACTGGCAGCAAATGGCAGGGGAGTTTAGATACCTCTTGGAGAGAACTGCAAACATGTATTGGAGGCCACACCACATGAATGTATAGAAAATAGGAAATGGGCGCTGTTTGAGAAAGCGTGCCAAGTGCCAAGACCCTGTAGAATGGATTCAGTTACATGCACACAATACCTGGAAAATTTGGACAATAGGAGCAACAAGTAAATTCAGTTCATGATGATCCTATATAAGCCTGCAGCAACTGATGCTCTTTTTCAATTGGCACATAGGGATATTGTATCTCTTCTCAACCCTGCTGCCTTTAAACCTATAATCAAATCAGCGATTTCCCATCTTCTCCAAATGGTTTCTGTTAAACTAGCTGGGAGGGAGCAGGAGGAAGCATTGGCAAGGATCTCTATGTCCTGATAGCACATCTCAACATGGGAATATAACCGATTTAGCATATTCCTCTGCCACATTTGGGATGGGAAGTACAAGCCTACAACACATAATTTCTACTATATATTGAGATATAGAAGCAAAAACTGCAGTGCATAGAACTGGCCCAGAGGGCTCCACCCATAAGATCATCTTAACTTCCCCTTCCTCACTGGGAACCTTGAGCAAACCCCATCAGTTGAATCCAGATGAATCCCCCACCCCCATCAGACTTGGTACAATGATGATTCAGATGCCTGTATTCAATGGAGTAAAAAAAGTTTGAGTCTCTCCTCCTCAAAGGGGCTAAATTCAAGGTAGAAGTGTTGAAAGAGATCAGTACGTACTGAGAGAGAGAGAGAGAGAAGGGCTTCATGTCAGTGAATTATGTGCAATTACTTTCATTATACAGAGGCTCAATGGCTGCACATAGCTCAAGAAAAAATACATCCAATATTTTTGGTCTACACATCACCCTATATATTTTATTGCTAATATCATTTATTTTTTGTTTCTTGAATTGACTGATATTCACTTTGTGAAAATTTAGCAAATATATGATTTTATGATTTATTAAACACCTATATTAAGCAAAAAATTTACTTAAAAATTCTATTGATATTCACTGAGCTATATTTCTTCCATTGTTCTCTGTGCTCTACCTTCTTCTGTGTCCCAGCAGGCCGAAGTAGAAAGGTTGTACCAGTGCATTCTTTATCCTCTAGTTTCTAGGTAAGTTCACCCAGAGGTAAGCAGTGATAGAAGATTCACATAGAGGGAGAAAAATGGGTGACTAAGGTCAGTACAATTAATACACAAATCCCTTCATGCAAGATTCCTTATGTAATATGTGTCCTCCATGGAAAATCAAATCTCCTGTTATGTGGGCCTTTCAACCTACTGGGTCTTTCTCCGTGGCTACTAGCCTCATATGACTGCACTTTGTCATGTGGTTTTCCTAAACTATGGTCAGTTCTTTGTCAATAGTCCTTTATAAAATCTCTCTTCCAATTATCCAAGTTGAAAGTGCCATCTATTTCCTGCTATAACACTGAATGCTTATGCTCTTCCTATGGATAAAGTATATTTTACTCATATATACTATATATATTTATATTTTGTATATACATATATTTTTATTTTATATACTAGAGGCCCGATGCACAAAATTCATGCAAGAGTAGGCCTTCCTTCCCCCGGCTGCCAGCACTGGCTTCCCTCTGGCACCTGGGACTCAGGCTTTGCTCTGGCCACAGCAGGCACCCAGTACCCAGGTTTCCCTCTGGCCACAGCAGGCACCCAGGATCCGGGCTTCCCTCTGGCCCCAGCTTCATCTGGAAGGATGTCCAGAATGATGTCTGGTCTAACTAGCATATTACGTTTTTATTATTATAGATTACATATCCTATAAAATAAAAAGGCTAATATGCAAATAGACAGAACGACGGAACAACCGAACAACCCGTCGCTATGATGTGTACTGACAACCAGAGGGTGTGTGCAAAACATGGCGGGCATCGGCAGCAGGTGGCAGAGCGCAAAACATGGTGGTCGTCAGCCACAGCAGGATGCTGGAGCAGGTAAACAGGGACACCAGACCAAGGTGGGATGCCAGTCACTGTCATCGGGGTGAGCCTCTGGTAGTTACTGAGAATACTTTGCTCCCATGTGCCGGGGTCCCGTCCAGGCTTCTCCACCTCCCCCTGCTCCTGAGGGGCGATCAGGGCTGGCAGCTGCCTCTCGCACCCACTGCTGGCACTGGAGCTGCAGCACGCACCCACTGCTGATGCCAGCCCCAATTGCTCCGTGGTGTCAGCGGGTACAAGGTGGGATGGCACCGAGCACATGGGAGCTGCGGTGGCAGGAGCAGGGCTGCTGGCAAACAGGGTACTGAGGGCTGTGCAGGAGGGGCTGGGCGGGGGCAGGGAGGATGGGCTGAGACACGCCCGTGTGCCCACTGCAGCCTCGAGGCCCACAGTTCCTTGAAGGAACTTTTTAATAAAGAGGTTTAAGTAACTTTCCCCAGGTGACAGAGTCAAACTCAATGTCAATTCTGTCTAACTCTGCAGACTGTGTTCTTTCTACTTAATAAGTATGATAACACTGGATTTTCCTCTTTATTGGCAACATGAATTACATGAGTGCCACTGCTCTGAAATACATGATAAAATATCACAAATTATAAATACAATTCAAGAATATTATGTGTAGGAAATAATTTTTAAACTTTACAAACACTGGACTATACTTGAGCTCTTTGTTTTGTATATTCAGAAAATCTGTAAAATTACTCCTTACTAGATCAGAATCATTTGAGATAAAAGAATATTAAACTTGTTTTTCCTTACTTGCTTTTAAGCATCCAGGTGATTTAGTGAGATTTAAAATTTTAAGAGACAGGTAGTATCAGACAGTGTTATGAAGAATAAAAATTGAAATGCAAATGCTAAAAGATTTTGCTTTAGATTAAATCACTGTATATAGCTGATCATATGGTTTTTCTAAGCCTGTTTAAATATCATGTTTATATCCAAGCACTTTTATTTTAAGCATGCATACTTTGCCCCAAGGAATAAGGTTTATATTGCTATCTAGTTTCTGGTTATTATGGTTGTTTTGAATTTTGACACAAAATACTGATCTCTGAAGCTCTTTTTTATTAAAGATGCCTTAAAATGTGTTTCTTCTTATTATATTAAATTAGGATTTTCTTTCTTCAAATATCATACCAGTATGTATGCCTGGCAGTAAAAATTCTATTCTATGTCCCAAGGATTCACAATTTAAGATACAAGAAACTAGTGTCAAGCGGATATTATGTGAAGCCCACAAATGGAGAATTCATTTCAATTCTTTATGTTTCTTTCCAGCCAACCTAGGAAACACTGGAGGATCTTATAGGATATGGTCATTCTCTTTTTCTTCCAGTAATTCAATTGTCTCCTTGTACAAGAATGAGAAGTAAGGAACTAAACAACAGTGATTTTTTTTCTAGCTATCAAGTCACAAATAGAAATAAGAAATTGTTTCAAAATGCAAATTTGATTGTCATTTCTGTCTTTAAAATATAACAATGGGTTCAATATGCTTTTCAGATAAATATAAAATAAAATCCTTCCGAAAGCTGATAAACTCTTTGGCTCTACATTTGTCTTCATTGTTGTTCTCTCAACTCCACTACTATCCAGTGATTCTTGCTTGGTTCGGGGGTCTCTGCATATTCTGTTCCTTCATATGGAATGTTCTTCCATCTGTTCTTCAGTTAAGTTTTATGTCCTTCTAATTTCAAATCAAGCTTTTCTTTCTAATAGTAATTTAAATCATAGCCCTTTGTCCTAAGCTCCCATGACATCATGTTTTATATTTTTAGAATACATATATGTTAGTATATATAGATTCATTATATATTGAAACATTTCAACAATTTTTCTTATTTTAATTGTTGTTTGGGTGCCAACCACTCTGATGCTTGTTGTATACAAGCAAATCAGAAAGACATGTTATGTTACGTAACATGTTCTGTTACAGCAGAAACAGGTAAATACAGATGCAGAAGTCAATTGTTTTCCTAAGAAATGCATGGCATCAGAAAAGCCTTCACGGGTAATTTGATATTTAGAGTAAAACATAGGGATGATTAGGAGAAAAAAATAGTGGGGAGAGGTATGAGTGTTGGTGAAGGATGTTCCCAAACAGAGTGATTAGTGTATACCTCATCTAAATATTAGCCTGACAGATAAAATGGCCTGGAAAAAGTCAAATATATCGGGAGTACACAGTGTAAGATGGAGGGTAGACTGAATTGAAGCTAAAAACACTGAGAATGAAATTCTATTAGAAGGTACTCATAAATTATATGAGTTTGTACTTATTCTAATGCCCATGAAAGGGCATTGATTCATTTTAAGAGAGAAAGTTATTAATTCTTATTAAGTATTACTCTGGCTGCTTTGTAAAGAATAGATAAGAAAAGGCAAGATCAAAGGCAAGGATAAACACATAATTCTGCTGCTTTATTTTTTGTGAGAGATGCTTATAATTCACAGAGTAATGGTGGAAATGAGAATGGACAGCGATGTCATTTGCAGCAGATAGAAAGGACAAACATTAGTGGTTGATTGGTCAATGGTGAGGTCTCCTTGAACTTTGTTTATAGCCTAAGACCAAGAAAAGTTAAGTTGTGTACAGCAGCTATCCAGTATGGCTGGTGAAAAGTAAAGGGCATTCGTTATCATGCTAATGTGTACTTCTGGGATGGTACTGGTGGGGATAAGCTACTGAAGAAGGAGATTACTTGGGGGAGGAAGTATAACTATCTCTTTCCCCCCAAAAAAAGGAAGTTTTAAAATTTCTGAGTTATTATATAAAAGTAATTACAACACCTGATCTTAATAAACAGTTCATAAGTACTTCTTATTATTACCGATATATGACTACTATAGTAATTATAAATAGTTAAAAAAAAATCATAGTCCTATGAAAAGGGTCAACTTTACTCATGAAATTGACTCTGTTCTCTTGTACTTCTTCCCTTCTTAGTATTCTTTCTACACTTTATTGGTGACATTTGTGGTCTGTATTATTTATCCTCTGGAATATTTCTGGTATTCAGCCAAAGCTGCTGATATTTGCCTTCACACATCCTCTTCCCTGTTTTCATTTTACTCATTGAAGAGAAAAAACAACCTCACTGACTACTTTATATCCCTAAACCTATCTATAGTTAATATATCTGACATATGAGACAATTAGTAAAATTATACTAAATAATATGTATACGTGTATGTCAAATTCTTGACTGACAGATAATAACAGACTTTTGTGAGTCAAGAAAATCATAGGAGAGGATATAATGCATAGGTAAAAAAATAGGATGATGTGAAATTGGAAAAGGAGCATTTGAGCCATATTAATATTCAGTGTTCTTACCGCTTTCATATTTAACTCAAATTTTCTAAGAAGAATATTCTATTTTCATCATTCCAGTTTAAAAAAGAACAAGAGATAGATATTTCAAGCTAATTTTTTCATGTCAAAAATGCTCATAGATGTTAAACTCAGTCTGTCTAATTTCAAGCCTGATTGGCAACCTAAACTAATTTATGTTTATTATATATTGCAATATGTTTAAACACCTTTCTAAGTCTCCGTAATAGGTATGTGCTAGCTGCTGAAATCAAGTCAATCAGTAGGCAATCACCATAGAAAACCCTCCTAACTGAAGATATCTAGAAATACTGTAACATGAACTTTGTGGCCAGAAATGGAAGGAAATTTGACTTTGGGTGGTAAACAAAGTGCAATAAACAGCTGATATATTATACAATTGTACACTTGAAATCCATATAATTTTATTAACCAATTAATTTAATAAAAATATTTTAAAAAGTAAATTAGATTTTATTTTTCTCAACTTATTGAATGTATGTTCTGCCTCTGATATCTGCAAGCAAGATACCTCAGAAAATCTGTCCTATAGAAAAAATCAGAATACCTGTTTTAAATATTAAGAAAAAATAATATGTTTGAGGCTACTGAGAGCTAACAAAGCAGTGAATAAGTATGAAACAGGAACCAGAAGAAACGGAGAAACATAAAATGGTAAAATCTCAGATTTGGTGTCATGTACATACTGGAAAAAATGCATATTCCTCTAGAGGTGGCCAAAGAATTAAAAACTGAGGAGAACTATAAGAATAATCATAGTATTAGAAAGGCAAAATAAAGTTCAGGCACAACCTACCTAAAGCACTTGGTAACCACGCCTTCCCACCACCTTTGATTTGTGACCCAGAATAGCTGTAAAATAAGAGTAAGTATGAACTGGAAATAACTTGAACCTTGCAAAGTCTGAAGGCTTGATTGAATCAAAGTAATCTAAAATTGTCAGTAATTCTAGTTTCTTATCTGAAGCAAAAGGAAAATTCTTAAAGTGATAAATAACACCATAGTAGGCCTCAAATTATATCTATATTATTTTAAACATAACATCAGGGTTACAATAAAAAAGCAGCCATATGTGGAAATATGAAAACAAACGAGACAAGAAATAATTGAAATAGACACTAAGTATATACAAAAACTGAGATATTTAAAATAGACCTTAAAATATTCCTGTGAATATTAACAATTCTAATTACATTGGAAAATAAGTAAAAATATAAGAAGCAAAACAAATGGGCACTCTAGAATTTAAAAACCCAGAAATTATGAGTTCAGTAGTTGGGCAGAGACTAGAGGCTACCCTAACAAAGTACAAGATTAGTGAGCTGGAATACAGGTCAGAAGAAAATATTTAGAAGTGCACAGGTACAGAAAAAATATAAAATATAGAAAATAAGCTCATGGATATGGTATTACATAAAAGTCAAAGTTATAGTTAAAGAAAATCACAGAGGAGGATAGGAGAGATAATGACAATCAAGTAACTGAATGAATAATGTCTTATAAAAATTGCAAAACATAACAAAGCACAAATTAAAGAAACTCAACAAACACCAAGCAGGAAAAAAATTAAAATAAAAAGAGAGAAAACTGCACTTAGGCATATCATAATTAAACGATATATTTAAACACATATATGCAGGAAAAAATCTTTGAGAGTAAAAAAGCATTTTAATATTTCATTAATAAGAATGACAATAGTTTTCTCAACGGAAACAAGATGAAATATTTCAATGTGCTCAAAAATTCATCTAACATAGAATCAATAGCTAGCAAAAACAACTGACAATAAGGTTTCAAAACATATTTTTTTCAGAAAACCAAAAAGGGAAAGAAGTTGTTAGCAGTTTGGCTTAATGGACAGAGTGTCAGCCTGTGGACTGAAGTTTTCTGGATTCAATTCCGGTCAAGGGCATGTACCTCAGTTGCAGGCTTGATCCCTGGCCCTGGTCAGGGTGGGGTGGATACAGGAGGCAACCAATCAATGTGTCTCTCTCTCACTTTGATGTTTCTATGTTTCTCCCCCTCCTTCTACTCTTACTCTCTAAAAATAATTTTTTTAAAGTTACAATATTTTGAAGAAAAATCATCCCAGAAGGGTGCTTGAAGATGCAAGAAAGAATGGAACCATTGTGGTTCAGTTGGTTGAGTGAGGTTCTATGCACTGAGAGGTATCTAGTTTGATTCCCCATCAGGGCACATGCTCCATTCCCAGTAGGGGTTGTGTAGGAAGCAACCTAACAATGTTTCTCTCCCACCCAAGTATCTCTCTCTCTCTCTGTCTCTCTCCCTTCCTTTATCTCTCTACAAATCAATAAAACATATTTTAAAAAAGAAAAAGAATGAAAAATAACAATATTGTAGTTACTACAAATGCCTTGTGTACTTAAAGATATAAAAATAATAAAATTATTTAGTAGAGTGAGTAAAAAAAGTATGTGAAAAATGTTATTCTATTATGCTGTGTAAGTTTTTTTTCCAAAGTAGTACCTATGCAGATAATAATTATTCTGATCAAAATACAGAAATGTGTTTATTCCCTTTAGCCTAAGAGAGGATAAAAATCCCAAATTAATCAATGTTTCATGAACTAAAGAATATGACCCATTCTCAACAGAAAATAAAATCAATAGCTCAAGATGTTGAAATTAGCAATTAGCAGACAAGGATTTTAAAGAACGATTATAATTATGCTTGATTAAAGAAAAAAATGTTCTCAGTTAATTAAAGAATAGCAACTGCCATTTAACCCAGTGATCCCACTTCAAGGAATATATCCTAAGAGACCCAAAACATCACTCAGAAAGAATATATGTACCCTTTTGTTCAAGCAGTGCTATTTATAGTAGCTAAGATCTGGAAATAGCTCAAATGCCCATCAGTAGATGAGTGTGCAAAAAAGATGTGACATATTTATACCATGGAATATTATACAGCTGTAAAATAGAAGGATCTCTTACCCTTTAAGACAGCATGGAGGGACCTGGAGAGTATGATACTAAGTGAAATAAGCCAGTCAGAGAATGACAAGTATCACATGATCTCATTTATATGTGGGAGCTAATGAACAAAATAAACTGACAAACAAAATAGATCCAAAGACATGGAAGCATGGAACAACAGACTGAGGAATCTCAGAGGGAATTGGGGGTGAGAAGAGGTTAACCAAATAACTTATATGCATATATACTAACCCATGTACATAGACAATAATGCAGTGAAGGCCTAGTGTAGGGGTGGGAGCAGGGTGGAGGGGGACATTGGGATAAAAAAGGAGACATCTGTAATATTTTTAACAATAAAGGTAAATTTTAAAAAAGAAATAACTCTGAAAGGTAAGAAATGAAACATTTCTCTGATCTATAAAAAAAAAGAGTAGGAAGTCTCAGAAGAAAATAGTAACTATGAGAAAGAATCCAATGGAAATTCTATAAATTTTATTTTTGAGATTTAAATATATATCATTGAATGTGTATAATAATTGAATAGAGATAATAAAGAACAAATTAAATCATAAGAAAGACCAATAGAAATTATCCTGTTTAAAGAAGAGAGAAAAATATATGACTCAGGGAATTATTGAAAAATATCAAAACAGCAAACATGCACACACAATGTTCTAGAGAGTTAACAGAGGAGAAATAAATTGGAAAGATTAATATCTGATTTTTGCCTAATTTTTTTAAAATTACATATTTATCAAAGTCAAACAACTCCAAGAAAAATATATATTAATAAACCCATGTTTAAATTCATCTACTTACACTGATGAAAAACAAAGATAAAGAGAAAAATCTTAAAAGCAAAAATAGAATACAATAGGGAAACAATAATTACTAATATTTGCTAATTTCTCATCAAGCACTGTGGGAGCCAAAAGTCAGTAAAACGTCTCTGAGGTTCTGAAAGAAAAATTTTTTGACATAAAATTCTATATCGAGCCTATATTTTTCAAAAAGCAATAAAACATGTTAAACTATATAAGGGAAACAATCAACTAAATCTTGACTATGAGGAATTTAGAACATCATCGAAGTTCTTCAATAAATAAATTGCAAGCAAAAATGTTAAAATAAGGGAAAGTTGAGGAATTTACATAGGTGAAAGGAAATTAATATGGAAAAAGTAACTTATAATGAATTTAGCAATATTCATTGAAGTGATAAACCGATAAGGATAGATTAAAAAAAATGTTTTACAATAAATGTAAGATGTGTTCACTCTTAGAAAGGGATATGAAGGTTGTGATTTTGAGGTGGCCAGTGGAGGGCTTCTGTAGTGTTTGACAAGGTATTCTCTCTAAATTTGAGTGATAGTTACAATGTGTTATGACAGTTTATTAACAGTATGTTTGATTCACGCATTTTTCTGTATTTGTAGCATATTAATTTAAAATGAATAACTTAAAAGGAAGAGAGATTTTCTTTAACCATCTTCCTCCTATCAGCTTCTAGAAAGTGGAGATGGCTATTACTTGAGCAGTTATACAGAACCACAGAGAGTTACCAAAACTAGAAAATAGCAAGAAAATCACATTTCTCATCTGCCTACTTTATGACTCCTTTAAGGGAGAGAGAATTAAACTTATATCTGTTTGGACCACAGTTACTCTATAATTTTATAATTATGGAAGGCAAGCCTAAATTCAACTAATACAAATTATTTGACAAAATTAAATAATTGAAGGAAAGTTCTTGTAGCATATAACAATTTAAGTGGAGAGACTGCAAGACATTAGGAGCCTACCATCTTCTTCTAACAGACAAATACAGGTTATAAAGCAATAAATATAACACTTTAACATCACAGATCTCTCACCACCTATAGAAAAAAGAAAGTGGAAATATATAACTTAAAGAAAGGATATATTTTGATCAGCAGAAAATGAATAGGAAGAATAACACAATATCAGAAATAAAATCCATTATTCAAAATGCAAGTTTTTGAGAATAAAACCATGGTGAAAGGCCTTTTGCTCTACAGACAAGAAAAGACATGCAGCAGTGATAAATATATGGACATATACCAACATTTAGAACATTTATCTGGTCGGATATTACAAAAATAAATAATACAACAGTTTGGTAGCTAAGGAAGATCTCCAGGCATGTTCTGCAATGCAGTTGTAATTGGTCCCAGTGAGAGAGTAAATCAACATAGTCACTCCAGAAAGCTCTTCAATGGGCTTTCTCTTTCTTTCTTTGCTAAACACTTACAGAAAGTAAAAAGGAACTCACTACCATGAATAACAAGAGTTCAGCAGCCATAGAAGAGGAAAACCAGGCAGCTAAAATAAGGACATATTTACCTGAGATTACCAAATATCACAGAAATCTTTTTAAGTATCTTCAACTGGGAGTGAAGTATAGAGTTAGGAAAAAAAACACACAGTAAAATAATCTTCTAATTACATAACATTAATAAAATATAATAAAATATTAAACATCTGTTTTGCTTTTCTCTACTCTGTGAAAAGATAATGATTTTTAAACCAGGGGCTACATATCATTGTTATTATAAAGACGCTGAGTCCAAAGAGCAGTGAGATAATAAAGCACATCAAAATCTACAGAAAAGTCTCTTATAGAGGCAAGGGAATGAAATTCCTTTCTGTGACAACCAATGTTTGAATAGGTGTGAATTCCAAGTCACATGGTACACATGGATAAGCTGCATAATGGTGGAGGTTCCAGAGCATGGACATGGACAATTTCCACCCATCTCTCATTTTCAACCGTGCAGACACACATGACTATACTTCACATCTGTGTTCATACCACATGCAGTAATATTGTTTTTTCTTTACTTGTCATGTACAGTACTCTATTCCATTTAAAATTCTTCAAAAACATTTTTGTAATGTCTCTATTTTCTCATTTGAATATTCCCAATGTTATTTAGCAAAGTAGTGGATCCTGTGGTGCACAACCTGAATCATTCTTTCAGGACTAATCCCTCAGTTCCCATCTCTGTACACATTGATGACACTGCTCTCAGATGTGTTCTCTGGAAAGTACCGTCAGCCAAAAAGATGTGCTTCATCTATATTCCTCTCTTGGGGGAGTCAGAATTTAATGGCTGTTAAAAGTGGAGCACAAAGTACCAGCCCCCTGCCTTGAGATGGGACAACTCAGAGGGGCACACCATCTCCAGTGCTCCCTATTGAAGGAGTTCATTCCTCTGTTGTGACTGCATTACAGTTCAAACACTCTCAGTTCTACTTCCCTCACTACTTGCCCCCAGAGAGATTGACCTGAAGGCAATATCCATTGAGCTTCTCGTACACAATTCCACCTTTCAGGATGTGTTTCTCAATCTTAACCAAAGAAAATGACCTTTTCCATATATTTAAACATTGAGAGTTGGCAGTCACATACACATAAACCCTACAGATGTCTCAAGGCTGGAATGCCCTACTACCCCCAGACATTCTAGGTGTGGATATATGACAGAATGCTAAGAAAACTGAGGGTTCCTGAGAAAACTTTTGCTTTCCTAATGGATATACACCTTGCTATCTGCCTTCTTTTTTTTCTTTCCTGTAGCAAAAAGTCAACTCCTGGAGGAAAGTTAGCCCTTAGCAATCATGTGGCAACAACTTAATATTGATAGTCAATGTGGTCAGGAGGGAAGAGCAATAATATACAAGTAGCTTTGGTCCCTTACAAGTTTGTTTAAATAATTACCTTTGGATTTCTAATTAAGTTGGAAAAAATAAGTTTCTATTTACTTAGGCCAATGTAGTATGGATATTTGTTTCATACAACAGTATATAGTTATAATTGAAGTTCTAGTTTATAATATATTTTATTTGTTTCAAGTTTTTTCATGACTAGAATTGAGTGTTGAATTACTTGTGGTAATATATATATTTCTGCAGACTTTGTTATTTCCTCATGATACACTGTTAAGTATAAAAAAATGAAGAGCAAGGGTATGAACATTTTAATGTTTCCAAATATGGACTGCCAAAAATGTTTATTGTAGCAATTTATCTTACCCCTTAAAATCCATTAGAGTTCCAAGCTCACAAAACTATTGTCGGCATTGGATAATACCATTAATATTGCTAATTTGATAGATAAAAAATTATATTTCAAAATTTCAAATTTGAAAGACTGCTTATTCCTGAAGTTGAAAACAAAGCATTTTTGTGTGTGTTGAACTTTCCTAAGAATGAATGAGTGAGTGAATAAATGAATGAATGAATGCCATACATGTGGAAGGAACTGCTTTTTTCTCTGCGTTTATAAAATGTACCATACAAACGCGGAGCTTTCATCATGGAATTTATATTCTAGTAGGATAAAAGAAACAAAGAAATAATGCATTACACACCAGAGAGCCATAATAACTATAACAATGAATAAAGTAGTAGAGGGAGATAGAGAGGATGAAGGGGAGCTATTTAGGTGCAGCTATCATGAGAGGTGTATCTGAAGAGGTGATATTTGATCAGGGACCTAAATGCAATGAAGGAATGAACAAAGTGAAGACATGGGGATCAAGTATCCCTGGCACAGTAAACACCTTGTGTAAGATAATGAGATGGAAATGTCTGTAAGGCAGAGCAGCAGCAGCAGCAACAACAATGTTCCTTATGTCTAAACCAGAGTCAGAGTGGAAGAGAAGAGACTGGAAGGACATGAATTCAGTGAGGTAGGCAAAGACCAGATCACATAAAACTTTATATATTATGTGTTATGGGTTGAATTATATCTTTAAAAGATATATTGGAGTCCTAAGCCCTAGCACCTCAGACCTTACTTGAAGATGGGGTTCTTATAAAGGTTATCCAGTTAGAATGAGGTCATTAGGGTGGACCCTGATCCAAAATGACTCTGGTCCTTATCAAAAAAAGCAATGTGGACACAGAGACAGACTCCTGTAGAGGGAAGATGATATGAGGGAACATAGAGAGAAGATGATACTCCAAGGAGAGAGGACTGGAACATAACCACTCAGAACATAACCTTAATTTCAGTCATCTAGCCTCTAGAATTATGAGACAATATATTTCTTTCATTTAAGCCACCAAGATTGTGGTGTTTTGTTAACAGTCCTAGCAGAATAATATACCATGTAAAATCTTCTATTCAACCAATATGCAGTAAAGAGTCATTGGATGATTTTGAGCAGGAGAAAAATATAATACCATTTACACATTAAAAATAAGGATAATTTTTGCTTATAATATGGAGGATTAACACAAAAGCAGAAATTAGAAATCAAAGGAGGGTAATAATTAGGGGGGAATAATCTAGGTGGAAGATGATGATAATGTCTTGGGGAAGAGTGGCAGAGTTAAGAATTTGAAAAGTAGATAGATTTAAATTTTATTTTTAAAGCTTGTTAAATTAATATAATATAGACTATAAAATAAAGCAAGGATTAAAAATAACAGCTATATTTTTTCTTAAATTTTACTGAGTTAGAACATTTTTGGAATTTACAACTGGATGGGATTTTTTAAAAGTTGTTTTCGACATGCTATATATTTCATTGTGTACTAGGTGACCAATTGGTAATGCCAAATGGACAATAAGATAAAATAAAGTCTAAAACGCAGTGACAAGGTCAAAGCTGTAGATATAAATTTTAGAGTCACTGTTGTATGTAGACTTTTAAAAGCCGTTTGACATATAGAATGATGTAGGGAGAATATTTGTTGATAGAGAAAAAATATAAACAAGGGCTGTGGATAACATCTCATAGTACTACAAAATATAAAGATTAGTAATGGAACAAAATGAACAAAAAATTGAGAAGTAAAAGCATGATTTTTGCCTTTTTAGCATGTTAAGATCCAAAATAAATTCTGAGTGGTGTGTCAGCATCTTATAAATAAGAGACAAAGAAACAGAGGTTCTTATGATGAAGGCGATGATTCACAGTTTAAAATCCTCAAAAGATGTCAGCCTGAAAATAAGAGCTAAAATAGGTATTTGATTAATCAGCTAGGAGTTCTTGTCTTATGTAAAATAGAACAAAATCAGCCAAACCAGGGTAATGTAGTCTACTTAGAGTGTGTGAGTTATGAGAGAAGTGAATATAATATATGATCTCAAAAGCTTCCTCAATACAGGAAAAGAGCAATGTGTTTAAATAAATAAAAATTCCAGGTATGCGTGTATGTAGACACGAGCTTCTTGGGAGACTGAAGGTTTCAGCAGTGGAGCGCTTTTACATTTGCACAAACTTGAAGGAAATATGCGCTTATCTTTCTCTGCAAGGGACATTCATTCTCTGATTCATTTATTTGCCAATTCTATAAGCATGTTAGAGGTCCCGTTATAAATATGTCAAATACTAGAGGCCCTGTGCACGAAATTCGTGCATGGGTAGGGTCCTTAGGCCTGGCCAGCAATCAAGGCTGATCTGTGGAGCGACTGGTGGGGTGATTGGGGCCCCCACTTGCACCCGCCTTGGCCTGTAGCTGCCTGCTTACCGGCCCTGTCCCCCACCACTGCCGAAGCTGGTCCCCATCTTTGGGGCCCCTGCTCACACCCGCCTTGGCCTGGTGCTGCCCACTCACCTGCTCCACCATTCCGCCATGGTCCTGCTCTCGTTGGGGCCCACTGGGGCTGGCAGCACCTCCACTGCTGCCCGCTGCTAGTGCCCTGTCACCTACGCTCACCATGTTCCACGCCGCCTCCTGGTGGTCAGCACATGTCTAACTCCCAGCCGGTCACACTCCCGCCTGTGGGGACAATTTGCATCTTAGCTTTTTATTACCGTAGATAGGATTGCTTTAGGAGCTGGGGATATGCCAAAGGGAGATACCAATCTTCTTTTTGCATTGAAATGGAGTGGGGAGGGTTGTGCTTTTGCTTCTAGGTAAAAGGGAAAAACAGGTCCCATACTTACTTTGGCCTATAAGAGAAACCGGACAAAACTGACGAAACGATAGTTTATCCGACTTCATAAAAAGATATTGCCGGACAGTGATTCTTGAGAAGACGTTTATAATTGCCCACCTTACCTCCTAGAGCTAGTGTCTCTGCCATGTCACAGGGAAGGGAAACCCAGGTAGGCCCAGGAGTGCTCCCAGAACTGAGGAGCCTGCACTGGATTCCAGAGACAGCAGGGCAGCTAGCATTTACCAGGCAGCCATCAGTCAGAGAGAGCTGAAGAGAAGAGCCCTCTAGCTCTTGTGAGTCTCCGGTTGAATAAGAAACAGTGTATCTATGTGAGAAAACTACTCAAGACTGGGGGAAGTAGCTCCTGGGAAAAAAAAAAGCTGAGCCAAAAAGCCTCTGAGCAGAAACACAGCTGAGGATAATTTGGGCTTTTATCATTTCAAGTAGAAACACATGTAATTCAAGGGCAGAGATCAGAGAAAACAATGTCATGCAGGGGTCCTCAAACCAAGGCCCGAGGGCCACATGCGGCCCGCCGGGTGCCACTGCCTGTCCTGCTTAGCAGCCGACTCGTCTCAGGCCTGCAGTGTGCATAGGAATTTGTTCATAGTTTTTGTTTGTTTGTTTGTTTTTTTAACTATAGTCCGGCCCTCCAATGGTCTGAGGGACAGTAAACTGGCCCCCTGTTTAAAAAGTTTGAGGACCCCTGGCTAAAGGTATGCTAGAAAAATTTAGTCCTACCCTGAAAACTGGCCTGGACCACACAATAAATACTAAAATAAGAATTCACAGCCGAAACCGGTTTGGCTCTGTGGATAGGGCGTCGGCCTGCGGACTGAAAGGTCCCAGGTTCGATTCCGGTCAAGGGCATGTACCTTGGTTGCGGGCACATCCCCAGTAGGAGGTGTGCAGGAGGCAGCTGATCGATGTTTCTCTCTCATCGATGTTTCTAGCTCTCTATCCCTCTCCCTTCCTCTCTGTAAAAATATCAATAAAATATAAAAAAAAAAAAAAGAATTCACAGAAGAGGACAATAACCCTTTATTTCAACTGCATTCCACGTGTTCATGAAGCTAGAGGAAAAACTGAACATGGTGTGAACGATGAACAAAGGTAGACACTAGGCAAAGTGGTGAGGACAGGTTTAATCAGTTGCACACTGTTGCAATAGGTAAGACGGTCCAGCTGAACTGAACTCAGCTTTGAGTTATGCAGATGTGACTGAGCATTTTAAAGGGAGAAAGGAAGAGCAGAAAATGGGAATGGTGGGGGCTTTAGCAGAGTCAGGACATTTGTAAAAATGGAAAGGGAGTTAGGCCCTTGTGAAACCTAACTGGATTTGCCAATTGGTATTTATTGATCAGGCTCCTACCCTCCCACAGAGACTGGGAGACAGGGGCCCCATCTCAGGTGTTGGCTGGAACAAAGCAAATTCTTTTGGCATCCTGCGGATTGTCAGGCAGGCATTTGAAGAAGGGAAAGAATAAACCCTGGGATGTGGCCTTGAACTGATAGGAACTATGTTAGAGTTTGTTCATGTCCTTTAATGTGCTTGCTTAAGGGGGCAGAGGAGATATGGACAAATAATTTGTGCTGAGAGATCATAATTTTTATAAGCCAAGGTGGAGGCACAGTTGAGAGAAATGCTTCTATAGGCAGAAACAAAGACATAAAAACGTGAAGTCATGGAAATAGAAACTATCCAAAATGAAATGCAAGGAGAAAAAAATAAAGTGAAAACAAAGCAAAAGTGATCAGAGGAATAGCCAAAAGTGGCCTAAAATATGATTGATTTGAGTTCCTGAAGAAAATGAGAACACAAACTTGAAAAGACATCTGCATCCCCATGTTCATTGCAGCATTATTCATATTAGCCAATAGACAAGGAAAATCCTTAAGTGTCCAATGATAGATGAATTGTAAAGAAATTGTGATATATAATTCAGACATAAAAAAGAGTGAAATCTTGACATTAGCACACCATAGGTAGACCTTGAGAGCATTATGCAAAGTGAAATAAGTGAGACACAGAAAGACAAATACCACAACATAAAATGATGTTGAAACGACTCGGCTTGCAAAGAAAATACATTGGAATCATCCTATCGAATAAAAGAGTAATATGCAAATTGACCGTACCTCCACCACACCCACAAGCCTCGCCCACCACCCAATCAGTAGCAAGCATGCAAATTAACCCAACCAAGATGGCTGCGGCCACAGAGAGAGCAGGAGGCTTGGGTTTCCCAGGCAATGGATGAAGCCAAGCTTTCCACTTGTCCTGGCCTGCCTTGGCCTCCGCTTAAGGCTACAAAGTTTCAATTATAGAAGATAAATAAGCCCCAGATACCAGGGCCTCCTCTTAGGACTCCTGGGGGCGTGGCCGGCCTGCAAACCACCACAGGCCCCTCACCCAGGCCGACCCATGCCCCAAGGGAACCCCCACCCTGATCCGGGACACCCTTCAGGGCAAACCAGCTGGCCCCCACACGTGCACCAGGCCTCAATCCTATCTAATCCTCCTATCTAATAAAAGAGTAATATGCAAATTGACTGTCACTCCAACACACAAGATGGCTGCCCCCATGTGGTCAAAGATGACTGACCCCATGTGGACACAAGATGGCCACCACAAGGTGGCCAGCAGGGAAGGGCAGTTCGGAGGGACCAGGTCTGCAAGGGAGGGCAGTTGTGGGTGATCAGGCCAGCAGGGGAGGGCCATTGGGGGTGATCAAGCCTGCAGGGGAGGGCAGTTAGGGGTGACCAAGCTGGCAGAGGAGGGAAGTTGGGGGTGACTGGGCCTGCAGGGAAGGGCAGTTGGGGGGGACCCAGGCCTGCAGGGGAGGGCAGTTGGGGGGTACTAGGCCTGCAGGGGTAGTTAGGGGCAAACAGGCTGGCAGGGGAGCAGTTAGGCATCAATCAGGCTGGCAGGGGAGTGGTTAGGGGGTGATCAGGCTTGCAAGCAGAAGAGGTTAGGGGCAATCAGGAAGGCAAGCAGGTGAGCAGTTTGGAGCCAGCAGTCCTGGATTGTGCGAGGGATGCCCAACTGTCCCACTGGGATCGGGCCTAAATGGGCAGTCGGACATCCCTCAAGGGGTCCCAGATTGGAGAGGGTGCAGGCTGGGCTGAGGGACACACCCCCGCCTCCCATTCACAAATTTTGTGCACCGGGCCTCTAGTAGAATATAAACAGTGGGCACTCAATAAATATCAATTACATGGGGAAAAATAAATATATTAGATTAAAACAAAAGAGGGTAGAAAAAGAATGAGTGCAAAAAGAACATATAAGAAAAAAATAGAAAGCAAATAGAAAGATGGCAAAAATAAACTCAAATATATCAATAACCATAATAAATACAAATGTAAATGGAGTTTTACCAATTAAAGGCATAGATCATTAGTTAATTTGGGGGTAAAAAGCAGAGCTCACCCTATGAGAAAAATCACATAAAATGCTATAAATACATAGGTGAAAAATAAAAGAGTGAAAAAATACGCATCGTGTTGATGGAAAACAAAGAAAATAGGAGAGAACAGACTGAAAAGGAATGCCATTCATCTATCTGGACTTTTCAAAATAAAAGACTAGGCACCATATGTGAATTTGCCAAATGGGCTTGGCTGTGTGTTTTGATGTGTGGAAGGAAATAAAAAACACATTTCAGTAGTTTAAACAATAATGGTTTACTTTTTGCTCAAACTTCCATCTCACGTGGTTTCCATTTTTCACAAAGTTGCATATGGTATTCTTTCTAAAAAAAAAACACCAACTTAGTTAGTTGAAAATAAGGAAGTTGAAGAACAGTAACTTTACATCAAGCCAACACTTGTGTGAAAAATATGAATATCAAATACTCATCTTTATTTTTTATATAGACTATTTCTGTCTGGAAGAATAGGAAACTCTTAGTAATCATTCTCTGGAGAAGTAACAACTGGTGCAAGACTGGTGGGGATGGAAGTTTTCCTTTTCACTGAATGCTATTTTTAAAATATATATATATTTATTGATTTTAGAGAGGAATGCAGATGGGAAGAGATATAGAACCATCAATGATGAGAGAGAATCATTGATTGGCTGCCTCCTGCATGCCCCCTATTGGGGATCGAGCTTGCCACCTGGGAATGTGCCCTTGATCAGAACTGAACCTGGGACCCTTCAGCCATCAGGCCAATGCTCTATCCACTGAGCTAACTGGCTAGGGTTTCTGAATGCTATTTTTAATGTTTTGAAAATTTTTTATTTTCAGTATCTATTATCATTATGGGTTGAATTGTGTCCCTCTAAAATTCATACTTTAAATGCCTAACCCCTAGTACTTTAGAATATGACCTTATTTGGATATAGGGTCTTTGCAAACATATGTGTATTTATTTCCAAATTCCCATTTATTTATTTATTAACTTATTTATTTATTTAATTGTTTTAATCATCACCTGGGGATATGTTTTTATTGATTTTAGAGAGAGGAGGAGGAGGAGGAGGAGGAAGAGAAGGAGATAAATATCAATGTGAGAAATATTGATCACTTGCCTCCTATATGTACCCCAAATGAGGATTGATCCCAAAACCTATGTATGTGCTGAGACCAGGAATCAAACTCACAACGTTTTGGTATATGGGATGATGCTCCTACCGACCAAGGCACCTGGCCAAGGCCAAATATCCCCTTTTTTATAAGAACATCATTAATATTAGATTAGGGACCACCCTACTTTTGTATAACCTCATTTTGGGATACTTTGTCATGGTAGTTTTAGCAAACTAATACAATTACCCATTTAAAAAGTAAACATCTATAATAATAAAACCATAATATGCTAATTAGACCAGACATCCTTCCAGACGTCCTTCTGGACGACCTTCCAGATGAAGCTGGGCTGCGAGGGAAGCCCTGGTCCTGGGTGCCTGCCAGCGGGGGAAGGCAGTCCTACTCTTGCTTGAATTTTGTGCATCAGGCCTCTAGTTATAAAGAAAGGAAGAGGTAGATAACTAGTGTTCGGGATCTAGCAGTACTGCAAAGGAACCAGAACCAAGAGAATTTGTGTCATTCTGGGATAGGGTGAGGTACAAAACTTTTTCTGAGGTGGTGGGCAAAACTGGAAGAAAGGATAAAGGCAGCAATATTGTTAGGCTTAACTGAAATAATAAATATCTGAAATATGAAATCACACATTTGTTGAGGGACTATAGCATTGTTGTTGGATGTGTGCTTTGTGTATGGCTACGGTGTTGAGTTTTAATTAAGCTTTCTCAGGGTCCATTGCAGCTCTTAAAGGTGTTCAGATGTTTGACATTCAGAATCCTCTAATCGAGTTCACTGCCACTGATCACTCATCTGATTCAATGTGTGACTGAAAGGAAATAACTTTGGGCCTGGGGTTAGAACACCTGGATTGTATCCCGGCTTTTATTGCTTGGTTGAGTTATTTAAGTGTGGGACATTGGGAACTCTTTGAAAGCTATTAAAAGCTGTACAAATATTTCCACTTGATACAAAGGGATTATGGGTTCCAGTATTACTGCCATTTGTTTATTCCTTTGAGGTTTTAGTAGTTGTTTCTTTATCAAAACTGTATTAACTGAATCAGTGTTTCAGAGCTAGAAGGTGGGATGGAGCTACCTATATATTTCTTAGCTGCAATAAAAATGAGCTTCTAGAATCAACATGAACTGCCTTTTTATTGTTATCCTATGTAATAAAGAGGGAATATGCTAATTGACCCTCACGCTGTCACAAAGATGGCAGCGCCCACAGCCAATAAGGAGGGAATATGCTAATTGACTGCCTCGCCCTCAAAGATGGTGGAGCCCACAGCCAATAAGGAGGGAATATGCTAATTGACTAGCACACCCTCAAAGATGGTGGCGCCCATAGCCACAAGATGGCAGCGCCCAGTCTCCTCAGCCCTGCTGGGGTGGCAGGCTACTCCGCACGCCTGCCTCCGGAGTCCCCCAGTGCCCTCACCTCCTGAGCCACCTAAGGCCAACCTGAGGCACAGGCAAGCCTTGGATGGTGGCTGCCCAGCTGCCCAGGGCCGCCTGAGGCTCAGGTGACCAGGGCCGGCCGAGGCTTGTGCTGCCAGCAGTGGCAGCAGCAGAGGTGTGATGGGGCGTCGCTTTCCCCTGATCACCAGGTCGCCTCCTGCCCCTGAGGGCTCCTGGACTGTGAGAGAGGGCAGGCCGGGCTGAGGGATCCCCTCCAGTGCATCAATTTTCATGCACTGGGCCTCTAGTATACTATAAAATGGATAGTGCTCTTCTTGGTATTAATATGCTTTGAAACAAAGCAAGATATTTCACTTCATAGAGAAGATGCTCTTTGGCACATGATAATGTTGTCAACTGGATAAATATTCCAAAGCCCATTTAATCTATTGTTTGTTTTTCTTGATGGTTTTAAAATTATTTCTGTGTCACAAAATTTGCTGCATGTTGGTGTTTTTGCAAAGTTATGTTTTTAGAATAATTTTACCAAGAAAGAATGAAAGCAAAGTACCCATCAATTTAATTATTACTTCTCCAACTGCCTATTCATGCTTTTTATTAATAAACTAGAGGCCCAGTGCATGAATTCATGCATGGGTGGGGTCCCTCGGCCTGGCTGGCAATTGGGGCCAATTGGAGCCATCTTACCCAATCCTGATTGGGGCTGGCCAGCTGTGGGGAGGGACCACGGGAGGTTGGCTGTGGGAGCGCACTGACCACCAGGGGGCAGCTCCTGCATTGAGGGTCTGCCCCCTGCTGGTCAGTGCATGTCATAGCAACTGGACCAGTCATAAAGGTTGCTTAGGCTTTGATAGATAGATAGATAGATAGATAGATAGATAGATAGATAGATAGATATAGATTGTTTAGGCTATACTTAGAAAATTACAACTTCATTTAACACAATGCCATAAAACTCAAGTTGTTGAAGCTCACTTACAGAGAAAACCTCAGTACAATTATTAATGCCAACAATTCCCCTAACTGCAGGATTTAAGAAAAATTTGAAGAAAGGGAGCACATGTCAAATTAGGAAGACGCCTCTCTTCAATGAATAATGATTAAGGTAGTAAGCTTAATGAGATTAAAATTTCAGTTCCAATGTATATATCTATTTAGTCCATTTATTTAAGATCTATGTGTCAAAGGAGACTTTAATTCCAAATATTTTCTTATTTCCTTCCATGTGTATATGTGAAGTCAGGAAAAATGCTCCCCTCTCATGAGAAATGGGCCTTATTTCTGGTTTCTGTTACTGTCATTGGAGAATGATCTTTCCAAAATTATTAGTTTTTTTATGTTAAAAGTTTAACATTTAACTGTTCCTGGATATTATTAATTATAATGAATTTTAAAGTTTATTTTCTTAATAATCTTTTGTGAGATATTAAGACTATGCTAATTTTTATCTTCATATTAGTATTAGAACATTTCTCTTGGCAAAATATTGTATGAATATGCTACTGACTTAGAGAAAAAAGTAGTTTCTTTTGCATTTCTGCTGGAAACTAATGTTTAATAAGACTATTGCATGTCATTCTCAAAGATAGTAATGACTTCTACAGATGTTGAGAAAGTTGAAAGAACTTCATGAGGGCAGGAATCTTTTGCTTTGTTCACTTAGATAGGGTGTCCCCCAAAAATGTATACACACACTTTGAAAAATTATAAAGGTGGTGTTTATTAAAATACATTTCATTTTCAAAATTGAGCTGTCAGTTATTAAAGCATATATACATTTTTTGGACAACCTGTATATACATGGAGTAGTACCTAACACATGATTGAAGCTGATTAAATATTGTTTGGACCAATGTCCTCTGGAATTTAGCTGTCAGGTTCAAAATTTTACAGTGCTGTTTTGCAGTGTGAGTGTCCATGGGTCAGGTATCTCATGTCTGTGTGGATCCCCTTCCTCATCACTGAAATGGTGATCACAGTAGTTCCTCTCTCAGTGTGTTATTGAGAGGAATTATTGCACTACACATTCATACATTAGAGTAAAATGTTGAAGAAAGCAAGTGTTACAATTATTAAATTTTTTTTTTTTTTTTTTTATTTATTTATTTTTTTTTTTCAAATTTTTATTAAGGTATTACATGTGTACATATCTTATCATTGCCCCCGACCCCCACCCCACTCCCATATATGCCCTCACCCCCCAATGTTTTGCATCCGTTGGTTACTCTTATATACATGCATATAAGTCCTTCAGTTGATCTCTTATTTCCCCCACCTCTCCCTAACCTTACCACTGTAATTTGACAGTCTGTTTGATGCTTTATTGCCTCTGTAACTATCTTTTTGTTCATCAGTTTATAATGTTTTTCATTATCCCCAAATGAGTGGGATCATGTGGTATTTTTCTTTCATTGACTGGCTTATTTCACTTAGCATAATGTTCTCTAATTCCATCCAAGTGCCTACAAATGGTAGTAATTCCTTCTTTTTTACGGCAGCATAGTATTCCATTGTGTAGATGTACCATAGTTTTCTGATCCAGTCATCTGCTGATGGGCATTTAGGCTGTTTCCAAATCTTAGCTATTGTAAATTGTGCTGCTATGAACATAGGGGTGCATATATCCTTTCTGATTGGTGTTTCTGGTTTCTTAGGATATATTCCTAGGAGTGGGATTACTGGGTCAAATGGGAGTTCCATTTTCAGTTTTTTGAGGAAACTCCATACTGTTCTCCACAGTGGCTGCACCAGTCTGCATTCCCACCAGCAGTGCACGAGGGTTCCTTTTTCTCCGCATCCTCGCCAACACTTGTCGTTTGTTGATTTGTTGATGATAGCCATTCTGACAGGTGTGAGATGGTATCGCATTGTTGTTTTGATTTGCATCTCTCGGATAATTAGTGACTTTGAGCATGTTTTCATGTGTCTCTTGGCCTTCCTTCTGTCTTCTTTCGAAAAGCTTCTATTTAGGTCCGTTGCCCATTTTTTTATTGGATCATTTATCTTCCTTTTATTAAGTTGTATAAGCTGCCTGTAGATGTTGGAAATTAAACCTTTATCAGTGATACCATTTGCAAATATGTTCTCCCATACAGTGGGGTTTCTTGTTGTTTTGTTGATGGTTTCTTTTGCTGTGCAAAAGCTTTTTATTTTGATGTAGTCCCATTTGTTTATTTTCTGTTTGGCTTCCATTACCCTAGGGGCAGTATCACTGAAAAAGTTCTTTTGGCATATGTCTGAGATTTTGCTGCCTGTGGATTCCTCTAGTATTTTTATGGTTTCCCGTCTTATATTTAAGTCCTGTACCCATTTTGAGTTTATTTTTGTGTATGGTGTAAGTTGGTGATCTAGTTTCATTTTTTTGCATGTATCTGTCCAATTTTCCCAACACCATTTATTAAAGAGACTGTCTTGACTCCATTGTATGCTCATGCCTCCTTTGTCAAATATTAAATGCGCATATTGGTTTGGGTCGATATCTGGATTCTCTATTCTGTTCCATTGATCTATATGTCTGTTCTTGTGCCAGTACCAGGCTGTTTTGAGGACAGTGGCTTTGTAATACAGCTTGAAATCTGGTATTGAGATCCCTCCTACTTTATTCTTCTTTCTCAGGATTGCTGTGGCTATTCGGGGTCTTTTTTTATTCCAGATGAATTTTTGGAGAGTTCTTTCTAGGTCTGTGAAATACGCCGTTGGTATTTTAATGGGGAGTGCATTGAATCTATAGATTGCTTTGGGTAGTATGGACATTTTAATGATGTTGATTCTACCAATCCATGAACATGGTATGTTCTTCCATCTGTTTACATCTTCCTCTATCTCTTTTTTCAGTGTCCTGTAGTTTTCCGCATATAGGTCTTTTACCTCCTTGGTTAGGTTTATTCCTAAGTATCTTAATTTTTTTGGTGCGATGGAAAATGGGATTGCTTTTTTAGTCTCTCTTTCTGTAAGTTCATTGTTGGTGTATAGAAATGCCATAGATTTCTTGGTGTTAATTTTGTATCCTGCTACATTGCCGAATTCATTTATTAAGTCTGTTAGTTTTTTGATGGAGTCTTTCGGGTTTTTTATGTACAATATCATGTCATCTGCAAATAAGGACAGCTTTACTTCTTCTTTTCCAATTTGGATGCCTTTTATTTCTTCTTCTTGTCTAATTGCAGTGGCTAATACTTCCAGTACTATGTCAAACAGGAGTGGTGAGAGTGGGCATCCCTGTCTTGTTCCTGTTCTTAGGGGAAATGGTTTTAGTTTTTGCCCATTGAGTATGATGTTAGCTGTGGGTTTATCATATATAGCTTTTATGATGTTGAGGTATGATCCTTCTATTCCCACCTTGTTGAGAGTTTTTATCAAGAAAGGGTGTTGGATTTTGTCAAATGCTTTTTCTGCATCAATTGATATGACTATGTGATTTTTATCTCTCAATTTGTTTATGTGATGTATCACATTTATTGATTTGCGGATATTAAACCATCCTTGCATTCCTGGGATAAATCCTACTTGGTCATGGTGTATGATCTTTCTGATGTACTGCTGGATCCTATTTGCTAGAATTTTATTGAGGATTTTGGCATCTACATTCATGAGAGATATTGGCCTGTAATTCTCCTTCATTGTGTTGTCTTTATCTGGTTTTTGTATTAGGGTGATGCTGGCTTCATAGAAGGAGCTGGGAAGTGTTCCTTCCTCTTGAATTTTTTGGAATAGTCTGAGGAGGATAGGTTTTAGTTCTTCCTTGAATGTTTGGTAGAACTCTCCTGTGAAGCCGTCTGGCCCCGGGCTTTTGTTTGCCGGAAGCTCTTTGATGACTGCTTCAATTTCTTCCATAGTTACTGGCATGTTGAGCTGTTTAGATTCTTCCTGATTGAGTTTTGGAAGGTTATATTTTTCTAGGAATATGTCCATTTCCTCCAGGTTGTCCAGTTTGTTGGAATAGAGTTGTTCGTAGTAATTTTTAACAATCCTTTGTATTTCGGCGGGATCTGTTGTTATTTCACCTCTTTCATTTCTGATCTTGTTTATTTGGGTCCTCTCCCTTTGCTTCTTGGTGAGCCTGGCTAGAGGTTCATCAATCTTGTTTATCCTTTCAAAGAACCAGCTCTTGGTTTTGTTGATCTTTTGTATTGTTTCTTTGGTCTCTATGTCGTTTATCTGTGCTCTGATCTTTATTATTTCCTTCCTTCTGCTTACACTGGGCTTTTCTTGTTGCTCTTTTTCTAACTCTTTGAGTTGTTGGGTTAGGTAATTTATTACCCCTGTTTCTTGTTTTTTGCAGTAGGCTTGTAGAGCTATGAACTTCCCTCTCAAGACTGCTTTCGCTGTGTCCCATAGATTTTGGATTGTAGTGTTTTCATTGTCATTTGTTGTCATGATGTTTTTTATTTCTTCTTTGATCTCTCTGGTAACCCAGTCATGGTTTAATAGCATGCTGTTTAGTCTCCATGTGTTTGATTTCTTTGGGTTGTTTTTATTGTAGTTGATTTCCAGTTTTATGCCACTGTGGTCTGAGAAGATGCTTGATATGATTTCTATCTTCTTGAATTTGAAGAGACTTTGCCTATGTCCCAACATATGGTCTATCTTTGAAAATGACCCATGTGCACTTGAGAAGAATGTATATTCTGTGGCTTTGGGGTGAAATGTTCTGAAGATGTCAATTAATTCCATCTGGTCTAGTGAGTCATTTAGGATTGATGTTTCTTTGCTGATGTTTTGTTTAGAGGATTTGTCCAATGGTGATAGTGGGGTATTAAAGTCTCCTACTATGATTGTATTGCTGTCAATGTCTCCCTTAATATCCTCCAGGAGTTTTTTTATGTATTTGGGTGCTCCTGTATTGGGTGCATATATGTTTACCAGAGTTATTTCTTCTTGTTGGATTGCTCCCTTTAGTATTATGAAATGGCCTTCCTTATCTCTTGTTATGTCCTTCAGTTTGAGATCTAATTTGTCAGAAATAAGTATTGCTACCCCAGCTTTTTTTTCAGTTCCATTTGCCTGGAAAACCTTTTTCCATCCCTTCACCCTCAGTCTGTGTGCGTCTTTTTTTCTGAGGTGGGTTTCTTGTAGACAGCAGATATATGGGTCGTGTTTTCTTATCCAATCTGTTACCCTATGTCTTTTGATTGGGGCATTTAATCCATTTACATTTAAAGTTATTATTGATAGGTACTTATTTGTCGCCATTCCTATTCTTTACCCCTGTGTTACTTCTTCGCTTCCTGTTTCTTTCTTTCTTTCTTTTTTTTTTACAGTAGACCCTTTAGCATTTCTTGCATTGCTGGTTTGGTGGTAATAAATTCCCTTAGTCCTTTTTTGTCTGTGAAGCTCCTGATTTCACCTTCAATTTTGATTGACAGCCTTGCTGGGTACAGTATTCTTGGATTCAGCCCCTTCCTTTGCATGACTTTGTATATTTCATTCCATTCCCTTCTGGCCTGATGAGTTTCTGTTGAGAAATCAGTTGCTAGTCTGATGGGGGTTCCTTTGTATGTAACTTTCTGTCTCTCTCTTGCTGCTTTTAAGATTCTTACTTTGTCGTTGGTGTTTGCCAATTTAATTATAATGTGCCTTGGCGTCGGTCTTTTGGGGTTCATTTTGCTTGGGACTCTGTGAGCTTCTTGGATTTGTGTGGGTTTTTTCTTCCCTATATCTGGGAAATTTTCTGTCATTATTTCTTCAAAGAGGTTTTCTATTCCTTGCTCAGCTTCCTTTCCTTCTGGAACCCCTATTATGCGGATGTTGTTTTGTTTCGTGTTGTCCCAAAGTTCCCTTAGACTCTCCTCCTGCCTTTTAATTTTTTTTTCTAGAAGTTGCTTTTCTTGGGTATTTTTTTCCATCTTGTCTTCTAGCTCACTGATGCGGTCCTCTGCTTCTTCTAGTCTACTCTTGATGCTTTCTATTGAGTTCTTTACAGCAGCGATGTCATTTTTCATTTCTTCTTGGTTCTTCTTCATTTCCTCTTGGTTCTTGCTCATATTGTCGAATTTGTCTTCCATTCTTTTCAGCCACCTTATGACCATTTCTCTGAATTCTTTTTCTGGAAGGTTGCTTGCCTCCATTTCGTTTACTTCCTTTTCTGGTGATGCCTGCTTTTCTTTCATATGCGGGCTGCTTCTTTGTCTCCCCATGGTCTCTCTTCTCTGGGTGTCCGGTTATGTAGTTCTCTCTCTCCTTATCCCAGGCGAAATCTGACCTTTCCGTGGTGGAGTGTAGAGCTCCTCTGAACCCGTGTGCTTGCGCCAGTTGGGGAGCGTTGTTCTGGGGCTCGCAGCTGTTCCTGGGGTGCCGCCGTTGTGGATTCTCAGGCTTCAGATAAGCTCCACTTTCCGGATCAAGATGGCGCAGACTCCGCGTCCAAGCCCGCAGCTCCGGGAGGGGACCCAGCCGCAGTTGGTGCTGCCAGGTCAGGGGAACCCCGTTCAGCAGTCCCCCACCTCCTTCTGGAATTCAGCTGTCTCCCAACCAGCCAACAAACACTCCTTGTGCGTCCCTCAGCTGTTCTTTCTTTCTGCTCCGGGACAAGGCTCGGAACACGTCTGTCTATTCCGCCGCCATTATTCCCTCCCCCTACAATTATTAAATATTTTATTCCTTATCATTGAATAGTTTATGTTACTCCCTCAAATGCCCTGGCAGAAAGCAGAATGCATTGCCATCCTACCACTAGTGTACTTTTGAGGATTGTTTAATAAAGGATTGGAGATAGACAGATGGTTAGAGAGTTGTTAGTGTCTTACTAGCATGGTGACATTTATCTTCTTTTCTTCACTTTGGCCCTTTCGAAATTCTGCTCTCGTGTCCTTTGCTAATTGGCCTTGCTCTGAACCATTTTTTTCATTCTTCAAGACTCCATTCCTCTTGAGCTCCTATGGTTTGTTGTTTTTCTTTGCTTCTCATTTGTCTCTCTTCCTGATATTTTTATCACTAGTATATGTCAGTTCTACACACTCTGAATGCAGCACATTGCCAGAAAGTCGTTCTGCAGATAATAGAGGTCTTCCTATAGGTAGGTCTTTTGGGGATTTTTAGATGATGACTCCTGGCTTCAGTTAGACGAGCTGGTAAATCTTTATAGATCTATCTTACTGTGGACTAATACCAGGCTACTAGCATCTCATATAATTAAATGGTTTCTTTATATTTTAACAACCAATCATAGTAATGAATCTTGAAGATGGTGCATATAGACATACCAATTTATTCCTTAATGCATTTTTTTATGGCTGCTATTGCAGGGACCTGGAACTGGTCCTCACTGAGGGCATTTGATGTCATTAAAACATAATAGAATTAATGAGTAAGTAGCACATAAAAGTCCAAAGCCTAACATAAAATGGATAAATATAAACATCATAATATATTTGATACATTCTTATTTATTTTCCAGTAATAACTCATCAGGCATATTGTCTAGTCTGCGAATTATAGGGCTGAAAGTTTGTCTAAAACCTAAGTTATCTAATGCTTTAAGGGAATCACCCCACACTGAAAATTAATCTCTAAATTTGTCTCTCAATCTCTCACTCCTTCCCCCCACCCTGATTTATCCCTTCCTGCTTCTCGCCCTCCTTTGCCTCATAGCTACCTAGGAGTTATCCAAAAATAAAACAAATATAGAAGTCAGTTATGTAGTGAGATTCAGAGTGAAGTTTGCATACTCCATAAATTGCACAAAAATGCTCACTTGTGAGTACACAAAAAATAGGTAAATATCTTATTGCATTTGAACTTATAGTTTGAGATACTTGAAATTAAACATTATATTTATGTACTAATACATATACAGAGTTTATAAATAAAAACATCTTTCTGTCAGTGTATGTTACTTTTTCCCAATGGAATACACTATAAAAATAATATAGAGCTCAATAAAGTGGGAATTATTATATATGTTGTAGATACACATTACTCATTTGTTCCAAAATCCTTTCTGAGTTTCTGCTCTTATGTACATGGCCTTGTTCAGGGACATGGACTTGCATAAAGGTAAATAAGTAGTGAAACCAAAGTGACCACAGGGTAGAAAAAAATGCAAAGTGGTCATCAAAATATAGAAGTAGCAATCTGGAGGTGAAACATAGTCTGCCCAGAAATATAGACACATCAGTAATATCAGTTATTAAAGTTCAATACTAATATTTCAGAATGTTCTTACTATATTCACTACAAAGTATGAGAATTAAAAGCATAATATTGCCTTTTGAGAAAATCCTATTTAATAAAAGAGTAATATGCAAATTGACTGTACCTCCCCTACACCCACCAGCCACACCCACCAGCCAATCAGGAGGGAATATGTAAATAAACCCAACCAAGATGGCTGCAGCCACAGAGAGCAGGAGGGAGGCTTGGGTTTCCCTGGCAATGGAGGAAGCCAAGCTTTCCGCCTGCCCTTGCTGGTCCAGGCCTTCACTCAATGCTATAAAGTTTCAATTATAGAAGGTAAATAAATCCCAACAGAAATGGCGGCAGCCACGGAGCTAGAGAGAGCAGGAGGCTTGAGTTGCCTGTGGCGATGGAGGAAGCCAAGTTCCGCGGGCCAGATAGAACCGCCGAACGGGCCGGGTCCGGCCCGCGGGCCATAGTTTGCCCACGGCTGCTCTATCCTATCTAATAAAAGAGTAATATGCAGATTGACCATCACTCCAACACACAAGATGGCTGCCCCCATGTGGTCAAAGATCCTGCCCCCATGTGGACACAAGATGGCCACCACAAGATGGCCAGCAGGGGAGGGCAATTGGGAGGAACCAGGCCTGCAAGGGAGGGAAGTTGTGGGCAATCAGGCCAGAAGGGGAGGGCAGTTGGGAGGGACCAGGCCTTCGAGGGAGGGCAGTTGGGGGTGATCAAGCCTGCTGGGGAGGGCAGTTAGGGGTGACCCAGCTGGCAGAGGAGGGAAGTTGGGGGTGACTGGGTCTGCAGGGAAGGGCAGTTGCGGGGGACCCAGGCCTGCAGGGGAGGGCAGTTAGGGGCAAACAGGCTGGCAGGGGAGCAGTTAGGCATCAATCAGGCTGTCAGGGGAGTGGTTAGGGGGTGATCAGGCTGGCAGGCAGAAGTGGTTAGGGGCAATCAGGAAGGCAAGCAGGCGAGCAGTTGGGAGCCAGCAGTCCTGGATTGTGTGAGGGATGTCCGACTGCCCGTTTAGGGCAGTCGGACATCCCTCACCACGTCCCAAATTGGAGAGGGTGCAGGCTGGGCTGACCCACCCCCCCCCCCGTGCACGAATTTCATGCACTGGGCCTCTAGTTTTAATATAAAATTTATTTCACATTTTTCACCAAAAATCATGCATAGTGATCACAAGTAGACCCATGTAGTTCAAATCCATGTTGTTCAATAGTCAACTGTAAATAATGCTGCAATGCACATGAGGGCATATATATATTTATACTTTATATATCTGGTAAAATCAACCGACTCTGCTAATTCTACTAAATACATCTTGAATTTATTTCCACTGGCACCATCATGATCCAAACTACCAGCAATTCTCAAATCCTTGTTTTATATATTTCAATCGAATCAAAATAAACATAAAGTTTAAAAAAAAAACACGAAAAATATCTACTCAGCTCTGCAATTTGACTCTGCCCATGTCTTTGTCTAATCCTATATTTCTTTCCTTTGCAGACTATGTTGAGTCATACTAGTTTCAATCCAGTTCCAAAAACAAACTCTCTTTTCCTTAGCTCCTGGCTATCAAAAATGTTCTTTCCACCTATACCTGGAAAACTCATTATAATTGTTTAATGACTCTTTTCCACCCAGGTTTAAATATGTCTTATCCCAATATCTATTATAGTACATGATGCTCAATAAATAGTTGTTGAATGAATTAATTGATAAAAGCCACACAGTGAATTCTCATGCTTGTTAGAAAGGTTCCTTTCTTTTTGTACATCTCAGTTCTTTTCCTTTTGCAGGAACCAAGTTGAGTGATTCTGCAACTGGATGCAGTGAGATTTTGACTGAGATCTTTCTTTGTGCCAGAAGTTTCTGAACGGTACAAAGATTGCAACAGAGACAGAGCTCTGAAGATAATAATGTTACTAAATCCTCCAGGGACAGTTAAAAGAAAGGCTCATTCTAAGCATGAGAGCCTCTGTGACTTACCTGAGTAAAGGTTCTTAAATCTGGTTGCACATTAGAGTCATCTGGGGAGCTCTGAAAAGATACCAGCACCCAGACCATTTGTAGCATATCTGTTTGAAAACAGAAGGATAATTTCATACATATTGTATACCACATGTGATTGTAATTCCTCAAGCCAGATACATTGCCAATCTGTCTGCAAACACCTTTTTTAATCCTGTAAAATAAATGAGTTAAAGATTTTAAATTGCAGATAAATGGATATAGAAAAGTGAAAAAAGCATTTGTGGCATTTTTCTTTTCCTTTGCTTTAAATTTTTACTTAAATAAATAGTCATCTAATCCAATTGCTCTATGCATTTCCTGTCATGGCAGAAAATGTATAGAGCAGCGCTCCCCCAGCTCAGGGCTTCTGGCCGAGCGTCACTCCCCATATCATGTCAGTAGTTTGCCTATTATATTTGTGCCATGACAACATCATTATAGCAATAGGTAGCATTTAAATTAAATAGTACTCTTTATGTTAACTACTCAGACGCACTCATTGATAGGAGGAAAGATAAAATCAAGAGAAAGTCCTCCAAAGTCTCACAGCACATCTACAACCTCGCCAGGCTTCTTTGTTTGGGTGTTGCTTTAATTTTTTAAAGAAATGCATTTATAATTGTCTCTTTATTCATAAGCATTTTTACATGTCTCAGCATCCTAGTTTTCTTTCTTATTTATTTATTTATTTATTTATTTATTTATTTATTTTATTTTTTTAATTGTTTGAAGTATTACAAATAGTAGTACATATGTCTCCTTCCCCGCCCCCTCATTGACCTCCCCCCGGCCTCCCCTTCCCCCCAGTACATGCCTTTACCTCCCCCAGTGTCTTGTATCCATTAGTTATGCTTACATGCATGTGTACAAGTTTTTCGGTTGATCTCTTACAGCCCCTCCTCCCCAACCTCCCCTGCCTTCCCGCTGTAGTTTGACAGTCTGTTCAATGCTTCTTTGCCTCTGTATCTATTTTTTCCCCCATTTCTTTCCTTTAAAAAATCTTGTCTCTGCAGACTAGAAATAAACATAAAATAACAAAAAATGTTTGAGTCCCAGTTTCAATGTCCTAGTTTTTTTTTTGTTTATTGAAGTTTATACACAAAGTGAATACACCTGTTAACCAGCAACCACATTAAGAAAGTAAATGTTGCTAGTTTCTGAAAAGACTTTCCTTTTTATCCCCATTCACTACACACCAACAGTAAGTTGCTGTCCTGGGTACTAACAGCGTAGGTTATTATTTCTTGTTTTTGAATGTCATGTATATGGCAAAATTTAGCATGCACTCTTTTGTATTTGGCTTCTTTAATGCAACATAATGTCTGTGAGATTCATACATATTATTGTGTATAATTAGAGATACTTCAATTTAATTGCTTTACTGTCTTTTATGAGAATACTAGAGGCCTGGTGCACAAAATTTGTGCATTGGGGGGTACCCTCAGCCTGGCCTGCACCCTCTCGCAGTCCAGGACCCCTCGGGGAATGTCCAATTGCCAGCTTAGGCGCACTCCCCTAAGTCAGCAGGACTCCTTTTGCAGTCCAGGAGCCCTCGTTCCTTACTGCCTGCCTGCTCGCTGCTCCTTACCACTCGGTTCACTGCTCCTCAGTGCTGCTGCGGAGGCAGGAGAGGCTCCCGCCACTGCCGCTGCACTTGCCAGCCATGAGCCCAGCTTCTGGCTGAGCAGCGCTTCCCCTATGGGAGCGCACTGACCACCAGGGGGCAGCTTCTGTGTTGAGAGTCTGCCCCCTGGTGGTCAGTGCGCATCATATTGACCGGTCATTCTGGTCATTCCGCCATAAAGGTCACTTAGGCTTTTATTATATAGATCACAATTTATTTATCCACTCTGTTCTTGACAGGCAATTGAGTTGATTCTAGTGTTTGATTATTAAATTAGTGCTGAACATTCTTGTGTGTGCCTTTTGTCATACATACATTTACACTAATATTTTTACTCAATATATTCCAAGAAATGAGATTTCTGGATTGTAGAGCCAGTGTTGAGTTTTACTGCATGCTGACAGTTTCCCAAAGTGAAATATTCTAGGGCAAATGGATGGGTATGTATGACAGAAAACAAGGATGCCACATATCCCAGATATCCCTCTTCTTTTAAGTCTTTTTCTTACTTGCTTTTGTTCAAAAATTATTTAGTAAAACATGATACCAAGTAAGATATCTGGTTTTATAAGTCTGATTTGACATTCTGATCGTGCACGGTAATTCAAGAGTCAATTATATCTCATAGAGACTTAACCATGATTAAAAAGAAACACCTCTCCTTTATATATACCCACATATATACCATATACCATACATCTTAAGGCCTTTGTGTGCTTCCAAATTTCCATCCTGTAGTGTGGTTCTATCCTTGAAAATTTATTTTAACTTCAGTTTGTTTTAAAACTGTTTTTAGCCCAGCAGGTGCAGCTCAATGGTTGAGCATCAACCCATGAACCAGGAGATCATGGTTCAACCCCTTTCAGGGCATAAGACTTGGTTGCCCCTGGATTCACAGTAGGAGGTGTGCAGGAGGCAGTCTCTCATCATTTTTGTTTCTAACTCTCTCTCTCCATATCCCTTCCTCCCTCTGAAATCAATATAAACGTATTTTTAAAAATGTGACCCCGAATAGCCACAGCAATCCTGAGAAAGAAGAATAAAGTAGGAGGGATCTCAATACCAGATTTCAAGCTGTATTACAAAGCCACTGTCCTCAAAACAGCCTGGTACTGGCACAAGAACAGACATATAGACCAATGGAATAGAATAGAGAATCCAGATATCAACCCAAACCAATATGCGCAATTAATATGTGACAAAGGAGGCATGAGCATACAAGGGAGTCAAGACAGTCTCTTCAATAAATGGTGTTGGGAAAATTGGACAGATACATGCAAAAAAATGAAACTAGATCACCAACTTACACCATACACAAAAATAAACTCAAAATGGATACAGGACTTAAATATAAGACGGGAAACCATAAAAATACTAGAGGAATCCACAGGCAGCAAAATCTCAGACATAAGCCAAAAGAACTTTTTCACTGATACTGCCCCTAGGGCAATGGAAGCCAAAGAGAAAATAAACAAATGGGACTACATCAAAATAAAAAGCTTTTGCACAGCAAAAGAAACCATCAACAAAACAACAAGAAACCCCACTGTATGGGAGAACATATTTGCAAAAGGTATCACTGATAAAGGTTTAATTTCCAACATCTACAGGCAGCTTATACAACTTAATAAAAGGAAGATAAATGATCCAATAAAAAAATGGGCAACGGACCTAAATAGAATCTTTTCAAAAGAAGACAGAAGGAAGGCCAAGAGACACATGAAAACATGCTCAAAGTCACTAATTATCTGAGAGATGCAAATCAAAACGACAATGCAATACCATCTCACACATGTCAGAATGGCTATCATCAATAAATCAACAAACGACAAGTGTTGGCGAGGATGCGGAGAAAAAGGAACCCTCGTGCACTGCTGGTGGGAATGCAGACTGGTGCAGCCACTGTGGAGAACAGTATGGAGTTTTCCTCAAAAAACTGAAAATGGAACTCCCATTTGACCCAGTAATCCCACACCTAGGAATATATCCTAAGAAACCAGAAACACCAATCAGAAAGGATATATGCACCCCTATGTTCATAGCAGCACAATTTACAATAGCTAAGATTTGGAAACAGCCTGGGTGCCCATCAGCAGATGACTGGATCAGAAAACTATGGTACATCTACACAATGGAATACTATGCTGCCATAAAAAAGAAGGAATTACTACCATTTGTAGGCACCTGGATGGAATTAGAGAACATTATGCTAAGTGAAATAAGCCAGTCAATGAAAGAAAAATACCACATGATCTCACTCATTTGGGGATAATGAAAAACATTATAAACTGATGAACAAAAAGATAGATACAGAGGCAGTAAAGCATCAAACAGACTGTCAAATTACAGCGGTAATGTTAGGGAGAGGTGGGGGAAATAAGAGATCAACTGAAGGACTTATATGCATGCATATAAGAGTAACCAACGGATGCAAAACATTGGGGGGTGAGGGCATGTATGGGAGTGGGGTGGGGGGGCAATGGTAAGATATGTACACATATAATACCTTAATAAATAAAAAAAAAATGTTTCTATTTCCCTTTGCTTTTGCAGAATATTTTTGCTGTGTGTAAAATTCTGGGTTGTAAGTTTTTATTTTAATCTGCTTTCCAGCACCTTTTTATTGTTTTGTGATATATAGTCATTCTTATAGTTTTTTCTCTAAATTTGCTTTATATGTTCTTTTGTCTCTGGTTGCCTTTATGATTTTCTAACACTAGATTCCATCAGTTTGATTATACTATTGTATGGTATAGTTTTCTTGGTGTCTGTCCTTTTTGGAGTGGCTTGAATTTGTTTAATCAGCATTCTCACAGTTTCGTCAACTTTGGAAAATTATCAATAATTTTTTTCATATGTTTTGTTCTGATCCCTCTGATCCCATCTCTTAATTCTCTCATTCTCAGACTAATTATACCTATGTTAGGCCACTTGATATTAGCTCATGTATCACTGAGTCTGTTAATTTCCTTGATCTTTTTCTTTTTAAAAAATATTTTCCCTCTGTCTTGCTACTTCAATTTGATTAATTTCTACTAATTTCTGTCTTCAAGTTAAATGATCTTTTCTTCTGCAGTATTTAATCTGCTATTCTATCCAGTGGATAGATTCAATTCAGTTACTATATTTTTCATTGTACATTTCATTTCACTTGATTCATTTTTTTGTATTTTCAGTTTATCTCCTTATTACACTCATGTTTCCTTTAAATACTTTAAAATATTTATACTGGTTATTTTAGTGATTATTTCTTTTATTTCCACCATTTATTGAACTCATAATTCTGTGGGGGTGGCCAATTGGGCTTGGCTAAGTTGAGCATCTCTTCTAATGATTTTGGCTGGGCTTATACATGCACCTGCAGTATGCGCTGGTCAGCGAGGTGGCTTTATTTCGATAGTGCAGTTGCCTATCAGGTAGGATGATGAGGATAACTGAGCCGCATATCTATCATTAAACAGCAGGGTAGCTCAGATTTCTTCACATTAAAGGGGTATGTTATGGACTACGCATTTGTGTCCCCATGAAATTCATACATTAAAACCCTAACCCCCAATGGGGTGGTATTAAGATGTGGGGACATTTTCCTAAGTTATTTGCATGTATTAGTGTTTTTAGTCCCCATAATTATAAATACACCATGGCATATTTTTCACCTATTTTAAAAATGAGGACCAAGAGAGAGAAGGCTACATATTTTGTCCAAAGGTTATATCTATCTATCTATCATCTATCTATCTTCTATCATCTTTTTTAACTCTTGGTCTATTCCATCCATTTATTGTCAACCCAGTATTTATAGTCCTAGCATTAGTACTATCTAGCACAGTCTGAAGAAGCATTTGAAATCTTTTTTAATTGAACAAATATCTAAACATACATCTCATACAACAAACCCTCTTTTTTGCTTATTCTAATTCCAGGCTAAGCTAATAACATATTTATCAGACATTTGTCATTTTACCCTTTTGTCCCAAATAAATATAAGTAATATACTTTATGATTAGACAAAGCAGTTTAAATTTCTCTAGATAAATGTTTGATAATGTAAGAGATGTTGTGCTGTAGAGAGAAATATCTTTCTCTAGTGCTGGGGAGAATTCTTCTGCAGTCTTAATGTGTATGATTTTATAATGACCTCATCTCCATAACAATAAAATTACCTATATTTCTAAATTCATGTTATGCCACTATCCTCCTGATCACTAAAGATCAATTTTATATACTTGCCAAGCTCTTTTCTGATTTAGGAATATTTCATGTGCTCTTTCTTCTGCCTGCATTTCTGTTCCCCAGTTCACGGCAAATATATTACTTCCAAATCTTTAAATCTCATCTTGACAATTATCTATTCTGAGAATGAAGACTGGAAAAATCTTTCTCAATAGAGAACAATAGTCCGTTTATTTGCAGTTCTCCTCAAAGAAAATGAATATCACAGTATGAATGCTTTCCATCAGAAAAAAATTTCATTTATTTCCTAACCAGATATCTGACA
This sequence comes from Plecotus auritus, assembly GCF_963455305.1. NCBI lineage: Eukaryota > Metazoa > Chordata > Mammalia > Chiroptera > Vespertilionidae > Plecotus > Plecotus auritus. The sequence continues at coordinate 74,380,133 of NC_137773.1, forward strand.
GTGAGTTAGAAAATAATAAAATATGAATGGAGGAAAAATCAGAATTCATGTAAGTTTGTTAGTCCTCATCCAAGGATATTTTTTCCATTGATTTTCCAGGAGAGTGGAAGAGAGAGGGACAGACAGAGAGAAACATCGATGTGAGAGAAACACATCAATTGGTTGCCTCCTAAATGCGCCCCAACCAGGGCCCAGGCCAAGGAGGAGCCTGCAACCAAGGTATATGCCCTTGACCAGAATTTAACCGGGATCCTTTGGTCCACAGGCTGACGCTCTATCTACTGAGTCAAACCAGGTAGGGCAGAATTCATGGAGATTTGATGTTCAATTAAGTTTCTTGTTTCAGTGTTTAATTAACTACTAAAAATAAAATAAATTTGAAAGCAATTCCAATAAGTGCTTGTTAATTCAGCACATCTTGTACATTAAAAAGGAGACTTACACATTTGTCATTGACCTATGTTCAGTCTCAGATCCTCTGTTGTAGAAAAAATATGTAAGTATGAGAGTTAAATCAATAATGAGTTGACAGAAATCAAATATTAAAATATTTGGCCTCTTTGAGATAGGCTGCTAACATGCTCCTTACTTCCCTCACAAAAATCAATGTAAACATACTATTGTATCTACCTCTGTTACATCTCTCTATAGTTTCTTTTAAAGAATAATTAATAAAGGAGTCTGAGAAGGCATAGAACAGTCACTAAATAAAAGTAGTTACTAACCATGGGGCCCTGCTTAAATTTATCCCTGATGAAACTCTTCTATTCGGTGGTACAGAACTTAGGAATTACTCATGGAGGCTAATTTATGGGGGAAATGAAATAAAGAAATGATAGTTTAAAAGAATTTGGCATATGGTTTCCCTCCATATCTCTTAAGTTTACTGTGCTTTTAGAGATACTATATTTAGGCACAAGAAATCTATATGTAAGAAGTAAATTTGCTCTGAGAAAATTAACATCGGGTAGACCTATTTTGGCAATAAAAGAAACATACTATTAAAATACAAAACAATAAAATTGGATTTTACAGAAATAATGCTCTATGAAGAAAATCAAGCACAAAACAAGTAAAAACGATATTAAACAATTAATATGAAGTCCTGTAATTTGCAAACTTATTTACAGAGTCATAGATACCAGAGCAGAGGTTCCTTGGAGAGGATGACTGAGAAGAGGCATGAGGCAGTTTTCTGAGGTGGTGAAAAAGTTCTCTATCTTGATAGAGTGTGGGTTAAAAGAGTGTTTGCATTTGTCAAAAACTGATTATTCTTATGCTCTCTGCATATCAATGTATGCAAATCATACTTCAACGAAGAGTATCAAATAAAAATTGGATAAGCAACATTCATGTTGAGGGCTGCAGTTTTGACAGCTTCTGATTCAGAAAATTATCCATCCAGAAGGGAGGTTTGCCGAGGAAGGGCTCTGTTCTTACTGGTTCTGCATTAGTTATGATGGACATTGTTCATATTTTAGTTCAGTTTGGCCAAGACTATCTCCATTTATGTACGGTTTCCTGGTGACTTAATGTTAACCTCTGTTCACTCTCAAAAGTGTCTCAGTATGGAAGATAAATAATATGGTCACATTTTGCTTCCACAAGAGGAAGCAAAATGCCAGTTTGACTAACAGAAATACCCTGGGCTAGATCTCAGCCAACTCGATGCAATTTGCGTAACCATCTTGTTTCCATTTGCTAACTTCTAATTCCTGATGGTCATTATCAGAAAATACCTACTGAGACATTCTCTTACACATTTCTCCTGTCAGTCCTCTATTTGCAACTTTTAATGTGTATTTTCAAATCTTTATTTGAAATGAACTTTTCTGAAAAAATCTGAACTTGATAATCAACTAGTTACAGGAGGCTGATCAGGTTGTTTAAACTCAACCAATACAAAATGTTATTGACATCTTCACCCATGAGCCAGCTTCTATGATATCTAATATTATGCCTAGTTGACAGTATATAAGAAAGGCTTAACAAATGGACCCACGATGTAATGGCTTAACAAAAATAGAAATGTGTTTCTTGCATATTTCTTGTTTCTTGGTTCCTGGTCAACAGGGAAGAGCTCTACTACTTGCCTTCATTTAACTTAGGTTAACTTCAATGTATAAATTTTTCAAGAGACCTTGGACATTGCCATCCCAGGTAGCCATAAGTGGGAATAAGTATGGAGTGAGACACATGCTGGGAAGAGTCAGTAGAAGCTATGGAGTAGGTATGGACAGGGCATACATTCCTCCTGATCACTTCATATTCCCTAAAACTCTGTAACATGACAAGATGTAATTGCAAGAGAGGATGGATAATGTAGTCTACATGAATGCCAGGAAGAAGGAAGGAATATGGATTTTTATAGAGAACAGTCTGTGACACATGTGGTGATAATCTCTGAATTTTTTTAACTGAGGTATAATGACATAAAACATTAATTATATGTGTACAACTTATTGATTCCATATTTGTATATATTGCAAAATAATCATCACAACAAGTTTAATTAACATCCGTCACCATACGGTTACACGTTTTTTTCTTGTGATGAGAATTTTTAAGATCTACTTTTTTAGCAACTTTCAAATATGCAATACAGTATTAACTATGGTCACCATGCTATACATTGCATTTCCATGATCTATTTATTGTATAACTAGGGGCCTGGTGCACAAATTCGTGCATGGGTGGGGTCTGGCTGGCCCACCCCCTGGTCAAACTCCCAGTTGAACTCCTGGTCAAGGGGACAATTTACATATTAGCCTTTTATTATATAGGATTGTAAGTTTATACCTTAAAAAAAAACACACAAGCTTATAAATAATCTCTATATTATTCTCCCAAATTCTCCTTTTTTTCTATAGTATATTATTCACATCACAGAATAGAATTTTAGTAAAATATATGAAATCATGTTTCTTGGTGCTTAAAACTTCTTTGGATTCCCCACTAGATTTATGATATACTCGAATTCTGACTGCTAGACTGTAAGACCCCAGGTCAGAACTGCCCTCACACATGCTCCAATAATAGTGGCATTTCCCCTATGCCTTAAACTAACCTATTTGTTTCCCAGTGTAAGGTTTTCTCCATCCATCAATTATAATTATTATAAGTGTTTCTTCATGAAAGAAAGATGATGCTCTTCCTTCAGGCATCCCATTCCTGCACAGGCAGGAACAAGGATGAAGGGCCCAAAGTCTTTTCCCTGTAATAATTTTTCCATATATTCTGGTGGGGAAACTCCCCGCTCATATGTTCATCAAATTAACCATAAATATGGCACATTGTCACCTCTAGATGGAAAAAAGTTGGACTTTTTAGCTTTTGCAATAGTAGAAGCAAGAACAAGAAGTAAATTGTTTTTGGGTCACCAATTCACAGCACCTTCCAAATCCCAGATCCTTACACCCATTATTTTCTGCTAGTCATTCAGTTTTAGATTAAATGTCACCTCTTCAGAAAGGCCTTCTGTGCTGCATATTTTTGATGTGCCACTCTATACATTCTTTACCTTGCTGTGTCCCTAAGAGACTAACCTTTGTGGATTGCTTTAATTGGATTCCTTGCCCCTTGACTTTTGGTCAATGAGAGATTTTGGAGAATGACAAAAGGGTGATCTTGGGTTATTTATCTCTTATCTCCCTCCCTGCCCATCCACAGATGGTGTCTTTCCCAATGTCCTTCAAATCCTGTCTGTCACTCATCTCTTACAGCTACGTTATCTGAGGTCCTCTGACTTTTCCCTATATGTGTCCCTTTATATTTAGCGGTAGTAATGGTTCCTTAGTTCTTGGCCCCAAGAAACTTACCCAGTCATGTTAGTTTTTCTTACCCCTGCCTACATCTTTCTTTATTCAATTGCCCTGTTTGAGTGGACCATTTATTTCTTGCCATTGTCCCTACTAGCATACTTTTTAAGCTACCACATCTAAAGTAGGTCTCCAATAGGTTTCAGGTTCATCACCCTATTTTAATTACTCGCATAGTACCCACTATCTGACATTCTAATTATGTATATACTGTTTACTTCCCCCTACTAAAAAGTAGGCTCCTTGAGAGTTAGGTACCACATCTATTTTGTTCACTGTTTTATTTCCAATACCTATAATACTGTCACATAATATATGTTCAAGATTTGTTGAGTGAATAGCAAGTGCTACATATGTATTTGTTAATTGAATGTTGCCCAGAGTGACTATTTCTCCAATTACCCAAGCCCTCCCATTTTGAACTCACCTTCATGCCCCTAATAGTTTCACAAATAGCACCTCTAAACCAAGTGTATCTGCAGTTGAAACCTAGCCCTCCTGGGAGGCTAAATCCCTTCTTATCAAAACATTTAATGATGACTTCTGATTTCTATTTAAATCCTTTGGGTGAAGACTTCTGAATTAATTCCTTTGGTCTTTACTGTCATCAGACTTATCTTTGGCCCTGTAAACTGTCATCAAGCAGTGAGTCTACTTCAGGATGAAAGGAAAAGCCATGTATCATTAATGTGATTACAGGTGATGCAAAGTGTATCTGTACCTTTGCTTCTTAGTTGTGGGAAAACTGATACATGTTTTTTATTCTCAGAATATTCATGCTGCATGGAACAAACTGACATATCTGGGTGTGGGGTTGGGAGGACAAGAAGAGATAAACCAAAGAACTTATATAATTATATGCATAGTCCATGGACACGGGCAATAGGGTAGGGAAGACCTGGGAGCGGGGGGTAGAGACTGAGAGGAGGGGGAGAGGGGGCTTGGGAGATATCTGTAATACTACCAACAATAAAAAATATTTTTAAAAAGATACAAATATAAAATTAAATAGACTTAAATAAAAAAAGATTATTCATGCTAATATGGCTTTATATGTGGCATAGTTCCAAATACCATGTCAAGCAGTTTTCCTCACCTGTTCAGGAATCAAGTAAATATTCCATCACATCGATCACACTTCTAGAAGCATTAATTGATTCATTTTCTGCTCAGAGCAGTTTCTTAATAACTATCTCTCATTGGAATGTATCATACCCAGAAATTAAGGTTGCAGACAGAGTAAACTATCATCTAAACAGTGAATATGAAAAACATAAAGCAAGCGAATTTCAGAGTTTAGCATTCAGAATGTGTTTATCTGTTGGAAAAGACATAAACAAAATTTAAGCTGACATAGTTATAATGTTTGGGATAATTACACCTTAGTTTAAATCTGGCATATGAAGACTTATCTGCCATGTCATATTGTTATATTTTATTACTTTATGTTTTGGGTGGAATATTTTTCTTCCCATTACTGTGAACATGAAATGAGATCTTAAAGTTAAATTACTAGTATATACATATATAAAATAATAAATTATATATTTATATTAATATATAGTTATTTTTATACTAATATACCATATACACAATAACTTTACAGGGTATCCCAAAAATGTATGCACGCTTTGTTTTTTTAAAAAATATATATATTTTATTGATTTTTTTTACAGAAAGGAAGGGAAAGGAAGAGTTAGAAACATCAATGTGAGAGAAACATCGATCAGCTGCCTCCTGCACACCCCCTACTGGGGATGTGCCCACAACCAAGGTACATGCCCTTGACCAGAATCAAACCTGGGACCCTTCAGTCTGCAGGCGACACTCTATCTACTGAGCCAAGCAAGTTAGGGGTGTATGCACACTTTGAATAGTTATTAATTTCAATGGGTTAAATATGAAAAGAAAGAAACATCAATTGAGCTATCAGCTGTTAAAGCATGTATACATTTTTTGGGACACTCTGTATAGTATAATGTAATATAATAATATAATTATATTATGTATAATATAATAATATAATGTTATAATGCAATATAAAAATTATTATATGTTATCTAATATATAATAATATTATAGTGTATAATATTACATATATATATATATATATATATATATATATATATATATCTTTAAGAAAATGAATCAGAAACATTGTTAGGTAAGATTTGGATTTTTTCCTAATGTGATGGGGAAGAAAATGCATGGAAGGGGTCAGTATTAGAGGATCAGACTCAGCTTGAACTTCTTGAAAAAATTGGCAAGAAATTATATGTGAATGTATGTTTGTAATCATAGGGTGATGGACATTTAAGAGAGCGCTCAATAGCCCCAGGTTTATGTTAAAAATAGTAAGTAGCTTCTGAGAAAAGGCAACATAGGATAAAGATGAATAATTTTTATAAAATACTTAAAGAGTTTCACCTGTCTGATCAGCTTCTTTACTGCTTCCTATCGCTCATTCTGTTTAACTTTTCTCCTCCACAACTGCATATCACTTTTCAAGGGAGCAATCATCATTTACACAAAGGCAGGCAGGGGACTGATGTGTTGCCCTGATCACCTGGTGCTACCCTGCAACTTCCAGAGAGGCACTCACTGCCTCTTGTCCCACGATAATTCAAACATGAGATTAAAAATAAGATTAGGGGAAAGTACTCCTAAGGAAATGAAGAGGAAAAGGAGAGAAATTATAGCAAGAGCCTGATGTTCCTAAACCCATTTTTAAACTAGGTACATCTACCGTGTATTTACAACTTAAAATAAATTACATTTGAAAGTAAATGGTTAGTTTCAAAAGGACTGAACAATTCAATTCAACTTAAAATGAAGATGGGGTCATTCTATTTTTAAAGGGTAATGAGAGTCAAATATATGATGAAAGGAGATTTGACTTTGGGGGGTAACACACACAGTGAAATATACAGATAATGTATCATAGAATTGCACACTTGAAACCTATATAATTTTCTTAACCAATGTCATCTTAATAAATTTAATTAAAAAGTGTTCACCTCAGTTTTACTTAATTATTGTTCTCCTTTTTGTGTTTCTCCGCTTTGCTGGTGCCATAAACTTATAAATTGAATGCATATGGAATTCCATGGCTCACTCTGTTCATACTACATAGCTTGCAAGAGGTCAGTGCTATTGACCAATTAAAGAATGTTTTATAGTTTTTGCAGTTGGGGCAGCTCATCATATCTCCCTCTTCTTCTTGATTTAGTCCTAGACAATACCTTGGAATTTTCAAGTGTAAATATAGTGTGTTACAAATAGAAGGCATATATCAAGCCAATTGCTCATAGGCAGCACCACATTTCATGGAGTGCAAAGTTCAGAAGGGATAAATAGCCCTGCTATATGCAGGAACCATTACATACTTTAAATTAAATCAATAAAAAAATGGAGACCAGAGGATAACAGGTTTACAGTATCGTTAAGCAGGTAAATGACTCCATGTAGAAGAACCAATGAGTTGAGTAGAAAGCACAGTAGGATATTTCTTCCCAAGTTTCTCATAACATAGAAGCTCCTATTTTACAGAATAATGCAGGAACTCAAAAACCATAAGAAAATATTCTCTATTACATAACTTTTTTAAATTGAGTTTATTGGGCTGACATTGGTTAATAAAATTATAGTGGTTTCATGTACAATTCTGTAATACATCCTCTGTATATCTTACTGTGTGTTCACCTCCCCAAGTCAAGTCTCTTTCCATTTCCATTTATCCCCCCTTAATCTCTTCTACCTTCCACCACCCTTCTTTCCCTCTGGTAATCACCATACCATTGTCTGTGTCTATGAGGGTTTTTTTTTGTTTTTTTTTCTTAATCACTTCACTTTTTTCACCCAGTCCCCCAATACCCTTCCACTCTCACAGTTGTCAGTCTGTTCTCTGTATCTATGAGTCTGTTTCTATTTTGTTTGTTAGCTGATGTTGTTCCCACATATAAGTAAAATCATATAGTACTTGTCTTTCTCTGACTAATTTTACTTAGCATAATACTGTGTAAGTCCATTCACACTGTTACAAAGGGTAAGATTTCCTTCTTTTTTATGACTGAGTTGTATTACATTGTGTACCACAGCTTTTTTTATCCACTCATCTACTGATGGACACTTGGGCTACTTCCAAATCTTGGCTATTGTAAATAACACTGCAATGAACGTAGTGGTGCATATGTTCTTTTGAATTAGTGTTTTGGTTTTCTTTAGATATATTCCCAGAAGTGGAATCATAGGGTCATGATTTGAAAATAGTTTTGGACATGTAGAAAATAGAAAATTACCATAACAGAAAAATATATCAAAATTATAGATTACTTATAATCTATTGTGTGCATATATTATATATGTACTTTAAAAAGTAATTTTAATACAAACCAATACTTTATATGCTAAAACAAATAAGAATAATCCATCACCCAATCGATCCTTTTTTATATTTTAGAAAGTATACTTCCTAATTGGTACCTTTATATCTATTTAGTCAATAATTTATCTCCTAGGTTTGAGTGGATTTATTTTTCCTTCTGAAAGTATGCTTTGCTAAACTATAGAGTTAGAGGTGAGAGCAGAGTTACTGAGCCATAAGTCCACCCTATCTGACAAAATACAATTGTATCGCCTGCTTTACCAGGTCAGTTTTCTCCAACCTAACATACCCCATTCCAGGGATGATGTACTGCTTTTGTTTTGTTGTTGTTGTTGTTGTTGTTGTTTTTGTTTGTTTGTTTTTGTCTTGAAGATCAGACAGCTCTCACAGAGTAACAGAGGACAAGAGGCTAACTTGCTCATTCTCTTGTACCACAATTCCAGGAAAATTGCACAGTCCTCCTTCACTGTCCAATTTTAAACATTCAGAAGATGGCACAGAAATAAGAATCTGAGCCCTTGAGTCTAGTACTTCAAGCAACAGCCAAATGCAAATGCAGACTTTCTATATCAGGGCATTGAAACTCTGGAGGAGTTACCTCTGCCAGAGAAGTAAGTGAATATTCCGAGATTCCATCTTCCAGCAGCAGCAAGAGCTAGTTTTCAAGTTATTCATGAATAGTGTCTTCAATAAAGGAATCAGATCTCAGATGATACTCATCCAGATACAGTAAGATAAATGTCACCAGAATAAGCAGAATATTCCTTCAGAACTTTACAGGATATTTGGTTTCTAACAGACCTTACAGGTAAACTACACTTTGAATGTGTAAATAACTGCACAATGGTTGGACAGGCACCATATTACAGAGATGAGGAACAGTTTGGATTCTGGATTCAGACTGTCTGGGTGTGCATCCCAGCTCCAGCATTTATTAGCCACGTGACTTTCGGCAATTTACCTAGATCCTCTGTGCCCACTCTCTCTTTACTGTAAAATTAATGTCATATAAACTGTACTAATTAGATAAAATGGTGAACAGGATCACTCGACTGGATATTTAGCCTTCTCATTTCTGTATCTCTACCAGCAAATGTAGTCCTAGGCATATAGTCTATACTCAATAAGTACCTGTTACATGAATGGCTGAAGGAATGAAAATAATCCAGTTAAGTTTCCTAGAGTCAATAGAAACAAGAAAAAAAGGTAATGTGAATATGAGGTGATAAAATCAAATTTGGAATAAAATTTTAATAAATTTTATTGAATGAGTTAGAAAAGTAACTGGAGTAATGTTTTATGCTTTATGAATAAGTCAAACAATATTATATATTGAAAAATCAATAGACATAATAAAAGCAGTGGATGAACCAACACTAAAGCTAGTATAAAGGTTAAAAGGCAGCCCAGCCAGCATGGCTCAGTGATTGAGCATTGACCTATGAGCCAGGAGATCACTGTTTGATTCCCAGTCAGGGCACATGCCCCAGTTGCAGGCTCAATCCCCATGTGGAGTATATAGGAAGGAGGCAGCTGCCAATGATTCTCTCTCATAATAGATATTTCTATCTCTCTCTCCCTCTCCCTGCTTCTCTGAAATCAATAAAAAGATAAATGGATATAGAAGATGTTGCACATAGATATGTATATACAATAGAATATACCTTGGCCATAAAAAAGAATGAAATCTTACCATTTGCAACAACATGGATGGACACAGAGAATAATATACTAAATGAAATAAGTCAGAGAGAAAGACAAATACCATACAATTTTATTTACATGTGGAATCTAAAAGAAACAAAATAAATGAACAAACAAAACAGATCATAGATACAAATTGATGGTTGCCAGATGGAAGGGGGAATGAGGTGCTGGGTGAAAAAGTTAAAGGGATTAAGAAGTACAAATTGGCAGTTACAAAATAGTCACAGTGATGTAAAGTACAGCTTAAGGAACATAGTCAATAATATTGTAATAACTATATATAGTGTCAGGTGGGTACAAAACTTATTGAGGGATCATTTTGTAAGTTGTATAAATGTCTAAACACTATGCTATATGCCTGAAACTAATATAATTTGAATGTCAACTGTAACTGGAAAATAAAAGACTAATATAACATATTTTAAATTGTCAATATTTATACTACTTTGGAAATTAAGGTCATTCTGACCATTTAAAAACCATCCTATATAATAAAAGCTGAATATGAAAATTGTTGGACCAGGAGTTCTACCGCTTGCTATGACATGCACTTACCACCAGGGGACAGTGCAGAACATGGTGAGCCCCAGCAACTATGGTGGAGCAGGTGGCACCAGGCCAAGGCAGGTGCAAATGGGAGCCCGATTGCCCCACCAATAGCTCCACAGATGGCAACCAGTGGCGGTGGTGGGGGGCAGGGCCGCTGAGGAGCCAGGTGGGGGGCCCAGCCCCAACAAATTGTCCTGCAGGTGGGATGGTGAAGCAGGTGAGGGGATGGCACCAGGCCATGGCAGGGTGTGAGGTGGGGCTGCAGGGCTGCAAGGCTGGGGGCGTGAGATAGGACCCGATCCCCACAGGCCACCCTGAGGGACCCCACCCATGCAGGAATTCATGCACTAGGCCTCTAGTAAAAAAATATTTGGATTTAAGCCTTAATATGCACAAGGGAACACGTTTTGTAAATGTTAAAATCAAAATAATTAAATTGTTTTATCAAGCACACAAAATAATCTTTGGAAGACAACTGATATAATGTACTAGAAGCCTGGTGCATGAAATTGTGCATGGGTGTGGTCCCTAGGCCTGGCCGGCAATCAAAGTGTGATCATCTGGCACAGAAGGACAGGTCCCAGCTGACCTTGGGGCCCTGGGCAGCACCTGGGCCCCAGGCCCCTGCGCACCCCCTTCTGTCTGAGTCATCGGGCCCCCACCTGGCTCCCTCAGTGCCTGGGAGCCAGGCAGTGGCCCCCTCCCTCACTGCCGCCACTGCTCACTATCTGCGGGGTGATCAGCAGGGCAATTGGGCCCCGCTAGCACCCACCTTGGCCTGGCACCGCCCGCTCACATGCTCCACCATCTTGCCACGATCCTGCTCTCATTGGGGCCCATCGTGGCCAGCAGCGCCTCCACTGCCGCCTGCTGCTAGCTCCGCATTGCCAATGCCCTCCATGTTCCACACCACCCCCTAGTGGTCAGTGCACATCATAGCAAGCGGTTGAACTCCTGGTCGAACTCTCAGTAGAAGGGACAATTTGCATATTAGGGTTTTATTATATGGGATTACCAAAGCAGGTGGACATGAACAGGAAATAATTTTTGTCATGAGGAGGAAAAAGAAGACAATAGTGTAGGTACAAATGGAGTGATAGTGGATGATGAAGGGAGGACTTTTATTTTAGTAAAATAAGTCATACTGTGTTTTAGATTGTGAGTAAAAAGGTGTGGAAGGTGACTAGTTAGCTGGGGAGATTTAAAGACTGTTAGACACTTAAGAAATTGCAAAGGTCAAAACAATGAAACAGCAATGACACCAATGTCTCTTATATACTGTGCCATTTTCCCATGTGGTTTTTACGATGAATTAACCCCGTTTTACACTTAGCACACTGCCTGCTTCATGAGGTACACAGTTTAGAGTGAAAAGATAGTTGAATGGCTTCAGCTGAAGATAGGATTTTGTAGGAGACATGTTTTGTGTGATGGAAGAGTCTCCAAAGAGCCTGTAAACCAGTGGTTCCCAACCTTTTTTGGCCATGCCACACCTAAGCATCTCTAAAATCCTGATACCCCCCGCCCCCGTGACATATAATTCTTATTATTCAAATAGTGAACTACTCATGTGGAAGAAGCCTAAAAGGCCATTAATTTGGTCTAAACAAGTTTCCAAAGAACATGGCATCCATGAAAGAGAAAAATAAAAGAACGAAAGGACAGTAGAAGTACTGAGGTAGAAATCACTAATAAATTGTTTAAAAAAAATAATATGAAGTGGTATGAAAAAATAGCAAAGTTTCAAAACATATAATAGAGAACTGAAATGCATAAATATGTCACAATATATATTTCTATACTATATATGAGGCCCCTAGAACCATAAGGAATACAAAAAATTCACTGTTAATAACTCATTCTCAAATCCCGCCCCCCTTAAAAATCAAATTACCCCCTTGCAGGGTGTGTACCCCACATTGGGAACTGCTTTAAACAAAGTTGTAATTACTTGAGTTGTAATTACTTCACAACATATTGGTAAAACTGTCATCGTTTCAGAATCCATAAAAGAGAGACTCTACAAAAAAGAGACCATGGTGGAGGGATGTCTCTGAACCCAGTCAGTGAAAGGAAAGAAACCGAACAAAGGAAAGAAAATCAACACGGCTCAGCACCTATTATATGCCAAACACTAGACAAAGGGTTTAAGGTTCATCATCTTATTTAATTCACAAATAAACTCAAGAAGTAGGTATTATTATTGTCCCTTTATTTTGGTGAAAGTGAGAAAAGTGAGTCTTGCTATGATTTAGTAAATTACTCAGTGCCACATAGGTATATGACACAGCACTGAGTCTTAACCTTAGAATTCTTTTTACCATCATCATCACAACAATCCTATACAATTGCAAATAGAAACTAACCCTGTCGGAATAAACTATTCATTAAGTCAGGTGGGTACAGCACTGTGAAAAATGCAGACATACATGAATTACAGTGTCTTCATTAAGGCTTTGTTATCTGGGCTGTAGAGCAGGCAGCTGTTAAGTATTTATAGTGCAATTGATGATGGTGGTTTTTTTCCCCTCTTAATGTTCAGAATTTAAAATAACTACTGCAGAGTAATAAAGGAAAAGGAACATTGTATTCCTTGCTTGATTAAGAGAAAGACATTGCATTATTTTAGTTGCTGTCAGTTAAACAGAAATGAAGCCATGATATTTAAATCTGAGAAATCACATTCTTTATTGGGAGACTGGCTTACTTATTTTATTCTTATCACTGTCATACTTTAATTGATACATAACAAAATTAAAATATATCTGTGGGATGCAGGGAAGTGAGCTTTGAGTTAATTGTAGAGATGAAATATTTTTCTCATTGAGTCTCTTTTGTAATAGACTTGATGACAAGTAGAATACTTTATTAACTTCATGGATGCATACAGAGCAAAACCAATAATTAAAATGCTCATTCACAGAACCAACTTATTTATATTCAGTGCTAGCTTTCAAGCTTAACATTTATTAAATTGAAAACAATACATAAGCATATTACAGCAGGATTCACAACATGATTCAAAAATTACCATGGGATTAAATAGTCATATTGAGAGGTTTTCAGATAAAATTGGGAGATGATTATTTTGATGCTATATTTTATACTGTAATCACGTGTGACGTGAAGTGTTCTCACATAATTCCTCCAATAGTAGATATGTATATTCTGGAGGCTTCCACAGCGCAAGTTCAACATACTTTCTAAAGTAGTGATATTTATTTATTTATTTATTTATTTATTTATTTATTTATTTATTTATTTTTAAATGTATTTTTATTGATTTCAGAGAGGAAGGAAGAGGGAGAGAAACATCAATGTGAGAGAGAATCATTGATCGGCTGCCTCTTACACACACCATACTGGGAATTGAGCTTGTAACCTGGGCACGTGCTCTTAACCGGAATCAAACCTGGGATGCTTCAGTCAGTAGGCTGACACTCTATCCACTGAGCCAAACCAGCTAGGACTAAAGTGTTATTATTAGTATGTACTTATATTAGTATTTTAAACTCAAAATAGAGCTAAATAATTATTTTCCTGTATAAAACATACTTCTGTTGAATGTTTATAAAGAGACAATTGAATGGATTATTAGGATAAAGACTCTAATAATGTAAACATTAAAAATATATATATACATATACATACACACACACACATACACACACACACACACACACACACACACATATACAGGTAATATGCAAACTAGGCTGGGACACCCTAACGGGCCATAACTGGACAGGAGGAGGTTGCATGCGCAGGTGAGACAGAGCAGAGACGGAGACAGAGACAGGGGGGCTGGAGCAGACACGGACAGGGACCGGGGGGCCAGCCTGCAGCCTCCGTGGCCGAGCGCAGGCTGGGAGAGGAAAGTGCGGGCCCACCCGCAGCCTCCGTGGCCAATCGCAGGCCCTGAGAGGAAAGTGCGGGCCCACCCGCAGCCTCCTGCAATTCCCAGTATGGTGTGTGCAGGAGGCAGCCAATCACAGGCCCAGAGAGGAAAGGGCGGGCCCGCCCACAGCCTCAGTGGCTGAGCACAGGCCCAGAGTAAAATGCTGACAGCAAGTCCTTTCAGTATAATTGGGGCATTAGAGGCCCACAGAATGATCATTTCTATGAAACACATAACTCTGACACACTATTTACAATTAAATAAGTTCCATATACTTTGACATTTTACAGCCCTGGAAAGTTACATATAATGATCAGCAAAGTGAGAAGATGAAAGAATTTTTAGGCTTATAAAGATGTATCTAATTTCTGTCTAGAAGACAAACCAATTCAAAAAGTGATGGTTTTATTGTCTTATAGGACATTTGCCAGATTGTATCTAATTTAGCAGTTTTACTTCAGGCTTTCATCTTTGGCAATCTCCTTTGAACAGCATTATCATCCTGCCAGTCTCTTCACTGAGTTAAACAGAACTTTTGCATCTGCTATTATGTATTTGAATAAGAATTATGTATTTAACACATGCAAAATTTTGTTTTGACACAATAAAACAAAAGATCATTTGATTCTTCCCTGGAACACAGAAAAGCACAAATTTGAGTCATTGGTGTGGCTTAGGCTAATTTTCAAAATCTACTAATAAAAGAGAAAGATGCAAATTGGCTGTCACTTCGCAATGCCCACCAGCCAATCAGGAGTGAGTATGCAAATTAACCCAACAAAGCTGGCGGGTTAATTTGCATACACAGGCGCTGAGTGGTCGGGGGTGGGGCGGCCACTTGAGCGTGCACCGGCACCAAGCGGCCTGGGTCCTGGGGATGGGTATTATCGGGACCCAGGCTGCTCTGAGCCTGTAGGCCCACATGTATGCCTGGAGTGGCTGGGGTCCTGGAACGCCCCCAGCCACTCTGGGCCTACACTCCAAGGCGCCAAGAGGCCAGGAGCGGGATGGGAATATCCCCAAGACCCAGGCGCTCTAAGCTGGCACATGCAAGTGGCCAGGGGCAAGGTGGGAACTTCCCCCGAGGTGAGCGAGCAGACAGCAGGACCCTGCTTGCCCCTGGCCATGGCAGTGAGGGGCAAGCAGTCCCCCACAGGGCCCTCACAGAGAGCAGACACCAGGGCCCTGCTCTGCCCCTGCAGTGGTGAGCCAGAGAGCAGACAACAGAGCCCTGCTTGCCCCTGGCCCCGGCGGCAAAGGGGAAGCAGGCTCCCACAGAGAGCAGACACAAGGGCCTGCGGTGGCGTCAAGCAGGCAGGTCTGCAGAGAGCAGAGAACCATGGGGAGCAGACCTAAGCTGTCAATAGGACATCCCCTGAGGGCTCCTAGATTGGAGAGGGTGCAGGTCAGGCTGAGGGACCCACCCCTGTGCACGAATTTCATGCACCGGCTCATAGTATTGTTAATAAAATTCATGTAGAGATCTTCACAGAGCCAAGAATTCTTTTAGGCCTACATATACAGCATCTCCAAGAAGGAGGCCTGTTATTCTGTGTTTTGTTTTGTTTTTTAATACTCACCAGATGATAGTCTTTCACTGCTTTTTAGGAGAATGAACTGGAGGGAGAGTGAGAGGGAGAAGAGAAGGAGAGGGAGAGGGAGAGGGAGAGGGAGAGGGAGAAGGAGAGGGAGAGGGAGAGGGAGAGGGGAGAGGGAGAGGGAGAGGGAAAGGGAGAGGGAGAGGGACTGCTCGTGGCAGAGGGCAGGCCCTTGCCAGCAGTCCTGCCTCTGCACGTGAGCTGCAGAGGAAACACCTTTTCTGACCACACATTGGCTAAGCTCCCTGTAGCTACTCTCAGTGATCTTGGTAACTTGCCTAATAAGAATCCAAGAAGGTGAACTAGGGTTTTTCTATCTCACTCCTGGAGGAAAAAATGAAGGTCTGCTGTTGGAGGAGCTAAGAAATGTCATATCCTGCCCTACCTGGTTTGGCTCAGTGGATAGAGCCTCGGCCTGCCGACCACAGGGTCCAGTTTTGATTCTGGTCAAGGGCATGTCCCTAGGTTGTAGGTTCCTCCCTGGCCAGGGCCCAGGTCAGGGCTCATGCATGAGGCAACCAATCGTAGTGTCCCTCTCACACTGATGTTTCTCTCTGTCTTTCCCTCTCTCTTTCACATTCTCTAAAAATCAATGGAAAAATATCCTCAGGTGAGAAAAGAAAGAAAGAAAGAAAGAAAGAAAGAAAGAAAGAAAGAAAGAAAGAAAGAAAGAAAGAAAGAAAGAAAGAAAGGAAGAAAGAAAGAAAGAAAGGAAGAAAGGAAGGAAGGTAGGTCATATCCTATGAAAGAGACATCTTGAAAATGCCTAAAGAACGTTGTCATTTTTTCGTGGTGAAGGGACTGGAGTCCGTGATGATGAAAACAACTTGGTGTCTGCGGCCGGCAGTGGCAGAGGCAGCGGGGTGATGGGGGCGGCGCCTTCCCCTGATCAGTCAGGTTGCCTCCTGCAGAGGGAGGCCTACTGACAGCCTAGGCACATGGGGAGCAGGCCTAAGCCATCAGTAGGACATCCCCTCAGGGCTCCCGGACTGTGAGAGGGGGCAGGGTGGGCTGAAGGACCCTCCCAACCAGTGCACAAATTTCATGCACTGGGCCTCTAGTTTTTAAATAAAAATGGACTCTAATAAAATGTTGCTTTATCAACAATGTTGAAAGCAAGCTTGTAATCTCAGCAAGGATATTTTAAATCATCATGGAAAGGAAAGTATTTAAAGTGGATGGGAATTTTAGAGAGCCAAGCTAAAGAAGACCAAATATGGGAAGTCAGTGGTAAACCAAAATTATGGGAGGTTGTCCCTGGACAGTGTGGTTTTTATTGTCCTTGGATGGAAATTAAATTTACCTCATCTATGGTACAATTGGTTGTGATTAGATAAAGGAAAAAAAATCCCTTAGAAATAGTAAGGGACATAGATGATTGGTGTTATTACATAACTAGAGGCCCAGTGCCCCAAATTTGTGCACGGGGGGGTGTGTCCCTCAGCCCAGCCTGCACTCTCTCCAATCTGGGACACCTCGAGGGATGTCTGACTGCCCATTTAGGCCCATTTAGGATCCGTCCTAATGGGGCAGTTGGACATCCCTCTCACAATCCAGGACTACTGGCTCCCAAATGCTCACCTGCCTGCCTTCCTGATTGCCCCTAACCACTTCTGCCTGCCAGCCTGATCACCCCCTAACCACTCCCCTGCCAGCCTGATTGATGCCTAACTGCTCCCCTGCCAGCCAGTTTGCCCCTAACTGCCCTCCCCTGCAGGCCTGTTCCCCCCCAACGGCTCTCTCCTGTAGCCCTGGGTCCCCCCCAATTGCCCTTCCCTGCAGCCCTGGTTGCCCCCAACTTCCTTTCTCTTCTGGCCTGGTCACCCCTAACTGTCCTCCCCTGCAGGCTTGATTGCCCCCAACTGCCCTCCCTTGCATTCTTGGTCCCTCTCAACTGCCCTCCCCTGCTGGCCATCTTGTGGCAGCCATCTTGTGTCCACATGGGGGCAGCCATCTTTGACCACATGGGGTCAGCAATCTTGTGTGTTGGAGTAATGGTCAATTTGCAAATTACTCTTTTATTATATAGGATAGAGGCCTGGTGCACAGGTGGGGGCCAGCTGGTTTGCCCTGAAGGGTGTCCTGGATCAGGGTGGGGGTTCCCTTGGGGTGTGGGGAAGCCTGGGCGAGGGGGGCCTCTGGTGGTTTGCAGGCCGACCACACCCCCCAGAGACCCAAGCGGAGGCCCTGGTATCTGGGATTTATTTATCTTCTATAATTGAAACTTTGTAGCCTTGAGTGGAGGCCTAGGCCCGCCAGTGTGTGCGGAAAGCTTGGCTTCCTCCATTACTGGGGAAACCCAAGCCTCTTGCTCGCTCTATGGCCACAACCATCTTGGTTGTGTTAATTTGCATACTTGCTCCTGATTGGCTGGTGGGAGTGGCTTGTGGGTGTAGGGGAGGTGCAGTCAATTTTCATATTCCTCATTTATTAGATAAGATGGCAGCTGAAAGCTGCTGATTCCATACTCAAACCAGATGGAATCCAAAATTGATAAAATCATAGCTTCCAGGCACCTCTGTAGTTCCTGAGAATTTGTGATTGTGGAAATATGTTGCTTCTGTTGGAAAGGAATGAAAAGAGACACTCTAATTATACTGACGTATGATGTGACAAATATTATGTTAACAATCTCTGATATAGTTATGTAGTGTAATAAAGGATCTGTACATTTATCAATAGAATTAAATAAAAACCAGACTTCTATAGACCTGTAACCAATAAACCGCAGCCTTTAGACCAAATTTGGCTTGTGATGTATTTTGTAAACCCCATAAGCTATGTATAATTTTAACATTTTAATGTGTTGTAAACAAACAAAGAGGAATATGTGACAGAGACCTTGCCCTGCAAGGTCTTAAAACGTCGCTATCTGGCTGTGCTGGGCTAAATACCACCCCACCCCATGCCCTAGTCTCCAGAACCAGAGAGTGTGACCTTATATGGCAAAAGGTACTTTGCAGATGTGATTGACTTTAGGATCTTAAAATGGAGAAATTATCTGTGATTATCCAGATGGGTGACATACAATCACAAAGGTCATATGAGGGAGAGGCAGGAGATAAGATAAAGTAGGAGATGTGAGGATGAAAGTAAGAGAATGTAGTAATCCTGAGTCAAAAAATGCAAGTGGCTTCTAGAAGCTGAAAAAGGCAAAAAAAAAAAAAAAAAAGAATTCTATCCTCAGTGTCTCCAGAAGAAACCAGCCCTGATGACACCTTGACTTTCAGTGTAAGGATCAGTTCAAACTTTTGACTTCCAGGACTGTAGGAGAAAAAAACAATTGTGTTGTTTTAAGCCACTAAATTCGTGGTAATATTTTATAGCAGCAACAAGAAAACTAATATACAAGCCATTTACAGAAATAGTTAAATTATCCCTGAGGTAGATGGTGATATTCAGGAGAGAAAATATTTGGGGAGGCTGATTTAAATCCTCAAATGATATAATGCCTCTGGAAACCAATTTCTCAGAAAAAAATATTTAAATTTGGCCTTAGGAAAAAATACACACTCAGTTAAATGCCTCCATTATCACATACAACACTTTCAAATAATTACAGGTTATCAGAGGAAAAAGGGTAATTCTGCAGGTATAAGTAAGAATAACAAAAGACCTGTGAGTGGATATGGTCAAGAGTAATAAACTTTGTAGAGAAAAATCCTACTTACTATCAAATTGCTCAGTTTATGGTATTCTTTGGGATGTTACTGGGCATGTTTTTTTTTTTTGTTTTTTTTTGTGTGTGTGTGTGTGTTTTTTTATAAAGTACTACAGAAAATATTGAAAACTAATAATGAGAAATATGCTGCAAGGAGATGTTGACCAAATTGGGAAAATGAATATGAAAGAAGTTGTTAGCAGTCTGTCTGCAATCCTTTTACAGTAGAGTGTTTCTGACAAATAAACAACCAACCAACTTGAATTATTTCAAGTGGAACATGAGTTCTTCCAAGTATTGGTGCCAATAAAGAAAAACAAAAAAGTGATAAAATCACAAATGCACAACTAACTCCAGTTCTGTACCTAACAGCTAGCCATGTTTAACATGTTTCCGAGGAAGCAGGAACTTACTTTATGTACAAGTCCCTTTTCCCACAAAACTGAATGAACAAAACAAGGTCAGAATTTTCTAAACCAGTAGCCACATAGAAAAACTGTACATTGTTGTCCATTCATTTGAAAAGCAAAGTCACTAGGATGGTATAAAAGATATAACCAGTACCTTTTAACCTATGGATGATGAACGCATTTTCTCTAAGATTGAGAAAAGAGAGGTGAGTGTGACAGGTGTTTCACTGGTCTCTGGTTGAAAATGCATCACAAATGTCTACAAAATGTTGAATGTAAGAAACACACACACACACACACAATTTCAACAGCCACAGTTTGAACTCCATGCTTCTAGTCATATAGGAGGTTTAGAAAAAATATTTTCATAGCTTAATGCATACAAACCCAGGGAACACTAGGAAACCATTCATAACACCAATATCGGCAAATCCAGTTTTAGTTCTATCAGCATCACCAGCCCAAATGGTAATATAGGGGTTAACAAATCAATTTAACCTTTCTAAATTAGTTTGTTATATTACATTCTATTGATCTTTTCTAATGCAAATGTATTGCTGACAAAATACATTGAAGATTTGTTTGACCTCTTTATTGTTGTAGGATATGGCAATTAATTTTTTATTAAGATTCCAATTAGTTTTCTGCTCTTACAGTGTTTTACCTAAATCTTCCTTTAAAGTTCCCTAAGGTTACCAAGAAAAGATCATCTAAGCATGACTGTATTAAAAGGTAGAAGTAAAGAACACATTACTTATGTTGTGTACAAAATTGAGGTTACCCTAGGTTAACTGAATCAGATTCCTCGAAGAGATAAAGATGCTCTAAATCATGACAAATTAATCAGAAAACTCTAATTGAAAAACAGGACCACAGTAGTCTATTATAAAAGGGGAGAAAGTGCCAAATTAGCACAACAGAGCAGGAAAATCTCAAAGAAATGTTACAGACCATTGCCCTCATGACCCTTGTAAAGTGTTCTTACAGAGAAAAAAACACACAAAAAAGAAAGCCCTAAGGAGCAGGGCTTCATGATTAGGACCACCCAAGGAGAGTCTCTAACAAAAGAAAATTGAGTTCTGTAATTGACAGTGGTCTGCATGTAAAATTTTCAGATGTCCCTGCAGACACCAAGACAGGGGTGAAATCTCAGTAATTACTGAAGGGCAACTGAAAGGAAGGTTACAGATGATATTAGAGACACAGCAAAGAAGAGAGAAGAGCTTTGAAGTACAACTCTGTAACAATCGCAGCTAGTACCAACCATTCAGGTTGAAAATTAAAAAGTACAAAAGTACATTTAAAAATGCTATCCTCTGACACCATACATAGTTAGTAGAATATTTATTGACTGTATTCCCTATGCTGTACTTTACATCCCCATGACTATTCTTTAACAACCAACCTATACTTTTTAAAAAATATATATTTTTTATTGATTGACTTCAGGGACAAAGGGAGAGGGATTAGAGAGAATCATTGATTGGCTGCTTCCTGCACACTCCCCACTGGGCATCGAGCCAGCAACACAGGCATGTGCCCTGACCAGGAATTGAACTGTGACCTCCTGGTTCATAGGTCCATACTCAACCACTGAGCAGGGACAATCTGTACTTCTTAATTCCTTCCTCTTTTTCACCAATACTCCTAACCCCCTGCCATCTGACAACCATCAAATGAGATTTATTGGGATGATCACTTAGTAAATTATATAATGTCTAATCACTTGGGAGTACAGTGAAAACTAATAATATATAGTATGTCAACTGTAATTTAAAAATAAAACTATTTAAAGCTTTTTAAAAAGCTATTCTCTTTCTACTCTGATCTACCTGGCATTTAGTGGCCTTGAATAAGGATGAAAGAGTGGTTGAAAAATAAGGAGAATGAGGTAAACAATCTGGAAACGTCCCTGGCATGCATAAATAAAACTACAGTGAACAGGAACACTGCTTTACCCATCTAAGCATTTAGCTCCATATGGGGAAACTCAGTTTTTCAAATATTCATATATCTCAGCTTAGAGGGTTTGGAAGAGAGAAAGGGAAGAAGAGTAGAGTGTGAAAGACCAAGGGTACTCTATTCTCATACCTATATCTCTACCCTGACATCATTTATACTTATAAAATGAGAGAATAAAATTGGATTAAACTGTGACTTCAAGTTTTCAGTAATCTGATATTTCTAAATATATGAAAACTAGGAAAATTTTGCTTACAATGAAAAGCATTAACAGCTTAAATATTGAATTTTGAAAATAAAAAATCTAATGTAATTGAATTTTTATATTGCCAACATGTCTTCAATTATTCCTTTGTATCTATTATTTTTATACCAAGCATATTGAGGTTGTTGACATATAAAAAAAAATGGTGTGCTGTGAACCAGACTGCATATTAATCTTAGATTTGATCCAAACATAAGAATTTATAGCACAAAAGCATTAACAATTTCACAGCAGTTAGGCATTTGCCAGTCACTGAGGTATAAAGGTAATGCTAAATTACTACAGTCTATCACCACATTGGCTGCTTTTTGGCATATTCCTAATTCATGCCAGTTTTTTTGTAATCTAGCTATATCCTTGGGAAAATTCTGAAGTCCTTAGATTACTTTATTTCTAAGTACAAATCAAAAGTTAGGTTAATTTAGCATATTATAAGGCTACCATATAACTTATGGTAATATTTTTATCTCTTGGAAACTGCCAAGCTAATCCTAGTAAGAAAAATATTTACTTATGGGGCCCTGGTCTGTATGGCACAGTGGTAGAGGATCAGCCTGCATACCAAAGGGTCGTGGGTTCGAATCCAGTCAAGAGCACATCACATATCTTGGTTGCATGTTTGTTCTATGGCCTGTGCAGTGGCAACAAATCTATGTGTCTGTCACCTACCCCCCCCCTTCTCTCTCTCTCATTCTGTCACTCTTTCTCCCCACCTTCCTCCTTTTCACTTCCCCCCCCCCCAAAAAAAAAATCAATGGAAAAAATATCCTTGGATAAGGATTAACCAACAAATAAATTACTTAAGGGGAAACTTTTTCAAAGCAATATGATTAGTTTACATGTATTTTATTAGATAACTAGGGGCCCATTGCACGAATTCATGCACCTTGAAAGAAACTGAGGGCCTCGAGGCTGTGGTGGGCACAGGGGTGGGTCTCAGCCCATCCTCTGCGCCCCTACCCAGCCCCTTCCGCCATGGCCCTGGTCCCCTGTCGGCCAGCAGCCCCGCTCCCACCACTGCTGCTCCCATGCATTGACGGCGCCAGCCCCGCTCTCACCTGCTGATGGCGTGGAATGATTGGTGCCGACGCCAGCAGCGGGTGTGAGCGGCAGCTGCTGCCCAGATTGGCCCTCATGAGTAGGGAGAGGTGGAGAAGCCCTCAGGGGCAATCTGGGCCGGCAGCCGCCTCTCGCACCTGCTGATGGCACTGAGCAATTGGGACTGGCACTGGGTGATGGCAGTGAGTGTGAGCGGCAGCTCTGGTGCTGGCTGCAGGTACAAGCGAGGCTGGTGCTGGCAGTGGGTGTGAGCGGTGGCTCCAGCACCAGCAGCAGGTGCGAGAGGCAGTGGGTGTGAGAGGCGGTTGCTGGCCCCAATCGCCCCTCAGGAGCGGGGGAGGTGGAGAAGTCCTGAGGGGCGATCGGGGCCGGCAGCTTCCACTCACACCCGCTTACAGCATTGAGCGATTGGGGCCAGTGCTGGGCACCAGCAGCGGGTGTGAGCGGTGGCTCTGGTGCTGGCAGCAGGTGCAAGTGGGGCCAGCGCCAGCAGCAGGTGAGAGTGCCAGGTGGGACTGTGACACACAGGAACTAAGAATTTTTAGTAACCACCAGAGGCTCGTCCCCATGACAGCCACTGGCGCCCCACCTTGGTCTGGCACCCCTGCTCACCTGCTCCACCATCCCACCACGGCTAATGCCCACCATGTTCCACGCTCTGCCACCTGCTGTTGACGCCTGCCATGTTCCACGCGTGCTCCCTGGTGGTCAGCGTACATCATAGCGATGGGTTGTTTGGTTGTTCCACCGTTTGGTCTATTGGCATACCAGCCTTTTACTATCCTATATAATAAGAGAGGAATATGCTAATTATCCATTACGCCATGAGACATAATGACCAACCGCGTAAAGACCGGATCACGGATCTGCAGGAGGATGGGACAAGCAGGCGGCAGAAAGCTACAGGAGGGGGCATGTCAGCAAGCTATGAGGGGAAGGGGGGAAAAGGGGTGGGGAAGCTACTGGAGGGCGGCAGCAAGCTACTGGAGGGGGCAGCAGAGAGCTACAGGAGGGGACAGGGCAGCAAGCAAGCGGGAGGCGGAGAGATACAGGAGGGGGCAGGGCAGCAAGCTATGAGGGAGGGGTGGGGGGAGCTACAGGAGGGTGAGGCAGTGGGCGGAGAGCTACAGGAGGGTGGCAGAGAGATACTGGTGCACAGATTTGTGCACAGGGCTATTAGTATGGGATATTTGAAAATGTAATAAGAGTTGTCTTATAAATGTGCTATTATTTACAACTAAATAATGAATTCCTTATATTTAGGGTTCGTATAAGATGTCTTTCTAAACTCCAGCATATAGGAAAAAAATAATTTAATTAAAATGTAAGCTCTTTATTTTATTTTTTGAATATACTTTATATTAGTTACTGGAACATGTGAGGATATCTCCATGTGCTCTCATGCAATCCTTTAGTTTACTCAAAGGAGAAGAGTAAGAAACACATGATGTACTATGAAAGGATGAAGATTTTAGGTGTATAGACAGAAGTGTCTTAAGAAACAGAAATAATTCATTAGGATTTTATATATTTGCATATACCTTATATAAAGTAGATAACAAGATATATAAAGTAAAATAAAAACTTCTTTAAAAGATAAGAATTTTTAAGTTTGGGTTGAAAATTAAAATGTGATTATTAATGTGAAGAAAACATAAATCTAAGAAAGTATTCAGAATATTCTCAGATGGTTATCATAAACTAGAGGTCTGGTGCACAAAATTGGTGCACGGTGGTGGGGGGTCCCCTCAGCTCAGCCTGCACCCTCTCCAATCCGGGACCCCTCACGGGATGTCCGACTGCCGGTTTAGGCCTGATCCCGAGGATCAGGCCTAAACCGGCAGTCGGACATCCCTCTCAGAATCCTGGACCACTGGCTCCTAATCGCTCACCTGCCTGCTGGCCTGGTCACCCCTAACTGCCCCCCCTGCCAGCCTGATCACCCCTCACTGCCTCTGCGTGCCGGCATGATTGCCCCTAACTGTCCCCCCTGCTGGCCTGGTTGCCCCTGCCATGCACTGCCAGCCAGGTCGCCGCCAACTGCCCCTCCCTGCCGGCCTAGTCACTCCTAACTTCCCCCCATTGCCTGCCTGGTCACCCCTTACTGCCCCCCCTGCCAGCCTGGTCGCACCCAACTGTCTCCCCCCACCCCCCCCCCCGCTGGCTTAGTTGCCCCTGACTGCACCTCTGCCAGCCTAATCACCCCAATTGCCCCCCTTGCCAACCTGGTCGCCCCCAACTGTACCCCCTCTGGCCTGGTCACACCCAACTGCCCCCCCTGCTGGCTTAGTTGCCCCTGACTGACCCTCTGCCAGCCTAATCGCCCCCAATTGCCCCCCTTGCCAACCTGGTCACTCCCAACTGCCCCCCCCTGCTGGCCTGGTCTCCCCTTAAGGCCCCCCCCCTTGCTGGTCTGGTTGCCCCACACAGCCTGCTGTTCAGTTGTTTGGTCATCCCTCACTAACCCCCCTGCCGGCCTGGTCACCCCATGAAGCCTGCTTGTTCAGTTGTCTGGTTGTCCCTCACTAACCCCTGCCGGCCTGGTCATAGGCAGCCATCATGTGAGGGTGTGGATTAATTTGCATATTACCTCTTTATTATATAGAATAAAACTACAAATGTTGATATCTCACCATACTTTTTGGGGGAAAATGTGGGAGCACCAAAGGAGTGCTATAAAACATGTTATAGGAATTTCCAGGAGCACTAAATAGTTTTATTTCATTTTGTATTTAGTTGCAAGCATTTTTCTTAAAGCTTAAAGATATCTAATTAGAATACAATATGAAAAGAACTATAACCCAAGAGAAAATCTTTATAGCATATGATTGTTGAGAAATTTCACTGTAACAAACATGATAAGGCAATAAAAGAGAAATACCAGGCCAAAAGTCATCAAAATCTGTCTTTGTTTTTAAATTTGGAAGTTTACACTCCTTCTGCATTAATCTTAAATGTGTCTAATATTATAATGTTATATTCTAAATTATAATATTACTAGAGGCCTGGTGCATGGATTCATGCACCAGTGGGGGTCTCTTGGCCTGGCCTGTGGGTATTGGGCTAAAACTGGCCCTCCGACATCCCCTGAGGGGTCCCGGATTGTGAGAGGGTGGTTCTTGGGTGATGCACCCCGGAATTGGGCTCTTTCCTCTCTGGTTCTGGGTGTGTAACCAGAGAACTGCAGCTGCCAAGTCACTGCAGCTCAGCAGCTCCTACCATGAGCATCTTCCCTCTGGTGGTCAGTGTGCATCATAGCTACCTATCAGATGGTCAAATTGTCTCTTAGGCTTTTATATATATATATAGATATTATAAATTATAAATTTCTTTTGGGGGACTAAAAACTTTTATCTCATGTAATTACTACATAATACTTCCTTTTACATTTAATAATTTTTATTACCTAATTGATAAATAACTAGGCTTGGTATTCAAACTGTGCAATAATATATTTATTTCTTCTGTAGTTAAATTTAAAAAATTCATTGACTTTATTGGAGTGACATTATTTAATAAAAACATATAGGTTTCAGATGTTCATTTCTATAATATGTCATCTAAATATTTTATCATGTGTTCTCCACCCCAAGTAAGTCTCCTGAAAGAACTTGACTTGGGGTGGAAAACGCACACCTTTACCCTCTTCTATCTCTCCCTACCCCATTTCTTTCTGGTAATTACTATACTTTCATCAGTAATTTGAGTTTTTAAATATGTGACTACATAATATGACTATCTTCAAAACATTTGAGCTATTTTTAAACAATAGAGTAAGAAATTATCTTGTAGGGAAATTGTATATAAATTACATAATGTTAATTTCTCCAAAGTACATCCTACCCTCTTCTAGCAATTCTCTGAGTGACTTACCATGGGAATAAAATAAATAAATAATTATATGTTAGTATAAGATATTTGTAAATTTTGGCTTCATGATTCATACAGTTTCATTAGCATATTTTTTTCATATTCCTTAAAAATCAACCTCATATGGATAGTCAGGTCTTAGGTAACAAGTTTCACAATATTTATTAGATACTGAAGTGGATCAGAATATGCCACCCCCAAACATTTCAGTTTTGTATAAGGATTATTTTGAGCTGAAAGCAATTAGTTCACTGCCCTTCCCCTTTCTGTATAAAAGTAGGACATAAATTTCCCTCATAAATTTTCATTTTTAAAGTTGCCTTTCTCTCCAGTACCAAGAAGCCAAGAAGTAGAGAATGTTTCAATCGCTGGAGACCTATACTCAATGAAGAAAATCATCAAGTTGAGTCTGCATAAGGAACCTTTCAAAAATAAGCCTATATTCCACTAGTTTCTCCCACATATTTACCTTTCCAAACTTACTGCCTCTATAAGCACAACTTCCGCTTCCTTTGTCCAGCTATTTCTCCACAATGTATTGCTCTTTGTTAAAATGACATAAAAGGTCTCAGGTCTAACCACGTCTTTGGATTTTTCACTTCTCTTTTGTGATGATTTCTTTTACTATACTTCCATCAGTAATTACATGCAAAACAAATCTTCATCCTGTCAGCCGTCTTTTAATTCACACACCCCAATTACAAAACTCAAGAGTTTAGAGGAAAGGTTATCTTTGTTGTTTACTTCCTCTACAATATTAGGACAGGGTGAACATGCTATCATCAGAGTAGGAAAAAAGTTGGAAAACCCAAGACAAACCTGATTTATGCCTCTCTCTCTTTTCATATCTTGATATGAATATTGAATCTCTCATTTTAAAAGAACAAATTATCATTTTCTATTTCATCAACACATAATGGGAAAGAACTCTTCCTGGCATATTAATGGGTCAGAAGAGAGTCATCTGGAATCTAAAGAATAAGCAGAAAACACACACAAGTTCAAGCAGAAGACCATGCAAGGAGGCACAAAAATGCACATATGACATACTGAGAGAGAGAGAACATGTATATTAACATCATATTGAATAGGTAAGATTGCTAATTAAGCCAATGGAAAGATATATATGACCTCATTTCTTTTTCTTGGTAAATATTACAATTATCAGACATTTATGTGGATGTTACGCATATATTTGTAAACATTTAATTTTCCGTATATTTTGGTCAAGTAAGTGAGCTTCTATAAGCATCAGATACCTCATCAGTAAACATGTTAATAATAGCAGGTAGCACTTAAGGTTGCTATAAGGATTAAAATATCATGAATGCAAATATAAAATCTGTATATGAGACCCACAATTCATAATAGATATTAATATTATTATCATTAAGAATTTAGATAAAGGTCTAATGTTTTCATAGCACTGGATTGTTCAATTTGAAAGGATCTGGCATACTGTGAACAGCACTGAGATAGTGACCTTGTTGCTAAAACTGATATCTGGAGATTTAAACACAAAGAATAAAACTGTCATTAATGTATTAATCATTCAGGCTAGACTCTTGAACTTTTAATTTATACTTCAGTGCAATAATGAAAAACAAAAGTTTGGAACCAAACTCTTGAATTTAAATCCCAGCTCTCATTCTTATTAGCATTTTAAGGTTTTGGAAAACTTTTAATGATGTGAGCCTCATATTTCTTATCCATAAAATGGTAATCATAATAGTAATCTTATGAGTTAAGACATACAAAGGATTGAAAATAGTTCCTTGCACTTAGTTTCAACAAATGTTGTGATTATCTTTAGTATTGGCAGTGGTCCATCACTTTTAAAAACTATAGGCCACAATTTCCATTTTTTTAGCCAGTATCTATAAGGATGCTGAAAACCCACAAAATCTATAAAAATGATATATAGTGAACATTAACTGACTTCTTCCTTTTATGTATTGATAATAGCTCTGAAGTTCAAGTTCAGATGATCTCAGGTCCCCACCTTAATCATAAATTGACAAACTTAAGTTTTTAAAACTATCCCTGACTAGAACCAGGATTTCTCTGAAACTATGAGATGTTACTGAGATTAACCAAAATCTAAATGGCACCAATTGTAGCAATTCTTACAAATTTTGTGAAATAATTCATTGCTATCAATTTAAGAATGGAAATTTTCCATTGCATGTTAAGAGTATAAGAAATCACAAATCTGTTTTATTTTGTCTGATGTGTGCTTGTATTTTTGTTGTGTGTGTGTGTGTGTGTGTGTGTGTGTGTGTGTGTGTGTGTGATCCTCACGTGAGGATAATTTTTCCATTGCTTTTAGAGAGAGTGTAAGGAAGGGATGGAGGTAGGAGGGAAGAGAGAGAGAGAGAGAGAGAGAGAGAGACTTCAATGTCAGAGAGGCACATCCACATGCTCCCGGACCAAGGCCAGAGATAGAACATGCAACCCAGGTCCGTGCCCCTGACTGGGAATCAAATCCATGATCCTTCAGTGCCTGGGTTCACGCTCTATCTACTGAACCACACCAGCCAGGGCTTATAAGTGTTTGTCTTATAGTTATAAAGTGTGTGCTGTTAAAGAGACACATGAGCATTTTCTTTGCTGTCTGACCTTTTCATCTGTTAGTTTTCCCTTTTTAAATGAGAAAAGAAGGGGTACATTTGTAATACTTTAAACAATAAAGATAAATTTTAAAAATAATAAATAAAAATATATTTTTTATAAAAAATAATCACATTTTGCATTATTACTTTTAATGAATGTGACATCTAATAACGAAATAGAGTTTCTGACTAAATAAATGTAGACCTTTAAAGTATCCAATGTGATCAATATAACAGTCATTGTAAAGGAAGCTTGTCGCTTTCACTTTTGGCCAAGCGCCTGCATCCAGCTGTAAAGGCTGGGCAGCTGAGAGCAAAACCTTTCTCATTTTCTGAGTCATCCCACTCACAGTGACGCTTGTCCTGCTCTGCCTCAAACCTAGCTCCCGCTCATAATTAGGAGGTAAAACTTTATCAGGTGGACTCTTGACTATGGTCGCAGGAGCGAAGGGCAGGGGAGGAGGTGGCGCAGAGGGCGAAGGTGGTGTTTTTAGAGATTCGCACCCCTCTATTGTATGTTGCAAAGCCGTGGCCAAACCCTGCTTAGACATCCTTAAACTCTCTTGCGCTGGATCAAGGCAATCACGAATTAGAGACCATAGTGTGAATATAGGAATAGGAATTTTCTCTGGACCTTCTGCTGTGTACTGGTCACTCAACTGCTTCCTCACACTTCCCCAGATTTTGAAGTTGACAGTTCCTTCTCAGGAAACCGAGGGCAAGTTTCAAAATTTAAGAAATCAAGAATTTGACTACGCTTAATAGAGCATCCTCTAGTTCTGAGCGTTGTTTTAAGCATTTGAGAATAGAGATCTCTTTCCTGAGACCCTGAATTTCCCATGTTTTACACCCAGCTGCTACTAAACTACACTCCTTACCTTACTTTTGCTTTCTGCAATTGCTTCACTAAAGTGTCCTTTCACCTGAAAATTGTAGTTCCCCCGTACTCAAGCTCCCACGTTGGGCGCCACATGAACCACGTCCAGCATGGCCAGTGGTGAACCTGTGTGTGTGTGGGGGTGGGGGTGGGGGGCGCGGTAAAGGATTAAAGAAAACAGACAAGAGAATATAGTTGGGACCAGGTGGATCACTGCGCCTGGATGAGGAAACGGTGACACAGCATGTAAGCTGAATCTTTATTTTATAGTCAGATCACACAAAGCAAAATAAGGGAGTGGTCAATGTTTACAATGTTCTTGCGAGTTTCAAATCTACTTCTTTCCTGTTGTTGCAATTCTCTGAAACTCTATCAAGCTTTGTCTTGGCAGCACTTGCTGCACCTCCCTCAGCTACCTAGGAATACAGGGTCGGACTATAAGGTCAAGCTTACAACCATAGCTTTTGGCTATAATTGTGCTGAGAGGGCTTTACCCTCCAAGCTGGGACTTGTATGTGGCTTGCCACAAGAGGACCATGTCCTCTCATCAGTCTGAGGCTTGAACCTGTCCAAATGCCACTCTCCACAGAAGCTGAAGAATTGTATTCTAGTTCTGTCCTGTTAAAATTAACCATATGAACTCTGAACAACATAATAAAGTCTCAGTATTCTCATTGAGTAAGCAATGTGGCAAATTAAAGGCTTTGCTACTGTGTGCTCAGGAAGAAAGATTGTGAGAGCTATCTATGAAGACAGTGGGTCCCAGGGCCTTTCCCCAGAAACTATCACTGTCTCTTCCTCTATCTAGGGTCATATGACATTCTGAACTAGACACCTTGTCACATCGCTTCCTATTTATTGAGGCTGCCAGTCCCTGAAGATAAAAAGATTGCCTAAGACCCGATTACCACAGAACAAAAATGACTCATGTAATTATGCTTCTGATGATAATAGAGTTCTGACTGATTTTTTTTAGAGATGTGACAATCAGAATCTTTTGTTGAGCAAATCACAACTCAAACATCAACTCAAACAAAACAGTCAAAACAAGAAAGAGTTTTTAGAAAGATATTTAAGTCGTTTATAAAGTCTCAAAACACTAGGTACATTAACATTAGTAACAGCTTTCAAAAAAAAATAAGAGATTGATCAGAGAATTAATGTAAAAAGATAATTTCCATACTTTCAGGAGGATAATTAATCTTCCTTGGAATCTTTCCCCCCATTTTACTGTGAAAGTTTTCAAACACAGAAAAGTTGGGAATATTTTTACTATGAAGACTTCGTATACTCAGCAATCAGATTCTAGCATTACATTTTGCCATGCTTGCTTATCCATCTCTCTATCCATTCATCACTCCATCTTTTCTGTTGCATTTGAAATCTCAGACGTCAATATATTTTCACCAAATGCTTCAGCATGCACATCAGTACATAGCTTAATATTTGTTTATAGTTTTTATTTTGATATAAAACTTACATATGATAAAATGAACATACATTAACTGTTCATTCACTGAGCCTTGACAAATGCATACACGTGTGTTTTAGAACATATAAGGAGCAAACAGGAAAACTGAATTTTAGATTATTAAAGTTTAGCAAAAATACTAAGATTAATAAAGGAGTTTCAGAAGCAACACTCAAAAGGTTGAAATCTTATCAGGAAATTATCTTTGAAGGACTTTCTGCATCTCCAAAATTATTTGAATAACTCAACATGACCTGGAAAGCAGGTGGGAGAACAGGAAAATGACATACATATGCATAAATTCGATTACTAAATGACAGCAGTTATGAGGAAAGCCCTGATTTCATGAGCTACACAAATTTATAAAATAAGAAACAAACATACTTTTAAACTTGCAAAATAAAATAATGCTTTGAGAGAAATTCTAAAGATAAAAGACTTGTTTCTGAATCAGAAATATTCAAAATAGTTCACATTTGCCAGAATTAGTAACTAATAGTGATATGTGTCTTAGGAAGAAGGTTAAGAACTTTGGATTCCCTGAACTTTATCACATGATTTGAAGCATTCAGAGAAATTCTCCTCAGAAATCAAGGTCCAAATATTTATTAGGCAAGTTTTATATTATCCCAGTTATTGCAGCCAACTTTTGACAAGGTTTTGTAGGACTATTTTTTTAGAACAGTTTTTTAAAATTCAAAGTATTGCATATGTCTCCTTTTCCCCCCATTGACCTCTCCCCGGCCACTCCCACCCCCCAGCACATGCCCTCACCCCCCTAGTGTCTGTGTCCTTTGGTAATGCTTATATGCATGCATACAAGTCCTTTAGTTGATCTCTTACTGCCCTCCATCTCCCCTGCCTTCCCTCTGAGGTTTGACAGTCAGTTCATGCAGCTCTGCCTCTGGATCTATTTTTGTTCTCAGTTTATGTTGGTCATTATTTTCCACAAATGAGTGAGATCATGTGGTATTTATCTATCTTCAACTAGCTTATTTCACTTAGCATAATGCTCTCCAGGTCCATCCATGCTGTTGCAAATGGTAAGAGTTCCTTCTTTTTTATAGCAGCATGGTATTCCATTGTGTAGATGTACCACCGTTTTTTAATCCACTCGTCTGCTGATGGGCACTTAGGCTGTTTCCAAATATTAGCTATGGTGAATTGTGCTGCTATGATCATAGGGGTGCATATGTCCTTTCTGATTCGTGTTTCTGATTTCTTGGGATATATTCCTAGAAGTGGGATTGCTGAGTCAAATGGGAGTTCCATTTTTAGTTTTTTGAGGAAACTCCATACTGTTCTCCACAGTGACTGCACCAGTCTGCATTCCCACCAGCAGTGCATGAGGGTTCCTTTTTCTCCACATCCTTGCCAGCACTTGGCGTTTCTTGATTTGTTGATGATAGCCATTCTGACAAGTGTGAGAAGGTACCTCATTGTCATTTTGATTTGCATCTCTCTGATGATTAGTAACTTTGAGCATGTTTTCATATGTCTCTTGGCCTTCCTTATGTCCTCTTTCGAAAAGTGTCTATTTAGGTTCTTTGCCCATTTTTTTTTTATTGGATTGTTTATCTTCCTTTTGTTAAGTTGTATGAGTTCCATGTACATTTTGGAGATTAAACTCTTATCGGGATAACATTGGCATATATGTTCTCCCATGCAGTGGGCTTTCTTGTTTTGTTGATGGTTTCTTTTGCTGTGCAGAAGGTTTTTACTTTGATGTAGTCCCACTTGTTTATTTTCTCCTTAATTTCCATTGTCCTAGGAGCTGTATCAGTAAAGATATTGCTACGCCATGTTTGATATTTTGCTGCCTGTGGTTTCCTCTAAGATTTTTATGGTTTCCTATCTTACATTTAAGTCCTTTATCCATTTTGAGTTTATTTTTGTGTATGGTGCAAGTTGGTGGTCTAGTTTCATTTTTTTTGCATATATCTGTCCAATTTTCTCAACACCATTTATTGAAGACACTGTCTTGTCTCCATTGTATGCTCTTGCCTCCTTTGTCAAATATTAATTAAGCATAATGGCTTGGGTCGATTTCTGGGATCTCTGTGAACAGTCTTAAGTTCACAGAAAAATTGTAGAAAGATACAGAGCTTTCTCTGTATACCTCCTGTCCCCTCCCCTCACACATGCATAGACCCTCCATTATCAACATCCTCAATTAGAATGATATATTGTTTATCAACTGATAAACTCACATTGAAATAACAATGACCCAGAGTCCATAGTTTACCTAGGGTTCTATAACTTTGGGCAAACGCATAATGACATGTGTCCTCATAGTACCATATATGTATTTTCACTCCCCTAAAAATTCTCTGTGCTCAGCAAATTCATCTTTATTCCTCCACTCAACCTATGAATCACTGGTCTTTTCACTATCTCTATAGTTTTGCCTTTTCAAGAATGTCATATAGTTGGAATTATATAGCATGCAGCCTTTCAGATTTGCTTCTTTTATTTAGTATTTTATATATAAAGTTCCTCCATCTTTTTTAATGGCTTGATAGCTCATTTGCTTTTAGTGCTGAATAGTATTACATTGTCTGCATGTATCACAGTTTATCCATTCACTTACTTGAAGTCACCTTGGTTGCTTCTAAGTTTTGACAATTATAAATAAAGCTGCTATTAATATCTGGTGTGCAGGTTTTTGCATGGATATCATTTTTTCACTCCTTTGGATAAATACCAATCTGTGCAATTGCTGGATTGTATGATAAGAGTAGATTTAATTTTGTAAGAAACCACCAAACTTGCTGCATCGTTTTGCATTTCTAACATCATGAATGAGAGAGTTCCTGTTGCTCAACTTCCTTGCCAGCATTTGATGTTGCCAGTGTTCAATATCTTGGCCATTTTAATAGGTGTGTAGTGGTATCTCATTTTAATTTGCATTTATCTTATCTTTATGACATATTATATGGATTTTTTTGATATGCTTATTTGCCATCTGTATGCCTTTTAAGGTATTTGTTCATGTTTTGTACCATATTTTAATTGAGTTTAATTCTTAGTGTTGAGTTTTAAGAGCACTTTGTACACTCTGGATGACAGTCTTTCATAAGATGTGTCTTTTGAAAATATTTTGCCCTAGTCTGTGACTCATCTCATTCTCTTGGCAGTGTCTTTTGTAGAGCAGAAGTTCTTAATTTTATTGAAGTCCATTGTATCCATTATTTCTCTCATAGATTTTTTTGTCATTGCTATACCCCAAATCATCAAGTTTTTATCCTATGAAACCTTTTAGGGGCTTTACAGTTTGCATTTTTATTTAGGTCTGTGACCCACTTTGAGTCAACTTTTGTGAAGAGTATTTACACAAAGTTTAGATTTATTTTCATGCATGTTTTTTTACCCTTTGTTGAAAAACTATCTCTGTCTGCTCCATTGGCTTCTTTGTTTTGCCTTTGCCCCTATATCTAAGATCAATGGTCTATACTTAGGTTAGTCGACAATTGTTTATAAACTAAATGAGTCATCATTGTTCCAAATTCCAATAGCTACTTCCTCACTGCTTTCCCAATAAGACTATTTAGTTGCCTCTTTTTCCCCCCTGTAATTTCTCTGGGTAAGGCAACATTCACAATTCCTTGATAACTTCTGAAGAATCTTGACCATCCCATAATCATCATCATATTTCACAGTGTTGATAATAGTTTGCTATGAAATTTCAGTGATGCATGAGTTAGACAGTGTTCCACTTACCTTCCTAAGAAATGTGAAGGCCAGAAAGTAGGAAATAAGGCTCAGCAATACTGAGGTGTTGCCAGGAGGCTATTTTCTCAGAAGTGAAATATGAGGTTCTGCCTCTTATGCTGTCTACCGCTAAGAAATGGCCACATAATTTGCTGTGCCATTTCAGATTTTTGACTCAACATTTACCATAATGGTTGTGTTGTTCCTCCATATTTACTGAAGCACCTGTCAGGCTGCCTGTTTCAAGTGGTTCCCAGGACAAAAGAATGCTGTTTCTTTCATACTGCAGTGGAAGCTGAACGCCACTTGAACTTCAGTTTCACTTCTCAGCAAATACAATGGAGGTCAGACCATCGGTGGAATGTTTGTAAGCACATGAGTGCCTATAATATGCTTCAGCAGGCTACAGCAGGTTCTGACAACCATGTAGCAGCACAAGAAATATAGATTAGCTGCCCATATTTCCAATATACCTATTTCTGCTTATAGCCTCAAATGGTGTTTCATATGATTGCTGTCTACAAAGAAAATATTCATGTCTGGTTTATAGATAGTGATGCAAGATATCCTATTATTTGTTAGACATGAAATATTATAAAATTTCTATCTAGAAGAAGCCCTAAAGAATGGTAGGGTAAGAAAAACATCGTGGCTGGTAGAACTTCAAATAACCCATCAAATTATTTACTTTGCTTGGAAAGATATCCTATATAATAAAAAGCTAATATGCAAATCAACCGAACAGCAGAATGACTGGTCACTATGATGTGCACTGACCACCAGAGGGTGCACTGACCACCAAGGGGAGTGCCGCTCAGCCAGAAGAAGCCCTGAGCCGGGCTCACGGCTGGCAAGCGCAACTGGGGTGGCAGGAGTCCTCCCGCCTCTGCGGCAGCACTAAGGATGTCCAACTGATGGCTTAGGCTCACTTCCTGGGCCTAAGCCATCAGTCAGACATCCCCTGAGGGCTCCCAGACTGTGAGAAGGTGCCGGGCTGAGGGACCCCCCCTCCAGTGCACGAAATTCGTGCACTGGGCCTCTAGTATGTGTGTGTGTGTGTGTGTGTGTGTGTGTGTGTGTGTATACATATATATATTTATCTTTATCTTTATATTATTTATATTTATATTTATATATTTATATATTTATATATTTATATATTTATATATTTATATATATATGCATATTTACAGGTTTTTCTTAATCAGTTATAAGGTAGGTTGAAAGATTGTGAGAAGCCTAAAAGAAACAAAATTGGAGGGTTGGCCCTTAAATAAAGGTAAGAAAAAGGCCCTCTCAGAATGCACTGAGGCTTTGACAATATTTCTAAGTCACGTGGGTGCTCACAAGATTTCCACTTTTCAAGAAAACTTTAAAAATTAAGTAGAATAGGTAGCTTATGCTGTGGATTGACATCAGCCATTTTTGACACCATCTCAGTGTCAGCTCAAAATACTCACAAATGTAATGGCCATGGTTTCAAGGATGTAGCTTATGTATGAGCTCAACAACATGGGATCCTCTTCACCCAACCAGAACTGGCCTCTACTCCTTCTTGCTGCTTGATTTTCCAACAAGAGACAAATGCTGAATCTCTGATATGACACTGTGCCCTGGGATGTATCAACCTAGCCTATCTAATTGAATAACTGGATCCCATAAATTACTAAAACAAATATTTATTCTCGATATAGATTCTCTAATCTTTGTGACCTGGCATCCTAGCTAGAGATTTCACCCATTAATTCAATAGTGCTGGAGGAAGCTCAATAATTTTTCCTTCTCCAGCTCTTCCAAACATTTTATAGTTACCCAATGTTCCACACCAAATATTTTTCTGTTTAAAAGACCTACAGTGTATTGCTTCCTTCAGTCTCTGACATACCTTAATTTTGAAATTAAGAACTCCTATGCTATAATTATAAATTTTCCCTTAAAGTCATTCTTCTAAATAAATGCTTCATTTTTACTAGTCTTATTAATTTACTGTCCCTTAAACATATCTTAAGTTTACTTCCCTCCATGTTAGTCTGTGAAAGTTGTTGCCATAAAAACCATGCGTATATTACAAAATCAGTATTTTTCTCTTTTTTTCATATTTATACTGCTCCAAAAGTAAAATTTTATAAATGAAATTCAAAATTATGTTTGCTTCAGTTCATATGTCTTATCCTGATGATTTTGCTTTGCCCTCAGATATATAAATATAATATTTAGCATATATGTATATTTCATCTAGAAATGGTAAAAGAGATTTGGAAGTCTTTCTTGGATTTTTCTAACATAATCTTTGACATATTGTATGCATATGATCCATATTTTGAAGAACTTCACAATTTAATAAAGAGAAACACAAAGATCATATCAAGCTTTTTGAAATTTAAAAATACTACAGTGGTAGTTCTTTTTGTTATAATCCCATGTGAGTTGCCATGGGGAGGGAGGGCAGGGATGGAACAGGCTAACAATAACATGCTTTTACCTAGCAACAAAATTTTAATAAGCACAAATTTTGTTCTTCTTCTTCCTTGAATAAACTGCAAATAATCAGAATCATTTCCATAATATAGAAAGGAAATGAACATGAATTATATCTCACATCTGAAAAGATTTAGATGCCTTCCAAAATTCTGTTAATTTTATAGTCAAGATGAAATCTTTCAATAATTCATGTCATCAGAGAAACAAGGGAGAATTTTCCTGGAAAAACATCAAAGCAAGTTTTATCAGTTAGAAATCTACTACTAGGGAAAATTACTAAAATTATTATAAAAGTACTTATAATTAAACTTAAAATATTAGAAAAAGTAGCTTATGAGAGTTATGATACATATATTCTAATATAAAAATAACTTCCTGGTAACAGAAATTGAAGCTAAGCATGGATTTAATAACCCAAGCTCCCACTCACTGAGGCTGACCTAGTTGGGACCATTGTTGAGAATCCAACCTGCCAGCAACAAAGACCAATGTTAATTCTCCAACACAGCCTTCCAGTTTAGAGACCAACCAGCCACTTGGTACAAAACTGACTACTTTGCACTCCATGTGCCCTGGTGGGAGCAGTGATGAATAACGACCGGAATCTAAATGTATTCTAAGAGTGAGTTTGTCTTCCTGCCTCCAGGGCCATGGCCATTGCACCATATAAGAGCTTAAAAGTACCATTTTGTTTGTTTTTCTATCAGCATGGGATCCCACATAAATCACATTAAACTCGGAAGCCTACTTTCCAGAAAAGGAAGTATGGCTGTGGACACACAGTATGTGTTTTGTCTCATAACCTAGCACATGATCCAGGAGCTGCTGGCCTACTACTACAACAGCATGGCCCTTTTGCCAAAAGGGAGAAAGATGAAGCAGGAGTGGGTCACTCCCCATTAATTCCAGTGACCCTCTTAGAGAAGCTGTCCTCCTCATCACCATAACTCGGAGCCCTATGGATTTTGAGGTGCTGTTTCCAAGAGCAAAGATGCTCCTAAAAAGGGGCAGAGCAAGTGTCCCATTAAACCATTGCGTAAACCACCATCTGATCATTTCAGAGTCCTATTGCCAAAACCCAGCCGATATAAAGAGTCATAATCCCAGGCAAAGGTAGGCTTCTTTATGTAATGCAGGGAAAAATGTTTTTAGTGATTAGTGGGTTGTGGGGGAGGGGCGGTTTCCACTGATATTTGTTTGCCTTATTTTGACCATAAATGGACAAATCCAATGCCACAGCTTAAGAAGAGCATGGTGTGAAGGGACTCAGACTTCTCAGAGTTGGATTTATGTCACCCAAAGAGAGAAACAATCTAGACAAGCAAAGGTGTTTACCCAACGGTGAGGGGAAGAAGTGAGTGATGAAGGTGCAGATGATAAGCATCAGCTAAGACCCTAAGATCTGCATTGCATCTTATGAATCTAGACACATCCTACTCATTGTCCTCTTTCAACTTTCCTCCCCAAAAGGACTTTATTAAATGCAACAATTGGACCCTGACTTTCAGGATTAAATTACTTAGTCCCCCAGTCTTATATGGTTGGCAGCTGACAGTTCTCAGGTGAGCTCCTCTCCCAGGACTTACCCTTAGCTAAAAAGAACTTATTCCTTTGAGTTCTAATTAGGAGTTAATTCCAAAGATTACTCCCCAGCCACAATCAAATGTGCAAACCTCCTCTCAGAATTCACTTCCTAGGGAATCTAAACTGTAACAATGGGTGAGGTAAAGTTTCCTAACTCAATGACATACATTTCTACATAAACACATTTAAAACAGTCAAAAATTTCTACATAATTCCAAGTACACATACAAATACACAAGAATGAAGCACATGCACACTCAACATGCCTCAAATTTACTATTCTTAATTGTCATAAATACAAATAGGTAATTTTGGTTGCAGGTTTTTTCTATGGGTAATCCAACTAG
Organism: Plecotus auritus; assembly: GCF_963455305.1. Taxonomy (NCBI): domain Eukaryota; kingdom Metazoa; phylum Chordata; class Mammalia; order Chiroptera; family Vespertilionidae; genus Plecotus; species Plecotus auritus. The sequence continues at coordinate 74,420,397 of NC_137773.1, forward strand.
CACTGATTTGAAACTTAAATGTCATTGAATAATATCTTATTAATAAAATTTAAGCTTAGTTTTCATTTTTATTAATGAAATCTCAAGATAGTGAAGTATGTATATTATTATTTTCAAGTATGATTTTATTGCATGGATAGCACTGCAGGGAGGAATATTAAACTATTTAAGATAATTAAAATAAAGCAAGAAACAAGTTCAATAAAGTTGAATGAACATAATTGCACAGAAAATGGGAGAATTCATATTTAGAAGTAAGTAAAAATAATTGAACTAAGACTTACACAAAGATAGTTTTATTTTGGCACAACACATTAACTTGATGAAGTCCAAACAGCTCTAAATACAATCTTTTTTGTAACACTTGGCAGCAAAATTTATCCTGCAATAATTCAGTTGCAGATCCTGACCTAAAGAGATGTGAGGTTATTTGTCATCTGAATTTATGTCACTTAGTTTGAACATTCACATATTTTCCTATGAAAATGGTATGGTGTTTGATTATGGATTGTTACCCCAACCCTCTTGGACACATTATAAGTTATACTGAATATGCAGTTTATTCTCTTTCTATATTCTGAAAATTTTTAAATTAAAAAAATATCTGAGATTTTATTTCTAAACCAGTTAAACTTAAAATGTAATAAAAATCATAAACATCACATATAAGCAAATATTTCTTACTGAGTACCAATATTGATAGATTGGGTTTCATTAAAATTAATAAGTTTGTCCCTCTGAGTTACTACTGAGATAGATAAGACAAAAGCAAAAAAAAATGAAGCAAATATTTGAAATCTAATATTAATCAAGGACTCTTCAAGCATATAAAAACAATCTAGTAACATGAATATGCAAATCAAAGAAAATATTCAATGGCTAATAAATTTTAGAAATAGCACTGAACCCATTGGTTATCAAAGATAAAACAAAAGTAAAACTATAATGCGATCTTATTATGTGCATTATAACCAAAACTTCTCCAGAAATTAATTCTGTGAAACCAACATTCATTAACACCCAAACTATACCAAAATATTATCAGGCAAGAAAACTAAAGTCCTATAACACATGAAACTAGATGCAAGAATAATTAATGAATCTTTAGCAAACTAAATCCAATAACATATCCATGTCAAGTGTGGTTTAATCTATGAAAGTCAAGGCTGTTTTAACATTAAAAAAATCAATCAGTGTGGAGAAGAAGTATATAATGGAGAGAACTATATAACAGTCATGGGGAAAAAGACAATATTGTCAAGATGTCAGTTCTTCCCCATCTGGTCTATAGATTTAGTAAAATTCCAAACAAAATCTCAGCAAGCTATTTTGTGGATATTGACAAACTGATGCTAAAGTTTATATGGAGAAGACAAAAAAAAAAAAAGAAGCTAGAACAGCCAACATATAATTGAAGGAGTGGAACAGAGTTGGAAGACTCACATCCTCCAACCTTAAGACTTACTATAAAGCCACAGCAATTGAGACAGTCATGTATTCATGAAAACACAGACAAGATCAATGTGACAGAATAGAGAGCCCAGAAATAGATGCACATAGAACAGTCAACTAATATTTTATAAAGAAGTGAAGGCCATAAAATGGAGCAAAGATACTCCTTTCAGCAAGTGATGCTGAAACAACTGAATATGCAAATGCAAAAAAATGAATCTAGACACAGATTATACATCCTTCACAAAAATTAACTCAAAGGGGATTATAGATCTTAGTTAAAATGTTGGACCATAAAATTATAGAAGATAACATGTGAGAAAACCTAGATAACCAGGGATATGGTCATTTTTTAAAGATACAACACCAAGGGTATGATCCATGAAAGAGATAAATGATAAGTTGACTTCATTAAAATTAAGAATGTCTCTTCTGCAAAATACAATATAAAGAGAATGAGACCACAAGTCAAAGACTATGAGAAAATATTGGCAAAGATACATCTGACAAAGGACTATTATCCAAAATACACAAATTACTCTTAAAGCCCAACAATGAGGAAACAAGTAACAAAAAAGAAACAAATAAAAACTCCAAATATAAAAGTGGACCAAGAATGGTATGAGACATCTACCATAGAAGATACACAAATTGCAAGTAAGTATATTAAAATATGCTCTATATCATGTTATTATATCAAGAAAATGCAAATTAAACAATGAAATACCACTACATTCCTATTACAATGGCTAAAATCTGAAACACTGAAAACACCAAATGCTAGTGAGGATGGAAGCAACAAGAACTCTCACTTATTTTTTGATAGGAACACAAAGTGGTACAGCAAGTTTGGATTATAGTTTTACAGTTATTTACAAAACTAAACATACTATGACCAAGCAAATATACTCTTTGGTATTTACCCATAAAGTTAAAAATTTCTGTTCACAGAAAAACCTCCACTTGAATATTTACAGAAGCTTTAGTCATAATTGCCAAACTTTGAAATAACCAAAATGGCCTTTAGTGGGGCAATGGAGATTATATATATACACACACTAGTAGCCCTGTGCACAAATCCGTGCACCAGTAGCTCGCCAGTAGCTCACCAGTAGCTTGCTGCCGCCCTCCAGTAGCTCTCCACCTGCTGCCCTACTTCCTCCTGTTGCTCTCCGTGCCCCCCTCATAGCTTGCTGCCCTGCTCCCTCCTGTAGCTCTCTGCTGCCTGCTTGTAGCTCGCAGCCCAACCCTCTTGGTGATCCATGATCAGGTCGTTATGCAGTCAGTTGTTCCCCGGTCAGTTGTTCCGCTTCACAGCGTAACGACTATTTGCATATTACATCTTTATTATATAGGATACACACACACACACACACACACACACACACACACACACACGCACACGCACACGCGCACACGCACACACACACTAGAGGCCCAGTGCATGAAAATGCATGTACTCAGGAGGGTCCCTCAGCCTGACTGTGCCCTCTCGCAGTCCTGGAGCCCTCAGGGGATGTCTGACTGACGCTTAGGTCTGCTCCCCATGGGGAGCTGGCCTAGGCTGCAGTCTGGCCTCCCTCTGCAGGAGGTGACCTAGTAGGCCGATCAGGGGATGGCGCCAGCAGGCAAATGGCCGGCCCTACCCCCCATCACCCCATCCCCCATGGCCTGGCCCCCATTGCCCCGCCGGTGGCCTCCCCCTGTAGGAAGTAACCAGGCAGGCCAATCAGGAGACAGCGCCAGACCCACCCCCCATCGCCCTGCCACTGCAGCCACCGGTGGCCTCCACCTGCAGGAGGTAACTGGGTGGGCCAATCAGGGGATCGCGCTGGCTGGCTAGTGGCCGGCCCTGCCTCCCTGACCACCCCTCTGCCACCGCTGGTCACAGCCGTCCCCCGCCCCATTTCCATCCCCTCCCTCTGTCTGCTGGCACACGCCATGACTGGCCTGATGCCACCTGCTCACCGGCCCTGCCCCCCGCCGACAGGTTGTTCTGCCATTCAGTTGATTTGCATATTATGCTTTTATTATATAGGATATATATATATATATATATATATATATATATATATATATAGTACAATCAGTCAATGTAATCTTATTCAGCACTAAAAAGAAATGAGCATTCAAGTCATGAAAAGATGTGGAGAAAATTTAAATGCATACTTAGGAGAAACAAGCTGATATGAAAAGGCTACATACTATGTGATTCCAAATGTATGGCATTCTAGAAAAGGCAAAACTATGGAGACAGTGAAAGAATCAGTAGTTACCAAGGATTAGAAGTTGGGGGAGGAACAATAATTGGTGGGGCATAGAAGAATTTAGAGCAGTGAAAATAGTCTATATGATAACCATCATGATAGAAATATTTTATTACATATTTGTCCAACCTCATACTATGTGCAACACCCAGAATGAATCACAGTGTAAACTATGGACTTTGGGTGATTGTTATGTGTCAATGTACTGGTAGGTTCATCAGTGCAACAAATGCATCATTCTGATGAGGGATATTGATAATGAGGAAGGCAACGCATGTGTGGGAGTAGCAAATATATGGGAATACTTTTTCCTCAATTTTACTGTGAACCTAAAACTGCTTTAAAATATAAAGTCTTACTGAAAAATAGTCAATGTCTATTTCTATATTAACATACGAGTTATTATCATCCCAATTTGTACAGAAAAATCAACCCAAGCCATTAAGCTCAATTAATGCTTCACAGAGGAGGCAAGAGCATATAATGGAATAAAGACAGTCTCTTCAATAACTGGTGTTGGAAAAATTGAACAGATACATGCAAAAAAATGAAACTAGACCACCAATATGTACCATATACAAGAATAGATAAAAATGCTTAAATGAAGTCAGGAAACCATAAATTTCCTAGAAGAAACCATAGGCAGCAAAATCCCAGACATCTCTGGTAGCAATATGTTTGCCGATACATCTCCTAGGGCAAGGGAAACAAAGGAAAAAATAAACAAATGGGACTGCATTTAAAAAAAAAAAGTGCTTCTGCACAGTGAAAGAAACTATCAACAAAATGTAAAGGGAGCCCACTATATCAGATAACATATTTTGCAATGAAACATCTAATAAAGGATTAATTTCCAAAATATATAAGGAACTCATACAATTTAACAAAAGGAAGACAAACAATCTAATTTAAAAATGGGCAAAGGACCTAAATAGACACTTCTCCAAAATGGACAAGCAGATGGACAAAATGATGAAAAATGCTCAATGTCACTAATCATCAGAGAGATGCAAATTAAAACAACAATGATGTAGCACCTCACACCCGTCAGAATGGCTACCATCAACAAATCAACAAATGAAAAGTACTGGTGAGGATGTGGAGAAAAGGGAACCCTAGTGCATTGCTAGTGGGAATGCAGATTGGTGCAGCCATTATGGAAAACAGTATGGAATTTCCTAAAAAAATTAAAAATGGAAATGCCATTTGATCTGTGATCCCACTTCTAGGAATATATCCTAAGAAACCTGAAACATCAATCAGAAAGAATATAGGCACCCCTATGTTCATAGCAGTATAATTTACAATAGCTAAGATCTGGAAATGGCCCAAGTGCTCAGCAGTAGATGAGTGGATAAAAAATCTATGGTACATTTATATCATGGAATACTACGCATCAGTAAGAAAAAAAGATCTCTTACCCATAATACTCTCTAGGAGCGACCTGGAGAGTATTATGCTAAGCGAAATAAGCCAGTCAGAGAAAGACAAGTATCACATGAATCTAAAGAACAAAATCAATTAATTATCAAAATAGATTCAGAGACATAGAAGCATGGAACAGACTGAAATCTCAAAGAAAAGGTGGGGGTGGATAGGTCAGTGGGAAGACATTAACCAAATGACTTATATGCATAACCCATGGACACAGACAATAGTGGGATGAAGGCCTGGGGTGTGGGGGGTGCAGATGCAGGCTAGTAGGGTCCAATGAAAAGAAAGGGGGGCATCTGTAATACTTTCGACAATAAAGATAAATTTAAAAATTTTTTATTTTGTTTTGTAACAAGCTGCCCATTACAATTACCCATGAAGTCTGTGTTATGTGAATCTGTTGAACCTTTTAAAACTTTAGATAATCTAATTTATATTCAGTAAGGATGTTTAAATGAATATATCCGGTTGACTTTATTCTCAGTGTTCCAAATCCCTTTATATTTCTCTTTGAAAATAAAACCTGCTTAGTGTTTTGGGAGTTTGCTTCTGATCATAAATTCTCCCTTTACCTCATAAAAATTAATCTTTGCTTAATCAAGGACAGTTATTAAACACATGAATTAGAGGAGTTCCATCTTGCAGATCATCACACCAATCAAATGTTACTATGAGAACATGAACCCATGATTTATAATAACCATAAATTAATCAGTATGTAAAATGAATAATTCACTCCTGGTAGAGCCCTTGAATTGGGGTCCTTTCATTTTCCCCAGCTCAGTGCTCTGGGAGAATTAGTGGAAAGGCATTTTATCTGACACCAACACACCTTTGTCACTGCGAAAAAGTCAAGGTGATGTTTCATCAGCAGCATGGCCTCAAGTTGACTCTATTCTCATTTCACTCTTCTGAATATTAATGGGCATAAAAGTATTTGCAGTGCTTCTCGTCTACGGTACATTGGCCTCTTTTGATCACATACATGTTTAATTCATTTTTAATACAACAAGTACATAGACTTTATATTAATTATCAATACCAGTGAAAAGGTTTAACAAGTTATACAGGGGAGAAGAAAAAAACTTCCAACTGAAGAATATAATTAAAATTTGCAGGTTATTTTTCTCCTGAAAGATGTCTGTATTGACCATAATTGATACAGGGAATGGGGTAACTGAGAACATGGGCAGTGGCCAAAACTAGGAATTAGGAAGTGACCAAGGAGTACACCAAAATCTGCAAATACATCAGGAATGAGTGCTATGAATTGGGACTAGAAAGAAAGGTACTTTCAGATGTTTTAGGTTAGAGTAGAAAAAGACCATGGAAGTGTATGGGAATGATAAGTGTCCAGAAGAGCATAGGTAAGGGATGTGTTCAGGGGCTGGGTATCAGTTGCTGCATACCTGCTGATGATGAGAATATCAGAAGATCAGAACAGAAGAAGGAGATTGTATTTGAGACTAATTTAAATATAACAGCATCCCTTCCCCTAACAAAGTATACTTGCCTTTTATAGAACACATTCCAATTCCAGTTAAATAACTTGGTAAGTCTGCTAAACTAGAAAGTAGTAAAGTCCACAATCAATGTCTGATCTCCCAGTTTTTAGTTTTTGATGTTTTTACTGTGCTACATTTGTCACACTGTAACCATATTTAAATTTTTGTTTTTCTCTTGGAGTGGAGCTTATCCAGAGAGCATGTACTTCTTAGGTCTCAAAAATAGAAGATGCAAGAGTTTGAGTCTTTTCTGTTATCTACAGAAAAACCTATTAGTCCCAGATGAATTCAAAGGGTAATGTTCTCTCTTTGCTCATTTATTCCATCCTGTGCAGAGATGTGCCCAAGGGATGAGCTAGTTTCTCAAAGAGAAGTGTAGATTTTAAAAAATATATATATTTTTTATTTATTTCAGTGAGGAAGGGAGAGGGAGAAATAGAAACATCAATGATGAGAGAGAATCATTGGTAGACTGCATCCTGCAAGTCCCCTACTGGGGTTTGTGCTGCAACCTGGGCATGTGCCCTGACCAGGAATCAAACCATGACCTCTTGGTTCATAGGTCAACGTGCAACCACTGAGCAACCTCAGGTGGGCCAGAAGTGTAGATTTTAACTCCTAATTCTTTAGGGATGTGGGAAGATTGGATAATGAGTTACTCTGGCATAAATGGAGGTGATGTTTGGCTGAACTGAAGAGAATGCTCATTTCAGGCTAAGGGCTAGATATTTCTTCATATTTTGAGGCAATATATACAGCTAATGATAAGCCAGAGATTTTTGTGGGTTCCCAGTAAAACTGACATATTGAAACCCATGCATAGTCCTGATCACTGGTGGATGAGTCAAGAAATAGCTGGTATACAGGTTCACTTCCAGTACACCTGAGGGGCTTGCAAAATATTATTGACAATAGTCACATTCTGCATAGTACATGAAAGCTACTGCTCTAAAAAAATGTGTCTAGGTAGGAGAGTCCCTTTTTATTCAGCATGTTGGGGAGAAAACAGGATTTTGGTAAAAAAAAAAAAAAAAAGCCTAATGAGAATAATAGTGCTCTAAAAGTTAACAAAATAGACTGAAACAAAAATAACCACTTAAATATTGTTGAAGGAAAAGAGAGTTAGTAAAAGCAATTCATAATTTCCCACAAAAGAAACATTGATATACAAAAATTCAAAGACAAAAAAATAGTTCCTTTTTAACTGAAGTTCAGTTAACATACGAAGAATGAACCTATCCCAAGAAATTAGTACAATGATTTTGACAACTGTACACATCCATGAAGCCATTATCCAAATAAGATACAGAATGTTTCCAATACCCTCACACATCTTCCCAGTATACATACATTCTGTTGTCTCTATCCAAAGGAGGAACAACTTACTTACTTCTATCACCACTGATTAGTTTTTACATGTTCTTGTGCCATCTATCTATCTATCTATCTATCTATCTATCTATCTATCTATCATCTATCATCTATCTATCCATCCATCTATTCACCCACTAATAGTAAGTATGTATTATTTGTGTTTGGCTTCTTTAGTAAATGACATTTATTCATGTTACTGATTTTATTTTCAACTGATGACAGGAATTAGATGGCTCCATTTTTCTAGGGGGAGGGGGTGTGTGGAGCTTTCTTTTACTGCTGAACAGTATTCCACTGGATCATTATACCATACTAGAGGCCCGGTGCACGAAATTCGTACACGAGGGGGGGGCGGTGTCCCTCAGCCCAGCCTGTACCCTCTCCAATCTGGGACCCTTTGAGGGATGTCCGACTGCCCATTTAGGCCCAATCCCACTGGGGTCAGGCCTGAACGGGCAGTGGGACATCCCTCTCACAATCCAGGACTGCTGGCTCCCAACTGCTCGCCTGCTTGCCTTCCTGATTGCCCCTAACCATTTCTGCCTGCCAGTCTGATCACCCCCTAACCACTCCCCTGCCAGCCTGATTGATGCCTAACTGCTCCCCTGCCAGCCTGTTTGCCCCTAACTGCCCTCCCCTACAGGCCTGGTCACCCCTAACTGCCCTCTCCTACAGGCCTGGGTCCCCCCCAACTGCCCTTCCCTGCAGACCCAGTCACCCCCAACTTCCATCCTCTGCCAGCTGGGTCACCCTAACTGCCCTCCCCAGCAGGCTTGATCACCCCCAACTGCCCTCCCTTGAAGGCCTTGTCCTTCCCAACTGCCCTCCCTTGCAGGCCTGGTTCCTCCCAATTGCCCTCCCCTGCTGGCCATCTTGCAGTGGCCATTTTTTTTAAAATATATTTTAGTGATTTTTCACAGAGAGGAAGGGAGAGGGATAGAGAGTTAGAAACATCGATGAGAGAGAGACATCGATCAGCTGCCTCCTGCATATCCCCGCTGAGGATGTGCCCACAACCAAGGTACATGCCTTTGACTGGAATTGAACCTGGGACCCCTCAGTCCCCAGGCCGACGCTCTAGCCACTGAACCAAACCAGTTAGGGCATGGTGGCCATCTTGTGTCCACATGGGGGCAGGATCTTTGACCACATGGGGGCAGCCATCTTGTGTGTTGGAGTGATGGTCAATCTGCCTATTACTCTTTTATTAGATAGGATAGAGGCCTGGTATATGGGTGGGAGCCAGCTGGTTTGCCCTGAAGGGTGTCCCAGATCAGGGTGGGGGTGCCCTTGGGGTGTGGGGAGGCCTGGGAGAGGGGCCTGTGGTGGTTTGCAGGCCTGCCACGCCCCCCCACCCCCCCCACCCCCCCGGCGACCCAAGCAGAGGCCCTGGGATCTGGGATTTACTTATCTTCTATAACTGAAACTCTGTAGCCTGGAGTGGAGCCAAGCCTTCTGCTCGCTTTGTGGTGGCAGCCATTTCTGTTGGGATTTATGTATCTTCTATAACTGAAACTTTGTAGCCTTAAGTGGAGGCCAAAGCAGGCCAAGGCTGCACAAGCTTGGCTTCCTCCATTGCTGCGGACAACCCTAGCCTCCTGCTCTCTCCAGCTCCATGGCTGCTGCCATTTCTGTTGGGATTTATCTTCTATAATTGAAACTTTGTAGCATTGAGTGGAGGCCTGGGCCGGCAAGGGCAGGCGGAAAGCTTGGCTTCCTCCATTGCCGGGGAAACCCAAGCCTCCCTCCTGCTCTCTGTGGCTGCAGCCATCTTGGTTGGGTTTATTTGCATATTCCCTCCTGATTGGCTGGTGGGTGTGGCTGGTGGGCATGGCTGGTGGGTGTAGCGGAGGCACGGTCAATTTGCACATTACTCTTTTATTAGATAGGATGTTGTTTGTCCATTTTCCTGTATTGAACATTTGGGCTGTTTCTGGTTTCAGAATATTATGAATTAGCTGCAATGATAATTTTCATGCCAGGATTTTTGTGTATATGTTTTCATTTGTTGTAGAAAAATACTCAGAAATGGAACTGTGGACCATAGGCTTTGATGAATTTTTAATTTTGTAGGAAACTTTCCCCTTTCTTCCCTTTAAAAATAGGTTTTGAACTCTTCATACACTTACGTATTTTATTTTCATAAGGAGTTTTACTGAGAGGAAAAAGAGCAATGAGTATTAAAAGGAAACCTCCACACACACCCTCTCCCAAGAAAAACGGAGCCATCTAGTTCCTGTCATCAGTTGAAAATAAAATAGAGGAATACTCCATTTAGCCCACTTCTGAGGACAACAGAGGGGGGTCTTCTGGTTTGACAAAGGGCAAGCAAGCTCTATGGGATATGTTTCTAGTGAAGATTATTAAGAGTTGGAAAAGGCAAGTTCATTCCTTTTGGAGTTGGATCACTTTTGAAAAAAGATTGAAGGGCAAAATACAGCCACAATGGAATATTATTCAACCATGAGAAAGAAGGAAATCCAACTATCTGTGACAATTATATACATAATATATAAACATATAATAATATAAATATTTTCTTTCTCATATATGTATACATAATACATAATATATAAATAATATTTTCTTTATCCCGTCATCTGTTGATGGACACTTAGGCTGTTTCCACATATTGGCTATTGTGAAGAATGCTGTAATGACCATGGAGTGCAAATATTTCTTTGAAATAGTGATATAATTTCCTTTAGATGTATACATACAGTGGGATTGCTAGATCATCCTAGTTCTATTTTTTAATTTTCTGGAACCTCCATACTGTTTTCCACAGTGGCTGTGCCAATTTACATTCCCACCAACATTGTTCTGTGTGCAAGGGATCTCTTTTCTCTACAACCTCACCAGCATTATCTCTTATCTTTTTTTATAACAACCATTCCAACAGGTCTGAGGAGTTTTATGGTTTCAGGTCTCACATTTAAGTCCTTATTTCATTTCAAGTTAATTTTTGTGAATGGAGTGGTCTTGGAGAAGATCTCTTTGTGTTGAATTGTTTGGGGACCTATAAGCTTCAGGAGCCTGAATGTCCAAATCTCTCCCCAGTTTTAGTAAGTTCTCAGCCATTATTTCTGTAAAGAAACTTTCTATTCCTTTCTCCCACTCTTTTCCTTCTGGGACACCAATAATGCATTGCTCATTTTCTTAGTGATATCTCATAAGTCTTGTAGGCTCCCTTCATTTTATAAAATTCTTTCTCTTTTGTGCTCCTCTGGCTGAATAATTAAAAATGTTATGTCTTCAAGTCATTGATACTTTCTTCTGCTTGGTCCAACTTGCTATTTATGGTCTCTATTGAATTCTTAAGTTCAGTCATCATAGTCTTCAGCTCCAACATTTTTTGGTGCTTTTCTTGTTTTCATTGCAAACTTTTTTCAACATGAACTTTTCACTTTGTTCTGCTGTTTCCCTGGTTTTATTAATTCATTTATTTGTGTTTTCTTCTAGCTGCTGAGCATCTTTATAACAATTATTCTTAATTCTGTGTTAGGTAATTCATGCATTTCTCTTTCTTTGTGATTGGTTACTGGAGATTTACTATGTTCCTTTGGTGTTGTCATTCTTCCCTGATTCCTCAAGGTTCCTATAGCCTGGTATAGATGTCTGCACATTAGAAGAAGCAGTCATTTCTTTCAGACTTTATGGACTGACTTTAGTAAGTAAACACCTTCACCAGTAGGTGGAGGCACACTGTAGCATGCTATGGCCCCCTATCTAATGATTCAAGGCACCAGAGGTGTGTGCAAGGAAGCTCTGGATTCAGGCAAGGCACATATTATGTCTCATCGCTTAGACTGCTGAGATTAATAACACCAACCACTGCATGATCCTTCACAAGTGTTTCAGGGGATCTGCAGTGGCTGCAAAGACTGTAGGAGTCCTCAGAAATACCTCAAAGTCAAGTGGCTAGGGACCAAGGCAGGTAGTGGTGGTGGTTAGAGCCGGTGATATACATGCACTCAACTTCAGGGGCTGGCTGCATGTTCCTGTGTATTTGTAGTAGCTGACTGTACAGACATGTAGTGGCAAGGGTGCAGCCAGCAGCAGGGACTAGGACCAACTGCAGGCACACTAGCAGCAGTGAGGGCATTGGTTGTTGGGGTGCATGCTTGTGAATGCAGGTTCTCACAAAAGGTGTGCACACAGCAGTGGAGGCCAGTGACAGTAGCCAAGCTGGTGATATGCAGGTGCACAGCTGCAGAAAATAGCTGTAAGCCAGCTCAGATATATAGGCCAGTCACCAGAGGCAGGGCCAGATCCTAGGCCTGCAAGCAACTGTGGAGACCTTGGCTCTAGTGTGCACTTTTGTGACTAAGGAGTCTTGAGATGGGCACGCACATGGCTGTGGAGGCTGCTGATGAAAGTCAGACTGGTGGCATGTGAGTGCATAGCTGGAGGGGTAGCCCTGAGCATTCAGATGCCTGTGGGAGTCAGCACGAGGGGTCTAATCTGGCCTCTTGCATAGGTAGTTACAGAGTCAGGGGCTGGTTGCTGGAATGGATCCCAGGCTCCAGCTGATGTGGGAGGCTGGAGCAGAGTGGGGACTTTCTAAAATGGCTGGTGTCTGTGAATGCAAAAGCATGTAGGCCAAAACCTGCATGGTTCTGTGGCAGCTGTGCTGGCTGTTGACTAGTTCAGCAGTGAAACCTGCTGCAGTCTTATGCAGAACAAGCCCCTGCAGACCTCCATCACTCCTGCTGTGCTGTTGGTGCTGGCCACCTCTGCCCTATTTCCTGGTTCTTCCTGAAATGTCTCAGCTTTGCTGGTATCTGAATGTGGTGAAACCAAAGTGAGTCCTTTATGCAGTGCCCCCAAAAGGTTATGGAGGTTGGTTGCTCACTCCACTCCCCCTCTCCCAGGGAGGGGAACTCTTGAGCCGGAGGTTTTCCTCTTGGCAGTGCTGGCTTGGAGGATGGGATGATGCAGGCAAATGAAGCCGTTATTCCTTATCTTTCTGTATGGTTATTCTCAGGTTTCCTATCCCACTGTGTTGCTGAAGCTTCTTAAGTGGACACCTGAGCTCTCCCAGGGCTATTTTTGTTCATGGATAACTATCAACTTGTTGATTTTTGTAAGGGTTAATGTCTGGAGTCCCCTATTCCTCCATCTTAGGGTGATTTGAAGATGTTAATACTGAAGAAGACCAGGACTAGAAATATCCAAATCTGGAACAGCTCAATTCCCCATGCTTAAGAGTCTGGCAGAAAAAGAAGCAACACCCACATACAGTTAAAATATTTATTTTCTAATAATTTTTGATGGAGTCTTTAGGGTTTTCTATGTACAGTATCATGTCATCTACGAATAATGACAGTTTTATGTCTTCTTTTTCAATTTGGATACATTTATTTCTTGTCTAATTGCTATGGCTAGCACTTCCAATACTATGTCAAACAGTAGTGGTGAAAGTGGGCATCCCTATCTCGTTCCTTTTCTTAGGAGAACTGGTTTTAGTTTTTGTCCATTGGGAATGATGTTGGCTATAAGTTTGTCATATAAGGCTTTTATTATGTTGAGGTATGATCCCTCTATTCCCATTTTGCTGAGGGTTTTTATCAAGAAAGGGTGTTGGATTTTGTCAAATGCTTTTCCTGCATCAATTGATATGACTATGTGATTTTTATCTCTCAATTTGTTTATGTGATGTATCACGTTTATTGATTTGTGGATATTGTACCATCCTTGCATCCCGGGGATAAATCCTACTTGGTCATGGTGTATGATCTTTCTGATGCACTGCTGAATCCAATTTGCTAGAATTTTGTTGAGGATTTTGACATCTATGTTCATGAGGGATATTGGCCTGTAATTATCTTTCATTGTGTTGTCTTTATCTGATTTTGGTATTAGGGTAATGCTGACTTCATAGAATGAGCTTGGAAGTGTTCCTTCCTCTTGAATTTTTGTAATTGTCAATTAATATTTGACAAAGGAGACAAGAACATACAATGGAGTCAACACAGTTTCTTCAATAAATGGTGTTGGGAAAATTGGACAGATACATGCAAAACAATGAAACTAGACCACCAACTTACACCATACACAAAAATAAACTCAAAATGGATAAAGGACTTAAACATAAGACGGGAAACCATAAAAATACTAGAGGAATCCACAGGCAGCAAAATCTCAGACATATGCCAAAGCAATATCTTCACTGATACTGCTCCTAGGGCAATGGAAACTAAAGAGAAAATAAACAAGTGGGACTACATCAAAATAAAAAGCTTCTGCACAGCAAAAGAAACCATCAACAAAAGAACAAGAAAGCCCACTGCATGGGAGAACATATTTGCAAATGTTATCTCTGATAAAGGTGTAATCTCCAATGTTTACAGGGAACTCATACAACTTAACCAAAGGAAGATAAACAACCCAATAAAAAAATGGGCAATGGACCTAAATAGATACTTTTCAAAGGAGGACTTAAGGAAGGCCAAGAGACATATGAAAACATGCTCAAAGTCACAAATCATCCGAGAGATGCAAATCAAAATGACAATGCGGTATCATCTCACACCTGTCAGAATGGCAATCATCAACAAATCAACAAATGACAAGTGATGGTGAGGATGTGGAGGAAAAGGAACCCTTGTGCACTGCTGGTGGGAATGCAGACTGGTGCAGCCACTGTGGAGAACAGTATGGAGTTTCCTCAAAAAACTAAAAATGGAACTCCCATTTGACTCAGTGATCCCACTTCTAGGAATAAATCCCAAGAAACTAGAAACACGAATCAGAAAGGACATATGCACCCCTATGTTCATAGCAGCACAATTTACCATAGCTAAGGTTTGGAAACAGCCTAAGTGCCCATCAGCAGATGAGTGGATTAAAAAATGGTGGTACATCTACACCATGGAATACTATACTGTGCTAGCAAAGAAGGAATTCTTACCATTTGCAACAGTATGGATGGAACTGGAGAGCATTATGCTAAGCAAAATAAGCCAGTCTGAGAAAGATAAATATCACATGATCTCACTCATTTGTGGAAAATAATGACCAACCTAAACTGATGAACAAAATCAGATCCAGAGACAGAGAAGCATCGATCAGACCATCAAACCTTAGAAGGAAGGTATGGGAGGATGGGGGTAAGGAGGAGAGATCGACCAAAGGACTTGTATGCATGCATATAAGCCTAACCAATGGACACAGACACCAGGAGGGTGAGGGCTGAGTGGGGAGTGGGGGACCGAGGGGCAAAGACATATATGTAATACCTTAATCAATAAAGAGAAAAAAATTATTTTCCTCAATCTCTATTTTTCTTGCAATACTATCTCCAGAATTCAAACAGAAATTTTAAGACACATAAAAAGCAAGAAAAAAAAAATGGTGATTTGCTAAATGATGAAAGAGCCAGTGGAACTAGACCTAAACATGGTCTGGTATTGAAACTAATACACAGATATTGAAATGCTATTAATAACATGTGAAAAGATTTAATAGAAAATGTGGACGACATCCTAAATAAGGTGGTATTTGTGCTTGCAAAGTTTTATCCTCTAATATTGGCTCCTTCTCCATTTGTTCCTATCTAAACCAGGCATGTACTCCCAATACTCGGCTTACCCAGTTAAATCTGAAGCGATGGATACAGGAATTTGCAATTTTCTGTTTCTCAATCATATTTGGAAGCTACTTCAAGCTACTTCTAGCTAAGTAATCGCATATAGTCATGGGACTTTTAATTTCATCTCTATGTTTGTTATGACTTCCAAATTTTTATCTGTAGTTCTGACCTTGCCTTTGTACTCCAGTTTTTCTATATCTCATTGCTTATTTGGAAATTCCACTTAAGCTAATATATCTCAAATTTATCTAGTTCATTTTTCTTAAATAGCCCTTTAACTGCCATTTCCCCAGACATTTTTACCTTGGTAAATAGCATTACTTTCTATCGAGCTATAAAAGTCAAAACCATAGGATCTCTAACTCTTCATACCATTTCTTATTCCATCCATTGGAATATATGGTAGATTTCAACTCTAACCATATTGCAAATTCACTTCTGTTTCCATTATTATTTTCCCCTGGACAGATGCAGGAATGAAACTTGTCTCCTTGTTTGTATTTGCGCCCATTCATCTAGTCTCCAAATACCTGCGAGAGTGATTTATGAAACATACGATAAAAGCATATTGCTTTCCTGCTTAAAATCTTCTCTTTGCTCTTTCCCAGAATTAGAAAACAAAAGAAAAAATAATCCAAATTCAATATCCAGGCTTTACAGTACATGAACTGGGGCATGCCCCGGGCTCCAACCTGTGTTTACTCGCTCCCTTTGATCCAGGCACACATGTCTCTGTTTCCCAAAACTATGGAGTTATTTCCAGTTCAGAAGCAGTTCAATAGCTCTGTACTTTCCCACAAGTCTGTTCTTCCTGTTTTTCCTCAGTTTGTTTTTGTGTGCTTAATTTGAGGCTAACTCCTTGTCTGCTGGTTTAAGCTACTGAAAAGCCTACTAACTACTTTTCAAGTAAAGCTGTTCTTTAATCACTATTTTACATTGCTAACTACATGACTAATATTTTTCTTTTAATAATAGTGCTTAACCCTTCTTTACACATTTTCTTAAACTTACTTATCTGATTGTTTACTGTGTGTTACCCTGCTGTTGCAGGTAAAAGTTTAATAAATATCAGGGCCTTCACAGCATTTTCAAGTCTGTATCTCCAGAAGTAAAAACAGTCCCCAATCCTATATAATAAAAACCTAATATGCTACGTGTCCAGTCTTCTGGTCATCCGTTCAACCAATCAAAGCGTAATATGCTAATGATATGCTAAGGCCTCTCAACAGCTTGCTATGATATGCAGTGACCACCAGAGGGAAGACACTCCAATTGGTAGGTTAGCTTGCTTCTGGGGTCCGGCCAATCGGGATTGAGCAAGACGGGCCGGACACACCCTGGAACCCTCCTGTGGTCCCTCCCAGGGCTGGCCAACCTCCCGTGTCCCTCCCTGGCCCTGATTGTGCACTGGTGGGGTCCCTCGGCCTGGCCTGCACCCTCTCACAATCCAGTACACCTCGGGGGATGTCAAAGATCTGGTTTCTGCCCAATCCTGCTCAATGCAGGAACTGCTCCCCGGAGGTCAGTGCGCTCGCACAAGGGGAGCGCCACTCAGCCAGAAGCCAGACTCACGGTTGGCGAGTGCAGCAGTGGTGGGGCGAGCCTCTCCCACCTCCACAGCAGTGCTGAGGATGTCCAACTGATGGCTTAGGCCCGCTCCCCTGTGCACCGGGCCTCTAGTTATACCAATAAATGTTTGTTTAAACACTAAAATTTAATTATATGAGAATCACAATATATACTTTGACATAACTGCCATTTAATAACATTATCCCTTCATTGCTTTATTTGTTTCTTAAATATCCCCCAAAGCATCTTTTTTTTTTTTTTTTTTTAAATAGTACAGATTTTCAAGTCTTCAGAGGAGACTGTGGGACAATTTATTTTCCCAGCTTGACAACAACATCGTTCAACACACACACCGTGTATCACTGGGATAAGCAGAGTGACAAAAAATGAAACATAAGGCATTCATATTTTTATAATTTATTTATTAAGCATTGTGGAGCAGTTACTGACATCAGTAAAAATATTTTGTTGTTGTTATCTGAGTTCACATCAAAGTGACTTTGATTCAATATGCTTTTATCCTAACAGTTTCAAGTCAAATACCAAGACTCAGACTAACATTATTGGCAAACATTAAATCATACTTATGACAAGATTTTCTCCATAAAAATGAGGAAATAACTTCATGTATTTATAATATTAAAACATTAATTTCTTTTAATAAAATTGGCTCTTCAATTTAGGCAACTGTTCTTATTTCAGCTGAAGAAGACATAATTACTATATTATAATTATATTAGAACTTAATTTTTTACTAGAACTTAAGTATTTATTTAAATATGTACTTATATATGTGTGTTAAGGAATTAATGAAATTAGTTGGCTTATATCAAATGCCTCAAATAAATCCACAAGTATGCACATTAATCTACAAATATTTTTAGGCTTCAGATTTAACATTGAAATGGGTTACGAACACTTCATATTAAAATTCAGTTTTCCTTAAGTGTGTTTTACTTTTCAAAAAGAAAAATGAGGAATGATCCTAAAGGAGGGGACATATCTTTGGTTTCTAGGGCCTCCAGAAGACATATGTTAGTATATACATATTCTCAATGTTAAAATGTCACTAATATTGCTGTAGTACCTCATACATTTTTTTGTTATATAATCCATTTAAATCCTTGAAAAATAATTGCATATATTTAATTTATATAATTAATTTATATAATTAAGAGACTATGTCAACAATATAGATAATTAAAGTTCAGATTTCACTAAGCATATACAGTAATTGTAAATTTGAAACAGAAATCTAAAATGTTATTTTACTATTCAAAAAATCTCAAAATGATAAATATCTGAGAGTGCCCTGACTTCTGAGTATAACTGATATTTTGCTTATGCTGTCTGCTTAAATTATAAATGTCTAACAATTGGCAATTGAAGAATGAAATAGGTAATACAAGAATTTTAATATTTTGAGGCTAACATATCAGTTGTTTCCTTCAAATATTAAATTTTTTTCTATTCTTTATACACTTTTAACATTTTCCATTACACTATTTAATTAATTGTTATTCTACTTAATGCCAACACTGTTTTGTTTAGCCATGAAGATCATGCCTATTCATAATCTTTATTTAGGTGAAGAAATGGAAAGCAATTTTAATATTATAAGCAATTATAGCCTAGGGGAAAAATTTGTGGAAAAAAGCTCTTAAGAAGCAAATATTAATATATTATTAATGTCTTATTTTTTTAGTAATGATCCTTCCCAATGGGCTTTAGAGCCTTAGAAAACCAATAATACCTAATGTGTTTTTCACATTTCCTATATTTGTCCTCAACATTTTAAAAAATACTTGAATCAAGAAGAAATTGAATTTGAAAAAAAAATACCTCCTCATAGCTGTAATTTTTCATTGGCTATTTCTATAAATCACTTCTTATCCCAGCATCATACTGTTTGCTATGTCATGAAACTATGGGCCCTTTATCTGTTTTACTACTTGAGAAATTACTCAGGTATGATCATAGACAGCTTTTCCACTCTTTATACAGTAAAACACTTTATTTAGTTATTAATGCATATGAAGGTGCATCTTTATTTTAGCAGAATATCCCAGTGAGAAAAACCTTATACTGTGAATAAATTTGCCCGTGTTTTAATAAAAACATTTGGAAGAGATAGTAAGCCAAAGAATGAAAAGACAAGGAAAGAGAAATAAGGTGGGTAAGAGTTTAAATCAATTCCCATTTTAGGTTAAAGTGTCTTCCAAATATGGGTTTTAAATATTATAACAAAATAATGTTTGTTAAGAGATTCTAATCTTTAACCACAAAAGAATTTTTACAATGAACAATACTGATGATTTTAATAGTTATTTCCTAAGTGTCTTTTCACTAAATAAACTCTATTCAGTTGTAAGGATTTTATGCTTTTGACAAATTGGTTCTGTTTAAATACACAGCAAGACTTAAAGTGACATTAATGTAACACCGCTAGTGGACTAGTGAAATGATTGAGTTCATTCAATATAAATTAAATTGTACCTGCCAAGTAAATTATAAACCCAAGATATGAAACTGGTTCATATAAAAATGTTTCAGTGCAGTCAATACGGCAGTGGGCTGATGAACTCCTATCTACAGTACTGAGGAATGTTAATCACAAAGACATGCTTTATCATTTAAAAGTTTTATTTCTAGAAATTGCATTGCTTTCTTATTGTTATACTAGAGGCCCAGTGCACGAAATTCGTGCACGGGGCGAGGGGGGTGGTGTCCCTCAGCCCAGCCTGCACCCTTTCCAATCTGGGACCCCTGGTAGGATCGGGCCTAAACGGGCAGTCGGTCATCCCTCTCACAATCCAGGACTGCTGGCTCCCAACTGCTCGCCTGCTTGCCTTCCTGATTGCCCCTAACTGCTTCTGCCTGCCAGCCTGATCACCCCCTAACCACTCCCCTGCCAGCCTGATTGCCCCTAACTGCCCTCCTCTGCAGGCCTGGGTCCCCACCAACTGCCCTTCCCTGAAGGCCTGGTCACCCCCAACTTCCCTCCTCTGCCGGCCTGGTGACCCCTAACTGCCCTCCCCTGCAGGCTTGATCGCCCCCAACTGCCGTCCCTTGCAGGCCTGGTCCCTCCCAACTGCCCTCCCCTGCTGGCCATCTTGTGGCAGCCATCTTGTGTCCACATTGGGGCAGCCATCTTGTGTGTTGGAGTGATGGTCAATTTGCATATTACTCTTTTATTAGATAGGACTAGAGGACTGGCACACGAAATTGGAGTGCAGGTAAGGTACATAGGCCTGGCCTGAGATCAGGGCCATCTTCCCAGGCTGCCTGCAGGCAGCCCCGCCCCGCACCCCCCACCCCCCTGGTTCCCCATTTGCCATCAAATAATCGGAGCCTGCTGGCCAGGGAAAGGGACCGAGAGGTGATCAGTACCCCTCTTAGTGAATGGTTGAGCGGTCATTCTGGTCATTCCACAGTTAGGGTCAATTTGTATATTACCCTTTTATTATATAGAATAGAGGTCCAGTGCATGGGTGGGGGCCAGCTGGACTGTCCTGATGGGGGCACCGGAGCGAGATTGGGGGGTCCCCACTGGGGGGTGAGGCCAGCTGGCGCGAGGGGTCATGGGCAGTTTTCAGGCCAGCCATGCCCCTGATCGTGGTGAAGGTCCCCGCTGGGGGGCAGGGCTGGCCAAGGCGAGGGGCCATGGTCCTTCTGGTCTCTGGTCGTTACACCATTTTGGCTGCTGGGCTTTTATACCAGACTAGAGGCCCAGTGCATGAATTTGTGCATGGTTGGGGTCCCTCTGGGTGACTTACAGGGATCGAGCCAAAACCCATAGTCCAATGCCACCTGTAGCTCCTACCTGCCACTGCTGCTCATCCTGGCCCCACTGCGCCTGCCGTGGGCTCATGCCAAATCAGTCCTGATCAGGAGAGGCTTGCACCAGCACAGCAGCACTTGCCAGCCATGAGCTTTGCATCTGGTGCCCTCCCAAGGGGAGTGGCCTACGGGATCTGGCTGAAACCAGCTCTCTGACATCCCTGAGTGGACCCGTATTGTGAGAGGGTGCAGGCCAGGCCAAGGGACCCCACCGGTGCACGATTGGGTCTGGGGAGGGACCACGGGAGGGCTCCAGGGCATGTGTAGCCCATTTCACTCAATCCCGATTGGCCGGACCCCAGCAGGAAGCTAACCTACTGGTCAGAGTGTCTGCAACCTGGTGGTCAGTGCACGTCATAGTGAGCAGTTGAGCAGCCTTAGCATATCATTAGCATATTATGCTTTGATTAGTTGAACAGTTAACCAGTCACCAGACAACTGGGCACTTAGCATATTAGGCTTTTATTATATGGGAATTTTCACATGTAATTTTAGTCCCCTTCCCTTTCTTAATTCACACAACAGAGTTTCAAATATTCTTTAGAATAGAACCAAAATTAATATATCCCAAAAACTAGAAACACCAATCAGAAAGGATATATGCACCCCTATGTTCATAGCAGCACAATTTACCATAGCTAAGATATGGAAACAACCTAAGTACCCATTTGCAGCTGAGTGGATTAAAGAACTGTGGTACATCTACACAATGGAATACTACGCTGCGGTAAAAAAGAAGGAGTTCTTACCATTTGCAACAACATGGATGGAACTGGAGAGCATTATGCTAAGGGAAATAAGCCAGTCAGAGAAAGATATATATCACATGATCTCATTCATTTGTAGAATATAATGAGCAACATAAACTGATGAACCAAAACAGATCCAGACACAGAGAAGCATTGATCAGACTGTCAAACCTCAGAGGGAAGCTAGGGGAGGGCCGGGGTAAGGGGGAAAGATCAACCAAAGGACTTGTATGCATGCATATACTGGTAAGCCTAACCAATGGACACAGACACCAGGGCGGTGAGGGCATGAGTCGGGGGGTGGGAGGCAATGGGGTGATAAGGACACATATGTAATACCTTAATCAATAAAGAAAATAAATAAATAAATAAATAAATAAATAAATAAATAAATAACACCACTTTTTAAAGACCCTAATCATGCCTATGTACTCTTAGTTTCATTGTTTAATTTATTCAAACTTACTACTCCCTTTTTGACCCAGGCAGATTTTTTTCTTTACATTTGTATTCTGTCCCTATTCCCATCTTAGATGCTGAGGTGTTCTCACTAATGTCACTTTACATTTATTATTGATCCACCTTTTGAGATTCAGCAAAAAGTAAAATTCTTCCACTGAGCAAAACAGATCACAGTATTTTATTTGGTGAAATAGAATGCAGTTATTGATCACTCCTTTATCCCTATAATCATATAAATTTATATAAAATAACCTCTCATTGCATTAATATGCTTGTCATTTATTTGTATATACAAATACACATTTATTTATGTTTCACTAGATTGCAGTTTAACTCTGTAGTTTTATATTAAAAATAAGATGTATAAACATATTGAACAGAATTTGTAAAATCATGGAGAAAAAAAGGTTTTGAAATATCTATAAAAATTATATATTAGAATTATCTCTAAACATTTAAAGATGATAATTTTCCATTGTATTTTGTTTTTATCTATTTCCTTTAAAAATCAGAACTGCTGACCATATTTTTGTATATGAATGTATGTGTTCTTATTGCTAATTTTCAATGAACATTTTAAATATATTACATTCGTTTCAGTTACTTCCCTTTTTGTGATTGTTTACATTTGTAATCCTTGATTTAAGCAATGGTGGAAATGTTTTTACAAGGGGTAGTTAGGAAAAGTGTTTTGTAGAATATATTGAATATTTCTCAATAAATTATTATCAGATGGAAAAAAGTAGAATGAGTTTTCACCATTCTTTTCATCTGATTTATTTTTAACTGTACGTTTCCTTAGTTCTTAGGAACTGAAATTAATCCTGTTATCATAAGGGCATTTCAAGTTTGTTTCATAGGAAATAATAATGCTCTGTAGCTTTTTCAAGTGTTCAAATGAATATAAATAATTAGTTTTAATAATTTTGCTTCATCATAAAATTTCCAAATGATATCAGAATATCCAGTGTTTTTATAGTGTGGATGTCTGCTAATGTTTTAGGAGGGGTAAGGAGGTTTCTATTCTGCCTAATTTCTTAAAGGGCAATCACCTCTCTTAAACTCCAATGCAGCCTCAGGCCTTTCCAAACAGAATTTTTTAATTCTTTGGCCATCTTAACTATTTTAAGTCCATTTGAACTGAGGCAAGTTTTCCTTATGCAAGCTTTTCCTTTTTTTAATCTGGTGCTATTAAGTAGGGTGGTTTTTTTGGGGGGGTTATTAGCCATAAGGCTGATGTTAGCGGAGAGGTTCTGGTCACCATTTTCTTACACAAAAAGCCAATACAGATGAAGGCAGAACATATTTCTGTGTGCCTTATTCCATCTGAGCCTGATGCAACTAAAATCTGCTTATTTCGAATATGGGCTGTATTAGTTTCTTAGGGTTGCCACACAAATGGCCATAAATGGGTAGCTTAAAACAACAGAAATTTATTATTTCATTATTCTGGAGGTTAGAGAGATCTGAAATCATGGTGTCAGAAGAGTTTTTTCCTTCTAGGTTCTCACAGAGGGAATCCATCCTATGCCACTCTCCTAGCTTCTCATGGCTAGTCCTTGGTGTTCTTTGGCTTATCGATGTATCACATCAGTGTCGGCCTATGTCTGTACATGGCATCTCCATGCATGTGTCTCTGTGTCTGTCTTCTCTCGTCTTCTTAAGGACACCAGTCTTATTGAATTTAGGGTCCATCTTAATCAAGTATGATCTCATCATAACTAATTATATCTGCAAAGACTCTATTTCAAAATAAGGTCACATTCACAGGTTCCAGGTGAACATACTTTTTTTGGGGGGGAGGGGACTATTCAACCCAGTTCATGGACCATTACATTTCATTCCACTGTTTTTTATGTAGTTTGTTTTGACTTTCTGAAATTTCAAAAGAAAATGTATTAACCTATATTCACAACTTATTTCTTTTGTTTAAAGAAAAACACAGCTATATTGCCTATCTTTTCTTTCTCTGTGTACATTAAACATACACTTAGTATTGCTTTTGATCATTCTTTGAAGTTTCCTAATGGTTTATGTTTATTATAAATCATTAAAGCACAGATTTATAACTCACAGATTATAACTTATTAAATAATTTATTTATGCACTATATTGGATTCAGTTGCACATATAAGAGTTAGATGAACCTAGAAATAAAACACTTTCAGTGTTATATATGACTGCTCTTTATTCTTCAAGTAGATCTTCCACTCATGCTGGGATGTAATACCAACACAAAATGTTATTTTATTGTAGTTCTATTAAATCACATTCCTATTGTGCAGTTGAAGAATTTCATTCTCCAGTAGTGTCACTCTTAATTTCTTTGTATTTATTTAAAATACCCAAAATGAACTGGTTACAAATGTTTGAAATGTTTTGAGTCTCATTTTTCCCAAATGCTTTAGATCTTTACTAGTTGATTCTGAGGCTATTTCCATTTTTAATTTACATTTTTATTAAGTCACCATTGTAATATTGAATTTTTTTAATTTTACTTTTAAAACCTTGTTTCATGATAAACATGAATAAAGGTAAAAATTATTAATAATCACCATAACTGGATGTAAAGATAAGTGATTCTATTTTCTTTGCCACCTCATATAATATTAATGAAGCATTAAAAATACAAGTTTCTAAGGATTCAAAATTAGCCATCCTTAAGAGAACATTAATCAATTAATGATAGTGGGAGCTCCATTATTGATAAAATGTATTTCACTTAGTATCTGTTTTATAATAAAATTTACATTTTAATCATGCTTAGACAAGCAAGTGTTCAGAAATTTTATTTGTATTTCTTATCATTAAAATGTATTCATTAGAAGGAAGCAAGTATCAGAATTTTATTTATTCTATTTTGGGTTTTTTTCAACAAGATTGGACATAAAATAACAATGACATGAGGTATTTATTTTTTAAGAAGTGAAAACACAGCATTGTAGGAAAATTCAAGCCAAATAATATATGCTTTGTTAAAGAAAATAAAAAAAAATATTTGATTAGAAAAATAAATTATTTTGGGGGTGGAGGGAGTACCAGGCATTTATTTTTTTCAGTGCAATCAAGGACTGAACACCTATATTAGACCAATAGCAAGTGGACATGATTTAATCATATCTAGACATTAAAATCTACCTATTTAATTTATACTAAAAGCATTCTCTTTTGCCAATTTCCTCATTTCACTATCTTAGTGTCACCATCTGACATTCCTGAGATAAATTTTCACCTGTGCTTTGAACTGTACATACAAATTGTCAGTATAGATTCTTTAGCATTTAAGAGCAGCTACAATTAAGTTTCTTGGGGAAAAATGAGACAATCTCTTCCAAAAGGACTAAACGGAAGCACAACTAATGCAATTGATACCTTCTATAAAATAGCATTCAATTGGATAACAAATAGAAAACATAGATTTATACTGTCTTAAGGAAAAATTTAATTCGCATGTGCATTGAAAGCCACAGTCAGAATTTTCTGCTTCTCTTTAAAATTATGAAAGAATATTTACCAAAATATTTTAATACTTTGAGAAAAAACTTGAATAATTTTTAGAATGGAATATACTATTTCAGATGTATTAAGTGGGATAATTTTTTTCAAAGAAAAAATAAGGCCATTTGTCCTAATCATATATCAGTGCTGATTAATTCATGCCTAAGGTTTGTTTCTAGCTATATTATACTTTTGAGCAACAAATATTCTTTCAGGCATGTCATGTTAATCATTTAATTCATTTATAAAACACTTTAATTTCTTCTCACAGTCAGTATGAGATTAAAGAGGCATTGAATGGATGACAGGATTTTTTTTTTAATTAATTTAAAAAGAAGGGAAGTGAGATTTAGAATGAAAAAATTCAAAAAAATCAAAAGAAATGGAGATGAAAAAATTAAATTAGGTGTTAATAAGATTAAGAGTTCAGAGTTTGATGTTTTTTCTAAGAAAAGTTCTTCAGTTTTCATTTTTTGTACTGAAAATAGTGCATCATAAGGAAAGCAGAAGGTAATTTTATGTAAAGTCAGAATTTTAATGCTTAGTATTGTTAAGATAAAGAACAAATATTAAACTTGAAATTTGAGAGGTATATTTCTAACATGAATTTGACTGCTTTTTCTTGTTGCTGGGGCTTTCAAAATTATCATTGAAATTAGAAAAACCTCTATGAAATATGATATGAAGCTAAGTCTCAGCATCGTGTTTTGATTTTATGTCATAATTCACAGGATCTTTACATTTTAATTCAATGTAAAGCTTTTTGTATTAATGAAGTCTGACAGACAATACTAAATTTGTATGCAACTTTGGGAAAATTATTTAAAATTTGTAAGTCACTGTCACACCATCTGCAATATGGGGATAATCACCGCTCCACCTCACAAAATTGTGGTAAATTTATTAAAAGTGAAATGGTGACATAATGCATGGGAAGCAAAATAAACTAGTACCTCACATATGTTATGCTGTCTAATCTGATTATCTATAATAATAAAAGCATGATATGCAAATTGAGTGAATGGCCGAACAGCAGAACGACCTTCCGGATGACCTTCCAGATGAAGCCAGGGCTGCAAGGGCTGAGGCAGCCAGGGCTGCAAAGGCCTACTCTTGCACGAATTTCATGCATTTGGCCTCTAGTATTCTATAAAAGTGAAGCTCTCCCCACCAGGCTCCTCACCACACTTCTGAGTGAAAAGGAATCTAAGGCTTAGAGAATTTTTAGTAAAAAGATAGAGAAGCTATGATATATAAACCTGATATTTATTTAATTTTTCTTGAGTCAATAGTTTATAAAGCAAGTGATACAATTGGGAGAATGAGATACTGAGCTACGTGTACAAAATTAACTTTTAGAAACTGTAAAGTGTTAAAAAGCAACCAGGGTTTGGACTGGAACACTGAGGAGCAACATCTTGTGCTATGGACTGAACTGTGTCCCCACTGCCCACCGCCCCCAATTCTTAAGTCCTAACTTCCAATGTGGTATTTGTTGTTCAGAAATGGGCCTTGTAGGGGGATATTTAGTTTAAAGGAGGTGCAATGGATGGGACACTCATGATGGAATTAGTGCTATTATAATAAGAGGAAGAGACCCAAAGCTTGCTCTCTTTCTCTCTCTCTTCAAGCACATAAAGAAGAGGTCATGTGAACACACAGTGAAATGGTGCAGACCAGGAAGAAGGCCCTCACCAGGAACCGAATCTGCTGGCACCACATTGGGGCTCGGGGCTTCAATATATGCATTGGCGTGGGGGAGACACACAATTCAATCCATATGATTGTCAGGTCAGATTGGTGTGATCAGAGATCTCATCCATTATTGAATCTTTACAACTGAATCCCAGGAGGCAAGCACTGGACAAGCTCACATGAAGCATAAAGTGATCTGTGACATGTTGGGCAGGTTTCAGGTTCTTCAGTTCCACAATGGAAATGGCTTTCTTACCCCAAATAGATACTATTTCTAATAAGGTACATGGCATATCACTTCCCCTCACCTACTGGAGAATGATTATCTTATGGATATCTTCATTTTACTGGAGCATATGTGACATTTTTCAAGGAGTTAAGACTATTAGATTATAAATTATGGGTTTATATGCTCTCTATAATTCTTAATCAGAAATTACATGTTAAGAGCCTTCCATAAATAAGGACCCTCCTCCTAGCAAATAACTTAAGTCTAATAATCTTTGGGATTATTTATGATGTTGTCAGTGAGAATAAAGTGAATTGCTTTCCTTACTTTTTTCCCTCTGAAAATATCCCTCCTGTAATAATAGTAAATAATAGCATAAGACCATTAATACTTTGGTAATTACCAGAATTTGCTTTCCAACGATGAGCAGGAATTCCTTTTATTATTTATATCTCTTCAAAGGTGTACTGATATTCTTTAATTACTGTTTAGTCTCTTATTCACAATTTTATATATATATATATATATATATATATATATATATATATACACACACACATATATATGGCATTTCATTGTATAATCTTCTTAAAGTAAAATTAACTTTAATTGGTTGCTATATGTATTATTTAAATTCAATACTTCATCCCAGCTTCCTGAAATACTTTCTTATAGTGGCATCATAGTATGTATAAAGTTTTAAGTAAAATAGATAAAAACTATTTACCACCAGGTTGCTATGACAAAAAGATTAAAGTCACATTTTTCACATTCTCTGTAAATTAGGATTGCAGTAGCATTTCATTGTTTTTCAACCAAAGTAAATTTTTCCATAGCAGAAACAATTGGAGTGGTGACTAGAGGCAATTTTTCTGTCAATTCTATATTCTATCTGGTTTGTAGATATAACTATCTTCCAGATAACACTGTATGGGTTTTAATGGATACTTCTTTCTATAAATCATTATATAGCATTGCCCATCTAGCTCCCATAAAAATCACACTCTGTTGTTCCCTCTTATTTTATTCCTTACCTACTGCACCACAGGGTCCAGGATATACACAATAGAGAGGCTCAAAAGAACAAGAAAGTGAAGAGGGAAATAATTTTTACTTGGGGCACTTGTGTCATTAGAAAAATATAAAAGCCACACTCTTCAATGATGATATACTATAATTCAACTTGACCAAAGTTTTCCCATAGTTATAGGTATGAGTTGGCTCTCTAGGACCTTGACCATAGAACTTTGCAAACATCAGATTTCACTGTGATTCGAGTATGTAATAGTTCTTCCTGGGAGAGGGTAGGAACTACTCCCAGAATTGCTGACAACTTATGAATACAGTCATTATTGATCATTCCATTAATACTGAAAGAAAGCTCCTCTGATGAAACTGTTAATAAAAGCAAATACCTTTATAAAAAAAATCTGAAGAAAAACAACTATAATTGTAACTGTTTCTTATAATATATTGTTATAGTTATTCTGAAAATATAAATATACTTTATGTATATAAGCTATCAAAAACCATTGAAATTATGTCAAACTTATTCAAAAGTCAGTTAGAAGAGTCTCTCATTAAACTCAGTGTCACAATTTTAACACTGATAACCAATATTTCAAAAGTTAAAACATATAAATAGATTAAAATAATCAGATCATAAAATATATTTTTAAATAGTGACCTTTGGAAGATGTTAGGGAACAAACTCTTTAACATTTTATAAACAAAGTGAAAAATAAAGCATTTAACCTATTATTCTTATACATCTCAAAGTAAATAATTAGACTAATTTTTTATGAAATTTGATTATCTAATAAATATCTATAAAATAATAATTAGGCTTTGCAAACTCCTAATGAAATACCAAATATAGGTAATAATTATTAATGGCTTCTAAAATCACAACAGGATGTTATGGCCCTCACATACATACAAAACCATCTATAAATATTGACAAATGCTTGAGCTTGTACCAGATAAAGCCTCTATATCTAAAAACCAGTTTATAGGAGGGAGATACAGAGAGAGAGAGAGAGAAGACATTTGTAGAGGCCTGCCTGAGTCTTTGGATGCTGATCCAGTGCAGATGTAAGATAACAGGGTAGAACACATTGGGAAGTAGTAGGCCGAACAATTCACATGGAGCTGGAAGTTCCGTTGTCAATAGCAAAATTGGGGGCCTGTATCACACAGGGATGGATTCTTATAAAGGACATATCTTTTTGGACAGACCAAAGTAGCCATAGACTAAAGGCTGCTCTGGATCTGTCATAAAGAAAGCTTCTAAGGGGACAAAGTGATCCTCACACTGTATAACAGCATGCCAATCAAAATTTAAAAATATTTTATAAAATCCAACCAAATGCAGCACTCAATGTGAGACATCTATAAAAGTCACACCTCATAATCAATTATATTTCAATTAAAAGAAATAATAAAAAAATATTTAATTATACCTTTTGTAGAAACTATGATAGCAAACCTAGCTACTAACATATCAATCGCTCAGTAAATTGAAAAATAAACTTTTAAGTAACCTAGAGTGCTCTATTGATAAAATGAGCAATGAAAATAAGTAATTTTTATGTAAATGGGTATTTAACTACATAAGATATCAGTTTGAGTAAAATATAAATTGGAAAATATAAAATATTATTTGATCTGCCATATAACTCTATAAAATAATCTACCTCGGAACCACTTTTAATTGCATTTATATTTTTGAAAAATTAAAAACAGTTTTGTTGCAAGTCCCTTATCCCTAGGAGGTAGTCTGAGGGCACAGCTTATAAAGATATCATATTAACTTTGCAATGACAGTGAAGCAAAGACCAACACTATATAGTGCATTTGTGACTGCCAACCTAGACAGTGGCATGCCAGGTATCACAAGAGCAACCATCAGTTTGAAAGTATGAATGGAGCAGTTCAAATTCAGCAGTCTTGAAAATAGCTTGAATGTCTTTCTGTTGATAATTCAGGAGTATCACATTTGACAAGGGTAGAATAATTTTGTAGTTGGGATTTAATTAGTGTTCTGTAACTTTAATCTCTTAAGACTATTAGTAGGAGAGGGGAATTACTTAGATATGAGGTTGAAAACTGTAAGTAATAGAGATTAGAGCAGGAAATGCCAACAGTGAAAAGATCCAAATTTAGTGGTATATGTATTGGCTGAGGTAAGGACCTGCTGATATATTGATCAAATACTCACATTCAATGGCTCAGTCAAGCCCAGGTTGGAAATCAGTACTGGAAGAGTGATAGGGCAGAACTTCCACTTGGTATAGTCAAAAGTGGCAGTTCTGCACACTAAATAGAAAACTGTTTTTAGGTAGTGGAGGTCTTGAATGGAGAGAACTGAGATGACACAGAGTAAAGAGGAATTATATTCTCCCGGTCAAAGCATTGACTCAAGGCCTTTGGGAACTTATTGACAAAGTTAAACATCTAGAGAAACTGGTATGAGAAATGTGTATGTAATTACTAGTACCTGTTAAGTAAAAATAACAAGTTCTTAAAAAATTATCCAATATAATCCTTTGGGAAAATATAAGTGTGTATGCATACACATATATGCATGAATATATATATATATATATATATATATATATATATATATGTAAATAGAAATGTTTACATTTATGAATATTTACATTATAAATATATTTGTGTATATGAATATATGTGTGAGATACATACCTACCTATATCTATATCTACACATATAGATAGGTATAGATATCTGTTTAATATACAGGTACTCCTTAAAATGTGGTTATCTCTGAAAAATTGAATAAGGTAAGATACATAAGTCATTTATACAAAACAAATGCCAGTTATAAATTAAATACTTAAAATATTTTAAGTGATGGGAGAGAGAGAGAGAGAGAGAAACATCAATCAGTTGTCTTCAGCATGGGATCTAACCCACAACCTGGTTCAGTGTCTTGACAGAGAATGGAACCTGCCCCTGTCACCTTTTGATGTATGGGACTATGTTCCAACCAGCTGAGCCACACTAGCTGGCCAGGGCTGAAATACTTTAAAATTTTTTTAAATGACTTGAATATGAAGTGAGTTTAGTAAAATGAGAGCAAAGAAAAGTCAACATCAATTTACCAAATACTCCACTATTTTATGGCAGTTGGACCCACCTTACCAGGATAGAAAAAGATTGAAAACATATGTTGAATAAATGAGTTTGTACTTTTTTTTAATTTGAATTTCCATAAACTCAATTATAACAGAACTAGTTTTACTTAAGAATTGAAGGGAAAGTCTTTGCTGTCCATCTTATTTTAATATTTATCATTTAAGCTTACAATCTCCAGATTACAGAATAAAAGTCTATTCTGAGCCACTTGAGAGTAATTTGCTGACATGATGTCTCATCTTTCCTCTTCAGTATATATTTCTTACAGACAGGGACATTTTCCTATGTGACTAAAAAACACTGCCAAAATCAGTTGTTATAAATACTATCTGATCCTAGGCTGAATTCATGTCTTGGCGATGCCTTTTAGAGCAAAGGTTGCAGCTCAAGAGAGCTGTAGCCTTGTCTCTTTGGTTTTATTCAGTCTGGGTGAGTTCCTCAGGCACTTGTTGATTTTTATGACCTTGATATTTGGAAGATTACAAGCTAGTTATTTTGTAAAATGTCCCTCAAGCCACATTTGCCTGATGTTTCATCATGACTAGATTCAAACTGTGTATCTTAGGTAGGAATATCGGAGAAATGTGATTCTATCTGTTGTTGTATCCTTCTTGCATCTTATGGGTTGACTCAATATTTCAGTTTGCTTTGTTACTGAGTAAGTTCACCTTGCTCAATTTATTAAGGTACTTGTTGTCTGCCAGACTTCACTATAAAGTTATGCCTCCCTATCACAATTAATAAGCATTTTTTTCTGGTAGATATATCATAATTATAGAACTCCCCATACTTCATTCAAATTTCAATTTATTCAACTCTTTATTTATATCTATATGTGGTTTTGATTTCCTATTTTATTTAATGGGTTATTTCTTATTGCCATCATTATTTATTTTAATGTTCAAATTGCATACTGACCTTATTAAGCAGGTATTTTTATTGTCACATTTATCAGATGGAAAAACTGAAGTGTTGAGGGTAAATTATTTTTCTAAGTTCACTAATCTTATAAGTGATGGGGCATGGAATTAAACCTGAGTTATAGTTACTTGCTTGAAATGATTAATCTTTATTTTTCATGTTCTCACACCCAATCCAGTACTCACCAGAAATCCTGTTCATCACTTTTCTTTATTCTATACCTCAAGCATATGAGAGTGTATCCAAAAGAACAGTTCCATTGCCCTAATATACCTTTGGGCAACTGCTTTTTACTCACACAGCTATTGTAAAGTTCAAAGCAAAAAGCAATTTGCAGCCTTTTGGATCTTAGAAAATGCTTTCAAAATTCAATTGTGTGAAACAATAGTTTACTTCTTTCTATTCCTGTGTAATATTATTTTGCACGGATAGACAAAGACTATACACTGAGTGGCCAGATTATTATGACCACCTGACGTTTGTAGGCAAATTAGCCGTACACTGCATCGTATGGGATATGGAAGCCGAAGGCCTATTCGAACACCTTTGCTGTCTGCAGTTACCAAGATAAAACGTCTCCAATTCGCACAGGAACACAAGGATTGGACAGTCGAGCATTGGAAAAAAGTCATGTGGTCCGATGTATCATGTTTCCAGTTGCATCATGCAGATGGCAGAGTGAGAATTTCGCAGAAACAGCATGAAAGCATGCACCCCACATGCATGAGTACAACCCTTCAAGCTGGTGGGGGCAGTGTTATAGTTTGGGGCATGTTTTCTTGGCATGATTTGGGCCCTTTAATTCGTGTGGAACAACGTCTGAATAGCACAACATACCTAAGTATCGTTGCTGATCAAGTTCATCCTATCACGTTGATGGTGTATCCCAATGGGGATGGCTTCTTCCAACAAGACAATGCGTCATGCGACGGTGCTCGTATTGTGAAGGAGTGGTTTCAAGAACATGAGGGAGACTTTACCTTGCTTAGGTGGCCCCCACAATCACCAGATGTCAATCCAATTGAGCATTTGTGGGATGAAGTTAAAAGAGCCATCAGGCAGCTGGTTCCACAACCATCAAATCTCACAGAACTAGACAGTGCATGGTGTCATCAGGCATGGTGTCAGATTCCTTGCATCACCTTTCAACATCTCGTGGAGTCAATGCCAAGAAGAATCGCCACAGTATTGAAGGCAAAAGGTGACCCAATGAAGTACTGATGGGGTGGTCATAATAATCTGGCCACTCAGTGTGTATTCCCTATTGAACGACACATGGGGGTGTGGTTGGCCATGCCCTAGGTCCTCCCGCTGCCCTTCCCTGTCCTTACTAACTCCTGTCCTAGGTCCAGGTGGCTGAGACAGACAGAAGGACCATGCTTCTCCTTCCTTCTGTCGGGGCTCAGTCCTATGGGCAGAGCTGGCTCAGTCAGGGCTGGGGACAGGCACAGTGCCAGCGCTCTGTGCTGGAGGAATGTAGCTGGGCTTGGGCAACAGCTGCAAAGGGCAGCCGGGGTTGGCCTGGGCAGGCTGGGGAATTTTTATTTCTTTTTTAATTGATGAGAACGGGGGAGGGACTGTGGGAGGGAGAGAGAGAAAGAGACGTAGATTTGATGCTCCACATATTTTATGCATTCATTGGTTGATTCTTGTGTGTGCCCTGACCTGGATGGGACCTGCAGCCCCGGTGCCTTGGAAAGGACACGCTATGCCACCGAGCACCCAGCCAGGGCCTGCGTATGGTTCTGAAATCCTCGGGGCTGGGAGCTACAGCGACAGACAGGACCAAGCAGAGATGGGGTTTGGGGTCCAGGGACTCAGCACTTGGGGGGCTTCACCTCCTTGCAGGTGTCCTGGTAGAGGAAGCTCCCTCTTTTCCTCCGCTTGTCGGCCTCCGCTGCCGGAAAGTAGGCAACGGGCGCACCTCTCAGACTCTGCCTCGTACAGCAGTGGCGTAAAGACCTGCCGGGTGGTCCCGAGCGCCTCACGGCACACAGACACACACCGTGTCTTCTCTCACAGAAGTCCAGCACGAGGCGCCCGAACGCTCAAGGGAGCTTCATTTCTTGTTGCTGTTGCGGTGTGTCAGGTCCGGCTCCGAGTCCTCGGGTCTGAGGAAGCCGCAGGGCTTCCTGGTCCTCGTGCTGCGGTGCACGCCTTCGGACTGCACAGGGGCCGCCCGCTCACTGCGCGTGAGCGCTGCTGGGAGCTGCTGGCAGCGCCATGGAACTGCAGCCACGGCTCAGTCTTACACTCATGCAGGGCTTTGCAGCGGAGTGGGATGAAGGGCAGCTCGGGGCAGCGTTGTTCTCCTACACCTCTGAGATGCATTTCAACACCTTGGCCTTCTCATCGTCAATGTCATTTGAGTCAGTGGAGACGGGCTTTTCCATGGCCACCAGACACAGCATGTGCAGGAGGTGGTTCTGCATCACGTGGAGGATGAGCCGAAATTCATCGAAGTGGCTTCCGCAACTCTCAGTACCGAAGGGCTCCTTGAAGGTAAGGGTGCTGTTGACGATGTTGTCCTAGCTCCAGACAGGGCCAAAGAGCCTGTTGGCAAACCTCGGCACCATGAGATTCTGGACCATCTTCTTGCCCAGGCAGTAGTTGATGCGGTAGATCTAATCCTCGCAGAATAGGGGAGAGATACATGGGTGGGAAGCTGGTTGGAGTGCTTTAGGCTCCTCCTGAAGGGCTACTCCATGATGATGCCATTCTAGCCTGTCTGATTCATGAATGTCTGCTAGATGTTCGTGGTGGCGGCCTCATAGATGGTGCGGGGCAAAGCCGGGTAGAAGGTTGGCCTGTGGCTCTTGGTGGTAGGTGTCCATGTGGCTGTTGGGATGCTCTCGGGAGGCCACAGTCCTAATGGCCAGCCATGTAGGATTTAAGGCAGAGAATTCCTCCAGCTTGGGCTACCTCTTCTGGGGTGGCTCTGGAGAAGGCACACTCTCAGGCTGATTCTTTATGCAAAGTTAATATTTGAAAATCACACAGCCATGGCAATATATTTTGGGTTCCCTATTATTTTCTTTGTGACCTCAGTTCCCTAATAGATTTTTAAAAAGTTGTTAATTTTCATATCTCTAGCTTTTTCCTTCTTGTAATGCTGGAAGCAATGTTCATTCCTTCTTTGCACCGATGAACTGAAACAAGAAGTACTACATTTTTATCTCTCATAAGTTTCAAAGGATTTTTAGGTACCATCTGTTGTGTAATAAGATTATTAATGAAATTCTCAAATATTTATGCAAATACTTACAATTATGGAAGTTGGCATTTGCAATAGTTATCTTTTTATAGTGCTCAGTTAATATTTGTAATGGAGAGTTTATGCCATTTTTCTCCTCTTAATGCCATGAAAGATTAGAGCTCAAAATTATTTCAGATATTACCGGTGTATCAACTTTAGTGTTAAATTATGCTTGACATATGAGAGAAAGCTTGCCCTTAAAAGTCCTGTGACATCAATTGAAAACAAAAGAGGGAAGAAATATGTGTGGTGATAAAGAGAGAAGTTACAGAAGTGGAAAATATAAGGCAAGCAAGGACTGAAATTGTGAAAGTGGAGGTGAGTGCAATTGTCAGAAGGATAAGTTTCAAATCTAGCTTGGATAGGGTAAAATGTTTGCGTTAGGGAGGCCTGAACATTATTTCTTAACGAAAAGAAAAAATAATTGAAAGTAATTCAGAGAGTATTTAGTGATAGATATAATTCAAATCTCATGAATTACCTTCTTACAGGGAGGAAAAATTATTGGTAGATGCTAAATACATATTAAATGCGTTTATTTTACTAAGAACTTGTAGAAAACAGGTAATGTGGGGGAGGTTCCACAAAGATAGTTTTGGACATGTATAATCTGAATAAAATTAGGCAATTTTTAGGTATACTCTGAACTTTGAATAATATGAATTCTTTTTATCCCAAGTTTTATTGTATCTTAGATTAAGTGATGATTTGTTATATTACAAAATACAAAGCAAATAAAATAGTATTCTAATTTTGGTTTAGCAACAATTTGCTTCATTTTACAGTCATGAACTGGTATTTTACTCAAAGTTAGGAAGACATTTTATTTGCTTTTATTTGAAAGCACATAGCTATTATCTAAAATATAAAGTTCATGTCATCAGTTAATATTCATTCTCAAATTGTTAAATTGGTGTACTCAGAGTTAACACGTTAAACACTTGATGTGACTAGAAGTTATTTTGTATCATTTCCCTCCCATTTGATTTGTTTATTTTGAAAAATACTAGATATGATAAACATATTAAGTTTAACATACCATCTTATCAATTCAGTTTTAGAAGATTCTACTTCAGTTAACATTTTCAAAAAACACTTTTGCAAACCAAGAAGATACCCCTGTTCTCTAATCGCCCAGAATATCCCTTTTGTTTGTGACACGCCAAAAGCACATCCCACTCTTTTAATAAGTCTTAAAAGACAAATATACTGATAAAAAAGATATTTTTTGTAAGACAACAAATATCACCAATCATATTCCATAGAGGGTGGAGTACTAATTTGAGAGCATGTCTTGAGATATATAGTCAGTGTTCTTTGAGTTTTCATACTGTTTACCAATATTTTAGGGGGAAAAATTATTCTCTTAAATGTCTATTTTGTCTTTAACTAAGGATCCACTACCATAGAAACATGTTTGAAAATCTGTTATAGCAAGTCAAATGACAGCTACTGACTTTGCCATTTTCTACTCACTTCTTACAGATATTTGATGGCAAGAGACGTCATGCTGGGGTTTAATGAAGGGGAGGTTATATGACAGTAAATGTAAGGAAAATAACATAGGGGTATTTGGAAACATGCCAGTAGTCATATACTGCATCTGAAGTAATGTGTTGTTGGAAGAGAACTAGTTTGCTAGGGTTTCCAAAAGAACCATCACAGAATGGGTGGTTTAAGCAACAGAAATTTATTTCTCACAGTTCTGGAAGTTAGACAGGCTAGATCAGGTGTAAGCAGTGTTGGTTTCTTCAGAGGTCTCTCCATTTTTGTAGATGGCTGTCTTCTCCCTGTGTCTTCATATGTTCCCACTGTGTCTTTGTCTCCTAATCTCTTACAGTGACACTAGTTATATAGATTAGGGCCTACCCTAATGACCTCATTATAACTTAATTACCTCTTTAAAGACCTATCTCCAAATACAACCACATCTGAGGTACTTGGGTTTAGGGCTCCAACAGAGAAAATTTGGGGAGATGTAATTTAGCCCATAACATGGAAATATAGGGGGTATCTAGAAAATATGTATAAATCTATTACTATTTTAGAATGGTTATCACAAAGTGACTATTATTTATTTGTAGGACATATAGGTATGGTATAAAATTTAATTTGCAAAGATAAAGTACTATAAAATACATTTATTTACTTATATAGACATTTCTACAATGAATATGTTCATAAAAATAGGTCTGAAAATGAATATTCATTTATATCACTGGCAAGAAAGCATTCTTTATGGATGAAACTACATGTGGTTTTCAAATATTACAGCACAAGTTGTCTCATATCCTGTATACTTTAAATGCAATGTCAAGTCTGGCATTTCAAATTTTTCTCACTTATTCTAGCATAAACAACCTTACTTAATAGTAGGTTTAGAAGTAATCCATGTAGTGACAACAGCAAGAGTCTGATGATTTTACTTAGTAGTTGTGTAACTTTAGATCATGAATTAACTTCTCAGAGCCTTAGTTTAATTATCCCTAAATTAGGAATAGTTATATAACCCTTGTAAAAATCTAGTTATGATTTCTCAACTTCGGCACTATTATAGTCCCTGCTTTATTCACATGGGATATGTTCCAAGATCCCCAGTAGATGTCTGCAACTCTGGATAGTACTGAACCCTAAATATGTTTTTTGTATATGTATCATAAAGTTTAATTTATAAGTTAGGCACAGTAAGAGATTAATAATGAGGGGTGGGCAAAAGTAGGTTTACAATTGTTCATATGGAAAAAGACATGCAGGTTATGATTATTACAATGGCTTTAATAACTCAAAAGAATGTCACAATAACTGCATAATATAAATAAATAATGCAATAATCAATAAGTAATATGAGATAAGATATGTTTTGCATACTCACAACTGTGAACCTACTTTTGCCAACCCTTGTACTGTAATAAAAGTTATGTTGGTCTCTCTCTCACACTCAGAATATGTTATTGTACTGTACTCCCCTTTTACTTAAAGGAAACTCTTTAAGGTTTCTCTTTGGCATATCCAAATTGCCAGCATTACTACTCTTGTGCTTTGGGGCCATTATTAAGTAAAATAAGGGTGACTTGAACACAAGCACTGTCATATCATAGCAATTGATATAATAACTGAGATGGCTACTACATTAATGTGAGAGGAACATATACAGTGGGGATAGGCAGGACAAAAGGATGATTCATATCCCTGGGCAGAATGGAACAAAATGGCTTGCGATTACATCACGATCCTCAGAAAGACATCTGATTTAAAACTTATGAATTATTCATTTCTGGAATTTCCATTTTATATTTTCAAACCACATTGCCCATGGTAACTGAAACTGCAGTAAGTGAAATCACCTGTAAGGGGAGACTAAGACTACTGTACCGACATTTTGGACAGGATAATCTTTGTTGTGGGGCTGTCCTTTGCATTATATGATGCAAATGAAATTGAAACAACACTGGTTTACCTGTAACCATGGTATTATCTGGAATGAGAAATGGCTGCCACTTTTGTATTTGATAGGGAACCAAGCAGGGAGTCTTTGTTTTCTGACTTAACATCTGTGCAGGACCTGAGGAAGATGTCAGTACATTTCTCAATTTCTAACTCAGCCCCACTGTGCTTATCATTGTAATCACCAGAAGCTCCTTAGCCCCACTGTGTTTATAATGACCAGAAACTCCTCCCGCTTTCTCAAAGGATCTTCTATTAGAATTTTAGTTTATCACTATGTTGTGAGTTATGTCTTTTAATATTTTCTTCATGTTTTTTCTGAGAAGGTGTTAGAGCCTCCCTCAAGAGAGCATATTAGTTTCTACTTTAGTGATATATGTGGAGCCTAAAAACAAGGTGTGGTCCCACACCTCAACTAGAACCTGAAGGGTGAATAGAAGTTAAAGGTAAGTAAGAGTCAGAGAGTATTACAGGATGAGGAAAAAATATGTTCAAAGCCAGAGAATATTTTAAGTAAAAAATTATATCTCCTAATTATTGTCTCTTGTTGGCTTTATATATCTTTGTGTGCCTCTTAAGATCACTTTTATGAGGAAAACATAAATAAGCAAATAAAATGAAATTATACTGTATACCAGTAAATTTTATC
The DNA here is from genome assembly GCF_963455305.1 of Plecotus auritus. Classification (NCBI taxonomy): domain Eukaryota; kingdom Metazoa; phylum Chordata; class Mammalia; order Chiroptera; family Vespertilionidae; genus Plecotus; species Plecotus auritus. Next base: position 74,460,496 of record NC_137773.1, read on the forward strand.
CATTAAATGAAAGTATTAATAATTACTTTTTACTTTATTTGCATTGGGACACATATATTTTTAAATAAAATATTAATTTTTGTCAGATAATTTTGTATATAAAATATAAGGTACTTGAAAAGTAAATTATAAAAATAGAACCAAATAATACTATTGCTGATATATGATATTTTAGTTTTTATGGATTAAATATGTTTTTATATACTCATTGGAGAATCTGAGCACTATAATGCATTTATAGGGTAAAGTATTAGTTTTCTTTCTTAATCTCTAACAGAGCATGAAAGAAGCGTATTTTCTTGTGACAGACTCATTAGTATCCTATCTAATAAAAGAATGATATGCAAATTGACTGTACCTCCGTGACACCCACAAGCCACACCCACCAGCCAATCAGGAGTGAGTATGCAAATTAACCCAACCAAGACCAAGATGGCTGTGGCCACAGAGAGAGCAGGAGGCTTGGGTTTCCCAGGCAATGGAGGAAGCCAAGCTTTCTGCCTGCCCTGGCCTGACTTGGCCTCCTCTTAAGGCTACAAAGTTTCAATTATAGAAGATAAATAAATCCCAGATACCTGCTTCCAGCCTATGTTTGGGTCACCTGGGGGCGTGTCTGGCCTGCAAACCACCACAGGCCCCTTGCCCAGGCCGCCCCACACCCCAAGGGAACCCCCACCCTGATCCAGGACACCTTTCAGGACAAACCAGCCGGCCCCCACCCGTGCACCAGGCCTCTATCCTATCTAAGTCTATCTAATAAAAGAATAATATGCAAATTGACCATCACTCCAACACACAAGATGTCTGCCCCCATGTGGTCAAAGATGACTGCCCCCATGTGGACACAAGATGGCCACCACAAGATGGCCAGCAGGGGAGGGCAGTTGGGAGGGACCAGGCCTGCAGGGGAGGGCAGTTAGGGGTGACCAGGCTGGCAGAGGAGGGAAGTTGGTGGCGACCGGGCCTGCAGGGGAGGGCAGTTAGGGATGACCAGACCTGCAGGGGAGGGTAGTTAGGGGCAAACAGGCTGGCAGGGGAGCAGTTAGGCATCAATCAGGCTGTCAGGGGAGTGGTTAGGGGGTGATCAGGCTGGCAGGCAGAAGTGGTTAGGGGCAATCAGGAAGGCAGGCAGGTGAGCAGTTGGGCACCAGCAGTCCTGGATTTTGAGAGGGATGTCTGACTGCCCGTTTAGGCCCGATTCCCACCATCCCCCCCCCCCCCGTGCATGAATTTCATGCACCGGGCCTCTAGTTAAGAAAATATAAATGTCTTTGCTGTTGTTATGATGGGTTTACGATGAGGGAAAAACTTTGTCTAAATGGCTCTTAACCTAAAATGTTACATTTATATGTCCATTATGCATTTCTGAGAGGCCTCTACATAGGTTGTATAAAAAAATTATATTATCTTTTTAAGATAAACAAAAAGCAAACATAAGAATACAATTGGAACCTGACTGGCATGGATCAGTGGTTTAGTGTCAACCTATGAACCAGGAGGTCACAGTTTGATTCCAGGTCAGGGCACATTCCCGGGTTGCAGGCTCAATCCCCAGTGTGGGGTATGCAGGAGGCAGCCAATCAGTGATTCTCGCTCATCATTGATGTTTCTCTCTCCTTCTCCCTCTCCCTACCTCTCTGAAATCAATAAAAATATGTATTTTTTTTTAAAAAGAATCCAATTGGAGACATCTTGGTTATGATCACCTCTGAAATGATTTTCTATCTGTAGATAAACAAGCTAAACATTGTGCCTAAACCATCCTATTGAAGTCAACACTCTGCATGATGGTCTTTATCCATAAGCATGGTCATGTACTAAGAGGGTCATTACTACCATGTGAACTGTGCTTACAACCCATGTATCCCTGCTGAAAGTCCTACAGTGTAGTGACACATCCTTATTTTATAGGATATGGAGAATGTGATACAGGGAGGACAATGACTAGCCCTGATGTCAATGAATCTTGGACCCTCTTAGCAGGATCCAGTGTCTACACCTGTAGCCTCTACAGTGCCTTGCCTTCGTTAGTGTGATATGGGGCTTCCTAAGGGCCTTCTCATGTTTTCAATCCTTTATTAGTGAAAGTATATATATTTTCCCAGGAAGTTCATTATTTGCAACTCACATTCTAGTCTATTTTAGAAGATAATGAACTTGCACTGAAGTTTTGTAAGTTTTCACTGGTTACTTTAGGCTTGAGATGCCTTAAAGAATTCATAGATATAAATTTTCTGCATGTTGATAGAGTTTTTAAATAAATATTGTCGGGTTCAGGGAGAACCTAACCTTTTTCAACTGCAGAGTTTCAGGCTTAGAACATAAAATCTGAATCAAGTTTCAATGTATGTATTTTTCATTCTTTTCTTAATTAACAGTTAAGAAATAACTAGTGCTTTCCTGGGAGAATTTGTTAGTTATTTTTTTATTTTTCTTCAGTGATTATGAAATACTTTGCCAGTGTGCTTTAGATGTCTTACATTTCATAATCTCCTGACAATTGGATCACGGATGGACTGTTCTTTGCTAGATGTCTTATTTAACAAAAATATTCTCTTTCCCTGTTCTTGCTTTCAATGACATGTTTTTCCAGGATGGATAGTACTCTTCTTGTGATTATCTCTATAGTTTGATAAGAATATTTTTAGAGAAGGAAAACTTTAAATGAAATGTGTTTGAGAGGCATATTTGCTAACATTAGTTTTCTTTCAGTTTTCTTTCACACCTGACTTATTCATGTTTTGTATATGTGCGGACAGTGGTGCAGTGCCACTGCTAGACATCTACAACTTTTTATATTGATCCCTACCCTATTCCCCAAATGAATATTCAAATATGGTGGCCAATAAAAGAAAATACCTTATTGCCCTAGCCTGTTTGTCTCAGAGGATAGAGCATCATGGGCTCGCAGATTGAAGGGTTCCTGGGTTCAATTCTGGACAAGGCCAGGTACCTCAGTTGCAGTCTCACTCCCCCACCTGGTCAGGTGCATGTGGGAAGCATCCAAGCAATGTGTCTCTCTCACATTGATGTTTCTTTCTCTCTGTCTCCCCCCTTCTCTAAAAATCAATGGAAAGATATCCTTGGGTAATGATTAACAACAAAAAAAAAAGATATCTTATTTACCCCTTCCTGTTTCTTCTTTAAGATCAAGTCATTGTGTGTCTACTAGCTATAAGTCATTATGCTAAACAAACAAAACAGTTCATGTTTGCTAATTAGTTAGTTATGTATATTTAAAAATAAGTTTAGTACAAGGCAAAGTGATATCCTATATAATAAAAGCCCAGTGACCATAAAGGCAGAACGACCAGAATGACTGCTCGACCAATCACTATGAGGTGCACTGACCACCTCTCGGTCCCTTTCCCCGGCTGGAAGGCTCCAATCACCAATGGTGAACGGGGAACTGGGCTGGGTGGCAGTGGATGTGGGCAGCACCAGGCCAAGGCCCCCACCCTGGCAGTCACCCACACACACAGGGCGACTGGTGGTGGGGGTGGGGCCAGCAAGTGGGTGGGAACAGCCCACCCCTCAGTCCCTCTCCCACCCATGAGGCTCCCATCTCCAAATGGGGAACAGGAAACCAGGGCAGGTGGCGGCAGGGGGTGGGACTAGCAACGGACAGGATGGGCCGACCTCTTGGTCCCTCCCCACGGCCCGCAGGCTCCGATCACTGCTGATGGTGAACAGGGAACCGGGGTGGGTAGTGGGGGATGCAGGCAGTGCCAGGCCAAGGCCACTGCCCTGCCAGTTGCCCCACACACAGAGGGCAACTGGAGGCGGGGGTGGAGCTGGTGAGCAGGAGGGAATGTCATACTTCTTGGTCCCTCCCCCAGCCATCAGGCTTCCATCGCTGGATGGGGAATACGGAACCAGGGTGAGTAGTGGTCGGGGGAAGGGCTGGCGAGCAGGTGGAACGGGCTGACCTCTTGGTCCCTCCCCCTGGCCCGCAGGTTCCGATTGCTGCCAATGGCGGACAGGGAACCAGGGTGTGTTGTGGTGGGGGGCAGGGCTGACTGCCGGCAGCCAGGGAAGATGGCCCTAATCGCAGGCTAGGCCAAGGGATCCCACCAGTGCATGAATTCATGCACCGAGCCTCTGGTATGTACTAGTATATAAAGTTCAAAGAGTGTGAGTATTTGATAGGAAAATGATAAAAGATTCAAGGAAGTTACAGCATATCAGATGAGGATTGAAAAACAGATATGGTTTGTACCAATCCATTTCATTAAAAGAAAATATTTACCACATCCTAGCATTTCTCCAGGACTTTAAGGAATATGCTAAACAAGTCACTGCACAGGCTTTATTTAAAGCCTTTGTCAACTTACTGGAAAAAAAAGGATATAAACGAAAAAATCAGTGTGTCACTTTCTGGTTTGGAGACATGTGGTGAGCTAGCATAATGTTGAAGTACCAAACCTTGATTAGAACTTTAAAGATGAATAGAAGTAAAGCTAAGAGAGGGGCAAAGGATGAGAGATTATATGTCCAAAAAAACTGTATGTGTAAGAGAATATTATATATTCAGCTAGCTAAAAGAACATACATATTATTTCAGACATAAAGTGTTAGACTTGAGTGGGAGGATATGAGGCTGGTGAGGCAGAGTATATATAATGGTGTAAAAAATGTCAAGGAGTTTGCATTTTCTCCTAAGTTGAGTCTGACAACTAAAGAGTGACATGATTAAAATTGTACTTTAGTAAAATCACTGACTGAGGAGTCTGAAATAAATGAGGAAAGGACAAAGTCTGTTTTGATAATTCAATTAATAAAGAAAGTGATCTGGAATCAGAATGACATTACATTCCTCAACAGAAATACTGGAAGAGAAGAGGGGAATTCCATAAATATTCTAAGGGAAAATTCTTTTCAACCTACTATTATATACCAAGGTAAAGCTTCAATTATGTGTTAGATGGGAACATGTTTTTCAAGAGTGGAACATCTCAAAACTTACCCTTCATATATCAGGAAGCTACTATAGGATGTTATCCACAAAAAAATCATAAATAAAATGAGGGATTAAACAAAAAGGAAGAAAGGGAGGGTGGATGGGATGCAAGGTGTGAGGTAAAAGGAAAAGGATTAAAGGAAGAAAAGAAGAAAGACTTAGAATCTAGGAAAGAGGAGATGTAATGAAAGAGAGAAATAGATTCCTACTCTTGAGAATAAAGAGAATTCCAAATAGAAGGGCAGCTTATACAATTAGATTAAGAAGGTAAGTGTTCCTCAAGAGATGGCTCTAAGGAGGAAAAAAGGAATGGCTCAATTACCTCCTGTGCCTGACCATGTTAGGAGAGTCCTGTAGCAATGTTTTCCTGTCCTGTTAATTACTGATGAAAAATTAAATTTAAAAAGCAACTGCATTAAAAGATGAGGCAACTGGTAACTTCAGAAGAAAGATAATGTACGAGAATGAAAATCTAATCATATTGTACAATACAGGTTAGCATAACATTTACTAGAAAAATGATATAACTATTTAATATTGATTTAATGATAAATTTTAGAAGAGAGGAATCATATTTTTTGGGAAAAAAGATGATTTTATGAAAGGTAAATTTTCTTGTTTTGTATTTGGAAGATATTATCTAAACTAATAAAGAGAAATATGCAAATTGACCATACCTCTGCAACGCCCATAAGCCAACCAGGAGTGAGTATGCAAATTAACCCAACAAAATGGCGGGATAATTTGCATATGCAGGCATGGAGTGGCCAGGCAGGGCGGGATGCCTGCTATGAGGGGGACGGCAAGGGGCGGAGGGAGCTAAGGAGCGGCGCTCCACCAGGAGCGAGTACTTGCAGGCTCCCAGGTGGCCGGGAGTGAAGCCAGGGGAAGGAAGGCCTATTCTTGCACAAATCTTCATGCAACAGGCCTCTAGTATGCTATATAATATTAGAAAACCAAGTAGTATTTATTATGTAGCAATAAGAATTATATAACAGGAAATATATCTAGAGAATACAAAATGGTTGTGACTATGAATAGTGGACATTGCAAGGTGGAAAGGGTGGGATAAGGCATTAATTTTGTTTTATTTTAGGTCATACAGAACTGTTTGACTTTTGGAACTATGTGTTACAATGATAAAAATAAAAAGTAAACATGTTTAAAAATAAAGGACTTACAGGCATAAGTGATAACTAGCATTCTGAAGAGTTTAGCAAAGGAACAGAAATGGAATAAAATAGCTTGAAATAATACAAATTATTTAAATTTTTTTAAGGATTTGAATATCAGCATATTTGGAGGCAGAGGAAAAGAAAATACTGGTGTTGGAAATACTAAGGTAGAAAAAAGAATTTAGCTAATTTATTGAATAAGTCCTCTGGAAAGCAGGTGTAGACTAGGATATGAATATGCATTCCTTTTTTTAAATAAATATGTTTTTATTGATTTGAGAGAGAGAGGAAGGGGACAGGATAGAGAAATAGAAACACTGATGAGAGAGAAACACTGATCACTGTCTCCTACATGTCCTCTACTGGGGTTTGAGCCCGCAACCTAGGCCCTCACCAAAAATCGAACCAGTGACCTCTTGTTTCATGGGTCTATGCTCAACCACTGAGCCACACTGGCCTGGATGCAACCTTTTAATTATAGGTTTCTCTTTGTTTCCAACAACTATTGTTTAATTATAGTAAAGAAAAATCTGCCACCCATCTCAGTTTCCCCCCATTCCACTTATGTTTGTAAATTCATAAGCTTAAGCATGCCATTGGGTTTAAATGAAGTGCTAGCTCTATATCTAGCAAAAGAAAGTTACTGGTTGAGGTGAAAATAGTTACAAGAGCCAGGAGTATCTTTTGATGTGTGTAAAGAGATTTAGAAAGACAAATCTGAATGCAGTGTGAATAGGTGAATATGAAAGAGAAAAGTAGTTCAAAGAGATTTGTTCTGACTCCTGGGAAGAAGGCTCTCACTAAAATGATTGAGGAGAGACTTGGAGAAACTAAGGGGAACAGGTAATGCCTGTATACTATAGGAGAAAGATAAAAGATTGCGGGAAAAAAGAGAATTTTTTCCAAAGGAGAGTTTATGCTGTATTTTCCCCTTTTTGGATCTTTAAGGTTCCTGAAAAGTCTTCATATTTTGGTTATAACAAAGGGGCTTCTCAGGATTAGCTTTTCAGTTTTCCTGTAGACGTCCTTCATTTTGTGAAACTCGGACAGGTCCAATGTTTGCATTTCCTCTTCTTCATCACCCTTCCTTGAGGAAACTATCTTTTGTTCTCTTTTCTCTCCTGAAGTACTAAAAGAGTCTACTGTTGCTTGTCTGGTGATTTCCTTCTTTGAAAATAAAACTGACTATCCCCAACATCACTCTCAGAAAATGGAGAAAATGGCTATATTTTCTAAGTTAAGATAAATCTCACTTATTTTCTTCAGCAACTTCATTGCAAATTAATCTATTAGTTATTCTTCCAAATCCCACATGTCGCATATAATGGACAAAAATGTCATTACTATCTGTTACTTATATATTAGGTTAGGATTTGGCTTGTTTTCTTTCTGAAGTTTTCTATTGGTTAACAAGAGCAGCTTTATCTGCTTGCATGTTTTTCTAGGCTGCGGGAAAATGAGTTGCAGTACGCAGGTTTATTGACACTGACAGACCTGGATTTCCATCATGGCCTTTTCATTTATTAAATGTGGCCTCAGGGATGTCATTTATTTTCTGTGAAGATATAATATTACCTGTCCCAAAGGAATATTGTGACAATTGTGTTCTCCCTGAAGGTTGGTGTGGAGTCTCATTTATTTTGTTTTGCTTTTTTTTTTTTCTGTTTTCTTTTTTCCCTGCACCTAACATAAGACCTCATACCTACTAGGTAATTCAGCAAATGGCTTTTCCCCTTAACAGACTGATCATACCTATGATGTATAAGTGTGGCATTTGGCAAAGATTGGAGATTCCATATGAAGTATAATTTCCTTTCTCTCTGGAATCATATTTTATGAAAACGCAACTGGCTAATTTATTCTATTTTATTTCTTTAAAAAAGCAGAGTATCCCTGTGTGACCAAGCCAAAAGACTTTTGAGATTATATTTCTTCTATGAAAGAGTAAAAAAGAGATTTTAAAGTGGTGTCTTACATTGTTCAAAAAAAAGGTATGATTCTGTTTATAAACAAGAAACTGTCTCAATTATGAATAAATAACCATATATGTGTTCTTTTCTCTTGACTTTTATATTCATATAAGAGGATATTACACTGAAAGGAGATTCATTGTCATGCTTTTGAAGTTCTGGGAAAGGAAATGAATCTTGCTCCCAATATCCAAACTCATGCCACTGCAGAAAAACTAGAGGGCAGAAATAAAAGTGAAGAATTGAGCAAGTTTGGGAGATTTCAGACCCATGTAGTGTGACACACCAAGCTGGAAGCAAGCAGAGGCCAAGGCACCTGATGGAGAATATGGTCTATCTCTATGTTCAGGATAAGGTTGTCTGAGAGGGCAAATAAAGAGAATAGCATAAAGATGAAAAATATGGATGTAGTTTATTTTTAAGATCTTTTGTGCCAGACATCATGCTGACTACTAGGCAAAATAGGCAATCCTCGTTCCAGTGAGTTCACGTTTAATTAGGGGAGACATAAATAGAGACAGTGCATTAGAGTATGAGCTTCTAGAGGAAACATTATTAAACACTAGAGGCCCAGTGCATGAAATTATGTGCGGGTTGGGTCCCTAGGCCTAGCCTGCAATCAGGGCCATCTTCCACCAGCTCGCCAGTCCCCAGCCCTGCCCCGCCACCACCCACCCCGCTTCCCCATGGTTCCCCATTCGCCATCCAGTGATTGGAGCCTGAAGGCTTGGGGGAGGGACCAAGAGTTCTGCCTTCCGCCTGCTTGCCAGTCCCCAGTCCTGCCCTGCTGCCACCCACCTGGGTTCCCTGTGGTTCCCCATTGGCCATCCAGTGATCAGAGCCTGCGGGCTACGGGGAGGGACCGAGGGGTGGTCAGTGCACCTCACAGCGACTGGTTGATCGGTCGTTCTGGTCATTATGCCATTATGGTTGATGGCCTTTTATTATATAGGATTCTATATGCGGAAAACTCTAGCTATAAAGAATAAAATAAGATTTCACTGGGTGACAAGAATCCCTGGAAGAAGAGAGAACTCTTACAACTATGTAGGGTCTTCAAAAGATAAAGCAAGAAACATAAGCAGTGTTCAGGTGACAAGTGACCCTATCTGTCATGCAAAGGTGTTTGGATTTTAATTTATTGAAAATGAGATCATGGAATAATTTTTCATATCTCTTTTTATTTTACAACTAACAACTGGCAAAAGGTGGTGTATGAATTAAGGAGGTAAGAATGAAGCCATAAAGATAAATTATTAGAGTTTAATATTATTAATTCTTTTGTCCAACACTTACTGATTGCTTATAGTGTGTCAGGTACCAAGTAAGGTATATATTTAAAGGACTTTAGTAAAAGCAGCTACAGTGATCACAGGGTTACTGACTATTTAGAAGGTAGAATTAACAAACCTCTGTCAATCTTTGTAAATGAGGTTTACAGGCAGAAAACCACGTTTTCAGAGGTTTGAGGCTGGCCAGTTAGGTTGGTCATAGTGGTCATGGTGAAATCTAGAAGTTGGCATCTGAACTGTTAGATTAATTCAAAGAGAAAATTGGTACAGTCTGAGTAGGCAAGCCAAGATAGATAGGTAAAGACTTCCTCCAGAAAATTCAGCTAGAAAAATATATGGAAACAGTTCTCAGTCTGAAATCAGTCCTAGTAGATCCAGCTGAGTTAAGTGTAATAAATAGAAGAGAAGTCTTGCTATACAGTAAAAGAAGTACCTTGACATTCAATGTAATATAAGGAACCACTTGGAGATCTGAGCAGAGAGGGAATTAAGAAAGAGCATGTCAGAATCCAGGTGCCACAGAACCACCATATGATACCACACAGCTTTTTTTGTGAGCATTCTTTTCTTGACAGAATGAATGAAAGCCAATACATGTGCAGGGGTTTAGTATGTGTAGTATGTGGTGTGTGTCTGTATGGGTGCATGTGTGATGACTAGAGCTCAGCAAAAGGCTAAGCCATCTACATTGCTCTTGTTATTCTTATACCAATGTCTCCAGTGATGCAATGCTTAGAGAAATGCTCAGAAGATTAAAATAAAATATGGCCAGGATATTCCTTTGGTGTACACAATAACCTTTAGTTACCAGCTGTCTGTAGTTCCATTAAATCTCCTTTGTGAGATGGAGGCAAATATTTCCTTTCCTGACCATTTGTCTGTGTTTTAATTGTGTGGAGAATTTGGAAAATGCAGAAGACTGTTTTGTGTGACCTTCTTCAGTAAAAAGATTGAAAGATTTACAAACATGTTTGAATGAAGTAGCCTGGTCAATAGATAAATAGACTAGATAGATGGGTGGATGGATGGATAGATGATAGATAGATAGATAGATAGATAGATAGATAGATAGATAGATAGATAGATAGATAGATACTATCTGTGACCCTTGGTGTTTATGGGGAAGCTTATTGCATTTTCAGTTTTCTTTGTCCTTCATCTTCTTTCCCTGCCTCTGTTCCTCTCTGCCTCCAAGCTCACTCACTGTCTTCCTCTTTTCCTTCCTTTTAATGAAGAAATGCACTTTTCCTATGAGTGAGCATATTACAGATATCAGGATAAATGTGTCTTGCCTCAGGAAGTTCTCAGACTTGTGGAAAATTGGCATGTGAGTACCACAGTAAAGAGGAAACATCTATGAAATGAGAGTCACTGGTGGCATGGATGACTGTTTCTAAAGAAATAAATGAATACTTTAAAAAATAAATTTCAACCTACATGCTTTCTTAGTGTTTTTTTTTTATACTAATAAGGGAGAGAAATATATCTTAGTCAGTGAATAGCAAGGAAGATAAATGTTAAAATATATGATGCTTTTAAAAAGGATTTGCTAATTTCCTGGTGTTGGAACATAAGGTATTGGAATATGACATAAAAGGATGCTGTAGATTATTCTCAGATTGTGAATGGCTTCATTTATCATGCAAATTAGTTGGTATTTCCAACTGTAAATAATATTGAGCTTATAGATTATTTTATAGAGGGATAGCATGATCCAATTCTTTATATATGATTTTATTTTCTATTTTCTGAAACCTGGTATTTAGATTTGATGGCAAGTCTAAACAGCATGACAGGGAATAGACTAGAAGATGATAAAAGGAAGAAGTTTGGCTGGTCAAGCATTTCTTAAATAGAAGGACAGGAGTTGAAGGGCATAGGATGTGAGAAGGAACAGTTTGGATAACTGGGAAAATGAGTTACTTCATTTGTTGTTCTTTTAAGAACTCTTGACTGACTGTCCATCTACTCAGTACCAAGGACACCAAAGATAGAATGCTGACCTAGAAACAATACTACTTATTAAGCAAGCAACATGAAAGCCTTGATAAATTTCATATGCAACCACTAAAGGCCACCCTTAATCAATTGAGTGTGTCTGGTGCCATCACACACCCCATTTTGATGTCACCTCTAATTTCAATTATGGCTGCAAGGCAAAGTTTTCAAGCATCTCACTTGAAACATACGCTACATGTCACTTTAACTTGTCCACTGAGGTTTCTTTCACGGTGCAGAAGCTTGCAGGAATCTTCTCATCAGACACTTATGACTGGGAGTGAGGACCATCTAGAATGAGTGGTAGAAGAGGGAGATGATGAATATCAAAGACAGCCTTCGTGCCAGATGCAGCCGTACTATTTCACTGACCTTCAATTAGGAAGTCTTATAAAGACTGTGACTCCCATCTTTCCTGTACTTCTCTTGTGTACATGTATGCCTCAATTAATATCTCCGGGGGCATATCTCAGCCAGAGGGAAGAGGATCTGGTGGATAAACACTTTGCATGGTTAATTCTTTGGGCAATAATCCTGAGAAGCATTTTTACTCTCCTCAGGAGCTCCCTAGCAGGAGTGGACACCAATTGACTTCAATAATCACTGTTATAGTAACTTTTCTTCATATTATTTTCTTTCTTCATTTAGCATCAGGCTCTGCTTTCATATTAATCCCTAAGAAACAATGGATATAAAAAGTATAATTTGTGTTGACTCTAAAATGCTGCAAGGGTTACAGACAATATTGAAGAAGGGGATTTTATAAGTAATGTAAACTAACAGTGTCTGCAGTTGCTCGTGTTTTGGTACCCAGGGCAGACCTTCTAATTTAGAATGCCTATACTTTAAGTTTCCCTCTATTCTTATTTTTATATCATCAATAATTTTCCCTGCTAAACATAAAGATTCTATACTTAAACTATTTAATTGACTTCTCTTTGCAAGTCATTTTCTTATGACTTTGGGTTATATTAATGTCAAGATTTTTATCAAACTAGTTGGACTGGGAAAAGTAATTTGTTGTCAGTAATGAGACATTGACAGTGTCTTTCCCCCCACCTTGAATTACATGCTGAACACTTTGTAGAGAATTTTCCAGATATAGAAATACCTTTGGAACTTTTCAAAAAGTATAGTAGCAAAAAGTATCTAGGTATGTATTTCCACATATCTGGCCTCCCTAATAAGCCTCTGCCATTAAAAGCATTAAAAGTAAATAAATAAATAAAAATAGAATAGTGAAATTCAGAGTATAGATATAAAAGCAGCAAAGCAAATTTTAAATTATTGGCTTATATTTGTTGATTTGCTTTTTTCTCTCTCAGAGTATTTCAGAGATTAGAAGAAAAAAGGAAAATTGATATTTTCACACATTTTCTGTTGAAGAAAATAATAGTATTACAGACCATGAAAAATGACTTTGATATGGATGATTTCTATAGTGATTACTTAATAAAATCTGAGAGATTAATGCTGAGTTATAACACAGTGAATTCCATGGAAAATGCATTGAAATTTAAGATAGATTATAAATGGACCATATTTAGCAGGGAAGGCAATCATCAGATCCACTATGCACATATTCATATTGCACATATTCCATTATGCTTTTGGAAGTCACATTAAAAATTCAGAGCAGAAATGAGATCTAATATTCAGAGCAGTAAAGCACCTTCATACAATTTAGTCATTAGATTTCTTGTCCTACTTAAAGGAACATGATTATATTTTATAACAAGAATTATTAATTCCAGTACAATTTATGGTAATAAAATCTATGCCAATTACAGTCAAAATTCTGTTAATTCAAGTAGAATCAAAACCAAGAAGGTATTAAAATATATATATATCTAATTGGTATGAAAACATTAAGGTTTACCTAGCCATTGTATCATCATCTTTTATTTCCTCACATTCCTGTACAGAGCAATTTTGGTAATCATCTGTTTTAATATGTAGCATGTATATTTGGGGGAAATTTAGAATTTTTTTTTATGTTGAGTTATATTACACTAAAAACCATTAAAATAAAAAAATAGATTTTAAAAATATTATTTTCCAACTAAGGTTTTCAAAACATATTTAGTCTAATACTTTAGATTGCATTTGAAATATATTCATAATGTGAGTTACCACTGTGGTGAATTTTATACCAACATTAGAGAATAGATTACTATTTTCAGTCTATATCTTCTGTCCTCATGCTTGTTAAGAACTCCAGATGAATTTATATAACTGTATATTTGTCATTTCTCATTTGCTGTATCAAAGGCATCTTAAAATTGACATAGTCAAAATTGAACTTGATTATTTCCTCACCTACCAGTATCATAGTCACACCCATGTTAGTATATGGTGCCCTAACCAGTCTCTTAAACAAAAAAAAGGGGGACTTACTCTGATTACATATCCCCCTCACACCTCTGAATAAAATTTTTATTATCCAATATTCATTTTATCTGTAAACCTCATGATAAAAACTCTCAGAAAACTGGGTATAGAAGAAATATACCTCAACATAAAGTGGCCTATATGTCAAGCCCACAGTTAACACCATACTCAATGGTGAAAAGCTAAAAGCTTTTCCTTTAAGGTCAGGAATAAAACAAGGATTTGCATTCTTACCACTTTTATTCAACACCAGAGGCTCAGTGTACGAAATTCATGCATGGGGGTGGTGGTGTCCCTCAGCCCAGCCTACACCCTCTCCAATCTGGGACCCCTTGAGGGATCTGGCCTAAACGGGAAGTCGGACATTCCTCTCACAATACATGACTGCTGGCTCCCAACTGCTCGCCTGCCTGCCTGCCTGATGGCCCCTAAACGCTTCTGTCTGCCAGCCTGATCACCCCCTAACCACTCCCCTGCCAGCCTGGTCAGCCCTAACTGCCCTCCCTTGCAGGACTGGTTGCCCTCAACTGCCCTCCCGTGCTGGCCTAGTCACCCCGAACTGCCCTCCCCTGAAGGCCTGGTCATGCCTAACTGCCCTCCCCTGCAGGCCTGGTCCCCCCCAACTACCCTCCCCTGCAGGCCCGGTACCCCCCAACTGCCTTCCCCTGCAGGCCTGGTCCCCCCTAACTGCCCTCCCCTGCAGGCCTGGTCCCCACAACTGCCCACCCCTGCAGGCCTGGTCCCCCCAACTGTCCTCCCCTGCAGGCCTGGTTGCCCCCAACTGCCCTCCTCTACTGGCCCGGTCAACCCTAACTGCCCTCCCCTGCTGGCCTTATCACCCACAACTGCCCTCCCCTGCTGGCCATCTTGTGTCCACATGGGGGCAGCCATCTTGTGTGTTGGAGTGATGGTAAATTTGCATATTACTCTTTTATTAGATAGGATAGTAGCCTATCCTATGTAATAAAAGAGGGAATATGCTAATTGACCATCACACCCTCACAAAGATGGCAGCACCCATAGCCAATAAGGAGGGAATATGCTAATTGACTGTCACGCCCTCAAAGATGGCGAAGCCCACAGCCACAAGATAGTGGCTCCCAGTCTCCTCAGCCCCGCCGAGGTGGCAGGCGCGCGGCACGGCCGGGACCGCCCCCAGTGAGTCCAGCCGCTCCGCACGCCTGCCTCCGAGTCCCCCAGTCCCTTCAGCCCCGCAGCTGCCCAGGGCCAGCCCAAGGCTCAGGTAACCAGGGCTGACTGAGGCTTGCGCTGCCAGCAGTGGCAGCAGCAGAGGTATGATGGGGCTGTCGCCTTTCCCTGATCACCAGGTTGCCTCCTGCCCCTGAGAGCTCCTGGACCATGAGAGGGGCAGGCCGGGCTGAAGGACCCCTCCCCCCCCGCCGCCGCTTCCAGTGCATGAATTTTCATGCACTGGGCCTCTAGTAATTTAAGTAATAGATCAATGATATTTTGATATTTGTTTTGATTACAGTAGCTTTTCAATATAGTTTTAAATCATAAGTATTATGTCTTCCAGCTTTGTTCTTTTCTAGGATTGTTTTAGCTATTGTGGAAACTTGTGTGACCCCATACAAATTTTGGGATTATTTGTCCTACTTATGTGAAAAATATCTTTGAAATTTTAATAGGCAATGCCTTGAATCTGTAGATTGCTTTAAATAGTATGGGCATTTCAACAATATTCTTTCATTTCATGAGCACAAAATATCTTTCAATTTATTTGTGTCTTCAAATTCTTTCATCAATGTCATAATTTTCATTATACAGATCCTTTCACCTCCTTGATTAAATTTATTTCTCAGTATTTTATTCTTTTTGATGCTATTGCAAGTGAATTAATATTTTAATTTCTCTTTCTGATAGATTATTGTTAGTGCATAGAAATAAAATAGTTTTGATATTGATTTTGTATCCTGCAACTTTACTTGATTTATTGGTTATTACACTTTTTTGATGTTGTCTTTAGGGTTTTCTATATATAAGATGTGATCTGCCAAAACCGGTTTGGCTCAGTGGATAGAGTGTCAGCCTGCGGACTCAAGGGTCCCGGGTTCGATTCCGGTCAAGGGCATGTACTTTGGTTGCGGGCACATCCCCAGTGGGGGACGTGCAAGAGGCAGCTGATCGATGTTTCTCTCTCATCGATGTTTCTAACTCTCTATCCCTCTTCCTTCCTCTCTGTAAAAAATCAATAAAATATATTAAAAAATATATATATATTTAAAAAAAAAAAAAAAAGATGTGATCTGCAAACAGACAATTTTACTTCTTCCTTTCCACTTTGGATATTTTTTATTTCTTTTTCTTGCCTAATAGCTCTGGCTAGGGCCTCTACTTATTCTTTCTTTCTCTTGGTCATATTTGAGATATCAAAATCTTAATGTCATGCTGGATTGTTGTTTGCTATTATCTGAGGGTGAAACATGGAAATACTTCTATTTTGTAAAATATAGAACAGTTGCTAGTCAAAGGAGAGAAAAGGTTTAGAGAATGCAATTTATTTCTATATAAATTACTCAAAGTCATCTACTATATTACTTTGCATCTTTCCTCAGTATTTAATAAGCATAGAGGCCCTAACCGGTTTGGCTCAGTGGATAGAGCGTTAGCCTGCGGACTGAAGGGTCCCAGGTTCGATTCCGGTCAAGGGCATGTACCTTGGTTGCAGGCACATCCCCAGTAGGGGGTGTGCAAGAGGTAGCTGATCGATGTTTCTCTCTCATTGATGTTTCTAACTCTCTATCCCTCTCCCTTCCTCTCTGTAAAAAATCAATAAAATATATTAAAAAAAATAATAAGCATAGAGAAGGATACAAGATACGTTAACTAAATTTTACATTTTAGCTAATCTTTCATAAATGAACAATGATTTCTCATTTTTATTTGCTCCTGTTATTTTGTGTCCATTTGCACTAATTTGCTATGTAACTCAAAGCATTTTTTTTTTTTACTTAAGATAGTTTAAATTTTTACCTTGATCAATTTCACTTGAAAAATGTCTGAATATAAGTGAGGCGATTAGCAATAATTTACCAAACACATACACATATAAGAGCAGTGTTTTAGAGGCCACAATGCTTGAGCTCAGGAAATTTCTAATTTGAAAAATTAGAATTATCCAATATAAGATAGAATATTTCAGCTTCTTGGGAGAGATTCATCCTGAAAATGGAAGAATAGTAATCAGTTGGTTAGATGTGAGATAATGGTGTGGAGTTATGCACATCAGTGGTTTATGTGGTTGCAACTTCCAGATATAATAAGGATATATGGCATTTTATTTATCCATTATTTGGTTGATGAACATTTGGCTTGTTTCTGCTTTTTAGCTGTTATGAACAGTGCTGCTCTGAACATTTGTGTACCAAGTTTTATATGGATGCATGCTTTAATTATGTTTCAAGGAGTGAATTTGTGGGTTCATATATCTTGAAGAACTGCCAAACTGTTTTTCAAAGTGACTGCACAATTATACATCCCCACCAACAGTGTATGAGGATTCCAGTGATCACTCGTCCTCACCAACAATTACTGTCATTTTGATAATAGGAATCCTGTTAGGTGGGAAGTGATATACCCTCCTTTTTTTTTTTTATTGTTTTTTTTTTTTGTTTTTTTGGGGGATTTCCCTGATGATAAATATTGAGCGCATTTTCATGTGGTGGTTATCTTTTTGCATATCTTTCTTGGAGAAATGTCTATTAATATCTTTTGCCTATTTTAAATTAGTTTTTTTTTCTATTTTTATTGTTGAGTTCTAGAATAATGTTTTTTATATTCTGGATAAAATTCTTTAATATGTGATTTGCAAATATTTTTTTCCTATTGTGTGGCTTGTGTTCTCACTTTCATAACAGTATTGTTTGTAAACAACATTTTACAATTTTCATATAGACAATTTTATCTATTTTACTTGTATCATTTGTGTATTTTTCTTGTTGTATTTAAGAAGGCTTTACCTAACCCAAGGTTACAAAGATTTATTCCTATAATTTCTTCTAACTCTTACATATAGTCCATAGTTTATTTTGCGTTAGTTTTTTATATGGTATAAAGTCACCTTTATTCTTGGCACATTGGTATATGGTTGTTCCAGAATCATTTGTTGAAAAGGCTATTCATTCTCCATTAAATTTCCCTGGTATTCGTGTCAAAAATCAGTTGATGAAAAATGTACGAATTTATTCCTAGCTTCACAATTTCACTTCTTTAACTTATATATTCAACTATATGTCAGCGCCACACTGTCCTGATGACTCTTACTTTGTAGTAAGTTTTGAAATTGAGAAGTATGAATCCTACAACTTTGTTCTTCTTTCTTAAGATTGCTTTGCTATTCTGGGTCTCTTGCACTTCTGCATGAATTTTCTGATATACTTGTCATATTCTGGGGAAAAAAAGCTTACGATTTTTATAGGCATTTTATTAAAGTTAAATAATTAACTTAAAGAGTATTGCCATCTTAACAATATTCAGTCTTCCAATCAATACACAAGGAATGTTCTGTTTGTATCTTATATTGTTTTCCATTACTTTCAATAATATTTTAGTGTACAAAACTTACACTGTTAAATTTGTTTCTATATATTTAATTATTTTGATGACATTGTAAATGGAATTGGTTTCTTAATTTTATTTTGGAATTTTTAATTGTTAGTGTGTACAAATAAATTTATTTTGCATATTGATGCATATACACAACATATGCATATATTATTTAGATTTTCAAAGATCCACCTTTGTGCTTCTTTTTTATTCTAAATCTGTTAGAATGTTTTTCCATCTATTCAAATGACATCCACAGCTAAGTGATCATTATGTATCTTAATCATCTGCACCTGTAGATATTGAAAAGAAACACTTTAATATAGAAAATAAATGGTGAACCTTACATAAAACATGTTTGAAACATACTACTTAAACTATAATAGAAAACACACCATTTTAAAAATTACATAAATAAATGTTCAATTACATAGATTATCCACATAATTGGGCAAGCTGGTCTATGTTTATTTTTAAAGAAAAATTTAAAAATGTCTTTAGTTGCCTATGTCCTCAATCTTTGTGAAAACAAACAAACAAAACCAAAACAACTAAACATTTAGCCCCCGTCGATCCTGGAGCAGCACTGCCCCAAGTATTTGGCAATATTCAAACCATAGATACCTTATGCTTCCCCATCATAAAATCAACAGCAACAAAACATCTGAAACATAAAAGCATCCAGGAAAGATAATAGTGATTAGAAATCTGATTGTTTCTTCTTGATTTATTATCTATCCCTGTTGCTGAGGTAGGCCTTTGTAAATCTAAAGTTTTAAACTCAATATGCCTATATTCTGAACACAGAACCTATGAGTTAGGAGTCTTAACGCTAGTTTTCAGTCCCTACTTAGTAAGATAAAGGGTGTCCGCTTCACTTTATGAAATTAGGTGGCCATATTGAAGCTATAAGAGAACTCTGTTCAGGAAAGTGCCCTGTTCTGACCTCTCATGGCCCATTCTGCTCTTCATTATTCAGTGTTTCAGTCCAACTCTTGATTATCCCATCATTAGCCTTATCTTACATCTCTCTCAAAATCTCTAATTGCTCTAAATATTCTGACTCTCCCTGCTTCTCTCTTTAATATCTATTAATTTGAATATGCCAAGAATCATCTCCAAACTTAAGCTTCTCAGTTGTACTCTCAAACCTCTTAAAATTTGTATCTACTTATAAATATACTTACTTAACTTCTCCTTTATGATATTTTTCAATATTGGCCAAAATATTCTCTAATATTATTTAAAATGTAAATGCTTTGAAAGTTGTTTTCCATTTTTTAGAACATTATAATTAAAGATAATTTATTTTCTCTCTTATCTTCCATACCTTACTGTCAAAATCAAAATCAAAATAAGACCACTTATTATTAAAAGATTTAAAAATTACTAAAGAAAGAAAATAAGAAGAGAGTACATTAACATTTAATAAATGCCAGCAAAGGAAATTGGACTACAATTTATTATTTTCATTATAGTATATTCATTAAGACTATGTAAAACTGAAGTACAATATGTGAAAGACAGTTGATCCAAATCATATGCTATGAGAATTAACCTTTCATCATCACTTTCAAAAAAATGAAAGCTAAAATTAAGAAATATTGAGACAGTATTCCTGAGAAATAAGAATCTAAATTTGATACCAAAAACTGTCAGTCACTAAACTATGATTAAATATATTAGGTATCGCTGTTTTATTTGCTATATTACAAGGGAGATGACATGTTGAAAATCTTTAGCCTGGTTTCCTGTTAGTAGTGATAAATCTTACGTTAACATGAAATCTACCTTTCCATTCCAAGAGTTATTTATGACATAGAACAGATTGAAAGTTGGTGACCAGACGAACGGAAAAATAGATTGATTTTGACAGAAAACTGCTTGGATAAAAAATGAGTTCGACAAGAAGGAGAATTGCCACCCAGGCTAAAGCCTGGTTGGAGAAACTGAGACTGTTTAGACAGTTAAGGAGAATAACGTGTGAAGTCCAGTGAGGATTTACCTCGGACATTGAACAGTTTGATCAATGCGCAAAGGTAGCCAGCTAGTGGGGCAAGTAGGAGTCTCAAGTGCTAAAATCCCTGGTATCTATCCTGGCCAATCCATAAGCCACGGTGCATCCATCTGTCAGTGGAGGGAGTAGCTCCTTTGGTATTATGTTTGTGCAGAGGGGCTCTTTAGTGACCTTTCTACTGGGAGAAGTGACCATTGTTAATTGGTTTGCTAAGAAGATGTTTGTATTTGTAACCAAATGTCCAAGATCATTTATAAGCAGCATGATCAAGCCCCAGGTAAAGTTCAATTATTGGAACAGATGGTTTTTCTTGATTTAAACATGGTATGTCTTTCCCATGTTACAGTGACTTTTTGAACCTCAAACTTTCAAGGTTACTTCTTAGACATACTTTCCCTTCTTCCTTACAGGGAAGACAGAAGACCTCTGATTTGAAATTCCATACTGATTCACACTGATCCTTTTTCCCTCTTCAGTTACAATGGATATAGAATTTGCTTTCTAAGACTGATCTTCACATTTGTGGTTGTGCAGAACACTCTTCTGTCCTCAAATACTTTTTTCTCCACCCTTTTTTTCTCTATGTTCAGCTTCCACCTCTATACATGCTGTATATCATCCCCACCTTTTAAAGTTATACAAACCTCTTAAATCATTAAAATGTATCGAGCATAGAAAATAATATTTTCCCTCACTATTCTCATTCTTGGTATCACATTAACTCTGCGTAACAAAACTTTTTGAAGAGTTACCTAGACTTAGAGTCCCTACTTCCTAATTTTCTATGCATTTCTGAACCCATGTCCATCTGTCTTCTATCCCTCACCCACACTCAATGGAAACCACTCTTTCCAAAGTTGCCAAAGTTTTAATTTTTTGATTTTCAAATAAGTTTATATCTATTTCTCAGTCCTCACTGTGTGTCAGAGATTTTTCATCTTCTAGTACTCACTCTTTGGCTTGCTTCATTCTACTTGTATGACCACTGTCCTCATTCTGTCACCTATATTTTTGTTTCTCTTAGTGTTCTCACCCAAGCTCTCCTCTTTTCCCTCTTGCTTTTTTCATATTTTATAGAGAAGTTCTTACACATCTATGGCTATACTTGCTATCTCTTTACTGTTAATTTCATATCTCAATCTCTAATTAAGATGCCACATCAGAGCCGAAACCAGTTTGGCTCAGTGGATAGAGCTTCAGCCTGCGGACTGGAAGGTTCCGGGTTCGATTCCGGTCAAGGGCATGTACCTTGGTTGCGGGCACATCCCCAGTAGGAGGTGTGCAGGAGGCAGCTGATCCATGTTTCTCTCTCATCGATGTTTCTAGCTCTCTATCTCTCTCCCTTCCTCTCTGTAAAAAATTAATAAAATACATTTAAAAAAAAAAAAGATGCCACATCAGAGATACAAAGTAGTATGTATGACTGCCACGAGGATATCCCAGTGGCATCCCCAATGCATATTTAAAAAACTAACTCAGGGAGATCCAAGATGGCGGCGTAGGTAAACACCTAAACTGCTGCCTCGCACAACAATTTCAAAACTACAACTAAAAGACAAAACGTCTATCACCCAGAACCGCGGGAAAGCTGGCTGAGTGGAAGTTCTACAACTAGAAGGAAAGAGCAAACAGCATTGAGGGGTGCACAAGTGCTGAAAAGCTGAGGTACGGAGGCGCGCAAATCGGGCTGGCGACGGGTGACTGGGAGCACTGCTGTTTTCAACCCGAAGGGAGATAAGCTCCCGATTACTCCGAACTCATTTCTGGGGAGACGCAGGGGACCCAAACTCCTACGGGGAGAAGCTGGACTGTCTGCTGTGAGGTCGGAAAGTGAGGGAGGCTTGCTTGCAGGGCTGCATGCAGGAACAATTGTTTATTGTGCTGGGGCGCGGGACGCGGGGACACGGTAGGAGACGCAGAGCCAGAGCCGCAGAGCCGGCTTACTGGCAGCCATCGCTGTTTGCCACACCTTAGCCTAGTCACGCCCTGAGACCCCGCCCTGAACAATCTACGAACCCACCCAAGCTCCAAGCAGCGGCTTTAGCTTATGAATGGCCTGCCCTATCGCAGCTTAACCTAGCAAACTTGCAGCCCAGGTCAGACAGTTCCAAAACCTCCAAACCCCAAGCAAAGAGGAGAAAACTGTAGTTCTCGCTGTAGCTCCTGCTGGGTGGCCTCAGACAGTAGCTGACCTGCACCCCATTGGAGATCCAGAAGCCAGTGTACCTAGTGGTCAGTGTGAGACACCAGATTTCAACTCCTCACATCCATAAGTGATACATTCAAGAGGCAGACTCAGTGAGCACCAAAGCCCCACTGAAACAAGTCCTGCCCCTTATAAGCGTGTCTCCAGTGCAGCAGTTCTTCCATTATAGACACAGTGGGTCCTCACAGCCAATTGGCCTGGAGGTCAATTCCTCCCAGGGTACCAACAGCAATCAAGACTTAACTACACCAAGACTTTGCACTAAGCCCACAAAGGGGTGCACCAAGAGTGTCCACCTCAGGTGATAGGCTGAACCACTGGTCACCTACCACAGAAAACCACTCCATCAACACAAGGAAGCAGCAAAATGCGGAGACAAACATGTCACGAATGAGAGAAATGGAGGAAAGCAAACTAATGGATGACATAGAGTTCAGAACCACATTTATAAGGTTACTCAAGAATCTTCTAAAAACCGCCGAGAAACTTGATGAGACCTCCGAGGAGCTTAGTGAGACCTTCAAGGACCTTAATGAGAATGCCAAAAAAATGGAAAAGGACCAGTCAGAAATTAAGCATACACTGTCTGAAATAAAGAATATACAGAAACTCAACTGTAGATCAACGTACCCCAAGAATCAAACCAAAGATCTGAAATATGAGGAAACAAAAAACACCCAACCAGAAAAACAAAAAGAAAAAAGAATCCAAAAATATGAAGATAGTGTAAGGAGTCTCTGGGACAACTTCAAGCTTACCAACATCTGAATTTTTGGGGTGCCAGAAGAAGAGAGAGAGCAAAATATTGAAAACCTATTAGAAGAAATAATGACAGAAAACTTCCCACACCTGGTGAAAGAAATAGACTTACAAGGCCAGGAAGCACACAGAACCCCAAACAAAAGGAATCCAAAGAGGACCACACCAAGACACATCATAATTAAAATGCCAAGGGCAAAAGACAAAGAGAGAATCTTGAAAGCAGCAAGAGAAAAATGGTTAGTTACCTACAAGGGAGCACCCATACGACTGTCAGCTGATTTCTCAGCAGAAACTATTCAGGCCAGAAAGGAGTGGCAAGAAATATTCAAAGTGATGAATAGCAAGAACCTACAACCAAGATTACTCTACCCAGCAAAGCTATCATTCAGAGTTGAAGGTCAGATAAAGAGCTTCGCAGACAAGAAAAAGCTAAAGGAGTTCATCACCACCAACCAGGATTACATGAAATGCTGAAGGGTGTTATTTAAGAAGAGGAAGAAGAAGAAAAAGGTAAAGATAAAAATTATGAACAACAAAATGACATCAAATACATACCTACCAACAAGTGAATCTAAAAATCAAGTGAATAAAAAATCTGAAGAACAGAATGGACTGGTGAATATAATAGAATCAGGGACATAGAAAGGGAGTGGACTGGCAATTCTCAGGGGGGAGGGGGTGTGAGAGGTGCGGGAAGAGATTGGACAAAAATCTTACACCTATGGATGAAGATAGTGGCGGGGGGTAAGGGCATGGGGTGGGGTGGGGAATCAGGTGGAGGGGAGCTAGGGGGAAAAAAAGAGGAACACCTGTAATAATCTGAACAATAAAGATTTATTTAAAAAAAATAAAAAATAAATAAAAAACTAACTCAGCACGGATAAATCTTATTCATATCTGCTGTTCCTATGGCAGTAGTTAAAATGTATTGAGCCCTGACTGGTTTGGCTCAGTGGATAGAGCGTTGGCCTGTGGACTGAAGGGTCCCGGGTTCGATTCCAGTCAAGGGCATGTACCTTGGTTGTGGGCACATCCCAGTAGGGGGTGTGCAGGAGGCAGCTGATCGATGTTTCTCTCTCATTGATGTTTCTAACTCTCTGTCCCTCCCCCTTCCTCTCTGTAAAAAATCAATAAAAATATATAAATAGAATAAAATGTATCGAGCATAAATCCAACAGACACTGTGTTAAGTGCTATGAACACGTTAATATTTTTAATCCTTACAGTTAATCTTTGAGATAGATACACTCATTATTCTCATTCTCCAAATTGATGTACAGATAACACCTTTTAAAAAATTACGTTTTTATTGACTTTAGAGAGGAAGGGAGCGGGAGAGTGAGATAGAAACATCAATGATGAGAGAGAACTATTGAATGGCCTGCACACCCCACACACGGGATCAAGCCCTCAACCCAGGCATGTACTCTGGGGATTGAACCATGACCTCCTTGTTCATAGATAAATGCTCAACCATTGAGCCACACCGGCTAGGCCAGATAACACTGAGTTACCTAGACTTAGAGTCCCTACTTCAAAGTAGATATAAACTTATTTGAAAATCAAAGTCACACATTGAGTATGTAGGGAGGTCTTGATCCCCCACCCCCAGGCAGTCTGGTTCCTGAATTTATTCTGACCACTACATTATCCTGCTTTGCTCAAGTAGAAAAGCTAGTCACATACCTGATGCTTCACTCTCTTTTAAGTAAATCACCAGTCATATAGAACTATTTACAGATATCCAAAAATGCCATCTTTTTCCTTTATTTTTATTTAACCTGAACATGCTTTTATCTTTGCCTCTCTAAATATCTTCCAAATCCATTCGTTCCAGTCAATTGTAATTACTAAGCATCTACTTCCTGCTTTTTTCATGTTTTTATTATTTTTCCATGTTAATCTGTGTGGGTTTTTTTACCCTGTAGTTAGAGCGAGTTTGAAAAAAGTATGCCTGATTATACTATATACTTGTATAAGAGTTCAATGATATTTTGAAAAAAATATGAAAATTGTTTATAGTTTACCATATCAGTCATGATCTGCCCCCTACAAGCAGAAAAGCATAATTCAAACTATTATTTAGAAAATAGGTTTTCCAAATTAAGTTTTTTATTTTTAAAGCCTTCTTTATTAGCATCAATGTTAGAGAATTAAATGTATTGTAATTTAAATAAATTCATTTTTTAAAGTATAAATCTAAAGTAAATTTTTAAATGTTTATAGACAATATTTAAATGAGCAATAATTTCATAGCTAGTGCATCCCCTCAGTGTTTAAGAGTAGAATTCTCTTGGAACAGTATCTCTGAGTGAGTTCTTTAATTAGGTATCTACCTTTTTTTTTCTTTTCTTTTTTTCAAATCATTCTAAAGGGTTTGGCAAAGATAGTGTTTTAAATATTTTCCACTTTTTCATATTCTGGAATTATTCAGTTTGAAGATTTATATGAATGTTTCGACAATAATAAAAGTGATTAATATAAATTTTGTAGTTAGAACAATGCTTAAATAAAAGCAGTTATTAAATGCCTGAGAATTTGGAGTGGTGACAATTATTGAATTGGTGGTAAAATTCTAAGTCACAAGAAACATTGATGATATATTAAAAATTAGGACACTTATTTTTAATAGATTTCAATGAGTTATTTGTGAAATAATAAAATTCTCATTTCAACTTTGTATTTGTGTGTATGTGTACGCATATGGATTTTTCTTTAGCTCAATAAACATGGAAGTAAAATGGAGGCTCTGAGGGAAGAAATATTTTCTGGTTTAATATCCTCTTTACAATAGAGATAAGGTTGATTAACAAATATAAATCATGTTCCTTGTCCCAAAATTCATCCACAATTATATCTGTTATGGACATAATTTATCAAAAATGCAAAAGGGAATTACATTGCTGAGTGGTTCTGTTTTATGAGTCTAGTTAGTTGTGAAATATAATTTTCAAATGACAAATTATACTATAAAATTCTGAGTGCTTTTTAGTATGAATTGTCCTAAATTCATTTTGATGATATTATATTTGATATTTGGAATTAATCATTCAGTACACATGTTTAGATTTTTATATTTTTGATAATGACATTATTATACGTTTATCTAGAGATCAGTTGTAGGACTCTGTCAATATTCCTTTGCCAAAGAGATAGCTACAAGCATAAAACTACAGAGATTTTGTACTAAGGATTGTGTGCTTGACTATGACAATCATCAAACAAAAATTGTCAGTTTATATGGATCCAGTTGTTGACTATCATATTAACGTTCTTGGTATCCTGAGTTACGACTCTACAAAGCTTGGAAGTATATTTCCTTTATTACAGCAGATCTTAATGTCTCCAATTTTGAGGTATAGGAAAGTGTAAGGTGGATAAGTAGGGAAGAGTCTTAGTCTGTTCAAGCTGCTATAACAAAATGCCATAGACCAGGTAGTTTATAAACAACAGAAATTTATCTCCCAGTTCTGGAGAGTGAGAAGTCCAAGATCAAGTTACCAGCAGATTTAGTACCTAGCCAGAGTGTACTTCCTGCTTCATAGACAACTGTCTTTTTGCTGTGTTCTTACATACTGGAAGGGGGAAGCAGCACTCTGGGGCCTCTTTTATGATGGCCCTTATCACATCCATGTGGACTTCACCTTCATGACCTAATCACCTCCCAAAGGCCCCACTTAGAACATCACCAGATTGGAGATTAGGTTTCAACATAGAGATTTTGGAGGGAACAGAAACATTCCAGTCATTGAAAAACGGACAGTTTTACTATACCCCCAACACCATCACCCACCACCCCCAAGCACACATGCATTAGTTTATTCAGGCTGCCATAAAAAATGCTAAACAGAAATAAATTTCTCACAGTTTTGGAAGCTGGGAAGTGTGTGATCAGGATGCTCATAAAGTTGAGTTCTGGTGAGAGCTCTCTTCCTGGTAGATGACTACTAGTACTTACTTTTTCATCACAGGGAGAAAGGACAAGCTCTCTGGTCTCTTTAAAGGGCACTACTCCCATTATGGGGGCTTCGCCCTAATGACCTAATTTCAATCTAATTCTGTTCCAAAGGCTCTATCTCCAGATATCATTACATTGGGGCTTCAACATATGAATTTTAGGGGGATACATTTCAGTCCATAGCAACATATATGGATAGGCGACAGATAATATAATATACATATATACAAATATAATATAATTTTTAAATTTGGCCCACCTTCATGCATTTCCCAAGCATCACTAATTTAGTATTGAAATTAACTCTTCTAGTAGATGGAGGTGAAAATGTAGTTTTTCAGATTAATTTCTTCAAAATTTAAGGACAAATGTTTTCAGAAAACTAATTTGTTTTTATTGTCCTTACCCCTGGAACTTTGGGCCATGAATCTGAGCCTCCTCTCTCTGCTTATTTCACAATTGAAGAAAATATATAGAGACAAGCTATATATATGGGTTTGAATGATGGCATTTTATTTAAAATGACCTTTAGATTGCTTTAAAAATAGAAGAAATTTTCATGATTTCTACGGGGAAAGTAAGAAAACTAGAAAAAAGGAAAATCTGGCCCACATTGATTTCCCTTGGAATAAAGGGTATTTCAGGTTGGAAACGAAATTAAGGAAGCCGTTTTTCTGTGCTGGGATCTGATTAAGTTCATGCTCAAGCTGTAGTCCTTTCTTAACTGTCTCCAGAAATATGTTATAAAAATGTAGTCATATAGAAGAGGTGACTTCATGTGACTTATTTCCCTTATATTTAGGCTTTTAATTGTTTTCCTTTTTGAAGTATTTTACACTTCAACTCTAATTTAGTTCAGAAATGAAAACCAGCTGAACGTTTATTCAGAGCAGTGAACACACTGTCTCATAGATAAGCTGAAATGTGAATAACGAGCTGCTATCATACACATTCATGACTTCAGCAGACAGTCTGAATCCCCATTAAATGGTGAGTATGTTGGCTGCTTGGCTGCTGTTTCTCCTAGCAGTTTCCCAGGCAGTCTATCTCTCAGTGAAGTCAAATTCTTCTCTTCATAGTGTGGGTCACATGTATATCAGCAGACTTGTTAAAGCTCAAAGTGAGGTGACAACTGCCAACCCTGCTAAGTACAGACTTCATTTTCACTACCAGTGGGTGCACTGCTCCCTGGGTCTCTTATTAAGGTCAGTCTAATTCAATTGCCAGCAACTTCCTTAAAGCCAGTCGGCTTTCTCTCTAGTTTTTTTTGTTTTGTTTTGTTTTGTTTTAATTTCTGTTGTCTGTTAACCAGGTAAATACCACAACAGACTTTTGTCTATGGCAGGGGTGGGCAAACTTTTTGACTCGAGGGCCACAATGGGTTCTTAAACTGGACCGGAGGGCCGGAACAAAAGCATGGATGGAGTGTTTGTGTGAACTAATATAAATTCAAAGTAAACATCATTACATAAAAGGGTACGGTCTTTTTTTTTTTTTAATTTCAATAGTTTTATTCATTTCAAACATTTTAACAAGAAGAATGTAAACACTAATTATTATAATTTGAAACTTCAAAAAATGGAGGAATCAGAGCACAATAACATACCTTCTATTGAAGATGGCAAAGGCAAAATAAAATTGCCTAACAAAGGAAAGGTACAAAAGCCTTTCAGATTAAACTTAAATATAATAAAATAATTTAAAACTAAAACAAAGAGAAAAGAACAAAATGTGTAAACAGTAAACTAAACATTTTCTTTAGTGCAACTTCCAAATTATGCCCGGGACGTAGATGTAGATGGCAATGTAGACTGGGTTGAAAGGTTTTTGGTCTTTAAAACATCAACTTCAGTGGGAACAGTGTTGTTGGTCTCCTTTTTAGCTAATGCTCTGATACTGTGCTCTCCAGAGGCGTGTCTCCCTACATCACCACGATAACGTGTCTACGCATTCCCAGGGTGATGTCGGGGGACGCGTCCGCTGGCATTACAAGGAGCCTCTGGAAGATTGAGAGGTTGTTCCTTCTATTGAATGGGCGGATATAAATCCGCCCACTCAGAAGAAGGAGCTGTGGCCTTGTTTCCCGATGTTGCCATGTTAACACTGCTGCTGGTGAAGGAGCGGAGGGGAGAGCAAGAGAACCCTCCGCTCTTTCGGCTCCACGGGCCGGATAGAACAGCCGAACGGGCCGGATTCGGCCCGTGGGCCGTAGTTTGCCCACGACTGGTCTATGGGGAGATAGCAGAATTTCATCCTAATACTTCCTATGTATTATTTTCATACATGTTCAAATTAAAATTGTGCTGCTAATAATCATTTTGAGATTTTCTGGCTTATCTAGGTCATTTCTAAAAACTCAGACACATTAAATGAAATAGTAAGTGGTTGTTTCCCCAAATCAATTTTCTGTCCTTTCTACAATACATGATATCTGATTTGACATTTTATGTAGAAGTAAGGAAGGTCTATAGTCAGGTGGCATTGAAGAGACTCTCTTACCTGTAAAGTTCTGTTTTTGGAGATTAAGTTTTAATAATGGGGACGTGAAACTCAGGGTTTAAAAAGTCACAGGGCATAGAGTGGAAAAAAGCAGACCACACAGAGTTAAGGAAAATGCTTGATGCAGAGTCTGTTATGGTAATTTTCATTATTTAAATAAAGAATTCAAGATGTGTTGTTTGTTTTGTTTTTTGTTTTTTTTTTAATTTTCATTTGGTTCCCCCTTTCTTTATGCCAGTCAAAAAGAAGAGAAGAGATTCAGCGCACCAGCGAATGAAGGAATTTGCCACGAGTAAAGAAAGGAGAGGAATTCTTTGAAATGACAGAAGGAACAATAAAAATATTTCATTTAGTTTTGTCACTTAAGTTGAAGTGAACTATGTGGTTCTTTTGAAAAGAGATAGAAGCATGCATTCTTTTTCCTCCAACTACCAGTAATCTGACCAGGATAAATACCTCAATAAATACTGGACACTTAACCTATTTAATTACTAAGAATCTCAGTTCAACCTTGTCTGAGTGACAAGGAGAACTCTTATTGATCTTAGGACATTTCACAGTTACGGTCTATATTATACTACTATTTTTTTTTTTTCCTGAAGCAGTTTCAAAAATCTGTAGTAGCTCAACCTAAACTTTACTGCCCATATAATGCACATCTTTTTAAAACACTGACTTAATAAAGAAGATTCCAGGTAAATGGAAAGGAAGAACTAGAGAAACCATATGAATTTAGTGGTAAATCATGCCAATAGAAATAAAAATTGGAGTTAACTCCCTCAATTCCTTGTAATCTTGGGAGTACAGGTTACATAAAATCACTTCCTAATGCTGAAGATGAAAACAAAACAACAATAAACCAACAACCATACAGTACTGTGGTAAAGACAAAATACAATAATTTTACTAATCCTCAAATTTAGCTACCGATGTCAGTGTTATGCTTTTTGGAAGGGGCTAGGCAGTTAGGGATGGAACTATAGGGAGAGAAATGTAAAGAGGAAATGCAGCTGAACCCTGCAGGCATGAGCAGAAACCAGTTGTCAGCCACCCTGTCCCATATAAAATCTCAAGAATAAAGGGCTGCACTCACAGCCAGGGAAAATGAGCAGGAACCCTGATGTTTAAAATGTATGGATGTAGCTAGGACCGAATTTTTCGGACCAACCAATGGGAAGTTAGCAGGACACGTATTAACCCCTAGACAAGGAAGCTTCCTCAGCAACCCGGTTGGGTCCCCGGCCTGCGGCAGGGAGCTTTTCTGTAATAAAACTTTGCTTCTGCTCGTCTGTGTTCCTGAACCCATTCTTCGATTTTGGGAGACAATGAACTTGGACTCAAAATGAAAATTTGTGTCAACAAGTCATTGGAAGTATAACATTTTACAGATGTGATACAGTGGAAAGAGGTTACTATAGCAGGGGCTTTTACTAGTAAATTGAGATATTATTCTGCCTGGTTTTGACTGAAAGAAAAAAAGGATGCCATTTTAGGGGACTTAAATGTTTTATTTTTCCTAAAGAATAGCATAAATAGAGTGAAAAATATTACACTTTATTCTACCTTTAAATCCAGCCAGCATTTTTTGCCCTTCTGAAACCACATTCATTTTACGTATATGGTTACTATCATAATACTATGTAACCTGGGTAAATACAGATAAGTTTTTTTATGGGGTTATATTTGATTTGCTTATAGTTTGTTCAGAATTTTTGCAGTCATGTTCATAAATAATTTTATTTTCTTGTAGGGACCTCATTTTCTGATATTGAAAGCATTCTTTCCATCTTTCTAAGCGGGCTTACACAGTATAGGTATCACGTCTTTCATAAATATTACATGGAACCCACTTGTGAAACTGGTAGAGTTTTCTAAGTGAGAACATTTTTAAGTATTTACTTAATTTCTTAAGACATGTAAGGCTATTCAGATTTTCTGTTTCTTTTGGAGTAAACTTTGTTAAGTTAAAGAAGACTTCAATGTTTAAAATATTTAAAATTAGCCAAAACCGGTTTGGCTCAGTGGATAGAGCGTCAGCCTGCAGACCGGGAGGTCCCAGGTTCGATTCCGGTCAAGGGCATGTAACTTCGTTGCGGGCACATCCCCAGTGGGAGGTGTGCGGGGGACAGCTGATCGATGTTTCTCTCTCATCGATGTTTCTGACTATCTATCCCTCTTCCTTCCTCTCTGTAAGGAATCAATAAAATATATTAAAAAAAAATATTTAAAATTATGGTGACAGATTTTGAGAGTGACATTTTTAAGAACTTCTTTTTGAGAACACAAATGTTATAGTATAGGTACTATAGTAGGATGACCATATGTGCCAATTTTCCTGGGATAGTCCTAGTTTTGTGTGTTATCCTGAAATATATAGGGTGTCCCAAAAATATGTTTACACACATACTTTAACAGCTGATAGTTCAATTAATGTTTCTTTTCATATTCAACCATTTGGAATTACTAATTATTCAAAGTGTGTATACATTTTAGGGGGCACTCTGTATGTTGATAGCATCTACTTTCACTCTAGAACTACCCTACCTTAGATACTAAAGTATGTTCTCACCTTAGTTATTAGGTTTCTTTTTTAAATATATATATATATATATATATATATATATATATATATATATATATATATATATTTACTAGAGGCCTGGTGCATGAAAATGCATGCACTGGAGGGGGGGTCCTTCAGCCCGGCCTGCCCCCTCTCACAGTCCACGACCCGGCAATCAGGGGAAGGCGACGCCCCATCACACCTCTGCTGCTGCCACTGCCGGCAGCGCAAGCCTCGGCTGGCCCTCGGTGGCTGGGCAGCTGCCATCCAAGGCTTGCCTGCGCCTCGGGCTGGCCCTGGGTGGCTGGGGGGCTGAGGGGATTGGGGGACTCCGGAGGCAGGCGCGTGGAGCAGCTGGGCCCTTATGCGGGGGGAACCCGGCCTTGCTGAGTGACTGCCACCCCAGCGGGGCTGAGGGGACTGGGCGCTGCCATCTTGTGGCTTTGGGTGCCACCATATTTGATGGTGTGGCAATCAATTAGCATATTTCCTCCTTATTTGCTGTGGGTGCCGCCATGTTTGCTATGGCGTGAGGGTCAATTAGCATATTCCCTCTTTACTAGATAGGATTGATTTCAGAGAGGAAGGGAGAAGGAGAGATAGAAACATCAATGATGAGAGAGAATCATTGATCATTGCCTCCTGCACACCCCACACTAGGGATCAAGCCTGCAACCTGGGCATGTGCCCTGACTGGGAATTGAACCATGACCTCCTGACTCAAAGGTTGATGCTCAACCACTGAACCATGCTGGCCAGGCTTAAACTTCATTCTACCTTATACAATGGGAAATGCTAGCATCACAGTGGAAGTCAAGTAAGAAAAAAAAAAAAGAGAGAGCGAGAGAGAAACTTTAACAGCTCTCCAAATGCAAATATTAATTTTTTTTTACTCACATTGACGTTCCCATTCTTCCAATTTACATGTAAAATTATATGACTGAAGATAAAATGGTCATTTAAAATTTACAATGAATATTATTTTGAAGGTATACTAAGGAGATACATATTAGATGACATTTATATAGTAGTTGCAGCCAATACGATTATTGATTTTTAAAAACAGCCATCATGGGAAGAATTTAAATATACAAAGAAAAATCAGTTACCTGGCAACTAATTGTAAAGCTCTAAACAGTAAGAAAATGTGTTGTACATTAAATTTCCTCCCATGGGTAACTACTGTATTCTTTTGGGGTGGCTTTCTTTATACAGAATTGCAATGCATTTCTGTGAATTCAAATTCTAATTATGATAGTTAACTAAGTCTGTTGGCCCCTCAAAGATGCTATGAACATTATGTTCATAAGCTATTTTGATATCCTTAGAAGAAATACATGTACATAATATGCATTTTTGGAAATAGAAATTATATACCTTGGGAATTTTGACTGCTAGATTGTTTGCATAATGCCATTAGGATAATTCAGGTATGCTTGGGAAAAGAGATCTTTGAAATACATGTTGCAACAGCCAAATTATTTTTTATGTTACCTTGGAAAATGCACTCTTAAAGCTTAACCCAGATTATGTTGCTGATCTCTTCAACCAAAACCAGTCAAAAATATGGAATTGCAAAATTTAACTTTTTCAACCTCTAATTTCTCTTTGGTTTTCCTCTCTTCACAGTCACAAATCACCATTGGAGTCATACTGGACTTTCATAATCATTTATGTTCAAGATAAGTTACTATGTTAACACAAAGATGAAACTCTCAAAGCAGATTTCCATGAATCATAGATCTTACCGATCACCAAACTTTGTTAATAATTCAAAAGATGCCAGGAAGAACAAAGCAGAGACATTGCATTTCTTTCTGAAGGAGGTCGAAACTACCCCTTTGACTTCAAGACTTTGATTGTAGTAACAGATAGGTTGTCCCATTGTATAAGGAAATATTGGTCTCCAAGGAAGCCATTTCCATTTGGGCCTTTCTCGGTTAAGAGCCCTACACGACTACTTCTCTTTCTTCATAAATTGCAGTTAATGCATGCACCAAATCACTTTTGTTTTATTTTTTGGCTTTATTTTTATTTTTCAATAAGAAATAAAGAAAAACCAGGTTTTCCCCCTCCCCCCAAAAAAAGCAGTTTTAAAGCAAGAACTCTCCACTATATTTCTGTAGTAAAAATCTTCAATCTGTTTACAAAGACTTACTTCTTAGACTTATTACATGCATGTTGGTTTACTTGGTGTCATCTCACAGGTCAAAGCAGGACTTTGATTATGCTCATTTAAAAAAAATCATTTTCTTTTGTTATTCAAATTGGACAATTTCTATTTATCTAAGCCTGCATTTAATTTCACTGGCCCTTTGGTTTCCCTCTTCCATAAGCTATTAAGCCTATTAAATAATTTTTTCACTTGAAGCATTGTAATAATCCCTTCTAGAACTTCAACATAATTATTTTTACATTTATCATGTCAATGATATGATTCCAAATTTATTCACTTATTTTGACCATGGTTTTGCATATGCTATTGATTATATTTACACTAGCTAATATAAAGCTCTTATCTGTTAGTTCTAATATTAATCATGTATGGGCTTGTTTCCTCTTGATGGCATTTGATCTTGATCAGTGGTTCTCATTTTACTGTGTCTTCAAGTATTTACAAATGTTGATTTTATTTTGCTCATTTGTGCATTATACATTATAAAGACCCTGGATTTTGTGATCTGTCTTTTAATAGGTGTACCAGTTAAAAATGTGGATTTTGTAATCAAAGAAAATAGGATAATTTCAAGAGAAACATCAAAAGTGCTTTATTCAAAGTAATGTCCATTGCTAGCTACACATTTCCCCCATCTTTCAAGTAATTTGTGGATACTGTCCTAATAGAACTTTTCTTGTTTTGAGGCAAACCATTCAGAGACCCAATTTTCCACTTCTTTGTATGTTTTGAAGTGCTGCTCAGGAAGTGCGTGTGCCATCGGTCGGATCAAGTGGTAATCTGAAGGAGCAAGGTCTGGTGAATACAGCTGGTGAGTTAATACTTCCCAGGCAAGATTTTTTAACGCATCTTTAACTGGTTTTGAAGTGTGTGATGGTGTGTTACCATGAAGCAAAATTACTTTGCCGCGTCTTCTGGCACATTCTGGTCGTTTCATGATCAAAGTATGGTTCAAATTGATTATTTGTTGTCAGTAGTGACAGTATTAATGCTTTCACCTCGTTTTAGAAGCTCATAATACACCACACCTTCCTGATCCCACCAAACGCAGAACATTGTCTTCTTTTCGAAGCGATTTGACCTTGCAGTCCATGTTGATGGTTGACCTGGAACAACCCATAATTTTGTGCATTTGGGATTCTCAAAATAAATCCACTTTTCATCGCCAGTCACAATTCGATGCAAAAAAGACTTTCTTTCGTGCCGTTGAAGCAACATTTTACTGATGACTTTTCGGTTTTCCATTTGTCTTTCATTCAGTTGATGTGGCACCCATTTTCCTTCCTTTAAAATCTTTCCCATTGCTTGTAAATGATCGAAAATTGTTTGCTGAGCAACATTTAATCTTTCTGCAAGTTGTTTTTGAGTTTGACATGCATCTTCATCCAATAATGCTTGTAATTGTTGGTCTTCAAACTTTTCCTGTTGACCTGGACGTTCTTTGTCTTCCACATTGAAATCATTTTTAAAGCCTTTAAACCAGCGTTCACAAGTATCTTGAGATGGAGCATGTTCACCATAGGTTCCCAAAGTATATGATAACTTTTTCTTCAAAGTAAAGTAATGAATTAAAACTTCCCACAAATGCTCTTTTTTTTTGGCATGAATTTTGACATTTTTAGGTGAAAAAATACCTATAATGTTAACACCTTCAGAAAATTTGACATATGAAGTTTTGTAGCTTGCTGTCAATACAACAAAATAGCATACATATCAAATCACATATATATAAACATATGTGTAACTCCATCTAGTGAAAAAAAATCTGCATTATTAACCGGAACACCTAGTAAAAGTGTTTATTTTTGTTTGATAAGACTATTTATAACATTTTTTTCTTTTTGGTATGTGTGGAGATTTGTTCAGATACATCTGTTTCAGTTTTGGTCTTCGTTCTTGATGAGTGCCTTAAGTCTTTCTCCCATGATTGAGACTTTTAGAATGTTAAATTAAAGCTCAAAGTATGTACCTTAAATCTCTGTCTTATGATACTCAGAGTCCAAACTCTTTTTCTCCTCCATTAGGAGTCAGCTGATATGTCAGCTCATCTCTTTAAGCTTTCTACCACTTGCTTTCTGTTGGGATACTGGGAGTCTCCCCTAAACAATCACAATTCATTGGGCATTCAAGGTTATGAGGGCGTTTATATTCACATGGCAGGCATAATGCTCTGTGGCTGCTTACATTCCAGATCTCTCTCAGTTTCTAACTGCTTTAAGATCTCTGAACTTTGTTATCTGACAAATCAAACTGGTGAGCTCATCTTTCTTTTATATTTCTAGCTGCTCTGTACTTTAAAGACAGAGGGAAAAGGTGATATAAAGTTTATTGAATCCAGTGAATTTTTATTATTCAAAAGTCAAACCCTCCTAGTTTCTTGTTTATCTTTGGTCTTCTCTGAATGTTTTAAATAGTTGGTTTTTAAATATATTTCACCAAGAGCTAATAATTAATTAAAAATGAAATATTATTACCTCTAGAGCACTTTTTTTCCCCAGAAAGCTTTCTTCAAACCTCATAGCACAAATAAATATAAAGCATTGGTAAGAATATAGAAAATATGAAGAACAAAATAGCAAACGACATAATAGACAAAAAGCAGACATTTTAACCAATATTAACAGTGTATGCATTGTGTTCAAATGCATTATTAATGCATTTAATTAATGTTGAATATTTTCTAAAATTAATCATATACTGCACCATAAATAAAGCCTCAAAAATTTCAAAGCTGTTCTTTGATGAGAATAAAATGAAACTTAAAATAATATTTTAAATTTACCAAAAAATCCTTAGTTCGTTGGAAATTAATCAAGATTTGAATGATTCATAAATCAAAGAGAATTATAGAAATTACCAAATATTTCTAATTGAATGAATAATCAGAACTTGTGGGCTATAAATGAAGCTGTGTTTAAATTCATATATTGAAAATGTAAAACATTCAGTGTTCTTATTTTATATCTGAAAACATATGGGAAAGTAGAACTAATTAATCTAATAAAGTAAAAGGGAAGAAATAGTAACAATATGAGCATAAATTAATAAAATAGCAAACTTACTTTAGATAGGCTCAACAAAGCAAAAAAAGTAGTTATTTAAAATAGTTCATGTTATAAATCCTTTTATAAATGTGTTAGGAGAAGAAAGATAGATAAGAGAAAGTGAGAGAGAAACCAAAATCTGGAATATATATACCAAACATTAAAAAAAAGCACATAGGAGTAAGTGGAAGGTACACTGACACTCTCCCAGGACCAAACTGAAATGACAACTAAAATTAAAAACAACAACAACAAAAAAAAAACATTCTGAATAATCAACAAAAGACTAGCTGGAGAGAACCCTGATAGCCAAGGTCGGAAAGTGGAGACTGCATAGAGATTGGAAGTGTGGAGGCATCAGAATACTACTACCCGTGTTTTCCCGAAAATAAAACATCCTCCGAAAATAAGACCTATTTACAGGTTTCCTTCTGAGTGAAATATATGGCATCCCCCGAAAATAAGGCCCCAGGCTCTGTCTCAGAATAAAAGTTAATTTACCGTAAACTGGTCGCTAGGGCCGCCCCGAATGGCGTCTAGCAACCAGTGACGTTACGCGGAGTCCTGACATCACTGCTGTGTGGAGGCGGAGCGGAGGTCAGAGTGAGCGGTGAGCGCGGGGCGGGAGAGAGGAGGAGACTTTCGCAGATGTGTGTAGAAGAGCAGGAGGATTAGAGCGGATGGGACGCGGCGAAGGTGGTGAGTGCTGGTCTGTCTCCGGTGACACTACCTGATGCTTGCGGCCGCCTTCAAGATGACTGAAGGTTCTCAGTCAGTGGCAGACCCTGCTCCAGCCCAGATCCAGGCCCCAGCAATCCCAGTGACAGTCCCCAGGCAGGCCCCAGGGGGTAAATGTCTGATAAAGGGGTAGGGGGGATGTCTGGTGAAGGTGTTCAGTGGCACAGGGGTGGGGGGAGGGGGATCACTTAAAATGACACAGGAGGATCAGAGGGGGCAATCAAAATGACACAGGAGGATCAGAGGGGACAATCAAAATGACACAGGAGGATCAAAAGGGGTTACTAAAATGGTAATCCCCCCTCTGATTCTCCTGTGCCATTTTGATTCCCCCCTCTGATCCCCCCTGTGTCATTTTGAGTGATCCCCCTCCCCCCACCTTGATACCCCGATTCCTTTTTTTTTACCCCTAGAAATGAGCACAAAAAGAAAAAGCTACTCTGTGGAGTACAAGAAAGGAATCGTGGAAGACTCTTGGGGCCAAAATCGTACTGCTTTCTGCAAAGAGAAGATGTTGAGTATCCGATTGGTCCGAAAATGGCGAGCAGAGTATGGTAACCTCATTGAACAAGTGGACAAGGGAAATGCTAAAAAGCGCAAGTGTGGATCAGGTCGGCAACCATTATTTTCCGAGCTGGAAGACCTGATCTGTGAATGGGTTGTTGACAGGAGAGCAAAGGCTTTGGTTGTGAATAGGGCTCAGATTCAAGAATTTGCCCTTGCAATGTCACCACAGTTTGACATAGCCCCCAAAGACTTCAAAGCATCACAAAGCTGGCTGGATAATTTCCTTCAGCGAAGTGAACTGTCTTTAAGAAGATCTACCAACATTGTTTAGGTTGGAAGATACTCAAGTTCTTAAGCGAGCACTTGCATTCAAGTCCTTTATTGATGATGCTGACTTCTCTAAATACAATCTTTCCAACATGATTGCTATGGATGAAACTGCAGTGTTTATGGGCCAATCATCTCAAACAACAATTGAACAGCGGGGTGCCTCCTTAGCGTACATTCCCTCCACTGCTTACGAAAGTGCACGTGTTTCCTGTATTTTGGCAATTCGTCTGGATGGCACTAAAATCCCACCTTTAATCATTTCTAAGGGCAAGAAGGAAAAGATTGAACGTGTTTTGGGCGTTTTTATTCTTGAAACTGAAAAAGCCTGGGCCACACAAGCAGTTATAAGGAAGTGGGTCGATTTAATGCTGCTGCTTGTTATGAGAGGGAGCCAAAGAAGTCTGCTAGTCTGGGATGCAGCCAGCACTCACCGCGCTAAAGACATGAAGACATTTCTTCACGAAAGAAAAATAGATCAGATAACGATTCCCGCAGCAATGACGGCCTATCTCCAGACTCTTGATATTACAATAAACAAGCCATTCAAAGACAATTTGCACATGGAAATTAATGACTACATTGAAAATAGAATGGAGAGAAATCAGCATGGAAACTTTCTGAAACCTAAACTGCAAGAAGTTGTGACTTGGGTGAAGAATTCATGGGAGAAAATCACTGACAGTTGCATTGCAAATGCACTGCGAGCAGGCTACCTTGACAAGAAGTACTCATTTAAAGACAGTGATATTGCTAAACATGAGAGATTTGGTCCACTGATTCTGAAAGAAACGGAGTCACCAGAAATTCACCAGTAAATTCAGGAATTGGATTGTTATGATGATGTTCCAGAAGATGATGACATGATTGTCATTGAATAAATGAGTAAATTCTTGATACTGTAGGATTCAGTTTGTCTGGTTTGTATTGACAACTACTGTACTACCGTACCGTATACAGGTAATAAATTTCCTTTATTTTCATTTAACAATAAATGTGTACCATATTCTTCTTCATGGAAAAATAAGACATCCCCTGAAAATAAGACCTAGCGTGTCTTTGGGAGCAAAAATTAATATAAGACACTGTCTTATTTTAGGGGAAACAGGGTAGGCAGTGAAAAAAGAAGTAAATCTTCCCTTTTGAGACAGCATGGATGGACCTGGAGGGTATTTTGCTCAAACACTGAGCCACACTGACCGGGCTGAGCATTTTTATGTATGTACTAAAGGCCTGGTGCACGAAATTTGTGCACGGGGGGGGGGGATGGTCCCCTCAGCCCAGCCTGAACCCTCTCCAATCCGGGACCACTTGGGGTATGTCCTACTGCCAGTTTAGGCCCGATCCGGGAATTGGGCCTAAACCGGCAATTGGACATCCCTCTAATAATCTGGGACTGCTGGCTCCTAACTGCTCACCTGCCTGCCTGCCTAATCACCCCTAACTGCCCCCCCCCCGCCAGCCTGATCACCCCTAACTGCATCTGGCTGCTGACCTAATCGCCCCTAACTGCCCCCCCCCCCCCCCGCTGGCCTGGTCACCCCCAACTGCCCTCCTCTGCTGGCCTGGTCGCCCCTAACTGCCCCCCCGCTGGCCTGGTTGCCTCCAACTGCCCCTCTATTCCAGCCTGGTCACCCCCAACTGGCCCCCCCACTGGCCTGGTCACCCCTTCCTGCCCTTTCTGCCAGCCTGGTCATCCCCAACTGCCTCCCCGCTGGCCTGGTCGCCCCCAACTGCCCTCCTACTGGCCTGGTTGCCCTTGACTGACCCTCTGCCAGCCTGGTCATCCCCAACTGCCTCCCCGCTGGCCTGGTCACCCCCAACTGCCCTCCCGCCAGCCTGGTCGCCCCCAACTGCCCTCCCTGCCAGATTGGTTGCCCCTATCTGCCCCC
Source organism: Plecotus auritus (assembly GCF_963455305.1). NCBI lineage: Eukaryota > Metazoa > Chordata > Mammalia > Chiroptera > Vespertilionidae > Plecotus > Plecotus auritus. The sequence continues at coordinate 74,501,537 of NC_137773.1, forward strand.
TGCCAGCCTGGTCGCCCCCAATTGCCCCCCCACTAGCCTGGTACCCCCACACAGCCTGCTGTTTAGTCATTTGGTCCCCTCACTAACCCCCCTGCGGGCCTTGTCGCCCCACACAGCCTGCTATTTGGTTGTCTGTCCGGTTGTTTTGGTCATGACGGCCCCTGGCTTTTTATATATTAGGATGTCATCCTTCAATTAAAATGTTTTAGAAAATATTTACTGATGCTGATGTTTTTCATAATGTTTATTGGAATCCAGGTATCTTTAAATTCTCTTTGAAAAACATTAGTTATGAGGTCCAGAACTTGGGTATCAATAAGCCCATTTCATTTTTGTCTTTTAAAATAAAATCAGTGAAAGTTTGAGTCCATTCCCTTATCTGTATCTTTCACTAAAATATATTTTTGTGTGCTAATTAGTTGTATCTAGTTGTCACATTGGCATGTTAACATATCTGGGGATTAGTAAAGGGAGTGGAAATTATATGTTTGATTCCTTTGCCTTCATATTGTGCATTCCCTAAAATTATATGAAATTCAGGTAAACTAGTAGTGTTCAAAATTCAGAGGAAGCAAAATAGAATTCCATTTCATCCAGCAAAGAAATTGTGCCCAATGTCCTAAATATATATTGCAGTGGGGCTTGGGAAGTGTGTGTGTGGGGGGTGCTGTATGTGCTTCTTTGAAAATTAGTGTGTCATTTGGGAAAATCTTAAATGAGATTTTTTTCATAGATAAGGTTTTTTCTATTTAAATGCCCCATATTATACTAATGTTTTGAACCTGTGGTTTTGTGGCACATCATGGATTTATTTTTCAGAAATGATTGCAGCTGAGGAAAAAACTTTAATAGACAAATCAATAAAACTAGGTAAAGTTAAATCAATGAAGAGATACTGGTCACTTTAAACTCTTTATCTGTCAGTTATTATTATGTGCATCAAATATCAAGTGCTAAAAGGGTTTTTTTACTTCTATCAAAATTTCAAAAATTATTCTTTTTTCAAATCTTAATATATATACTAGAGGTCCAGTGCACAAATTCATGCACCAGTGGGGTCCCTTGGCCTGGCCTGTGGGATCAGGCTGAAACCAGCTCTCTGACATCCCCCAAAGGGTCCCAGATTGCAAGAGGGTGCAGGACAGGCGGAGGGACCCCACTGTTGCACAGTTGGGGCTGGGGAGGGACATGGGAGGGCTCCAGGGCTTGTCTGGCCCATCTAACTCAGTCCTGATCGGCCGGACCCCATCAGTAAGCTAACCTACTGGTTGGAACATCTACCCCTGGTGGTCAGTGCACATTATAGGGAACAGTTTTGCAGCCTTAGCATATCATTAGCATATTACGCTTTGATTGGTTGAACGTCCAACCAGACACTTAGCATATTAGGCTTTAATATAGGATATATAGGCTTTTATATAGGATGATGTGCAGCCATGGTGATTGAATTATAGCTTATTTTATGAGTACTTTTCCAGAAATATATATATTTGTCTTCATTTGAAACAATTAGAAAGTGAATATAACCAAGGAATGTATGTCAATGTTGTTTAAGATTCCACTTTTTAAAAAAATTACATTTTTGGGGTGACATTGGTTAATATAATTATATAGGTTTCAAGTGTATAGTTCTATGATGCGTCATCTGTATATTGCATTAAGATTCCACTTTTGAAGATTATAGTCACCTTTGTGCAAGGAAACTGTTGACACAATTATATTTATCTCTGAAGATTTTTCATAGATTTAAAACTGCAGTCAGTGATGGTAGAACCTGACAGTCCTTGAAATCCTGCTTTTTCTCCCTCACAATCAGCCTGTAACCACAGATCAGAAATATCCACTTTATCCCTGATTGCAGTAGCCAGGACTGTATGTGTTCTTAATGTTCTGATTTCCCAGCAGGGCTACATTACTTCAGGGTATCTTTTGTTTTTCTTTGTTTTGTTTTTCCCCCTTAGGCATATTATTCTTGGTTGACCCACTTCAGCTGACAGTAAAAAAAGCTGCCTTTCCAGTTCTCATAATTCATTATGTTTAGGCAATGGTGACCATCAAATTTCAGAATCTTTTGTTGGGCCATCCCAGGCCCAGCCCCCAGCCCATCCTTGGGGCAAAGAGCACAATTAACTTGGATCAGGGTAGAAGCAATATGGTTATTAAGCTTTTGTCTCACTAAAACAATGCTTTTCTACTTCCCCCAAAAAGAGGAAATGGAAACAATGAGGATCATTGAACAGTGCTGGCCACGCAGTATATAATGCCAAACTAAGGAATTAGCTGTAATTTGAAGCAAAACCCATCTAGATATAGCAGAAAATACAACAGCAAAACCATGATGCTGGGAAGCTTCGGGTCAGAGATGAATGGGCAGAGCTGAGGACAAATGATTCCTTGGTCAAAGTCACATGGGTGCCTCTGTGTGTGTGTGTGTGAGAGAGAGAGAGAGAGAGAGAGAGAGAGAGAGAGAGAGAGAGAGAGAGAGAGAGAGAAAGAGAGAGAGAGAGGAGAGAGAGAGAGAGGAGAGAGAGAGAGAGAGAGAGAGAGAGAGAGAGAGAGAGAGAGAGAGAGAGAGAGAGACCAAACACTGTAGAAGATATAAATTGGGAAACTGAGAGAACCAAGAATATGATTTAAGAAAGAAGTAATCTGTCAGCTTGGCCAACTTGAGGCTTTAGAGAAGGAATGGAAACATGATTTGAAAAAGAAGAGAATACGAATGCAGGAAAGAGGATGCCCTGTGCTTCCCAGACATAATTTTCTTTTTTTGAATAATTAAATTTATTGGGGTACTGTTGGTTCAAAAAACGATACAGGTTTCAAGTGTACAACTCAACAAAACATCACCTGCACATTGCATTGTGCACCTATCACCCCAAGCAAAGTCTCTTTCCTCCCCATTTTCCTCCCCTTTACCCACCTCCACCTACCCTTCACCCCCTTTCCCTCCATGTCTCACCACACTGTTGTCTTGAAAGGGTGGGGAGAGACTGACTCCATGTTCCCTTTGTTCCATGTCCTCCACCTCATGGAGTCAGGTTCCCGCCCTAGAACCTCTCCAAGAGCCCAACCCACACTTTTGAATTAGCCAATAGAAATGCAAGAGGAAAGTAAGCCGCGCCCTGCCCCCATGTGCAACCTGACCCCGACCAATCAGCGGAGACCACACTACCTCACCCCTCCTACCTCTCCCAGGCCTACTATAAATCAGTGGGGCCTGGGGCTCTCTCTCTGCCTCCTGCCGCTGCGTCGGCAAGTGTGGTGGACGGGGAGCTCAAGCTAGCTCGAATAAAGGCTCTTTGCTTTTGCATCGGACTCAGCCCCCTGGTGGTCTTTGGGGATCGCGAAATCTGGGCATAACAGTCTGTGTCTATGTGTTATATATATAGGGTATCCCCCCAAAATTTATGCACTTTGAATAATTATGAAGGCAGTGTTTATTAAAATACAATTCATTTTTAAAATTGAGCTACCAGCTGTTGAAGTGTATACATTTCAACCTGTGTGTGTGTGTGTGTGTGTGTGTGTGTATAGTTTTTTTGCTTAATCACATCACCTTTCATCCAGCCCCCCAAACCTCCTCTGCTCTGTCAGCTGTCAGTCTGTTCCATGTATCCTTGCCTCTGTTTCTATTTTGTTTGTCAGTTTATTTTGCTTATTAGATTCCACATGTAAGTGAGGTTATATGGTATTTGTTTTTTTTTCTGACTGGTTTGTTTCACTTCGCATCATAATTTCCAAGTCCATCAATGATGTAGCAAAGGGTAATATTTTCTTCTCTTTTAAGACTGAGTAGTATTTCACTGTGTAAATGTACCACAGCTTTTTCATCCACTCATCTACTGATGGGCACTGCCTGTTTCCAGATCTTGGCTACTGTAAATAACCTTGCAGTGGACAGAAGGGTGCATATATTCTTTTGAATTAGTGTTATGAATTTATTCGGATATATCCCCAGAATCACTAGATTCAACTAAGGGAAAATAACGTACATTACTTTTCTGAGATATTAATATTTCTCAACTATTCTTTTATTCCCCACTTTTAATCTCTGAGTTGAACTTTTTCTTCTATCCACTGAAAAGTGAGGTTAAATAATTTTTGGGACTATTTATATTTCAACTAGAGGCCCAATGCACGAAATTCGCACAAGGGCCTTGGCCCTGCTACCACGGCGGCCGCCCCTGCCTTGGCCCCTGCCCGCTGAAGCTTTGTCCAGAAGGAAGGATGTCTGGTCTAATTAGCATGTTAGGCTCTTATTATTATAGATTTTTATAGATACTTGATTTCTATGGGTATGAAAGCTGTCTATAGCATCTTTTCAAAAATTGAATAATCATTGTCTCACCTTCTATGAGCCGGGCACCATGGTAGACTCAAGGAGGAGTATGCAGGGAATTGTGAATTTTGAAAATGTCTAACTTAGTTGCAGATGGAATAGGTCAGTGTAACATTTGCTTGTGTGTGCTCTGCCTCTGGCGCAGCTTCTTTCCTGTTGTTCAGGTGAACCTTTGTTATGTGATTATGTGAGTATGTATTAGGTATATTAATTCTTGTAGAGACAATATATCCTGCCTACTTATTATCCATTAGAATGAGTGATAACATTGTTCTTTTAATTCAGCATAATGTAGTGTGAACAAGAATCATTTTTAAGCACAGTTATTGAGATTATCTTACAGTCCTCATTTATGCATTCTGCCTAGTTTACCCCCTAGTTTACCCCCTCTGTATGTCTTGTGAGTCACTAGTAAGGTAAAAAGAAATTATTATTTTTAAAAATTGTTGTTTTGTATGATAGCCTATCATATCCAGATGGAAAATGTATGAAATTGTATTCAGAACAAAAATAACTTACTGCATACTTACTGAGGTTGAAAAATATTACTTCAGTAGTTTGCAGAAACCACAGGAATACCTGCAGCATGAAATATTGAAATAATTATAGTCATTTTAAAAGTGATGAATTTCTTATTGATTACAGTAATGGATTGAGGTGAAGGCATTTTCTTTGTATTCTAAGAAGTTTCAACATATAATGAAGTATAATACTAAGAAATGGTCATGTAGAAAAACAATTTCTCACTGTAGAAAGTCAGGCTGTATTATTAAAATCATATAAGATATCGAAAGAGGTTCTCTTCCAGTAATATGATTCTTAATCAATTTCTGGTAAGAGGATGGAAAAATATTACTTGTTCTAATTCTTTTTATCACTTGTCTCTAGATGGTTTTAAGCACTTGGAAATCGTTTTCTCTTTTTTAAAATGTCATCTGAGTGTATTGGCTTGTCCTTCTGGTTCACAGAACACATCCGTGGGCTGCTTAGGCAATTCCCTGCCAAAGAAGTCCCTGTAGTATTCTTTATTCACCAGGGAGTTGAGCCTTTCTTTATTTCAGGTATTCTATTAAATTATTCTATGTTGTGTTATATTTTCATAAAACCCTTGGATTGAGCACATGAACCCTTCGAATTCTAAGTGCTTTCTAATTGTGACTTGAAGGAAAGCTTATGAGTAGAACTGGAGTGTAAATTACAGATACATTTTTATGCTTTTAGCCCTCTCCTTCCTGCATACTTATTCCACTGAACCACCACCTTTGAGGAAGCCCCTTTGTTAACATAGGGGAGCATGTCTACAGTTGCTGCTGGGATAGAGTTCTTATGATATCATGAGAAAAGGAATTTTTGAGACTTGCACAGGAGAATGTGGTGTGGTAGAAAGCTTTATTTCCATGTAATTACACCCCTGTTTTTCCAAAATTCCATTTCCCTTAGTCCAGTCATAGAAGAAGTATATGTGGGGTTTCAGTAGAGCTAAAATCAGAGCCAGTGTTAGAGTTACCTTTCCATGTTGGACCCAGGTCCAGTTCAGTATCAGACTAGCTGCAGTCCGTTAGTCCATTGTGTGTAGGGTAAGATGGCTGTGGGTCATAAAGTGAATGCAACGGAACCAAGAGAACGCTTCTGGAGCAAGAAGAGTCCAAAGAGCACAGAGAGTGAATTTCCTTGTTCGTGGAATTATGTATTCCAATCTTCTCATGCTTGCAGTGGCCACACCCATTCTGGCCACCCGTCTCTGTCCCCAAGTGTGATTGACAGGCAAGTATCTTGCCTATTTCATCCCAACTTTACTGGGCGTGCATCTATCTTTCCTTCGTTGGATCCCTTCCCCCAGTGTTTTTCAGGGAACATGCCTATGATGTCTGGGCTTCTCTTTGCTCCTTTCCTGTTAGTAATAACTAGCTAATTATAATGGTATCACCTTTACCTTCCAGTTGCCCAGGCCTTCGTGATTTCTCTCTTCATCCCTATTAAAAACATGTTCTTAGAGAAGTATTCAGAATTTAAACAACATTAAGTAGTACCCATTAACTAACAATACTATTGATATATGAAATAAATAACAATTCTCTTCAAGACTTTATGAATGATGGATTAAACTAATTAACATGTTAGGTACATTTAGGCAAGTAGTAGAGTTTAAAATATCAATTATTAAAGGATACTTATATTTTAACAACGACATCACCTGGTGATCAAAGATTAGTTTTACAAATTAGCATTTCAAGTTCTAGTGAGAAGTGGGTTGTTACTTATAAGAAAAATAGCAAAGCATAATATAAGTGAAATCCCCAAAACTGTGACTTTCCATTAGGGAAAGATACAGAAACTTAGTGATGTGCATGATTTATTTCCATATATCTGAACGGAAAGATTTTTTTTTTTTAAAGTTTATATAAAATTTGGTACAGTGTGTTATGGCACCTAGCCCCTTCATGAGCACATTAAGATAGTGTTAGTAAGCCGAAACCGGTTTGGCTCAGTGGATAGAGCGTCGGCCTGCGGACTGAAGGGTCCCAGGTTCGATTCCAGTTAAGGGCATGTACCTTGGTTGTGGGCACATCCCCAGTGGGGTGTGTGCAGGAGGCAGCTGATCGATGTTTCTCTCTCATCGATGTTTCTAGCTCTCTATCCCTCTCCCTTCCTCTCTGTAAGCTATCAATAAAATATATTAAAATAAAAAAAATAAAAAAAAAGATAGTGTTAGTAAAAGCTGAGCTGCATCTTTTTTTTTTTTTTTTTTGAGGCTAGAATATATCTCTGTGAGAAATTACAAAAAGAAACCAGAAAATATAATAGAATATCATGACTTTTCTTGAATTTTGGAATGTTCAAACACATTCATTCATTCATAAATTCACTCATATAAAGAACAAAAACAGAAAGATAACTTTTTGCACAACACTGAATTAGATACTCCAAAAACACCCTATTTCTCAAGGAGAGTTGCTTTTATTTTTTTTTCATTGGTTTTATTTTCTAACAAGAGGGGCAGGCATAAAAAGATTAAAGAGTTAATGTAATGGAAAGTAGTATTATAAAGGCAAAATACAGAGTGCTATAATAATAGTATGTATCAGTTTACCTATGTAGAATTCCTCAGGTTAAAATTGTACTGAAGTTGATGTCAGATTTTTCGAGGTCAAGGCAGCTAAAGCTTAGAGCATAGAGCTTGCATACAGGCTTACTGTCCATGGCTGGGCAGTAGTTTGTAGATAGAAAGAAATGTAATAAAATATAACGATTGCAAACATCCAAATTGAGTTGGTTCTTAAGGCTTATCATTGGCTTGTTTACTAGAAGAATAGTTCTTAATCAAAGACTCTTTAAGTCTATCTTACATTTATTTATTTATTTATTTATTTATTTACTAGAGGCCGGTGTACAAAATTTGTGCACTGGGCATCAGGGGGCTGTCCCTCAGCCCAGCCAGCACCCTCTCCAATCTGGGACATCCCTCTCACAATCCAGGACTGCTGACTCACAACTGCTCACCTGCCTGCTAGCCTGATCACCCTCTACCACTCCCCAGCCAGCCTGATCAACACCTAACTGCTCTCCTGCCAGCCCTTTTGCCCCCAGCTGCCCTCCCCTGCAGGCCTGGTCACCCCCAACTGCCCACCTCTGCCAGCCCAGTCACCCCCAACTGCCCTCCCTTGCAGGCCATCTTGTGGTGGCCATATTTGAACACATGGGGGCAGCCATCTTTGACCACATGGGGGCAGCCATCTTGGTGTGATGGTATGAAGGTCAATTTGCATATTACCTCTTTATTATATAGGATTTATTCTATGTGATCATTTATTCTCAAATTTCTTTAATGTGAGTCTTCTGGAATTATTATTTCCTACACATTTTTCATTATGTTTAGATGTGGATTTAAAATAATGTCAGTTGGGGAGAAACCAAGATGGCGGCATAGGTAAGCACCTAAACTGCTGCCTCGCACAACAGTTTCAAAACTACAACTAAAAGACAGAACGGACATCATCCAGAACCACAGGAAGGCTGGCTGAGTGAAAATTCTACAACTAGAAGGAAAGAGGAAAGCTCACAGAGAATTGGAGGTACGGCAAAGGGTCTGAGAGCCTGGCTGACTTTCTCTGGTGGGAGGGGGAAGGAAGCCCCCGATGGCACTGAACCCCAGTTCTGACTGCACTGAAACCCAGTTCCGGGCGAAACCCCGTGGACCCAGGCTCATACAGGGGGAGTCTGGACTGTCAGGTAGAGAGAAAGGCACACGGAGACTCAGAGACTCGGAGACCCGGGGGAGCCGCGGCGGGTTTGGAGGCGTGTGCATGCTCATGAGAGTGCTCACAGAGAAAGCTGAATGCGGAGGTTGCCGCAGGCATTCCCTAGCGGAAGGGAGTGGGAAGCTCCTGACTGCACTGAACCCTAGTTGCGACTGCACTGAACCGCAGTTCTGGGCGAGCCCCTGGGGACCCACGCTCTTACAGGGGGAATCTGGACTGTCGGGCTGAAACTCAGGGGAGTCGCAGAAGGCAGAGGTCTGGAGGCGCATGCAAGGGCAGGGCTGACGGGAAGCCAAGACTGTCTGCTCCGCCCTGAGACTCTGCCCCATCCAAGCTGAGCACAAGGGCTTTTGCAATTTTGCAAGTCTAATCCTATAAGGCTGTCTCCAGCACCGAAAATCTCCCAGCATAGACACAGCTGATCTTCACAGCCAAGTGGCCTGGAGGTCTATTCCTCCCAGTGATACCAACAACAGTGAAGACTTAACTACAACAAGGCTGTACACACAGTCCACAAAGGGGTGCACCAAGAGTGTCCACCTCATGTTAACTGGGGAGGCCGACCCACTGGGCCATATAGGAAACCTAGCACACAAAGCTACCCTACCAACTCAGGGAAGCAACAAAAATGTGGAGGCAAAGAAACAGATCACAAACGAAAGAAATGGAGGAAAACAAATGACTGGATATAGAATTCAAAACCACGGTTATAAGGCTTTTCAAGAATATCCTAGAAAAGGCCGATAAATTTAGCAAGACCCTTGAGGATATGAAAAAGGACCAACTAGAAATTAAACATACATTGACTGAAATAAAAAATATTATACAGAGACCCAACAGCAGACTAGAGGGACGCAAGAATCAAGTCAAAGATTTGAAATACAAAGAAGCAAAAAACACTCAACCGGAAAAGCAAAAAGAAAAAAGAATCCAAAAAGTTGAAGATAGTGTAAGAAGCCTCTGGGACAACTTCAAGCGTACCAACATGAGAATTATGGGGGTGCCAGAAGAAGACAGAGAGCAAGATACTGAAAACCTATTTGAAGAAATAATGACTGAAAACTTCTCCTACCTGGTGAAAGAAATAGACTTACAAGTCCAGGAAGTGTACAAAACCCCAAACAAGAGGAATCCAAAGAGGACCACACCAAGACACATCATAATTAAAATGCCAAGGGCAAAAGACAAAGAGAGAATATTAAAAACAGCAAGAGAAAAACAGTTAGTTACCTACAAGGGAGCACCCATACGACTGTCAGCTGATTTCTCAACAGAAACTATGCAGGCCACATGGGAGTGGCAGGAAATTTTCAATGTGATGAATAGCAAGAACCTACAACCAAGATTACTCTATCCAGCAAAGTTATCATTCAGAATGGAAGGTCAGATAAAGAGCTTCACAGATAAGAAAAAGCTAAAGGAGTTCATCACCACCAAACCAGTATTATATGAAATGCTGAAAGGTATTCTTTAAGAAGAGGAAGAAGAAGAAAAAGGTAAAGATAAAAATTATGAACAACAAATACATATCTATCAACAAGTGAACCTAAAAATCAAGTGAATTAAAAATCTGAGGAACAGAATAAACTGGTGAATATAATAGAATCAGGGGCATAGAAAGGGAGTGGACTGATAATTCTCAGGGGGAAAGGGTATGGGTGGTGCAGGAAGAGACTGGACAAAAATCGTACACCTATGGATGAGGACAGTGGGGGGGAGGTAAGGGCAGAGGGTGGGGTGGGAACTGGGTGGAGGGAAGCTATGGGGGGGGGAAAGGAGAAACATTTGTAATAATCTGAACAATAAAGATTTATTAAATTAAAAAAATAAAATAAAATGTTAGTTAATTAAAATAAGAACTGTTGGTCCTGCATTGTTCTGAGTACTGTTGCCTTCCACCAATTCAGTCTGTGATAGCCACTGGGAGAGAGCTTGTGCAACCCAAAAAAGGGAAGACATGACTTGCTGTAGGTTTCAAAGTAGAGTTGCTTTATTTTTTAAATTAAATTTATTAAGGTAACATTGGTTAATAAAATTATATATGTTTCAAGTGTATAATTTTCTGATAACTCATCTGTATATTGCCTTGTGTGACCACCATCCAAAGTCAAGTCATCTTCCGTCACCATATATTTGACTTCCTTTATTCTTTATTACTATTCTGCTCCCCTCCCCTCTGTTAACCACCACACACCTGTCTGTGTATATGAGTTTCTGTTTGTTCATATGGTGCTTTCAGTTTTATATACCACATATGAGCGAAATCATATGGTTTCTAACTTCTGTCTCACTGAATTTGCTTTTAATTGATATTTTAACCATAATAGAGAGAATCTGATCTAAAATTTATGTTATTTTTATTTGTAAGAGCTGGACAATTGAGAAAATATGTATTAGATATATGTAATTATATTATGATAAAATAAATATACATTATATATCATCTGTTCCTTTTCATTATTTTCAGTGTCTATATGTAATTACATTTACACTAATGCACAACTTTCTACATTTTATTATATATACTAGAGGCCTGTTGCACGAAGAGATTCATGCAATAGGCCTTCCTTCCCTTGGCTTCCAGCACCAGTTTTCCTCTGGCACCCGGGACCCAGGCCTTCGCTCTGGCCAGAGTCTGCCTTCTTCATCTTTGCTGCAGACTCTAGCCGGAGTCTGCCATCTTTGTCTTCGCTGCAGGAGTCTGCCATCTTCGCTGCAGACTCTGGCCGGAGTCTGCCGTCTTCATCTTCACTGTAGACTCCGGAGTCTGCAGTCTTGTCTTCGTTGTGGCACTCCATTCCTGCAGATCCCTTCGCCCCCCGCCCTCCCTCTCATAGCAGGCGTGCTGCCCCGCCCGGCCACTCTGTGCCTGGAGCAACTGGGCAGCCGCCATCATTGGCCTTCTAATTTGCATACTCACTCTGATTGGCTGTGGGCATAGCGGAGGTACGGTCATTTTACATGTTTGTCTATTATTAGATAATATTCATATTATATATGTACTAGAGGCCCAGTGCATGAAATTGTGCACAGGTATAGTCTCTAGACTAGCCTGTGATCAGGGCCATCTTCCCCGAGCCGGCTCTTTCCCCCACTGCCACCCACCTCGGTTCCCCATTCCCCATCCAGCAATGGGAGCCTAAAGGCTGGGGGAGGGATGGAGAGGTCGGCCATTCCCACCTGCTCGCCGGCCCCACCACCGCCACAAGTCACCCTCTGTGTGTGGGGCGGGGGCCTTGGCTTGGCACCGCCTGCATCCCCCGCCACCCACCCTGGATCCTTGTTCACCATCGGTGATCGGAGCCTGCTGGCTGGGAAACAGACCAAGAGGTGGTCAGTGCACCTCATAGTGACTGGTTGAGCGGCCGTTCTGGTCGTTCTGCCATTATGGTTGCTGGGCTTTTATTTTATAGGACATTTTTGTGTGCATGTACATGTAGATATAACGTATCATTTTTGCACTTGACCTTAGCTAATAGGCTGAGAAGTGATGCAGCATATTATTTCTGGCAACTGATGAAATGGCTGAGACTATTTGTATGACTTAGCTTGGTCCTATTTCAGTAGGTGTCTATTTCTATCATTTTGGAATCTTTTTTCTGTCTTTCCTTGCTATGTGGGGAAAGTGGTGCTTTTATCTGTCCTTTTGATGAAGTTACGTCTTAGTATCATTTTTCTACTTTTACCCAGTAAAAGTCTGGCTCTGAAAAACACTGTAACATGTAGTCTTTATTCAGCACAATATATGCCCATGGGTTTTTTGTCACCCACCCTTTCTTCATCCATTCTCACTTTCCCACACGCTCAGGCCTGTCTTTCACCCCACCCCGTACCTCTTCCCACCTAACAATCCGCTGCTTATTGTTTCTGCCCCACTGAAGGAAAAGAGATTCAGAGCCCAGGAACTTATTCTGCCTCTGATATCCAAGCACAAACAGCAGCTGAGCAAGGTCATGAAAGGCTAACTTTAAGGTTCATTTGCCTAGCATATGCTCTTCAATTCTCGCTCCTGAGGGATGCATTTTTGCAATTTTTAAATCTGGTATCAAGCACTTTTACTGGAAAGAAAGTTAATTATGGGGTTTGTAAAAATATTTTGCCAAAGTGAGAAATAGCATTTCTCCTAACATTTCCACTTCTAAACTGCTGTGAGCTTTCATATTATCACAACAGCTTTACCGAAAGAAGCTGCACCGGTTTTCATCATGAAGTTAATCTTATTTTAGCCTCAGATACTTTCAATTAGCTGTGCTGTCTTCGTTTCATGAGAAATTGCTTTTGATTAGCAGATTTCTTTGTTTACATGGTTGCTCACACCACATTGCCACAGAACAGCCAATTTGCCAACCAACTGCTTCTTTCTAACATTAAAGAAGGTGAGAGTGTTACAAGAGAATGGACTATGTTTAAATAATTACAAAATAAAATATGCTAAAAGTCTTATTAAATAGAGGTTATTCTCTTGTACAACTCTTACCTTACACTTTTACTTAAGCTTACATTCAGTCACTACTTCTTCAACTCATGATAAATAGTTTAATACAATCTCTGGATGTGGTTAACTCAGCACAAGAAAATGTCTGTAACACTGAATATGCCTCTAGAAAATGTAAGTTGCTTTGAATGGAATTTTTATATATATTTGATAGGTATGAGGACTGATGTTTTGAAAATCAATCTGATTTAAAGGCCTTCCTTTTTTTAAATATATTTTATTAATTTTTTTACAGAGAGGAAGAGAGAGGTATAGAGAGTTAGAAACATCGATGAGAGAGAAACATAGATCAGCTGCCTCCTGCACACCTCGCACCGGGGATGTGCCCACAACCAAGGTACATGCCCTTGACCGGAATCGAACCCGGGACCCTTCAGTCCGCAGGCCGACGCTCTATCCACTGAGCCAAACCAGTCAGGGCTAAAGGCCTTCCTTGATGAGCATTGGCACTTGTGTTACAATAAGGAAAGGTCCTCTCTTTCAGTGTCACCCTGTCTTCAACAAAGAAAAAGAAAACTTGATTATTTTGATATTTGTCCAGTGAAGTGCTTTATTCGTCTTTTAAATCTTTGAGAACCATACTTTAAATTGAAACTTCCGATTGAAAAGCACTGCTACACTTTGCTAAGAAATAGAAATTATTCAATCTTAAATTGAGTTGAAAAGTTGCCTTTATGGATATCATGCCTATTTTACGATGCTGTCTGACAAATAGAGCCTAGGTAAATTGCAGCAGTGATTTCATCCTTGCAAGGCATAGGCAAAATTGGAAGAAAATGAAGTTTTTCTTTTTCATCTTCTATCTCATTTCTATACTTCTTGCCTTGTTCCTGAGACCTTAATTCTTATATGCCCATTCTGTGTCTACTTCATTAGTAACATTGCCTTCCTGAGGTTAAATGTGGGATTTTAAATGATCAGAAGAATGAAAAGTCAAGGATACATCTCCTAGGGCCGTGGTCGGCAAACTGCGGCTCGTGAGTCACATGTGGCTTTTTGGCCCCTTGAGTGTGGCTCTTCCACAAAATACCACGGCCTGGACAAGTCTATTTTGAAGAAGTGGCGTTAAAAGAAGTTTAAGTTTAAAAAATTTGGCTCTCAAAAGAAATTTCAATCGTTGTACTGTTGATATTTGGCTCTGTTGACTTAAGAGTTTGCTGACCACTATTAGGGCAAGGGAAACAAAGGAAAAAATAAACAAATGAGACTACACCAAAATATAAAGCTGCTGTGCAGCAAAATAAACCATCAACAAATGAAAAGCGATCCCACTGTAAGGGAGAACATATTTGCAATGATACATCTGAAAAGGGGTTATTTCCAAAGTGTATAAAGAACTTATACAACTTAACAAAAAGAAGTCAATCCAATTTTTAAAAAAATGGGTAAAGGACTTAAAATATACTTTTCTCCAAAGAGGACATACAGATGGCCAAGAGACATATGAATAAATGCTCAAAGTCACTGATCATCAGAGAGACGCAAATTGAAACAAGTATCACCTCACACCTGCCAGAATGGCTACCATCAACAAATCATCAAATGACAAGTGCTGGCAAGGATGTAGAGAAAAGGCAACCCTAGGTATACTACTGGTAGGAATGCAAACTGGTGCAGCCACTATGGAAAACAGTATGGAGTCCTCAAAAATTAAAAATGGAACTGCCATTTGATGCACTGATCCCACATCTAGGAATATATCCTGAGGATTCTGAAACGCCAATCAGAAAGAATATATGCACCTCTATGTTCATAGCAGTACAATTTATAATAGCTAAGATCTGGAAACAGCGCAAGTGCCCATCATTAGATGAGTACATAAAAAAGCTGTGGCACATTTACACCAGGGAATGCTATGCAGCTGTAAAAAAAGAAGTATATTTTAAACTTTGAGAGAGTATGGAGGGACTTGGAGAGTATTATGCTAAGTTAAATAAGCAACTTATATGTGGAATCTAATGAACAAAATAATCAAATGAATAAAATAGAACCAGAGACATGGAACTATGGAACATACTAACTAATCTCAGAGGAAAAGGTGATGGGGGAGGAGGGTGCTGGAAAGAGCTAAACCAAAGAGTTTATATGCATATATGCTAACCCATGGATACAGACAATAGTGTGGTGAGAGTCGGGAGGTGGGGAGGTGTGGAGAGGGCCAGTGGGGGGTGGAGGGAGACATCTGTAATACTTTCAAAAATAAAGATAAATTTTTAAAAAGTTAATTGTATAATTTTAAGCACTGACAACCAAAGTAGGTAAAGCACATTTTATTTGGGGTAGCGTTCTTATATCTTCAAAATATGACTATGAGGGGCTACTTATGGTGTTTAATTGGAAGACCAAACCTAATCTTGACTCTATTTAACCTTTATTACACCTCAAACCCATGGATTGAGGAAAGAAAGAAAAAATGCTTACACACTCAGACACACATTACTTATGTCAAAATTGGCTTTAGGTTTGTAACTAGTGCATTTAAACAAGAAAATAAAACCTTTTTAGGCAATAAATATTTCTAAACTATGTTTTATTATTTGGATGAACTTTATCCTAATTGGACATTTTGTTTATATAAAAGTATTGTTACACAGTGCCATTAACTATATTATAGCTTAAATTTGATCTACTCCTTTCAAATTTTTGTTTCAGAAAAAATTTCCAAAGTTGGAAATATAAATGTAATAATAATAATCTTTGTAAATAAATGCTTAAATATCTTTTTATCTCTTTGTAAAAAAAATTTGAGGTTCTTTGAAGACAATTACATATTCTTGTTTTAAGGTCATGAATTTTCCCATTGGAACAATTCATTTTTATTTTAAGTTTTGGTCACTTGGCACATGGTTACTTTAAAGAACAGTTTACCAAACAAAGCAGCTGATGAATTTTGATAAAAGATATAACACCTGCCGCATTTTGTTAGGTCCCAAGAATGAGTAAGACTTTCTTCTTTATATATTCCAGAATGCTTACTGAACTGCTGGTTAAATAACATTTTTTTCTTTTTTTCAGCAAGAGTAGCAAAATTAAATCACATTGAAAATAATTGATTGATTTGATTTGATTTTGTCTTACGTGGATCCATTCGTACATTTTACATCAATTATAAAGAAGTTATTTCTGAAACATAATATTTTCCTATACAGTCTGCACCAGAATGTAAAATAACGAATTAAATCTTATTTAAACCTATATTTTTGCTCCTATCTAAACTAATATACAATTTGAACAGTGTTGAACAAACAGACATTATTCAAACTAAAAATGATTCAAAATTAGAAGATAGTCACTTTATTTTAAATAATTGAGCAATTCTCTTGGGTTGTAATTGTGTATGCGAGTATGTTGTAGTGAGAGAGAGTGGGAAATAGAAAGAGAGAAAAAGATTGATTGAGTGCAAGGTAGAAAAAATGCAGAGATAGGCACAGAAAGAAAGTTATAATTTTATTCATTAAGTGAAAATATTTCTATTTAAAAAATAAAGGCATTGGATAGTGTCTTGTGATAAAATAAGTACTTTATCTGAAGACGGGAAAACAGGGCTCTGTTCTTTACTGAAAATATGACTAGAAAAAATGAAGTCTCTTCTGTATTTTAGTTTTTTTGAAAAGATGAATATATATCCATCTACATAGATGAATATATATTACTGCTTTTTGTCAATTTTAGAGGAATACAAATTAAGAGAATATCCAAAACAAAAGTTACAAATATGTTTTTAGTGTAACTATTAAGAGTAATTAAAAATTTAGTGTTGCCTAATAAAAAGAAAAAAAAAATGAATTTATTGACTCAAATGTTTATACAGTCCAAGGTTAAGTCTGATTTCAGCTTTATTCATGGTTCAAATTATTTCTGCACTTTCCATCTGCATCATGAAATCACATATGATGACCATTGCTATATTAAAGCTCAAATCACATTTCTTATTCCTGAAGAAGAAAGTTTTGATTTCTTAATAAATCAAACTGATTCCCAAAATGATAAACAAAGACCAAGTCATATTTCCATTCTGGGATCAATGAGTGTAACAAGAGAGCTCTATGTCATCTACCACCTTGGTCTAAGTCAAGTGATAGACCAAAACATCTGGGCTGAGAGTGGGAGAAGATAAGTTTCTCTGAAGCAAAATTCAAGAAAATGTAGTAAATACTGATGAAAAGAAAACACAACAAAATTAAATCCAGCACAACCAGGAAAGATAGATTACAGTTATGTTTTATAGTATTGTATACTATATTCACTGACCAAAAGCGTTGCACATTTATTTCATAAGAACTGTAGCTTCTTCTTAGATAAATGTGCAGGCAAACATGAAGTAAAATATCACAGTTTCAGAGTGCAAATCATTGTCTGGAGCCTGTGCCGGGAATGCCTTGGCCTTGAGCAAGATGTTGGCACTAAGCAATGGGAGGACTTTGCACTCATGGAGACTATGGAAAATGCAGTGAACGTGGAACTACTTTGCCAGAGGTAAATATACCTTTAGAAATTACTGAAATTAAACTAAATAATCTAAGTTAAGGAACTACCATAGGAGAAAGATAGAAATCTTAGAGGCCAAACCCATTATAAGGACTTAGTATGAAAAGGTGAATGTTTTACATCTTAGGAGGATGTACAACGGTCCCAAAAGATTTAGCAGAAGAATTTAGTGAATGGATCTGAATTTTTTTTTTTATCTTTAATAAGGTCTTAACCCAAATTTAGCCCATAGCTGAAATAAATCTCCCAGAAGAGAGCTTATATTTACTAAATAAATGAATTTCACTTTTGTGTAGAAAACTATTATTGTTTTCAAGATTACTCCTAAAGGAGTAGGAAATAAACATAACTAGTAAACAAGAAGGCTAGACATAAAAATTAAGTGATAGGAAAAAAGTTATCATGCTTATACACTTAGTTGGTAGACCAAGATTCATATACAATACACTAGAGGCCCGATGCACAAAGATTCATGCAAGAATGGGCCGTCCTTCCCCTGGCTGCCGGCACCGCCTTCGCTCTGGCCAGAGCCGCCTTTCCGCCTTCCCATGCTAACCAGAGGCCTGGAGCGGCTGGGGTGGTGTGGAACGCCGTCCCTGGCCGCTTGGCACCTGCATATGCAAATTAACCCGCCGTCTTTGTTGGGTTAATTTGCATATTCACTCCTGATTGGTGAGCGTCACAAAGGTACGGTCAATTAGCATGTTACTCTTTTATTAGTGTAGATGTTATTTAGTTTTCTATGAGGTTGAATAAAATTCTTAACTATTTGGAAAGTTTAAAAAATATTTCTTGTTGGTATTTAGCATTTTATAGAAATAGTTTCAGTGATGTTCTTTTCGGAGGTAAGAAATAGATTAAACGTCTTTTTGAAATTTGTTTTCATATTAATGACTCAATGGTATTTGCATTTATGTTCAGGATAAAAGTCTGTATACTTCAAAACAAGTGGCCTTTATAATTTTTTAAAAGTTCTGTGACAGTTTTATTATTTATATTGGCAAAAGTTGAATCTTCTTGGGCACTGCATAATAAGAATTTTGTATTACAGAAGAATTGAATTTTTCTTTTTATCTTTGGTTGCTACTGTTTTGGATAGCAGGGGATAGATGTCCACAGTCCATCAAAAGTAGCAGGTTAAATATGTTAGCTCTAAACATCATGCATTTTTGGTGCCTCCCTCTTTGTTTAAATAGCAGCTAGCTCTCTATAAAACCATGTTGCCTTTTACCTGTCTTCATGCTAATATAGAGGATGTTAGGCATTATATCACACTTGAGACCCTAATAAGATAGGATCACAGCCCAATGCTATAATTGTAAATAAGATTAATTTAATGTTCAATGCAGTTTTATGTGCTCTGTGTTATTAATAAAAACATAACTCTGATAGATTAGAAGCATATATTTATTAGATTAAGTATTACTCTAAGTCCACCAGCCAAAGCCCACTGAAGACACAGCCATAGTCAAATAAATTGTGTTTATGTAGCTTGTTGCAGTAAGAAAATAAATGCATTCCAGAGGTAATCTGGAAAATGTGTTGATGAAAAGAGTCAGGAGAAGCTTTTATAAAGTTTGAGCTTGTGATTCTAAGAAAGGTAGAAGAAAGTGAGGATCAGCTCAAGACTGGGTGCTGTCAAGTAACCAGGACATTTAACAGTTGTACATCTCAGTAATATTTGCTTAGGCAGTGAGAGGAATGAATTTGGGCTGAGATATCATTGATTAAAAAAAATGCAGCCATAACTCAAAATAAAAAGGCTAATTATTCATTTGATAGCCAGGGTGTGGCCATTGGAGAAGCATTGTTTATATGGCTTTGTCAATATCCCATTACAAACATTGTTTTATGTTCTGTTAGAAGCATGACAATCTGGTTACCTTAAGGGATGACTTTTACTTTTTTGAGTATTTATATTCCTCTCTGAATGATTCAGGACAGTTAATCACTTATTCATTCTAATTTTTTGAAGCCTATTTATATTAGGATGTAAATAGGATAAATCCTGCCCTTCAAAGGGTGTTTAGACTATTTGGCATGAGGGAGACATTGATAGCAATAAGACAATTATTGTTGACCAAGGCCAATTTGGTTGTTTTGCAAGTATCAAGTGCCTTTGGTAAATATCCTATCTAATAAAAGAGTAATATGCAGATTGACCATCACTCCAACACACAAGATGGCTGCCCCCATGTGGTCAAAGGTGGCTACCCCCATGTGGATACAAGATGGCCACCACAAGATGGCCAGCAGGGGAGGGCAGTTGTGGGCGATCAGGCCAGCAGGGGAGGGCAGTTGGGAGGGACCAGGCCTTCAAGGGAGGGCAGTTGGGAGCAATCAGGCCAGCAGGGGAGGGCAGTTAGGGGTGACCAGGCCGGCAGAGGAGGGAAGTTGGGGGCGACCAGGCATGCATGGAAGGGCAGTTGAGGGGGACCCAGGCCTGCAGGGAAGAGCAGTTGGGGGGACCAGACCTGCAAGGGAGGGCAGTTAGGGGTGACCAGACCTGCAGGGGTAGTTAGGGGCAAACAGGCTGGCAGGGGAGCAGTTAGGCATCAGTCAGGCTGGCAGGGGAGTGGTTAGGGGGTGATCAGGCTGGCAGGCAGAAGCGGTTAGGAGCAATCAGGAAGGCAGGCAGGCGAGCAGTTGGGAGCCAGCAGTCCTGGATTGTGAAAGGGATGTCTGACTGCCTGTTTAGGCCTGATCCTGGTAGGATCGGGCCTAAATGGGCAGTCGGACATCCCTCGAGGGGTCTCAGATTGGAGAGGGTGCAGGCTGGGCTGAGGAAGCTCACCAGTGCACAATCGTTGTCAGGGAGGGACATGGGAGGTTGGCCAGCCAGAGAGGGACTGTGGGAGGGCTCCAGGGTGTACCTGGCCTGTCTTGCTCAGTCCCGATAGGCTGGACCCCAGAAGCAAGCTAACCTAGCGGTTTGAGCATCTGCCCCCTGGTGGTCAGTGCACTTTATAGTGAGCCTCAGCATATCATTAGCATATTACGCTTTGATTGGTTGAACAGCTGGCTGGATGACCAGACACTTAGCATATTAGGCTTTTATTATATAGGATGTAAATTATTTCTGTCATTAGTAGAATTGATATGATCTAATGAGGAGGTAATATTTTTAAGGTATTTGAAAAGTGATCTTTGGTGATATTAAACTTTATTTAATATACTTGCATAGCTTAACATTTCACCATTCCAAGGTATTAGGGAGCTTTGCAAAACGCATGCCCTCTGGTTCCTTTGTAAAAACAACTCAAATGTGTTCCTAAATGAGAAGCAAGTTCTAAGCAACCTAAAACCTTTCCCACATAACCTTTTCAATCAGAACCTTCAAAAGATATTTTTCTATGAGTTTCTTTCACTTTTTGTGAGATCTGCTAATCCTTTATGCTTGACACAGTTTCACAATGTGTTTGCTATGTTGTGCTTGCCATGTAGTAGCTTCATCCTATTTAGCTTCCAGTTCGGGCTGCCTTTAAAAACAGCTGTGCTTCATCATCCTTTCTTTTGTCCAGAGAATACTAAGTGGTAACCTGCTGCCATGCTGCTGCCAAAGCAAATTAGGTTCTGTGATTCCTATGTAGTGCCCCAATTACAGGTAAGGAGGGCACGTACCATACTGTACTTGCCCTGATGTGTGGAAGTCAGGTTTCGACTGGAAAATATTGTTCTTAGGGAAGGCACTTATAATTGATGAAATGAAGACCAATTCAATATCATTTCAAACTAGAAAATAGAAATTTTCTATGAGTGCCTAATTTTTGTTGTTGTTAATGGCAGTATATAAGAGATTGAAATGACAGTTTTAGGCAAGACATTTGTATACTATTTTGGATTAATTTAACTATGAATTGGAGCCTATGTTTTACACATGGTTATTTATATATTTTAAGTTGTTATTTTGTCCAGATACTCTTTTTTAAATGTTTTTATTGTTTTGAGAGAGAGAAAGGGAGAGGGAGAGGAAGAAGGAGAGGGAGAGGGAGGGGGAGAAAGAGAGAGAAACATCGATGTGAGAGACATGGATCAGCTGCTTCCTGCTTCCTTCCAGGGATGGAGCCCAAAACCCAGGCATGTGCCCTGACCAGGAATCAAACCAGTGATCTCTTTGGTGCATAGGTCCATGCTCAGTCAACTGCGCCACACCAGCCAGGGCGGTCCAGATACTCTTCTTATCTGCTGTGCTCATGAGAGAATTTAGAAAACGTGTTTCTGCTCTTGTAGAAATTACCACTCAGTGCAGTGGTAGCCTTCCCATGTCGGCTGTGTTGTGTGTCTGGTTTTTTTTTTTAATGATGTTGTTTGTTACTTTTGTATTCTTTGTTTATCCTTGCATGGCAGGAAAGGAAGCTGATGGTTATATAATATGTGCCAGGAACTGTGCTAAGTATTTTACATCTATCCTTTCATTTTATTCTCCAAATAACCCCGTGAGTTCCTGGAACACAATGAGTTCCTGGCATATATTATTTCCATTGTGCAATTTAAAAGACGGGGATAGAAAGATTAGATAACTGGTATAACATAGAGTAAAGTAACCAAGCCAGTACTCTGGAAGGAGACTTTATCACTTTAGTTGTCTCTTTGCTGGTGATCTCGCTACCTCTACAGCATCTGAAGAAAGGGTGGCACAGGGACATTTTCTGATTTACTTTCATCATGATGATAGTTAATGGAAGAAGAAAACTTGACCTTCCTTGTCATCAAACTTCATATTGCTTCCTACTTCATATTGAAATCTGTTTTTGTTCCGTTATTTGTGTTGTTGGCCTTTCGCATTCCCCATCGAAGCCTTTTCATATAATATCCATCCTTTTTTCTGTTCTAGGGTCCCTTACCTGAGATAAAATCTTCCATGTTATTATAAACTACTTGAATCTCACACTTTTCTGATCCTTTGCTGTTACAGTCTCAACCACTTAGCCAATACTTTGTAAAATTCATTTGTTTTTATAAGTTTTTTCATTCAATTTGGGATTTTATTATTCATGATATATGGCTTTCAAATAAAAAGCATATTTTTCCTAACTATACAATAGAATTGCCCTTCCCGATCTCTTATGCAATATTTTTATGTTGATTTTTGTCCTCTAATCTAGACTGAATGATTTTGTGAGTGAAAACTATCTTCCACCTCTTTTTGAGTCCCACGGAGGTTTAGCCCAACATTTGCAACGTAAGTGTCCAAAGGCATTTGATTGATGGAAGCCAGTGCACTACTCAGGAACCTTATAGCCAGTCTGCTGCTCCAGACACTAGATTGCCCTTCTTGTTATGCCACGAAGATTGACATTAAACTTTGCAAGCATGTACATGAGCAGTTCAAAATAATTCCCAATATAACTCAAGTCTGATGGCATTTGGTACTACTGCATTTTCCAGAAATTGATGGAAAATGTCAATTCTTCCCTGTGGCAGTTTTGCCAGTTTCAAGTAAAGGGAAAGTAGATGTTTCTAGGCAAACAAACCAATTTCTTCCAGAAATACGAATGAATTAATAAGCAAGGTGGTTTGCTTCCAAAATATGTATACCCTGAAAAGGATATAAGATAATACTGAAATTACACTGTTTGGACTATTTTTATTAATTAATTAACAGGCTGAGTTTAGGTACTTTGGTTAATTTATTAGTATAATTGGTATACCTTCTCTAAGTGTAAGGTTAAAATGGTTTTCTTGCCCAACTGGGTGTGGCTCAGTGGTTGAGGGCTGACCTATAAACCAGGAGGTCATGGTTCAGTCCCAGTCAGGGTATATGCCTGCGTTGCAGGCTTGATCCCCAGTGCAGGTGGCAGCCGATCGATGATTTCTTCTCATCATTGATGTTTCTATCTCTCTCTCCCTCTCCCTTCCTCTCTCTGAAGTTAATAAAAATATATATTAAAAAAAGGTTTTCTTTAGTTTAGGGAAAAATCCAAAAAATAATTAATCCTTCAAGCAAACACCCTTTTAGTACCTATAATACAACAGTCAATCCTTATGCTCTACTAGGCACAGATTGAAATTTGATCAAGAACCAGTCCCTGAACATAAAGAATTGGTAATTCCTTATAGAGAGAAATAAAGACAACTGATATTTATTGAGTACACTAGGATCATTTGCAAATTACACTGGTGGCACATAGTAATAAGCTCTAATACTAATCTCAGGATTCAAAAATGGTAAAAGAATCTTGAACTGAGGTGTGAGGGATGAATTAAGATTCACCAAGCACATGTTCAGGAAGGTAATTTCAGCTAGTTTATAGTCTGATGCCCACAATATATACTGTGCAAGTATATATTTTATGAGGTAGTAAGGGAATAGATTTGATGAGACTCAGGGTGATAAAGTACATAATCTGGATACCTTAGGTAAACATTTAAAGGTTTTTATGCAGGAAAAAAATCTTTCACTATTTACATTGACCATCCTGGCAGAAGACTGGGCATGGATGGTAGTGGAAATGTACGGCAGTGAAAGAGGAGGGATTAGTGAGAAGACATTTCTATCAGTGAGCTATAACTGGTTACAGATTTTATTAGACTAGAGGCCCGGTGCATGAAATCATGCATGGGATGGGGGGTGTCCCTCAGCCCAGTCTGCACCCTCTCCAATCTAGGACTCCTTGAGGGATGTGAGTGAATCCCGGACTGCTGGCTCCCAACTGCTTGCCTGCTTCTGCCTGATTGCCCCTAACTGCTTCTACTTGCCAGCCTGATCACCCCCTAACCCAGGGGTGGGCAAACTTTTTGACTCGAGGGCCACAATGGGTTCTTAAACTGTACCGGAGGGCCGGAACAAAAGCATGGATGGAGTGTTTGTGTGAACTAATATAAATTCAAAGTAAAGGAATGGAGGGGAGACCAAGAGAACCGGATAGAACAGCCGGATCCGGCCCACGGGCCATAGTTTGCCCACGGCTGCCCTAACCACTCTTCTGCCAGTTTGATAGACGCCTAACTGCTCCCCGGCCGGCCCGATTGCCCCTAACTGCCCTCCCCTGCTGGCCTGGTTGCCCCCAACTGCCCTCCCCTGCAGACCTGGTTCCCCCCAACTGCCCTCCCCTGCATGCCTGATCACCCACAACTGACCTCCCCTGCAGGCCTGGGTCCTCCTTAACTGTCCTCCCCTACAGGCCTGGTCCCCCCCAACTTCCCTCCCCTACAGGCCTGGGTCCCTCTCAACTGCCCTCCCCTGCAGGCCTGGGTCCCTCTCAACTGCCCTCCCCTGCAGGCCTGGGTCCCCCTCAACTGCCCTCCTTTGCTGGCCTGGTCACCCCTAACTGTCCTCCCTGCTGGCCTGATCACTCACAACTGCCCTCCCCTGCAGGCCTGGTCCCCCCAACTGCCCTCTTCTGCTGGCCCAGTCCCCCCTAACTGCCCTCCCTGCAGGCCTGATCACCCCCAACTGCCCTCCCCTGCAGGTCTTGGTCCCTCCCACTGTCCTCCATTGCAGGCCCGGTCACCCATAACTGCCCTCCCCTTCAGGCCTGGTCCCCCCAACTGCCCTCCCTTGCTGGCCTGGTTTCCCCCAACTGCCCTCCCCTGCAGGCCAACTTGTGGTGGCCATCTTGTGTCCACATGGGGGCAGCCATCTTTGATCACTTGGGGACGACCATCTTGTGTCTTGGAGTGACGGTCAATTGCATATTACTCTTTTATTAGACAGGTTTAGATTGGTCAAGATTGAATTAACTCAAATAATTTTAATGTTGGCGTCTCACTTTAAAAAAGCTGGAACTTGAAGATTTATGCTACACATATGAAATTAGGTAATTAAAAGATGGCTAATAAAAGAAGATTTAGTTTGTAACAGAATGCCATTTTAGGACATTCTCATAAACACCTTCTAGTGAAGTTACATTATAGCAAAAGTGAGTTCTTCTAAAAGATTCTGTTCATAGAAACCATTATATTCATATTTCTGGTTCTTCTCAAAGCCCTAGGGCACTGATCAAGATACCCTCTGTTCAACAGAGTGGGGAGACACCTTTCCCTGCATTTCCTCTTCAATTCCCTTTATCAGTGGAGAGGAGTCCCATCCTGGATAGAGTCAACCTAACTTAGTTCACTTTTATATGCAGAGAGAATGAGAGCTAGAAATTGATTGTAAATTTACAGGCCAATCTGCCTTACAGGCAACATCTAGAGCAGTGGTCGGCAAACTGCGGCTCGCGAGCCGAGCCGCGATTTGCCGCTCTGTTGACTAATGAGTTTGCCGACCACTGATCTAGAGTATTTGTTCTGAACTGTGAGTTATGAGCTGTCAATAAATTCCCAGTTCTCAACTACTGTCAGTTCTCAACTGTCTTTTATAACATAAAGGCAAAGGTGATTCCTAATTTTCTCTCTCTCTCTCTCTCTCTCTCTCTCTCTCTCTCTCTCTCTCTCTCTCTCTCTCTATTTCTATATCTATATATACATATATATATTTAAAATTAAATGCCTGTGTATTGTATATAGTTTTAATTTTCTGTGTATTATGATGTTTGACACCTTAAAAAAACCTCTCTGGTAGAAGAGAGACTGACTATCCCTCTTAGGACTAGCTAATTCTTAGAGCTAGGAAAGGGTCCAGAGGGGAAGATTGCTTTTGTTATGCAAACCAAGCAATCAAGAGTCCTACTTACCAGGTCTATCTGGCCCCTGCACTCCAGGAGGCAATATTTATCTGCCTAATCATCCCAGGGCTAGTGCCAGACAACTAGGGGCCACCCCTATATAGAGCTCGAAGCCTGCCAAATTGAAATGATCCAGACTTTGCCATTTCCAAACGGCTCATCTGCCCTGCCTCTCTTTTCCTACAGAAACCCCAATAAAGGCGCTGATCTAATGCTTTCTCCTGGCTCCTGTCTTCTGCCTCCTGACTGCCCCGGTGGCCCTATAGGACCTGTGAGTGTAATAAATTTCGTTTTCCTGGGTCTCTTTGCTCTTGAAGAAGAAAAATTCAAGAGTAACTTTGACTCCATTTGTCCCTAAAACACCCTTTCATGCCTTTAACTCTACTAGCATTCCTGTCAACAATCACGTCCTGATTGATACAAGAGGGATTCTTCTAATAGTTTTGCTTTCTCTTATTTATGTGAATTTGACTTTCCCTAACACAGAATTTTAATATACATCTGTTTATATCTTTTATGTATTTTTCCACATTGGATTGTATTATAACAACTCTATATGGATGATGGGATGACCCCTAAAAATAAGTCACAGGTCCTGGGTTCAATTTAGACTCAGTAATGTATTCACTTTGAGATTTTGGGTAAACTTATTTATAATTTTTGAACCTGTTTTTTCATATGTATTGGTTTTCTATTATTGCTTTAAGAAATTACCACAAACCTAGTGGCTTACAACAACTCACATTTATTATTTTATAGTTCTGGAGGTCATGAGTTATAAAATCTATGCGGCAACCAGACTGCATTCCTTCTGGAAGTTCCAGGGGGAAATCAGTTTCCTGGACTTTTGCAGCTTCTAGGCTGCCTACTTCCCCTCCCTTGTGTCCTTTTCTGCCTCACTCCAACCTCAGCTTCCATCATCACATCTCCCTCTAGGGCTCTGACCCTCCTGCCCCTCACTGCTGAGGACACTGTGACTATATGGGGCCCAATCAGTACTCATACTCTAACCACATCTGCAACATCCCTTTTGCTATCTAAGGTCATAGTCCCACATTCTAGGAATTAAGACTTGGGTATCTTTGTTGGGGGCAGGGGCACTTTCTGTCTACCATATCATCTTCTACAATTGGGAAGACAATACCTTCCCTATTTATTTATATGGTTTATCATTAGGTTTAAATGAGATACTTTTGGGAAAAGCTTTATGTAACCAGTAAAGTTATTTTTTTACTATAGGAGAACTCATTCTGTTGCTCACATTTCATGTATTTCTCTTTATTATATAAAATGTATTTCTTTATTCTTGTATTATTATGTGAATTGATTTCAGTGCTATTATTCATACAACTTTTTATGGTATAGTGCATTTTCTCATAGAACTGTTTTTGTTATTTATCGAAAATTATATTTAGAACATATTGATAAAGGATGCATATAAATCACAAAACATAACATGCAGTATTACTATAGACTTCTTTAAAACAAAATGTTGATGCAGTGTCTGAATTCAGAGAAAAGATTGTCATCTTTTTTTTGCCAGAGAAACTAGTCATTAGCTGGCTCGACAATATTATTCTGTTCATTTTTCATAACTACATCAGCAACCCATGCACTGAAAATATGTGGACAAGTCTAAAGTGACATAAATTCTATTTTTGAGAGCAGGGACGCTTGTCTGTTTGATGTACATTTACACTTTTCTAACTGTCTGATAGCGATTCAAACCCATCTGTTTAGATGGCATTGTGCTTGTTTCCAGTTTGTGTTTAAGTTCAAAGAAACACATCTAAGGCGAGTGTGATATTTTCATTGATTTGAGTTCACATTCCTATTTGAGGCAGTACTCTGAAACATTAGTATTAGCTACCGATACAATCATAAAATTAATGTCATTTTTGTAAGATTCCTACACTGTGCTTCTAGATACTAAATGGTGTCAAAGAGAGATTCAGTTGGATATATATATTTTCCCAAAACTATATACATTTATTTTTGTTCTAAGTTTATTTTATAAATCAACATACAATAAAACTGAGAATTTTATTGGTGCACAGTTCAATGATGTTAGCACATCTATAGATTTGTGAAACCCCATTACAAAGAGAATGTAGAACAGCTCATTACCCAATAAAACTCTCACCTGCTACCTTTCTCTGACAACAGGCTATCAGTTCTCTTTCACTAAAGTTTGTATTTCCTGCTGATGGGAATTCAAAATGTATAGCAGTTTGGTGGCACTTTGTAAAGATGCACATACACTTCACAGATCTCCACTGCTAGGTATTTAGTCTAGAGAAATAAAAACTTCTATTCCTATGAAATGATTATAGCAACATTATAAATTATTGTCCCAAACTGGAAAAAAATGTATTATTTAACAAGAAAAGAGATGAACAAATGTTGGTATATCCACAGAATGAAATGCGATTCAGAAATAAAAAGGATTTGAATAAAGTTTAAAACAGTGATGTATTTCCTAACTTGATCTAGCACAGTGGTTGTCAATGTATCTTGGGGGAATTTCAAGACTTTTTTCAGTGACTCTACAAAACTCTTTTTATAGTGATATTATGATGTTATTTGCCATTTTCATTGTTAACATTTTCACTGATGTTGCAAAAGCAATGATACCTTAGCACAAATCAAGGTGGTAGTAACAAAAATACTAGTAAGACACTGTATTTATGACCACTTCTCACATTCATTAAAAATAATGAATCAGTGTGGCTGATTGGCTCAGTGGATGGAGTGTTGGCCTGGGGACTGAAGGGCCCCACGTTCAATTCCTGTCAAGGGCACATGCCTGGGTTGCAGGCTCCATCCCCAGTAGTAGGCATGCTGGAGGCAGTGATCAATGATTCTCTCTCATCATTGATGTTTCTGTCTATCTCTCCTTTTCACTTCCTCTCTGAAATTAATAAAAATATATTTTAAAAGAAAAGGAAAAAAAAAAGGAACATTCCCCGCCCCCCCCCCATGAATGTTCTTGATTGTAGCAGCCATAAGAATATGTCTCTCAGATCCTAATTATAAGGCCCCAGTGGTTGAACTCTGAAATCCTTTGGCTGCTCCTAGCTAATGAATAATGGCTGAAGGCAGCATGGATACTAAAGCAAGCTTGTTCCTGAGAGAGTGGTCTCCTCCATCAGGAAACTATGGTTGGAGGGCCTACCAGTGACCTTGACAAACATTCTATAGAACTGATCTGGAGTCTAAATAGTTTTTCTTCCAGCTGTTTTTCCTTTTCTCTCTCCATGACTCAACGTCAGACCTGTACTGTGCCTCACTTCATATTTTCTTTTATAGCTATTTCCCCCAATAAACGTTTTGCAAGTTTAATTCATTACTATGTCTTCTTCTCTGAACCAACATAGTGATGAAGCAATAAAAGGTTATTCATTTTATTAAATACTAGAGGTCTGGTGCACGCAATTTGTGCATGGGGGGTGGTGTCCCTCAGCCCAGCCTGCACCCTCTCCAATCTGGGACCCACCGGGATCGGGCCTAAACGGGCAGTCAGACATCCCTCTCACAATCCAGGACTGCTGGCTCCCAACTGCTCACCTGCCTGCCTTCCTGATTGCCCCTAACTGCTTCTGCCTGCCAGCCTGATCACCCCCTAACCACTCCCCTGCCAGTCTGATTGATGCCTAACTGCTCCCCTGCCAGCCAGTTTACCTCTAACTGCCCTCCCCTGCAGGCCTGGTCACCCCTAACTGCCCTCCCCTGCAGGCCTGGTCACCCCTAAATGCCCTCCCCTGCAGGCCTGGGTCCCTCCCAACTGCCTTTTCCTGCAGGCCTGGTTGCCCCCAACTTCCCTCCTCTGCCAGCTTGGTCCCTCCCAACTGCCCTCCCCTGCTGGCCATCTTGTGGTGGCCATCTTGTGTCCACATGGGGACAGGATCTTTGACCACATGGGGGCAGCCATCTTGTGTGTTGGAGTGATGGTCAATCTGCATATTACTCTTTTATTAGATAGGATAGAGGCCTGGTGCACGGGTGGGGGCCAGCTGGTTTGCCCTGAAGGGTGTCCCGGATCAGGGTGGGGGTTCCCTTGGGGTGTGGGGTGGCCTGGGTGAGGGGCCTGTGGTAGTTTGCAGGCCAGCCACACCCCCCGGCGACCCAAGCGGAGGCCCTGGTATCTGGGGTTTATTTATCTTCTACAATTGAAACTTTGTAGCCTGGAGTGGAGCCAAGCCTTCTGCTTGCTCCGTGGTGGCAGCCATTTTTTTTTGGATTTATGTATCTTCTACAATTGAAACTTTGTAGCCTTAAGCGGAGGCCTGGGTCGGCCAGGGTGTGCGGAAAGCTTGGCTTCCTCCATCGCCGCGGGCAACCCTAGCCTCCTGCTCTTTCCAGCTCCGTGGCTGCCGCCATTTCTGTTTGGATTTATGTATCTTCTATCATTGAAACTTTGTAGCCTTGAGTGGAGGCCTGGGCCAGCAAGGGCAGGAGGAAAGCTTGGCTTCCTCCATTGCCGGGGAAACCCAAGCCTCCCTCCTGCTCTCTGTGGTTGTAGCCATCTTGGTTGGGTTTATTTGCATATTCCCTCCTGATTGGATGGTGGGTGTGGCTGGTGGGCGTGGCTTGTGGGTATAGCAGAGTGATGGTAATTTGCATATTACTCTTTTATTATATAGGATTGACCATTGAGTACACATTGCTTTCCTATTCTGTATGGAGAGAATGGAAGCATCTATAAAGCAGTTCTATACACAACAATATAATAGTATCTCAGTAAAAAAAATGTATGGCTTGTAGCTATAAGTTAAGTCCCTTACATTTTAGAATATTATTATTGCTTTCAAAAATTACTGACAAAATAAAGATGGTCATCCTTGTTTTGTACTTTGCTAGACATTTTTTTAGAAATATATAAAGTGAGCCTATTTAAGAACAACAGTTGGTAGTATTTGGTGGCAATTATAAAATTCAAGTTTATAAATGAAAATTAGAATTTTTTAAAAAGCTTGTGTCTACCACCATGGGCTCACAGTTTCTCAAGTCTTAAAGAATGTTGTCTTCTTTTTAAAAAGCCATTGTCAATTATTTGAAAGCCTTCAATTTGGGAGGAGTTGTCTATAAAGGGCTTGTGAACATTTTTGGGGGTGTTGGCATTTTATATTTTCATTAGACGGGTGATTATACTACTGTGTACATGTATTTATGTGCACAGAACAACATGTTAAAAAGAGTGACTTTATCTATATGAAAATTAAACTTTAATAAATCCGACTTTAAAAAGCTTTCAATATATACATATAATCTTGCTCAGAATCAATCCACCAACATCCCAAACTTGGACTATAGTTCCTTTACACTTCCTAAAGTCTGTAGAGGGCCCCCTGTGAAGGCACAGGGGCATTTTTTTAATTATTGTCAGCTGAACTTAGGGCCACAGGCAGAGCCATGCCCTGGGAACATGCTTCCCCCAAAAGGCGGACATGTTATCAGTACTGACTTCTTACCTTTGTCCAGGTGCCAGGAAGCGGGCTTTGATATGTAAATCCAGTCAAGCACCAGGAATGCTTGGGCCTACTCAAGAATGCAAATAAGCTCCTTTGATCCTAAGTTCTGGTGAAACCCCCTGCTATTTGGGGGTATAAAATAAACTTGCTGCATGGGCTCTGGGTCCCTGCCTCTCCATCAGAGGTGGCAGCGGTTTCACCCAGCTCCTAGCTTTTTCCTTCTATTTTCGTGTCTGGTCTCTTTCTTTCTTTTATTTCTCAATCCCCAGCTCCTCTACTCAGGAACTGGACCTGCTCTCTTTCCACGCTGGATGTGGAAAAGAGAGAAACACCTACATTTGGCGCCCCTGAACAGGGACTGAGTACAGAGGCAAGAAGCGAGGGGGTCACTCCAGGAAGTGTGCACACCACAGATTTAAAGGAATAAGGTAAGAAGAGGAGTGGATTGTTGTGAATTGAATTGAATTAGCTGGGTGTAAAATATGGGTAATCCTCAAATGTTTAAAACTATGCTCAAAGCTCAAGGATGCTCTGTTAAGCATAGTCAGATTCTTGATTTCTTAAGTTTTGTTGATGAAACGTGGGAAAAGGTCAGAAAGCAGTTGCATGACCGATACTCAACAGAAGGTCCAGAGAAAATTCCTATTCCTACTTTAATTCTTGATTCAGCACAGGAGAGTTTAAGAATGTCTAAGCGGGATGTGACCATGGCCTTACAGCCTGCAGTGGAGGGGTGTGAATCTCTAAGAATACCATCTGCACCTCCTCCTCCTCCACATGTCATTCCTGCGACTGCAGATTTATAACCAAGTAGAAAAAGACTAAAGGAATTTCTCAGCAACTGCCAATAATTCTTTATCTTAAAAAATCTTTTTCTTTCCTTAAAAGTAAAAATAAATTAAAATAAAATAAAAACAGTAGACACCAGACCATCACTGAATTTTTTCCCCCAAAGCAAGAAGGAGGTGGGGGAAGGGAGACATGTGGCGATCCAATATGGACACCACTCCCCGAAAAAGCCATTTTATTTTATTTTTTATTTTTTTAAAATATATTTTATTGATTTTTTACAGAGAGGAAGGGAGAGGGATAGAGAGTTAGAAACATCAATGAGAGAGAATCATTGATCAGATGCCTCCTGCACACCCCGCACTGGGGATGTCCCCACAACAAAGGTATATGCCCTTGACAGGCTGACGCACTATCCACTGAGCCAAACCGGTTAGGGCAAGAAAGCCATTTTAAAAGGGTCTCCAGCTAATGACTTAAAATTTTTACAAATTTATAAATGCTTCGGGGATTTCTGTGCACATGTAAAGGGAAAGGCCAGTTTAAAAACAAATGCGCACAACTGTACAGTATTTGGACATTTTAGATAGAGTTTTTGAGCTGAGCTTAACCTTTTGCTATGTACAGAATAAAAACCTGAGACTGTTTTTAACCTTAAAGATGGCGGATATGAACCGGAAAAAATACAGGCTGATTTTCCCCAGGCAATCTAAAGTACCGGTAGCTCTTTTGAAATTTCCCGCCCAGAGGCAAGTAACCAGCAGGAAGTAGATAGCAAGTTTACTTGTGAATAACTAAGGGTTTGCTTCTTGACTTCCCCAGCAGGAAAATTGTGACCATTTTGAAAGTTAGCTGCTGGGCCAGGCCTATCGGCTGGTAACTTAAAAGAACTTGGAAGTTTACTAAATCAAATGATAAAAACTTAGATATAAATGTATTGAAATGATATAATACTGAAATGTTGATCTGAGTATGCCTAGTATGAAGTCTAGAGGATAGAAGTTAATCTATTATTGAATATGCCTTATATTTTATTTGAAATGTATCCTTAAAAATTTAAAAGTATTATTGATTTGAGAAATGCTAAGTATTTAATTTGCTACCTAAAATTTGAAGCTCTGAAAGTTTAAGGTCTCTTTTCTCTCCATGAAAAGGTTTTAAAGCTACACCCTTTGTTAATGGAGGAAGGGGTAGACGCCCTTCCCCCAGAAGAACAGGTAGGCCAGTTCCCTCCAGCTGCCATCTTTAAAGAATGTGTTAATTTGCATTTAAATGGCTACAGGTTTGCTAGTCGCCCTTCCCCGAAAATGTCAAGAGGCTAGGGCCCCAGTGGTCTGCAAACTCATAAGTCAACAGAGCCAAATATCAACAGTACAACGATTGAAATGTCTTTTGAGAGCCAAATTTTTTAAACTTAAACTTCTTCTAACGCCACTTCTTCAAAATAGACTCGCCCAGGCTGTGGTATTTTGTGGAAGAGCCACACTCAAGGGGCCAAAGAGCCACATGTGGCTCGAGAGCGGCAGTTTGCCAACCACTGGCTAGGCCAAAAAACCTGTTTCACTAGCCTAAAAGTTTTTCCTGCAGTGGCAAACTCTTAAATAAAAAGTGGCTCCTTTGAAATCAGCTTTCTGCCAGTAGCCATTCTTTAAAGGACATTTTACATTTGAATACCTACAAGTTTGCTTCTCAATTTCCCCGGGCAGAAAAAACATGGTTGGTTTAAAGTTAATTATTGGATTTTTGAAATATATTCTTAAAAGTATAAAGGTTTATTAATAAAGAACTGCTAAATATTTGACTTGCAAGCTCTGAAAGTTTAAAGTGCAAATTGAATTGGGAGAAATTATATAAATGTGATAATTAAATGCCAAAGTATAACGTTTTTGAAAAATAAAATGTTGTGTCTTCTCTGATAATTAAGAATTCAAAATATGTTACTTATTGATCTGATTTAAAAAAGGAGGATTAATTCTGTGATCCAGTATAGATTTAATTGATACTCTTTAAGATAATTTAAGTATATAATCTTTAAATCTTATATGTGAATATATATATTTGATCTTTCCAAGTTATTTCAAGACTGAGTAACTTTTGGACATTTCATGGGCCCTGAAATGTTTTTCAAAAGTCTGTTCTCTCTTAAAAGAAATATTTTTTAATTAAACCGATTGATACTTGAAATTGCATGGAAAGCTTTATCAAATAAAAATTAATCAACATATTTTACTTGTATACATATATTAAATGTTATGAAGGTTTTAGCCTCTAAGAAGGATAAAAAATAAAGTAACAATATATTTCTTAAATATAGTCAAAATTTTCAACAGCAGTAGAATTTCAAGAAAGACAAAAGCCCCAAGCAGCCTGCATTTTGAATGGGCTGGGGGGTGGGACAGTGTTTATGCTTTTGGATCAGACCAATAAGTATCAGACCCATAAGTTTACTGAATAAGTCTCTTTGCTTTTTAATTAAAGATACCTACTTAAGTTACCTTATAAATTAGCTTTTATAATATAATTAAGGTCTCATATAAATTAAGTTACATGAGAAGCCAATGTTTAAGTAATTGAATCCAAGTAAAATCTAAGAACAGATTAGAAGCCACCATTTACTGCCTGACTTTGGTAGCCGCCTGCATTCTTAATTAAGCTAGAGGCAGGGCAACATTTGCGGCTTGTGAATCAGACATAAATTTGCTTTGCCTTTTAAATGAAGATACCTACTTTAATTACTTAAATAAATTAGCTTATTAAATTATAATCAAGGTTTTCAGCTAAATGAAAAGCCAATATTTTTATAAACAATTCTAATAAAGACCAGAAACAGCTAGTGAGAGTTTTTCTGCAATGTGATTTTGACTGTCTTTTAAAAGAATGGATTAGACAGCCTCCCTGTTGGCCACATGGCTTGCTGCTCCCATGGGGGCCGCCATCTTGAAATAACAAAGGCCAACCTCCTTCCTTTAAATAAGCCAATGTCTTTGTAAGCAATTTAAATAAGTCTTCTAAGAAAGTTACTGAAGGCTTCCCATGATTCCTCTGTATATGCAAATAAGCCTAAGAGGATACTTTAAAAATATAATTTTAATAAAAAGAAATTTTAAAATTTTGAATTCTCTTTCACTAATATTTACAGTGTAAACTAAGATTGTTGTTAAAATGTTAAATCTGAAAGTAAATTAGTAGTCAACCTTACTGTAAAGTGCTTGTAATATAGCTAGCTACTCGGCTGTAGGCTTGAACTCCAAATTGTAGCCCTACAGGTTGCTTGTTGTAAAAAGAAAGATGAAGATTCTAAAATGAGACTCTGTAGCCTAAAAGTTATTCTAGAAGGAAATAAAAAACTTTCCTTCAAATGTCGTAAGGATTGTAATTGAAAGTCAATATATTTGGGCTCTTAGACTAAAGTAAATAATTTGTTTTTGCCTCCCTGATAAATTTTATGTAAAGTTAAAGACTAATTGCAGAAAATTAATGTCATTTACTGTCCATAACCTAGGACAAATAAAGTTAAAGTAATAAATAAATTAACCTTATTTCAGACTAACTTAAATTGGCTAATTGAAATAAGTGAATATTCATAAAAACTTAATTGTACTGCACAAAAAACTGTTCCTGAAGTATTAACAAAAATTTTTATTGATGGTTCATGTCATAGTAAAATTGCTTAACATGCAATGAATCCAAAACAGCCATATTTCTGTGTAAAAATAAAAGGTTATCAAGACTGCATTAAAAAATTTTACAAAAGCTTCATAATAATACAATAAAAAAGGAGATTAATAGGATAATATCCTGTAAGAAATATCCTGTAAGTAAATTACATCAAGAAAATTTTTTACTTTAAAAATTATTTTTTCATTTATAATGCTGATAACAAGACACCCATAAAATCTTATGGTGTCAAAATAAGCCAAAGGAAAATCGTTTGGACAAAAATCAAAAGGATCCCAAGTCTAATTTATAGAAAAGATTTGTTTATTAACCTTTGGTAGAGAATATGTTTATATTTCCAGAAAACTCCTCCAAGCCCGATATGGATTCCTACAACAACGGATCCCAGAGAGGACCTGATAGGACTGTTCAAGCCACAAAATAAGCAGTGGCCCCCAAGAACAGAGGAAAAACAGTCCAGAAACAAAGATGGTGAAGATGCCTTGCCATGCAGGCAGTCAGCACCTGTGCATTGCTGCAGGTTGCCCAGGACCAAGGGCAAGGAAGGTTGGTATGCGCGCTTCCAGACCATGTGTGCACACCCTTCTGCATAGAAGTCAAAATGTTTGATGTTTTGTGCTCTACCAGGACCCCTGACTTGGGTGGGGGGGGGGGGGCTTGCCTTATTTCTAACACAGGGAATGGTATGAGCTGCCACATTAAAAGAGATGTTATACCTCAGGCATTAACCATTTTTACAGATGGATCCAGTTCTGGAAAGACTGCATCTACTGCAGCAGGGGAGCAAAGGTCCTTCAAACCCCTTATATTTCAGTAGAAATACAAGCTTTTATTTATGCCCTAACAGATTTTGCTACGAAGCCCATCAATCTATAGTGATAGTACTTATGTGGTAAGTATGGCAAAATTATTGAAACAGCTACTATAGGGCATGCTAATTTGGAGGAACTTTTCATTTATTTTTTCAGCCATAAAAATGTTATTTGAGAACGACAATTTCTATGTTTTATTGAAAAAAAAATGTCCTCAGTGTGTTATCCACCTTATATTTACCAACTTTAGGGGTAAATCCCCAAGGACTTAAACCTAATCAAATCTGGCAAAATGAATGTCACTCAGTAGTGGAAACAGCCAATCGTACTCTTAAAATCAATTACTAAAACAAAAAGGGGGAGACGGATGTTATGTGTCACCTCAAAACAAACTCAGTCATGCTCTTTATACTTTAAATTTTTTGAATTGTGATGCACAGGATCGTACAGCAGGTGAAAGCCATCGGACCTCCTGTACAATAGCCTCCACCGAGTTAGGTAGGTGGAAGGAAGCACAAACCAGACAAGAGTTTTATCAGATTCAGCAATAATGTGGAGAAGAGGTTGTGTTTGTATCTTTTCAGAAGGAGCAGCACAGCCAATTTGGGTGCCAGAGCGTTACATGCATCACCACAGTGGACCCAGACAAGCTCCTTGTCCCTTCACTCAAAAGGACTGAGAGTTGCCGGATGACAACAAAGCGGAAGAAGAAGAAAACTGAAAGCTACGCAAGGGACTGAGGTGCCAACATGGGGTCAGCTGAAGAAGTTAACGACTGAAGCACAGCACATTGTGGAAAAGCAAGAAGCTGAAGCTACTTCTTCAACCATGTCTCTGCATATGCCAGCATCTGTTAGCTGCCAGTCTTCTGCAAAGTCTTGCACAGCCAAGTCCGAGGACTCTGAGTAAATATACACCAGCAGCAAAAGAAACTTTCTTTCATTTAGTAGCTAAAAATGTTAACATGTCTATAGTTTTGATTTCTCTCTTATTGTTGTTTTGCATTAGCATTGTTTTGTTATTATTTAATAGCCAGAGTTTTACTCTTGATGTTCAAGTTTTAAAATGATAACATGTATGTAGTTTGTTTTTTGCATTGGCATTGTTTTAATATTAGAGCTTTATTCTTAATGTTTAAATTTTACTTTTATTATAGTAGCTTAAAAACAAACAAACAAAAGGGTGAGATGTAGAGGCCCCCTGGGAAGGCACATGGGCATTTCTTTAATTATTGTCAGCTGAACTCAGGGCCACAGGCAGAGCCACGCCCTGGGAACATGCTTCCCCCAAAAGGCTGATGCCTTATCAGTACTGACTTCTTACCTTTGTCCAGGTGCCTGGGAGTGGGCTTTGATATGTAAATCTAGTCAAGCACCAGGAATGCTTGGGCCTACTCAAGAATGCAAATAAGCTCCTTTGATCCTAAGTTCTGGTGAAACCCCCTGCTATTTGGGGGTATAAAATCCCTTTTATCAAGTTGATTTACCCAGTGACATTTCTCAAGCAATGTAATCTACTCTATTAAAGAGGCTGACCTGAGTTTATTGTAATCATTGACAATGACTTCTCACACACACACCACATTCTTTAGTATTAAGCAAATGTTGAACAACTATTAAGAGCTATGCAATGAAATATAAAGACAAAAATCAAATAGTCACACCCTCTTCCCCCAAATAGTTTGGGTTTCCATATGAGGCATACAGGTAAACAGTAAATTACAATACATGGTGAAACCATTGATGGTAAAGTTGTGACAAAGGTGTTAAAGGTGCTACAGGAATCTAAAAAAAGAGGGTAGTGGCAAGAAAGGTGAGCCCTAAACTATATTTTAAAGTATATATACTGTGGTCATTATATAGACACCCCATTGTCTATAATCCCCATGCTTATGTTAAATACACTAATATGTGGCTCCTGTAAACTGAAAAGACAAATTGCTTGTTTGCTTCCTAATCTGGAGACTATTTCTCAGACAGTTGCCTCTACAAACTATGTTATTTGTCTTCTTTCTGCCTTTGCTATTAGCTTTTTATAACCTGTCAATATCTTTAATTAATATAACTATTTTAGAGAACAGCTCATCTCCTTAAATAAATGCATGTATCTTATTAGCATACAAAAACTTATGTTCATTATCTTGAAGTCATTTTTCTTTCTGTCTTGATCACTTAGAGGTTCCTTCTTGTGTAATATGTGTCTGTAAGAATGAGTTGGTCTGGTTTGGGAAATGAGTGCTGCAAAAAAATTTGTTGTCACTATTTTGTCAAATGCATTCAAACAATATTTTTTAGTTTTCTTTAGAGAAAAATCTCATTTTATTTCTTCAACCACCATTTTTGATATTATGTTGTGTGTTAGACCATGGTAAAGATCAAGTCATACATAGTTCCTGTCTTCAAATAATGCACAGTTTAGTGAGGAAACGGATGTGAAAACAATACATCTTAACACAATGACGTATTCTAGCAATTATAATGGGCCACGTGCACACAGGTTGAGGTAGTACAAACAATTTTAAGGACTTCAGGGAGACCATAGAAACTTCCATTTGATCCATACCCTAAGAGGTATAGAGATGATTTAAGTTGAACAAAGGAAGACCTAAATTTTGCACAGAAGCTGTACAAAAGTATGCACCTGTGCATGCAAGAGAGAGCGACAATGTGAATAAGGGATGGAGAAAGAGGGAGGGAGGAAGAAATAGAGAGATGGAATGGGGTAAGTGGACAGAAATAGGGAGGTAGGGGGGATTAGAGAGAGGGAGGGAGAGAGAATAGGAAGGAGAGAAAGAGAGAGAGGCCTATACATTCTAGATATTCTGGAGAAATGAGAGGGCCATTTATACTGCATCCTAGCAACTGGCATGGAATGAGAATGAGAACAATATGCCAGAAATTGACAGAATATAATAGACCTTTAATTCCATTTTAAGGAATTTGGTCTTTATATTTAAGCCTATAGGTATAAAACCCAATTTTAAACATGGGAATAAAAGAAGAAACTTTGTATTTTCAAATGTGTTTCCAACAGTAATGTGCTTTATGAATCAATGAAGTGACCTTTATGACTGAAAGCTAAAAAATACTATTTTCCAATAGTATAATTATGTGATTTAATTCAGTCAATACTAATGAGAATTTAAAAGTGAGTTTTTAGAGTGAAATTGATTGGTGAATAGTCCAAGAATTGTGATTTTCCTATTTGGAAAGTTCGGAGGAGGGGGGGGGGTGCCTTTGCCTGGGAGTTATCAATTTGGTAATTTACCTCACTGAATAAATGGTGACGTTGCTAACAGAAAATAAAAGCATTTTTTATTTCTTACATGAGGTACTTACTGACTTTTTAATTTCCAAAATCTGTCTCCTCTTCACAATCTAGTTTTTATGCATTTACCCTTGATGTCCTCATACTGTTTTCATTATATTTTTGTCCTTCCATGACTTTGAACTTTAAAAATATTGAACATACTTATTAACAAACACTTGAAAGATGGCTTATTTAATTTCAAAATGTCATTATTTTTTAAATTTATATTTATTGTTGAAAGTATTATAGATGCCCCTCTTCCCCCCCACATTGACCCCCTCCATCCCCCCAGGCCTTCACTGCACTATTGTCTGTGTCCATGGGTTAGCATATATGCCTATATATTCTTTGGTTAATCTCTTCCTGCTCCCCCTCCCTTTCCCTCTGTCTATTGCATGCTTCAATATCTCTGGTTCTATTTTGTTCATCAGTTTATTTTCTTCACTAGAGGCCTGGTGCACAAAATTCGTGCATGGGGGATCCCCTAAGCCCAGCCTGCACCCTCTCCAATCTGGGACCCCTTGGGGGATGTCTGACTGCCAGTTTAGGCATGACCGGGATTGAGCCTAAACCGGCAGTGGGATATCCCTCTCACAATCTGGGACCGCTGGCTCCTAACTGCTCACCTGCCTGCCTGCCTGATTGCCCATAACTGCCCTCCATGCTGGCCTGGTCACCCCCAACTGTCCCCCTCTCCTGGCCTGGTCGCCCCCGACTGCCCCCCTCTCCTGTCCTGGTCACCCCTAACTGTCCCCCTGCCAGCCTTGTCACCCCTTACTGTCCCCCCTGCTGGCTTGGTTGCTCCCAACTGCCCCCCCCACTGGCCTGGTCACCCCCAACTGCCCTCCCCCACTGGACTGCTCGCCCCCAACTGCCCCCCTGCCAGCCTTGTCACCTCACGCAGCCTGCTGTTCAGTCGTTTGGTTGTCCCTCACTAATCCCCCTGCTGGCCTTGTTGCCCCAGGCAGCCTGCTGGTTGTTAACAGCATCCCGGACAATTTGCATATTCCTCTATTATAGTATAGATTAGAGTCCACATACAAGTGAGATTGTGTAATACTACTCTTTCTCTGTCTGGCTTATTTCACTTAGCATAATGCTCTCCAGGTCCCTCCATGCTGTTCAAAGGGGTAAGAGAACCTTTTTTTCACAGCTGCATAGTATTCCAGTGTGTGTGTGTATGTGTGTGTGTATTCACAGGGTGTTTTTTGTTTGTTTGTTTGTTTGTTTGTTTGTTTGTTTTTTATCCATTCTTCTACTGATGGAAACTTTGGCTGTTTCCAGATCTTAGCTATTGTAAATAAAACTGCTATGAACATAGGGGTGCATGTATTCTTTCTGATTGGTGTTTCAGGCTTTTTAGGATATAGTCCTAGAAGTGGGATCACTGGGTCAAATGGCAATTCCATTTTCTTTTTTTGAGGAAACTCCACACTATTTTCCATAGTGGTTGTAGCAGTCTGCTTCCCACTTATAGTTTACATTCTTGCCACCATTTGTTGTTTGTTACTAAAGTGTCATTATTAATCTTCAAAGGCATTAGTTCATTTGGAAAAGTTAGAGCATCTGGAATTCTTTATATTTTAAAATCCAAAGATACATTATCCAATAGACATTTATATACTTTCCCAGAAGCCTAGAAATAATGTGGTACTTAATTGATTATATCCAGTATTCAGTTAACTATTATTAAATGTATAGACACCAAGGATGAAATAATTATTATTGACTTTAACTTTACTGAAGTTATTCATGGGCATTGACTATTTTCCTGAAAATTGATTTCAGAGAGGGAGAGAGAGATAGAAACATCAATGATGAGAGAGAATCATCAATAGGCTGCCTCCTGCACACTCCCTAACTGGGGATCAAGCCTTCAACCTGTGTATGTGCCCTGACCTGGAATTGAACTGTGGCCTCCTGGTTCACAGATCAATGATCAACCATTGAGAAACCTGGCTGGGTCATTTTCCTCATCTTTCAAAGACCACTCCTGTTGATGAATACTTTCTTTAATTACTTTTGGATAACTCTGGAGATAATTTACTAGGGACCACCCATTGTTTTTTATCTTGTGGTATAATTTCTTTCTTAATAAATATATGTTATGATGGTTGATAGTATATATATATTATATATGTATATAATCTATCTATATAAAGAGGGGGTATGCAAATTGACTGTCACACCATCACAAAGATGGAAGCGACCACAGTAGAGGTGGGGTTTCCGTAACACAAGATGGCTGCACCCACAGCGGAGGCGGGGTTTCCATAACACAAGATGACTGCACCCACAGCGGAGGCTGTGTTCCTGTAACAAGCCTTAACGAGCAATCAGCAGGGACCTGAGGCTGCATGGCGCTGGACTGGGGCAGGGGACCTGAGGCTGCGCACCCAGCCCAGCAAGGATTAACGGGGGCTCTGAGGCTGTGCCCCTCTCCACCCAGCGGGACTTGATGGGGGACCTGAGGCTGCACCCCCTGCCCAGCGCCAGGGCAGGGGACCTGAGGCTGCACCCCCTGCCCAGTGCCAGGGCAGGGGACCTGAGGCTGCACCCCCTGCGTGGTGGGGCTTGACAAGGGTGGGGCTGGCCAGGTCTAGATCTCGCCCAATGCGGGTGAGGCCGGGTGGGTCTGGGTGTTGCGTGATTTTGAGGGGCTGTGGGTGGGTGGACACTTGACTCTTGGTCCCACGGTGTATCCCAGACTCTGACAGGAGGAAGATTTTCATGTACATTTTTCTAATTTTCTTTCATCTCTGGCACTTCTATTATAGAGAAAGGGCAAATAGCAATATTAAAATATTTCTTCTAATTAATCCCCTTTTAATGTGTTCGAATTTCATGCACCGGGCCACTAGTCTATGTATATAGAAGCCCAGCTACCAGAACGGCGAATGACCAGAACGACTGGTGGCTATGACATGCACTGCAGCAGCCAACCAGCCTGATCCCGGCCCCAATTGGCTCCCTCATCCGGCTGGCCCCCAACACCCTGATTGGGGGCTGGGCCACCCGTCCAATTGCCTGCAGCCCCTCCTCCCCATTGGCCCGGTCCAATGGGCCCCCATGGGGCAGGCTGACTAGACCCCACTCATGCATGAATTCATGCACTGGGCCTCTAGTCTTTATATAAATATTTATATGGCTGGGCAAAAGTATGTTTATAGTTGTTCATTTAGAAAATAATACAATAATGAGTTAATAATAGTATAATAATATATTCTGTGTTTTACTTACAACTGTAGCCTATTTTTGCCCCACCCTAAATCTGTATGTGTCTGTGTGTGTGTGTGTGTATATATATATATTTGGATACTTGCTTCACTCTCATTGAAACCTATCAGAATATCAAAGAGCATGGAATTTGATTTCTATAGTAACATTTGAAAGTGATGACATAGTCTGTTATACCTGAAAGCAAGGGGCTATGTTTTGTAAGTTCTTATATAACTTATGACAAAAATCATGGTAATTCTTAATAAAAACTTGTTGAATCTTGTTATCTGAATGGTAACTGCTTTTCAAATATTTTACCTAATTATAGGGATAGAAAGAATATTCATCATCTCTGTTTAATAGATCAAATAATTTGGCTCATATGATATAAATTGGGTTCTGTACTGCTACCTACTGGCTTCCCATTATTAATATTAGATAATCTGCTTTCTGAACCTATTAAGTTTCCATCCTTCATAAAAAAAGAGACCTTGAAGTACACAGTCAAGACAGGAAGCTATATAGACTTGGCAGTGCACATAAAGTGTAACCCCAAACTATCATTCAGTTATGGAGAAGAAATATGCACTAATACCGCTAATTTAAATGATCACCAGGGATGCAGGCTTTGAAGTTTTAGATAATTTGATGACTTCACATTTTTAATTACATAGTTATGGACCATGAAATTAATTACTTTGTAATTCTTATTTTATGATACATACAAATGTGT
Source organism: Plecotus auritus (assembly GCF_963455305.1). Taxonomy (NCBI): domain Eukaryota; kingdom Metazoa; phylum Chordata; class Mammalia; order Chiroptera; family Vespertilionidae; genus Plecotus; species Plecotus auritus. The sequence goes on from NC_137773.1 coordinate 74,545,738, forward strand.
GCATACTGACCTTGATTCAAACTATAGTTAAAACTGCTATAAGCTATCTCATTAACAAGAATGCTTAGTAATGAAGCCCCAGATGATATGAAATATCTCATTATTTCAAAAATTGTCTCTATAATTATGGCTCATTTGTTTACTTTAACATTATTAAGGTCTAGGAACCCAGATACATTGAGTTAGGATCCTTCCTTCTCCACTGATTAGTGAACATTGCATTTGACTGTGGCTGGCTATGTACATTAGAGATTTACTTTTCCCATAGTTCATTTAAAATTCATTTCTAGAAATATTTACATATCTATAATGTTTGAAATATTATAGAAGCTAAACCACAGGAAGAACAATGTGTTTCTTTTCCTTTATAATTCACACACCTATTGGAAGTGTGAGGTAGTAAATCAGAGCTTTCATTTGTACTGAACTTAAAGCGTTATTATTAATAATGACAGTGAACTAGGCAGGCCATATTTTATGATATCTTGTCCACTTTATAAAAGTTGTTTATATCTATTATAGACATTCATTTTTGTTATACTTACGTAGTATCAGATAATTATTTCTTCCAGACTTACTATATGTTCTTAGCCAACAATCATTCAAAGAATTGTGAGAATTAATTTAGTTAATCTATTGAAAGTTCTGTGGACTTGCCACGAGATTTCAAATTTGAATTGAATTTTAAAGTGGTATATGTCACAGTTCCACTTATTACATGAAAATGTAGTAATGTGAATGATCAGCTTCAGAATAGAGATGTGATAAACATACACTTTTAAAAGTGATGTTTCACTGTAATATGTATTTCCCTTCAATACAATTGATTAAGGAAATACCACCAGGCCATTTAAATAGTTTAATTGTGTATGTGTATAGAGCTTATTTGTCAATTTATCATAGTTGCAGAAAAATATATTTAAAGACTTTAAGAGACCAATGAAGAGAAGAAATTCTCATTCTGTATAATAATTTTCAGTTTTTTTAAAGACCATGTCTCACCCATGGAAAAGAGTGTGATGACTAGAGTAATTTTAAAGAGAGATTTAATACCTATTTATGTTGCATTTAATAAACTAGAAAAGGTGAAATTAGTTAAATATAATAACATGAATTTTAATTAAAAATATTTTTGTTGACTTTAGAGAGAAAGGGAGAGGGAGAGAGAGAGAGAAACATTAATGAAGAGAGAGAGTTATTGATTGGCTGCCTCCTGCACATCCCATACTGGGGATGGAGCCCATAACCCTGGCATGTGCCCTGACAGGGAACTGAACTGTGACCTCCATAGGTCGATGCTTAACCACTGAGCCAAGCCAGCCAGGCTGAATTTTAATTTTGTTATAGTATCCTTGTTTACCATATTGCAAGGTGATCATGTTTCATTAGTTTGAGGGTGCTCATTTTCTTTCACATTTGGTTTGTCTGAAATCTGAATATGGTGACCACATGTGAAAAAATGTCTTATTTTTTCTAAATGGTACATAAAATAATAATACATGTAACAATCAATGTAATCTTAGTTGCAATAAAATATGCTGTTATTCCTAGTCCACTCAGAAATAATTGCTGAAATAAATATAATGCATAAAAAAGTATAGCTATGATGGAGTCACTGTATCCTGATGCTTTAACTAATTGTAACACAAGATAAAACATATGTTAATGGCCATTGGGGAAAAAGAGGGGACATCTGTAATACTTTCAACAATAAAAATAAATTTTAAAACTATAAAAGGTATTAATTGATACGTTTTTAGAAATTGGAAAATAAACAGCACGTAACAGTGAGTCATTAAACAAGAGAAGGAAATGAAGTGAGTCTTACAATTGTCCCATTTTACCATCTAGAGAGTTTAAAGGACGCAGTACAGAAAGGATGAACCCCAACAAAACCCCAAAAGTTCCTCAGTTGAGGAGAAAGAGTTGAGAATTCAGGGTAAACAAACCAGTTAGAATGTACAAGCCAGGTATTTGAAGAAGAGGAAAGAGCAGAATGAACAGGAGAGAGATGAACAGAGGAAGAGCATCAGAACTTTTTCTACTTTTCTTCAGCTGAACAGTAATCAGAATACAGGTGGGAGAAAAAATACCCAAAGTCTAGAAAGTACTACTGGAAATGAGAAAGCAGAACAAGCTCTGGTCCCACGCAGAATGGAAATAGTTTCTCACAAGCCAGAATGGAAAAACTAAAATAAGAAAACAAAGACCTTTGTTATACTAATCAGATAAAAGGCAGGGAACTCAGAAGAATATAATTCAGTAATGGGTCATAGTAATTCTAGACTACAGGCTGCTCTAGTTTCAGATCTGCTGTGATATCCTTGATGAGATGAAGCCCAACAATAGGTATAGCTCCCCAAAATGACAGATGATAGAATAAGTAGACAAGAATGTTAAAATTGTTATGACTGTGTTTAATATATTCAGGAAGGTAGAGGGAAGCATGAGCATATTAAAAAAAAAAAAAAAAAAAAACCTCAGAAGATACTCAAAAGATCCAAATAGCACTTGTATGGATAAAATATGTAATGTTGGAGATAATAAATTGGATACTGCAGAAGAATATTTATGAAGCAGAAGACATAGTGATATAAACTATCCACAATAGAGAACATAAAGGGAAAAGGAAGAAAACAACTGATCAAAGTCTCAGCAAGCAACTGAGTATGCCATTGATGAGATAATTCTGATTTTCTAGGTTTTCTTGTACTCGTGTGTGTGTGTGAGAGTGTTTGTGTTTGTGTGTGTACGTTGTGTGTGTATTGAATATGAGTCTACACAATTTTATTGCATAAATCCATTCATGTACTGTGTCCACCATAGTGGAAGTAAGGAACTGCTCAATTAGCACAAAAACCTGAGATTTATAACCACTACCACTTCACATCGCCCCTCTCCCATCTGTAACCCAAGTAACCATTAACCTCTTCCTCATTTCTAGAATTTTGTCATTTCAAGTTGAATAAATGGAATCTTCCATTATATAACCTCTTCGTATTGGCTTTGTTTTCACTCAGTATAATTCTCTGGAGATTCATTCTAGTTGTTGCATACATCTACTCATTTTATTTTTGATAGCTATAGTTTGATTTTTATAATTTCTGACTAATATTCTTGTGTCCTCTCTTATTGACATGCATTAGGTTATTTATAATTTTGTTTAATATTAAAAGGTTATTAACATAATTTAATATCTTGTCTATTGCACATTTGTATAGGTTTCTTTGGATGTATACCAAGAAATGGATTCAGTGAGACCTATAATATTCATATGTTCAGTTGGTAAACAATAATTTTCAAAGCTGAATTTACCAATTACACTACCATCAGTATGCACTTCCATTCATTTAGGCATGTGCACTTTAATTTGAGTTACTTTGAACCACATTTCACAGATACCTATCAAGTTTTGATTATTGATACAAAAGCCTTACTAGAACTGTTGTTATTATTAGCTTCAAAATCCTTAAACAGCTTTAAAATTTCCAGTGACTTAGACTCAATAATGATTCTTAATTTTTCTTCTTCTTGTATTTTATTTATTAAGTGGACTTTGGAAGGTGTATCTATTAGCTATTATGATAAAATTGCTACATGGTAGGCAACCACTAAACCTCAGCAGCATACAAAATAAGCATTTATTAGTTCACAGATTTGAAGGTTGGATGGCAGTTTGCTAATGCAGGCTGAGTCTGTGTGAATGTCTCTGCTGATGTTAACTCTGAGTGAACTGGGAATTAACAGATCCAGGCTAAACTCTGCTCCAAGTGTCAGTCATTCTCCTTCTGGGAATAGTGGGTTGGCTGAGCATGTATTTTTCATAATTATTGCTGAGGCATAGGAGAACAAGCCCAAATGTACAGGCCTTTGCTTATATCACAAATATGAACATACCATTTTACAAAGCAAGTTACAAGTCCAAATGGGAGCATACTGAAAAGTTACATGGCAAAGGATATGAGGTTTACTCCTATTACCATAGAAAGAATAAAGAGTTGTATAATGATGCAGTCTACAACTGAATATGTAAATTGACATTTTTTACTAGTTTTCATGGTCTCAAGCATGTTATTTATATACATTATTTCTAAACCATATTTTGTTTTGTGTAAGAAAGAGGACAGTGCTGCTACACAATACAGGGTGGGGTAAAAGTAGGGTTACAGTTATTCGTATAGGAAAATCATACAATAATTAACAAGTAATATAAAAATAAATTTGTTTCCCATACTCAGAAGTGCAACCCTACTTTTATCCCACCTGTATTAAATTTCCCAGAGATATTAATTGAATATGTTGTTCTCATATATAATCCCTTGTGCCGAGTCTGAAAAAAGGGCTGAGACACCAAGTTACAAATATTTGAATTATATGACTAGCATGTTTTATTCAAGAAATGAAAATCCATTCTATAAAATTTCAAAGCTTGCTATTCATTTTAATACTTTTCAGCTGAATATTCAAATATGTACCCTGATGGTACTTCTCTTGTGACTAGTGCTCTGATGGTAAGACTAAGAACTGTCTTTCAAGGAATATTCCATCTGACAGGCAGTATCTTGATGAAGATGAGCTTTAATTAAGATAAATGAGGCTGCTTAGTCATCTGTTTGGCATGATGAGCCCTGAATCTTCAGAATAATCTTAAAGGTAATGGGAAATTTTCCATTTTCATGTTGAAAACACATTAGATTTAGAAGGGATAGCTTGCCCACCTGTGCTGTACGCAGGCACCTATTAGAAAGCGCTGAAGCTGCAATTTCATTATAGTTAGTGATCTCTCAACAGATTGGACTGTGCTGACTACCACACATCACACAAGGAAGTCAGTTAGCAGGATTTGTTCCAGAAAAAAAAGGTGTTTTTTGTTTTTTTGTTTTTTTTTAACAAAGTTAAGCCTAATTGGTGCTGATATGTTCACATATTTGACAAAGCCATCATCTTTTTTTTGTTGTTATTAATCTTTTCAGGTTCTCCAAAGAAATTACATAAGACATTAAACTTTGACACTCACTGCTTTTACTTGATTGGGAATGACTTTCCTTAGTACCACTGTTAGTTTTCTGTTGCTATGTAACAAATTACCATAGACTTAGGGTCTCACCACAACAAAAAAAATATTATCTAAGAGTTTCCATGGGTCAAGATTTCAGACATGGGTTAACTACATTCTCTATTCAGAGACCTTCATGATGAAATCCATGTGTCAGTTGGGGTTGCTATGTAACTTGAGGCTCAGGATCTTCTCAATTTATTCAGGTTATTGGCAGAGTTCAGTTCCCTGCAATATAGTACCAACATGTCCATTTTCTTGTTGGCTGTAGGCCAGGGGTTACTTTCAGCCACTAGAATATTATTCCCTATAGTAATTATTATTTTCTATGAAAAAAAATGTGGGGCACAACTATAATATCAACCAACAAACTGTAAGTAAATAATTTAAATTTTTGAGCTCTCATATCAGAGAGCTTAATCTTTAATACAATACACATTAGGGTAGAATCTGCTAGTTTAATGTTAGATGATTTGGGTAATGAATCCATTATGGGCAGTGCCTTCTCTTGAATGTTTTAAAAGCATAGGTTTAGCCCTGACCAGTTTGACTCAGTGGATAGAGCGTCGGCCTGTGGACTGAAGGGTCCCGGGTTCGATTCCAGTCAGGGGCATGTACCTTGGTTGCGGGCATATCCCCAGTAGGGGGTGTGCAGGAGGCAGCTGATCAGTGTTTCTCTCTCATCGATGTTTCTAACTCTACCCCTCTCCCTTCCTCTCTGTAAAAAAATCAATAAAATTAAAAAAAAAATAAAAGCATAGGTTTATCAAGTAAATTTTTTCATAGTTATCTTGGAAAAGGAGGAAGGGTAAAAGTATAGATCTTATGAACAAGATCATAGAATTCTGCTACCTTAAGGCCCAATCTCTGATATCCAGGAATAATCCTGAAGTTGGCAAGACTTAGTGGGGAAAAGCTCACAAGAGCGACCAGAAGCAAAGAATCAGGGTCGTAGCCTACACAAATTAGGCACTTTACAGAGGCTCATACATCTGAAAGCATCTCCATCATAATCTTTACTCACAGATAAATGAAGTAAAACATGGGCATATCTGTCTATTCTGCCTTATGTACACATCTGGCTATTTTTCCAGTTTCTCCATAAATGTTACTTTATTTTTTAAATATTTGTGTTCTTTGGAGTCCACAATGGACCCACTTATCCTCTATCTGTTCCCCCAAATGATTATACATGTACATTTTTCTTAATTTATATTTAAGTCAAGAAGTCTTTTCCAAAATACAGACATTTATAAGCAAATATTAAAATGTCTAATAAACACCTCAAAATCAAAATCCCTAAAACTGAACCGTCATTGTCACTATGCAGTTCTTTCTGCAATGTCAGCCGTCTGAGTAAATGATACCACAGAAATTCACAGCTGCTCTAAGAGCAACCCAATTACTCTTTTCTGCTCCTCTGTCAGGTAAACAAACTCTTAGCAAGTCCTATGTACTGTACCTTTAAAATATCATTCACATATGTCTGCTTCCCTGGATCCTTATGAGATCTATGTAAATCTAGGTCACCAGTATCTTTTATGGTTTCTAATAGACTGCTAGCTGGATATTCTACCTTGTGTATGATCTCTACAAAATCCATTCGCCAATGCATTCCTTCAAAATTAGGGATGTGATCATATAACTTATTTATTTTAAATATTTATTTATTCCCCCTTTCACTTCAAAGTAGAATACAAAAAGCTAGATATGATTTAATATGCCATTTTTTTATCTACCTGTCACTTAAGCTTTACCCCTCACAATTCTCTCCCATCTAGTCAAGAGCTAGTTACACAGATATTTCTAGATTGATAAGACATTTTATTCTCTCTTTTCCTATAAGCTGCCACTTGTGATCCATTGGCTTTTCCACTGGAAACCTCTTCCTCATTAGGTGACTAAACATTCATCATTTTTCAGCTCTAATTCTAAATCAGTTTCTCAAGGAGGTCTGCCTTAAACTCCATATTTAATTAGACAAAAATACTACTTTGATGCCTGTGCTTTCATCATCTCAGCACTTATCACACATTATTTTAAGCCTTAGTTTAACAGTCTGTCTTCTCTGTTGCACCATACGATGATGGAACCAGACCATGTATCTCTTCTCAGATTTGTTCCCTAGAATACACTATGTGGGGCAGGCACAAATGGAAATAATGAAGGAAAGAAAGAAAATAAAAATAAAAACAAAACTCCTCTTTGGAAAGGCAGAGGGTATATATTAATTAGTCAATAATTAGGCAAGAAAGAGCCATCAAAGGCTTTAAGTAAGAAAGTAATAATAACAGCTATGACCTTTAAGCAAGTTTAATTGTTAATGTTGTTAAAATAGATTGAGGGATTAATAATAAAGGAAGTCTGTTTTTCTAGAGCCTGGAGAGGTAAAGTGAATCTCAATTAAGGTAATGACATCAAAATGAAAAGAAGTATTCATGGGTAAGGCATTCTGATCTTTATAATTATAGGAATTGGAAAATAATTAAAAAGAAAGAAAGTGTGATTCAGGTGTGTGAGTGATACTGTTGTAATTAGCTAGTGATTAATAACAGAAAACAAGGAAAGGAAAGGCCAGATATTATAGGCATGTCACATGGGCAGTCTCACCAGGAATCGGCAAATTTGCACTCCTCATGGAATGACTAGACTATTCCCTGCAAAACAGTTGGGGAAGGGATCCAACAAAGAGAAGACAGACCCATGTACAGTAAAGTTAGGGTGACATAGGGAAGGTGTGTGTCTGTAAATCACACTTGGGAACAGAAATCATTGGCCGGTGGTAGGAACTCCTTCTTCTTTACCGCAGCATAGTATTCAATTGTGTAGATATACCACAGTTGTTTTTTTTTATTAATTTAAATAGGCTAATTGAAATAAGTGAATATTCAAGAAAATTTAATTGTACTGGACAAAAAGCTGTTCCTAATGTGGTAACTAAAATTTCTATTGGTAGTTCATCTCATGGTAAAATTCCTGAACATGCAATGAAACTAAAGCAGTCATATTTTTGTCAAAAAATTAAAATTTAAAGTCATCAAGACTGCATTATAAAAGTTACAAAAGCCTCCATTAATCAAAAAAGGGGGGGTAGAAGGGTAATATCATGTAAGGAAAAATATCCTATAAGTAAATTACATCTAGAAAACTTTTACTTTACAAAATTAGTTTTCATTTGTAATGCTAACAGCAAGACACCCATGAAAAACACACATGGTGTCTAAATAAGACAAAGGAAAATCGTTTGGGCAAAAATAAAAAGGATCCCAAATCAATTATATAGAAAAGATTCTTTTATTAACTTTTGGTCGAGAATATGTTTGTATATTTTCAGAAAACAACTCCAAGACCATGTGGATTCCTGCAACAGAGAGGAATTGACAAGTCTGCTCCAACCACGAAGATAAGAGGAGAAACAGTCCAGAGATGGAAGACACTGATGACGCCTTGCCACGATAGCACTCAGCAGCTGTGCGACGCAGCAAGTTGCCTAGGACCAAACCAGAGAGGGTCGGACCTGCATTGCCACCATGTACCCACCATCCAGATATCATTGCTGACATGTACACATAAGGAACTGTTTGACATTAAAATGGGGACTCAGAACTGTTGGACATTGAAATTGGGACTCAAACATTTTTTGTTATTATATGTTTATTTCTAGTCTGCAGAGGCAAGATTTTTTAAAAGAATGAAATAGGGAAAAAATAGATACAGAGGCAAAGAAGCATTGAACAGACTGTCAAACTACAGTGGGAAGGCAGAGGAGGTTGCGGGGGGCGGGGGGCGGGCTGTAAGAAATCAACCGAAGGACTTGTACGCATGCATATAAGCATAACCAATGGATAAAAAAAACTGGGGGGAGGGGGCAGGTAAAGGCATGTACTGGGGGGAAGGGGAGGCCGGGGGAAGGTCAATGGGGAAGGAAAAAAAAAAAAAAGGAGACATATGTACTACTATTTGTAATACTTCAAACAATTAAAAAAAATAAAATAAAAATAAAATTAAAAAAAAATAAAAAAATAAAAGAAATCATTGGCCGGAATGGGTGTGGCCATTGCAAGTGTGCAAAAATTCGGGAATACATAATCTCCTACACAAAGGAGTACTTTTCTCTTGACTCTTGTTCTTGTGCTCGTGGCTTGTTCCTGGCTTTCTTACATTCGCCTGTATGGTCCACAGCCATGCAGACCCCACATGCAATGGACTGATGGCCTACAGCTAGCCTAATGCTGAATTGGGCTGTGCAGACAAGGAAAGGAAACTCCAGACACTGGTTTTTATTCTGGCCCTATTAAAGCCACAGCTACAGTCCTTCTATGTCTGGGCAAAGGGAAATGGGACTTTGGAAACTCGGGAATTTAATTCCATGAAATAAAAATCACTCATTCTCTCTTGTGATTCTCAGAAATTTCTTTTTCTTGGGATATCACAAGAATTCCACTCCTACTAACAACTGGAGGAGACAAGGTCCTCTCTCCTCTGTTAACACAAGGAAAGAAGTCAAATTGGCTCTGAGCATTTGACTTTAAAATTTTGAAAAAAATAGTATCTACATTTACTTACCTAAAGAAATCTAGAGAAGAAATCAGAGGTGATATATAAATGTAATTTCAGTTTTAATCACAGATTTGGAATATTGGTCATATATTGATAAGGAGACTTTTTGTTCAGAGTAGGAATTTAAGTTTAAGTTGAAAATACGTTTACCACTTGAAATTCTTAGTAATCTGATGAAATACCTAACTATATTTCTCTACATAAAAGCAGATGCAAAGGAATATCTAATATACTTGCTGACTAAGATGATCTTCACATTCCCTCAGCTGGACTAAACTTTAGACAGTTTTCTTGCCAATTATAAGGCCCTGAGCTCCCTTTTCTTAGAACATTTACCTTAGAAAACTTGTATTTGTAAATTCTTTCAGAACTGCCTCTTTGAGATGTAAATCTCCCAGCTTCTTGCCAGTTTTACAAAGGAAAAATGCTTTTCTCAAGAACCTGAGAGCAATGTCTTTGAAATGGAACCATGAAGATAGGGACTCTATCTCCAAGTCTCTGTGTGAGAGCAGAAGCTTAACTTCAGAGAGCACCAGTTAGCAAATACAGAAGGCCTCATCACACTGACCTATGTCCCCTATCCCAGCATCCTCCAGCTCACTTCAGTGATTAAAAACTCTCTCACCTTTTGTTTCAATGGAGTTGAGTCCAGTCTCTCTCCTCTATTACAATAGTTCTGACCTGCGTTGCATAGCATTGAATAAAGTCTTCAGCTTAGAACTTGTGTAGTTTTCCCAGCTAATGGGAGTAAAAGTGCTATATAAACACAGGGGATAAGAAATTTGAGTCTGATATACCTTTATAATTGCCAACCACTTGTGGTGTTACTTTCCAATAGAAGAGTCCCTATCAGAACATCACCTTCAATATCACTTTAAGTCTGCATCAGATTCTTTTCCTTGTAAATTTTCCTTTAGAGGTACATGAAGCAAATAATTTACTCCTATTGAATGAGAGGGGCCTTCATCATATCCCCAGCTCCATGCAGCTCCTGATATAGTCCCTAAGGAAATGTTCATAATCCTTTTTTATTTTTATTTTTGATGGATTTGGAAGTTGAGAAAATAGTAAGAAGCATATATTTGCAAAGCAGCTTCCTTTAAAAGTGTATGATATTTGCAAGGGAATCTCTATTTGGCCACTTGCTTTTTAAGAAAATGCTAAAATAAGCAGGAATGAGAAAATATATTTAAAATGCCCCATTTAGTGGCTGAAACGCTAATTCCTTAGCAGTAATGCATTAAATTGGCAAATATTACTTTACTCAATGTCACCATTTGGGAAAAGAAACCATTAGGTTCATAATCCTACAAGTACTATTATAAATGTCATCAAGAATCATTCTTCCTGTAGCTGGGAAGCTATGAAGCCAAATGTGAAGTTTAAATGAAATGATATCACATGTTTCTTAGGGAATTACACAAAATCAGCCTCTCAACTTGGCAGTTTTATTAGACAAGTTGGAATATAGATGGCTGCTATTATAACTTTTATTCATATACCTATTATATGATCATTATTAAAGCTTAGTACATATGAGGTTACAAGTAAATTCCCTTTTAATATTTTACTATACTTTATACTTTTATAAACATTATTATGCTTTGTTCCTTTTTAATGCATGCAACTCCACACCACTATTCTTTTTACCTCTGTCAGTTTTCTCATGTCACAGTTTATGCTTTTAAGAATATCTCATTTAGCAAAATATATGTGAAACTTGCCTTCTATACCTCCCTTTTTTCACTTTCATGATAAATTTTGAATGTTATATTTAAGGTACCTATTATTATTTATAAAATTTTATGGTAGTGACTTTGCTTCCCACTTTTTAGTATAAATAAAATCCTAAGATTCTAGAATCTAAGCCAACCCTTGGCTATCTTGGAGAATCCAGTCCAGCTGATTTTTCAGATAAATTCCGCTCTATGAGTGAGCTTAAATGAAACCAGTAAGGAACTGCCTAACTACCTCTGAAGATTATGAGAAATCATAATTTTCCATTATCTTAAAGCACAGAGTTTTGGAGTAATTTCATAATAATGGATGGAAGAATCTGCACATGGTGGTGTGTCACATTGGCAGTGTTTCAAAACAAAAATCTAAACATGCATCCTTGGCTTTGAGGCAGTGTGACAGGCAGAGCTGTGAGGGTGATGAGGAGACGACAAAAGTTTAGGAGAGCAGACTGTTCTCAGGTAACTGTTCTTGGGAGTTGGAGAAAGGGTGACTCACATTATGTAATTGAAGAACAATTGGCAAAACCTTACTTAACAATGAACAACTAGTAAGATAGAAAGTGCACTTAATGCACCTGCAGTTCTGGTTTGGGAGATTTGCATGCAGAATAATAAGAATGTCACCTTACATTTTTATAGCTACATATGTTAAAACACAGGAAGAAAGATGAACCAAAGAAGGAGCTTGTAGTTGCAAACAAAATTTAGAGGATTTAGTCAATAAAAAAAGTAAAAATATTACTCATCAATATTACTAATGTATAAATATTAGTCTCTGGTGGGGAAAAAAATCTCAATGTGAAATAAGACCTGGACTAAATTTATAGGTCAAGACTGCAACTTTAATACCTTTTGTTCAGATCTCTGAAAGGTTTTAATAGGGTACTTTATTGCCTGCCAGTGTTGCTCAGTGGTTGAGCATTGACCTATGAGCCAGGAGGTCACCGGTTCAATTCCAGGTCAGGGCACATGCCAGGGTTGTGGGCTTGATCCCCAGTGTGTGTGTAGGGGGAGGGGGTGCAGGAGGCAGCCGATCAATGATTCTCTCTCATCACCAATGTTTCAATCTTTCTCCTTTTCTCTCTGAAATCAATTAAAAATATTTTTAAAAAACAGGGTACCTATTAAAACTTGTCAGCAGATAAAAAGTGTGCTCAAAGAATTAATAGGCACCCAGGGTCCACACAAGCTTTCCAAAACTTCACCTGGTGTCTCAAAATATTAGGGATCTTGCTTTTAGGTGGTACTAATAAAACATCCAGATTGGTTAAAAAATGATCTCAAAACAGGATACACTTTTTTTATAGTTCTAAACTTTGGTCATTTGTACTGGATCAGTTACCCTTCTTGAAAAGGAAATATAACTTCAAGGAACAGAACAGAAAGCTCAGAAGGTAGAATCCAGGGCTGAGTAGAATCATAGTTCAGGAAACCATACTCAGGAAACAGTCCCTGCTCCTGCAGGAGTGGAAACTGGAGACATGTACTTGGATACATTGAGGAATTCTTATGGACTAGTGACTACTATATATTTTTCCTCCTTCCCATTTTTAAATGGGATTGTCTGTTGTTGCTATCTATCTCAGTCTCACTGTACTAGGAAGAGCAGTTCTTTTATGTTCACAGCTCTCTGCTTCCATGTAGCTATACCCAAGAAGTTTCTTCCACATGTAGATCATATGCAGATCAAAAGATACCGAGTTTGACTTTGCTGTCATAAAGGAGATTGAGTGGAGTTTGGTGAGTGAATATAGATTCTGTTTTTCTATTGGGAGCATTTGTGATACAGTTGAGGCTAGAGGATGGACTGTGATAGATTAAGCATAGCCACAGATTCTTTTCAGCTCCTCCCATCTTTAGTGTGCTAAATCTAGGATAGTCTTCTAACTTACATGGACTAACAATATGTGGAAGAAGTAACATTTACAACTTTCATGTCTACATGTCAAAGGACCATCCATATTTTCTGCCCTAGTATCACTAAGTAAATAAGTGGTTAATCATACTTGAGGTTGGGAAGCCATGTGGAGAATAAATGAGTCAATCCAGCCAACAGCCCACACCCATAGCCAGACATGCAAATTATGCCATTTGGCCTTCCAATTAGCTAAATTTCCAGCTAATTTTAGCCACATAAGTGAGTCTAGGTAAAATCAGCAAAGGAAAAAGCCAGACAACAACAAAAACCCAGATAGTATTGTGAGGCATAATAAACCATAGATGCTTGAGCACTGAATTTTGGAGAGGTTTGGAGTAGATAGTGATACAGTTAGTATTTGGAAAGAAATACATCCCTTTCCCTCCCCCCTAACACATACACACACACAGACACACACACACACACAAGCATACATACTAAAATGTAGATATGTATGTCCAATAGAATCTATGATAAATGAGCAAAACAGTAGACTTGGTCTGGAAGTAGCTTTTTCATTCCTTTCTTTCTTTGCTAGTAAATGGACCTATATTCTGCATGGTTTATGTCTGTTTCTTTTTGTGTTTTTTTGTTTTTTTCTTTCTCTTAGTTTGCCACATAATTTAATATGACCCATGTACCCGTTAACAGTTAAATGGCTGTAGAAGATAATAAATATGAACTGAAGTAAATAAATAATTTTTGTACTATACACGAAGGAGAAGAAATTCAACATATAATTCAAATCCTGATAACATTTCACCATCTTCTATGTTCTCTCATGTGAAGTATCATTCTGAGAAAAAAAATGAATAAACAATATATTAGTTACATTTTTCCAAGTTAAAGTTAAGATAAATCTGTTTGTATGGCAAGATGTATTACAAGTATTTCTCTAACACTGTTTAGAAAGCTGATTCAGGGTTCATGGTACAGTAAGAATTTTCTCCAATATATTTTATGTAATAAGATCTTCCATTCCTTTGTGAATGTATTTCTATTAAGTGTTTCAATTAATAAACAATGGGAAGGAACTATTGAGATAAAAAAGTCTTTATTAAATACTCCTCACAATGAGCAACATGCCTCATGTCATAGTAATAAAAAAAACCCAGAGTGATAGATCTGCAAGTAATCCCAATCTGTTATTACCAGAACTATGATCTATACATTTTTAATTAATCATGCTTCATTTTTATTATATTAAAATGGACATAAATATAATACCTGTCTCCTGGGATTTCCCCACCTCCCTGCAGAGGATATTGGGCGTGGGCGGATGGAAAGGGGCTGTGGAAATATGGGTTACACAAGTTGATCTAGGCTGGAGGTCTTCATTTGGAATTATCCAGGATGATATAGGATCAAAGGCAATAATGGGTAGAGATCTTCAGAGAGGAATGATGAGTATCAAGTCTTGTAAGTTTTGAGACACACATTGAAGGGGTATATGAGAAATCTGCAATTGAGGCTAGAAGAAAATGGTCAAGGAAGAGCACATAGAGAGGGTGATCTGATTCACCTAATGGAGGAGAATGTTTTAAGAAGGAAGGAGTTTTATCAGCATTAAATAATGCTAACAGGTAAAGTAATATAAAAGTTGTTATTGTTTAAGGGTCCATGGACTATATCAGGGAGGTCACTGTGACCTCTAAAAGAACAGTTAAGAGGTGGGGGCTGAAACCAAAATCAGGTCAGAAAACTAAGAGCACGCTATGCTTCTGGAATAAATGAAAATTTAGGTGATTAATACTTTGCTGCTGCTAGAAGTTACTACCTTAGAAAAAAAGTCCCATGGCAATAATTTTAACACCTCTTTTGTCTTTTGTTTGTCCTTAAGAAAACATAATTTTAAAGGATAACAGGTTTTAAAACAAAGGAGAATTAATTGATTCTTATATCACAATTTATACTTGAGACTTTTTTGGAAAGATAATTATTATGTGAGAAAGTCAATTGAATGGAAGTTGTCATTTTGAAAGTTAGGCATTTTAATTAGATAAACACATAAAAGAAATTGAGATACAACCAACAAATGAAGGTTGACTGCCCTTTCCGACATTATATTGTCTTTATCCACATCATCCAAATTGATGAAAAACATGAGTTAGGTTATGAAACTCAGCTGTGAGAACCATGCTGAAATGGAGAATATGCTGAGTTGAATGGAGTTCTGTAGGTATGCAACCTCATCCTATATAATAAAGAAGTAATATGCAAATTGACTGTCATGCCCTCACAAAGATGGCTGCCTACGACCAGGCTGGCAGGGGGGTTAGTGAGGGATGACCAAATGACTGAACAAGCAGGCTACATGGGGCAACCAGGCCAGCAGGGGGGTTAGTGAGGGATGACCAAACGACTGAACAGCAGGCTTCGTGGGGCAACCAGGACGGCGGGGGGACTGTGAGGGGTGACCAGGCCGGCAGGGAGGGGGCAGTTGGGGGCGACCTGGCCAGCAGCAGGGGCAGTTAGGGGCGATCAGGCCAGCACACAGAGGCAGTGAGGGGCAATCAGGCTGGCGGGGGGGCAGTTAGGGGCGACCAGGCAGCAGGCAAGTGAGTGATTAGGAGCCAATGGTCCAGAATTGTGAGAGGGATGTCTGACTGCCGGTTTAGGGATCGGGCCTAAACTGCAGTCAGACATCCCCTAATGCAGTGGTTCTCAACCTTTCTAATGCCGCGACCCTTTAATATAGTTTCTCATGTTGTGGTGACCCCCAACCATAAAATTATTTTTGTTGCTACCTCATAACTGTAATTCTGCTACTGTTAATGAATCGTAATGTAAATATCTGTGTTTTCCGATGGTCTTAGGCTCTACAGCAGTGGTTCTCAACCTGTGGGTAGTGACAGAGAACTGCTAGCAGGGTCGCCTAAGACCATCAGAAAACACAGATATTTACATTACAATGTGAAAAATGTCCCTCCCTATTCCAAGAGAAAAGAAATAATCTTATCAACAGAGATGGGGAGATGAGGCCAAGAGAAATCTGTATGGATAGACCTTGTTATCATAGCCCTAATTTCCTTTAGACCCCACATACATTTCAGTTACTCTTTGACAATTACTACTCTTTGTTCAGTCTAGTATTTAAGCACTTGGCCATATCTTCTTTTTGAGTCTTCGTTTTTCTGTGAGGGCTATAAATAAATATGTTGTTCTCCTGTTATTATATTTTTAGGTCAGCTTAATTCTCAGGACAAGCAGAACACCTGGAGGGTTGTTTCCCTTATGCCAATGAGGATGGGACACCATTGCTGAGACATCCACTCACCTAGGAGACTGTAGCAGATGTGGGACAACTGACAACAAGTACCATCCTGTCCAGAGAGGAAGGTTAGAATTAATCCTTTTCCTTTCCTTTCCTTTCCAAAGGAAAAAAAAATAGCAAAAGAAAAAAATTCTAAGAATAGCTCAATGGATTGCGAAGCCTATTGTTTTGGTTGTGGGTGCTTACTGGTCATTGAGCCATACATAGGAATGAAGAGTCATGGTTTCCCTTTGCTCTCTTGTGTGCCATCTATTATGAGGAAGAAAAGAGAGGTTAGTGTCCCTTTTGTGCATGCTGTTTTTCAAATTCCTTTAACTTAAAATAGTGAATATGCCAATTAGCCATATTTTGGGATGGCATATTCTACTACCCTTCAGTACCATCCATGTTGTCATTTTCCCACAAGTATAAGGAGCCCCACAGGCATCACATTACCTAAATATGTAAGTACTAGAGGCCCAGTGCATGAAATTCGTGTACGGGGGGGGGGGGGTCTCCCCTCAGCCCAGCCTGCACCCTCTAGTTTCATCTAATATTTTCAGGAGTTTCATCTAATATTTTCAGGAAGAAGAGGGGAGATCATAGTGTCCCTTTCATATCTACAGTTTTCAAGTGTCTTCAACTCAACGTAGTGAATTTGCCAAATCAGTGTTTTGGGGTTGACATTATTCAGCTACCCTTCAATGCAAAATTATGGCCACAGGTCTTACATTTGTTTAAAATGTAAAAAGTCTGTTACTTATTCACTTCTATCAAGTTCAAGGGTATGACAATGCTGGAATCCCTGAATTTAGTGTTCTTGATAAAAGATTTTCACAGGGCCCATCTGGCGTGACTCAGTGGTTGAGCAAGATCTGTGGACCAGGAGGTCATAGTTCTATTCTCTGTCAGGGTACTTGCCTTAGCTTTGGGCTCGATCCCCAGTGTGGGGCATGTAGGAGGCAGCTGATCAGTGGTTCTCTTTCATCATTGATGTTTCTATCTCTCTCTCCCTCTCCCTTCCTCTCTGAAATCAACAAAAATATATAAAAATACATTTTCAGAGGGAATTTGTACTTTTTGTTGGTAGAAGTTTCATGATGGCACTGACTCTCCTGCCTGTATACCATGTACAGAGGCCCCTTTGAAACAGAAACTTAATAAAATGATTCCATAAGAAGTTTGCTGTTAAGATTTCTATTAAAGTAATAGCAAAAGCATTTTTATATTGTTTAAGACATAAATGACAAGACATAGGACAAAAAGGTAAGGAACTCTGGCAGAATATATGATGTATTTGGATCTAAAAAGTCAGAGACATTGGTTAATCAGCAATCTAAAGAACCTCATTTTTTCTGTCTGAAATCTGACACAGCCACAGTTCTAGAGTTCTCCATGATTTGCCCATAATGCTGCGCTCCTTACATCTTTTTATGTAACAGAAAGGAGCCACTTTCATATTTTGCCTATTATTGGTTCATGGCCTCATTGTCCACAGCCATGTCCTGGGTCTCCAGCAAGTTTGCTCTGCTTTTCTTATGGAATTTACATTCATACAAAGCATGCTCTTTCTAGAAGAATTTAGTATTGGGTTATATATAAAATGCCTCATGTGTGTTGCATAGAAAAACACTTTTTCTTCTTTTAAACACTTGCTTTTCTAAGTGCAATGACACTAAATATATTTTGCTCCATTTAATGAAGGATGATCTGTTTAATACACATAGGCTGCTAAGGTTCTTTACTTTTGCAAATGAGCCAGGGTTCATTGTCCTGCTTTTGGGTTACTATAAACTTAAGTCACTTAAAAGTCAACAAATATCACAGTTATTACATTTGTGTAGGCCGATGAATGGTGATGATGATATTTATGAAAATGCCATACACTTGTCTCTCTAAAACTACCGATATTTATAAACTTTAGATTTCCAGCTAGAATATTCTGAAGTTCACTTTCCTTTTTCTCTAAAATTAGACTGGTGGCAAGCCTTTATGTGAGTTACTGAGCCTGACATCTAATTAACACAGTCTTTACAGGTTTAATGAGCAGTGATAAATTCCTATCCTTTCTTTGGCACATTTTAATTAGTTGTAATTATGAGTGGAGTGACCTGAAAAGATTGTTGTCCCACAAAATCATAGTAAATTTGTATAATTTATATTTTCAGGGACAGAATGTGTTTTTATGACTCAAAAAACTGAAAGGTTATTTAAGCCAGTTTAGTAGTCACATAAAATCCTATGTGGAGCACAGTTACCTAAAACATGGAACATTCATATTCAGGTGAGATGCTTCATAAATCACATTTATCACAGAGCATTTCTCCAAAGTCAGCCTTTGTAATTTACATAAAACCTGAACTCAAACATATATATGCATATATATACTGATTTTTATCTTATTAAGAAGGCAAAACTACATTAATTTACTATAATTTTTAATATTATTTAAAGCATAGTTATTCATGACTTGAGAAATAGAAAAAGGTAATGTTTGAACTGAGATATTTGATAAGTGACATATATCCATTAGGAATAAAATGAAGAACATGCAGATTATAGCTTTATTTATAAAGATTATAGTGTGGCAAAAGAGAAAAGCAAAACATGCAAGGTACCAACATGTGGATGACAACTGGAAGACCTATATTGTAACTAAGGGATTAATGAAGTTTCTGATAAGTGATAGTGACTATGGTAATAGTGATGATGATATGTAACTAAAAATAAGTAACATTTTTGTGCTTATTAATTAGTAGATACTATTATACAATTTTACTTATTTTTTAAATAACTTAATTTTTATAAATAGGAGGACTGGTTGGTTGTGTTTTCACATTTAGAGCAAAGTTGTAGAGACCAAAAAAAAACAACCCAAAAACTAAGATTATATTTTGAAACTAGAGTCCCAATGCACAAAAATTCGTGCAAGAGTAGGCCTTCTTTCCCATGGCTGTAGGCACTGGCTTCCCTCCAGCACTGGCTTCCCTTTGGCACCCAGGACCTGGGCTTTCCTCTGGCCGCTGGCAGGCACCCGGACCCAGGCTGCTTCCCTCTTCCGGCCGCCCCACGGGCACCCGAGACCCAGCTGGCTTTCCTCAGGCCACCCGCAGGCACGTGGGACCTGGGCTGGCTCCCCTCCGGCCCCGACTTGGTCAGGAAGGACATTGGAATGACATCCAGAAGATGTCTGGTCTAATTAGCATATTACCTTTTTATTATTATAGATTCACTCCCAGTAGAATACTCTATAAATACATATCCTGTCACTTCCATTAGGTGGAGAGGAGTGGCTCATTTTGTTTTTCCTTTACCCTCTCTGCATTTAAAATATATATTTTAGTCCTGGCTGCTTTGGCTCAGTGGATAGAGCATTGGCCTGGGGACTGAAGGGTCCCAGGTTCGATTCCGGTCAAGGGCATGTACCTTGGTTGCAGGCACATCCCCAGTGGGGGGTGTGCAGGAGGCGGCTGATTGATGCTTCTCTCCCATCGATGTTTCTAACTCTCTATCCCTCTCCCTTCCTCTCTGTAAAAAAATCAATAAAATATATTTTAAAAATATATATATATATTTTAATTTCAAGTAATTATCATGAGTGCCAAGCCTAAAGGAACATGCATTTTTATTTGTTTGTTTTGTTAATCCTCACCCAATGATATTTTTTTCCATTGATTTTTAGAGAGGGTGGCTGGGAAGCAGTAGAGAGGGTAAAAGAGAAAGGGAGAGAGAGAGAGAGAGAGAAACATGTACATGAGGGAGAGACACATTGATTGGTTTTCTCCCACAAATGCCCCAACAGACCAGGGCCTGTGATCAAACTTGCAACCCAGGTACATGCCCTTGACTGGGAACTGAGCCCTCAATCTTTGGTGTGCAGTCCAACTCTCTCACCACTGAGTCAGGCTGGCCAGGGCAATGCCTTTTTTTATAGCTTTCATCTCCTGCCCTCTCCTCCACACTATAATCCCCTTTGAACCATCATCTTCATAAAGGAATCTAGTATCCCATTTATCTTGGGACAGCTGTGTAAACTTCATGTCCTTATAAGCTTTCTTAAGAGACAGATCCTCCAATTATATACCTGCCATTGTTAGTGGAACATGAATGTAATGTCCCATGAGACCCCTTCTTCAGTTCTTTCTGTCGTCTCTTGCTTTTCTGAAGGTTGTTGTAGTGGAATTTATTTTACAATTATCATTGCAATGTTTATCTTGTTCTATAAACTCTTCTACTCTAGGACCTTTACAAACCCATCAACCCAGTATATATACTGGAATAATAGAGAGGGGAGGGGAGTGGGTGGTGACTCACTTGTAACCATTTAACCACTGTATGACTTCTGAGGATAGGTTAGAAAAGGCAATGCAACTTCTGCCTTACTTGCTGGAACACTCTTTTTGGAGCCCTGAGCCACCATGTAAGGGTTCTGACTACCCAAAAGGCACCATCCATTATATTTTTATAGCTTTCATGTGGAAAGACTCCGTGGAGAGGCCCTGTGACCACATGAAGAGAGACAAATGCTTAGCCTACTCTATCTCCAGCCAATGTATGAATGCAGCTGCATACGAGACCCTAAACCAAAGCTGTTAACACACAGAAATTGCTTAAACACAGAAGCTGTAAGCGATTTTTAAAAAACGATTACTTTAAGCTTGTAAGTTCTGGCATAATTTGTTATGAAGCATTAGATGACTAGAAATGAGTTATTGTATAACATTTGCTATCAAGCTGTGCCCTCCATGAGTTCCTAGATTGCTTCACATGTTGCAGGGAAATTTTTTCTTTGAGATATGTCCCACTCTTTCTATATTCTATTCTCAGTTTTATTGTCTAATAGAATTCTTCTAAAAATGGTGTTCATTTCCATCTGGTTTGTCTCAGTGGATAGAGCATCGGCCTGTGGACTGAAGGGTCCCGGGTTTGATTCTGGTTTAGGGCACATGCCTGAGTTACAGGCTTGATCCCCAGTAGGGGGCATACAGGAGGCAGCCAATCAATGATTTTCTCTCGTCATTGATGTTTCTATCTCTCCCTTTCCCTTCCTTTCTAAAATCAATAAAAATAAATAAATAAGTAAGTAAATAAATAAAATAAAAACTGTCTTCAAAGGTACACACAACAGGGATGATATACTATAGGTAGTTGCACAACTGCTCTCTTGTTTCTACAGACCGTAGATTCTGAGAACACTCTGAGAATCAAAGGCTTTCATGGGCCAATCCCAGCTTGGCACTGGAATGCACTTCAGTTTCTGGCAAGTCACTTAACATCTGCGGAACAACATTTTCCTCTGCAAAAAGACCATAATCTTTCCTGTCACATAGGGGTGTTGTACTGTTTAGATAGGGTGGCACTCTGAAAATATGTCCTATCATTTCAAGGTAACATATTATAAACATGCTTCTCCTTTCTCGTTTGTGACCATATGGAGTGGTTGCTAAGAGGACTTCTGGTTTCTAGTTTGCAAAATTTCCACTATTCAAATTGTCACCCGACAGCCTACCGCTTCCCTTACTAACCATTTAAACACTGCAATGGTTGGTTAAATAAAAATCCATGCATCATCTAGAAATGCATGCTGTTTGGGCTTCATTTCCCTAACTTTATAGAAATTTGCAAAGTTGTATGGGGCTTTCATAGTTCCAATTTATCTTGGATTTGTGAGAGAATTTTATTTCACTCCTAAGCAGCCTATATCAGAGAACAATTTGTTATGGCAATCCAAGTTCCTGGTTAAGTCTTAGTTAAAATATTCTGGTAAGAACACTGTAATGACTCTTGCTCCCTTGGATATTGATATAAATTCCTTGGCTAATGAATGTATGTTTCTTTTAATAGAGTCTTGGATTATCTATATAGAAAATCTCCTTAGAAGATTTGCAATTAGCAGAATTAGTCCACATTCAATTTCATAATCATACAGATGAATTAAACATATAAGAAGTAAGTAATGGTTTATTATAATTTAACCAAGCAAAGTTTTCATCTAATTTGGCCGATATTAAGGGAGGGAGAATTTATTTATATTTTAATTGTACTTCAAACCTGTAGTTAATTCAAACAGCAATATCAGACCAAATTTAGCATTGTTTAAATTGGGCTGATGGTCCTCCCCCACCACACACACCATATGTCCACATAGTAGCTTAAAATAAGACAGAAATGTAAGCTTATTGTTTTTAAAAGAGATGTGATATTGTCATTAAAATATTTTGTCATTAAATCTTTATAGTTGCAGCAAAAAAGATTTTTATCCTTTCTTCCTTATTTGCAATGCTCATACTGGTCTATAAACAATCCATCCCTAGACCAGGGGATTTATAAGGAAATTACACCACTTATGTTTCACCCTTTTGATATTTGAATGTTGTTAATCCTGATCTTGTGTTTCTATAATGTATGCTTTTTAAAATATATTTTATTGATTTTTCACAGAGAGGAAGGGAGAGGGTCAGAGAGTTAGAAACATAAAATGAGAGAGAAACATCGATCAAGGTACATGCCCTTGACCGGAATCGAACCTGGGACACTTCAGTCTGCAGGCCGACGCTCTATCCACTGAGCCAAACTGGTTAGGATATAATGTATGCTTTTTAAATACTAAATCTAAACTCTCTCCCTAAGAGGTATTATAACACAAGTTGAATTTATTATAATTCATCTAATAAACTGCTAAGTAAAGGAAATTCATGGCTCTTTTTTCCTGCCCTTTTTTTTGGATGGTTCTAGATATTTCATATCTTTTATGAGTTAAAAAATTAAAATATACTTGAGACTCTCTGAGGGAACACTCTGAACTCTCTGTGACAACTGCAGACGTTTGGTAAGTTCCACTTGTCTCCAAGTGTCCTCAATTTGCTGCTCCTCCACCACTAAACAACCATAGATGATAGAGATTCCACCTCATAGGACCTCCAACATTTTTCTTTAGACTAAAACCAGAATTTCGGTTCTCTAAAATGACATTTTGTCATAGAAGACTTTCACAGTTTGAGTTGGGACATGAGCAACAGGATAGCACAACAGCTACGAGTGGCCCTCAGGCAGGAGAGAGAAATTCTACATCCTGAAGAAAACCCAACAGAATGCTTAACCTGCATGCCTTCCTCTTCAGATAATCCAACTTCAGGCTCTTCTAACCAAAATGTATATTCAGTACTAAGTAAACAGGAATCCCAATTTGTATTGAAAGTACACACACACACACACACACACACACACACATTGTCATTGCCATAAATATTTAACATTACTATCCAATCTGAACAAATAATCAAAATCCTATCAAAATTTTCAGGAAAGTTGGGATGTTGAAGACTGAGTTGGGAGCAAGTAGACTAAGCCAAGAGATTCCTCACCTGGCTAATGGGTAACTGGAATCCGTAGCAGTTTCCCTATGTGGTGTTTTTTTCTGATGACTCTCAGTGAAAAGAATAATTTGAAGCTACGCATTTGATGAAAAATTAGAGTTTAATGTTTAATATTATGAATTAAGATAAGTAAACAGGTGAACATATATCAAAATACCAATTAAATAAGTAAAATTGTACTTTAATCAGATACATCTTCTAGAATTTTAAATTTTTTTTAAGATTTGATGAACACCTTATTTTGGAGCTCAGGGGTCTTAGCAACAGAGTAGTTTAAATTCCCAACATATTGCATCTTAAGCATCCCCTATTTTTAATACCTCCATAGTTATAAATCATTTTGTGATTTGCACCATAAATTTAAAGTCATGGACATTTTTTCCTAAGCTCTATTGGTTATGCCATAATAAAACCAAACTCCATAATACTGGCAAATAAAACATCTGCAAGAGTGCACAAATAAAATAAAAAAAAAATAGATCATGTTTTTTGACATGGAATCTACACTAATAAAAGAGAAAGATGCAAATTGACCATACCTCCATGACACCCACCAGCCCATCAGGCGTGAGTATGCAAATTAACCCAACAAAGTTGGCGGGTTAATTTGCATACACAGGCATGGAGCGAAGACTGAAGGCTCCACCCAAGCGAAGACTAAAGACTGAAGGCTGAAGACTGAAGGCTCCCCTGCAGCCAGAGCCAAGCCTGAAGGCTGAAAGCTTGGCTCTGCTGCGGCCCGGGTCGCGGGTGCTGGAGGAAAACCTGTGCCGGCAGCCAGGGGAAGGAAGGCCTATTGCACGAATCTTCATGTAAAGGGCCTCTAGTAGGTTCATAATATATGTACTCACAAAAGATAGAAAGTGAATTAATAGTGAACTGAAAATGGAATTTAGAACTTTCTGACTGCCAGTAATATTTTTAATACATATATCAGCCTTGTACATTTTATTGACAAGTGTCCTGGCAACATTATCTTTGAATTTAACCAACCAGTATTTCTGGCTTGAGAATTTCAAGTATCTGAGAATGTACAAGCATAGGTTAGAGTTGACAGAGGAAAAAGTTGTGACATTATATTACTTACTGAAAATATTTCTTGGTTCCTTAAAAATAATATTTTCTGTATATTAATTTGAACAGTAAAACTTTAATATTAAAAGAAGAACAGCGAATAACATAAAATATGCTATATTGCTCTTTGTGTGTTGTTTGCCATTCCTATGGGCCCTTTCATTTATAGGACAAACAACCAATGTTAAATAAAGTGTTTCCTCCTGGTGGTTTTTATAATCTGCAGTCCCTACTTAACTATAAGTTACAAAAAATAGGGGCATTGTATTTTCCAAATATGGCATAATGCCTGGCACTTGCTAAATATTAAATAACTATTTAATGAATAAAATTATTACATAGCCATTAGTCTAATCTCTTCCAAAAGTATACTCTATTTAATCAACTTATCTCTTCAGAGGAGTTGGATTTTCATGAATCTTCAGTTCATATGATAGGAATATTTATATATTTTATTGCTTTTAATCAGGAAATTATTTTAAATTAAACATATTTTTTGTTTTGACTTTTCAGAATTTTACTTATTCATTTATTAGAAATCTTAAACCTCATCTGCACAATGCTTTCCCTAATTTTTTTATTCTTCTACTAGTGGCCTGGTGCATGGATTCATGCACATTAAAAGGAAAATAATTAGAAGAAATATTTTAATATTGCTATTTGCCCTTTCTCTGTAATGGACCCTGGTCGCCATCTGTGGGATGATCAGTGGGGTGATCGGGCCCTCGCTTGGCTCCCTCAGTGCTGGTCACTGTCTGCGGGGCAATTGGCCCTGCTCACACCAGCCTCGGCCTGGTGCCACCCGCTCACCTGCTCCACCATTCCACTGCAGTCCCGCTCTCATTGAGGCCCATTGGGGCCTGCAGCGCCTCCACTGCCACCTGCTGCCAATGCCACGTCACTGATGCCCACCGTGTTTTGTGCTGCCTTCTGGTGGTCAGCACACATCATAGCAAGTGGTCAAACTCCCGGTCGAGGGGACAATTTGCATACTAGACTTTTATTACATAGGAGGATTGGTAATAATCTTAAATATTTTGGTTTTTATTAATTTTAAGTGCAAAAAACATTTTTTATTTGCATTTGATGTTGTTTTGAAAAAAAAATCAATTATTTTCCTGTATTTTATAATTAAGAAGAGAACTAAATTTTATGTGTATAGAAATTTTGTGTGAACACATTAAAGATTGTAGTATGTTTCAAGATAGTATTATTGATGCCATAGACAAGGATAGCTTTTGGAGATAGCTGATACAGTTCTTGGCATACTCTAGTCATAGAGTAGATGTTGTGTTTAGAAACAGGACCACAGTAGACATCAACTGGCTGACCTAGGCCTTACAAGGAGACAGTATGTGTGAGTGGGTCTCATATTGCAGGATTATGTCATCATGTTCATAGGACCAGAACTTTCATTTTGTCAGTCTCCTAAGGGTAGTCCAGCTCTTAGCTACAGGCCCACAATTATCAGAATCCCAGGAATATGACATACCATTCAGAATGAATATTTTCTTCAAAGAAAACTATCCAACTTCTGTTGGCTAGTCAGCATTGAAAATCATTCTCATTGAAAGACTCCTTTAAGAGTATAATGAAGGGCAATTAGTTCAGCAATCTTTAAGACTCTAAGTATGATAGCTAAATATAACTTCCAGAGCAGGTTTTGGCAAATAAGCACCTGCAGGCCTATTGTGGCCTGCTGCTTGTTTACTCATATATCAGGAAAGAAGGTTTTTCTTACATTTTTAAATGATTGAAAAAAATCAATAGAATAATTTATATTCTAATATATATATATATATATATATATATATATATATATATATATATAATCTTCACCCAAGGATATGTTTATTTATTTTTTAGAGAGATAGAGGAAGGGGGAGAAAAAGAAAAAAAATACAATGATAGTTCCCACATGTACCAGGGATAGAACCTGCATCCTAGGTATGTGCCCTGAGAGGGAATTGAATCCACAACCAACAATGATCCAGCCAGCTGAGTCACCTGACTGGGGCAAGAATAATATTTTCTGGCACATGAAACATGTATGAAATTCAAATGTCCAAACACCCAAAGTCAAATCACCTTCTGCCACCATGTATTTGTCCCCTTTTCCACTTTACTACTTTCATGTCTTTGATCTTTTCTTTCTACATTTTGGTTGATATTTGTTATGCTGATACTATGTAACTCTGTAGTTGAGCCTCAACCTGTGAACCAGGAGGTCATGGTTTGATTCCGTCAGGGCACATGCCTGGGTTGCAGGCTCGATCCCCAAATAGGGGGCATGCAGGAGGCAGCCGATCAATTATTCCCTCTCATCATTGATGTTTCTATCTCTCTCTCCCTCTCCCTTCCTTTCTGAAATCAATAAAAATATACTTAAAATAAATAAATAAAATACACGAATGCAATAATTGTAAATTTACTTGTGCTTGACATTCGCCTGCTGCCTTTTAAGTGATTAACAAGCTACCATCTCACGTGACCCTCACCATTTTGGAGTACTCAGATAAGAAAACCAAGGATTGGAGAGGTTTTTATGACAACTGTAAGTTACTCTCAAAATGGAGATCGGGCTTTAAAACAAGGCCAAGTGACTCCAGAGTTGATGTCAAATTTTAAATTCATTGATGTTAAAAAAGAATATCACGTAATTGTGAGTAGTCAATATACTCCTGATAACCATTTTCATTTGGATGTGTTTTTAAAGTAGAGCTTTATAAAAAGTAAAATGCGCAATTCACTTATACCTAATTTAACAAAATATTCATTGCATTCAGCATTATCTTAGCACTAATTAAAGATCTTGGTTCTGTGAGATTAGGTAATGAAAATATACTTTTTTTCTCCTTTGGTCTTGTTCTATCTAATAAGTGAGAAAAGCCAGTTACACTTGCAAGTTATTTTCACCTGAGTGCTTTTAGCAACATTTGAAAATAGAGTATAAGTGCTGCAATTTAAATTCCTTATATAAGTTCTATTACCTAATTGTTAGCGACTGACCTAAATAAAATTTCAACTTTGAGTTTTAAAGTGCATGTTACATTTTCTCACATGTACAATTGGGTGCTGTATTTTTGTCTGTTTTGCAAGCTTGGTGAAAAAATAAAAGTTGGTTTCTATGTTATATAAATTGATAGATAAGCATCTTGAATCCAAGATAGATGTTAAAAAGTAAAATTTTAATTTATCTGAAATTGTTCTTTTAACAAGAGCAAGTAAAAAATAGAGAAATGTAAAAATTTCATTGATTTTATCTTCAAAGAAATATAATTGGGATTAAAGATATCTAAGAATAAAATAACTTTCCATGAAGAAAACATCTCTGGGTAATAATAAAATAATTTAAATTTAGAAGATAATATAATTTATGAAAACCCATGGTTTTATTCAACATTAATTGAATATTCATAACTATTAGTTCTCTGTTGCTGATGTATCAAATTGGTATCAATTTAACACTTAAATCAACAGAAATTTATTAATTTACAGTTTTTTAGGTTTGAAGTCTACCAGTCTTACTGAACTAAATCAAGATATTAGGAAGGTGTATTCCTTTCTGTAGGCTCTAAGAATAAATTTTCCTTGCCTTTTCCAGCTTAGAGAAGGCATCCGCATTCCTTGGCTTGTGACCTCTGCTTTCGTTTTCAAAGCCAGCAATGTTGCATCTCTCTGTGCTTTACTTTCATAGTCACATCTCTCTGACCCCAGCTCCCGCAAATGCCCCATTCTTTCACTTTAGGACACTATTGATTACATTGTGCCTACCTACATGATACAGGATAATCTCCCTATTTTAAGGCTGGTTAGAAAATTTAATTCTGTTTTCTATCTTAATCCAACTTGGCCAATAACATACAGATACCAAGGATTAGGGTGCTGACATCTTTGGGGACCATAATTCTGCCTACCACAAAAGCTTATCCTTGGTTTTAATATAAACATTACTGATTCTAGATTATTTTATTCAAGCAAAGTAACAGTT
Source organism: Plecotus auritus (assembly GCF_963455305.1). Lineage (NCBI taxonomy): Eukaryota > Metazoa > Chordata > Mammalia > Chiroptera > Vespertilionidae > Plecotus > Plecotus auritus. Next base: position 74,574,705 of record NC_137773.1, read on the forward strand.
ATCATACTTTGTCCTGGAGTCATTATTTCTATTTCATTTTTATACATAACTGACTAATGAATAATCAAGTAGTAGTACACTTCATGATGAACATGGCAGGGTAAATGTAGAGCTAGTGAATACCTCTTAGATGATCCTCAATATTTTCCCTCTGGACCTGTATATCAATCAATTTTGAAAATATTTATTTCCTTTATTTTATTGCCTAAAGTTTTACATACATCTCCTTTTTCCCCAATTGACCCCCTCCCCCCGGCCAAGCCATTCCCATCCCAGGCAAGTCCCCACCGCCCCAGTGTCTGTGTCCATTGGTTATGCTAATATGCTTTTAATGGTGGCCAAGACACATAAATAGGGAGCATTTCACAGGATGCTTAGTTTATGGAAATAAACTATAGACCAAGTTTGCTAAAATTGCCTCTGTTGGCAAAATGTAGAAGTGGGTTAGGATCTGAAAGTGGCGAGAATACATTTGGGGAAAAAATACATTATATTAAGAGAATAACTTATTTTGAATTATTATTTAAACTGATGTAAGTTAACATAGAGGCTTAATATTTTGTTGTAATCAAAAGGAGAGAAATTATAAATACAATTACTGGCATAGGACCACCCCAAATATTCTGAAAAACTCAATATTTTTGAGTTTTCTGGCTAGCCACTGGCCACTTGTGTATAAACTTGTGTATAAACTGGTAAAAACACAGGCAGATGTGCTTACAAAATATGCAAAATGGTAAGTTTATGCAGTCATTGTGCCTTAGGTGGCCTTGCCATTTCCAGTAAATCTCTTGCTCTCTATGTGGGATAATCCTGTTCCAGCAAAGTTTGCCCATTGTAGAGCATTTGATCTGCCTATAAAACCAGAGCAAACCAACATTTACCTATAGTTCTAAGCCATGGCAGATTTAGGTATTATCAGGTAATATGTGAACAGAAACTTTTCTTAGAATTCCAGTTGTTTTTTATCCTTAAGCCTGTCCTGTTTCAGGTGGATGCTTTCAAGTGTCCCTAGTGTCAGGGACCCATCACACATTCTACTCTACTCTGAGCTTCTGCCTTTTGCAGTCTATTCCTTCCTTTGACCTGATTAGAATTATGACTTTGTTGTACCCTGGAAAACTGCAACATTGGGTATCCCCAGAGTCCATTTATGTCTGCTGATAAAATAGACAACCAAGTAACACACTCCACTGGTACATTGCTTACTGAATAAGCAACCCTCTTATCAACACATCTTTTCAGAGCATGAAGCTGAAGAAATAGCAATCCTCAGAGTATGCAAATCTCTTGAAATAAAGGAAGTCCTGTAAGAATACCACCTGTGATGGGAAATTACTCACAAAAGAGTCTGACCCAAAGCATACTCTAGGAAAATTATTACACTTTAGCAGTTTACCTTTGGGCCTTCAGGCAAATAAATAAACAAAAAGGCAGCCTTTGAAAGGAAAACACCACAAAAACAAAATCACTTTGATGTCATGCTTTTTAGCAAGGTTCAGTGAAATAAAACAGAGAGCCATATCTCAAAAATGCTCAAGGAAAGAATATATGCGCCCCAAGGATTGATCATCTAGCTACCCAGCCTTATATACACTAATGTTACTAAAAAGTTATACATGTAAGAACTCAGAAAATATTCTACCCCTGAGTACTTCCATAAAAGACATACAAAGTTGTCAAAAGAAAGTCTCCTCCAAATGGTATCAATCCTACACAGTTTCAAAGAGAATATCCACAAAAGTTCAGATAATGCCAGACTATTTAAAAATTTATTATATCAATACATTAAAAACACTTGTTTAATTAATTCCCATAAATACTAATACTTATTTAATTTACTAGAGTCCTGGTGCATGAAATTCGTCACCCTGCCCACCCTGCCCCCTCTCACAGTCCAGAGCCCTCAGGGGATGTCCTACTGATGGCTTAGGCTCGCTCCCCATGGGCCTAAGCCATCAGTAGGTCTCCCTCTGCAGAAGGCAACCTGGCTGCTCAGGGGAAGGCGCTGCCCCCATCACCCCACTGCTGCTGCCACTGCTGGCTGCTGCAGCTGCCAAGGTGTTTTCATCAACACAGACGCCAGTCCCTTTACCACGAAAAAATGACAACTTTCTTTAGGCATTTTCAAGGTGTCTCTTTCATAGGATATGACATTTCTTTCTTTCTTTTTTTTTTTTTTTTTATCCTCACCTGAAAATATTTTCCCATTGATTTTTAGAGAGTGTAGAAGACAGAGGGAAAGACAGAGAGAAACATCAATGTAAGAGAGACACTTCGATTGGTTGCCTCATGCATGAGCCCTGACCTGGGCCCCGGCCAGGGAGGAGCCTGCAACCTAGGCACATGCCCTTGACCAGAATTAAACCCAGACCCTGTGGTCGGCAGGCTGAGGCTCTATCCACTGAGCCAAACCAGCTAGGGCAGGATATGACATTTCTTAGCCCCTCCAGCAGCAGACCTTCATTTTTTAATCCAGGAGTGAGGTGCTAAAACCATAGATCACCTTCATGGATTCTTATTAGGCAAGTTACCAAGAACACTGCGAGTGGTACACCTGAAGCTTAGCCAATGAGTGGTCAGAAAAGGTATTTCCTCTGCAGCTCACGCGCAGAGGCAGGACTGCTGGTGAGGGCCTGCCATCGGCTGTGATCGGGCACTCCACTTCCCCCTCCCCCTCTCCCTCACCGTATCCCTCTTCCTCTCCCTCTCCCTCTCCCTCTGGTCCACTCTCTCTAAAAAGCAGGGAAAAAATATCCTCTGGTGAGTATTAAAAAAACAAAACACAGAATAACAGGCCTTCTCCTTGGATATGTAGGCCTGAAAGAGAGAATTCTTGGCTCTGTGAAGTTCCCTACATGAATTTTATTAACAATATTTGGAAAATTAGCCTAAGCCACACCAATGATTCAAGTTTGTGCTTTTCTGTGTTCCAGGGAAGAATCAAATGATCTTTTGTTTTATTGTGTCAAAACAAAATTTTGCATATGTTAAATACATAATTCTTATTCAAATACATAATAGCAGATGCAAAAGTTCTGTTTAACTCAGTGAAGGGACTGGCAGGATGATAATGCTGTTCAAAGGAGATTGCCAAGGATGAAAGCCTTAGTAAAACTGCTAAATTAGATACAATCTGGCTAATGTCCTATAAGACAATAAAACCATCACTTTTTGAATTGGTTTGTCTTCTAGACAGAAATTAGATACATCTTTATAAGCCTAAAAATTCTTTTCATCTTCTCACTTTGCTGATCATTATATGTAACTTTCCAGGGCTGTAAATGTCAAAATATATGGAACTTATTTAATTGTAAATAGTGTGTCAGAGTTACATGTTTCATAGGAAAGGAAATGATCATTCTGTGGGCCTCTAAGGCCCCAATTATACTGAAAGGACTTGCTGTCAGCGTTTTACTCTGGGCCTGTGCTCAGCCACGGAGGCTGCGGGCAGGCCCGCCCTTTCCTCTCTGGGCCTGTGATTGGCCAGGGAGGCTCGCCCCGCCCTTTCCTCTCTGGGCCTGCCATCGGCCGGGGAGGCTGCAGGCTGGCCCCCCTTCCCTGTCCATGTCTGCTCTGGCTCCGGGGGGCCGGCCCCTGTGTCACTGTCATGTCTACTCCAGCCCCCCTGTCTCTGTCTCTGTCTCCGCTCAGGGCCTCACCTGTGCACGCAACCTCCTCCTGTCCAGTTGTGACCTGTTACGGCGTCCCGGCCTAATTTGCATATTACCTCTTTATATATATATATATATATATATATATATATATATATATATATATATATTTTTTTTTTTTTTTTAATGTTGACATTATTAGAGTCTTTATCCTGTGGGCCTCTAATGCCCCAATTATACTGAAAGAACTTGCTGTAAACGTTTTACTTTGGGCCTGCGCTCAGCCACTGAGGCTGCAGGCAGGCTTGCCCTTTCCTCTCTGGGCCTGTGCTCGGCTGTGGAGACTGTAGGCCGGCTCCCCAGTCCCTGTCCGTGTCCGCTCCGGCTCCGGGGCGCCTGCCCAAGCCATGGCATGGCGGCTCGGGCCAGCCCCCCTGTCTGTCTCTTTCTTCACTCCGGGCCTCACCTGCACTCCCAACCTCCTCCTGTCTGGTTGTGACTGTTACAGTGTCCTGGCCTAATCTGCATATTACCTCTTTATATATATATTCCCATAAATACTAAAAATCACTTTGAAAATTTAACATATATTCATGCTAAAACCAAAAAAAAGTAATTTATTTTCTCTTTGACTCATGGAAAATTGCTTATTTACTTTTTAGTAAAGATCAGAGGAAAGAAAAGAAGGATATAAAGGGAAAAAAACCAGAATGCCTTAAATCCTAAACCATCTCACAAAGATATGATAACCGACAGACTTCAGTCTTTGTAACTAGATAAAGGAGATTTTTAATCTGATTTTCACTTGTCACTAGTGTTGTTTTGAGAAATTTGCTTAAACTTACTAAATTTCACTTTCCTATAATATACCATAGATTATAAAAATATAGATATATGCTACAATTGGCTTTTGGTATGTCATCTCACCAATCTATTCCTAATAGGATGCTATTAAATTAAATAGAGCCTGATTTTCACAGAATAATTTGGTTTGAAAGCAATAATTTTTATGGGAAGAAAGCTCAATTTTTTTCTTTAATATCTTTTTTATTCATGTCACCTATTTGTTTATAGATGACCACAATTGTTCTATTTATTGAGAATTTTCCATGTAAATTTAAGTGTTTTTATGTGTACAAATTTGCTTAACCTTTACAACTACTTTTTATCCCATTTAAAAACAAAACAAAACAATAACAAGAAGTGAACAAACCTTAAGCTTAGAGAGTATAAGTAACATGCTCAAGATTATAGATTAACAGGTGGATTTAGATTTGAATTCATGCAGGATTATTCTAAAGCCTTCCCATGCTCTGAAATAATATATTTACTACCTCTGTCTCTGCTGTTCTGAACCCTGATAATTGTTATCACCTGGAGATACATTTGAACCATATCAGCGCTCTGGTTGTATCCCCCAAATTTCTGATACAATTAATTTGGGATAGGGCTGACATTTTTATTTTTTACAGCCTCCTGGTCATTATAATATGAATCTGGCATTGAGAACTATTGCTCTAAATGACAAATAGTGACATAAAATAGACTGACAAAATATATAGGTGACTGTATGGAGATTCAGAATGTCACATAATCAATTCTGTGAACTACTTGTATACCAGGACAAGTGAATCAAGTTTAATTAGCACTTATACAAGCTTTCAAAGGCTTTACTGCTAACTACCTTGGAGTCTAATAAGGCAAAATTCTTGTTCTATCTAAGAACATAGAGGAAATCACTGGCTTTAAACTTCTTAATGATTAAGAAGATCTTAGCCTGTCAATCTGTAGAGTTAATTACTTTTTATTCATGCATCCAGATTTATTTCCCAAATAAAATTACACTAATGCCTAGTTATATGGAGACAAATGTGGAAGTACAATTTAAAGTAAAAATAAGGTCTATCTTTTCAAATAGATTAAAAGCAGGAAGAGGATGTGATTAGCATAAAAATTTACTTCTTCTTAGATTTTTTCGGTCACTCATTTGAGATTTGGAACATTATTTTCATACCTCCTTTAGTCTTGTTTATCCCTGGAAATGGGCCCTATTCTTAAGTATTTTTCATGGGAATATAATTTGCTTATATAATTTCTTTAATTCCTTTCCTCGATGTTGGTAACCACATGGGGCATTGCCTTGATGGGACCATTGGTTCCTCTCCTGCTCTTGCTAACAATCTGTGTACCTAATTTACAAGACTCATTACCTTTAAAACCAGTAAGTGATCCACTGTGCTGTTTTGAGCATTTTATAGACTTAGCAGTGTAAATGATTATTTGCCATTTTGTGTGATATTCTTTTATTTTGTCTATTTTATGGGTTTATTAAAATGCATATTGCATATTACTTTTCTTGAGCTGTTATGGCTCCACCCAAAATGTAAGCAATTATTCTACTTTATTATCATCCATAAGCTCTGCCTCTAGGTATTTTTATACCAAAATTATATTTTAAAACATGGTTATGACCATGTTCCTTGCATGCTAGAAAAAAAAATTAGAGAGGGAAGCAGAAAGTGCTAACCAATGTGTGTTGAATGCTATTTACAGCATTTTACAACCATCTTAATGCATTTTCTTTCCTTTGCCCATGTATTTCTAAGTAAGCAGGAAAAAAAAGAATATTTAATATTCTTATAATAGATCTAGCATTGTCTGTTCTCTATGCAATTGCTCATGATTTGAAATACCCTTCTTCTTCTTCTTTACCTATCTATCCACTTGTTCAAATGTTATGTAGCAGATTAAGTCTTCTTGGATCATAAAAAGAAATTTTTCTCTCCTTTTGATATAACCACAAAGATCTTGCTCATGTGTTAATTAGTGTGCATATATGTTACTGCTTCCTTCATTAAATTTTAAGCCCCTTTGAAGTTCAGCATCTTACATTACTCATCTTGCAGTTTTAGCATGGTTTATCATTCACAATAAGAATATTGAAATGCCTGTTCAACTCATTTGATTACAACTTACAAACCACATTCAGAAATAGTTTTTGAGCTGTTACTTGGGTATCATATGTTTGATACATATAACATTTTAGTGTACATTAAGATAACCTTGTCATCTGCAGAATCTATGACAGAATGATGCCTTGATATTAAAATTTTTTCATGCATAAATTAATGGAGATCTTTCATGAAAGAAAATAATGTATATTTGATATAATATATGATAGCACTATATTTTAAGTTTAGATTTAATTATCAATTATGAATTTAATTTTTAATTAATTATGATCTATTTAAAAGAACATAAACAACACTCCGTTAAATCTTACCTATAGATTGAAGAAACTACTTTGTGAATTTCAACTAGGAATACTTTTCAACTAAACAATAAGTAAACATCAAAATGATAATTGTTGTCATATGAAATGTGACAAAATACTGATTGCAAATTATATATTGAGATTGGCAAAGCCTAAACCATGAGAATGATTTATTTAAAAAGGCATTTTGTAAACCTTTCCAAATGATGAGGAGTAAGATCTTTTCCCTGATAATTTCTTTTGTGTTGCCAATTAGATTATGTTTCCATGAAAGGCTACTGTCAAGGAAAAGAGGACAAAACACTGGATGATTAATGCTATAGGCATTTTTATTTTCCAAAAGAGAAAACATTCTGAATAGAAAACACATAAATTTAAAATGCCCTTTCCTCCTACGGAAATATGATAGTTGAGAATGATTTGTGTATTATGAAGAACCTCTCTATATCTAGTGGCACTTCATATTTTATATTGATGATCCTAAAAATGGATACATGTACTCACACCCCGATATGCATTTTTTAGAATCTCTATGGAGTATTGTTGGAAAAAAATAATATCTGCTGACAGAGTAAATATATTTCTAGGAATAGTATCAATGGTTTCCCATTTATTTCACATTTCACATTGACACTTACATGATGCTGAATCTATAGAAAGTGAAAGTGACCAATGGGTGCCTCAGTAGTTTAGACCAGCTTTTAATAACCTCATCAACTGCCTGAGGCATTTCTCTTTTCTGATGCTCTGCAAAGGCAAACTGGCTAGTAATCTCCAAACAGAGATCTGCATGCTGCTTCGGATTATAATTTATACAGGGATTTACAAGGACTAAAAGCAATCATGTAGATAGTTTAGGTAGGAGAGGTATCCAAGAGATACTAAGAGCTGAATAAATGTAATTTCCATTGTTATTTCTGTTTTATTTTCATTGCTATTCCCATAAAACTGATGGTGAGAAAAGAGTCCTGGAGAACAGTCTCACTCTAATTCCTGGAAACTTGTCACTGGTTAAACAGGACTATGATGGACCATGCTGTCATTAAATGTCATCTGACATGTGACAAGTGTTAACACTTGTTAGTGCCAAGTGAAGGTGGCACTAACATGATCAATAGGAAATAAATGGCTCCGTGCAGACACATTTTATCCATTCTGTAGTTTTAAAATAGAAATATTTCTACATGTTTTATGAAACCATAAATATTTCAAACCGTTTTTGCATTAAGTGGTTTTTAAATATAGTGAGCTGATCACTTAAGACTATTTCTAGGTATCATAGTTTGTATTCAGTGTACCTCTGGATATAGTTACTGCAATGTCAATCCATTCCTCTAATTTTTCAGCTGAATATTTTTCTGGAAATGAAAATGCTTTAAGCTAGGGTGATCAGACGTCCCATTTTTTGCCTGCAATAGTCTTGGTTTAATCCTGTTGACATGGTGTTCCATATGGATTAGTAAGTACTGTTCTTGGTTGTGAATTGCTTTCAATCAAAGTCTTATTTAAAATACATTAAATGGAACCATAAATATTTTTAATAGACCAACATTGGTACCTATAACTTCTGCTTTGATCTCATTTAGTAGTATGTAAAAAGCATGTAAAGGGTGCTCTCATTTTAAACATGATTAAAATTTAAAGATAAAAGATGAATAGTGAAAAATCATCTATTTTTTCCACACTTTTCTGGACAGAATATTAGCAACTTTTAAAGATACTCTTTTAATAGATAAATCTTGCTTAGACACCAGAGGCCAGGGATAGTTAATTCCTTTTTGTCTATAGGGTTGGAGGGAGAAGTATTTATCTTTGTTGCCTCCGTAACCAGTTGTCAAGTGGCCCATGTTGTGGCCTGTGAGATATATAACAACTCTAGGCAACCAGTCATTTAGCTCAGAAGTACAAGTTGCAAATCATTTGATAATTGTTTGTGAAATATATGCATGAAATAGACCCTGAGTAGTTCTTATTATAGGGATTTTAAAATTTTATTTTAGGATGTTAATATTTAGGTACTTATTGTTTTAAGTTATTGTATCTTTCAAAAACAACAATATAAATTAAATATTATGTACTGGGTTTAAGTTCTTAAAGACAGTTGATAAAAATGTGTAATGGATCTAAACTTTGATACCGATCATCTACCATGAGTGTTATAGTGGTATTGCTGACTATATTAGAATCAGAGGACATAAATCTGCTGGCAAAGCATCAGTATCTACTGCAAAATTTAGCAAATATTTCAAAAAGAATGTTTTTTTTGGGGGGATAATGACTTAACACCTGTAGGTGTAGAAGGCTTAATTAACTCATCACTCTATGGAATATGAATCTTTATTTAGATGAAATAACTATGCTTTAAATTGATTTTACTCATTTTAAATTCAAGTTTTCTTATTATCATGATTAAAATTGCAAGAATAGTTGTTAATATGTTTCTCCATTAACAGTTGAACTTTGTAAACATTGCAAATATGTCAGATTCATTAGGTTTGATCAGATGGTTCAAACTGAAAACCAGTAAGTTAATTTCAGATATGTTTTAATTGATTTTACATGGCGTTATTCATTTTTAATTATTTTTAGTATGAATGTTCTTGAAATATAGATTTACAATTCAATATTGAAGATAAAATAATTTTCTTTGATGTTTATTGTATAAATAAACATTTTTATTGAGTACAATTGCTAAGGAAAATTGATATTCCACAAAATTAAGCATCTATGAAGTGGAAATATCCTTGGAATTCACAGTTGCATCCAAACAGTTTGCAACATTTTAGCAATATAAAAAAAATAAAAAGACAGGATTTTCAAAATTTGCAGATACACATATCCAGAATAATTCTACTCCCTTATTTTGTAACAAAGCTGATATTGAATACAAATTATTCTTAAGCATGCCATAATGGTGGCTTTCTCTTTGCTGAGAAAACATAATTTAACAAAAGTTTGAACATTTAAATAACTACTTTTATATCAAACATATTCATATAGAAATATATAAAACTATTTTTTATAAATGAGTACTCAAAAATTTTTATAGTTTGTACAGTCAGTTGAAACTAATCAAATTATTCTATATAGAGAACACAAAAATGTTTCACTTTTAAAGTTTTGTGTATTATAATTATTGAAAGTCATGCTTGAAATGCAAAGGCATTGAAAATTATCTCCTAGAATCAATGGAGAAACTGAAAAAAAATTAAACCAGGGATCATATAGTTTTATTTTTTAATTTTGAAGTTCTAAATTCAATCTTTGAAATGTCTACAATTTTAAGGGAACTTTTGTGGAGCTATTTTTAATTAGATAAATTCATAATCTGTACCAGAATGGAATTTTTATAGATTAATTGTACAAATGGCCCCGATTCCTCATTTCTCCCTATCCATGCACTTTGCAAGGTATTTTGGTAGCTTCTTCTATCCAGAGGTAGGCTTATCTTATGACTTACTTTAGGTCAATGGCCATGGCAAAGATGTCATGTTGCCAATGTAAGCCTAGGCAAGAGGTTTGGCATACTGCTCCTCTCTCTTAGAGACCTTCCTTTAGAACAAGTTAGTTAGAGGATTAGGGACATTATGTGGTAGAGTTGAAGAGGACATTTTGCTCCTGCAGGAGACATCTGAGACCAGCCAAATGACTAGATGAGCAACCACAGCCAAGATCAGCTGAGCTTCAGACAAGACAAGCAGAATAGCCCAACATCTCAAAGACTTGTGATGACCCACTGAGTATTGGGTTATTTGTAACACAGCAAATAACTAACTAATGTAGGCATGAAGATGAAAAAGTTCACAAATTTATAGTGCCTCACTTCAGTGAAACATTCAAAAGATTCATAAAAACTGTTTTGTAGAGTATTGATTTGGATAAACATTTCTTAACAAATGGATAAAAAGAAAGTGTCTGTGAAAGCAGTGGGGTGAAATGTTTGCACATTTCAATCATTTTAAATAAATGGAACCAAAATGGAGACTATTTATTTACCAGAATGTTCTGAGTTCACCATGTACATCAATATCTAAGAAAGAACATTCTTTAATTTAAAGTACTGGGACCTTCAAAGAGGAATCAGTTGAAAGAGTCATTAATTTCAATGAGTGTCCTAAAAATGGAGCTTGAAAATTATAGACAATTTATGAAAATATATATATATAATAAGGACTGGAAAAGATACAATATTCAGAAAATAAATACAGTATTAAAGACCAATATAGCTAAGAAGTAAATATATGAATACCTGAATCAAAAGAATAATTTTGCTTCTATTATTTAATGCTCAAATAGCCACTAAAAAGCCTGTTTTTGTATTTTTGATTTTTAAGACTTTATTTTTTAAGAGCAATTTTAAGTTGATGGAAAACTGAGAGGGAAGTACAGATATTTCTCATACCCCCCCGCCCCAAATTTTCCAATGCCATCCCACTGCTACTAACACTTGACTTTTCCCATTGAGCTTCATACAAATTCCAGACTTCATAATAATTTTCTTTAAATTATGAGCTCTGGAACATACCTACCATTCAATTAAACCTCATTTCTCTCTATCACATTGAACTATCAGCTCCAGCACTTGTTTAAAATGATTGTGGTTCTACAGCTTCCTGCTGTCCGCTGCACACTCGCCTGCCCCTTTCTTGATTTTTTTTAATGTCTGTTTTTATTAAGATACAGTTCACATACTATACAATTCACCCACTTAAAGTATGCAATTCAATAGTTTTTAGTATCTTCACATACCTTTTAATGTTTTTTTTTATTCTTTCTCCTGCTCTTTTATTAGGCTTTCTCTGACCTACTTCTCAACTAAAAAGTAGTTTTATTAAGAAGCTAATGATATGAAATGACCTAGTATTGCTATTGGTGAAATGCCACAAAGAACCATCCCTATGTAAGCTAGAATGTGCTACACTGGTGGCTGTTATCACTTCACTTTATTAAAACTTATATAGGCTAAGGAATAGGAGTAATAAAAAGATGTCTTGAGTATAATAAGAAAATATCACTGGATACATTTGCTTCCAGTAGACTTTGCATCCAAATTAAAAGTACTAAAGGGAAGTTCAGAGTCCCTTTATATTATCAGTAGTGGTAATTCTTGTGAAACTGAATTTCATAAATGCCTGCTCTGACTTTTCCTTCCATAGTAGATGAAGTAGATAGTACTAACTTTACAGCAGTTCAAGTTTTTATACATTCCTGAACACCATATGGAAGTGTATATAATATGGGAGGGCTCACATTAGATATACTATTCATGAATCTACATGCCCTAGGTCTGTGGTCGGCAAACTGTGGCTCGCGAGTCACATGCGGCTCTTTGGCCCCTTGAGTGTGGCTCTTCCACAAAATACCATGGCCTGGGCAAGTCTATTTTGAAGAAATGGCATTAGAAGAAGTTTAAGTTTAAAAAATTTGGCTCTCAAAAGAAATTTCAATCGTACTGTTGATTTTTGGCTCTGTTGACTAATGAGTTTTCCGACCACTGCCCTAGGTTAATGAAACGAATCAAAAAGAATCCCTGTTTCATATGAATTCATAATTTATAGGTTGTTGATAATTTCTAACACATTTCATATGTGAACTGAACCTGCATATTAGAACATTTTAATATAGGCAAATACTAAAACACTTTGAAAAATCTTGTAGCCTAAGGATTCATTTGACTCTATTTTGCATTGTCTCCAAAACAAATTTGCAAGTGATAAGTTAATGACACCTTAATTTCTACTGGATGTCTGTTATGCATAGTATAATGAAAAAACCCGAGGAGAGAAATATTTCTATGATTGGAAGATACAGCCTTATGTTTTCACATGTAACCATCTAGAACTAAACTTTAATTTCAGAATTAGCCTACTTTCAATAGGAGTTTTTATTGCTCACTAGAATAATAGAGTAAAGTTGTTAGAGAGATCAAAACTAGCATACATATTAATGATACATTTTATCCTTTGTCACACAGAATTTTTCCAATAGTAGAAAGCCTAATTTAAACATTGTTTGTATAAGGTCTTTTTGTGGGATAAGTTTGTATAAAATGGAAAAACAATGATATATAAGCAGCATTATTAGAAATCCAAGTGGTCCCTCTAAAAAAAAAAACAAAACACCTATTAAATTGTGTCTTAGAATGTATGAAACTAATTCTATGTGGAAAAAAAAACTAAACAATATCAGAATACATTTCAATAACATGTACTAATATGCATGCTAAACTAATGGTGAGTATGTATTCATGACCGTCTCTACTGACTCTAAATTATTGAATTAAACACTAGACCTAACTTATGGTATCAGAATGTCAATATCTAGTCTGACTCTTCAAGCTTCTAGCCCTTCTTTAAAATGTTTGCTCAGAAATATGGGTAGTGGGGCAGATTAAATCTCATTTTGTTGATACTACTCTAGACAATAAAACAGAAGTCTCACACTATATATTTAGCTTTCCTCTGACCTACTTCTCATTTAACCTGATATAAACTGTATCTTTCTATCTCTATATATAATTCTATATGTCTATCTATATCTATATATCTATATATCTATATATATATATATACACACACACCTATATAGATATATAGATATACTAGAGGTCCAGTGCACGAATTCGTGCACAATTGGGTTCCTTGGCCTGGCCAGCGATTGGGGCCGATCAGGGCCACCTCGCCCAGTCAAGGGGGCGGACCATGGGAGGTTTGCTGATGTGGGAGGTTGGCTCTTGGAGTGCACTGACCACCAAGGGACAGCTCCTGCATTGAGTGTATGCCCCCTGGTGGTCAGTGTGCGTCATAGCGACTGGTCGACCAGTCATTCAGTCGACCAGTCGTAGCACTTAGGCCTTTATATATATCCTATCTAATAAAAGACTAATATGCAAATTAACCATCACTCCACTACACCCACAAGCCACACCCACCAGCCAATCAGGAGCAAATATGCAAATAAACCCAAGCAAGATGGCTACGGCCATAGAGAGCAGGAGGGAGGCTTGGGTTTCCCCGGCAATGGAGGAAGCCAAGCTTTCCACCTGCCCTTGCTGGCATAGGCCTCCACTCAAGGCTACAAAGTTTCAATGATAGAAGATACATAAACCCAAACAGAAATGGCGGCAGCCACGGAGCTGGAAAGGGCAGGAGGCTAGGGTTGCCCCCAGCAATGGAGGAAGCCAAGCTTTCTGCACACCCTGGCCAGCCCAGGCCTTGCTTAAGGCTACAAAGTTTCAATTATAGAAGATACATAAATCCAAAAAAAAATGGCTGCTGCCACAGAGCAAGCAGAAGGCTTGGCTCCGCTCCAGGCTACAAAGTTTCAATTGTAGAAGATAAATAAACCCCAGATACCAGGGCCTCTGCTGGGGTTTCCAGGGGGCGTGGCTGGCCTGCAAACCACCACAGGCCCCTTGCTCAGGCCGCCCCACGCCCCAAGGGAACCCCCACCCTGATCTGGGACACCCTCAGGGCAAACCAGTTGGCCCCCACCCATGCACCAGGCCTCTATCCTATCTGATAAAAGAGTAATATGCAGATTGACCATCACTCCAACACACAAGATGGCTGCCCCATGTGGTCAAAGATCCTGCCCCCATATGGACACATGATGGCCACCATAAGATGGCCAGCAAGGGAGGGCAGTTGGGAGGGACCAGGCCTGCAAGGGAGGGCTGTTGTGGGTGATCAGGCCTACAGGGGAGGGCAGTTAGGGGTGACCAGGCCTGCAGGGGAGGGCAATTAGGGGAGACCAGGCCTGCAGGGGAGGGCAGTTAGGGGCAAACAGGCTGGCAGGGGAGCAGTTAGGCATCAATCAGGCTGACAGGGGAGTGGTTAAGGGGTGATCAAGCTGGCAGGCAGAAGCAGTTAAGGGCAATCAAGAAGGCAGGCAGGCGAGCAGTTGGGAACCAGCAGTCCTGGATTGTGAGAGGGGTCCCAGATTAGAGAGGGTGCAGGCTGGGCTGAGGGACACCCCCACCCCGTGCACAAATTTTGTGCACCAGGCCTCTAGTAGATATATATGTAATTGGGAGTTACTTAGAAAAACTACCATTATACGTCAAAGATATACAGAAGGAATAAAACAGGAAAAGACATTTGCATACAAAACCCATGTACACACATAAAGTGCACAGAATCTGTTCTTCTTTTTAAAACTATAGTTTCTTCTCTTCTTGATTGAAATCCTTGATATCATGGCATGTTGCTACCTCAGCATTATAATGCTGTTGTTATTATTGTATTATAGTGCATTGAATATAGCATCTTAATATGAATGATCAGATAACCAAAATTTATTGCACCAGTACCTAACCAAAGTTTCATTCTACAGCTGCTTTTATCCTAGAAAATGGAATAAAGCTATTTTCCAGAAAATTATATTCAGGCAATTTCTTCAGTTATAAAATAAGTTGTTATAAATCAGATATAGTTTAGGGTGAAAAACACAAAAACTAATCCTATTCCTAGTTAGCTCATCCCTTCAAAATCAATGAGGATTTTATAAGCAAAGAGTAAGGGAAACAAGAGAAATAAAATGTATTATTATCTAGAGCCATTATACTAGACCCTAGTGAACACAAGTGAGTTAGACTTGACCCAGTGGGGAATTTCATTGTCTAGTCTAAATCAGTTGTAATAACGTAAAACAAGGCTTTTGGCAGCACTGTGTATCTTTCTGTCTTACCAGATAGCCCAACAGACAATTTATGTATAAACAATGTGAAGAAGAACTGTAATCTTTACATCCATAGTAAAAGGAAACAGAAGGTATATTTGCCCAGTGACTAGGCAGGAATGGAGGAGGGAGACTGCTTTAATAGAATCCACATCTTGGCTTGCCATACAGAGGTTCTTGATATTGTCTCAGAAATGGAACACACATGACAGCCCATTGTTAGGCACTGTGACTCCTTCCCTAGTTATAACAAAAAACAAAACCCAAAACCTTGACCTGACCAGTTCAGAAAAATGTTCTTCCTTCTTATGAATGATACACAACATTGGGTTAATTTCTCCTCTGATTAACAACCTGAAAAACTTAATAGGCAATCTGTCTGCATTTCTCTCCTACAAAAATTAGTTGGCTTCTGGCTGAGAGTGTATGAACTTCTTTAATAGCCACTTTCAAATATTATCTATAACTTAAACAATGAAAAGTTATGGTTAGTAAATGATTCTTAACTACCATCCCTCTCTCCAACTGCCTAAGGACATTTTATACATAAAATATCCTCAGTCTTGTTGATCAACTTAGGAATTTTTCTGTGAAATGGTCATCAAAACTATTTTTTTAAAAATTCAGGTATCAGCAGCTATTAGTTCACATTTAAAAGGTGAGGGGAAAGAACTTAGCAAAGCAGACTTCTTATGAGAGTTGGAAGTACCTGCCTTTTTTATAAAATAAAGAGCAACACTACTTGAGGAAAAATATTTTTCAATTAATATTATCATTAAGGAGGAACAATAGGAGCATGTCATATAAGCAGCACTAGATCTGAATTACTAATGCTGCATATTTTTACACACAGGTGCGCGTAAAGTTTCCTAAAAGAAAGAGGATCGTAACATTTTTATGTATATTTTCAAAGACCTAAAGTACCTCAGGATAAAAGAGGAAAACCTGCATCACTAGAAAGTAACACATGCTGGCAGTCTGCTCTCAGCAGCGTGGCGTAACCTGAAGATGCCATTGCCACATATCCCAGTGATTACCACTGAAGAGTTGAAGAGTGCTGGTGCTGAGAATGTTTCTACTAAACATATTGAATTGCCACAAGCTAGCGAGTTGTTTAATGGCATATTGAGTCCATATGTTAAAAAAGTGGGAAATTATTTAGAAGAGAGCAAAGCTATAATTATCTTTCTGTTATCAGCCAGCATATTGTAAATCATCTTTTCAAGGTTATAAATTCTCCACACAATATAGCTTAAGCCATAGCTTCTGCTTTTATTTGATAAAGATAAAACAGAAATAAGTCAATATAAAGTTTCTATAAAATTTCTTCTTGAGCCCTAGCCGGTTTGGCTCAGTGGATAGAGCATCAGCCTGCGGACTGAAGGGTCCCAGGTTCGATTCTGGTCAAGGGCACATGCCTGGGTTGCAGGCTCGGTCCAACGTGCAGGAGGCAGCCAATCAATGATTCCCTCTCATCATTGATGTTTCTATTTTTCTCTTCCTCTCTGAAATCAATAAAAATATATTTTAAAAAAATGTCTTCTTGATTACTTATGACATCATCTTTGAGGCTTTTTCAATCGAAGATCCATGGGCTCATCCCAGACCCAAAGAATCAAAATCCCTTGTATCTACAACTCAATAGTTGGGAGTCCAGAACTCTTTACCCATAAGCATCTAGGGGGTTCTAAGGGAGCCACTACATTGGATGATCACTATTTGCAGAACACAGGGCAGGTGGTCAACTTCAGAAAAGACTTGGACAGAGTTGCTTAATAAATTATTGCTTAATAGAATTCTGTATGCAAGGTCCAATTTAAAAGAAAATCTTTCCTACTCAAAGTGGTTATGGTTTTGCCATCAAAGGAAATAATTGCCAGATCTTTCTTCTCCTCTTCATGCACCACAGTGTTTACAGCAGAATAAAGGGAAGCATAGAAAGCTTTGCTTGTTCTATTTGGAAGCACGACTTCTATCAATTTTTAAGGACACACTTAATTGGCTCCTCTTGGTTATGTTTCTTTTTGCTTGGGGCTTAAAGGTTAAAAGGAACAGAGAACTGCAATTAATGGATCTTTTAAAAAGAAACAAAAAACTAAATACAAAACAAAAACTGCGAACAAGAAATATAGGGAACTCTTCATTAACCACACAACTGTGCCTCACGAAATTAGAACAATACCCCTTATATTTCTAGATAAAACATCTTATTGGTACCAGAAAAATCTAGTAACCTAAACAGCAGCTTCAGGGGTTCTGTTTCCTTTAAATTTTCTCACGACTATGAAGCAACTGACAAGCAAGGGAAGACACCTGTTTCCTCCTCTAGAGATTTAAAAACTCTTTTTGTTTCACTCTGTAGATTTGCTTGATCTGCTACTGACTCCACTTCTGTCACTACTCTGGATTTTATAGGCTCCTTATATGTCATATCCAAAATTTCTTGAAATAAGTTATATTGGATCAATTTGATTTTAGTCAAAAAGAAATCAATTAGTGGAAAGCTATCTCTGTCAGACCACTCCAGAGCACAGGCCTTTCTCATGTCTGGTGTGTGGCTGACTAGAGATGGCAATAATCTCTCCAGAGTTCACCAGATAACTCACATCCAGAAAACCTTCAAGAAGGTTACTTTGGTTTATTTGGGGGGTGGGTATGCACTTAGAATGCTATTGGTTTAGGTTTACCCATGAAAAGAAAGGGGAAGGGAACAAGGGTGAGAGAGAGAAAGAGCAAAGAGAGAGAGATGGCAGTGATGCTTTCCATTATCTAGACAACTTTCTGTAGGACAAAAAAAATCCTTCATAACAGGGTGGAGATATAGGTGGTTTGTTAGCTATCCAGCACTTGTGATTTAATAACATTATTTATCCTTCTGTGGTCAGTACTTTGGGTTGTAAATAGAAAGTTTTCCAACATTCCCTGTGGTTTAGAAGAGTGACTCAGGATGCTACTACATCAAAGGCTTTGGAAATTTCAGCAACTACATGGCAGCAGATTGCCAGCTTTCTCCAAGTGACAACTGTTGTCCTGATAAGAAATATTCATGTAGTTAGTATGTATTGCCTGACCCTATTATTTCCTATTTGGTCCCTGGTAGTCTTTTGAAACTTGAGCGTTTTCTCCTACAGAGAAAAGAATTGTGATTTTCACAAAAGCCTTCAAATAATAGCCTTATATCTTAACTTCTATAAAACTTGAGTTGTGATTCCAGCAACACACTGCTCAATTCTTCTGAGCAACCTGTGGGGGAGAAGACTTATTAACACAGTCACATGATGGTATGTAGCTGAGTATTATTATTTTATTTCCACTTAGGACAAATGACCAAGGACCCTCTACCTACTTATTATATGCCCTACCTAGAAAGAATGAGACTGGAGATTATTATCAGTATGATCAATAAATAAAGTGCGCCTCTTTGTATATTGAGGTTGTTGTGCTTCCCAATATAGAAAAAGAAAGCATCCTATATATCCTATATAATAAAGGGTAATATGCAAATTGACTGACCAGTCACTATGACAGTGCACTGATCACTAGGGGGCAGATGCTCAATGCAGGAGCTGCCCCCAGCCCGCAGGCCCTGATGGTCCACTCCGGGCCTGCCAGCCAACCTTTAAGTCCCTTCCCGCGGCAGACTCCAATCACCCTATGGGGAACAGGGAGCCGGGGTTGGGTGGCCAAAGACATGGTTGACGCCAGGCCAAGGCCCCCCACACAGAGGGCAACTGGCAGTGGGGGTGGGGCCTGCGAGTGGATTGAAATGGCCAACCTCTCGGTCCCTCCCCTGGCCGGCAGGCTCCGACAGCCCGATGGCGAATGGGGAACCAGGGGGTGGGGCTGGCTGCTAGCATTCTTTCCATCAGCTGAGACACAGGCCTGCCCACAGCTGCAGACCTTTGTTCCTCACTCCTCCCCACCTGCTCCCTGAGGGGGAGGCAGAAGCCATCAGCAAGGTAGCAGGCGTTGGTTCAGTGGGCTGTTGAGAAACCTGTCTCCTGATGCTGCTGAATTCTAACCCTGTTCAGAATTCCGTGTTCTCTGCTTAAAGCACCTGATCTTACCCCTCCTCAGTGGTGATGCGACCTGAAATCTAATGGGACCTTTTTGTGGGATGGGTGGTCACGCCCCAGGACCCTGCAAGTAGAATCCTCCCGTGAATAAACACTGTGAACGTACAGGCGTGACCAGAATGACCCTGATAGTGCCACCGGCCCCCTGAACTCTCAGGCATTGGGCCCACACCCCACCCCTTCCCTGAAAGAAATTCCACACAAAAGTCCTCCTGCAAAAGGGCCTCCACCAGGGGGATCACAGACTCCTACACGGGCTCCAAGTACATCCTGGGATGGGCCCACCTCGGGTGCAAGGTGGGGAACAGGGAGAGGGGTGGGTGGCGTGGGGGGCAGGCCGGCTGTCAGCAGCCAGGAAAGATGGCCCTGATCGCAGGCCAGGCCTAGGGACCATACTCGTGCACAAATTTCATACACCGGGCCTCAAGTTTTCTATATTATTGAAAATGTTTGTTTCCTTATTATTTCCACATAAGCACAATGGCTAAATTTTATTTATGGTGATATATTTAATGTCAATCAGAGTGTCTCCCACAAAATAGAGTCATAGAATAGTTATTCCCAGAATAGATGGGTTAATGAATGAATTGGGGGGAATTCATTTAGTTTTTCCTCTCTCAGTCACAAAATAGCTTACCACATAGCTTCTCAAACTTGAATGTACATGTGAGTAACCCAGATATCTGGGTAAAATGCATAGCCTAATTGGTGGCTCTGAAGTTGGGCCTGACATTTCTAGTTTGTAACCATACATGATGGTGATACTTTTGGTACATTGAACCATTTTGAGAAGCAAGCTTGAAAATATTGTTGCAAACAAGAGATTCCCTAGTTTAGATTTTTTTTAATATGTTGAGCAATGTGCAACATTTAAAATGAGTGCCAGGGTCCACTGCATGACAATATTTATACTTTTTTATTTGTTAATTAAATATATGATGTAGATAGCTGCTTTACAATCAAGTAATGCTTCAACATGCATCTGCATTTTATTTTTAAAGCACAAAAATAAATATGTGCATACAACATAATATTTATTAGTCTGCATAGAACATATTTAGTGCTTTAAATACTGTTGAACAGCTAACCTTATAGTGTTGTCCTTGGAACAGGAGAAATCCGTAGACAAAACAAATCTATGAGGTCAAATGTATTTTCATGATAACATTAAGATTTTTTTTTACCACAGAAATATTTTTTATAAAACTAAGATGTCATTTGCTTTTTTTCATTTCATTGACATTGTGTGATAGTGCAAAAGCTAGTATCAAGGCATCAACTGTACTAGTCACTGGATTCTTGGCCACCATGTACCCACTGTTTAAATAATGCCAGTTTTAATGAAGAATGTCCATAATGAAGAATTGAAATTACATTTTCTTAAATCTTGGCCCCCAGTATATGCCTTTGGAATATTCTGTATGATGAAAGAGGAAGGATGCATATGATACATTTTCTGCATAATGAAATGCAGTGCTTGTCTCAAGGAAAAGAACTTGTGTGATTTTTTTTGTGTGTGTGTGTGTGTGTGTGTGTGTGTGAGCAAATCAGTTGCTGTTTTTCATAGAATACAAGTTAACTTAAACGAATGACAAACTATGACTTTTCTGATTTGGGTGCGTGGCAGACATTTCCTTGAAAATGAATGACCTGAGTCTGTTATATCAAGGTAAACAATGGGCAGTATTTGTTGCCAGTGATAAAATGTGAGCTTTCTAAGAAAATCAGATATTGGGAAAAAATGCATCTGCCACTGTGAATTTGACAGGTTACTTGTACCTAACACTTTTCACATGAGAAGGGTGGTGATATTTCAAAATGTGGAGTTTTTTGTAGTTGTTGCTGTTGTTATTGTATAATGAAATCTGTCAACATTTGGGAGATCTGAACAACACACAAACCAATATTTTCCAAATGACCAATGCATTCTGTGGGAAAATCATCCTATATAATAAAAGAGTAATATGCATATTGACCGTACCTTCACTGCACCCACAAGCCACGCCCACTAGCCAATCAGGAGCTAGTATGCAAATTAACCCAACCAAAATGGCTGTGGCCGCAGAGCGAGCAGGAGGCTTGGGTTTCCCCGGCAATGGAGGAAGCTAAGCTTCCCGCATTCCCTGGCTGGTCCTGGACTGCACTCAAGGCTACAAAGTTTCAATTATAGAAGACAAATTATTCCCCCAAAAAATGGCTGTGGCCAGGGAGCAAGCAGGAGGCTGGGGTTTCCCCAGCGATGGAGGAAGCCAAGCTTTCCTACTGCCCTGGCCTGCCCTGGCTTCTGCTCAAGGCTACAAAGTTTCAATTATAGAAGATAAATAAATCCCAGATACCAGGGCCTCTGCTTGGGTTGCCAGGGGGTGTGGCCAGCCTGAAAACCACCACAGGCTCCTCGGCCAGGCCACCCCACACCCCAAGGGAACCCACAACCTGATCTGGGACACCCTTCAGGGCAAACCAGCCAGCCCCCACCTGTGCACCAGGCCTCTATCCTATCTAATAAAAGAGTAATATGCAAATTGACCGTCACTCCAACACACAAGATGGCTGCCCCCATGTGGACACAAGATGGCCACCACAAGATGACCAGCAGGGGAGAGCAGTTGGGAGGGACCAAGCCTGCAAGGGAGGGCAGTTGGGGGCGATCAAGCCTGCAGGGGAGGGCAGTTGGGAGGGACCAGGCCAGCAGAGGAGGGAAGTTGGGGGAGACTGGGCCTGCAGGGAAGGGCAGTTGAGGGGGACCCAGGCCTGCAGGGAAGAGCAGTTAGGGGTGACTAGGATTGCAAGGGAAGGCAGTTAGGGGTTACCAGGCCTGCAGGGGAGGGCAGTTAGGGGCAAACAGGCTGGCAGGGTAGCAGTTAGACATCAATCCAGCTGGCAGGGGAGTGGTTAGGGGGTGATCAGGCTGGCAGGCAGAAGGGGTTCGGGGCAATTAGGAAGGCAGGCAGGCGAGCAGTTGGGAGCTAGCAGTCCTGGATTGTGAGAGGGATGTCCAACTGCTCGTTTAGGCCTGATTCTACTGGGATCAGGCCTAAATGGGTAGTCGGACATCCCTCGAGGGGTCCCAGATTGGAGAGGGTGCAGGCTGGGCTGAGGGATACCCCCCCATGCACGAATTTCATGCACCAGGCCTCTAGTGCATGATAAAAGATCCTTTCACAAGAAAGACCAATAGATTTTAATGTAACTCAGTACAAAATGTTTGTTAATAATGTTTTAGATTACAAAGTGCATCAAATATTTTTTTAATAGCACCATTTGTCAAGAGATTGATTATGGTACTGAAAATGCATAGTCTGCCCTGGCTTGATGGCTTAGGTTGGAGCATCATCCTGGACAACAAAAGGTGGCGGCTTTGATTGGATTCCAATTCAGGGCACATACCTAGGTTGCAGTCAGAGTTCATAAGGGAGGCAACTGATGATTCTCACATCAATGTTTATCTCTTTCTCTCTTTCTTTCTAAAATCAATACAAATATATCCTCGGGGGTAAGCATTTAAAAAGAACCCCACATAGTCTGCAGTTTCAGTATGCCCTGTTACATGAATACATCTAAAATTTTAACTATCCTATATAATAAAGAGGCAATATGCAAATTGACCATCATGCCCTCACACAAGATGGCCATCCCCATGTGATCACAAGATGGCTGCTACAAGATGGCTGGCAGGGGAGGGCAGTTAGGGGCAACCAGGCCAGCAGGGGAGGGCAGTTGGGAGTGACCAGGCCTTCAGGGGTGGGCAGTTAGGGGTGACCAGGCTGGCAGGGGAGGGCAGTTAGGGGTGACTGGGCCAGCAAGGGAGGGCAGTTGGGGGCAACCAGGCCTGCAGGGGAGGGCAGTTTGGGGCAACCAGGCCTGCAGGGGAGGGCAGTTGGGGTGCACCAGGCTGGCAGGGAAGGGCAGTTGAGGGCAACCATGCCTGCAGGGGAGGGCAGTTGGGGGCAACCAGGTCTGCAGGGGAGGGCCATTGGAGGCAACCGGGCCAGCAGGGGAGGGCAGTTGGGGGTGATCAGGCAGACAGGGGAGGGCAGTTGAGGGCAATCAGGCCTAAAAGGGAGCAGTTAGGCATTGACCAGGCTGGCAGGGGATAGATTAGGGCGTGATCAGGCTGGCAGGCAGAAGCGGTTAGGGGCAATCAGGCCAGCAGGCAGGCAAGCAGTTGGGAGCCAGCAGTCCTGGATTGTGAGAGGGATGTCCAACTGCCGGTTTATGGATTGATCCCACAGGGATTGGGCCTAAACCAGCAGTCGGACATCCCCCGAGGGGTCTCAAATTGGAGAGTGTGCAGGCTGGGCTGAGGGACACCCCTCCCCCAGTGCCCAAATTCCGTGCACCAGCCTCTAGTAATTAATACAATAATTCAGATATTGCTTCTCTGCTTTTTACTACGTTTTTGTCTTTGAGGTACAGCTTGACTTAGTAAAATGTTGGAGTCTTGTAAGCAATACTGCATTATTTCTACATATATATATGTATATATACTTTTCTATAATGCATATTCATATTATTATATATAATTATAAATGCCTATTTGTTAGTTAATGGTTCATATAGTTATACTTAGTTTAGTTTTCAGTCACTGTAAATTTATTTGCTAAAATGTGAGTGGGTGTTTATGTGTTTGTTTTTATGTTTACTACAATCACAGGCATATGGATGGATTCTGTAAAAATTGTAAATATACATATGACCATGTAATAAAAAATAAGCAGTTTATAAGACTTATTTTAACACTAAGTCAATATTTTCTCTAGTTAAAAGTAGTTTGCTTATTAATCTAGCTCTTCTGTGTTTTTTTAAATATAAAAACAATTCAAGTATTTGTTGTTGCTATTGTTCAATTTAGAATCAAATGCAAAATATGCATTGATTTTTAAGAGTTCTCAAAAATATTGATTTTCTTTTCTTTTCAACATTCCCATGGTCATGGCATTTTAGAGTAAAAAGAAAATATTGGCATAAATTTTCTAAGTCTTAGTATCTGAAAAAATAAATTCTGAGTTACTTAACCTCTTCAAATGTCAATTAAGTATAATGACATTGAGCTATAATTATGTTTTGATTTTTTTCAAGATTATTATCCTATATCATAAAAGGCTAATATGCAAATTGACCAGATGGCAGAACAACTGGTTGCTATGACGTGTACTGACCACTAGGGGGCAGATGCTCAATGCAGGAGCTGCCCACTGGTGGTTAGAGTGCTCCCACAGGGGGAGCGCTGCTCAGCCAGAAGCCCTGAGTTTGAGCCTCCACTGCAGCACTAAGGATGTCCCCCAAGGGCTCCCAGACTGCAAGGGGGAGCAGGCTGGGCTGAGGGGACCCCCCCCCAGGCGCACAAATTTTGTGTACTGGGCCTCTAGTCATCTCAATAATTATAAATGAGTTGGCAGAAATTCTAAAGATATTTGGATCCAGGATTATTTAGGCAAATGGATTGCAATTTTGTGTAATCTACCTTGTGATTACAAAAGTCTACAAATATAAGAAGGGAGTAAAATAAATGAATCATTTCCTCTTTGTTTTACTCTAGAAAATGGGTCAGAAAACTTTTAAATAGAGTCAGTAAGGAAACACATTTGTATTTGTGGTTCATACAATCTGTGTTGCAACTACTCAACTTTGTTGCAGTACAAAACGGTCAAAGACAAATAATAAATGAATGTTTGAGATTGTGTTCCAATACAACTGTACTTACAAGAACAGGTTATAGCCCAGCCAGAGTGGCTCAGTGGTTGAGTGTCGACCCTTTGAACCAGGAGGTCATGGTTAGATTCCTGGTCAGGGCCCATGCCAGGGTTGTGAGCTCGTCCTCAGTGGGGGAGTGCAGGAGGCAGCTGATCAATAATTCTCTCTCATCATTTATGTTTTTCTCTCTCTCTCTCTCTCTCTCTCTCTCTCTCTCTCTCTCTCTCTCTCTCTCTTTCTCTTCCTCTCTGAAATCAATCATAGATAGATAGATAGATAGATAGATAGATAGATAGATAGATAGATATGATTTAAAGATGGGTTGTAGGCCAATTTTTCCCAGGGGGTTGTTAGCCCCCCCGCCCCCCGCCCCAAGCTCTAGAAAGATGATGTAGCTTATTACTAGGTTCCTGGAACAAACAAATAAATAAAAAGTACTTTAGGAAGTACTTGGCTTTATTAGTCATTGCTATTTTTGGCATTCTTCCTGGTTGTTTTTTTTGTTGTTATTAATCTTCACAGGATGCTATTTTTTTCCATTGATTTTTAGAGAGAGTGGAAGGGAGGTAGAGAGAGAGAGAAGAGGGAGAGAGAGAGAGAGAGACATCAAGGTGAAAGGGACACAAGTACTGGTTACCTTCTGCACGCACCCCTACTGGGACCTGGGATTGAACCTGCAATCGAGGTATGTGCCTTTGGCTAGGAATCAAACCCGTGACCCTTTGGTCCACTGGCCAACACTCTAACCATTGAGCAAAAGTGGCCAGGGCCTTTGTTACTCTTTTGAAGTGATACATTTCATGCTTATGACAGTTATCAGGATTTTGAGTATACCTGACATGTGTTGAGTGTACCTGACCTTACCTTTATTTTTTATCTGTATTGTTTTTATCTGTGTTGCTGAGTTGCCTTCCATGAGGGCAGGCGCATTTTGTTTGTTGTTGTATCCTCACTTAGTCACTCTTTGGGATGGTTTGGATCTCTGGTGATGGGTTCAGAATCCCATGAGGACACTGCTTCTTTACTGGAATACTCTATCAATTAAAAAAAGAAAAATAAGCAGGGCTTCTATGAGTTTCTGTGTCTTTGGTTATGGCTACCAATGGTCATAATAGAACCTTATTTCATAGTGTTGTTCTGAGAATTGAATAAGATGATACTTATTAAGCACTTACAGCACTGCCGTTCTATCAACTCAATAGAAGTTACTCTTTACTATTAACAAGCTACAATTATATTTTTAAATAAACACTAATTAAATTAATGTGGAGGGTTTCTCATGGTGTTTTTAATTACTTTCATTTATATACATGATAATATTTAAAATTAAGAAAACAACAACACATTAGGCTCTTACTGTGTTAATGGTAAATTTAATTCTACTTGATTAGAATTATAAAGGAATCTTGAATTTATTTCTCTTCCATACAAAATGTTGGCTTTTTATTCTTCTAATTATTTATTGTGATACTCTAATTGCTTTAAAGTTCCACTTAAATAGTTTTTAATTACTATTATCTTATTCACAATGATACTTAAAATGAAAGATAAAACCTACAAATATGGGTTCATACACTCTTAATGGGAATTTGAATTGTACTTGTTTATGATTATAAGGGAAAGCTACATTTATCTACCTATTGTATATGTTTGTTGTAGTACTGAAATTGCTTTAAATTTTCCAGTTAATTAAAAGCTATGGAAGTAAATAGTCCTGCATATCATCTATTACCCAACCCTTTGTTTAATAGATGATATTAAACCCTTTGTGCTATATAAGTTCCTTTTCTCCACCTTATTACCTCCCATTTCTACCATTCTCCCCACCCCCACACTGTGTGCTACCATAGATGGGCCAGTGTGGACTACCTTAACTGGATCCTTTATCCAAAGGCAACCACTTAACAAAAGATAAGAAGAAAGGGTAAAGGGGTGGAGGGATAAGAGATCAACCAAAGGACCTGTATGCATGCATATAAGTATAACCAATGGACACAGACAGTAGGGGGGTGAGGGCATGTGCTGGGGGGTGGGGGTGGCCAGGGAGAGATCAATGGGGGGAAAAGGAGACATATAGAATACTGTATTTAATATTTTAAACAATAAAGAATTTAAAAAAGAAGAAGAAAGGGTAAGAATGAGGTTGGGGTATCTATTCTTCTACAGAGTGTCACTGGATGATTTCAACCATGACATGAGGTCATAGATCAGTGGTTTTCAACCTTTCTAATGCCACGACCCTTTAATACAGTTTCTCATGTGTTGGTGACCCCCAACCATAAAATTATTTTCGTTGCTGCTTCATAACTGTAATTTTGCTACTGTTATGAATCGTAATGTAAATATCTGTATTTTCCAATGGTCTTAGGCTCTACAGCAGTGGTTCTTAACCTGTGGGTCGCGACCCACAGGTTGAGAACCTCTAGCAGGGTCGCCTAAGACCATTGGAAAACACAGATATTTACATTACGATTCATAACAGTAGCAAAATTACAGTTATGAAGCAGCAACGAAAATAATTTTATGGTTGGGGGTCACCACAACATGAGGAACTGTATTAAAGGGTCACTGCATTAGAAAGGTTGAGATCCACTGTCATAGATCATGTTAGGCAGCACCCTCTACACAATCCTTTCTTCTCCAAGTTCAAGCACATGTTCCCTGTGCTTCCTTCTTCAGGCCTGGGGAGAGATAGCTGCTTCCATTTTTATTAACTTAGGGTACTGCCTTATGACATGTGGTTTTCTTATACCCTACCACAACTTTGTAAATAATCATTTTATTGATTCTCTTCAAATTGTCCCAATTTGAATGACACTTATAGTTCAATTTTCAGGACACTGATGGCACACTTTATCTATATATATAAAAGCCTAAGTGACCGAACAACCAGTTGACTGGTTGCTATAACGCACACTGACCACCAGGGGACAGATGTTCAACGCACAGGATTGGGCTCCCTCCTGTCTGGATCGGGCCTGTGGGGATCGGGTTGAAGCTGGCTATTTGACATCCCCCGAGGGGTCCCAGATTGCGAGAAGGCGAAGGCCAGGCCAAGGGACCCCACCAGTGCACAAATCCATGCACCGGGTCTCTAGTATATAAATAAAAGAAGAAAGGTTTTGAGAATAGGAAATACTTGTCTTTTATCCAGAAACATAGGGAGAACAGCCTACAAGTGAGGCCTTTCAGTTATAATTAGTAAGATCTTCTTAATTGCTTTCATTGGCAACTCTGAAAAAAAAAGAATACAGCACTGCCTCTCTATATATTACACACGTACACATGCACACTTATAAAGCACATACTGCCTGCAGTCACTGGAGGGTAGTGATTAAATGAGGGGCTCTTGCTTTCTGGGCAAGTGCTGTTCACAGAAGGACAGCCTCTGTTCAACAAAGCCAGCCGCTGAATGATACTAGCCCTGAAGAAACTAACATCCAAGCTTCTCAGCCAGAGCCATCTAGGCCTCCAGAACTAGATATGAGACTCCAGGAAGAAAGAGAACAAAAGCTGAATACTTGTAAGGAGCTCTTCTCAGAAACACACAGCAGTCTCCAAAACTCACAGAGAACCGCTGCTGAAGTTCAGGAGACCTTGGCAGAGATGATCCGCCAATACCAGAAGAGTCAACCCTGTAAAATCCACAGCAAATGGTCTTGATAAATGACCCTGAACAGGAAGCAGGAGAGTCCTCTCTAGTCCTCAGTGTCAGTGTAAAAGTAGAGAAAAATGGCCCTGTTTCTCTGTCTGTATTAACCAAAAGGCTTACTACGAAGGTGAATGAGAGAATAGCTAAGTTTCCTTAAGAATGTTAAGACCTGGCCCTTCCCAAAGTGCTGGGGAAAGTGCTGAAGTGCTGCCTCGACTTGTTCCACATCAGGTGGGTCCCTGGGTCCTGGCAGCATGATCCATGAAATGCAGCAACGGGCCCAAGAGCTTCCGCAGAAATACAGCAATACTAAAGTTTACCAAAGGCACTGCCAGACCTGCACTTGAACTTTCAAAGGCCTTTAAGATAAATTGTGCCAAATTCAAAACTTCTGACACCTTTCGCCTCTGCCAGATTTTTGCTCTGATCCCTAGATGTTTTTGCAGTGATCCAAATATTTCAAAATGAGGGTCAAGTTTGAATCAACTCTACTCCTAGATCAGGGGTTGGGAAACCTCTCTTCTGCCAAGGGCCATTTGGATATTTATAACATCATTCATGGGCCAAGCAAAATCATCAACTTAAAAATTAGCTTACTACTGTATATTTGGTCATCTAATTAACTCACCCCTAATGCCTTGACAGGGCCAGACCCTCAGGCCAGATGTTCCCCACCCCTGCCTTGGACACCATAGAATCTGACTTTGGACTCAGTTGTGGATTCCTACTGGAGGATCATCAAAAGCCAGGAGTAGTTATTAGAAGAAACACCTACAAGAGCGGTCGTTGGTCATCTCTAAAATCTTGTGTAGGTTTTAGCCAAAGATGAGAAACTTTTAATCTCCCAAAAGTGAGATTCTTTAACACATGCTACCTTTATAAATGCTTCACCTGATCATAAACATGCCACTCTTGTTCCAGATACAATTGCTGCAATTTATGACTATTGGTACCATCTTCTAAAATTCTTTTTGTTAGCTTGTGCTCTCCTGCTTTTGCTCTACTGCTACTATTACTCTCTCCCACTAAATGTGAAATACGCCTTACCCATCATGTTGACTCTTTATCCTCTCTCTGAACTTTAGATAAAAAAAAAAAATTGGTTTTATTGTTTTGTGTAACTGATTATTTCAGCAAATCACTTACTGAAGAGTTAAAAGAACAAAAATTAAATAATAAATAAATTTACCCATCACCATTTCCTAGCTGTATTTGGTTGAAAAAGTAAGTCTCCGATCTTTTTCAAAAAGTGGAGAAAATAAGATTACCCACCTCATAGAGATGTTATGGGGATGAATAGAAACAAACTTCTAAAACACGTAGTAGAACTAAGCTTACAGAGAAAACCTAAATAAATGCCAGCCATCATACCACTTTACTAATAGTATCAGTGCACAATAGTAATATCATTATTTTCATAAAGGAAAATGAAGTAGAATCAAAGGGATTTGCTTTGTTCCATTTTATTGAGTTTGTTCATTTGAACTGAGAGTATTCAAATTTTGACTGTTAAAACTTCAGCTTTTTAATATATCCAGGGTTCTTAAAACACCTGACATTTTATGCACATTTTGAAGGAATGTATATTATTTGGGCTAAATGAAAAAGAAATATAGCTATATAAAAATTAACTGAAAGCATGTTTTAATATTTTAAAACCCCATTATCTTCTAACAGAATCATTTTGCTTTTGATCAGTAATGATTAGATATTTTGGAAATTTAGAGTTTTCTCGAAATTTTGGACTGTAAATGTGGTTTTGTATTTAATAGTCACAAAGATTTATGCAGTCAAAGAAAATGGCAATTTTGAATGCATATACATATATATATAATGCAAAATTTATAAAATAGCTCTGTTATTGTTTTAAACAAACTCCACTTTGATAAAATCTGTATTTTCATATACATAGGTGAAAATTGAGAGGCAGACACACTCCTCCAAATTAATTTCTCTTAAGTCAAAATGGCTATGTAAATTAAGAAATATATATATATATATTTATAATATAATGCACTAGAAAGTCTCCAAAATATATTTTAAAATTTCTAAACTTGATTAAAACATTTCTTTTAAAAATATGTTCACATTAAAAATAACTGTTTCCCTTGTTTATAGTCATTCCAAAATGTTTGAGGTGATATCTCATTGTGATTTTGAATTAAATTCTCCTGATAATTAGGGATGTTGAGCATCTCTTTATGCACCTTTTGGACATTTGGATGTCCTCTTTGGAAGAGTGTCTATTCAATTTCTCTGTCAATTTTTCAATTAGTTTTGTTGTTGTTGTTCATAATTAGTTGTTTATATATTTTGGATATTATTCAATATATAGTTTGCAAATGTTTTCTCACATTCTGTATGTTGCCTTTTTATTTTATTTTTTATCATTTCTATTGTTGTTCAGAAGTTTTGAGTTTGATATAGTCCCATTTGTTTATTTTTGCTTTTGTTGCATGTGCTTTTGGTGTCATCGCCAAAAGGGAACCCTTGTACATGGTTAGTGGAATGTTAAATAAGGTTAGCAGCCATGAAAAATAGTATGGGAAAAACAACTACCACATGATCCAGCAATCTCACTCTGGGTATATCCAAAGGAAATGAAAACACGATATCAAAATAATATCTGCACTCCCATGTTACTACAGAATTATTCATAATAGCCAAGATATGGAAACAACCTAAGTATATGTCAACAGATAAATGGATAAAGAAAATGTAATATACATACACAATGGAATATTTATTCTGCTACAAGAAAGAAGGAAATCCTGTCATTTGAAACTACATTTGTGAATCTTTAGGGCATTATTCTAAGTGAAATAAATCAGACAGAGGAAAATAAATACTGTAGATATCATTATGTATGGAATCTAAACTATGTCAAACTCAGAAAGAGAAAGTAGAATGGTGGTTACAGGGATCAGGGGTAAAGGAATTGGGGAGATACTGTTAAAATGTACAAGG
Organism: Plecotus auritus; assembly: GCF_963455305.1. Taxonomy (NCBI): domain Eukaryota; kingdom Metazoa; phylum Chordata; class Mammalia; order Chiroptera; family Vespertilionidae; genus Plecotus; species Plecotus auritus. The sequence continues at coordinate 74,606,661 of NC_137773.1, forward strand.
AGTAATTTAATGTACAGCATAGTGAGTATTGTTAATGATACTGTGTTATATACTTCAAAGTTACTAAGAAAGTATATCATCAGTGTTCTCACCAAAAAAATAAAATAAATGATATTATGTGATATGATAGAAGTGTTATCTAATGCTGCTGTGGTAATCATATTGTAAAATACAGGATGGGGCAAAAGTAGGTTTACAGTTGTTCATATAGAAAATAATACAAATAATTAATAAATAATAATAAAAGAACATATTCATAATTTGAACCTGCTTTTGTACACATTCAACTTACACAATATTATATGTCAATTATATTTTAGTAAAAAATAATTTTCCCTTGAAAAAACAATTCACTTGATTAACTTAATCTAAACAAAACAAAACAAAAAATAGAATAGAAATGAAGAAATAGAAATTACTTTCTATTCTTGATATCAATACCCTATAATTATCCAAGCTCAATCTTCTCTTCTGATAATGTATAGATCAGTGGTTCTCAACCTTCCTAATGCCACGACTCTTTAATACAGTTCCTTATGTTGTGGTGACCCCCAACCATAAAATTATTTTCATTGCTACTTCATAACTGTAATTTTGCTACTGTTATGAATCATAATGCAAATATCTGATATGCAGGATGTCTTAGGCGACCCCTGTGAAAGGGTTGTTCGACCCCCAAAGGGGTCGCGACCCACAGGTTGAGAACCACTAGTATACATACATACATACATACATACATACATACATACATATATAGATTGTTTCTTTTATTCATAACCCTAATAGACTACTAGTATGAATCTCCTCATTCACTTGACTGTATCATTTGAACCATATGGTGCTCATTGGAATTGCACTTACATTGCAAGACAAATCTCTTGATCTTTAATATGCTTTTTAATCCTTGCTCCCTCCAGTATATTTATTGACAGTTTGCCTAATCTTCACATGGCTTCTGGATGAGGTTTTAATTACTCCATCTGTATACCTGCTTGAAATTATGCCACAGCAAATATTAACTGTACAGCAATTGTGTGCACAAAATGAAGAAACCCAGTTATTTGGTAGGTGAACTTACGTTTTGCATTTTTTCAGAATCCACATTCAGGCCTACTTCTAATTTACTACAACAGCAAATATCTGTTGCTCACTGACAAGCTCTTCAGTGGGAAGATGAGAATGACTAATGTACTGCATAAAATGTAGACATTCAAATGGGACATATATTAGAAAATTCATCACCCTCCTATGTTTAATTATTTTTTTCTATTCCAACAGTCACTGACTAGTACCTCCAAGTCACACTGATGCCCAAATACACTAGAGAGATGATGCCTTAACATCCAAATACACTAGAGAGATGATGCCTTAACATCTCTCATGTGCAACAGAAAGAGGGTGTTATTTTATCCCAATAAAATCAAGTGCTGCTGTATTGTATCTCATTTTCCAGTGTCCATTTTGCACCATTTATTTATTTACTTATTACTTATTTATTTAGAACTTTGCACTTGAATTTAGGTTGCATTCACACAGGATGCAAATATTAATACATTGGCTGGGCATTATTAATGGTTGCTTACACTTTCACAACTGAATATGTGGGTAAGTGTCCATGCTGACTTTTGTTGTTGTTGCTACATTCTCTCCTTATTCTGTTCACTGAAGCAGATGACTTATTTAATTATATAAAGCAGCTGTTGTGCAAGGGCAGCAGCTGTTTTGCATAATGTTTATTTACATTGCCATAATGTAATTTAAGAGGCTATTATGATTCCATTTTTAAGGCCAATCTCGTATTCCTTTGTAGATTCTGTGGCAATGAACTTCTCTTTGTCAGAGCCTAAAGTGATAAAGTAACCCAAATGAAACCATGATATATGTCTTTGTCTTTATTTTATGAGTTATGAACAGAAGTGTATAATGTATTCTCCAATCACTTAGTAATAACTTATCTGAAAAAGTGTGAGGATTATAAAACATTCAGTACAATAAACTACGTTTAAGCACTTGTTAGGACACAGAGTTTCCATGTTTCTTCAGCTTCTCTCTGTGCTTTTCCTTTCTTTTCGGCTCCTTGTATGGCACACCTTTTGTGTGGGTTGCCCTTCACTTTCAGATTTGGATGAAACCCTCAGCTTGGTGCCTGAGCGGTTACTGATGGGCCAGTTGATACTCCTGTTAATCGTGATCTAGTCCCCTGTGGGATGAAACTTAACCTGTGAGAAAATGTATGTGGGTCCTCACTCTAATGAGGAAGATGCCAATTTTGTGAACCGTACTATGGAGACCCTCAGGTAGCAAGACTCTCAGGGAAGTGTCTGGCCATCAGATAAAAAGGAACTGAGATAAGAACAATCTGTGAACAACTTAATCTTGTCAACAATCAGATGAATGAGTTTAGCCTGGAAGCTGATCTTTCCCTGGTTGAGCCTTGAGATGATGGCAGTTCAGGGGACCACTTATTGTTGTTTTTTAAATTCTTTTTATTTTTAAATCCTCAATCCTTACCAAAGGACATCCTTATAGAGAGGAAGGAAAAGGAAGGGAGATAGAAAGAGAGAGAGATCAATTGGTTGCCTTTCATATGCCCCCCGAGCCGAGATCAAACCGGCAACTCAGGTATGTGCTCTCCCCTGTCTCTCCCACCAACTTAACCAAGATCATTCACTATTGGAGTGAAGTGGAGTGTAGTGAATGTGCTGTGAAATATTTATATATATATATATATATATATATATATATATATATATATATATATGTCCCAAAAATGTATGTACACTTTAACAGCTGATAGCTCAATTTTGAAAATCAAATGTATTTTAATAAACACTGCCTTTATAATTATTCAAAGGGTGTGTGTACATATTTGGAGATATAATGTGTGTGTTTGTGTGAGTGTGTATATATATAAAATAATCAGTTATAATACTTCTTAACTTCCATTATGGGTTTCATTGTGCTAATTTATAGTGTATACCTTAAAAAACATATTTAATAGGTGTCTTTATATTAACTTTTAACTTCATCTCAGATGACAAGTTCTGTGTAATTTTAATTCTTAAAATTTGGTGAAATGAGTTTTATGGTTCGGTGTCTTATCAATTTTGATAATGATTCCATATATACTTTGAAATAATTCTTTTTTTTTTTTTTTGCGGTTCTTGCTGAAAGTATTTGTATGTCTGTTAGGTAAAGTTTGTAATTATACTACCAAATTTTCTATAGCCTTAGTGATTTGTTTTATTATCTGTTCTATCAATAATTGAAAATGATATATTGAAGAATTTTACAGCATTGTGAATTTGTCCTTTCATGTTGGAATGTATCAACTTTTGCTGTTACATAATGAACTTAAATTGGTGAATTGAACAATATATCATCTATTTGTTTAATATTAATATAGCTACACCAGCTTCTTCCTTGGTAGTGTTTTGTATGATTTACTTTTGCTCCTTCTTTTATTGCAATGTTTTGTATTTGGCTCTGTGTTTAACTTTGCTTTTTGTAGGCAGCACATTATTGGTTTTACCTTTTTTGCCTAGTCAAATATTCCTTTATCAGTAAGAACATTTATTTCATTTACATTTTGAGTAATTTTTGATAGACATAGGTTAAATCTATAGTCTTATTTTGTTCTTAACAATTTTCATGTTTATATTATAATTCTTTTTCTTTCCTTTCTTGCCTAATTTGGGATTATTGGGGCTTTTTTAAAAAAATTTTACTGGTTTATTTGATCATTTGCCTTAGTAGTTTTATTGTAGTCTCAAAAGTAGATATATTTTTATTGATTTCAGAGAGGAGGGGAGAGGGAGACAGAGATAGAATCATCAATGATGAGAGAGAATCATTGATCGGCTGTCTCCTGCATGTATCCCTCTGGGGATCAAGCCCGAAACCCTGGCATGTGCCCTGACTGGGAATCTAACTGTGACCTCCTGGTTCATAGGTCGATGCTCAACCACTGAGCCATGCTGGCAGGGCTCAAAAGTATTTTATAAGAATCTTGAACGGACTCTCTGTGGCTAATATCTAGAATAGATTAAAAGTAGTACTAATTCTATGGTAATTTATTTTTGTTTCTCCTTATTAAATATGTTTTCCAAGTATATCTACACTAATAAAAGAGAAACATGCAAATTGACCATCACTCCACTACACCCACTAGCCAATCAGGAGTGAGTATGCAAATTAACCCAACAAAGATGGCAGCGGCCACGGAGCTGGAGTGAGCAGGAGGCTTGGGTTGCCCCCCGTGATGGAGGAAGACAAGCTTCCCACCCACCCTGGCCAGCCCTGGCCTCTGCTCAAGGCTACAAAGTTTCAATTATAGAAGATAAATAAATCCCAGATACCTGCTTCCAGCCAACCCTGGCCTCCACTCAAGGAGGTGCTGAAAAAAAAAAAAAGAAAAAAAGGAGGGGCTGGGAGCTTGGGTCGCTAGGAGGTGTGGCCAGCCTGCAAACAGACATCAGCCCCTCACCCAGACTGGCCAGGCACCCCAGCAGGGACCCCCACCCTGAAGGCATTGTGACCAGCCTGAAAACAGCCCTCAGCCCCTCACCCAGGCTGGTCACACCCCGATGGCCCGATCCCTGTAAACGGGCAGTCGAACATCCCTTGAGGGGTCCCAGATTGGAGAGGATGCAGGCTGGGCTGAGGGACACCCACCCCCCCATGCATGCATTTTGTGCACCGGGCCTCTAGTATTAATATAAGTGAGGTGCAGATAGCAAGGAAGTAATGTTACATGGAAATATAGTTAGTGAGGAAAGGGAAATAAAATGGTGTATACTTAATAAACTAATATAATAAGTTTAATAAAGCTTAATTTCATTTCATTGTGAGAAAATATTTCTCTTAAATAGAGTCATACCAAAGTGGAATGGAGTTTCTTTTTATGAAGTGAACTCTAATCAATGAGCCGCTTAACCATGTTAGCTATGGTGAACTCTGTCAAGGAAACCTTGAGATGCAGGGAATATCTCATTCCTCTTGTCTTCATTGATATCAAGTCCAAGCTCATCAGTGACTATTTGGACTTTAGAAGAAAAAGAAGTATTTGGCCTCATTGGACCTGATGGGAGAGTCATTTTAAGACAGCTATTAACCACTATGAAGTAGGAACTTTTTCCAACTTTTCTCTCCCTTCAGCTTCTTTAACTTCCCCCTCACTTATGTTGTAAAATTTTTCTTCATAAGAGCAATAATTACTGATATATTCTAATAATTGCCTTACCCTTTAGAGTCTATGAGATTAGTGAGAACATTTAAAATATAGATATTTTAAAATATGAAGTTTCATTTTAGGTGTCATGGCACAACTGTTGGTGTTCAATTTATGAGTACCTGGTTGAAAAGATATTGTTACCTGAGAATTGCATGGATTGCCTTTCCCTGTTGCTAGTGGGAGTGGTGTTCTTGGGGTGCTGCTGGAATAAGCATTTCTGGATACTCTCTGGGAGTATGAGATGTGGTAGAAAACTTTATTTGCATAGAATTATATCCTTGGGTTTTAAAAGTCGCATTTCCCTTAAACCAGTCCTGGAAGAGGTGCAGCTGGGATTCAACAGAGCTAAAAACAGAGCCAGTGTCCAGAGTTTCTGTTACATGGTGGAGTTGAGTCCCATACAATGGACTAATGGACTGCAACTAGTCTGATGCTCTGCTGGACTCAACCACCCACGGCCCCTCCCCCCAGTAGGCTCAATGGGCCCCCAATGGGGCGGGCCGGCCAGACCCCACCTGTGCACAAATTTGTGCACTGGGCCTCTAGTCTACATATATAAAAGCCTAAGCAACCAGCCAACCAGCTGATGGGCCGTACTGCCAGTAGCTATGATGTGCACTGACCACCAGGGGGCAGATGCACAATGCAGGAGCTGCCGAACAGATGATGCACCTGGAACCAGAGAGGATGGAGCCTGATTCTGGGGTGCATCACCCGAGAACTGCCCTCTCGCAATCCAGGAACCCTCAGGGAATGTCGGAAAACCAGTTTTGGCCCGACCCCCGCAGGCCAGGCCGAGGGACCCCACCAGTGCATGAATCCATGCACCAGGCTTCTAGTAGGAGAATAAAGTTCATTCTTTTGATAGCCTTGCAGCACAGCCTAATGGCACAGCCCGACAGAGATCCAGATGACAAAAATAAATGTTAAACAGAGTCTCAGAACAAAACACACATAAGAAGGTTGATTTGGAAATGAGAGGTAATTTCTTTTTTTCTTTATGTTTTAATCCTCACCCAAGGAGTGAGGATATTTTTCCCATTGATTTTTAGAGAAAGTGGAAGGGAGGGAAGAGGGGGTGGGGGAGAGAGAGAGAAATATCTACATGAGAGACACTCATCGATTGGTTGCCTCCTGCACTGGAAACATGCCCTTGACCAGGAATCGAACCTGAAACTCTTTGATTTGAAGGCTGACACTCTAACCACTGGGGAAAACCAGCGAGGGTGAGAGATAACTGCTACATCAAGCAGGTAAAAGTTTTATCTCTCCCACAAGTCATCCAAATAATCAAAAACTTCACTGAGTTTCCCCTTTGATGAATAAAAGTCATAATGATATCATTGTATTTAACTCAATTACTAATTAACAGAAAAGGAGTGAAGGTTGGGGGGGGGCACAAATAGACTCATGCCCAGTGAGTTGTGGGTGAAATAGGGAAGATGCTTGTGTGTTGGTCACACCTGGGAGCAGGTCATTGGCCAGGATGAGCTTGGCCACTGCAAGGGCAAGGAATCTGAGATATATAAACTCCTACACAAAGAAGTTTCCTCTCTTGCTCTTGCCTTTTGTTGTCTCTAGCATGCTGGACTCCTGGTTCTCTTGTTGTAGGGGGCACGCACCCCTGCATTCACCCACCTGGCTCATGGCAGTTCTCGGGTGATGCACCCCGGAATCAGGCTCCATCCTCTCTGGTTCCAGGTGCATCATCTGTTCGGCAGCTCCTGCATTGTGCATCTGCCCCCTGGTGGTCAGTGCACATCATAGCTATTGGCAGTACAGCCCATCAGCTGGTTGGCTGGTTGCTTAGGCTTTTATATATGTAGACTAGAGGCCCAGTACACAAATTTGTGCACAGGTGGGGTCTGGCCGGCCCGCCCCATTGGGGGCCCATTGAGCCTACTGGGGGGAGGGGCCGTGGTTGGTTGGCCAGCCACCCTGCCCCCAATTGGGGTCTTGGGGGCTGATCAGGGGCTGGGATAGCCCAAGGGGGCGGGCAATCAGGGCCTGGATCAGGCTGGTTGGCTGTTGCAGTGTGTGTAATAGCCACCGGTTGTTCTGGTCTTTCTGGTCATTCCATTGTTCTGTTCGCTGGGCTTTTATATATATATATCGATGTGTTTGCTATATGCTTCCTGCCTCTTTCTTTCCTGTTAGCATCACCCCCATCTCCATCCTAGGAGCACCAATTTGTTCCCATGCATTTTTCCTCTTTCACTTCCTGAACCATTTTCTCCCTATGGTTTTCTGAACCATGTAACCCACTCAGAGACACCAACTTGCTCCTGAGCTTCTTTCTCCAAGGTCAGAGACACGTGGCAGCATCTCTTCCTCAGAGCTCCTAGCTCCAGCTCTTTGGGCATCTTTGCCAAACATCTACATTTAAATGGAACTACCCTTTTTCCTTTGTTCCATTCCACCAACCTTAGGGGTGGTAGCTGTCTTCCTGGAATTGTTTTCTCAGTGATAATTTAGGTGTGTGGTTTTTTCCCCCCTCCTAAATTGGTTAACACTTTTATATCTGGTTAGCAATTCCTTACATTAAATTTTTTCTCTTCAACTAGTGTAGTTCTTGTCTTGTGACAGAATCTCAACAGAATCAGAAATCAATACCAGGAGTCATCCCAAGAAACAGACTCTAAAATATCAAGTGTTGAGTTTGGTTTGATTTGTCCTTGTTCTGATCCTTTCACAAATTGGGGATAGAAGGCTACTCATCAATGACATATGGTGTTGGTGTTATGATTAATCTTTTACCCATTTCTGGTTGTGATGAAGGCTCTTTTGAAACAATTGCCTTGGGAGACAGGTATTCACTGCATTATGACAGTGACAATCACGTGTGATTTAATATTTTCAGTGTGCTGAAGTACTTACAGAAAGAACATGTCAGGGGTCCTTAAACTCTCACTTCACATTACAGTCAAGAGACTTAGAGCATATCTGTGGTGTTTCTAAAAGATTCCTTTATTTTTTGTAGCCACTGGACCTAAACATTTTTTAATATAGTTTTACACATAGAGTATTAAACATAATTTCTACCCCATGTCTCATCAAGTCTCATATAAAGTTTAGTATTTTTTAGTAAGATTTGTGACCCTAAAATTTTGAATTAGGACATTTGTTTAGAAGCAGCTTTCCTTCTTCTGTAGGTGTATATTCATGCTTACTTTGCTGAGAAATACAATAATAATCACAACTAGGGATTCCTCAATCTACCTTAAAAACTTGTTCCCATTAGGCTTATAACTAAGATTATGCCCTGGTATTTTCTATCAGCACAAATAAAATCTGATACAACAGGCAATGGTTTATATACCAAAATAATTCCAGATTTTACTCATTTATACTGGCATAATCCTATGGAATGTATGTGAGAATGGATACCAAAGGTATATATACTAGGCAGGATTGACTATAACAGCAAATTTGGTTGAATTTATCAATATGTATGTGTTTATTAGAAATTCTGGATTTAATATGTTTGCTCACTCAGTTGCAAATGGCCCTACCAGCTTACTTGTTTGATTGAAGTTTGCACTCAACAGCGGCCTATGCTTAATGAAATCGATATGCCAGAACATTTCCTGGTATAATGTAGAGGATGGAATCCAAAGGCTTAAGAGAATAGGAATGTTGGAGTGGATTTATTATGTGTGACCTATACATACTATTTCACACACTACATCTCACAAGTGGGCCCAGAGGACATACCTTTCAGAAGTCATTGGGACTCAATAAGGCCAGTACCAATCTGCCTCCCTGACAAGCTCCAACCAAGATTGCTTTGCTCTGTAGGTCAGGCCTATGACAGAGGAAATTGCTGCCATTCATAAGGGTTCCCTGATTCCAATGAAAATAATAAGATCCCAGATTAGTGGAGGCCAATCATATCTCTTAACTTTCTAAGACAAAGTGATAATTGCTGTACTGGGCAGCTGAGATAAACTGGTGATTAGAGTGCTTCGATGTACAGGAATCACGGTTATAGCTAATTGATCTCCTCTGTTGGAACAAACCAGGTTAGCAGTCAACTAAAATGTCACGAGATATATAACGAAAAGAGCATTAGGACTAATGAACAGAAACCTAACTTAAGTTTCCCAAATGGTTACTCTCAATTTCTTACCAGGCTTTCATACCTTGCATCAGTTCACAGACCAAGACCCCTCTTGATTGAAGGGAAAACTGCATCCCCTATACTCCCACAGGTATAAATTGCAATGAACTGAGTTGGTTTTCCAAAGTGATCGCATACTGGGTAAAGGAACTGCCTTTATAGTGACACTGAATTTTGAGGGCACAAAGTAAAATTGTAGTCCAGGAATGAAAGTGGAAGCAAACAATGTTTAAATGCCAACGTTTTGGTCAAAGTTTGAATCGCAATAGATCATTGGAAATGGGCCTTTCCTGTCTATATGTCCTTAGTGCTGAAGGTACAATTGGAATACACACACTTGTTAATAGATAGAATGACAACATTGATTCCCTGACCCTAGAGTAAGGGCATTCATGTATGAAGTTACAAATTGAAGGTTCTAAAACATCTCTTTCTTACTAAGTTACTAATGTAAATGCAATACTCCCTCCTGGGAGAAAAGTATAGATTAGTGCCATCATCAAAAACCTGAAAGATGAAATAGTGGTGATACCATGGTAATTAGTTAGTTATTAATAATAGGAAAGGAGCAAAAGGGAGGCCAGGCATTATAAGCATGGCCATTTGAGCAGCTTCACCAGGAAGTTGCAATTTCATGTCCTTCAGGGAACCAGTGGCCCATTTCCTGAAAAACACAGGGAAGGGGTCCAACCAAAGGGAGATAGACTCATGCCAATGAAGTTGAAATGTCTAGGAAGGTATCTGTCAATCAAACCTAAGAACAGTGCTCATTGGCCAGAATAGGCTATTGCACACCCTGGAAAATTTGGAAATACGTAATCCCCTAAGCAAAGGATTTTGCTCTCTTGGCTCTTGGCTCTTGGCTCTTGGCTCTTGGGTCTTGGCTGGTGGGGCTTTCTCATTCCTGCATCCTTGCATTCACTTTTATGGCCCAGGGCCATGCAGACCCCACATGCAATGGACTGATGGACTGCTGTGGGAAACACAAACTAAGGTGTCCTGATGATGTATTGGACTATGTCTGAACATGGAATGGAAACTCTGAACACTGGCTCTGATCTTAGTCCTGTTAATGGCAAAATGGGACTTCTTTCTTAGGGGGAACCAAGGGAAATAGACCTTAGAAATTCAGCTATTTTATTCCACAAAAATAAAGCTTTCTACAATATTTCATCCTCCCATGTGAGTCTCAGAAAATTATTTTTTCATTGGATATCGCAAGCATTCTGCTCCCAGTAGCAACAGGTGGGGACAAGGACCTCTCCCCACTGGTAACAGAGGAATTACTTATTACATCCCTATTTAGCTTCTCTGTTTGCTTGTACAGAAGTTAAATAGACTTTTCAGAATGACTGCAGATTATTATATGCTTAATAATAGACTCTAACTTCAGCTGTTGTTCCAGCACCTGATATTCAGCATTTACCAGGCAAATTCTGTTTCTTCATAAAATTTTGTAGGAACCACTGTGAGCACCTGATGTTCAGCATTTAGCTGGCAGATTCAACAGTATACCTTCATAGTCTTTCCTCAGAGGTACATAGTTTCTCCTACTCCTGTAGTGTTCTAATCTGGAGAAACCTTAATGATCTTCAAATTCCCTATAATGTAATGTTTCATTACACTGGATCAGTTTATTGATGCTGACTAGAAAGTGGCAAGTACTTTAGATGTCATAATATGACATCCGTGCCATAGATTGGAAGATGAATATAGTTATTTTCAGGTTTTACTTCTGGAAATCCAACGATTAGTATAATGTGGTGCTATCCACTCTTCAGTGCAAGATAGGGCACTGCAGTTTGTACCACTGACAGGTCCCAAAGAATTGTTGCCTGGTGAGCCATCTTAAATTTCAGAGGCAACACAATATATATTAAATGTGATTTTTAAACTCATTTATTAAATAACTTGTAAGGTTGCCCGTTTTCAGTGCGGTTAGAGAAAAAAATACTTGTGGATTTGTGTAATGAATAGGTTATTTAACTAGGTTATTATTCTGCCTACTAATGTTTTTAATCATATAACTTGTTTCATAGTCAAAAATGTGTGGCAATGGGCTCTACATATATGGGATTTGCTTACCATCACATTATCAATGAGAAGCAGCTAAACTAATAGGTCAGAGGAATCGCCTATGAAAAGACTTAGTTATGGAATTGGATGTAAAGAAGACCCTTAATACATGGGATTCAGATGACAGGATTCAGTATATGCTTGAAATAGCAATTAGTATATGCTATTTTTTCTTATAGCCACAATACACAAGTATTAGAAAAAAAGGCATGAGACAGGACATGACTTTTTTTTTACTATTAAGCTGATAATCCAATTGTAGAATTCTGGCTTCCACAACCTTGAGCTGTGCTGGTTTGGAGCCTTTATATCTCTAAGGATAGATACTTCCACCAAGGAAAACCAATTTTATTGAATTATAAGTTGGAACTGCCTCCTAACCATTGGGGCACCTCACATCACAAAATAAAATGGGAAAGAAGGATGTTACTCTACTGGATGAAATTAATAATTCTGATAACCATGGGGAAATTGAGTTATTACTAGATATTGAGGTCAGTTGTTACCTGAGGCACTTCTTTGTACTTCCCATGCTCAATAGTAGGTCCACAGAGAACTCCATCTCTCCAAAAACTAAATTTGGGTCACCCCTCTAATAAGGACACCTTCAGCTGAGATTCTGGCTGAGAACAAAGGAAATGCAGAAGTTGTATATATTAGCTTCAGTCTTGACACCAGTTACTCAGATGAAGGATTTAATACCTGTAAGAATAGTAAATGAAGCAGTAACTGAATTTTATGAACAATAAATAAGAAATAGCACATAGAAAGGCTTTGAGTTGGAAGAGTGTTTAGTGTGTCAAAGAACAATAAGAGGACGGAATGACAAGTGAACTGAGAGAAAGGGTTGGAGGGACAAGGTCTAAGAGATAAAATTAGAGCTTTGTAGATAATGGACACTCACATACACCATGACTTGGGGTATATATTTGTAAATTGGCAGCACCTCAGATATTATAATACAGATAACTCCTTGCTCGGTGATTGCTTCAACTTTACCCTAGAGCAGGGGTGGGCAAACTTTTTGACTCGAGGGCCACAATGGGTTCTTAAACTGGACCGGAGGGCAAGAACAAAAGCATGGATGGAGTGTTTGTGTGAACTAATATAAATTCAAAGTAAAGGAGCGGAGGGGAGAGCAAGAGAACCGGATAGAACAGCCAGATCCGGCCCGCGGGCTGTAGTTTGCCCACAGCTGCCCTAGAGACATAGTTATGCTTGTGTTCAAAGATATATGTAGCAGAGTATTTATTGCAGAACTGATTACTACAAAAATACAACCAAGATATATGGCTAAAAAAATATTCTACATCTATTAAAGAAATTCTGCATAGAGATATAAAGAAAGATGATTTCTGAATTTTCTACTAATAAGGAAAACATTATTAAGTGAGAAAAGCAAGGTACAAAAAGGCATAATACCATTTATTTGAAAATATGTTTAGGCATACACACATATATGCACATACATCATTCTGGAAAAAAAAAAAAAGGATTATTAATAGTTTTTACTCCTGAAGTGATAGAGATTCTTTCCCTATCCTTCTTAACTGTTAGAGTTGTTTACATATCTTAGAAGTATTCATTATAACAAAAGAAAGTACCAACAGATTAATAAAATAAAAAGTAAATAAATAAATTAACATAAGAAAATAAGATATTATGAATACACACACACACACACACACACACACACACACACTAGAGGCCTGGTGCACAAAATTTGTGCATGGGGGGGTGTCCCTCAGCCCAGCCTGCACCCTCTCCAATCTGGGACCCCTCGAGGGATGTCTGAATGCCTGTTTAGGCCCGATCTGCCTAAACGGGCAGTTGGACATCCCTCTCACAATCCAGGACTGCTGACTCCCAACCGCTCGCCTGCCTCTACCTGATTCCCCTAACCACTTCTGCCTGCCAGTGTGATCACCCCCTAACCATACCCCTGGCCAGCCTGATTGATGCCTAACTGCTCCCCAGCTGCCCTGAATACCCCTAACTGCCCTTCCCTGCCAGCCTGGTCACCCCTAACTGTCCTCCCCTGCAGACCTGGTCGCCCCCAACTGCCATCCCCTGCTGGCCCGGTCACCCCTAATTACCCTCCCCTGCTGGCGTAGTCACCCCTAACTGCCCTCCCTGCTGGCCTGATCGCCCACAACTGCCCTCCCCTGCAGGCCTGGTCCCTCCCCAAATGCCCTCCCCTGCAGGCCTGGTCCCCCCCAACTGCTCTACCCTGCTGACCTGGTCCCCCCCAACTGCCCTCCCCTGCAGGCCTGGGTCCCCTCAACTGCCCTCTCCTGCAGGCCTGGGTTCCCCTAACTGCCCTCTCTTGCTGGCCTGGTCACCCCTAACTGCCCACAACTGCCCTCCCCTGCAGGCCATCTTGTGGCAGCCATCGTGTGTTCACATGGGGGCAGCCATCTTTGACCACATGGGGACGGCCATCTTGTGTCTTGGAGTGATGGTCAATTTGCATATTACTCTTTTATTAGATAGAATATATATAAATATATATGTATATATATATATATATATTTCCAGACATATATTAGAATATCTAGATTCTCTATTTCTTTTCTCAAAATAAATTTCAATAGCTTTTTACCTTTTGGTTGGATATAGAATTGGCACTTTTCTCCTGATTTGGAATACTACTGGTTAACAAGGAAAATGCATTTTGAGATACCTGAAATTATAGGAGATTTTAAGAAACTGATTCAGTGTCCGTTACATTGAAGTAATCCTGAATTGGAGGGTAATTTATAGTTTACAATTATAAAAATTGTTGCTATCAATGATGGACAAGATTGCAGAAATCTACACAGAGTTGGCTAAATTCAACATTCTTTGCCTATAAATTTACAACCATGTGGCAAACAGTTTTTGAATACAAACAACAACAACCAAAAAACATTCAAACCAAAAGAAATTAATGTCTGCACAATAATTTTCATAGAAATCTACTGAGCTAATCCCATTTTCTAGTCAGCAAATAAAATATAGTGTTTTTTCATATTTTATAAAATAAAAAGTATAATACCCCAATTATATTTAGGTGAGCTATTAGAAATAACCAGAGGTATGTCTAAATACACTGAGTGGCCAGATTATTATGACCACCTGACATTAGTAGGCAAATTAGCCGTACACTGCATTGTATCAGATATGGAAGCCAAAGGCCTGTTCAAACACCTTTGCTGTCTGCAGTTACCAAGATAAAACGTCTCCAATTCGCACAGGAACACAGGATTGGACAGTTGAGCACTGGAAAAAAGTCATGTGGTCCGATGAATCACGTTTCCAGTTGCATCATGCAGATGGCAGAGTGAGAATTTCGCAGAAACAGCGTGAAACCATGCACCCCACATGCATGAGTACAACCCTTCAAGCTGGTGGGGGCAGTGTTATGGTTTGGGGCATGTTTTCCTGGCATGATTGGGGCCTTTAATTCGTGTGGAACAGTGTCTGAATAGCAAAACATACCTAAGTATCGTTGCTGATCAAGTTCATCCTATCATGTTGATGGCGTATCCCAATGGAGATGGCTTCTTCCAACAAGACGATGCGCCATGCCACAATGCTTGTATTGTGCAGGAGTGGTTTCAAGAACATGAGGGAGACTTTACCTTGCTCATGTGGCCCCCACAATCACCATATCTCAATCCAATTGAGCATTTGTGGGACCAAGTTAAAAGAGCCATCAGGCAGCTGGTTCCACAACCATCAAATCTCACAGAACTGGACAGTGCTATTCATCAGGCATGGTGTCAGATTCCTCGCATCACCTTTCAACATCTCGTGGAGCCAATGCCAAGAAGAATCGCCACAGTATTGAAGGCAAAAGGTGACCCAACGAAGTACTGATGGGGTGGTCATAATAATCTGGCCACTCAGTGTATATGCTTCTGAAATTTACAAAGACATTAAGACCTAGTTCAAAACCTTTCAACTGGCAGGTTATAAAGTACAAAGTCAGAGTATTCAGAGAAGGGTGCAGGCAACTTTGAATGCACAAGAAGATCGATTTTATTATGTACACATGTTGTAGAGAATTTCTAATTACATTCTTTAAAGTTTTTTGCTCTCTTTTATTTTTCCATACCTTTGAAGAATATCTTTGAACCTTATTAACAATGAAATGTGAAT
This sequence comes from Plecotus auritus, assembly GCF_963455305.1. NCBI lineage: Eukaryota > Metazoa > Chordata > Mammalia > Chiroptera > Vespertilionidae > Plecotus > Plecotus auritus. Next base: position 74,622,233 of record NC_137773.1, read on the forward strand.
GTTATTTCTTAGAATAAATGTAGCTATTTTGACTAAGCACTAACTTGTATAAATGACTTATAGGCTTCAGATCTGCAACTTCATTTATATACTTTCATTCCTCTCCTTTTGACATATTGTCCTTGATTGTTATTGCAAGGTCTTGAACACACTATTTCTTCATAAAGTTGGAAGTTATTAGGAAGGGCGGTAAGTTATTTTCCATTGAATTGTATTTGAGGAGAATGTGACAATGCTTAAATTTATTCATTTATATGCAATAAGTTGTGCACCATAGTTTTTTTAAAAAGTATTAGTTCTAGAAACTGTTTGTTCTGCATAATTGGAAATAAATTCAAATAAAAAATAGCCTTAAAATAGTTGTCAGCTCAATATGATATTAAGTTGTCCTATTTATCACTTTCCCATATGAAAAATTTATCATTGAGAAAACCAATCATAAATAACTAGTTGTATGCAAAGATTTGGGTTTATATGAAACCAGTGCCCTGGTGCACGGATTCGTGCACATTGAAAGGAAATTAATTAGAAGGTGGCCAGCAGGGTGGGAATGGGTGAGACGGGCCAGACACACCCTGGAGCCAACCTCTAGCTATCTCTCCACAGCCGTCAGCACCTGGGATGGTGCTACAGCTCGAAGGGTGTCTGCAGAGTCAGCAGGGTCCCTTCGGCAGGTGGGGTCCCTCAGACAAGCCTGTGGAGATTGGGCCAAAACTGGCTGTCCGACATTTCCAGAGGGGCCCTGGATTGTGAGAGGGTGGTTTTTGGGTGATGCACCCTGGAATCGGGCTCCTTCCTCTCTGGTTCCTGGGTGTGTCACTCGAAAACCACTGCTGCCAAGTCACCACAGCTTGGCAGCTCCTGTGTTGAACATCTGCCCCCTGGTAGTCATTGCATGTCATAGCTACCGGTCGTACGGTCAGATGGTTGCTTGGCCTTTTATATAGAGAGATACTGGGTTTCTATTTTGGGGCTTCTACTTTTCTAAGATATGTGAATGCTTAAATACATGTATCATTTTGTTTAAAATCAAACAATGTATAATTGTAAATATTCTTTTTATTAAAGGTAAGACTTAAAATTGGAAATTTTGCTTTATCTGAAAATATAATTTAATAAATGTGAGAAAGAATTTAAGCTACACTTTATATTTATATTTTGTATTATTGATACCATAGAATTAGTATATTACATATCCTATCTAATGAAGAGGGAATATGCTAATTGACCCTCACACCATCGCAAAGATGGCAGCGCCCACACCAATAAGGAGGGAATATGCTAATTTACTGCCCCACCCTCAAAGATGGCAGTGCCCACAGCCAATAAGGAGGGAATATTCTAATTGACTTCCCTGCCCTCAAAGATGGTGGCACCCACAGCCAATAAGGAGGGCATATGCTAATTGACTGCCATGCCTTCTAAGATGGTGGTGCCACAGCCACAAGATGGCAGCACCCAGTCCCCTCAGCCCTGCCTGCCTCCGGAGTCCCCCAGTCCCCTCAGCCCCCCAGCTGCCCAGGGCTGGCCCGAGGCACAGGCAAGCCTTGGATGGCAGCTGTCCAGCCACCCAGGGCAGCCTGAGGCTCAGGTAACCAGGCCCGGCCGAGGATTGTGCTGCCGGCAGTGGCAGCAACAGAAGTGTGATGGGGTGTCACCTTCCCCTGATCGCCGGGTCGCCTCCTGCACCTGAGGCCTCCCAGACTGTGAGAGGGGGCAGGCCAGGCTGAGGGACCCCCCCTCCAGTGCATGAATTTTCATGCACCAGGCCTCTAGTAGTAACATATTACTTTAATTGTTCTCTTCTGATTTACACATGCTATTTTAGCCATTTTGTATGGTAAAGCCTATTTGGTGGACTTCTAGGTGATTATAACTGATCCAGTAGTTATTTAAATCACACTTACACTAAGAATATTGTGTAGAAATTTAAATATGGCAGTAAGTGGATGTCTAACATTTCTGTGTCATTCTCTGGCTCAATTTTACTAAAAAAAACTCACTTTAAACTTTGCATATACCATGTGTTCTGAAGTGAATAGTGCAAAAGTCCTATGACTTAATTGATCAAGAAATTTTAAAAAGTGAAAAATACAAAGGAAATCCCTTTGGAAGTGACTGCCAAATGATTTTTCAAATAGAAGACAACTTAATGTTCACATGAATCATGGGTTACCGCTAAAGAAAAATGCATTTCACTATTTAGAAAACATTGTTGTGATTTATCCTGCAAAGAGACTCATTTACTTGGATTTGTTTGAATAATGTTCATCGTTCTCAATTAGCAATAGCATACAAGAATGAGGTAGTTGGAGTGGTTCACCACAGTGCAGACAATTAGGGTATGTAATGACTGCAGAGAATGTAAAACAAATAAAAACTGACTAAAATTTGCTGTACTCCTTATTAACACCATGTGATGTCAATTCTAAAGGCTGACAAAGGTAAAAACTCCCCTATGTCAACTTTTTTTAATCCTAAATTTTAAACACTTGAAGATTTACTGTTGAGTTTTAATTTTATATGCACACATGCACACGTAATCACACATATGTAAGCCTCAAAGCAGCACTTTTAAAACACTTTTAAAAAATAAACATTGTATTTTACATGGAATTTAATTCAAAGCACTACCAGTTATACCAGTTAGTCGGTGATACCACAGGTAGATCCTGCCGCTAGTGTGCACTGTGGTAGTACTAGTTTGTGTCTCGCAATCCTGCGATGGTGCATAGTCCTGTGTTTAAAAAGTAAATATAAAAAAAAAGATACAGGACTAATTGTAAAAGGGAAGAAATAGACTTGATTTACTTCAGTTCTATCAATCTGTGTAACCACTGGAGAATTTCTGTTTAACAATAAAGCAGTGAAATAGACTATGAAGGGCGAGATGTAATATTTATATATTAAGTAAAAACTTTTGTTTATACCTCAAATATTTCAATGAAAATTAATAATGTTTACAAGTTGAAATTTATTTTTAATTGTTAATTGTTTGTAACTAAAAACAAATCTAATTTTTTTTACTTATTTTACATAGTTATTACTAAAAATAATTCATTGTAATAGAAGCAGTGTTATTTAAAAAAAAATGATCCACAGTTGGAATCAAAAATGCTGGGAATACATATCACATAAAGTTAAATTCCTGATTAATGTATTTTGCCCTTTTTTTTCTTTTTAAAATATTTTTTAAATTGGTTTTTAGATAGAGTGGAAGGGAGATGCAGAGAGAGAGAGAAACATCCATAAGAGAGAATCATGGATTGGCTGCCTTCTGCACGTCCCCTATATGGAGCCCTGAACCCAGGCATGTGACCTGACCAGGAATCAAACAGGGACCTCGGGGTTCATAGGTCAATGCTCAACCGTTGAGTCACCTGAGCCGGGTCATTGTGCCATTTCATAACAATAATTCTGACTTATACATATGTATTCTTATAAAACATACAAGAACATTTATTTTACACTTTGTAGCTATTAGATAAAGAACATAGAAAGTTCTTATCAATATATCAGTGTCATTCAGGGGAGACATAAAAAAGTTGTATTTAATTATCCTTGTAATTTACTTAGGAGATTTGCTAATGACATTGAATTCAGACTGAGTCGCAGCCAATATTTATTTCAGTTTCAAGTGACCTTAATGTTATATTCAGAAACAGGACAATTAAAATTAATATGATGATGAACAATATATTATACCTGAGCAGAAAATTATAAACTGCATTAAAATCAGTAGCTATTTGCAAAAGAAAAGAAAAAAAAGAGCAAGAGGATTAATGAACAAAGTTGACATCAGCCTTTTGGTTTGAGTTGCTGATTTGAAAGTTATGATAATGAAATACATGAAATTGATAATATTAACATATTGGCTTCCTGACTGTATAACTCACAAGCTAATTTTATTAAAGAATGTCTTTGATATTTTATTTCATACAGTGTTTATAACAATCCTGTAATGTTTATAAAGCTGATATACCTGCACTTTTTGTTAAGGAAACACTACACCTGACTAGCCTGAAGCCATTACACATTAATTCGGTTGAGCCAAGACTAGAACCCTGTTCCTTTGACCCTCAGAATGAAGGGATAATGCATCTAATGAGCATATTCCTCATACATATTCACCAGAATAAGGTCTTCTCTGGACTTCATAAATAAAAAGATCAAATAATTAATATTAGAAAGGAAGAAATAAAAGCCATCACAAGAATGTTTGGAATATCAGAAATTCATATCGGCATAAAAGTATTAAAGAGCTATATTATGAGAGAAAAAAAAGTATGGAGCAATTTAGTATTCACATTAGTACATGTAAATCCTTCACAACTAAAACCAGTGGAATACATATCTTTGTTAATATTCTAAATTTATTTATCTTATTCTTATTCCAAATAATTGTGATTGCTTATTTTTCTATTTCTTTATTTACTATCAATAATTTAACATGTTATAAAAATGAGGCTATATTCTCAGAATGAAACTTAACAGGAAAACTAAGTATGAGATTGACTGATAAACTACCTTACTTAGGATGAAACTCAAAGCTAGTATGAGTATATAAGTAACACTGAGTCAAAAACCTTGGATATGGCTCTTAATGCATTTCTTCAAATAAAATCATGTTTAACTTCTGACATATACAAGACAGATCCTAAACAATGAGGTTTTGCATCCCTGCCTGGTTAAATCAGGCTTGCACTTAATTACTTATTTTCTGAACTTTATTTTCCTGATCCTATTCCAGGGGCTTACAAGGAAGGTACTATAGCTGTCTCTCTCAATATTGAAAGGAAACTCTTATAACTACCAGAATTACCAGCCAGAAAGAGATCAACAAATGTTTGGTCTTCCAGAGCCCAGCAAAACTAAGTGACTAAAAAGTAACCCAGTGTTCAGTGTGGCAAATTTAATGGCACCTCATAGAATCCCACTATAGTTTTGACAATCTTTTAAGTCTTAAGAAACATATATTGTTTTCTTTCTGTTAACTACAATAAAAGATACAATATAGGACAGTTTTCATAAGATGTGACTATTGCCCTTAAATAACATGAAATTATAAATGACTAAAAAGTAACTTATATACAACCAATCATAAGTACCATAAAGTATCAGTATGTAATCTACAAACAAAAATAACTTGTACAAACCCCAATACTATATTATTGTATTGATCTCCTTGAAAATAATTTCAGCATCATCTGAAGCAGTATCTCTAGCATTCTATATACATTATGCTAAAAAGCTTTATCTGCAGTCTGGTATAAAATTGGGATCAGGTTAGGCCACTCATTTTACATTTGTATTTGCTGAGAATGATGATTGTGTTATTTGGATTTTATGTTGTAGATCATCAAGTTTAAACCTTCTTGATGTCACAGTACACATAAACTAATTACTTAAATTCTGCAGCACACTGAAAATATATATTTTTTGCTGATCTAACAGGAAAAATTAGATATCATTTTGATTCCTTCACACTCTACTGTTGTAGTTGTGTTGGTTATTATCATTTTTTTTTTATTTGAAAATCTAAGGCTAAAGAGGTCAGTGCCCCTAACCAGTCAGGTACTGCATGTTTTAAAAATTCTTGCCACATGCAGTGTGTTGTGCACATGGGTTGAAAATCGCTGTTGTAGATCCATTAGAACTATTGAAGCTTTCTAGACATGATTTTCATAAGCATAAAAATTTAAATGTCAGCATAATTATTACCAATATTTATAATAAAAGTAACAATATAATAATGATATTTTAATATTGGGAAGCTGATGGAGATTACAGGAGGCAACTCATTCAACAGCAGCTACAAAAGAACTACTCTTTACACTGTCACTGTTTTCACCTATGTATTATTTAAAAAACAATAAGGCCATGCAGATGCATACATTCATAATAGATACATACATATGTACATACATACATACATATAGAGATAACTCTTGTCAGTTGAATTATTGTTGCTGTCACCTTGGGGACTTTGCTCAAGGACTCTGAGTCCTTGGATCAAAGTTTCAACAGATCCCGAGAGATGGGTTTGGCTAAATCAGAGGTTTTTTAATGCTATTGGGGTCCTGATCACCTGCCTTCTCCTTCTAGCAGCTATTTTTATAACCAGGTAATTTAAAAGCTTTACAATGCATTTACAATTAGACACAAAGTATATACATATCATTATTCTCCCCTTGGACATTGTCCTTTTGGACTTCTTTTCTTACTTCCTATGAAAACTCACATGACAAAAGCTGTTGTTGGGCCTGACATACAGTACTTGTGGATGGTGTGAACTTATATAATTTATATTATATAAATAGGGAGCACTCTAAGTACACCCCTCAAAAATATTTAATTAAGTATCTTTACAGAACACTTAAACATTATAAATGATAGGGGAAAGAGCATCCACAAGACTCAGCCCCTTGGCCATCCTCTAGGACCCAATGGCAGATCAGAATTTACTTTTCAGAGTCTGTGACTTTTCAAATGGCCGGTGAAGGACCATCACACACAACTGTACATGACTTTGTTAGCAAATGTGATTCAAACGTAGCAGAGAAACCAACCACTAGCTAAGACAGATGATTTCTTAAATTAATTAGAAATGTACAGTTTGTAACTGTCAAGTCTGAAAGATCACATTTCACATGCTATACTGAAAATTTAAAGTCTTTACAACTAATCCACTTCCTGTGATTAAAATTTCCAGATCCTTGTTTGGATATCTAGTGATCTGGATATTTTTGTTTTGTTAATGAAGTCTCTGTGCGCACACATTTTACATATTTAAATATTTTTGTAATAATATTTTGTGTATAAATATTTTTTGTATAAATTATATTTTTCAGTTGTAATTTTATTATTATCTTGAACAGGAACTCAGCAGGTAGGATTGAGAAAATATACATATATTTTCTCATGAGAAAATATACACATATTTTCTCATGCCTCCAAAATCCTATATAATAAAAGCCTAATATGCTAAGTGTCTGGTCATCCAGTTGTCCATTTAACCAATCAAAGTGTAATATGCTAATGATATGCTAAGGTTGCTCAACCACTTGCTATGACATGCACTGACCACCAGGGGGCAGACACTCCAATCAGTAGGTTAGCTTGCTGCTGGGGCAGATTGGGACTGAGTGAGATGGGCCAGACATGCCCTGGAGCCCTCCCGCAGTCCCTCCAAGGCTGGCCAACCTCCCGTGTCCCTTCCCGGCCCCAGTCGTGCACCAGTTGGCTCCCTCAGCCTGGCCTGTGCCCTCTCACATTCCAGGACCCCTCGGGTGATGTTGGAGAGCTGGTTTTGGTCTGATGGCGGAACGACTGGTCGATATGACCATCAAGGGGCAGACAATGCAGAAGCTGCCCCCTGGTGGTCAGTGCACTCCCACAGGTGGAGCGCCACTCAGTCAAAAGCCAGGCTCACCACTGACAAACACAGTGGTGTTAGTGAGAGCCTCTCCCTCCTCCACAGCAGTGCTAAGGATGTCCGACTGTTGGCTTAGGCCCTCCCCCTTCAGGAGGATAGCAAACGCATTAGTCAACAGAGCCAAATATCAACAGTATAACTACTGAAATTTCTTTTGAGAGCCGAAAACAGATCTGCGCATGGGCCACGAAGTTTCAATCGCACTGTATGTGCGCACCTGCATGTGGTATTTTATGGAAGAGCCACACTCAAGGGGCCAAAGAGCCGCATGTGGCTCGCGAGCCGTGGTTTGCCGACCACTGGCCTAAGTCATCAGTCAGACACCCCCTGAGGGCTTTTGCACTACAAGATGGTGCAGGCTAGGCTGAGGGGCCCCCCTGAGTGCACGAATTTCGTGCACCGGGCCTCTAGTCAGTTTATAAGAGGATCTCTGTAGTATAAAAGAGCTGGATAAACTGTGAAACTATTTTCAGGGGTCAATTTTAACTTAGAAATGTATACCAAAACATAAAATGCTAGCCATTCAATATGTGCAGCAATACTTATTTTTTTAATGGGCTAATTTAGAGAAGCAGCTTTATGAAGCAACTAAATAAATGGAGATATTCATGTCACCTATTTATGTAGGATTTCTTTATTTGACTTTCAAATCTAACTTATGTAGCTTTCTGGTCCCATCTGCTTACTTATCTGTCTATATTTCTACTCGCCCCTCACTTAGTCATAAGTCACTGTATACTCCCTATGTGACCAGCATTGTAATCAGGGCAAAAGATACAAGAATATGCAAGACACATCTTTGCCCTAAGGAATCCTACAATTACAGGAAAGAGATAGACATGGGTAACAACCAAATTACAATTAAAAAATTAGGATTTCAGGAAGAAAGTTTACTTTTAAGAACTTTTCTCTAATTTAAGTTTAGTATCATTGAATCTGTTAAATTATTTTCTAAAATTTTAAATGGCAATTTAACTTTTACAGCTTTCTCTATTTTTCTAATTTACAGATTTAGAAACGCTGTACTAATTTTAATGTGACTGTTATAATTAATGCTCATTTAAAATTATAAAGAAAAATAAAATAAAATTATAAAGAAGATTCTTAGTTTCCTATTTTGTCAGAAGGAATATTTGTTTTAGATAACTAAACCTTTAAAAATCAAAATTAGTCTCCTTTCTTTTATGAGCAAGGATTCTCTATTATATAGTGTGAAATGTATGCAAGTGACCTTCTAATATAATAAACAGTAAGTAATCTTTTTCTTTAAATTAGCTTTATTGACCTGATTCTTCCAGCATAAAATTTAAAGTATCCTTAGTTCTGATACTAATTCAATTATGTTTATACTTCAATTTTTTTCAAAGTCTGCTATGTGAAAATTTATTTGTGTTCAGTGGTTGTAAAAGCAGAGACTATTTTTCCTCTGTTCATTAACTTGCAGTTTTTACTCTAACAGCTTTGTTTGTCATGAATATCTCATGGAAGTTTTAATTATATCTAGTTCATAAAATCTCTGCAAAGAAAAAAAAACACACAAAAATTATAATACAAAAGAACATAGCTTAGAAATGCTCTGTTTACCTTAGATTATTTTATAAGATAGTGATTTTTAGTCAAAGAATAAAGATATAAAGCTAATTTCTTATTTCTCAGTAATTGATTAAAATAATAAATGTATTCTAACTTTTTTATAAAGCCAAAATATTTAATTATTTATAAAAAATGATAGAGCTCATTACTGAATTGCTAAAAATGGAATTATAGAAAAAAAAATCATTACATAGCATTCTTGCCAATTAACTATAATAACTTGACTTTCAAAAATTTTCAGGAATAACTCAGTATTGATTCTCTAGTCAGATTTGAAATAGCTTTCTTACCTCTAAGTCATTGGGTCATTTCATTACAAGGAAAAATTGTCAACCACTGACCATACAATTTGTATTCTGTAATTGGCTACTTCAAAACTTTTTGCTCTGTTCATTTTCACTTGGGATTCCAGCCAGAAACTGACAGCAAGAGGACACTTGTCCAGTAGTTTTTCTCCATCACAAGCCATGCCAACAATGCTGCCTAAAAATTACTTTGTTTCTATACCTCATCAACGGAGAAAGATATTGACAATGAACTTTCATTCACTTTTAAGGATGTGTTTGTTTTCAGCATAACCATCAGTGGTCATAGAAAAAGTCCCATGAATACTAGTAATATACACTCCAAGAACAGTATATTGTTGGTTTTTACATTTGTTATTTGCATTCTCTTCCTGTAACAAAGCTGGCATTTTAATAAAATAAACTTGACATAGAAATAGAAGATAGTCTAGCCGAAACCGGTTTGGCTCAGTGGATAGAGCGTCAGCCTGCGGACTGAAAGGTCCTGGGTTCGATTCCGGTCAAGGGCATGTACCTTGGTTGCGGGCACATCCCCAGTAGGAGGTGTGCAGGAGGCAGCTGATCGATGTCTTTCTCTCATTGATGTTTCTAGCTCTCTATCCCTCTCCCTTCCTCTCTGTAAAAAATCAATAAAATATATTAAAAAAAAAAAAAGAAATAGAAGATAGTCTATTGCAGTAGGATGTCCTAGAAAAAATACGCAAGTTATAAAAAGTTAACTTTTACTTTGTGGCAATATTTTTGTTATCTCTATAAACCTCAGAATTGTCCTATTAAAAAAAAAGGAATATTTCAACTTTATTACAAGCCAGAGATACTGAATAATTGAGACCCAGAGATACTAAATAATTTACCCAGTGTTACCCAACTTGTATGCCAGCTTCAAAATAGAGTACTTCTCTTCATGAAACCACCTGCCAAAAAGCAGATAGAGACGTTAATAATCATGATTCTAAAGCAAACATATCTATATACTCTTTCAAACACACAAACATAAAAACACATAAATATTTCCATCCCCAAAAATGAAGTTATCTGAATATCAAAATGAAAACTACCCTGAGAACTTGTAGTTTGAATAGGAACACTAAATTTTCCATTATCTGTCTGTTAAACTAATGCAAACCTGAAATAGAACAAAAAAAGCAATCACACAAAACAGACCCAAATTAAACATTTTTAAAATTTTGTTTTTCAAGTTAATAAGAAATATATTACAAATGTATTTTACTTTGATGGTTTTGATGCATGTCTTTCCCCTATGATATTTCTTTTTTATTATTATTTGAAAAAAAGAAGTTATTATATCAAGATTGAGTGGTAAAACTATGAATGAAAAACTGAGGCATAAATTAATAAATTAGCAAGGATTGTTTGCCCTTAAAACACTAATGATACTGCATACAATCGATTAGTAATATGGTGGAGTAAGCATAGCTAAGCAGCACTTGATAAACATCATAAGCAAGGATTAAAATGATTAGCTTAATTCCTCTTCTCCCAGTCTCATATGCTGGCTGGATTGAGTTAAATTAATAAGTTTTTCATCAGCCAAACTACAGTATGGTGAATGAAGGAAAAAATAAGGGCTTGATATATAATCATAAGTTACTTTTCTAGGCTTGAAGTACCACAAGCTACATACTGTTTCTTGCAATTCCATTCATTAGCTAAGCCAGTCTGCAAGAATCACTTCTTTGGTAATATTTTTCACAACAACACCTGTGAAAGGGGGCAGAATATTGTTTATTAGGGTCTGCATGTCTGAATGTGTTTATTTATTGTTCACAATTTTGAGAAATATGAATGTGCAATGTAATACCCTAAGGAACATCTTTCTAGTCTGGTAGAATTAAAACAGTTTTAGTATTACTATGCTAGCATTTTTATTCCCTGATGTTTTACTTTCATATAATTTACTGAGAATTATTTTCCTCATCTTTTATCCACAAAGCTTTGAATTTCCTTCTTTTTATTTATCTCAAAATATCCTGAGTAGTCAGATACTAAAGCATTATGATATTATCTATTGTAAATCCATACTTATTTTTTAGCCCTCCCACGAAATTATGAGATCCTTGAGGGCTTTCTCATCTTTTTTTTCTGCATTACATAATGGAATGTACTCATGAAAATACATTGTCACAACATTTTTTATGAGAATTGTTTTATTATTCCATTGTACAGTCATGAACCTGAGAATTAGAGAAGATAATTCCATTGTCCACTGCTCCATAGCCAGAAAGGAGAACATCAGAGTCTTTTGTCTATGCTATGTGTGATTTCAAATTCCACTTATGTTCCATTATTATATCATTGCCCTTCCAAATCCCTTTGTGTGTGTAAGTGCATGTGTGTGGGATTGGGGGTTGGCGATGTTTATATTTGCCTATGTGTTTTGAGCACTTCTTAGTCATTTCTTATACTATTCTCCCAGAGTTGAACTGTCACACTCATACCTAAGGTTCTGTTCAGTAATTGTTCTTGTTCCCTTTCAATATACCCATAAGTCATTTGTTATATGTAGATAATGTAAATATTAGGTATAACTTGCAATGATATAATTTTTCCTATATTTTATACAAAATAATTTGGAGAAATTACAAGGTTTATATACAACTCCAGGTCATCTCGAAGTAGCCTACTCTCCCTTGATCCTTGATCTTGGCCAGTTGCCTTGCTTCTAAGCCACAGAGGCTGATGTGAAATCTCACATTATTCTATAGTTATAAAGCACAGCCCATGCACAGTGATGGAATAAACAGAGAGAGTCCCTTGTTTTGCCAGAATTTCCTCTGAGGAACTTAGTAACACAACCTTGTAGTGCAAGTGAATTGAAGTTATATGAAGCAGACTTTGAAAGTGGGATTTGGGAGACAGGATAGAGTAAACAGGTATATATCTTCTTTCTTCTACCAATAGACAGTCTGGGTTTCAATAATTTCATATTGCTTTTCCGAAAACACCCTCAGAGGCCTCATATATTGGTCGGCTACTGCCACAATAAAGCTTTCCAGAACTCAGTATTTTACAGCCACCATTTAATTTTTACCGGGACATCTGGGTTTGACTGCTCCAGCTGACTTTAGGTGGATGTGGCCCTAGGACATGGATTGAGGTCAGGCCTACTCCATGTTTGTTTTATTCATGCAGGACCAACAGGCAAGAGTAGAGCCTCAGCCCATAGGCACATTTAACAAACACATTTAAATCTCTTTCTTTTAAAAAATTTATCTTTATTGTTGGAAGTATTACATATGTCCCCTTTTTTTCCTTCAACTCCCTCTACTCCTCTTCTGCCCCCTCCCCTGAGCCCCTTTACCACACTATTGTCTGTGTCCATGAGTTCTGCATATAAATTATTTGGTTAATCACTCGCCCTACCACCCCCCAGCCTTCCCTCTGAGATTCATCAGTCTCTAGGTTAATATCCAAATGGCCAAAGAAAAGCACATGTTCAAGCATAAATTCAATAAGTAGGGAAACATACTTTGCCTCTAAAGATAAGAATTGCAAAGCCATAAGGCAAAGGGAATGAGTGTAGGCATGGAATGAAGAACTGAAACCAATAATTCACTATCCCACAGTAAGAAATCACTTTGTGTGTGTGTGTGTGTGTGTGTGTGTGTGTGTGTGTGTGAATTTAGTATCAGCTTCATTAAACACCTTTTCTCATTTGTTCTTCCTTTTGCCATTCCTACCCATCTTATTTCACTGCTGCTTCTTTGGAATTGCATCCAAAAATTAAAAAAAAAAACATTAGCAGTAAAGTTTTTGCCTTAGACTCTATTTTCTGGGGATCATGGTCTAGAAAGGTCAATACAATGGATTACAAAAAGACCTAAGAATGGAATTTTGGGTGGAGTTTTATGACAATATGAGGGCAACATTTATCCATATGATTGATAAAGAGGGTGTTGAAAACCACTAGTAGCCACATTTAGTAAAACTTGCATTTGTGTTTAATATAGGTAAGATGGAGCTATAAGATAAACATATTGGGATAGCAAGTACTTGGTGAACTTGATGGCAATGATCACAAAAGGTACTGTGGCTTTTGCAGATGACATTTGAAACCTTGCAGAAAGTAAATGATAGGTTTAGTGAAGCTCATAACCAAATTAAAACACATTGTGAAGCACATAGGACTTTTTTTTTATATATATATATTTTATTGATTTTTTACAGAGAGGAAGAGAGAGGGATAGAAAGTCAGAAACATCCATGAAAGAGAGACATCGACCAGCCGCCTCCTGCACGCCCCCCACCGGGGATGTGCCCGCAACCCAGGCACATGCCCCTGACCGGAATCGAACCTGGAACCCTGCAGTCCGCAGGCCGACGCTCTATCCACTGAGCCAAACCGGTTTCGGCCACATAGGACTTTTATATGATCTTTAAAGAAAAGCTTAATATGTATTTAAAGGAGAACCCCAAGAAGCTGAAAATAAAGTAGATAATCAGAATCACTTCTGCAAAAGAAATTGTGTGCAGTCTTATGTCAAAATCAGAACCCTGATATGGAAGAATGGAACTCAAACCTAGGATGAGTACATTTAGAAAAATGACTTAAGGCATATTGAGATCTTAAATGCCCCACCCATATCACCTGACTGGTAAAAACAGCCTTTTCTCCCTTGCAAAGCAGGAGGGAAAGGACTTGGACTGATTGATGGATAGGTCAAGGCAAGAGTTTAGTCAGTAATAACTACTGACAAACTAGTTCCACGCAGGGGTAGCCCTGAAAGACAACAATGAAGAAATGTTTTTCTGGTGAGTAGACATATTTTGTTTTTTGTATTGAAGGAGCAAACACCACAATACCTTTTTCATATCATTTCAAAATATGAAGGAGAAGTGTCCAGAGTTAAAAATCTATACACACTCAAAAGCATACAGTGTGGCCAGTCTGTTAACCTGGACTGGACAAGATTGAAAACTCATTTACAAGGAAATCTGAAGAAGATACATGTGGATAGATCTTTGTAAATGGGCAAAAAAGACCTGCAATGGTGTCTAATGGTAATACTTACCAGCAATTATACATTATAAAATATTCAATATCTCCTTGGCTCATGACTAAGGAATTCCTTTAAGATATTACTAATCTCATTAACTGGAAACATCCAGACTAAGGTAATGGTAAAATGGCCTTTTGAAAGTTTAGCTACAATCCTGTGTGTCATTGGGCACTCTCTTTCAATTGCTAGTTATATGGTATAATGTCCCCAGTAACTAGATGTGTCAAGGAATGAAGAGAATGAAGGAGGATTTACCTGCTTACCATAACTGTCTGTGACAACTAGTGGATTTTTGTTTCCTATTTCCACAGTCTTTTCTGCTGGTTGAGAGGTGATTCTCATAGGGTGGATACTTTCAAAAGCTGACACAGTGAGGATTCTATTGATATAGAAAGTATGATTTCCACATTACCACTGTGGTCTTATGCTGGTGAACTAGCAGACAAAGAAAAAAAATATATTGTACTGGATGGTAAGTGGACCGTTTAGCATGAATATCTAGGGTTGCAGAGAGAAATATGCCTGGACCCTGAGGGACTCACGTATGTCTTATGTTTCTTCTGCGGCTAGTAATAACTGTAAAATGGGAAATTGCAACAACCACAGCTCTACAAGTACAAGGAAACTGCAATTCAGTACCTCCTGAGGGTGAGGTAGGGCCAAGACTTAGGTTAGACAAGCAAAACACAAGGGGTCATAAATATAAGGAATACTCACTCTCCAGGGTCAATTTTTATAGGACCCTAATAATGAATATCTTTAGATGTTGCTGTGTAGGAACCTCACTTGACTCACCGCAGTCCAGGTGTTTTGATTCAGATCATTCTTCTAGTCAAACAATTAGACTAGCCCAAGTGCTGCATGAGGGTGAAGAAAAATCTAAAAAGTTGGTGAAGGAATTATGAAAATTATGAAAATCATTATACTCCTAGGGTCAGTTGTTATATCAAGACACTGCAACCCTCCACCTCTTCCCCTCTTCAAGAAGTGAAGACACATTATTGAGATCAGGATACCATGAGAGGGTTGACAGAATAAAAATGAAACAAGGACCATAATGGATTTCGCTAATGTGCCATTCCAGATGGTCACAGTTTTGCCTACTTCCCCTCCAGGACTTGACAACGTGTCCTTCTGGTCCTAGTGACAATTTGAATTATTTCTGTGGTTATAGAGCTCCTGCTACTGCACCTGTCACCAAAGTTGCCTCTAAAGTCTCCATGGGTGCCTACACTGACAAGGAGAGACCAGCATACACACACACAAGGTAAACTAGACCCCCAGAAACGTTGCCTTCTCCAGAATGTGACATGACATGCTAGATCAGTGGTCAGCAAACTGCGGCTCGTGAGCCACATGCGGCTCGTGAGCCGCAGTTTGCCACTCTGTTGACTAATGAGTTTTCCGCCCACTGTGATGATACAATCCCAAGGTGTGGGCGAGTTGGTATGCTGTAGGGTGAGATCAGTCTGTGGAAAATGGAAAGAAGAGGGAAGTGGAAAGAAATAGTTTGAGCATCTTCTACATCTGTTCCAACTACATGGTCTGAGGTGCTGTGGTTTCAAAGGTCCTATCAGAGTATGTACTAATAGGACTGAGCATTTGTTAGTAATGAACATTAGTATATAGTAGTAACAAGGTTGGTGATACATCTCCTGTATTTTCCTTTCTTCGCTTTTTCTTCTTTTTTTCCCCCCTCACTTCTTCCCTGTGAATCTCTTTTCTCGCCCCAGTAAAACATTACCAGGCAACTTTTTCTTTGTCACTATGTCTTTTTTTAGGGATCATAACAAAGATAATATCAATCACGACCTAGTTTCATAGTTTGATATCCTTTCCACCATATTTGTCTTCACATGATACTTTTGACAAGTAGCAAATAAATAAATCAACAGTATTTGTGGAAAAATGAGCTAATAAGCCAAACACCACAGCTCTTCCCAGCAGCGTGTGTCGCTGCTCTATTAATATCAGTGTTTAAGTTCTACAGAATGAGCCTCCAGTGGAGCATTACCTGGCAACAGCTAAAGATGCAAACACATTGCTAATTGCAGCATTACTTCCCCCGGCCAATCAGAAACTACATAATCATAAGCTATCTGCAGCTCCACTGCACTGGGAAATGTTATTTGGCCAAAAAGAAGGTATTTATTTGCTTGTTTCGAGATGAAGCATTTTCTCACACATTTAAAAGATGTTAAAAATAAAAATAATTAAAGCTTAGTAAGCTAACCTTCCATTTGGACCATATGGACAGGAGTTCTATTAATCTAAAAGGGGGCAATTTCCAACTTTTCCCAGAAAAGAGAACGTTCTGGAAGTATGGAGAGATGGCTATCTGTACAGAACATCACCTTTTGTCATTAAAATCCAGCAATAAAAATTAAAAGTTCTAAAAGTTAACCTTCAAAGTCCAGAAGGTTTTAATGTGTGTAGAAATTTGGTAACATTAAAAATGTGGCATTTAAATTGTATAATGTTTGTGCTCTTCAGATGCATCTCCCATATCTAAGGAGTTTTCATTATGAAAGCTTTAATTTAGCAAAGATTGGACTTCTAAAATTTTAATAATATTATTATGTAGACATATGCTGATCACTTATTGTGCTAAATGCTCTATATGAAATACCTCAGGAAATGTTGCTGAGGACCTATATGAGATATGTTATTGTTTATCCCTACATTATTTGTAAAGTATAAGAGACTTATAGAATTCATGTAATTTACTTTTGCATAATTGACAGAGCTGAGGCTCAATCTCAATGTCATTTAACTCCAGAATTTAGGTTCTGTGAGTTGGATTTAAAATAAAATTGTTGATAGTCAGCTCTCTCATTAAATCAGAGAATCCTGATGTTCTTTCTCTTCCTTTTCTAAGCCAAACTTTTGTCACTGTAAAGCAATTACATGGTCTGGTCTCCATTGCCTGAAATGCTTTGTATCCAGCTGTTTATCCAAAGTAAAAACAAAAGCAACTAAATTTCAAGGGCTTGCCTTGATTAACCCATACACAACACTTATTCTTCCCTCTCACTCTCTGTAGCATTCTTTTGTTTTGTTTTCTTCATATCACTTATTTGAATTGGATATTATTTCATTTATTTATATATTTTCCTCCTTGTTTTTGTTTCCTCACCAGAATATAATAGCAGAGATCTAGACTTTTTTATTCATTAATGATTTCTCATGACCTATAAAAAATCTGACAGTTAAAAATATCTATAAATATTTTGTGTTAAGAACAAATAGTTGCTCCAAGTAATTTGTATGTTAAACACTAGGCATACATTCAATTTACAACAATGAGCAATTGCTTGTTTGTGTACACAGTATAATTTCATTAATTCAAAATAAATAATGTTAGACTTATAGAAGTTATTTTTTCATATATACTGTCTTACTACCAACTGAATTTTCTCATTTTTTAATTCTTAAAGTAATAGTCTATTTTTTCTCATGCCCAAGAGTCTTATCAGCTATACAGATACATCACCCCCCCACACACACACACATATACCCATATATTCTACTGAAACTACTTTCTCTAAAGTCACAAATTAGTTCTTTTTGAAAATTTTTATTGAATTTATTGGGATGACATTGGTTAATAAAATTACATAGGTTTCAAGAGGACAATTCTAGTATACATCTGTATATTGTATTGTGTTTTCACCACCCTATGTCAAGTCTCCTTCTATCACCATTTAACCCTTCCTTACCCTCTTCTACCTCTCTACACCCCCAGTTTTCCTCTGGTTATCACCATACTTTTGTCTGTGTCTATAAGGTTGTTTCTTTTTTCCTTAATCCCTTTACCTTTTTATCCAGCTCCCAAAACTTTCCCCCTCTAACAGCTGTCATTTTGTTCTCTGTATCTATAAGTCTGTTTCTGCTTTGTTTGTTAGTTTATTTTGTTCATTAGATTTCACATATAAGTGAAATCCTATCTAATAAAAGAGTAATATGCAAATTAACCATCACTCCGCTACACCTACAAGCCAAGCCCACCAGCCAATCAGGAGCTAGTATGTAAATTAGCCCAACCAAGATGGCTGCGACCACAGAGTGAACAGGAGGCTTGGGTTGCCCCTGGCGATGGAAGAAGCCAAGCTCTCCACACACCCTGGCCAGCCCAGGCCTCCACTCAAGGTTACAAAGTTTCAATTATAGAAGATAAATAAATCCCAACAAAAATGGCTGCGGCCATGGAGCAAGCAGGAGTCTTGGCTCTGCTCAAGGCTACAAAGTTTCAATTATAGAATATAAATAAATCCCAGATACCAGGGCCTCTCCTTGGGTTGCGGGGGGCATGGCCGGCCTGCAAACCACCACAGGCCCCTCGCCCAGGTCGCCCCATGCCCCAAGGGAACCCCCACCCTGATCCGGCACACCCTTCAGGGCAAACCAGCTGGCCCCCACCCATGCACCAGGCCTCTATCCTATCTAATAAAAGAGTAATATGCAAATTGACCATCACTCCAACACACAAGATGGCCACCACAAGATGGCCAACAGGGGAGGGCAGTTGGGAGGAACCAGGCCTGAAATGGAGGGCTGTTGGGGGTGATCAAGCTTGCAGGGGAGAGCAGTTAGGGGTGACCAGGCCAGCAGAGGAGGAAAGTTGGGGGCAACTGGGCCTGCAGGGAAGGGCAGTTGGGGGAGACCCATGCCTGTTGGGGAGAGCAGTTGGGGGGGACCAGCCCTGCAGGGGAGGGCAGTTAGGAGTGACCAGGCCTGCAGGGGAGGGCAGTTAGGGGTGACCAGGCCTGCAGGGGAGGGCAGTTAGGGGCAAACAGGCTGGCAGGGGAGCAGTTAGGCATCAATCAGGCTGGCAGGGGAGTGGTTAGGGGGTGATCAGGCTGGCAGGCAGAAGCAGTTAGGGGCAATCAGGAAGGCAGGCAGGTGAGCAGTTGGGAGCCAGCAGTCCTGGATTGTGAGAGGGATGTCCGACTGCCCGTTTAGGCCCGATCCTACCGGGATCGGGCCTAAACGGGCAGTTGGACATCCCTCGAGGGGTCCCAGATTGGAGAGGGTGCAGGCTGGGCTGAGGGACACACACCCTCATGCACGAATTTCGTGCACTGGGCCTCTAGTTATATTATATTTGTCTTTCTTTAACTACCTTATTTCACTTAGTGTAATATTTTCCAGGTCCATCCATGCTGTTGCAAAAGGTAAGATTTCCTTCTTTATATGGCCAAATAGTATTCCATTGTGTAAATGTACCACAGCTTTTTCATCCAGTCATCTACTGATGGGCACATGGGCTGCTACCAATTACTGGCTATTGTAAATAACTCTGCTATGAACAACAGGGTACATACATTCTTTGGAATTAATGTTTTGGGTTGCATCAGATATATTCCCATATCCCCATTTTTAATTTTTTGAGGAAACTCCAAACTGTTTTTCTTAGAGGCTGCACCAATCTGCATTCCCACCAGCAGTGTTCTAGGGTTCCACTTTTCTACACAGTTGTCGAATATGTTCTCCAGTTCAGTGGGTTTTCCTTTCAATTTTGTTGATGTTTTCCTTGCTGTGCAAAAACCTTTTTTGGTCCCATTTGTTTATTCCTTCTTTTGTTTCCTTTGTCCAATGAAATATTTCAGAAAAAAAATAATACTAAGAGAACTGTCTCAAATTTTACTGCCTATTTTACTTTTGGATTTTTATGGTTTTTAATCTTACATTTAAGTTTTTAATCCCTTTTGAGGGTGGTGTAATTGAAGTTTGGTAGCAAACATCTCAGGTAGAAACTGCAGTTTTTAACTTTAACTTTAACCCCTGCTGTTTGGCTTCTGTACTTATTTGCTTGCTAAAACAATAGAAAAGTTATTTTGATTTTCTGAACTTACGTATGCTATCCCAATTGATTGAATACTGCATTGATGGTGGTTTGAATATCCCATTGATTGTGATCTCACTGGTTATCAAAGCACATTCTTCTGGGAACCAGGACAGCTCAATTATCCCAAATTGTCTCAGTAGCTACAGATAAAGAGTTTTGGTTGACTCAGTGGTCCCAGAATCTGGACAGCACAATTATTCTAAATTGCCTCAGTGACTCCAGATAATGTGTTTCTGTTGATTCAGTGATCCGTAGACTCAAAACTATACTTAATCTTTATAGATAACTAACTTGCTCAATTTTGCTTCTGTAACTGCTTTGTGCAAACCAGGTTCCTCATTCCAAACCCAAAGATGTAATCAATACTTTTGTGATATTCTTCCAATATAAGCCAGATGTGGTGAGCTTTTCGGGGCTGCAAGATCTGGAGCATGTTGCCCCTCGTAGCCTCCGGCCTTTAATAAATGACTCCATAATTTGACTTTTTGAGGTGTCCTTTGTGAGATTCGGGTACACTACAACATAATAAGGTGGTCTAGTTTCTTTATTTTTATTATTGAATAAACTATCTTTACCCCATTATATATTCTTGCCTCCTTGTCAAATATTGACCATACAAATTAGTTCTTAAACTCAAAACAACAGCCTTTATTCACTTAATGTTCTTTATTTTTTTTGTGTGTGCAGGAAGAAATTGCTGCCATACAACCTTTATTAAATTTCCCTTTTTTACTTTTCTTCTTTTACACTAATGTCCCCTAACTTTCCTTATTTTCATCATTTTCTTTTCTTTTTCATGAACAAAATATATATGTAATCATGTGGATATTCCCCACCAGGACATTCGGGAACTAAACAAACAAACAAACAAACAACAAAACACAGCAAGAATTAAAAGCTGATCCAGAAGCTAGCCCAGAAGTATGATGTCAGTTTTGTTTGTTTGTTTGTTTGTTTGTTTGTTTGTTTGTTTGTTTTTAGAGTTTCTGATCAAGCAGATCTCATAAATCCTGGCCCAGGTCTGTATAAGACTAACCAGTGTCCTTTTTTGATGAACCACAATGAGAATATGTTGGCTAAAGTCAATTAAGTGAAACCTATGATCTAGGTTCAGATGAATACGGTGTCTGACAGTATCTGGTAGCCAGGTGAAGATGACTGATGCTGAGCTTCTACACAACGTCCACTTAGCTGTCAAATTTCCGGTATCATTGCTCAAGAAGAATAGACAGAACATACAGTTTTATATAGGAAGAGCATCATGGGAAAACCCCAGCTCCTGTACTAAAACACAATTTTATATGCTTTAGTAACTTGTCACTTCATTGATCTTGTCACTTCAATTTCACTATATGGTTTTGATGTTGTCATTTCAGCCTCACTACATGTATGACTGCATTCTTACCATATTTCTATGTCTTGAGGTGAGAGATAGGGGAGATCACTAAGTCCAGGTGCCAGATTTGGACATATGTCAAACAGTCCTCCCATTCATTAAATTTTGCATGTAAGATTTTTATGTGATATTCCAAGAAAAGTATCTATATAATTAAGTAGTATCTAAGTTATTATTAGATGGACATTCATTAAAATATTGAAAAATAGGCTAATTTAGTGAATGTCTAAGGATAGATATTTAGCTGTTACCAAAGTGTCATAATTCCAAACACTCCTCTGTCTAAATGTAGTTTTGTTGTTATTGTTGTTAATCCTCTTCAGGGGATATTTTTCCCATTGAGTTTTAGAGAGAGAGGAAGGGAGGGAAGATGGGGGAGGGGGATGAAACAGGAACTTTAGGGGAATATAGGCAGGCTTAGGGAATTTTTAGAATTGGGGTGCAAGGAAAAACACAGGGCTACAGACTGGGAGAAGGTAAATTTCCATAACACAAGGAAGCCTGGTGCAGCTACATTTCCATAAGACAAGGGAACTGGAAGTAGCCAGAAAAGGTTTATATTTACAAAATAAAGAAGAAGGAAGAAAGTCCAGAAGGAATGGAAGGACTATGAAGGAGGAGGGCCTCAGGAATCACCATAGTAGCCAATTTGAAAGGGAATATCGACCAATCAAGGGGGATATCAGAACACAGGAACTGCAGCCTTTATAAACCATAGAAACAGAAAGTCTGTGGGACTCTTTCTCTCTCCCCAGGTGGGAGTCTGAACTTGTTCTTCAGTAAATCTCCACCTTTGCTATACTACCCTCTGTCCGTGGATTCATCCTTCGACTTCGATGGACAAGGAATCTGGGTTCCAGTCCAAATATTCCTTATCAGAGAGAGAGAGAAAGAAAAAGAGAGATTGATGTGAGAGAGACACATCAATTGGTTGTATTCTGAACACACCTAGACCAGGGCTAGGGATCAAACCTGCAACCCAGGTATGGCCCTTGACAGGGGATCAAAGACACTACCCTTCTTGGCACAGGCCCATGCTCTGAGCATCACCAGCCAAGGGGAAATGTGGTTATTAATTTGCCCTCTGTTTATATACAGGGGCTGGCAAAAGTAGTTTTATAGTTGGTCATAATGAAAAAGGCATAGAAGCTATATTCTTACAATAGCTTTATCAACTCAAAAGAGTATCACAATGGCACAGCAAACCTACTTTTGACCTCCCTGTGTAGTTGGAAATAGATAAGGAGACTGGGCATGTAGACTAAAACCATGGCAGAAAGAGATACCATATAACACCAACTTTGTTTTTGCTATTTAATAATACTACCAACTTTACACAAGAAGGCCTCCAAATTAAGGAAATGAGACATAACACATATATTAAATGCATGGGTATTAGCAACAACCCCCAATTCACACTTTTAAAAATAAAGTAGCCCCCTCAGTTTCCTAGAAAGACTACCTAACCACTAAATTTCCTGATTATAATCAATATGAGGGCTCTGAATAGACTGAATTATTGAGGGCTAGTTCCTTGAAGTACCACACCTTGTTTACTTTCATTTCCATAAGAAATTAAGCTTTACAGAGCATTGCTCATCAATGAGACTCCTGGGCCATACCACTCACTACTATCTTAGTAAGACTCAACTCCCCATTTCTCCCTCAAGCTTTCACCTTCCAGCATGCTGTATAAATTCCTTGCTCTGTCATCAACATATTCCATCTGCCATTGCCATCATTTTCTTGCCCTAACCTAAATTTTGTTCTTTCCTGGTTATTAGTCTTCTCAACCATGCCTTGGTTACCACAAGACTTGGAGGGGGGACTGATGCTCTCCTTATTCCTCATTGCCTTTTCAGATCTTTGTCTTTCCCTTCACTCCCTAGTTCCCCACTGGAAACTGTTTTTTTTGATTTCCATTGTTATCACTACTTCACTGATTTTAAAACATTAACCCTTATTTCTAAGGTAATAATCTGTGGTCCATCAGTATAAGCAATATTTTCTATGCACCATAAACACTACTTCCTCAATCTCCCAACTTTCTTGGCAAAGCCACAATCTTGGTTAATTTAATTTTCTACTTTGTTTTTATCTTTGTAAAGAAGAGGTGACTGTATCTTAGATGATTTTATTTTATATTTGTCCTCATAAAACAACAGCTAGGTTTTCAGTATGGTTATGACAATCCTAAAATATTTTTCTATACACTTTATCACTCTTAGGAAAAAAAATATTTCATGTCTTCTCATCTTAAACTTCTAAAATAACTTTTCATTTTCAGCTGATAATATTTCTTAATTTACCTCCAAATAAACACTATTTTGGAAGTAAGTTATAAATATAAATCTTTTTATAAGTAAAAAGGTTTACTCTAAAGAGGAAGAAAAGGCAAGCTACAGACTGGGAGAAAATAATTACAAAATACATATCAGACAAAGAACTAGTATCTAGAATATACAAAAACATTTTAAAGTTAATAGTAAAAGAACTAACAATTCAATTAGAAAATGTGCAAAAGACAGGTACAGATATTTCACTGAAGAGGTTATAAAGTTGATAAATAACTACAAGAAAAGATGTTCAGCACCATTAGCCATCAGGGAAATGCAAATTAAAACCACAGATATCGCTGTGCGCCTATCAGAATGACTAACATACACCACCTAATGCTGCTGTGGATGTGGTGAAACTGGATTACTAGCACATTGCTAATGGAGATATATATTGGTATCACCACTCTGAAAACCCGTTATAAAACTAACTATGTAATTATCATATGAATCGACAATTTCACTTTTGGGAATTCATCCCAGATAAATTTATTTTCTCCTGAAAATCTGGAGAATGTTCATAACATTTATAGTAGGAGCTCCAAGTGGAAATATTCAGGATGTCCTTCAATAGGTGAATGGTTAAGCAAACTGGTGTATCCATACCATAGAGTGCAATTCATCAGTAAAAAGAAACAGACTATTGATAGGCACAAGGAAGACTCTCCAGGGAATTATGCTGAATAAAAAAGCCAACCTCCAAAAGACTGCATGCTATATGATTCTATGTACATTACCTTTTGAAATGACAAAATTATAGGAATGGAGAACAGATTATTGATTGCTAGCTGTTAAGGTGTGGGTCTGGAGGAAAGTGGAGTGGCTAAAAAAGAGCAAACAGGAGGAATCCTTGTGGAGATGATGATGATCTATCTCACTGTGTGTCAATATCCTGGTGAGGTATTCAACTATAATTTCGCATGATGTTCTCAGAGGGGGAGATTGGCTAAAGAATACACGGGATGCCAAAACCGGTTTGGCTCAGTGGATAGAGCGTCGGCCTGCGGACTGAAGGGTCCCAGGTTCGATTCCGGTCAAGGGCATGTACCTTGGTTGCGGGCACATCCCCAGTGGGAGGTGTGCAGGAGGCAGCTGATTGATGTTTCTCTCTCATCGATGTTTCTAGCTCTCTATCCCTCTCCCTTCCTCTCTGTAAAATATCAATAAAATATATATTAAAAAAAAAGAATACACGGGATATCTCAGTATTATTCCTTACTATTGTATGTGAATCTAAAGTTATTTCACTATAAACATTTCAATTAAAAATAAACAAAAGGTAAAACCACAAAAAACAAAAAAATTTCACCTAGCATAATGTCCTCAGGTTCACTTATATGATATCATGAAATATGATTTTCTTCCTTTCAAAGGCTGAATAATATTCCATTGTATTTATTTATGCCACATTTTATATATCCATTCATCTGTCAATGGATATTTGGGTTGCTTTTACTTCTTGAAAATTTTGAATAATGCTGCTATATGAACATGAGTGAGCAAATATCTTTTCAAGATTCTGCTTTCAGTTATTTTTGATGCATGCACCGAAGTGGATTGCTGGATCATAAAATAGCTCTATTTTTAATTTTTTGAAGAACTACCATATTGTTTTCTATAGTGGTTGTACCATTCTACAATTTCACCAACACTGCACAAGAGTTCCAATTTCTTCAAATCCTCACTGACAATTGTATTTTTGTATAATTTGATTACCATCTATTCCATTTGCTATTTGTTTTCTATTATTTTTCCCTCATTTTGCTATTATTATTTTTCTGCCTTTTGTGTTTTTTTTTCCTTCTGAATTGATTAAGGTATTACATATGTGTCCTTATCCCTCCCATTGCCCCCCCCCCCTTTCTGCTCATGCCCTCACCCCCCTGGTGTCTGTGTCCATTGGTTATGCTTATAAGCATGCATACAAGTTCTTTGGTTGATCTCTCCCCCTTACTCCCACCCTCCCCTACCTTCCCTCTGAGATTTGAGCATCTGATCAATGCTTCTCTGTCTCTGGATCTGTTTTTGTTCATCAGTTTATGTCATTCACTATATTCCACAAATGAGTGAGAGCATTATGCTAAGTGAATAAAGTCAGTCAGAGAAAGATAAATATCACTTTTACCCCAGGCCACAGTGGTGTTCAGAAATACCCAGAGCTATCATGTGGACTCAAGATTTAAATGGAGAGAGAGAGAAACAGAGCCTGCGTGTTGGAGAGAATGTGACAGAAAGGAGAGCATGATCTGTGTTGATCCTTTCCAAAGCTAGTCCTGCTATTGAAGTTCTGTAAATTATGGCAGAAAAAAAAAAGCTTAATATAACTTCTCTAGGGAAAGTCCTTCAAAATGAATAGCAGAGTCTAGTAACAATACTCACACCATTCAATCAATAACAATATACACAATAGGGGAGAAGCATAGTTACTGGTAGTAATGAAGCAAGATGATGTGAGCAGTGAACACCAAAGGACATAGAGTTAAAATTTATCAGCCTGTGCTTATCAGCCTATATGACAACTCCATCAACATCCTTCATAAAATTCTAGGGGAGCCCTCGCTGGACTTGCACAATGTTTAGAGCATTGGCCCTCATACCAAAGGGCAATTACCTGGGTTTCAGGATCAATCCTGACCAGTTGGGGCTTTCATAGAAGGCAATTGTAGGAGACGTTTGTCTCTCTCACATTAATATCTATCTCTCGCTCTCCCATCCTCCTTCCCTTCCTTCCACTCTCTCTTAAAATCAATGGAAAAAAATATCCTCAGTTGAGGATTAATGAAAAAAAAAATCCTACCAAAATACTTACAGATAGGGGGTCAGGATAAAATGATTGGGCATCTTGATAAGAGAACAGTAATAAGGTCATAACCTTGATGTTAGGAGTATTGCCATAAATGTTATTTGTATTTACCATTTGGTGAGACCATTGATGATATGGAATAAAACATATTCATCAAAATAATGTCATTCAAAAAAGATTTCACTCCAGCTGTCCTGGCTCAGTGGATTGAGTGTTGGTTGTTCCATGCACAAAGAGGTTGCTGGTTCCATTCCTGGTAAGGGCACATGCCGGGTTGTGGGCTCAATCCCCAGTAGGGGGCATGCAGGAAGCAGCAGGTTGATGTTTCTCTATGATGGATGTGTTTCTCTCTTCTCTCCCTCTCCATTCCTCTCTCTCTAAAAAACCAATCCTATCTAATAAAAGAGTAATATGCAAATTAACCATGACTCCATTATACCCACAAGCCATGCCCACCAGCCAATCAGGAACGAGTATGCAAATTAACCCAACTAAGATGGCTGCGGCCACAGAGAGAGCAGGAGAGAGGCTTGGGTTTCCCCGGCAATGGAGGAAGCCAAGCTTTCTGCACACCCTGGCCAGTCCAAGCCTCCACTCCAGGATACAAAGTTTCAATTATAGAAGATAAATCCCAACAAAAATGGCAGCAGCCATGGAGCTGGAGAGAGCAGGAGGCTAGGGTTGCCCCTGGCAATGGAGGAAGCCAAGCTCCTGCAGCCCTGGCCTGCCTTGGCCTCTGCTTAAGGCTACAAAGTTTCAATTATAGAAGATACATAAATCCCAACAGAAATGGCTGCCACCACGGAGCGAGCAGAAGGCTTGGCTCCACTCCAGGCTACAAAGTTTCTATTGTAGACCATAAATAAATCCCAGATCCCAGGGCCTCCACTTGGGTCGCCGGGGGGCGTGGCTGGCCTGCAAACCACCACAGGCCCCTCGCCCAGGTGGCCCCACACCCCAAGGGAACCCTCAACCCTGATCCGGGACACCCTTCAGGGCAAACCAGCTGGCCCCCACCCATGCACCAGGCCTCTATCCTATCTAATAAAAGAGCAATATGCAGATTGACCATCACTCCAACACACAAGATGGCTGCCCCCATGTGGTCAAAGATCCTGCCCCCATGTGGACACAAGATGGCCACCACAAGATGGCCAGCAGGGAAGGGCAGTTGGGAGGGATCAGGCCTTCAAAAGAGGGCAGTTGTGGGCAATCAAGCCTGCAGGGGAGGGCAGTTAGGGGTGACCAGGCCGGCAGAGAAGGGAAGTTGGAGGCGACTGGGCCTGCAGGGAAGGACAGTTTGGGGGGACCAGGCCTGCAGGGGAGGGCAGTTAGGGGTGAGCAGGCCTGCAGCAGAGAGCAGTTAGGGGCAAACAGGCTGGCAGGGCAGCAGTTAGGCATCAATCAGGCTGGCAGGGGACTTGTTAGGGGTAATCAGGCTGGCAGGCATAAGCAGTTAGGGGCAATCAGGAAGGCAGGTAGGTGAGCAGTTGGGAGCCAGCAGTCCTGGATTGTGAGAAGGATGTCTGACTACCCGACTTGCCCAGTGGGATTGGGTCTAAACGGGCAGTCGGACATCCCTCGAGGGGTCCCAGATTGGAGAGGGTGCAGGCTGGGCTGAGGGACACCCCTTCTTCCCCATGCACGAATTTCTTGCACCGGGCCTCTAGTAAAAACATATTTTGTATAAAAAAGATTTTTAAAAAGACTTTGGCCAAAATCGCATATGCACATCAAATGTTAATGTTAAAAGACAGTTCCAAACTAAATTGTAAGACGACATTACTGAACTGAATCTAGTCAATTTAAAAAAGAATGAAGAGGAGAAAAAAAATAAATGCTACAGAGAAAAAAGAAAACATAAATGTGAGGTTTCTGTAGTGGTGGAGGAGGGTCAACGTGTTGCTTAATGATCCCTATACCTACAATTATTCCCAGATAATAAGAGAGGTTTTAGAGGCACATTAACTCTTTCAAATCACTAACCACCTAATTTGCAATTAGGGGATATTTCACAAAAAATGTAACAGGAGCTGCCAAATGTTTTTAGATATTTCTTGAAATTTGCACTATAAAACTTTATTAAAGAACAAAAAGCATGGTTTATAGATAATGATTATAACAATGCAAATGAATACAAACTGAAAAAAAATCCATTTTAGTAGATAAATAAAATATGTTTTCTTCATAATACATGGCAGACTTTTAGGCTCCATGATACTTCAAGTTAGCAAACATTTTATTTTATGATCAATTTAAGTATAAAAATTATAGGTTGTTTTTTTCTTTCTTTATTCCAACTACATTTCAAAGCACCACTTGTATTTGAAAGAAGATAAGATATAAATACTTGAGATGAGTAGAGATTTCTCAGGAATAATTTTAAATATACTACTCAGGTTTTTAAAGCATCACTGATAGTGCATTGAATACTAATATTTTTATAAGGACTGTTTAAAGAATACTCAAAACTTAGTTAAAGGATTGTGTGTGTTCTGCGATGTTATGCAATAACATTTTCTAAGGACAAAGAATAATATAAAAACAAGAGAATAAATAACGCATATTGTTTTCCTCAATTTTGACTTTTCCTTATTATTCTAGTGGTTTTAAATCATTCAATATATATATATATATATATGTATATATATATATATATATATATATATATATATATATGCTACAAACAACACAAGATTGCTTTTAGTTTTGGTATGAGGCGATGTCTTTTAAAATATTAACTTGGTTTCAACCAAAAATTTTTGTACTGTATTTCCAGTACTTTTCTGGTTTGAACTACCATAAGCAGCAGGTTTTTAAATGTTTTAAAAATGCTGCTTTTATAATACCTTTGTCAGCAGAGCAGAGTCACTTTTATTGACTCTAATTTCTCCAATATTTATTTTGAAAATTTAAGAACACTTTGAAATTTATTTAAGCAAATCTACTACCACTTCATATTTACTGAGACTGACATACAATTTGGAGTTGATGGGTTCTCCTCTATCTTCATGGTGAATATATTTTAGTTCAAATAGCTTTGAATAAAAATATACATAATGCTATGCAGTATCCAATAAAATGAAAATATTGGGTAACTTCTAGTGCCTAGCACTGTGCTGTGGATATCCAAGAACGCTTGCCACTTGATAGGAAAGATTAGTATATGTGATTATAAAATGTAGGGTGTTGTGATTAAAATCAAAAGCTCCAAAGCGACTAGGAAGCTTTACCCCTTACTTGTTTTTTATTCTTAGAAAAATTACAGTACTAAGTCTCAGTTCCCACTTGGAAATGCTAACAGGATCATTCTGTTAGGGTCACTCTCAAAATTAAAATGGAATTTATGCTAATAAAGTTCTTACCTACAATCCCTAGCATAAATTAAGTGAAAAGAAACAGTTATTTTTATGACAAGATTACCTTACTAAATTTTTTGCATTGAAATTGCAGTATTAATGTATCATAGAACCATGTAACTTGAAAGATAAGGTAAATGTCCTGAGCATAACATTTTTATTAAATAATATATAAAACATTAAAGTCTAAACTGACAGAAACTAAGTCATCATTGGATTAAATTTGCTAACTTCAAGAACCAATTCTCAAATTTGAAGCATACAGCAATTTTTTGTATTATTTTCAACTATCAATTGAGTAATTGATGGTCTTTATTTCTAGTGTGAAGAGGACTATCTGACAACATATTCAGTTACTGAGACAAAGATCTCTGACATTAGTTCAAATGTGTCCATTCCTATATTTAAACCTGTTTCTATAAAATTATTTATTTATTGCATGTAATGTATCTATTCAGATATATTACACATTAAATTTCCTCCAACAATTGAAGGTTGCATTTCTTGTTTGAGTGTAGAACTCCAGCTAAAACACAGTATAACAGCTAAAATTCTATCATTGAGTTAGTTGACTTCTTGAGGTTTATACTGGAGTCATTTAGCTATTCATACTCCTATTACAAAGATATAGCTCTTTTCATCAGATGGCAAAGAGAATGGAACATAAATTGTTCTGTTTCTCATTACCTTTTTATGGGATAATCTATTAATTCTAGCCACTATCTGGCTTGTTGTACTATGCTTTTCTCTTCAAAATTAACCTTAATTAATTCCCTGGATATATTTTAAGTGATTCAAAAAGAAAGGTAGAAAGAGTTTGGGGATTGGATATTTTAAAAGTTCAGTTGATTAAAGAAAGGAGTAAAAGAGTAAAAGACAAGGAATAGTGTTTTGGACTATGAATTAATGAGTTTGGGATAATTCATTTGGTGAAATTTTTCCAAATAGATTTAACCAATTAGCATAAATGCAATATTTTGATTGAAAATAATCACCTAAAATTATTTTAATATCGTAGTTTTTGTTTAATATCATGTTTAGTTCTAAACATCCCCAGATACTGCATATAAAGGGGGAAAAAGATATTCATCATAAATAAATAGTAAACATTTTTGAGAGATTATTATGACATTGGACTGAGTACATTACATCAATTACTTCATTTAGTGGTTAAAATAACATACAACTGGAATAATACTATTACCCTACTGTGATAATTATTTTTTAAATTAATAAACTTTATATTTTAGAGCAGATTTTGGTTCGTAGCAAAATTCAGTGGAAAGCACAGTTTCTATGTGCACCCTGTTCTCCCCCTAATGCTCCCACCACAAATCTCCAAGAATATCAACATTCGACATCAGAATGGCACATAATTTATAATTGATGGACCTATAATTACAGATCATTATCACACAATGTTCAGAGTTTAACTATGTTAGAGTTCACTCTACATTCTAAGGGTTTTGACAAATGTATAATGTATAGTAATATCATACAGAACAGTTTCAATGCCATAAAGATCCTATGTGCTCTATTTATTCATTTCTCCCTCCTCCCAACCCCTGGCAGCCACTGATTTTTTAGTCTTCACAATTTTGCCTTTTACAGAATATCCTATAGCTGGAATCATACAGTATGGAGCCTTTTCAGGTTGGTTTCTTTCACTTAGTAATATGCATTTGAATTTCCTCTATATATTTTCATTGCTTGATAGTTCATTCTTTTAGGTACCAAATAAATCCATTTTCTGGATATACCACAGTTTATGCACTCACCTACTGAAGAACATCTTAATGATTGCATCCAAAGTTTAACAATTATGAATAAAGTTTCTGTAAACATCTGTGTGCAGGTTTTTATGTGCACATAAGTTTTCATCTCCTTTGGGAGTATAATTGCTGGATCTTATGATGACTATATAGTTGTTTTTTAATCTTTATTGTTGAAATTATTACCTATGTCCCCTTACTTTTCCCATTGACCCCTCTCTCCATCCCTCCCCCTGCTTTCACCACCACCCTATTGTCTGTGCCCATGGGTTATGCATATCTATATATATAAAAGCCTAAGCAACCATTATGACCAAACGACTGGTCAACCAGTCGCTATGACGTACACTGATCACCAGGGGGCAGATGCTCAACACAGGAGCTGCCCCCTGGTGGTCAGTGCACTCCCACAGCCAACCTCTTAGGCCCCTCCCCCTGGCTGGACAACCTCCCATGGTCCCTCCACCCCACCAGCCTACCATAGGCCCCGATGGGGGGGGCCAGCCGACCAACCTCCTGCGGTCCCTCCCTCTGGCCAGCTGGCCCCCTGATAGGCCTCAATCACCAACCAGGCCGAGGGACCACACCTGGGCACAAATTCATGCACCGGGCCTCTAATTATGCATATAAATTCTTTGGCAATCTCTCCCCACAACCCCTCACCTCTGCCTTCCCAAAACCACCAAACTATCTTTGGATTCCCACTAGCAATGAATGAGAGGTCCTGTTATTCCACATCCTCACTAGCATTTGGTGTTTTCAGTGTTTTGGAATTTGGACATCCTAATAGATATGCAGAAATATTTCATTGTTTTCATTTTCATTTCCCTAATGACATATGATATTGAACAGATTTTCAGATGCTTTCTGTGATCTGTATATCTTGTTTGGTGAAGTGTTGGTTCATATCTTTAACCCATTTTTAATTGGATCATTTGTTTTCTTATTGGTGAGTTTTAGATGCACTTTGTATATTTGGATAAAATTCTTATGTCAAATATGTGTTTTGTAAATATATTCTCCCAATCAGTGGCTTTTTTTTTGGTGTTGTTTTTTGCAGAACAAAAACTTTTATTAATGAAATCTTGGTTATCAATTATTTATTTTCAGGTGTTGTTTCTAAGAAAGCATTGCCTTACACATCTCATCTGGGTTTTCTTCTATGAAATTTTCTAGGAGTTTTATAGCTGGCATTTTACTTGTAGGTCTATGATGTATTTTGAGTTAATTTTTGTGAAGGATGTTATAGACCTGTGTCTAAATTCATTTTATTTGGCATGTAGATGCCACTTACTCCAGCATCATTTGTGGAAGAGATATTTTGCTCCATTGTATTGCCTTTACTTCTTTGTGAAACGTCTTTGAATATGTTATGGGTATACATTTCTGGGTTCTCTATTTTTTTTCCATTAGCCTATTTGTTTATTATTTTGGAAATAGCACACTATATTGGTTCCTGTGGCTTCATTGTAAGTCTTGAAGACAAGTATTGTCAGCCATCTAACTTTGTTCTTCTTTAATTTTGAGTTGACTATTCTGATTGTCAACGTTGGACAAACATAATTGTATTTATTTCAAGTCTGGATACATTTTATTTTCTTTTTCTTATTTTATTTCATTACCTAAGCCTTCCAGTATGATGTTGAAAAGCAGTGGTAAGATTGTTCCTGATATTGCTTCTGGCCTTGTTGTCTGGTACTCTGCCTGGTCTTGTTCCTGACAATAGCAGAAAACTTTTGATTTTCTTATCCTTAAGTGTGATGTTGGCTGTAGGGTTTCTGTAGATGTTCTTTATTACATTTATAAAGTTTCCTCTCCCTAGTTTGCTGAGAGTTTTTATCATGAATAGGTTTTGAACATTGTTATTTTTTTCTGCATCTATTTGTATGTTCATGTGATTTCTCGTTTTTAGCCCCTTGATATGAATTACATTAATTTATTTTTGAATGTTGCAACAGCCTTACATACCCAGGATAAATAACATTTGATTATGGAATATAATAATTTTTATGCATTGTTGGATTCAATTTGCTAATGTTTTATGGAGAATTTTTGCATCATGCTGATTAGAGATATTGATCTGTAGTTGTCTTGAAACAGTGTTGTCTGGTTTTCGAGCTAGGTTAATTATGGCATCATAGAATGGGTTAGGAAGTACTCCTTGTACTTCTACCTTTAGTAAAACACTTCAGAGAATTGGTATAATTTATTCCTTAAATAATTGGTAGGATTCACCAGTGAACCCATCTGGGTTTGATCCCTTCTCTTTTGGAAGGTTATTAATTATTAATTTAAGATCTTTATTAGATAACCACCTTTCCAGATTATCTGTTTTTTTTTTGTGTGAATTTTGGCAGATTTATCTCTGAAGGAATTGATCCAGAATATCTATATTATCAAATTTGTGGTATTAATTTGTCTATAGTACTCTTTTATAATTTTTTTAATGTCATGGGTTCTGAATGATGGCTCCTTTGTAATTTCTGATATTAGTAATGTGTGTCTTTTCTCTTTTTTAAATTACTTATCCTGATCATAGGCTTATCAATTTTACTGAGATTTTCTCTGGGCTTGCATACATTTTCTTCCTCATTTGAGTTATGATTTGAGCATGCCCAGTTTTTGCTAATTTTATTTCCAGGAATCAATTTATAGCTAGGATTAATGCTATTAGAAACAGGCTGTGTGTGTGTGTGTGTGTGTGTGTGTGTGTTTTGTTGTTAAGACTTGAATCTCAAACAATACAGCAGGAAAGTAAGCACAGATGGTAGTAGAGTGCCATGTACGATCTTATCTCCTATGATAATCAAAAATCTTTAAAAATTAAAAATATTTAGAACAATCTAGTTAGATTACCCAACTCCCTCTCTTGAGCAATTATCAATACCACAAAGTAAAGGGAGTCCTAGTATTTTTCTGGACTGTATAATCCAGAAAGAAAATATCCTTTTATATGTCTGCTCTTACTTGCATTTAACAAATTAGCCCTCTATTCTTCGTATTAATTAGGGATATTGGTGGATACTATTAGTTATACACAAAAGCCTTCAGACTTATTTTAGTATATCCATTTCCTCTGAATTTCTGGAGTCATACAGGATGGTACTTTAGGGTGGCACTAATGGAGGAGTCTTATTCCTGGTGAAGAACTATCCTTAAAGGCTTCCTTATAGAACCCATCTTTTGCAGAATAAGCTTTCCTCAGACTTCTCTCACTTTTGGAAAATTAGGGGATGGAAATGAGAAAGAAATGTCAGAATTATTGAAGTGCTAAGAGCTTTATAGTAGTAAATTGTGCTGATATTGGCGGACAATTCCAACTATAAAGTGGGGAGTCAAGATGTGATTTGGGTCTTTGAAATACTATAAAATTTTGATTTAAAACTAGGCCTGACTCCAGGTTTTGATCTTCGAAGGATTCTGAGTTATCGGCAAGCATGGTTAATGGACTGCTAATTTATTGCATCCCTTCGTGCAATGTATTACACATTTAAATACTTTATTAATTTTTCATTGTTAAGCAATGAATACAATCTGATTCTGCTCTGCCCACAGCAGGCCATATACAATATTTTAGAGAAAAATTACTGCACTTCAATCTTGCATAAATAGATACCCTTAGGTATTAAAATCATTTTCCTATTCTAATACCTACCCACAGTGCTTACTTCACCTTCTAATATCTGTTCATCTATAATAATAAAATGGTAATATGCTAATTAGACCAGACGTCCTTCTGGATGTCATTCAGGATGTCCTGACGAAGCCGGGGCCAGAGGAAAGCCAGCCCGGGTGCCGAGTGCCTGCAGGCAGCCAGAGGAGGGAAGCAGCCTGGGCCTTGGGTGCCTGCTGGTGGCTGAAGGAGGGAAGCCCGGGTCCCGGGTGCTGGAGGGAAGCCGGTGCCAGCAGCGAGGGAAGGAAGGCCTACTCTTGAATGAATTTTCGTGCATCAGGCCTCTAGTTAATTCATAGAACACATTAAAATTGTCCTGAACTGCCATGCATCACTATAAACAGCATATTAGCACACTAAATATTTCTAAAATGAAAAAAGTTCTATGTTTCTCTGAAATACTTACTATTGGGTAATATTCATTTAACTACTAATTTTATGCTAGCTAATATTTGAAGTAATTTAGTGTTATAGGTAGTGACTTCACAAGAACTGGAATAAGGTAATAGGGTCTATCAATGTTTTAATAATTATTTTCATATATTAAAACTCTGATTTAATATTACTTCCACAATCTGAATATTTCTTATGTAATACATTTTTGTATTTAATGTATTTTGTATTACTGATATAGATTAAATATCTTAGCTATGCAACAATAAAAAGGTTTGACCTTAGCTTGTAAATATATATTAATGGAAGCAGTAATAATTATGTATAGTTATATTGTTATAAAATAGTAATAACCTGAGAGCTAAATCTTTACTATATATGTTTCACCTTGACTTGAATAAGTACGCTGTGATACTCATCAAATACTGTCACTCTGGGTTTTAAATCTTTTTTATCACCCAGAGGATCTCATCTGCCAATATTCGATTAGAGGATCTAGCTACCTAAGACAGGTTTTCTCAGTTTGATAGATAATCTGGAGCTTCAAGACTATTGATTGAAGCTGCATTCAAGGAAAAAAAAAAAGAAGTGGAAGATACTTTTGATTATACTTCAACCTGTGACTTCTGCTTTCTGCCACCTTGAGTCCAAACAGCAAAATATGTTTCTGTCTTATCACCACAAACAGATCCTTCTATATTGACTAAGAAATAAACTTTAAATCAGTTCCACCTTGATGAAATTTTTAAAATCCCATTAAGAGAAAAAAAAAAAAACCTAGACTCTTTCTCTTTTTTATATTTTCATCGGAATAATATAAATTAGAGGCATTTAAAAGGCCACTAACATTTGAATGTGGCAGTGTACCTGGAAGTCTTTTGTTATTAGATAGGTAAAATGAGAACATTGATGTGAACTGTTTAAACCTACTTCAGCAGAATGTAGATGAAACATGAAGTTTTTTTAACTGATTTTTTTAGATAATTTACTGCTTTATCCAACTATTTAACATATCATTCTAATGGAACACAACTGGGATTTAGTGGACACCTAAGGCAGTAATGAGACTAAATGCATTAGTATATATTTTAGTTCTGCACTCTATTTGATTACAATCATAAGCCAAATAAAAGCATTTATAATATCTCTGTCCCCTGACAAACATTTTGAAATGATTTCATAAGTATCAGGCAAAAATGGAGAACTTAATTTAAAATCAATTTTCATAAAATTAAATGCACACATTGTTACTGTACTGTTTGATGAGATTTGACAAATATATACTTCAGTGTAGTTGCCAACCCAATAAAGATTTGAATGTTTTCACGATTCTGAAAGCTTCCCTGGAGGCTCTTTTCAGTCAGTTCTCTTAAACCTGGACCCAGGCAACATCTGATTAGTTTTCTATCACTAGAAATTTATTCCCATTTCTAGAATTTAATAAAAATGGGGGCATGCAGTAGATACACTTTTGTGTATGTTTTGTCATCCAGCCTATGATTTTGAAATCTATCTATGTTATTGTGTGCATTAGGAGACCCTACCTTATTATCTGAGCAGTATCCTATTGTGTGGGTCTGCACCAGATATGTTTACCCCCTCAGCTGCTGATGGACATTTGTAGTGTTTTCAACTTGGGGCTATTATAGTAAGACTGCTGTGGATATTCATACACATGTATTGATGTGGACATGTGTTTACATTGCATTTAGATAAAAACCTAGGGGTGAAATAGCCTGGTCAGATGGAAATGCATATTTAAGTTCAATACAAACAGTCCAGCTCTTTTCTTACATGTTTTTTTCCGTTTTATTTTCTCAGCAATAATGTACCATAGTTCCAGTTTATCAACATCAAGACCTGTCAGTGTTTTAATTTTTAGCTATTCTGACGGAGGTGTAATAGAATCTCACTGTGGTTTTAATTTAAATTTTATCAATGACTGACTATGTGAGAAACTTCACATATGTTAAATTCATAAGTTGACTTTCAAAAGTATCTGTTCAGAGTTATTGCCAATTTTTGTTGGATTATATGTCTTATTAAGTTCAGTCCTTACATATTCTGGATATAAATACTATGTCAGATATATACATTGCAAGTATTCTCCTTCAGTTTATAATTTGACTATCCATTTTTTAGTGGTGCCTTTCAAATATTAGTCATTTTTTTATATGTTGCCTTCCAATTTATCACTTTTTTTATGGTTCATGATTGTTGTCCTCTAAGAAATCCTTTCCTGTCTCAAGCTTTATAGTTACAAAATTTCCCATTAAATTTAGGATGCATGTAGAGTCAATATTTATGTAAAGTATGAGATGAGTAGCAGGGTGAATTATGCTCTATATGGATGTTCAGTTGGCTCGGGACTAGTGGTTGAAAGACTGTTTTCCCCCCATGAAATGAACATGGCATCTATGTTGAAAATCAGTTAGCCATATACTAGTAAGTATGGTTGAATTTCTGGTCCATCTCCTCCTCTGCACTATTTCAATATTATTCTTATACCACATTGTTTCAGTTGCCATAGATTTATAATATAAGTCCTACAATTGATTTTTCACATTTTACTTTTTATATCGCAAATAACATTGATTTTTTTCTGAATGTTAAACCAACCTGATATTCCAGAGATGAAATCAACTTAGTCATTCTTTTTGAATATTGCTGAATTGCATTTTCTAAAATGTTTAAAGGCCATATTTAAAACTGTGTATTTTCAGAGGAAGAAATAAAAAGAATAACAATAACCCCAACTGCATATGAAAATTCAGTGAATGGTAATGTTGCCTTTTCAAATCAGTACCAGAAGTGTATAATATTTAATTAATGTAGTTATACTCAGTAGCCACTAGAAAAATGCAGTTACATCTTTATATCTCATCTAACAATAAAATTATTCCAGGCAAATCAAATATTTAAAGTATGAATAAAGCTATTAAAGCTCAGTGAAGAAATATTGAAAGAATTTGTACAATGACACAGATGTCACATATTAAAAAAATACTAATGTGAAAAGACAAATGATCAATTGATTTCAGAAAATGAAACTCACATCTCAGATACAAAGATTGATTTCCTTAATTTCTAAAGAGTTCCTAAAACATCAATTTGTAAAAATATGCAATAATAATATGAGGGCAATATGAATTGAGAAAAACAAAGGCAAATTACTCTTAAATATATATTTTTAAATGCTCAATTGCAATCCTGATAAGAAAAATGCAAATCAAAACTACTTTGAGATATCATTCTTTATAGCATTTTTAAAAACTACAAAAAGATTTGATAATCATATTTTAATGGGAGTATGGGAAAAATGATATCCTCTATGGAGTTCAATTTTGCAATATCTACACAAATTAACATGTATAAATTTTATTCAGTAATTCCACACTTTAAGGATTTAACTAATGGACATACTTGGCCATATGTGAATTACATATGTATGGTTTGGGCTTTTTTGCAGGTGTATGTATGTATGTATGTATGTACGTATGTTAATCTTTACCCAAGGATTTTTTTCACTGATTTTTAGGGAGAGTGGAAGAGAGAGGGAAAGACAAAGAAACATTGATATGAGAGAAACACATAGATTGGCTGCTTCCTGCATGCCCCCGACCAGGGCCCGGGCCGGAGAGGAGCCTGCAACCAAGGCATGTGCCCTTGGCCAGAATCGAACCCAGGACTCTTTGGTTCATATGCCAACTCTCTATCCACTGAGCCAAACCGTCCAGGGCTGTAGAATTATTTTTAATAGCAATATTAGAGAAAAAGGGGAAGGGGGCATGATAGAGGAGAGGAAGAGGATGACCAGATTACTACTAAATAATATAATATTATACAACTAGTAAAAAGAATGAGGCATCTTTATAGATACTCATATGGAAGAATTCTGTGTTCTTGAATTTAAAAAAACTGACAGAAGTTACCTTGCATTCATGAACAGTTTAAAAATTGACATATATATGTATGTATGGATACATATATGTGTGTGTGTGTATATACATACACACACACATATATATATATATCTACACACACACACACATATATATCTACACACACATATGTATATGTATATATATATATATACATATATATATATATACACACACACACACACACACACATATATATATATATATATATATATATATATATATGCAATTTTTTGTTAAATTAACTCTTAAGTAGAGCTCCAGGGTGCCGGATGGTGAGCCAAGGTTCAACCCATGATCACAAGGGAAGTATGTGGCATTCTTTGAAGGGATACGTGGAGAAGGCAAGGCAGTACATAGGCAGAGAGAGTCAGGACTCAGTATTAAGGTCCGTGGGTAGAGTGCTTTGGGGTTCCTGAACTAAGATCAGATAGATCAATTCAAACCAGGAAAAAGCAGCGTTTTGGTAAGCCCCATAGGGATCTTATACAAGGGGCACAAAAGAGGAAGGCACTGGAAAAC
Organism: Plecotus auritus; assembly: GCF_963455305.1. Lineage (NCBI taxonomy): Eukaryota > Metazoa > Chordata > Mammalia > Chiroptera > Vespertilionidae > Plecotus > Plecotus auritus. The sequence goes on from NC_137773.1 coordinate 74,662,630, forward strand.
AGGGGATACTGATGTTCATGAGGGCTGCTTGCAAAGTTGTATTAGGATCTTACATTTATTTGCTTGTGACTCTGTGTATTGTTAATCTAGGGCATGCATTCACAGGATGGGCTAGTGTCAGTTTGAGCCCTGTGGACTGCATGGCCACACTAAATGGATACTGAGACAGCAAAGGGACAGTGTGACTAAGCCCCGGACACTATATTCATATAACTTGTCACATTTCTTAGGAGGATACATGATAGTCTCTGAAGTGGGAAATATGTGCCTAAAGGGCTAGTGTGGGCAGGAGAAATACAACCTTTTCTACTGTTTTATCATACTATGAATTTATATTTTCAAATTTAATAAAATCTTATGGACCATATGTTGCTGTTATTTTTGAAATGCCCTTGCATATTAAACCACATTATTAAATCTTTTTTATGAATAAATCTCATTGGTTTTTATTTATTTTTAACACTTACTTCATGCCTTTTTGTTGGCTTCCTGGATGAATTATGCAACTCACATTTTGATACGTATACCATAGTACTAGTTTGAACACTGAAGGGCACCAGACCAAAGGCACGCATTTTACATGGGGGAGGAACAGGTAATGGAGCAAATGTTAATTAAATCAATAAGAAAATTATCTAAATTAGTTTGTGAATGGACAGTATCGTCATTGAGATGTGGGTAGATTATAACTAAAAATGAGAATGCCCTAGCCCAGTGGTCGGCGAACTGCGGCTCGCGAGCCACATGCGGCTCTTTGGCCCCTTGAGTGTGGCTCTTCCACAAAATACCATGGCCTGGGCGAGTCTATTTTGAAGAAGTGGCGTTAGAAGAAGTTTAAGTTTGAAAAATGTGGCTCTCAAAAGAAATTTCAATCGTTGTACTGTTGATATTTGGCTCTGTTGACTAATGAGTTTGCTGACCACTGCTCTACCCGGTTTGGCTCAGTGGATAGAGCATCGGCCTGGGGACTGAAGGGCCCCAGGTTTGATTCCGGTCAAGGGCACGTACTTTGGTTGCAGGCACATCCCCAGTGGGAGATGTGCGAGAGGCAGCTGATCAATGTTTCTCTCCCATCGATGTTTCTAACTCTATATCTCTCTCCCTTCCTCTCTGTAAAAAATAAATAAAATATATTTTAAAAAATAAAAATAAAAATGAGAATGATTTCCTCAATATATCAAGAGGAGTGTCAAATGCTACTTAGAAATCAAGCAAAAAGTTGTGATCAAGAGAATTGAGAGAAATATTGATGACTGCTAGGTGTGATATGCAAAGGATTTTAGGGACTGTAGAAGGTTCAAAGTACAATATGAGAGCCCATTATATGAGGTAGATGTTTTAGTTTAGGTATGGATGCAATTATTTGAGATACTTGATTAAAGGGATTTGGTATAATAAACATTTTTATTTCTTGTAACACACTATATTGCATTTGTTAGGTTATTTATTTATTTTTTAATAGCATTTGAATGTTATGAACCACAGGGTGAACTTTGCATTTCTCTATATATAGGGACTTACAGCTTATTGAGGTACTGAATAGTGAGGAACAGTTTCCTTTTGAGATTTTTAAAATAGTATTTTAAAAATAAAATGAATGATATATTTGAAACTTGATTAGGGTGCTGGTACATGTAGAAAAATATAGATAGATATAGATGTATAGAGAGGTTTAGTTAGAGGCAGATGTGAGGTAGAAGACATCAAAGAGGGGATAAATGGTGATGGAAGGAGACTTGATTTTGAATGGCAAACAATGCAATAATCAGATGACGTACACCTGAAACCTATATAATTTTATTAACCAATGTTGCTCAAATAAATTCAATAAAAATGCAAACAAAAATAATAAAATGTAAAAAAAGAAAAGACTGAGTGACTGAGTATATCAGTAGATTGGAAAGTAGTTAGCCAGTGGAGAGTCATAATTTGAAGGCTTGAAGAAGGAACTAACAAAATCTTGGGTAGTAAAAGCACTTGAGTCCAGGGCATTGAACTTAGAGAAAGTAATGCTCATACCTCTGAGGCAAGGTAGAAAGGAGAGGGATTGAAATTTATTAAAGAAATACTTGAGTCTCTAGAAATCAGGAAGCTCTAGAAATTATTTTCATGTCAATAAACAAATAATTACATACTGTTTTAAAAGATAGAGGGCAGGCTGATACGTGTGGCAGAGGTAGGGGGCTGTGTGAGGGGAGGGCTGAGAAAAAAATGGAAAAAAAAAAGAGAAAGAACTAATTGACACAAACAGCAGTGTGGTGATTGCAGGGTAGAGGGGTGTAGGGGGCGTGGATAAGGGTATAGGGGGCATAAATGGTGATGGAAGGAGACTTGGCTTGGGGTAGTGAACACACAATACAATGTGCAGATGATGTGTTGTACAATACATCATCTCTGAAATCTCTATAATTTTGTTAACCAGTGTCACCACCAGTCTATACTAATAAAAGCCTAGGTGGTCCTCACGCCCTCGCGTGTGATGTTGTCACAAGATGGCTGCCACAAGATGGCCGTGCACACAGCAGAGGCGGGGCCCGGTGTCCGCTCTGCATAGTGAAGCCTGGGGCCCGGTGTCCGCTCTGCATACAGCGCAGAGGAGGCTTGGCATCTCCACCGCCTCGCACAGAGGAGGCAGGTCCTGATGGAGGAGGCAGGTCGTGGCAGGGGAGGGCAGCTGGGGGCTATTGGGCCAGCGGGGGAGGGAAGCTGGGGGTGATAGGGCCGGCAGGGGAGGGCAGCTGGGGGTGATCGGGCCAGCAGGGGAGGGCAGTTGGGGGCAATTTGGCTGGCAGGGGAGCAGTTAGGCATCAATCAGGCTGGCAGGGAAGTGGTTAGGGGTGAGCAGGCTGGCAGGCAGAAGCGGTTAGGGGCAATCAGGCAGGCGGGCAGGTGAGCGGTTAGGAGCCAGCGGTCCTGCGGGATCGGGCCTAAACCAGCAGTCGGACATCCCCCGAGGGGTCCCAGATTGGAGAGGGTGCAGGCAGAGCTGAGGGACCCCCCCATGCACAAATTTCATGCACCGGGCCTCTAGTCTATGTATATAAAAGCCAAGCAACTGTAAGGACTGGATGGACCAGAATGCCCAGAATGACTGGTAGCTATGACATGCACTGTGGCTGGCCAACCAGCCTAATGGAGGCGGGACTGGCCAACCAACTTTCCATATCCCCTGCCCACAGCTGGCCAGCTCCGATTGGCCCCAAATAGTGCAGGCTGGTCGGACCCCACCCGTGCACGAATTTGTGCACTGGGCCTCTAGTAAATTCAATAAAAATGAAAAGAAATAAAAATTAAAAGATTTTTTTTAATCTTAGGAGATTCATGTAGGATGCAAACAACTTATTTTCAAACATTAAAATCTTTAGAGTATAAGCTACAGATAGTTTGTTCATGGTTGTGTAAAAATGAATATAAGTGATCAGTGTTCCTAATGTAAGAGGCTTTTTCCTGAAATCATTATAATAGACATTCCTTTATGGAGTATAAAAAACATGGCCAGGATCAGGATTCATGGGTCCTAGATTTACCCTTAAAGCTATCCTTGGGAAGTCAGTTAAACTCTAAATCTCACTACTGTTTCCAGCAACATGAGAGGTTTGCTCCATTATCAGTACGGCCACTTCCTAAAAACTATATCAAATGATGAGCTGCCGTTTCTAAGTTTCTTCTAGCACCAGTGTCTGTAGTTTTATGATATTTCAGTACACTAGCAAGGGGCAAAATAAATTATTTGTTTGTATCTATTCCCTACTGTCTAAGGATCAGATATCTGAAGTGGCCATAAAAGAGTGTCTGGTCATAAATTACTCCTAGGGATTTTTCTCACTCTTAGCTTTGAAGCTGATTCCCCACAATGTGGTGCCTATTGTTCACTGCCAAAGCTGGGGTTGATGGCTGCTGGCTTACGGGAGGATATTTTGCAGATAATAACTCCCTCTCACATGTAATAGAATTCACTATTCCATACGGTTCTTCTCATTTTTATATATAGTCACATACGTACAACATAGCTATTTTAGATTTAATTAAAAATAGGCAAATCATATTTGTTTTACACATTGCAGAATAAGGTAATGGATTTAGTTTCCTGAGGGATTTCAGACCTAGGAGGCAGAGTGCAGTTGATAAATGAGACAATTGGGATGAAGATTTTAATCAGAGTTTGATTAGCTAAATATGTCCACTGAAAACATACTCACACATGCATGCACACACCAATCAATAAGGTGTTTCATGGTGACAGAAATAAAGTAGTCATGAATATAAAATTATTACAGTCATTAGAATAAGAAAATATTTATGAAATTTACACAATGTTTTCAACTATAAAAGTTAGTGCCTTGTACAAAATGATTTCTAACATGATATCTGAGATCTACCATTTTAGGAAACTCTGGAGGTTATCTACAGGGTAAGCAAGGGTTCTTGATTTTGCTACATATGAACCAAAGAACATAAACATCTATTATTTACTCTTTGTACCACCAGGAATAAATGTGTGCATTTTAAATTAAATAATGGTTACTTCTGGCATCATTGCTAAATCCTGAAGAGTTTTTCTTTTGTTTTGCTTTTTTTGTTTTAATCAGAGAGATCAGATTTTCATACTCAGATTTCATACTACAGTAAAATCATTGGTTAGCTAGTTGTTCTCCCTTTGTTTACTCCCTTTTATCTTCAGAAAACTTCCATTATTCTCTCCAGAAAGGTAACATTTTAAGATATTGAATGTTTTTTTATTTGAATGTACTCTTAAGAAATTCATGTTTGTATTCGTATGTTTATTTTCATAAATATTGTTGATGTTTAATATGTAACACATAAAAAGTGCACAAATCATTAAGTGTATAGCTAAATGAATTGTCAACAAATGTGCATATCTGGTTGATCTATAAAACATATAGACAAAGATCTCAGCAGATTCCTCATATACCTTTCTAGGTACTATTCCCTTCAAGAGTGACCCTTATCTTGAAAGACTAATAATGTCTCTTGTTTTTGAGCTTCATAGAAATGGAATCACACACTATATACTCTTTTTTTTTTTTTTTTACTTATTATGCTCAATGTTACTTTTTCAGACTTATCTATGTTTTGGGAAGTTATAGTTGTCATTTTTATTGACTATAGCAGCCTCCCTCAAAAATTTTACATTGCATGGACTCTTGAATTTGAAACATGGGGTTCAGGGTATAGACTTTTCTTCTATGGGTCCTTGCCCTATGAAGTTTGAAGAATAAACTCGTGGAGAAATAGGCTTCTATGATGAAAAATATGGACGTTTATTGGAAGCATATACAAACTCCATCAGGGGTGTCCCCAAAGGGAACCCCCTGGGAGGGGCCCCCAAATGGGAAAGGCCTACTCTCTCCCTTTCTCTCTAATGGGGAAAAAAATCTAAATGATCTGAATCTGAAATCTGCTGAGTCTCTTTGTCTCCATGATTATAAAGGCTGCAGTTCTTTGTCTGGACCTTCCTGATTGGATCCTTTCCTTAATTTAGGACCCCTGTGCTTTTCTCATTGGTCACTCTGCTACATAGTATTAGTTTCAAAGTTCAAAGCCCAAGTGGTGCCCCCTTCTTTTCTCCCCCTTATTTTGCAACATTATCCATCTTATCTGTTCAGGTTGGAGTTGCTTTTAATCTCCCTGTGGCTCTCCCAGCTGCTCAGGTCAGGGCTGCTTTTGATCTACCTTATAGTTACTTTAATTGCTCAGGCCAGAGATACCTTTGTGGCTATATTAATTGCTCAGGCTACAAATGCCTCCATCCTTCCTGGACCCCCCACCCTTCTTCCTGTATGCATAATTAAGCTAGCTAGCTAACCCTTATCAAATTCTACATGATAAGGGGAACTACATGTCTTGGGGAACCCCTAAATAAGTACTATAATATGTATAAGTCAAGGCAATTTAACATACTTAGTAAGTTCTCTACCACAATCTAAAACTCAGTTGTCATTGATCTATTGAGTAGCAAAATATATTTTCCTATTGATTTGCTTATTTTTGTCCAGCTTCCTCTGTGTGGTTTCTTCTCTCCACAAGGATACTCATTCTAATCAATGGATTTTATCTCATTTGCTAGCTGCTTTTATTTCAGACAACTGTATTTTTTGGCTATACTTCTGGAGATGGATGAACATATGCAATTCCTAGGGTAATTGTCAGGGATTTTGTTCTTTGCTCTCCTATAACCACCCAATTTCCAGAAAAATGATCAAAATTTACCATTTTTAAAAACTGCAATATATTTTGTAAAAAACAAATTGGAAAGTCATACACACACTATATTTGTATTTCTTTTAAGTATTGTACAGAGTATAATCATCCACTTATATTATTATTCTTTACCAAATAACCAATGTATTTTCTTTCCAGACATAGAAAAAATGGAGTACGGTTTACTATTTCTTTACTCTATTTATTTCATATTATTTTAAGAAATTTTAAGTGACAAAAGAAAGATTATATTTAAATTGTATGTGTATAAACATGCAAAGATATTTGTGTGTTTTACTCTAAGATTAAGAGTAAATTAAAATATGTTTAGTGACTAGTGTTTTATATCAGTTTTTTATTTAAAAATAAAAGCCATAGATTTCTGGGTATTAATTTTGTATCCTTCTACATTGCTGAATTGATTTATTAAGCCTAATAGTTTTTTGATGGAGTCTTTGGGGCTTTCTATGTACAATATCACATCATCTGCAAATAATGACAGTTTTACTTCTTCTTTTCCAATTTGGATGTCTTGTCTAATAGCTATGGCTAGCACTTCCAGTACTATGTTGAACAGGAGTGGTGAGAGTGGACAACCTTGTCTTGTTCCTGTTCTCGGGGGAAATGGTTTAGTTTTTACCCATTGAGTATGATGTTGGCTTTATGTTTGTCATATATGGCTTTTATTATGTTGCAGTATGATCCCTCTATTCCCACTTTGCTGAGGGATTTTATCAAGGAAGAGTGTTGGATTTTGTCAAATGCTTTTTCTGCATCAATTGACATGACTATGTGATTTTTATCTCTCAGTTTGTTTATGTGATGTATCATGTTTATTGATTTGCAGATATTGTACCAGCCTTGCATCCCCAGGATAAATCCCACTTGGTCATGGTGTATGATCTTTTTAATGTTATGCTGGATCCGATTTGCTATGATTTTGTTGAGGATTTTAGCATCCATGTTCATCAGACATATTGCCCTGTAATACTCTTTCTTTGTAGTGTCTTTATCTGGTTTTAGGATTAGGGTAATGCTGGCTTCATAGAAAGAGCTTGGAAGTGTGCCTTCCTCTTGAATTTTTTGGAATAGTCTGAGGAGGGTGGTTTTTGGTTCATCTTTGAATGTCTGGAAATACTTCCCTGTGAAGCTGTCTGGCCCAGGGCTTTTGTTTGCTGGGTGCTTTTTGATGACTGCTTCAATTTCCTCCATAGTTATCAGCCTAGTCAGATTTTTTTATTCTTCCTGATTGAGTTTTGGAAGGTTGTATTTTTCTAGGAGTATGTCCATTTCTTCTATGTTGACCAGTGCGTTGTAATATAGTTGATCATAGTATTTTTTTTTTTTTTTACAATTCTTTGTGTTTCTGTGGGGTCTGTTACTACCCAGAGCAATCTATAGATTTAATGCAATCTCCATTAAAATACCAATATTTTAATATTTCACAGACCTAGAACAAACTCTCCAAAAATTTATATCAAATAAAAAAAGACATCGAATAGCTGTAGCAATCTTGAGAAAAAAGAACAAAGTAGGAGGGATCTCAATACCTGATATCAAACTATATTACAAATCCATTGTCCTCAAAACTGCCTGGTAATGGCACAAGAACAGACATATAGACCAATGGAACAGAACAGAGAACCTAGAAATTGACCCAAGTCATTATGCTTAATTAATATTTGACAAAGGAGGCCAGAGCATACAGTGGAGTCAAGACATTCTCTTCAAAAAATGGTGCTGGTAAAATTGGACAGATCCATGCAAAAAAATGAAACTAGGCCACCAACTTACACCATACACAAAAATAAGCTCAAAATGGATAAAGGACTGAAACGTAAGACGGGAAACCATGAAAATCTTAGAGGTAACCGCAGGCAGCAAAATATCAGACATATGTCATAGCAATATTTTTACCAATACAGCTCCTAGGGCAATGGAAATTAAGGAGAAAATAAACAAATGGGACTACATCAAAATAAAAATCTTCTGCACAGCAAAATAAACCATCAACAAAACAATAAGAAACTCACTGCATGGAAGAACATATTTGCCAATGTTATCTCCAATAAGGGTTTAGTATCCAAAATTTAAAGTGAACTCATACAACTTAACAAAAGGAAGATAAACAATCCAATAAAAAATGGGCAAGGGACCTAAATAGACACTTTTCGAAAGAGGACATACACTAGTCTTATTAGCCAGAAAAGGCAAAGGTTTGGTCATTTTCATTGTCTGCTAATTGTTTGGGCTTTGATATGAATACAGATTTGTGCTATTTCTGTCTTGGCTAATTCAGTCACAGAGTGGCCTTGTCTCTTTTGGTGTTGAATAAAAAAAATTGGTGTTCAATAGTAGAATATCATGTGTAACTGTGATATCCAGGCCAGCAACACCAAGCCCTGGCTGATCATGCCAGTCCAGGTTCCATTGACTAGAACTGCCCTTCACATTCTCCAGAGTAAATTATTTTGGGAAGAAATCTTCACATAAAAGCACTTGCTATACAATATAGACCTGGCTCTTTTCAAGACATTTGCTCCTATCCAAAATGTCCCTGGAAACATTTGGTCCACACTGACCTATCCACACACAATTATTGGACCAAGAAAGATGATAGTATTTTGTATGTATTAGTCCTCTAAACCAGAAGTATACATAATTGTTATGGGCTGTTTGAAACCAGGGATGTTTCCTAAGTTTGGACGTTTTGACAGGAGCAAATATCAAGGACCATTTGGCATGGGTCAGATGTCTTTATGGAGGTTTGGGACGACCAAATGTCCACTGATTGACCTGGCTACCCAGTTTTCTGTGGCAGAGTATTTATGTCTAAGATAAAGAAGGGTAGGCTAAGATAGATCAAATATATATTGACCTTTCCTGCCAAGCCTGTACTTTTTTTGTACATTTCTAGTAGCAGAATTATTACCCTGTTTTGTACTGGTCTCAGCCTATCAATAATCAAAGTTGTGGCCACACCAGTCCCTGTAGTTCTTATTATGATTGAAGATCCTTTGGCAATAACCATCAGGAAATTTGAAAAGATGCAGATGTATTACTTACCAGACCTGGAAATTATACTGCATATCAGGGACCACAAGGAGGGGTGGGGAGAAGAGAAAGAGGGTGGTTTAGGGAGAGAGAGAGGGAGAAAGAGAGGTGGAAGAAGGAGAGGAAGAGACTAGGCCTGGGGTTTTGCTTTTATCTGGGTCAAGGGTGAAGGCCTAGAGTTTGTGGGTTTACTGCTTATTGGTGTATTTAAAACATGAGTGCAGGAACAGGGATTTAAAGTGTATAAAGGAAAAAACAAAGAAACAAAAACAAGAAGCCAAATGCTCAGTTATTAAAATAAACCAAGATCTCTAAAAAACAAAGGCGCCTTAGGTGGCCTGACTTTTTATCAAGTCAAGTAGTTGGCAGTGTGTTCATTGGAGAGAGTCCTCTTTGAGTCCATGCCTCTATGAAATGAATCCATTGGCAATCAAAGCTTAAGTCAGGTGCTTGCATTCCAAAAAGGAGAATGAAATGAATTGTCAAGGCTTATACTGCACAGCATCGTCGGCAATAATAGCACTAATCAAATCACAAGCCTGCTTTTCTAGTTCATGATACATTTTCATTAATTCTTAAAAATTCTATATAAATTGTTGCTAACATTAGAAAATTAGACCTAGACTTTTCTGCTATTTCTAATTTCTCTTTTTATTTATGCTGTATCTTCTTGCTCTAGGGTAACTTATTAGTAATTAGGGAGAAGCTTCATCAGGGACTTATATAAGATGCTATTTTCAACCTAAACTCTACACCCTCCTTTCTCCATATGTTTTGTAAATCTTTCAAAAGATATTGGTAGTTAAGAACTATTTGGAGGTGGATGAATAAATTATGGAATAATTAGAAAGCTGAGAGACTTGTGGGAATTGGATATAAAAAAAGAAAACAGGACAGACGTCAACATTTTTTAGTTACATTTTTGTATCTATATATTTACAGCTTTATTTTACATCACCTTATGGAACTTTCACCTCTTTGTTGAATCAGCCAGTCCTTAAGAAGCATAGAAATTAGCAGTAGGGATAGGATATTTTTAAAAATTATATTTATGTAAAACAATGACATGCCGCCCTAACCGGTTTGGCTCAGTGGCTAGAGCGTCGGCCTGCGGACTCAAGGGTCCCAGGTTCGATTCCGGTCAAGGGCATGTACCTGGGTTGCGGGCACATCCCCAGTAGGGGGTGTGCAGGAGGCAGCTGATCGATGTTTCTCTCTCATCGATGTTTCTAACTCTCTATCCCTCTCCCTTCCTCTCTGTAAAAAATCAATAAATATATATTAAAAACAAAACAAAACAAAAAAAAAAACAATGACATGCCATAACACACCCAGATTTTTTTAAGGACAATCACATGATTAAAAATAAAAATAAAAAGGCAAATAACTGAATGCCAGCATACAGAGACTCCACACTTTCAGTATACCAGGAAATAAAGGACACCATGTGGCTCAATCAGATTCATTGAGAAATAATATTCCTTTCCTGTAGAGATTTAATGGAACAGAAATGTGAATGATGGGGTCAATGAAAAACCACATAATCCACTTTATTGGAGCCTATCCTTAATAAGCAAAATATTGCAAGCTGCAAAAATGTCATCATCTTTGCTTACCATCTAACCGAAGTGAAGTTTATATACAGATCCCAGAGCTTTTTTTTTAGAACTCAATTATACAGACTTGTTATTTCACTATGGAGACCATTTAATTCTATCACTCTAAATTCCCGAGTAAATAGAATATCTTTACTGATGCTTTTTCTCACCTGTGTTTTGCAGTTTGTTGATTCCCAGTGTGTATTTTCTGAAGTTATTTGTGAAATAACTTCTTGGTTGCTACCCAGCAGTTCTCAGTGGTTATAAATCAATTCCTTAAAGCAATTAATTTAAAACTTTAAGGCAGTTAATCCAGCCTAAGGCCTCCAAACTCATGGATCACCAGCTGGGTTTATGGAAGCCATCTGGCATATACTGATTTTTCCTTTTTTCTTTTTAAAATTTGCAACATAGATGGTTCAATCAAGGTCTTTTCTTGAAAGATTCAGGACATAGAATCTCACTTCAAAAGCCATCTAAATGTAGGTAAGTATGGATATATATATAAACTTAGGATAATAAATTTCATTTGGGGAATAATATTACAGGTTATCCTTGAGGGGAAAATGTCATTTTATGAATGTCACTTTCACATTTTCCTATTCCTCCTTATCCATTTTTCTAAGTCTCAGAAAAGTCTACATTTTGATTCAGCAATTCTCAAACTTTTAAGACCCAATAACACTTTTCAAGAACAAAAATTTTATGACAAAGTTTTCTATACTAAAATAAAATTTATAGATTCTGTAGCTTACCTAAATAAGGAAAACAAGCCAATGCAGTGCCATAAATATAAGTTAGATATTAAAACAATAATAAATAATAGTTTTCAGTTTAACTTGAGACATAATTACATTAGAAGTAATGAACTAGTGAGATGCTTACAGTTCAACATAAAATCACAATGAATGAGGCAAACACAGAAAGGTATTTTAATAGATTCTAATTTTGAAGTTCACAAGATGATGGTTTTTAAGTTGCCATTTCTCCCTTTCCTCCTCATCTGAGTAATCAGACCAGAAACTTCTCCATTCAGTCCCCCTTCACACCTGCACCCTCTGTCTCAGGTCAGAGGTGGAAATTCACATCACAGTAGAGCACCCCACTCACTCCATCCCATAACCATAATAAAAACTCTAAGCTACCCATATCTCCTTGGAGGAATCTACTTCCTATTTACTATGCGAGTAATACAATTTATTACACATTCAGGGGGACCTGTGTATCATTAGATTCCAGGTTCATAAATCATGGGTGCAGGAGATGTTGTGTCCCTGTATCAGCAGGTGAGTCTAGGTGCCCACATAGAAAATAAAGATCAAGTTGTCTATTGTTGATTATTTATATACTAGAAGCCACTATTTTATCATTGAGGGTATGGATTTTTTGAAATGGTAAATAACATTTAATAAAGTTTGAAGAAAAAATTTACCTATTAATTTTGTATTTGAAAATAGCTAAGACTCATAAAGTGTTTATTGCCTGTCAAGCACTGTTGTAGGTTCTTTTTTTAAAATATATTTTATTGATTTTTTTTTTACAGAGAGGAAGGGAGAGGGAGAGAGAGTTAGACACTTCGATGAGAGAGAAACATCAATCAGCTGCCTCCTGCACACCCTTTACTGGGATGTGCCCGCAACCAAGGTACATGCCCTTGGCCAGAATCGAACCTGGGACCCTTCAGTCCGCAGGCCGACATTCTATCCACTGAGCCAAACCGGTTAGGGCTGTTGTAGGTTCTTTACATTTTACTCATCACAACATCCCTGATCATCACAATTTTACCCACAGGGGAAACTTGTGCAGAAGGGTAACTTGTCAGGGGCCATGCAGTTAGTGGCAGATCCAGAACCTAGAGTCTAGAAGTCAACACACTATATTGGATCTAAGACACTTTTCATTTATGTGCACTCCAGCTAGATTCTAGCCTGAGGTGATTAAGTAAAAAGTAAGTTTTCACTCCACACATCTCAGGCAGAACAAGCAACAATTGACAAAATGCAGGACAGTATAGAGTACTTCACATTGCAGGACCGGGGCCAGCTAACTGCCCATTGACCTTATCACCAGACACCATTCCATCGCACAACCTACTGGAGTTGTTAAAATAAAAGCACCACCAAGAACATACAAAATGCCCAGAGTTGGGAGTATTTTTTTTTTCTGTAGACACTATTGCATTACGTTTTATATGAAAGTGAAAGCGTGGGATAAAAAATACTGCCAATTGCCTATTTATAAGCATAAAAAAACCTATCTACTGGACAGGGATGAATAGGAGGAAAGTGTGATCTTGAACAAGTCATAAAAATCCCCAGCACGTATACCAGCATTGCATCCCAAGATGGTAGAGGTTTGACATTTTTTTCAGTGTCTTTATTCAGGGCATTGGAAGCTTGGAAGACAGGTAGTGTTTCCAGAACTAGATGTTGGTATTTTTACTTGCCATCCCCAACATTTTGTTATTAAACACAGGTCTAGTTTACAGACCTGTCTTTGCGTTATTTTTGGTCTTACATTTCTACTCTTCCAAGTCAGTAAGCTCTAGACAAAGGCCTTAGTGATTGATAAAGCAACTTAATATTCTTTCTTATTTTGCATTTATTTAAGCTTATGATCAAAGCAACGGTATTTGAAACTTTCAAAGCAATTAATCTCAAATAGCTTCAGAGATTTTTTTAAATTTCAGAAGTCTCCAGATATCACTTTGTCTAAAATTATAAAAATGAAGCTATGACAAAGTCAAGTTTACCAAAACATTTGTAAAGTGCTTATTTCTCCATGTATTTTTTATCATTCCATATAAAGTATACTGACCACTCATAAAAATATTTAAGTAATGACAAAATAATTTATTGAGCTTTTTAATGTTAATGTTAATATTTTCTCATTCTTTTACTTCTGGGTTTCTTTGTTTTTTTTTTTTTTTTTTCCATCTCTTTTAACAAAACTACTATATATTTGGTATTAAAATTTGACACAATGAAGCCCAAATTGCTCTTATACCTTAAAAACCATTTTTTCAAGTTTTATACTATTCCCCTATATCACAATGTTTGACCTTTGGGAACAATAGACTTTTTTTTTTGGCTTTTGAATTAATTTAAGAATGACTTTCTACATTCTAATGCAGTAATGAATCACTGAAGGGATACTAGTGGAACAGGAGACTGTATCAATAATTATTTATGACTAATTCAAAATTGTGTAGATACATCGTTTCAAAGTTTGGAGAAATAAACATGGCATTCATCAGTAATGTTTTCATGCCAATGAGATAGAAATCATTGAGCAAATCCTATAGCAAACATCAGTTCTCAGCTGCCATTAGGAAAATGCTGAGCATCTCATTTCCAAGCTCTAGTCAATTTTAATGATATTCTCAAGATCAACTTCCTGTCAGAAGATGCTATAGAAAAAGCAAGACAACAAATACAAACTGTTCTCAATGGGAAATTATTCTCAGATAAAGAGACACATTGTAAAGCTAACAATTAATTATCACCTTTAACTTGGCGATGTTTGACTTTGAAGTAGTGATGAACAACAAAACACAGAAATATAAAACGGAGACAATTACTTCTACCCAGGTTTCTTTTTCCCTTTTAAATAATTTACTTACTTTTTTTTTTTCATCGATTGGGCCACTTAAAATGCAAACTGTTTCATAGTTTAGTTGAAAGATACTGGACTAGAACTCAAGGGCATTGGATTTTACTTTCAGGATTGTTTGCAGGTCTGTCAACTATTTTACTTATTGGGATGTACACGGGCCCCTTTATGTGAGAAGTGAGGTTGCACTAGATAGGGTTTTTAATTTATGTTTGGTGGTGTCCCCTTTGGGCCCAGGTGGCAGTAGAGGGTGGGAGTGTAGGGAGTTGGGTAGCATGATTCTCAGATTTACACCTTTGTTTCAAACACAATAGATTTACCTTTGTTTACTTTCCTTGTGACACTGCTGTATAAACTTTGATTCGAAGCAGGCATTGGTAATTTACTTCTCTTTTTCACAAAGGTTTGTAGATGGTTTTTCTCTAAATATTCCTGAAATTGAGAATGGTAAGCCTGAATTTCTTTCCCAGTGGTAAATAGGCTTTAGTCAAACAAAACAAAAGGTTAAAGTTTAATAGGAAAGAGTTTTATTGTGTAATGACTTCCTATGGCTTTGTCGAGGTACATGGATGTTTGTCCCTGGATACAGAAACCCAGTGTGCGTTTGCTATGCGGGTGATGGTGGGTGATGATTATAAAGAATGTGTCAGCTATCTCAGCTCTGAGAGCAACTGGTCCTCTCACTACACTCCAGACACCAATTTTGAAGATGTAAACTATCAAGGGCTGAGTGACCAGGTGTCTGCCCGTACCTTATCCCACACCTACACCTTCAACTCTGCATGGCTTTTGCCCTCGTTATATATTTTGTTTCTATTTTGAGATTCAGAATAATACCTATTCGTGTTGCATCACTTTCTCCCATTTTCATAAAGGGAGACTTGACTTTGATAGAAACCAAGGACAGTGTAAGAGATAAAACAGCTTTGGCCATAGTTAGCAGCATGTGGGAATAACTAGAAGGAAGTTGGAATAAGCTACTGTAAGCCGTTTGCAATGGCTCAGAATATATTATAGGTACAAAGGGAGCGGGGGATT